>NC_057402.1:805630-2005630 GCF_019320065.1 Cervus canadensis | reverse complement strand
AACCTGGTAGATGTCTGGATAATGCCAAGGCATAAAAGTCCAGCCCCTTCACCTGCATTTGGACCATCTCTGAAGGTCCATCTTAGCTCCAGAGCTTCCTGTGGTGTCAACAGCTGCTTTCCTTATAACTCTGCCTTGTAGTTCAATTTTCCCTCTGTCCAGTCTTGCTTTCCTGAACTTCTTTGCTACCCCTCCAGACCTGGTGTTCCCAAGAGCACCCCTGGATGCGACTCTCAACATCTGTTCTCCAGGGACCCTGGCCGTGTGTACATCAAGATCTTGGCTTATGTCCCCTCCTTCTCTTCCAGCTTAGTCTCCAGATACAAGGCCTCTGCTCCCCAAAAGGGCACTGCTCGCCATCCTGACTCCTTGAGAATGGCACTGTGACTCTGGGCCTGTGTCCTGTCACCTCCCTCTCTGGGCCCATTCCCACCACCTATCTTGGCTACGTTTCAAAATACCAAAAGGCTCCAGCCTCTCCTTCCTGAGCAGTTGCTGAATGAGTCCTGGTCTTGTAGGAATCGATGCTTTCTAACGTGGTGCTGGAGAAGACTCCTGAGAGTCACTTAGACAGCAAGGAGATCAAACCGGTCAATCCTAAAGGAAATCAACCCTGACTATTCATTGGAAGGACTGATGCTGAAGCTGAAACTTCAATAGTTTGGCCACCTGATGAGAAGAGCTGACTCATTGGAAAAGATCCTGATGCTGGGAAAGACTGAAGGCGGGAGGAAAAGGGGATGACAGAGGATGAGGTGGTTGGATGTCATCACCAACTCAATGGACATGAGTTTGAGCAAGCTCCAGGAGATAATGAAGGACAGGGAGACCTGGTGTGCTGCAGTCCATGGAGTTGCAGAGAGTTGGACAGGATTGGGTGACTGAGCAACAACTTGCAGGAAGGACAGGAGACAAGAAGAGACATGACCTTGGTGATGCAAGGAAGAGGCTTGGTGAAGACATCATGCAGACTGCCCTTCCTGTCACTCAGGAATCCTTTGCTCCAAAGCCACACTGCCTTGGGAATGACAAGAAAGCAGAAGAAAGGTGTGAGAGTTGGTGTCGGTTCACTTCCCTTTCCAGACACCTGGGTTGGTGGGTGGGTCACGCCAGGAGGGCTTCGTCCATGGGTATCATTGTCTTCTATAGGCACCCAGAGTCCACTTTGAGCTTCAGAATTAATGGCTGGGCCACCAGACCACAGTCAAAAATCTTTTAAGCATTTGGGTTTGGTTCAGCCCCGAGTGTGGTTTTCTAAAGGACAGTCTGCTGCTGCCCTTTTTCCAAGCCTCCTCTGTTTTGAGGACCTTTAAATCACATGTTTTGGATTCATTTACATGGAACTCATCAAAGCACCATTTTGTTAGATGGGTTTGATGTCCAAGCAGCCCTTCTAAGCTGTCTTGGTTTTGCTCCTCGACCAGATGAGGTATGTTTTACTAATAATGAAAGGACTGCCTGGTGCTCTCATAAAGGAGTTCAGATTCTTCTCTGCATAGACTGTCCAATGTCCTGGTGAGATTTCGTAGTTGGCAAAGGAGATTGTCTCTTAGGCTTAATAATTTCCATGCTTACCCTTTCATGAGAAGGAATTCCATTTTGGAAGAAAATGACTTTTTTTTTTTTCTTTTTGGTAGCTTTAAGAGGCTGCCTTATGAAAAGACAGCAAAGGCAACAAATTATTTCTCCAACTTGCGGCTTTGCTGCAAAGGCCTCTGGGAAACTCTTTTCTGCGTGCCTCGCTGTCGAGCTGACCACATCCTGCAGCTTTGCAGGCACAGCTAGACCCGAGGCAGCCGGGGGCAGGTCGTCAAGTTGCTTCTCACTGGAACACACGGTCTGTCTTAGCCACCAGGAGAGGACAGGTCAGGGCCGCTGTGACTGTTACCAGGCTGACCCAAAGCGGGGAGGAATTTACTGAGCATCTTCCTACTTGTCCTCTTGCCTGAGCCTGCCTGGAGCACCTCAAGGTAGGCATTCTTGTGCCAACTGACAAAGAAGACAAGAGTTGCAAAGCTCTGCTGATGACTCCAAGGTGGCCTTTCTTCCTGCTACAAACGTCCTGATGGCTGAATGGTAGCTGCCCATTGCCTTGGAGAGCTGAGACCGTTCTAAATTTAAATGGTGTGAATGCAACAAAAAGGACTTGGAGCCCAGCTTCACGTGGCTTCCAAACTTGTTGCCCTACAGATGTGTGGGAACATTGTCCAGGGCAAAGGGCTTTGAACTTGAGCCGGGTTGCTGGCCTGGCAGGGTGTGCATTGGGCAGACCGCGCTGAGCTGTGGTTTTTCTGCCTGTGATGTTAGGCTGATGGGAGACTAGTGAGCAAAGACACGTGGTGTGCTCAGCCCCACGCCAGCCACGCAGGGCAGAGTTCTGCTTTTCATTAGCACCAGGAGTAGGAGTCCAGCCTTGCTCCTTCCTCCCTGGCTGGTGGCCCCTGGGATCCAATCAGACCATATCTGTCTCAGAGCGTTTTATGCAAGTGAGGGTGTTTAGTCCAACCATGCTGAGCGGTGGTGTTGGAATAGGTAGATTGGAGTGACTACACTGTGGGGACTTCAGTAGAATACAGTGCGACCCTTTCTGCACTAGACCCTGGAAGAGAGGAGCTGGAGGTCCTGGGGATGTATGGGCTCTGGTGGGAGGTGGATGAGCTGAACTGGTTTCTGGGTGGAGATAACACAGAACTCCCTGGCGGTCACTTCTATAGCCCTGCCGTGTGGGGTGTGTGTGTGCAAATGCTCACACAAGCAGAAGAGAGGTGGAGTCCAGTCTTGTGTTGGCAGGACCCTACGGAACTGGTATTTCTTCATCATCTCTTTCCTTTCTTCCTTTCTCACCTTTAGCCTGTGCATAATTTATACCTTTCCCACATGAAACATCACCAAAAACTGAACTAAAACTTGGTTTAGTTTCAATCTGGCTGCAAAAGGGCACCTGGCTAGGCCGGGACACGACCCATCTGTATGCAGAGCTCAGAGGGCTAAGACCTGGGAGACACCTTTGTGACTGGTCCCATCCCCTGTGGGCATCAGTGTGGAAACTGAGGCACACAGATGGTAAGGAGACCACTGGCAGTCTCACGGCTTGTTGGCACCAGAGATGGGATCTGAACCCAGAATTCGTTCAGAGTTTTTTTTTTTTTTCTAAATTCCACTCACTTTATATACCTGTGTTCTAAGTCACTTCAGTTGTGTCCAACCCTTTGTGACCCTATGGACCATAGCCCGCCAGGCTCCTCTGTCCATGGGATTCTCCAGGCAAGAGTACTGGAGTGGGGTGCCACGCCCTCCTCCAGGGGATCTTCTGGATGCATAGATCGAAACTGTGCCTCCTGTGGCCCCTGCATTGCAGGTGGATCTTTACCACTGAGCCACCGGGGATGTCCTTTATTTTCCTACACCCAAAATTAACCGTTTGCTTTTTTTCCCATGTTTATTTATTTTTCTATGTGTATAGCTGGATGAGTCTGCCAGTAATGGATGAGTGCACTAGAGCACTTTATAAACCTTTAGAACTGATTAGATAAATCTCCAGCTGTCTCCCATGACTACGATTCCTACTCAGGTCCATTTCCTTTTCCACAAAAGCAGCTATTGTTACAAGTTTGATGCCCTTCCTTCCAAGCCACAAAAATTATACACACACATATACACACACACACAATATTTCAAATTGTTTTTGTGATCAAGCCTTTACATATTTACATAATAGTATCATGTATCATGGGCTTCCCTGGTAGCTCAAATGGTAAAAAATCTGCCTGCAATGCAAGAAGTTTGATCCCTGGGTCGGGAAGATCCCCTGGAGAAGGAAATGGCAACTCACTCCCGTATTCTCACCTGGAGAATCCCATGGACAGAGGAGCCTGGCGGGCTACAGTCCATGGGGTCGCAAAGAGACATGACTTCACTTTCACTTTTCATTGTATCATATGGTACAAGACCATCAGGAACCCATTTTCATTTTCCCTCCTGATGTGTTTTGGGGGATCTGTTCATCTTGATTGACGTAGATCAGGTGCATTTTGCTCCTGGATGAGCAGACTACTTCACACTCTCCTGTCACTTCTTAGTTGCCTACATACTCATGGGTTGTGATCAAGGTCCATGACTTGCTTTTCCATGAATTTCTGAGCAATGAACTAAAAACCAGAAGGGTTCCTATGGCTTGTTTCTGCCCAGGTCTTGAAAATACAGGAGGACCTTACGTGAGTCAAGTTACCATTCTATACCTCACATATCTCATCTGTTGGAGACAACTTGCCAAAGAATTGTGTGGGTAAATGTGAAGTCCAGCCATAGTCTTCACTGTCCACACACCTAAGGGTATAAGGATGAAAGCTCCTGTGTCCATCGTGAGGCTTGCTTGGGATGGAATACTTCCCCTCCATCTCTTTTTGTACTGCTCTATCTTTGTGTGTATAAGTGTTGTCGCAGGAATGCTTTCTGTAACATCTCAGGAGGGGCTTCCCTGGTAGTTCAGTTGGTAAAAGAATCTGCCTGCACTGCAGGAGACTCAGCTTTGATTCCTGGGTCGGGAAGATCCGCTGGAGAAGGGATAGGCTACCCACTCTAGTGTTCTTGGATTTCCCTGATGGCTCAGCTGGTAAAGAATCCACCTGCAATGTGGGAGAACTGGGTTGGGAAGATCTCCTGGAGAAGGGAATGGCTACCCACTCCAGTATTCTGGCCTGAAGAATTCCATGGACTGTATAGGACACATCTCAGGACACAGTGGATCTATAATGGGAAAGTTACCCAAGGAGGGGTGGTGAGGGGGGGATCCCCCTGAAGGATGAGGTCATTCCCAGTGTCTGTTTCCTTGGGAACAGGTGGATCCTCATATGGAAAGGGCCCAAGGCAGATAGTGACCATAAGGAGGTTGAGATATTTCTATAGCAGCTCACCAAACAGTGAATCCCTCCACAAGGGGAAAGTTGCAAGTGAGAGCTGACTTTTCTAAGATTACAAAGGAAGCTTGGGAAAAGCCCTGAAGTCAAAGTCAGGGCTTGGTCTGCTGTCTGAGCCCTTATGAAAGAGAACCGAGTGAAGAAACTCTGGCTGGAGACTTGACTCAGCGGCATGCTGATGGTGCAATTTCAGGCTAACAGCAGGTGAAAGCAAATGAGCTCTGTGGGAGTACCTGTGAAAACCCTCATCTGGGTGGTGACATGTGAACCGAGTTTTGAAGTGTGAATAGGAGTTTGCCAGATGAGGGAGGGCAAAAGCCATTCCAGGCAGGAGTCTGTGGTCAACTGGGGAAGGCTCAGGGCATGGGAGAGCTTCCCAGGTGGCCGAGTGGTAAAGAATCCACCTATCAATGCAGCAGATGTGGATTCCATCCCTGGGTCAAGAAGATTCACTGGAGAAGGAAATGGCAGCCCACTCCCATTCCATGGAATTGCCTGGAAAATTCCGTGGACAGAGGAGCCTGACGGGCTACAGTCCATGGGATCACAAAGACTTGCACACAACCGAGAACACATGCATTGCACCGCCAAGGGATGGAAAATGGTCCAGTGTGTATGAAAGATGGGAAGGATATGGGGGGGAGACTAGAAAGATGGCTTGGGGAGTGACTATGTCCTGTAAGCTGCAGGGAACCATAACAGAATCAGGAGCAGAGAAAGTACAAAGTAAGATTTTTATTTTTTATTTTTGGCTCAGGAAGGTCACCAGAAAGCCACAGGGGTCGGATGGAATGCAGTTCAAGGCAGAGGGACCAGTGAATGTTGCAATGGTGCTGGTGAAAGATGCCAGTCACGGGGGCCTGAGAAAAGAGGCTGGAACATTTAAATGGGAACACGATGGAAAGGTTGGGTAGGAAGGGAGACCTAAAGGCTATTGAGCTTGTTTTACATGGATTAGCTTGTAAATTTTCATCATAGTCCTGTGATAAGGCATTATTGCCCCTGTTTTACAGATAAGACAACAGAGACTACACAAGTAAGTGCCAAGTTTCCAGAAGTTCTGAAAGTCTGAGGGATTCCAGAGTAAGATCTGTTTCCTTTAGTTTATGGTTAAGGGGGGAAACAATTCAGCAGTCCTGAAGACTGGGGTTTCATACCAGGGGACCTGGATGAACAACGATATTGGCAGATACCCCCACTGCTTATCAATATCCAGTCTTCTTTCCTGTGGTTAATTGTGGCCATGTGACTAGTTCTGGCCAACGAGTTGCGAGCGAATCTGACATATGTCACTCCTGGGCTGGAGTATTTAAATAATTAGCGGGACACTCTCCAGCTCGACACTTCTGCACTGGTGACCTGGGAAACACCTTGAGTGCAAACTCCATTAATTTGGAGACCTGAGTGATGATAACGGGCAGAGCTACCTGCCTACTTATGTTGCCATGGAGCATAAGTGGGGAGTGAATCCTTGCTTGACGTCATGGATATTTAGAGTTGTTACTGCAGCACAACCTATCCTATACTAACTGATAAGGTGATTCCTGTCCTTGAGTAAAGGAGCAGGCTGAGAGCAAGGGTCGGAAAGATGACACTTCTGGATTTGGGAAGGACTGAGCTATGGCAGAACATTAAAGTAAAAGGAAGTCGGGCTTTGGGGATGCACAGATGTGGGTCCAATGTCACCCCAGGGACCTGCCAACTGAGAGGTTGCAGGCAAAGTCTCCCAGCATTTCTGATCTTGGTTTCCTCATATGTGAAATAGGAGTTGTGATCACCACCTCATTAGAATGACTCCAGCTAAAACATGCAGAGCGCCCAGCGTGGAGCCTAGTCCCCAGGCAAGTTGAAAGTGTTAGTCACTCAGTTTTGTCTGACTCTTTGCAACCCCACAGATTAGCCCACCAGGCTCCTCTGTCCGTGGAATTCTCTAGGCAAGAATACTGGAGTGGGTAGCCATTACTTTCTCCAGGGGATCTTCCTGATCCAGGGATTGAACCTGGGTCTCCTGCATTGCAGGCAGATTCTTTACTGTCTGAGCTATCAAGGAAGCCAAGTCCTTAGGAAGCATTCTGCAAACTATCGTCTTTACCCCAGGAAGATTTTCAGAAGGAAGTTGGTGATTGAAGCTTTGTGAGATCAGACATATTTCACTTAAATTTCTCTGGTACCGAGAGTGGTGACTAGGCACATTAGGTGTTAAAGGCACTACAATTATTTGCTTTATTTGCCTATTTCCTCTCATAATCAGACTGGGAACTCTTTGATGGGAAGGACCTATGTGTTCATTCATCTGTGTGTTTCTTCCTTGGCCAGTGGATATCAGATCTTAGGAAATTTTCCTTGAAAGGATGAGTCATCCCTGGTTTTAGAAATAGCCAGATCTGGACGCCATTTCTCTATGGCACATCGATACCAAGCCCAGCCTTGGTTTTCCAGGAGACCCCCCTGCCCCCTCCCAGCTAGCAGGTCTCTATTCTGACCTCTGGCATTCCTCCAAGGACCCTTCAGGCCCTGGGTCCAGGTGCCTAGGAAGCCTACCACACCAGAGCTGTATCTCTCATCCATCTTTCCCCCAAGCTGAATAGCATCTTAAGATGACCCCAATATCAAGCTCTACCTGCACACGGCTGGGTGCAGACCTTGGCAGGAGTGGACTGACAGGCTATTTCTCTCCTTCCCAGGCAGACGAGTATGGAGCAAGTCTGTTTATCAGGCAACGCCTTATTGTAGCCAGAGGTGGTGGCTTAACAGTGGCAGAAACGCCCGCGTTGCTTCACAAGCTGCAAGTTACTAAGATGTGCCCTTGGCCTCAGCGGGCAGATAAGCACCTGCATTGGAGAAGGAGCCCTTGATCATGGGCTGATAAGCTCAGGAAAGGATTAAAAAAAAAAAAAAAATCCCAACAACAACAAGAAGCTGAGCGACCCACTGTCGGAGGCTTTTTCATGTACACATGGGCGTGTTACCTGTCTTCGCCAACACACGGGGTGATGCAAAAGGTCTGGTTTTAATTTAATTTGATGGTCACGCAATCATGGAATGAGCATGTCAGAGCTGGAAGGGACTTCAGGGATTGTCTCCATGAACCCTTTCATCTTCCAGGTGAGGACATTCAGGGCTACAGAGCTGTGGTGACTTGTTCAGTATCATATAGCAGCGTTTTGGCAGAGCTGGAACAAAAGCCTGGGTCTCTAGACCCCAGGCCTTCCATCTTTCCACCAAATGGAATTGCTTCACAGGCTGCCATCTGATTCCTCAGGTGCATCCTGCGGGCTGTGCTTTGGTGCCTAAACAGTCCATTTTAATGATGCCAGAGTCAGACAGCCCTTCCCCTCCCTAGTCCCCTGCTTTTGGAGTTGACCAGTGATCTCAGGGCAACAAGGTCTGATGTTTCAGAGTCCAGTCATTCCAAACCTTGTTATTTCATATTTGAAAGAGGTCCCACTTGGAGAGGTGACTTGCTTCAGTGATACAAGTAGGGAAGATGAAATATCTGGGTCTAAAATTCTCAACATCCTGACTTCAGTCCATTCCTTTTAAAGAGTGGGTTAAAACCACTATTTATGGTTTGGGTGAGGGTGTGTGGAAATGGGTGAGGTATGTGGAAAGCCACCTGGACTCTGAAACTTTCCTTTGTGGCCATTTTTTGGGGGAAAAATATCCCATATGTTACCTTAAGGATATAAATGGAGCTTGGCAGCCTTTGCAGAATTGAAAATAACATTGTACTCATAGGCACTCAATAAACCAATAAATGATAGATGAATGAATCCTTAGTGGCTTCATTCACTTAAAACTTGCTTTCTAGGTTTGATCTGTGAATAAATAAAACAGTATAGATTTTAGTTTAAAATAATTTCCAGGTGAAAGGGATAGAGCCATTAGCAGCAACAACAAGCTTATAGCATCTCAAGAACCATGCAAGTAATTGGTATATCCCCGTCTCACATTAAAGTCAAAATTAGATTAAAAATCTGAAAATATTTATCAAACAGCTACTTAAAATAATACAGTAGAGATATATTTCCTTTTTAACATTTTTAAAAAAACCTCATAGACCTTTATTTTACTCTTTTATCTTTTGGCTGTATCATGCAGCATGTGGGATCTTAATTCCCCGATCAGGGATGGAACCCATGCCCTCTGCATTGGCATCAAGGAATCTTAACTATTGGACCACCAGGGAAGTCTCTAGAGATAAATTTCTAATGAAAAGTCCTACTCTTTTGTCACTGTAATGCTTTTCTCCTGAGTAAATCACTTTTAATTCTGTTAACTATTTCTGCTTGTTTCCTGGTATCTATATAATATATACACATGTGCTAAACATGTTAATAATGTTATTTTTGATTGATCAAGTTTAGATATTTGTATATCAGGGCCTTCCCACAACAAATGAATTGGTTCATTTGGACCATTACCCACGTCTCTGCCCCTAGTTCATTTTGCACACACACACATACACACAAACACACACACAATCTTTTAGTCTCTTTATTAGTTTAAATCATACATATACACATTTTGTATTCCATCAGTGGTGAACAGTAACCTTTGACTCAAGTCTTATGAGATGAGTGTATGACATTCCAACCCTTCTTATCACCTCCTCTCCCACTTCCCCTCTTCTGCTTCTCATTCTTAGTAACCGTACTTTCACTTTTAAATGTTAAGATGGATAACATTTATTTTTTGTTTTGTTTTACAGTCTATCAAGCTTTATCTGTAGGTTGATTCCAGAAATGGAACATCCATGAAGCAAATCATGTTTACTTTATTGGGACTGTAAATATTGTTCACCTCACAGCTGAGAGTACTAGGATTATTACTGTGATTGCTGCTTCTTTTCTTTTTTTTTAAGTTTCTAATGGGTTCCTTTGTTTTCTTGCGTTGTAGAGAATTTGCTTGCAAGACTGGAGACCCAGGTTTGATTCCCTGAGTCAGGAAGATCCCTTGGAAGAGGCAAGTGGTAACCCACTACAGTATACTTGCTTGGAAAATTCCATGAATAGTCAATGGGCTACCATCCATGTGGCCAGAAAGAGTCAGCCGTGACTAGCAACTAACACTTTTGAGGAATTTCAACAATCGAAGCGACTTAGCGCATAGCACGCATGACTCTTCTCCACTTTGCTCTCATATTTCCATTTCATTGCTTTTTCTGTTCTGCATTCTAGATTTCCTTAATGTTACCTCCCAACATTTTTGTTCAATTTTCTTTTTTTTTTGACATCACATATTTAATTTCCCAGCACTTTCTTGCTCTATGATTGTTCTTCTTCATAGCATATTGTTCTTTTCTTGTGGATGGAATATATTCTTGCATATCTCAGAGAAGACAAGTTTATTTTTTCTAAATTATCTTTGTTTCCTCCAAAATCAGCTTTTCCTTTTAAATAAAATTTCAGTCTCTCTTTTTTGTTTGATTTCCCTAAAATGTCTCATGACCCTTGATTAATCATATAAGTTTTAAAAAAGAGATACTAGAAAACCAACTGGGGACTCAATGTATTTGGACAAAACTGGCTGACAGGTTTTCATCTGACAGGTCAGAGTGCTGAATATTAATGGAGGGGGTTGCCATTCCCCAATCTAGAGGTCTTTGCTCTTTAGCATTGGTGCTTACACCACCAGTCCTAGTTCTTCCCGCTTAATTTCTTTAAAGAAAGCTTATCTGGTTTAAGAAAAGGAGAGTGATTGTCAACCATTTGTTTCTCTGTGTGTGCGGATAGGCAAATGCAGAGTTTAATTCATCTTCTGTTTTCAACTCCACTTCTCACTCCTGCTTTTTCTTACATGTTTCTGATCCTGAGCCCATCTGAAGCTCCTAAGTTCATCTTCTCTCTCCTTTGCCAAAGGCCCTTCCATGAGTGTCCTGAAGTGTGATTTCTTCTCTTCTGAGTCTTTCGTCACTCCTCTTTCTCCTTCCATCTTATAGAAGTTTTTGGCTTCCTCTCTGCTGATGCTCTACTCCCAATCCTTGTGGGTATTTTTTAAAAAGAACGTTACCTTCATTTTTAGCAATCCCAGAGGGGGTTGTCCAGTGGAACTTTTAGGCAGAGAACATTAAGCCTATGGAAGGCGTAGCAGGGGAAGTATAGGAAAAGGCCAGCAGAGATGAGGAAGTGTGTCATAGTAGCTTGGGGATGACGATTAAGCAGATAGTAAAGGAAAGTGAGGCTTGAGAAGGAGGTTGGGGCTGTGTAAAAGTCTCCCGTTGACAATCTAAAGGCTTCTCTGCTCAGCACCAGGGCTCTGTTCTGTGTGTGTTGGTGGTGGGGGAAGAAGCTATGTTGTATATGTGTATGTCTCCATCTAGTTCACGCTTGCTCCCCTTGAGACTCTGACTTTTTTTTTAATAAGGAAAATCTTCTCTTGGATTCCATATCCTGAATAGGCTCTGGATTTTTTTTTTTTTTTTCATGCCCTCTGTATCTTCCAAGGCTCTGAAAAGCCAAGATCCAGTTTTATTTTTTTTTCCCCAGGTATACCAGATGTCCTCAAGGCAACAGGTCTTCTTTCTCTAACTCCTACTTAAAGTTTGACCTAATTTCCTATTATCTCACTGGATGTTTAAGCCATTTAAGACGTTGTGTACTTTTGACCTAGAGTTCTTCACGGTTTCCAGCATACCCGGCTGGCTCTATTACGGGCATGGAGCTCTCCCATTGGCTGATTCTCTCACTCCTGCAAGGTGTTCTGCCCATTCTAACCTATCATGAAGATTGAACGATGCTAACAGAGATGATATTCTGGTAATAATGCCAGCTCTGGGTCAGGAAGATCCCCTGGGGAAGGGAATGGCAATCCACTCCAGTATTCGTGCCTGGAGAATCCCACGGACAGTGGTGTCGTGGTGTAGCGGTGGGCTACAGTCCATGGGGTCCCGAAAAGTCAGACACGACTGAGCACACACACACTTATATGATGGTTTGGAGTTTAAACAACTCCTTTATATTCAGTGTCATTTAGAACTCAGGATAGGGGAAGAATTACTGTCCTCATTTTTACAGCCAGATGTCTGAGTCATAGGAGGAGAAGTAAGTAACCCAAGATCTCCCAGTTAAGCACAGCATTGGAGTTGGAACCTGGTTTTTTGAATTCCGTTTGCTTTTCTTTTCACTCTTACCAGGTCCTTCCTCACCAGAAACCACAAACCGCTATGTCAACGGGGTCAATTAGTTTGATCCCACTGAAGGATGTAAGTGGGATGGGTCAGGCCATGCTCTGGGATTCCAGAAACTGACCCTGGTTTGAATACTCAAAGTTCTGTTTTGCATCACCTCCCCCAGTCTGCGAACAGCTCAGGATGATGGCGGGCATGGCGCCACGGATGGGCTACATCTTTCCCTCTCAATCAAGGTCTGGGCTCATGGCTCACCACTTGAGACGAAAGCTCGGCTCCTTGTCACAGATATCCAGTTACAGATCAGTAGAAGGAGGCTTTAGACCTGGGGCTGTCTCTCCAACTGTCTTCTCTAGGTGAAAAGGGATGTTCCCGGGGATTATGATGACTCAGTGCAAAAGGATGGCAACTGTGTACACAGAGATGCCTTAATACACGGAGAATTTCAGACCAAGGCAGAATTCGGGTCTTAATCAATCTATAGGAGACCGATTCTGTTACTCACACAGAGCAAGTCGCCATGCTGTTAGGACTTAATTTGCTCTTCTCATGTCAAAGCAGCAAGGGGATGCAACGGCCTATCCGGCAACTTTCAGAAATTATTAATGAAAGGACAAATTCCCCACAAGGCCATCCAGAGAAGGGGGGCAGAAACAAGGGGAGCAAAGGGAAGAAAGAAAGGATGGGGGCATGAACATAGAACCGATAGACCTGGCGCTTGACACTAAAGGCTTAACATCAAATGCAGCCAGAAATCCATTTCCACAGTTTTATTGGCCATTCCGGACGCCTCATTTCAAAGGGAAAGATTTGAATTCAGAGACATAACGCTCCCTTTGTTCTCTTGCCCTCCAGCCTTTGGTGCCAGTGTGGACTGTACCAGAGGGAGAGAGTGAGATCAAAACCCCTCTCCGCTCGGCTACCTGCCCCCAGAGCTGGCCCTTGGCATGCTTAATGAAATCAGCTTTGCAATAGATTGACAATGCCCTGTCAATTATAATCATTTATCTTGGCAAGCAGAGCATTTGAACACTTAAAAGAGCCGGGGGTTCAGCAGGCCCAGAAAAACCAGAATAAAATTATACTGCATGGTAATCAGAGCAAGAGTATATTGCTCACATAAAATTTTACTTTAACTGTCAGAAGGACTGAGAGGATTTTACATCTGATTTTCTGCCCATAGGGTGTTTGAGGTTCCATGTGGGGGTCACTTTCCCCCAACTCTGATGTAATAGGGGGTTCACAGGGGCCTGTGTTGGCAGAGGAGGCCTGTCAGTCTGCTCTGTGCTCAGCTGAGTCTGACTCTTTGCGGACTGTAGCCCGCCAGGCTCCTTGGTCCATGGAATTCTCCAGGTCAGAATACTGGGGAGGGTTGCTATTTCCTCTTCCAGGGAATCTTCCGGACCCAGGGATCCAATCTGCATCTCCTGCCCTGACAGGTGGATTCTTTATCTTTGAACCACCTGGGAAGCCCTGGTAGTGGAGGGGGACCACCCAGTACATAGGGATGGTTTGGGGTGTGTTGGGGACATCAGGATGGGGGTGCAATGACCTGTGCCATCGCAGGAAGTACAGGATTTGAGGGGATGCCTGGCTTCCCTAGTGGCTCAGATGGTAAAGAACCCACCTGCCAATGCAGGAGACATGAGAGATGAGGGTTTGATCCCTTGGTTGGGAAGATCCCCTGGAGAAGGGAATGGCAACCCACTACTCCAGTGTTCTTGCCTGGAGAATCCCAGGGACCGGGGAGCCTGGTGGGCTATAGTCCATGGGATTACAAAGAGTGGGATGCTACTGAACAACTTTCACTTTCATGACTCCCCCATTTCCTGATGATGTGAGCCTGGATCAGTTGTCCCCCCACACAGGGTCTCGATTGTCTTCTAGAGAAATGGAGCCAATAGAGACCCTCTCCTTTCTGATGCCACCAAGACAGACACAATTTTCTTCCTTCTTGTTTAGTGTTATGAAACCGGTTTTTAGTGGGGTAGATGCCTACCCAGAGGATCCCTCCGGGCCTCCCTCATCAGCTTAATGTGGGAGCAGCTAGAGCAATCCTGGGACAATGGGAAGGGTGAGCATGAGGTCCTGCTGAGGGCAGCAAGGGCAGCTGAGCCAGGGGTCTCCTTGCCTCACTGCCCCTCACGCCTGCACACTGGCATCTGTCCAGGAAGCTTCTGGTAGGACCAGTGATCCTGAAAGGTGGGGGGCTGCTGACAGAGGGCCTTGGGACCCAGGAGAGCCTGGACTTAGGACAGGAGGACCTTGTAAATGAGAGCCCGGGACCAAGGCAGCCATCACTCTCAGAAACCTGGTGGCAAGAGCAGAGACGGAACCTGAGGTCAGGGGTGCCGGGGATGGTTGTAGACGGAGTCCTTTCTTCCCTGGAGCCAGAAAGATCTGCTCCTCTACCTCTTAACTCTTCACACTTTTCCTGGAGAGAAGGAAAGGGGGAAATCTCTGATCAGACTGGGGACTTCTCTAAAGGAGCCAGTGTAGATCAGACGGCCCTGAGTCATCAGGAATGGACAGTTTTCTGCGGTCGGCAGGAAGGATGCTCAGTCTCTGCGCCGGGACTTGGCCCTTGGAGCACATGGAGACCGGCCACCTGGTTCTTGTTCTGCTGCTGCAACCTCTTGGGGGGGTTTTGGTAAATGACATAAAAAGAAAACGCACCTGCAGCAAATCAGGAAAAGCGGCCCTGCCTACCCTCCCTGAGTGGCCATCTCAGGGGACTGAGCTGCTGGTAGCCTGGCTTTCGGTCAGACACAGCCCGTGCGGAGGCACCGGGACTTGGTCCTTGGTCCTTGGTCCTGGGAGGACGGGAAAGGCGTGCACGTTCTAGGGGCCTGGCGCCGGGGAGGTGGGGCATGGGGTCACGGCAGAGGCTGGGAAGGGCACTCGGGGAGGGCCTGTGGAGGGGACCCGCTACAGGACCTTGACCTTGGTTGACAAGCACAGTGCCGTCACTCTGTGGTGTGGGGGAGGACGTTTTGCACGCACAGCCAGTGGGCGGCGGGATGAGCCGGCTCTTCTCAGCCTCCCAGAAGCATCTCTTGTTCCTTCCCACGCACCCCGCACCCCACCCGGTGCCCTGGCCCCTCAGCTTTCAGGGCTCTGGGCCAGTTTACCGCAAGTCTTCGTCCTGGGCAGCTGTGACCAGCTGTTTAGGAAAAGGGCTTTACGAGGCCAGCACGTTGGCCTCCCCAGGCTTACAGGATTTCTTTGCTTCTGCTTCTGGCCGTGAGAGACCCTGGCAGCTGACGCTGGACCACAGGCTGGTGGGGGTGGGGTGGGGGGCGGCTCAGATTTATTCTGGTCCCAGCTGGAGCCCATGAGATGGGCTGGGGCTTGCGCTCAGGGCCCCTAAAGGGGGCTTCTCCATACGACTCACAACAATGACCACCCCTAGCTGAGGGGGCTGCTATAATGGCTAATGGAGACACTATTTGATGAGAGTGGGACGCCACCCCGAGACAGAGATGACATGGCTCAGAGACGTTGAGTTCCTCGTCCAAAGTCACACAGTCCTGCCGAGGCCAGTTCTGGCCAGAAGGCAGCTCTGTCCGCCCCACGCTTCACCCTTCTTTCCTTTTCCCTTACTTTTCAGCCCTCCGCCAAGAAACCGCTTGCTCCCTGGGACCTTTCTAATAACATTTCCTTTCTCTAATTCATACATCACACATGTACTCCATAAATTAGAAAAGAAAAAAAAAAGTCATACAGCCAGTAGGAATGAATGAAGCTATTGTAAACTGACATGAATAGGAATCAAAATCTCAAGCTACATTTTTCTTTTCGGGGTGGGGGGCTAGGACACTAAATCTCCCAGGGGCAAGCAGGGTCCATTATGCCTCGGGGTGGGGGAGCAGGGAGGCAGACGCCTGAGTGGGTAGAGTGTGCTTCGAGAGGGCAGAATGGGAGTGTCGAGGTTTGTAATCACACTCCCCAGAGACCGTGCGGGCCGGCTGCAGAACAAGGGCCTTCTGTGTGGGGTCAGGCACTGGGGGGCGTGGGGGGTGGGTGGTGTCGGCCTCTCCCTGGCTGGTCACAGATGGGGCTTTGGGGCAAAAGCTGGGCTCAAGTGTTTCCCATACTCATCCTCCCCACCTTGCTCCCTCCTTTCCTCCTTCCCTTTCTCCATCACTCCTTCCTTCCCCTTTTCCTTCCCCTCTCCCTCCCTCTCTCTCTTTTTTTTTTCCTTCTACCACCTGCTACACCCCAGACCTGTCCGAGGTGTTCTGGTTGTGCTTGCCCGTTTGATGATGCTCTGAGATGCTGGGTCATTGCCCAAGCTGCTCCTTCTGCTTGGAAGGACTCCATGCCCCCTACCCCCGCCTGTCTGAAGCCCTGTCCTCTCCCAATGCCCTCTAAACCCCCTGCTGCCCCCCGCCCCCTGGGATCTGTCTTAACCTGTTCCTCCTGGAGTCCTTCACAGGCGAGAGACTCAGCCTGTGCCCACTGGGCAAGGCAGGAGCCACACGGGTATTTTCTTATGTGACCTTCCCCTCCACCCCTCCCGGTGGCTCGGTGCTGGGGTAAGAACACAATTCCTGAGCTTCATTGGGTGCATGCTTGTTGTTGATGGAAACTTCTCCCGGAACGGATGGGTGCTAGCTCCATCTTTTAGGCAAAGACCGAGGTGCAAAGCTGCAGAGGAATTGAACAGGGGGGTAGATCGTCAGTGGGCGGTGGAGGTGGAATTTGAACCCACAGCGGTCAAATTCTAGCACCCCGCCTCTCCCTTGTCTCCCCACTGCCCCAACCAGGGACCAGGCATCTCTGTGTCCTGATCAACTCTCTATTTCAACCCTTCCGAGGGTCTCATTTCTAGGTTATTTGTGGACATCTGGAAGTGGGGTTGAGTGCAAAGACTGTGTAATTTGCAGCCCTAGAGTATTTATCTCAGCTTTGTCTTAACTTGTGTTAATAGAAAGTCCTCACAGAGCACTGCCAAGGGTCATGGCCTGATCTAAGAGCTTTGCCCACCCAGCAACACCACACCTCCTATGAGGTGTCACCTTGTGACCTTTCCCTGTGGGGAAACCAAGGCAAAGAGAGGTTGTGTCACGTGCCCAGGCTCACACAGCCGGCCCTGGCAGAGCGAGGCTTCCCTCTTAGGGGGCCTGGTTGCAGCGTCCGTGCTTTTAACCGTTTAGCTACCTTCAGCCTGAGAATATAGGATGAGACTGAGAAACAGGCAGGGGAGGTGCAAGACGCAGAGATGGGGTCCTCGTGAGAGCGGGTGGCTTCTCTGTATTATGCCCTGTTTTCTCACTGCAGTGGGAGCTCCTGCAAAGCTGTGGGCTCTGCTTCCCTGCTATTCCTTGCATGAGCCTGGGTGTGAAATTGTTCCGGGTTGTCAGGTCCATGGACCCGGCACTGGCCCTTGTGCACCGTAGCCCGCTGCAGTCAGGGGCAGCATATGTCATTTTAGGGGCTCCTCCCAAGACTGCTATCTTGGCAGTGTGGTCAAAGGGCACTTGGAAGCTGGATCTGCTCTGGGGTTGATGGAGCAATTTGTCCCAAGGGGTTCTATTTTGATGCTCTCAAGACAGAACAAAACAAAAATCTTCATAGTAAAGAAAATAACCCCAAAGGCAAAACTGATTATGAATTGTGTTTGAAGCTTCCCAGATACATCTACAGTATCATTTCCCTGTTTAGTAAAAACCGCTTTGCCTCCTCAGAGGTTTCCATTCTGAGGAATAGTCTATATGATGGAGATTTCTCTGTGTTCTTGAGCACCCCACCATGGCTGACACAGTTTATATTTTCCTAAGAAACAGCACCGCAGTGGAAATCATGGGGCATAAATCTTCACCTTTGGGATCATCAAAAGACAGTGCCCCTTGATGGACTTACTAGTTCAAAGGAAATTCCATCAGTTTTAAAGATACATAGTCATCTCTGAGGTCTGGGGACTGATTCCAATTCAGCCGAGCCAAATCTTTTGAGAAAAGAGAACCAGCACAGGTTAAGTGCCCATAAAATCGGTGTGTTGTAGTTCATTTAGTTTGACTGTTAGCCCTGAGAGGTAGGCCTATGTATTCCCATTATATGGATGAGGAAACTGAGGCCCAGAGGCAAATCCAACATTTGCCGCGCTGCACAGCCAGGAGTGGGCTGAGTCCAGGTCTGTCAGTCTGGGGAGGGACACCATCAGTGTCTCACACTGACAGTACATTTTGGGGTTCCTTTGGCACCCAGGCTCTGCTGTCTCTCAGGCATTTGTCTCTCTGGTATCTGCCCAACTCTGAGAAGGAGCTGTGGGCACAATGATGGGGGTCCCCCAGAGTGCAGACTTCCCCCAGATGCAGTGATATGTGACTTCTTATTTTCCTGTCGAGTCTATGAAAATATTTGCTTTGTGATTCCATACCAACTGAAGAGCATGCTGCCACGGGAACCATCAAACCATGCTTTCCTTGAAGCCCTCACTAACGAGGCCTTGTGTCTTCCACTTTTTAAATCTCATTTTCTGTGCGTGAGATTGCCTTCACTTCCTCTGCACTGCATCTCCGCCCAACAAAATCATGTCCAACCTCCAAAGCTCATTTCTTCCTCCCCCAAGAAGCCATTGCAGCGGGCACCCCATCTCTTGATGGGAGAAATAGTTTCTTTCCAATGATGGTCACTACCCTTTTAGTTAGCTGGAATTCATTTTTTAAAAAAAATCGAATCAGTCATTCATCCAATGAGTATCTGCTCAGCATCTACGCTGTACCAGATCTTGTATTTGATGCTAGAAATATCCAATTAAAGAAGAATAAAAAAAAAATATGATTAAGACCTAATTTTGATGCTTTTGAGCTATGGTGTTGGAGAGTCCCTTGGACTGCAAGGAGATCAAACCAGTCAATCCTAAAAGAAATCAATCCTGAATATTCATTAGAGGACTGATGTTGAAGCTGAAGTTCCAATACTTTGGCTACCTGATATGAAGAGCTGATTTGTTAGAAAAGACCCTGATGCTGGGAAAGACTGATGGTAGGAGGAGAAAAGGACAACAGAGGATGAGATGGTTGGATAGCAGTACTGACTCAATGGACATGAGTTTGAGAATCTCCAGGAGATGGTGAAGGTTAGGGAAGCCTGACGTGCTGCAGTCCATGGGGTGGCAAAGAGTCAGACACGGCTGAATGACTGAACAACAAAAAGACCTAGTTTGTGTCTTCAAAGGGCTCATAGACTCTTGGAGGAGGTATTGAGCCAAACATGCAGTCCAAACCTGGGAAAGGCAAAACTAATAGAACATGGTGCAATGGTTGATTCCTTTTGTGGCGTCTTGGAGAAAGCTTCCCAGAGAAGAGAGCAGCAGAGCTCTCACTGTTGGATAAATTTCAACTTCCAGGCCATCCTGGATGAACAACAACCTCCAGGCCTTCACTTGCCCTACAATGCTTTTAGGTGAATTAGAAAAAAAATCACCTTTCTTGGACTCTTTAGTTCAGTCAACAACCTGCACAACCTTACTTGGCAACCCTGAAGATCACCTTCTCTCCTCTGTCATGTCTGAGCACATGTTCCAAACTTTTTGTGTTCCTGGCCACAGAGGCCCACTTGGAACTATGTAGTTGGCGTATAAGTTGGCCTTGTCCAGTGGGATGGTGGCTTCTTGAGGCCAGAGTATCTTTTGAAACATCATGCCCCACAGGGTGCCCCACACAGCAACACTTTCAACATTAAAGAAATATTTCTAATGTCAGAGAATTTCTCACAACTTATGCCAGGTCAAGGGCTCACTACTTCTGCATCATTTGGGAGAGATTTAAAAAGATACACTTACATAGTTTCACCTTAGAAGATCTGATTCAGTGGGCCTGAGATCAGAAATGAGAATCGTATGTTTTTAAATATAGCCAGAGTGTTTCCTATGATAATAATTAATTCTTATGGGACTGTTATCAGTGTCTTCACTGTTCTACTATTTGGATCATCTCATTTCATGCTGTGACCATCATAAGGGGTAGATGTGGCCCCAGAATTCTACCGACGAAGAGATAGACATAGGGCAAGATTCAGGGTCCTGCTTAAGGTCACCCAGCCGCTACGCGCTCAGACTGCGGCCTGAATCCAGATGACTAGAGCCCAGAGCTCATGCACTTCAGTACCGTGTGACAGTACTGGTTCCAAGATGCAGGGTCTGTGACAACACTGGCTCCGGAACCGGAGGCAGAATCTGGAAAATCCGGAAACACGAGATTTAAAACGGACCTTGAAGGTGACACCCTTCAGACTTCCCATCATAGAGGTGGCAACACCGAGGTCCCAAAGGGCAGTCAGACGTGTTCAAAGTGTCCTGTGAGTCAGCCACAGGACTCGGCTGTGAGCTCTCTGTGCCCACCGTCTAGGGCTCCATCAGCAGCTCGCGGGGGTTTATCGCTCCTGTGACAGGCAAGGCGCTGGCAACAGCAGCAGTAGAATGACAATAATGCCATCTTAGCTGACCTGTGTTTGTTGTACCTCCTCTGTGTTGCTTACTTTGGGGACATTATCTATGTTCAATTTCTGAATGCCCCGCAGACAAAGAGCACAGTCTTTCTTTGAGGAACACAGAAAACTGAAAGTCAGTGGTCCTCAACAGGGGGTGGGGATCTTGCCCCCGGCAGGACACATACACAGACAGTTTTGGTCAGGAGGTAGAGGGTTCACCTCCTGCACCTAATGAGTATCGGCCGGGGATGCTGCTAAATACCCGAGAGTGCGTGGGCCCGCTCATCATGACAAAGCAAAGGCCGCCTGGTTGTCCTTCTCACCTGGTCTCCAAAGGTTGGGGGGTCACAGGCGGGAGCTGCAGAGCCACCCAGCCTCCTCTCTCAGTCCAGAGCCTCGCCCGGGGCTCCGGCCCGTTTTCGCCCCTCCTAACATCAGGCTCCCGTGTGTAAGGTGGGCCAGCGGTGCCTACCACGCACTTTGAGCTCGACACTTCGGTACCCAGTGTTCACAGGCCAGGAGACACATTGCAAATGGCAGCTCTTCCCCATGAGAATAAGACGAGAGGCTCCAAGAGTGAATTCCGTCCCAGCCCTAGCTGGGCCCTGTGTCACCTGGAGCAGCGACCTCCTGGACCTGATCTTCCATTTCCTCATCTCTTCAATGAGCACCCCGAGACCTCAGCCTCTCAGGGTGATGAGACGAGACATCAGACTGTCTCGTCGTGATTGTCCCCTTGCCGCCCTCCTGGGCTTGAGGGCCTCAGGGCACCGCCCTCTCCTCCCCACGCCTAATGGACGGATCCAACAGGTGGAGTGGGAGCGAGGGGGCGGGGAGGATGCGGAGGAGGAGGGCGGGAGCTGCAGGTGGAGGAGGGTGAGGTGGAGGTGCTCCCAGTGGGCAGGACAGAGTTGGGGGAGGGGAGGGGAGGGGAGGGGAGGGAGGGTCCTGCTGACCAGGGCGGGTGAGGGGTGGCAGGGCTCAAGCCTGCCACATTTTCATTTGGAACCAGTGCCCCAGGGAGGGATTTAGACACAGTCAGGCTGCTTTGTACAAATAACCCCCCTTCCCTGACAGCTGGCAGCCTGAGTCCTGTAGGAACCGCCCAGAGACGGACAGGCGGGAGGGTGGCTGGTGGAGGCCGGCTTCCAGGCCCCACACAGACCTGGTCCCCGCTTGTAGGCTGTACTCCTGAGATGGGTGCTTTTAACCCCGCAGGCAGAGGCAGAAACTGAACTCAGGGAGCAGAGATGTCTCAAACCCCATGGCTGCCTGGGGCTGAGCTGGCCTTGAAGTCTCCATTCCTGGTCCTTCCACGGCCTCTGTTCTGGATGAAAAGGCCTCACCTGGCTTAGGGGCTCCTACATAGTAGGTGCTCAATAAAAATGAGATGCAAAAAGATGACGCACGAGATTGCGGGGGACCAGACAAAGGTTGTGAGAGGAATAAGAAGGAAAACATTAAAATAAACACACACAAAATGGAGAAACTCTGAGAAAGTACTCTTCTCCCATGACTTTGGAGCTTTGTTTGAACTACGTCACATCAGACCCAGTTAACCTCCTGAGACCCACCTCTTTGCCATCTGTAACCTGGGGGTGACAAGAGCCATCTCCTGGCTGGATTGGGACAATCACACCAGCTAAAGCAGATCATTTCCAGAGAATAGCAACATCAGGCTCACCCCTGGGGCCCACTTGGCTCTGCTCACCCGTTCTGAGATCAGAACTGGGGTCTGATGGCCACCCCAGTTGTTGGCCAGGAAACAAAATGAATTTCTCCCTGTCTCCCAGCCTGACCCTTGTTCTGGTCCATCTCAGATCACACCTGGCCTCCACGTGGCAGGCGGGGTGGGGTGGCTGGGCAGAGAGACACCCCAAACCACCAAGAGGGAAGGAACCCTCAAATCCTGCAGCATGGTTTCTTGCCCTTCCCTCCCCCAGACTGATTCAGTCTTTTAATAATGAAGACGCTCGCTTTGAGTCAGGGTCTGAGTCAGAACAGTAGTGGAGAAGCACTGCTTTCCGAGTGAGAACCGGGGTGAAGATCCTGGCCAGTTTACACGCTGGGAAACCTGAACCGCTGACTTAGTTTATGACTCAGTTTCCTTTGCTCTAAAGTGGTCAGGAAAGGTTAGAAATAGAGCATAGAAAACACCGACTGCCTAGGAGACTGTAACTTGCAGCTGCGGTGGGAGGCATAATTAGAGATACGTCTACTGTATTCCAGGAGAAAACGAGGACACAGCCCCCCTGCCCTGCCCGGGGGCTCCTCCACTGCCCGGGTCTGTTTCTCTGTGGTCACTGGGGATTTTGGAGGAGGTTGCAGCTTCTGAGTTGCTTAAGGATCAATCTCCTCTCCTAGTGCCCTGGAATCAGCAGTTCCCGCTGCTCTTCCCTGCTCTCACTCCCCGGGAGCCCGATTTCAAAGGATTTCTCCACTGAGCTAAAGCAAACCTCAGTCATCTTTGTGCACAAAACACCCACCCAGGCTATTTGTCTCCGTCCTGAGCACTTGGCGAGGAGCCCAAGAGGAGCCTTTAGCAAAGAATGCTGGCATTCAGAGGGGGTTGACTGTCCGCAGTCCGCCAGCCCCACCCCGTACTCTGCCCGGGGTTCTTGGCAGCCCAAGTAAACCACAAGACAAGTTTTATCATCTGTTAAACCTGTCGTTTGGAAAAAAAAAAAAAGACTTCAATAAAATATTTCAACAATTATAGTCCATTTTAATTAGGTGTGTGCCACATAATTATAGATTTAAAAAAATGGATAGGTTTCAAAACCCAACACCCTGGCCGTACGGTGTTAGCTGTTCTCTCTTGGAATTTCCAGCTGGATTCTCCACCTGAGGACACGCTACATACCTGGGGAGCCCTCCCCACCCCGGATTTGGCTCAGTTCCTTTCTTTTCACTGTTCTTGCCACTTGCATTTGGAATCTCAGAGTCCTGGAGGAGGGGACACGGTGGCAGGTAGCCCCGGAGGGCCTGGAGGGTGTTCGGGTGGAACCCTGTGATGTGATGGTGCATGGGCCTCCTGGACAGGGCGTCTCGAGGTCTGGGATCTCCTCTCGCCCCATCGTCAACTTGGTGGGTGATCTTGGGCCCTTACTTCCTCTCCCTGGGTTTTAGTTTTTTTTTTTTTTAATCTTTAAAAGAATTTAATCATCATTTTTCAAGAATTTTTTTTGGAGGAGGGTGGGGAACCCACTTGTCAAATGCAATTTTGAAAGACAAGCCCAAAGTGTAAACAGTTAAAAACAGAGGGCCAGGTGGGATATGGCCCTACATCTTCTCTGGTGGCCCCGGTACCAGGTCAGCCCAGTTCTGTGTCCTGTCCCTCAAAGGGGACTTCCTGACCTGTGGGGCTGGGATGCGTACAAAGCTCCATGCCCCAGCTCTGCAAAGACCCAGGGGAGTCCCCTGAATGGCCCTGCAGAGGGTCCTGTCCCCATGTGTATGAGAGGTTCATCTCTTCAGGTAAGTCAAGCTCCCACCGCTCCTGAGACGCAGGTCTAGAGCTGAGTCTGGGTTCCTGTTGCTCCAGATCCCCTGACCTTAGTCAGGACTGCCAGCCTCTTCCATCTTTATTTGTGAATTGGGCAACTGCCCTCCGAGGTGGGGACTCAGCTCCCTGGCCCAGGTGCCCACCTGCACTTTGAGTGACTGTCTCCCCAAACCTGTCTCTGCAGGTGAGGTCGCCCCCACCTGCAAGACACTGCCATTCAGGGAGAGCGCACTGGTTGCCTGGCACAAACTGACTTCGGGCTCAGTGCCCTAGAGAAGCTCACCTCTCCTTTCTCCCTTGAGCTGGGGTCCTTTGCTCCCTCATACTGGAGTTCATGGATCATTTCCCCTTTGAGACAGGAATATGAGAAGGTGGGTCCATGTCTTACTGAGACCTCTATTTTTATTGTTTTCTTTTATTAAGACGCTTAGTTTTAGCCTACCCTACAAAGCCTTGTACAATAGGAAGGGAGCTGCTTATGAGTGAATGTGTGTGTGAGTTAATGAATAAATGAAGTGATTAAGTGAATAGATAGATGAGTGGATGAAAGAATTAGTAAATGCATTAATAACAGCCAGCATATAAACAAATGGGGAAACTAAATGATAAATGATTGGAAAAATAGATGAACAGATGAAGGGATGGTGGATGAATTAATAAATAAGGAAACAAGGGGGTCTAGATCCACATCTGTATCTAGAGTTCTAGGTAAATTAGTATAATATAAGGTCTTACCTGGTGACTTAGTCAGTAAAGTCTGCCTGCAATGCGGGAGACCTAAGTGCAATCCCTGGGTCGGGGAGATCCCCTGGAGAAGGAAACAGTCCTCTTGCCTGGAGAATTCTATGGGCAGAAGAGCCTGGTGGGCAACAGTCCATGGGTTCACAAAGAGTTGGACACGACTGAGTGACTAACACTTTCAGAATAAGTCGAAGTGAATGAGCGAGTGGAGAAAACAAGTAAAATAATTTCAGCTGCAATAGAAGAAGTAAATGAATGGATTGATGAGTGCACCAGTGAATAGAAAACTTGTCTCTTTAATTAGTTTCTCAGCCACATGTCAGGGTCCTCTGGAACCAGGCTCGGTCAGTGCCCACTGATCATGGAAAAGCGTTCTAACGACAGCAGGCAAAATCCACTGGAAACTCAAGGAAGCTTTGCAGACAAGCAGTGGCCCAGCCAAGCAATGAATAACAAGAGTGGGCACCGTTGTCCGCAGCCGGCCTGGCCACAGCCCTGGCCAATGACTCACTGACCCTGGAGCTTTCCAGGAGTTTGCTGAGTTTCGTGACTGGAGAGGCTCCGGTGTGTAGCCCAGGGAAATTCCAAGAGCCTCCAATGAGCCAAACTGCACAGTGGGCGTGGGGAGGTGGCAGGGTGCAGGGAAGAAAACTGCCGTTTGGTTTTTGCCATCGTCCAGCTAAGAGAAGCCAGTTGATTTCCAGCAAATTCTAGGACAAATGTTTGCCTTAAGGCTTAGGACTCTGGTGCCAAGTTTCAATGCAATCAAATATTTCTGAATTTGGGAGTCATATGAGAGTGAACGAGAAAGAGGGAGAGAGGGAGAAATAAAGCGGGGTGGGTGTGGGTGGGGTTGGGGAAGAAAGAAGAGACTAAGAGCTGAAAGGCAAAAAGTCCCCTGAGGGCTGTGGCCCTGCTAGGTGGATCTGATAAGAGAGTCACAAGCTCTGCCTGCAGCAAACTCATGTCAGAGGTGGGGTGTTAACTGTGAGACAGGCTTTTTGTTGTTGTTCAGTCGCTAAGTCTCGTCCAACTCTTTGCAACCCCATGGACTGCAGTATGCCAGGTTTCCCTGTCCTTCACTATCTTCTGGAGTTTGCTCAGACTCATGTCCACTGAGTTGGTGATGCTATCTAGCCATCTTATCCCATACATGTTAGTTTCAAATGTCTACCTCCAAGAGAAGGTGTTTGTGGCTGTGTCTGGGGAGAAAGGAGGTAGGAGTGTACAAAGATGTGCCATATTTGAGGTCAAGCCCTCCATGCCAGCAGGAAGTCCGGTTGAGGCTGATAGAGGCTTCCCATCAGAGGTCAAGTTTGGGGCTGGGTGAATCCAAATGCTTTCAGGGCCAGACAGGTGCCACTGATGGAGCTGGCCAATTCAACACAGGCGTTGCTAAGGCAATGATCTTGGTGAAGGAAGGTCCCCTTGGCGAGTGACCATTAAAGAGGCCAGGGACTGTAAAAAGTGGAGAAATCAGGCCCACAGGGATTGCGGCTGAACAGTCCAGAGCATCAGCTGACTGTGACCAGGCAGGGAGTCCAGTGTGTCCAAATATTTTATTTTTTTGAGAAAGAATTCACACTGACTAAATGTTGGCAACGGATTAAAATTTTTTTGGAAGCACTGTGCTGGTCAAATAAAACTGAGGTTTTGGTCTCTGACCTCTGGGTTTATGATTGAGGGAAATGAGCCAGGCTGAGAGGGAACATGCTGCAGGTACCCCCACTGATCAGGCAGGTCTGTCTGCTGGGTGTCCTTGTTGAAGTCCTGTTTGAATCCTTCTAAACTTAGGAAGCCCTGCTCAAAGGGGGCTTCCACAAAACTCTTGTGTGTCTCTTGCAGCAGACTTCACCTTCTGCTCGGCCCGTTGGCACTTCTATCCTTTTCTTTGGTCTGTGGGATTTCCTGCAACTAGAACATGCTTGATGTGGTGAGTGCAGGGATGTGTAGTCTTGGAGGGTGTGGAGGGGCTGACTTGGTGAGGGTTGACTCTTGGGGATGCTAGTTCCTCTGCCTGTGCAAGGCAGAGCCATACATTCCAGCCTAGGAGTCAGGGAAAGCTTCCAGGAGGAGGTGACTAATTCTTCAAGGATTGGAAAGAGTCAGGCAGATGGCCACAGGGCTGAGAATGGGTATGTGGATGGTCCAGCTTGGGCTTTGGAAACAGAGCCCTGAACTTGCGCCTTGAGTCTCCCCTTTACCAGTGAGTGACTCTGAGCCTCAGTTTCCTTCCCTGTAGCAAAGGTCTAATGATGGCTTCCCAGCTGGATGGTTTTAGGGGTTGGCTGGATGGACCCGTGCAAGGTGCCCGGCTGCTTCTGTGCTGCTGCTGTTACCGCCAAGGCTGCTGTGCCCTTCGGGGAGGGAGTACGGTGTCAGGAAAGGTGCAGTGGTGGAGCTGCCCAGGGCCACTCGGAGGAGGAGTGGGGGAGACAGGGATGGAGGCCCGTGTGTCTGATCTGGGTGTGTGATCACATCCAGGTCTGGGGGTCACAGCTCCGCTTGGCCAAGGGAGGGAGTCCACCTTGGCTGGGTCTAGGGATGCCCAGAGCCCAGGAGTACTGGGAAGACACACACACCACTGTGTGTCATGGAGGGTGGGCTTGATGAGGAGGACATGGAAGCCAGAGGCGGGGACCTTGATGGTGCTGGGCAGGGCATCATGGGGGTCTGCCCTTAAGAAGAGGAGCCGAGGCCCAAGGGACAGACCTGAGCAAGTGAGATGCAATGGGAGAAGATGCCTGACAGGTCACTGGGGGCACAGCAGGGGGTTGAGTCCATGCTGACCTTGGCTTTCTGAGTCAAGAGGGCCAGGATGAACCCTGGTGGCAGCAACACGGACTCGGGTGTCGGGAGGGGTGTGAGGACCTCTGGGCAGGGAGGGGTGAGAACAGGCTTCTGTCTTTTTTTTGCGTGGTTAGCCCTTCTGAATGCAGGCTCTTAGGACCAAAAGCAGAGACATCTCCTCTGAGAAGCCTTCCTGGAGCTCCTCTGTCCCCAGGGGGACCCAGCTCTTCTCCCCTCTGCCTACTCTAGCCCTGCGCACGTATCTGCAGCCTCTCTCAGCCCATGTGATGTGCTAGGTGTCACCTGTCCACCTGGCTCTTTTGTACTCTGAGAATAGGGGTGGGTTCCCAATTCTGATCATGTACCCCTGGACCAAGCCCACAGCAGAGCAGCTACTGCCTGGTGGGTGGGTGAGAGCTAATGGGTGAAGGAGGAGGAAAGGGTCCCAGGATGGGAGAGAGGAGGCAAAAAGGGAAGGGGAAGAAAGAAACAAAGGAAGGAAAGATGGGAGGAAGGGATGGATGGAGGGAGGAGGGAGAGAAGGCCCAAAGGCTGGGGTTGGTCCAAGTGTCTCTCTTTGCTGCGGTCATGAGATCCAGGACAGCCCTGATGGACAGAGAGATGATGCAATTGAAGGTAAGACCATTTCCCTGGGGAGGTGGAGGGCGCTGTCTCTGGTGCTGTGAACCAGGAGTGGCTGGCTCCAGCTGCCATCTGACCTGCTAATAACTAAGGACCTGGGATGCCCCTGTTATTAAGAAACAACAGCTGATAATCTCAATCCTCCTGAGATGGCTGTGGTTCTCTGGGTTAGAAGCACACGCCCATGCTCTACCAAGATAGATGATAGATAGATAGATAGATACCAAGATAGGATAAAGCCAGGTTTGGAGAGTTTCATTCATTCATTTATTCACTTCCTCCCCTGCTTGTTCATTCACAAAGGCCAGCTGGGCTTGGGCTGGGTATCAGGTGACACATTAGGGGCTGGGGATGGAGGGGAGACTGAGACTATGGATGGAGCTGAGGGCCTCAGAGCTAAGCCCAGCTGTGCCCTAACTTAGGCATAACTGTGAGAAAGTTACAGGCCATTAAGACAAAGAGCAGGGACGCCTCCTTTGAGAAGCCTTCCTAGAGTCCCTCTGTCCCTGGGGACCCAGCTTTTCTCTACTTTGGCCACGTGATGTGAAGAACTGACTCATTGGAAAAGACCCTGATGCTGGGAAAGACTGAAGGCAGGAGGAGAAAGGAGATGACAGAGGATGAGATGGTTGGATGGCATCACCAACTTGATGGATGTGAGTTTGAGTAGACTCTGGGAGTTGGTGATGCACAGGGAAGCCTGGCATGCTGCAGTCCATGGGGTCCGAAAGAGTCGGACATGACTGAAAAACTGAACTGAACTGTGCCTATTCACCAAACTGTGTTCCCTTCTTTGCGGATCAGACCAGAAGGCCAGCTTGCAAAGATTTAGGGAGGACAGGAGAGGATGAGTAGAAATTATCCCGCAAGGTGTCTGGTGTGCATTAAATGCTCACCTATGGTAGCTGTTGATCATTGTTATAACAATCCAGTGGACAGTGTGAACTGACACAGTTCACCAAACACCACGGGAGGGGTAGAAAAACTGTGCAGAGGGATCTTGGGAGAGCCAGGGAGAGCATCAGAGAAGAGCCATAGTTGCTTCTCTGGGGCACGAAGATGGAAGAGACAGAGTTCTCCAGATTGAGGGAGTGGCAAGGCCAAAGGAGGGTTGTTTCAGGGATGCTTGGCTTGGGTGGAGGCCACAGGAGGCTCTGTGAGCATCAGGCACTGCCCTCCTCGTTCATCTCCCGTGCCCCCTGTCCCGTGGGAATGCACCCACTTCTGCCCAGTCCTGACAGCTGAGACCAGGATGGAACGGGAGACTGAACACAATTCTGAGGGTCATGGTATTCCCACAAAGATCGCTTGCTGTACTTCTAAATCCAACATGGTGATTTCACTGAATCAAAACCTGTATCACCCAATGTATGAGGTGTGCCCCCCAGACGCAGGATGAAGACATGGCCACTGGCCTTGGTACTTGGTCTAATGGGTCCCGGCTTTGCGACTGAACCAACCTTACCTTCCACTCCTAGACAAGTGACACCCCATAGTCTATACACCACTTGCAGGTACTGCCTCTAAGTGAAACAGCCACAGTGTATCATTAATCCCATTTTATAAGCAAGGGAGTCAGCCCTCAGAGACTGCAAGTGGCCAAGGATGCTCTGCATCCTTCAAACCCAGAGACTGACAGCTGTCTGTGGGGAAGACTGAGCTGGTTCAGGAAGGACACTGGAAACACACCAGGGACAGACAGCTGGGGGACTCGGGGCTGCAGAAATGCCCAGAGATGGAGATGATGGAGATGGCCACTGTTGTTCCTGGGGCAGTGGAAAGCAGGCTGGTTCGGCAAGTTGAGGGGATGTTACAAGGACAGATGTCTGCAACCCAGGGAGGACCTACTCAGAGAGTCAGGAATTGTCTCCTGTCCTTAATGGGGTTTCCCCAGACAGCAACATGATGAGAACATTCTAGAACTGTGGGGAGGTTGCCTGGAGGGGTTGCTCAGCTTCTCCCCCTTTAAAGTTCCTCACTTGGATTCCACTTGCCCCATATGGAAGTCTACGGAGCTGATGGCCGCAGGCTGGCTGAACACTGGAGACTCGGGGAGGGTCCTTTAGCATCCAGAGGGGCGCCCAGCCTGTGGTCCAGACACAGGAGGACATACATCCTGGGGGCATGTTTTTAGGTTAAGCATTGATGATCCTGATGGTCTGTTTTTTTCTTTTTGGTGTGCCATGCATCTGAAGGATCTTAGTTCCCTGGCCAGGGATTGAACCCATGTCCCCTGCAATGAGAGCATCTAGTCAACCACTGAACTTCCAGGGAAGACTCTCCCTATGGTCTTTTAAAGCAGACCTATTTCTGGGAGAGATAAAATGCATTGAGGGTTAATAGTAGCAATGCTAGTAGATGCTGCCTCTGCAGCCAAGGGCAGAGGCTTAAAGGAAACCCTGGGATGGAGCCCGGTCCTGGGCCAGGCAGAGTGCCAGGTGGTGGTTGGAAGAAGGGAGCCGGCTCTGGAACTTGATGTCCTGGGTTAGAGTCCATCCTGGCCACTTTCTAGAGGGCAATGTGTGTAAGACACCTTGGTTTCCACATCTGTAAACTAGAGAGGATGTGAGGGCCACCCTTACAGGTCGATGGCAGGGGCAGGTGAGATACTCGGGAAAATGCATTGTCAGCTCAAAAGCGCTGTCCAGATGCTGCTGTTATGACGGCACTTAGCGTGTTACTTTCCTAAATGCCCAATAAATGTGAACTATTATTATTATTACTATCACTATTATTACTATGACCGCGTTACAATTTTATCCTCGGGGCTGTTCTGCTTTCTGCAGAACTATGTGGCACCACCCCGTGCAGCCAGTAATAATTATATAGGAACTTTTAACTGCTGTGCATTCTACACTCTTTCCAGTGAGATATTAAATCATGCGCAGAAGATAGGAATGAAGCTGATTCCATTTCCTTGTGAGTGGGGGCTGCCTAGCAATAGCTGTCATTAACTGAGAGCCTGCTTTGTGTTAGGCCCTCTCTGAAAGTGATGTTCCTGTATCAACTCAGTTCTCACTACCCACCTAGGAGGCAGGACCATTACACCCCACTTTACAGATGAGAACAGCGAGGCGAGAGGGTCCACCGCTAGTCAGGGTAGAGCTGGAACTGGAGGCTGATATTTGGTCCCAGGGCTTGTGTTCCTGTTGTAACGTGTGAGCCTGAGGCGTGAAGAAGTGGCTAGTGGTTGAACGTATTAAACACGAGACCGAACGGCCTCAGTGAATCAGGAGCAGTGGCAGAGCAGGAGTCAGGCAGTCACACGCCCCGGTGGAAAGCGTATCCTGACGTCAACCCGGAAGGTAGCATGCACCAGGCAGCGGGGAGGGTGTGAGGCGGGAGGGAGCACGCCCTCCAAAACTTCAGGCTGACGGGCCTCTGGCTTGTACTCGGTCGCTTACTAGCTGTGTCATAATGGGTGAGACTGGGGGATGGCCATCTATAGCCTATGGGCCACCGCTGGCCAGCGGCCGCTTTTTGTGCATAGTTTGTCCAGCACACAGGTGTTTGAGTTAGCCCCCCATTGGACCCCCGCAAAGCCCCGGCAGGTGGGATTATTATCTGGATCATTCCGGGTGACTATCATTACAGTGAGTGCAGAAACTATCATCTTTGGTGTTTCTGCACTGTGATGGCGGGCTTCTGCACATCTTTGGTGTTTCTGCGCTAAAGAATCTGCCTGTAGTGCAAGAGACATGACTTCAATCTCTGGATTGGGAAGATCCCCTGGAGAAGGAAGTGGCAACCCACTCCAGTATTTTTGCCTGGAGAATCCCATGGGCAGAGGAGCTTGGTGGGCTGCTGTCCATGGGGTCGCAGAGGCGGACAGGACTGAGCATGCACGCATGCACTATGATGACAGAGTTGAGCATTTGAGCCAGGGACCCTCTGGCCTGCAAAGCCTAAACTATTTCCTATGTGACCCTTTCCGGAAAAAGTTTGCTGACCTTTGGACAGATAGATGATCACTTCTCATGAACCTTAGGTCTCTCAGTAAAAAAAAAAAATGAGTCTTGGGGCTTAAGCAAGTGAAAGCATGATGTTGTGGAAGTGGTGTGAACTTGTAGATGCCCTGTCTGTGCTGAGCATTGTAGGTGTGGGTTAGTGGATGGATGGTGTGGAGAAGCCAGTGTATCACCTTTGGAGGCAGGACAGGGCAGGCAGGACAGGGAGGCTGGGCAGATCAGACCTGGTGAGGAGCAGACCTCGGTTGAGCCCTAACCCTGCTCCCCAACCCCCAGCCTTCTGACCTTGGGCAAGTTGCTTCACTTTTTGTGAGCAACTTTTTCTTCCAAACTGTCAAGGAAGAATAAAGCCAGCCCCTGTCTCTGGGGTATCTGTCAAGATTCCACAAGTTAACTTATAAAAGCAAATCATGTGGCTATATTAAAAATGACGAGCAACATTAAGTATCCATAAAGTGCTGAGGAACTTGAATCATCGTCCATTACTGGTAGAAATATAAAATGATGTAGGCATTTTGGAAAATACCTTGGTGTTTTTTTAAACATAAATATATCATAGAAGCCAGCAATTTCACTGCTTGATATCTATTCAGGAGAAAAAAAAAACAACATATGTCTACACAAAGATGCAAGCACAAATGTTCCTAGCAATGTGATATATAATATCTCCAAAGTGAGAACAACCTAAATTTCCATGAACTCGTTAAACAACTGGTTAAACTGATAAACAAGACATGTTATGCCCACCAATGGAATATTATTTAGCAGTGAAAAAGAGTGAATTACTGAAATGTGCTACAAAAAGCAGACTTCAAAAACATGAGGCTAAATGAAAGCAGCCAACCACAAAAGACCACATATGGCAGGATTCCGTTTTCATGAAACATCCAGAAGCAGCAAATCTAGAGGGAAAGTAGATTAATGGTTACCAGGCACTAAGGGGAGGGAGCAGTGATTACAAATGGGCCTGAGGGATTTTTCAGGGTGATGCACATGTTCTAAAATTGGATGGTGGAGACAGCTGTACCACTATGAAGATTTACTGAATATTGTTGGGTTGCACATGGTAAATGTGTTGACTCTCTGGTATTTAAATGGAGTTGTTTAGAAGAATCAGAGCTTGGCATCGTACCTGGTGTACCTGACCACAGAGCAACTGTCAATTCCTTTTTCCTCCCTGCGGACTTGAGATGTCGGTAAACTTGAAGTGTTGATCTGGGCCTGGAAGTTCAAGTGCTGCTTGACATCTGGGTGGATCTCAGCTTCCACACACAGTCACCTGTAGCTTCTGCTTCCTCTTCTGTAAACTGGGAATTATAACACTTCAGAATCTTTGCTTTTTTTTTTTAATTTACATGTAAAACATATAAAGTGTCTGGCATGTGTTACGCACAGGAGTTTTCTTTCTTCGGGGGACAGATGAAGGTAGGGGTCATGATACCACACACTTTTTCTTTTCCAGCTGACACAAATCCTCGTTTTCTGTTCATGACTTTGTTTTGGAAGTTTGGACAATAGAACAAATATTGGAGTTCAAGGTCAGAGAGTGGACTCCCAGCTCTGCTGCTTACCAGTCACGCTATCTTTTCCATCTGGGTCTTTCTGGCAAACAAGGGCTCTTGGGTAAAGATCTCACATGTTGGGACTTTGCAAGGTCCAGTGGAGACCGGCTCTGAAGCACCTGTGCTGTTTTTCACTTGCTAAGTTGTGTCCGACTCTTTGTGACACCACAGACTGCAGCACGCCAGGCTCCCCTGTCCTTCACTATCTCCCAGAGTTTGCTCAAATTCACGTTAATTGACTCAGCGATGCTATCTAACCATCTCATCCTCTGCCACCCTCTTCTCCTTTTGCCGTCTATCTTTCCTAGCATCAGGGTCTTTTCCAATGAGTTAGCCCCTCACATCAGGTGCCCAAAGTATTGGAGCTGTGTTGCTAAGACGTCACTATTCTCAATCCCAAGGCAGCAGGAGATGCTTCCATGAAAGGGAACAGGGTACTTGGATGGAGGGTTCAAGTGTGGGGGGAAGTTCATCACACATGCAATAGGGGTTCCCAGAGCTGGGGACGCTTGTTAGCTAAGGGTTAAGAGGACCCAGCTCTGCCACCAGTCTGTTGTGGATGAGGTGGGTGAGGGTCCTTGGGAAGGTGATGCTGGCCAGCCCTCTGCAGGATGCTGGGCCAGCCTGCACTGTTGCAGGAGATGTGATCAGCTCATGGGTCTGGACACTTAGCGTTGTTGTTTGGGCTGAGACCCAAATCCCCAAATCTGAGCAGAGATTGGATGCAGAAAGAGGCCTGGAACATGCTGAACTGTCTTGGCTGGTTTTTATGGGAGGGTCTCGAAGAAGGCCCCGCACAAGGACTTGCATGGAGGCAAGACCCCTTCATGGTGTGCATCCCTGTCCCCCTAGTGCTGCCAGCCTCAGGCATGTTCCTGCTTCTCTTGGAGCTTGGCTCTTTATTCTGAGAAGAAGGGGAAGGGTAAGTGTTGATGGGATGAGAGGTCTTGAACTGGTGGTCTAGCTTCTTTTCTCTTGTCCACAGTACCGGCAGATTCCTTTTATCAGGCTTTATTGTGCTGTGTGTCAGCTTCCCTGGTGACTCAGTGGTAAAGAATCCACCAGCAATGCAGGGGACACAGGAGACGTAGGTATGATCCCTGGGTCAGGGAGATCCCCTGGAGAAGGGAATGGCAACCCACTCCAGGATTCTTGCCTGGAAAATCCCATGGACAGAAGAGCCTGGTGGGCTACAGTCCATGGAGTAGCAAGAGTCAAACATGACTTAAGGACCAAACCACCACCACCACCAACATGCTTCACAGAGATTGTGTTTTGGAGTGAGTCATCGGCACCATTTCCCCAACAGTGTCTTCTCACTTCATATCTCTGTGTACATTTTGGTAATTCTCCCAATATTTCAAACCTTCTACCAGCCATAAGATTATGATTTGCTGAAGACTCAGATGATGGTAAGCATTTTTTAGCAATAAAGTATTTCTAAAATGCGTACATTTTTAAAGACTTAATGCTACTGCACCCTTAGTAGACTAAAGTACAATGTAAACATAGCTTTAATATGCACCAGGGAACCAAAAAATTTGTGTGACTCACTTTATTGCAAGATTTCCTTTATTATGGTGCTTTGAACCGCAAATAACTGAACTGCATGCAGTATCTCCAAGGTAGGCCCGTGTAGTCATCACTGTTTATAAAGGAAAGTTGAATTATTGCTGTTTAAACATTAGAAGGTTTTACTGAAAAAAAAAGAAAAGAAAAGAAAAGATTTGGGGGTCTACTCTGAAACAAAGTACAAAGGCTTGTCACCACTGGGCCTGCATTAAGTCCATGCTGGCTTTGATATGGCCCAGAGGAAGCAGCTATGTCTTTTAGACCCCAGTCTCCACTCATCCCTAATGTATTCCCACCTTGAGGCTGAATGCTGGTTGTCACTTATGGAAGAGCTAAGTCTCTATCCAAAGTGGGAAAATAAGAGGCTAAGAAAGCAGTGTTTTAAAAAAGACAGAGGAACACCCCCCCCCCTTTTTTTTTTGAGGGAAGGGAAACACATCTCTGAGCATTTTCTGGGTGAAGTAGATCCGCATGTGGGGGGCTCTAGGGCTCATCTGTACCCTTCTGCCTTTCCTTCTGGACTCATCGGAGGATTACAGAGGCCTACCCACTATGTTAGGTGGGGCCAAGCTCTTAATAGGAGCTGGTGGGTGGGATGCTAGTGAATTGGTGAGGGCAGTTAGTGCAGGTGGAGTATGCTCTATATATGATCCATTGGACCCACCCCACTCCAGCACATTTCCCCAGCTACAGTGATTGAAAATGTTGTGCAGCTGTAAGGTGGGGGCACCAGAGTCATCCTGAGCCACCCTCCGAAGCTGAGCAAATAAGGAAGGCATGCAGTGAGCGTATATGGCCATGGGGTTGTTTGTTATGCAGCACAACCTATCTTATCCTGACTGATACAAAGTCCAGAGGGTATACAAAAGGCCTGCTTCTCTCACTTCTTCCACCTCTTTCAGTATTTGATGGTCAGTGATTCTCATCCCCTGGGGGCCATTTCTTTCTCCACTGGATGGGGAGTTCTTTGCGGTAGGGCTTGAGTCTTCTTATCTACCTGTGAATCCTCAGTGTCTAGGAAGGGGACCCAGCAAGGATGTGCTCCATAAAAGTTGGGTGAACAATCGAACTCTGCACTACTTAGCCCTGAGGCTGAAGTGAGTTGCTTCACTTCTGGGCTCTGTGTTTCCATCTGCAAAATAAGCAGGTACAAAGGTGTGGCTGCCCATGTCTCTCCCAGCTGTGGACAACTTTGCCCTCTGATCCTTGGCTTCTAGAGGAGCTCAGAGCCCCCACCATGGGAACCGACTCATCACTCCAGGCAGTTGGGCCTTTGCTGGGCTCACATCCCTGATGTCTGTATAAAGCCTGTGTTTCTCACTCCTGAGGGGGCCTCACTTCCAGGACATGGGATCTAGTGGCATTTCTGCCTGGTACACAGGATGGATCTTCTACTGTCAGGACGCTGGGGGTCTCTCCCATTGAAAACTAATACTTCCCTAGAATGGAAGATTCTAAAGGCCCAGATGTGCTTCTAAAGGCCCAGCAGGTGCCATGCCTGGGCCAACCAGAGGGGCTGTCAGGGAGGCTGATGCCCGCACTTCACCACATGGGGTCCCCTGCCTGGTCCACGGCACCGGATGACTCAGGAGAGCCTTGCCCTCCACCGAGTTAGGACTGATGGATGAGGGGAGAAAGAGCAAAGTGTTAGCAGTTGACAGACCAGAGGCTCACCCTGGACCACCATTCATGAACTTCCTGTGCAGGACCCTGGATGTCATTTTCTTTATCACATTAGGACAGGAGCAGTCACTCTCAAAGGTCTTTGCCCATCTCAGTGTCTGTGACCGCCACCTTGTCTTTTGCTGTGTGATCTTGGCTGAGTCACCAACCCCACTGGGCCTCATTTTCTCATCGATAAAATTTTTGGCTTGAAAAATGAAGTCTGATAGTGTAAGTTATCATTTACTGGATGTTTCATACATCCAAGTCCCATGCTAAGCGCTTCCCTGCATTATCTCGTAGGAGCCTTCAGACAATCCTTTTGATCATTATTATCATCTTTGCTAGATGAGCAAACGGAGGCATAAAGCGATGAATGAGATGCTTGCCCCAGCTCTCATGACTCGGGATTTGCACCCTGGCAGATGTATTCCCTGGATTTCCCTGATGACTCCTCTGCCAATGCAGGAGATGCAACTTTGATCCCTGGGTCCAGAAGATCCCCTGGAGAAGGAAATGGCAATCCACTCCAGTATTATTGCCTGGGAAATCCCATGGATAGAAGAGCCTGGTGGGCTACAGTGCACGGGATCACAAAAGAGGTGGACTTGACTTAGTGCCTAGACAACAGCAACAACCAGATGGATACCCAAACTGGTCCAGCTAAGCGCCCCATAGACTTCCCAGAGTGTGGTAAAAAGAGTACTGGACCAAGGATCAGAAAAAAAAAAACAACAAAAAAAACCCCAAAACCCTCTTCTACTTTCTCGGTTTATTGACAAGTCACTGAGCCTCAATTTCCACAGTTCCAAGGTAGGATGAGCATTGCTGTCCTCTGCCTCCCTTCCTGGTGGAGGAAGCTGCTGAGGTCACAGATGTAGAAATACCCACAGGGTTGGGTAGCTGGACACGTCCTCTTCTTGTCCTGAAATCCCACATACCTGGTGATTTCCTGCTGTCTGTCCTCACCATCTGCCTGCATCTGTCCTCATCTTGTTTTCAGGGAGACCCTGGGGTCTGAGTGGCTATGGCCATCCATGAGGCTCACGGGGAGATTCCTTCATCCCACTATGATCCCAGTGCTCTGGGGAGCACCCATGCAGAGCTTGGCATCATGTTCTGTGCTGATCCCTTCACTGGTGGGGTGAATCCAGGACAGTATACCAGCACGTGTGTGTGTGTGTGTGTGTGTGTGTGTGTGTGTGTGTGTGTGTGTGTGTGTGTGTAGGGGAGGAAAGGCGAAGGAAATGGTCAAGGCCAAAGGGTGGAAACCTGGAGGATGAAAAGAAGACTGGGCAGATTACTTTGACCCACTGGTAGGATACGTGTGAAGCAAGAGCAGGAGAAAAGCCTGGAAAGGCAAGCTTGACCATGGATGGTCTTGAAAGCCGTGAGACCTCTAAGACAAAGACAGATCCTCCCAGAGGGGCTCCCACCACGGCGGTGGAACACACACACTGGTAGCGGCTTGGGGCTGTGTTCCTGGTTCTTCCAGGCTCTACCTGACCGGAGTCACCACTCTGTGGGTCAGAACCAGATTGAGTTCCAGAAGTCTCTACAGGAAGCATGGTCACTCCACCTCCTATTGACCTGGTTGCTTTAATTTGAACAAATATTCCAAGCATGGGTTGCTGGATTGCTTTCTTCCTTGGTAAACATGCTTGGTAAATATGAGTCCGTGCCATTGTCTCAGGATGGGCTGGGCTCATCTGTATATAGACACTTGATAATTTCCCTTGGACGCATTCATTCTGGTGCAGAAGCAGATCAACAGTGCACCAGGCTCTTCCTTCCCTGGGGAAAAGGAGAGGGCCTTAGCTGGGGTGTGTCTCAACCTTAGCTTCTTAGTAGCCTAGGGTCTCAGCAGACAGCATGGTTTTCCTGAGCCCTAGTGTTCAAGAAAGGTCCTCCTGCGTTGGACCATTTTTCCTTGAACACGGTATTAGTTAAACCATTCCCAAGCCTCTAAATGACTTAAAAAGCAGAAGGCTCTTTCCTCTCTCTGTTATTTTTTTTTCTGCTCCCATTGAAATGAAAACCAGTGTGGCCAACCGGGTCATAAATGTGGTAAATCCAGTTACACAATGATTCCAATCTGTACTGTTCATTTTTTTTTTTTTCCTTCTTCTTCTTCAATAAAGGCTACTTACAGCCAAGAGAATTTTTGACTCGAAGAAGCATGTTACAAAGTGAGTCACCATTAATAGGGTGAGCTCTTTGCTTTGGGATTAGGCCTAAGTGACAGCGCCCTGGTCCCTTTATTCGTTGGGATGGCGCCAGGAGAAAGCTTTGTGTCCTTCTGAAAAAGATAGAATTAGGCGTTCCGTTTATTCTATTGATCTTAATAGCCTCATCTCATAAATACCTACTTTATGACATCCATAAAAGAGGAATCGTGGCAACTCGGAACAATAGAAGTTGTTAGTTTGCAACTGAAGTGTTCCGCTGAATGCCTCAATGAAATTCCAGAGCCTGGTGGTGTGGGGAGGTTTCCCTGCGGGCTTTTCTAAGGAGGAGCAGAGGAGAGATTCCCACTTCTTTTCTTAAAAAACACAAACACCTGAGTGCCCAGGACGGGATGCTACGTCCTCTTGTTTCTCAGAATCCTGACTTTTCTTTCTCGTGTGGCTCTGACTGAAGTGTTCATGTCAGAGAGTGACGTGGGTCTGACCGTGGTGTCTGTATCCATAGACATAAGATTTCCCAATCAGCAAAGTATTGTGGACAATCCTCTCTTTCCAGGCCCAGCGTGAAGGATGCTTAACACTTACTTTAAGGTGTACAAACATGCCCACCTCCTTCATCTTCTCATTTCATAGAAGAGAAGCCTGAGGGTCAGAGAGGTCCCACGACGGATGCCAAATCGAAATTTTTGCACTGTTGTGTATTTTACCCCACACCCCTTCACTGCTTCCATCCTACTCCACATAGCTTACTGCAGGCCAGTCTCACGGGCATCTAAACTGCCGTAAGTAGCACCAGACTCAAGGCCACGATGCCGGAGGGCTGCCATCCATGGTGCCCTCCGGAACCTTCTCCCTTCCATCAGCAATCCTGCTCCAGGAAAGGGAGTTCTCAGCTCTCCTGCCCTCTGGGGTCAAGACTCAGTCACAGCCTAGCTGTGGGGTCACACCTGTGGAGTTGTGTTCTGGGGGGCACAGATGTGAGCCAAAGGGACCAAGTGGTCCGAGGGATTGCATTTGGACAGCTGTCTCCGCATTCCTGAAATTCCCTAACAATGATCCATTTCCTTCAGTCCTCCCCTGGAACCAACTTCAGGTCCAGGAGAAAATGAAGGGAAGGTGGCAGGTAAATCAAGGTTTGTTGGTGCCAAGGTTCAGCCTTGCCAAAAGAAATGAGGCCCCGGTGGACACAGGGCTGACTGCCAGAGTGGACCCCTTCTGGGGTCCCAGCCAAGCCAGTCCTGCAGCAGAAGGTGAGCATGGGTGCATTAGCAGGTGGCACCAGCAGAGGAATGCCCCAGCCTACCCACGGGAGCAGGAGGAAAAGCTAGACTTTGTGGTTTTACGCCACGAGACTGGAGGCCAATTTGTTACACAGTGAAGCTGACTGAAGCGCCATCTCAACATCCTCTCCCTTGGCTCTCTCTACTTACACAGGCCTTCTGGCTCCCACCTTAGTTCAGGGAGGTCTGCGGCCCCTCTGCTGGCACGCTCTTTCCCAGGACCCCTGTCACTCACGTTTAGCTCAACTGTCATGGGACCCGGCCAGATTTCAGTTTCCACTGCCACATGGAGAGCAGCACGATCATGCTGATAGGGGTGGGCTTCCTAGGGTGGGAGGAATTTGGGGTCTTTGGGCAACCTTTCAGTGATGGGAGTATTCTCAAGGTGGGCTTGAGAATAGAGTGTTGTCACAAGGATAAGAGGTTGAGATCTTGTTTTAAAGGTGATGGAGCCTCAGAGGGCTTTTAACAGGATAGCGATAGGATCTAGTTTACAGTTTAAAAGGTAAATCTGCCTAATGTGCGAAGAATACAATGGGGACAAGGGCAGAAGAGAAAGCGGGGGACCAGGTAGGAGATCAGAGGTTGTGGCAGCTTGGGCTATGGTGATTAAGACAGGAGGATAACACTGTGATTCAGGACATATTTTGGACACAGGTAGATAACTTAGCATCCAAAGTTTCTCTGCCTTCCCCACTTCAGGGCACCCCACATTAGAGGAGATTACCACCTTCCTACACCTTCATCCCTGGTAGCTCAGCTGGTAAAGAATCTGCCTGCAATGGGGGAGGCCAGGGTTCGATCCCTGGGTTGGGAAGATCCTCTGGAGGAGGGCATGGCAACCCACTCCGGTATTCTTGCCTGAGAATCCCCAGTGACAGAGGTGTCTGGCGGGCTACAGTCCATGGGGTCGTAAACAGTCAGACATGACTGAGCAACTGAGCAACAGCTTCATCACTTGCAAAATCTTGCTTCAAGCGTCCTCTCTGACCCCACCTCCCCTCTTCCCAGCTCATCCGCTCTGGTATCCTGTCCCTGGGGTCATCACCTGTCCGATGAGCCTGCAACCTTGGAGAGCCCAGTGCCCACCTCCCCACCCCCCCCGCTCCCACTATTAGCCCCCTCACTGCCACCTGCAAAGAAGCAGCTGAAAGTTGCTGCGACCAAGGCACCCGGCTGTCAAACTGTGGACCAGTGGGCAAGGCGGCTGCATGGATGAGCCTGGGTTTCTGGGCTGAGATGCTGGAAACAGGGATAGGAAAGTCATCAGCTTGTGGGTGGGAATTAAAACTGTGAGGACTGGCAGTCAGAGGGAGCCTGGGATGGAGTCAGGAGAGGGGAAGGTGGGGGATGACCCTGCCCCCAGGGGCCCCCACCGCTAGCCCAGGCAGGATGGCGGGTGATGCCGGGGGGTTGCCGTACATGCAGGAAGAGTTCTGAAACTTGCCTTCTCCTTTCTTTCTCTGGCAGGCTTGTGGGCCCTCCTGGCAGTGAACCTCTTGCAGCAGTGAACTCGGCTGCCGAGACTCCATAGCAGTGGACCCTGCTTGCCCTCCATTTGCCGTCTTACCCCTGATGCCTGCCTCACCTGCTTTGCACGCTGGGTGGGGAGCCCAGCTGCCTGCCTGCATCGCTCCCTGAAAGTGCCCTTTCAGAGGCCAGCCTGCTGTCCCTCCCCCCTCCGCCAGCCCTCTGCCCTTCTGGAGCGTCCCTCTGTCTGGCTGTCTCTGTCCCACTGGCCAACTGGTCCCCTCCCAGCATCTCCAGTCCTGCCTTCTTCTCCGATGGAGCTCTGTCCCCTCACCATCTGCCAGTCCCCTCAGGGGACAAAGGCCCACCCACGTTTGTCCTCTGCCCTCTTCTTCCCTACCCAGACCTGCCCCGTCCTGTTCTTCCAACTCCCTCCTCTGTTCTGGGAGGCCCCAGAGTCTAGTCCCCACTTGTTTCTCTGCCAGCCGGTCAGAACTTCCCACCACGTGGCCCGTCTTCACTGCCCTGAAACTGACCTGGGTTTAGAAAGCTTCTCCCATCCGCCCTCAGCCAGCCTTTCCCCAGGGCAATTGCTGTCTTGGCATATAGGCTGCTCGGATGAGGACATTGAAATGACAGGAAAACGGACTCCTGCACTCATTTTAGGAACAATGGCTAATATATGTGGAGCTCTGTGCCCTCTCAGGCTGTGTGTGTTCTCAGGGCTTGGCTTGTATTCCCTGACTTGATTCCCATGGTGCCCTGTTGGGGTAGTGTTTTAATGAGGCCTTTCTGCAGACCAGGAAGCTGGGCCTCAGAAAGGGTAAATATCATAACCATGAGGTAGGTCCATCTAGTCAAAGCTATGATTTTTCCAGTGGTCATGTATGGATGTGAGAGTTGGACTATAAAGAAGGCTGAGCACTGAAGAATTGATGCTTTTGAACTGTGGTGTTGGAGAAGACTCTTGATAGTCTCTTGGATTGCAAGGAGATCCAACCAGTCCATCCTAAAGGAGATCAGTCCTGAATATTCATCGAAAGGACTGATGTTGAAGCTGAAACTCTACTACTTTGGCTACCTGATGCAAAGAACTGACTACTCGGAAAAGACCCTGATGCTGGGATTGAGGGCAGGAGGAAAAAGGGGTGACAGAGGATGGGATGTTTAGATAGCATCACTGATTTAATGGACATGAATTTGAGCAGCCTGGGGTGCTGCAGTCCATGGGGTCACAAAGAGTCAGGCATGTCTTAGCAACTGAACAACAGACTTTGAACCCATACAATCTGGATTTAGCATTTATTTTATATTATGAATATTTCACATGAGATCTACCCTCTCCACAGATATTTAAGTGTACAGTGCAGTATTATTATCTACAGGCACAGTGTCATATGGCTGATTTCTAGAACTTACCCATCTTGTATAACTATGGTTTTATACCCATTGGTTAGCCCTTCTCTCTTTCCCCTTCCCCCAGCCCCTGGCAACCACCATTCTATTCTTTGCTTCTATGAGTATCATTATTTTAGAGACCTCATATAAGAGGGATCTTGCAGTATTTGCCCTTTGTCACTGACATTTCATTTAGCATCATTTCCTCAAGGTTTACCCCTGTTGTTACACATGGTAGGATTTCCTTCCTTTTTAAGACTGAATAATATTTCATTGAATGTATAGACCACATTTTCTATATTAATGTCTGTCGATGAACATTTAGGTTATTTCCACACTTTGGCTACTATGAATCATGCTGGCATGAGCATTGGAGTGTGGGTATCCCTTTGAGACTCTGATTTCATGAATTACTACTCTATGATCCAGTAATTCCATTTCCAGGTGGGTATTTATCTAATAGAGTTAACATAAAAATGTTTTTTGTTCTGCTTCAATAATTAATAGCTCGTGGCCAACCCTAAGTTGGCCCTAAGTTCTAAGTCATTTGTAGAACCCCTATCCTGCTCTGCCCCACCCTAACCCACTTGGGATTTTTGAAGCAAAATAATTGCATCAGTAAATTCTTCCATGTGTCTTTTGAACAGATAAGAGCTTAATGAGAAGCAAAGCCTTAGCACAGTTATCAGGCCTAAAAAGAAACAAGGATTATCAGCTACTCAATGTTTAGATTTTCCTAACTGTCTTCCAGTTTTATGAAATACACTTTTTATTTTGGAATACTTTTGGATTTACAGGAAATCTTATAAACCACTTACCCCATTTCAGTTCCCTGTAAAGTTATCACCTCCCATCCCCATGGTGCATTTGTCACAGCTAAGAAAACTGGGTTCCCATGAACTAAATGGCAAACTTTATTTGAATGTTTTAGTTTTTCTGTTAGTTTAGTTTTCTGTCCCTTTTGTTTTCTGTTTAGTTTTCTGTCCCTTTTGTGTTCCAGGACCCAGTCTAAGGCCCCACACAGCGTTCAGTCTCATGAATCTCTCTCTCTCCTCTACTGTGAGCTCCTTGAAGGGGAAGTGGGGGAACTGATGGAGCTGTATTCTGTACCCCATCTTTGCACCTGCTCCATCCACCAAAGGTCAGAGGCCATGTGTGCAACTATGCACAACTCCAACAAACCTTTCTCATGCTCTAACTATCTGTCAGGCATGTGCTAGGCTCTGGAAATCCAAAGTGAAACAGGAGGGTCTTCTTTGTACCTTCCCCCACAGACACATAAGGAGACTGGCCATTGTGGGAGAGGCAGATGGACAAACGGAAGGTATCTCAGTGCAATGATGGGAGAGCCAGTGTGACCCACAGTTACTGGGGATGTAGAATCAAGAGAAGCAGCCCAACCGCTCAGTTTAATGGGCTCATTAGTCAGTTCTTAGATCTTCATGGTACTTCTCTCCTGCATCAGTGCCTGCTCCAGGGCCTTATGCTTCCCACGTGGCTCAGCTGGTAAAGAATCTGCCCACAATGCGGGAGACCTGGCTTCGATCCCTGGGTTGGGAGGATCCCCTAGAGAAGGGAACAGCTACCCACTCCAGTATTCCGGCCTGGAGAATTCCATGGACTGTATAGTCTGTGGGGTCTCAAAGAGTCGGACATGACCGAGCGACTTTCACTTTCCAGGACCTTTGTCTGGGTTTCCTCTGTCCAGAATGTCCCTGATTTCCACCAGGGGACCTCCCATCCTTCCAGGCTCTGCTCACATATCCATCCCCAGTGAGCCTTCCTGGGTCTGATGAGCCCCTGCCCCACCCCTTCAGGGCTGGGTCAACTTAGGAAATTTTCTCATTCTTTCTGTGCTCCTCTTTTACCACGGGGTTGGTAGACGTGCCTAGCTCTTAGCGTGGTTGTGAAGAAATACTGCTCAGGCTCTTGGAGCACACCCAACACGGGGTAAGGGCTGTACATGTATGCTTGTTAGGATTACTGTTGCTGTATTTCAGTCCCTGAATCCCTCCTCCTCCTAAAGCACATTACCAGGGCTTTAGTTCCACGTTTAGTTGCGGGATTACTTGTCTACTGTCTGACCCTGCTCATCACTCACATCCCAAGCTCCAGGAGAACAGAGAGTGTGTCTGTCCTTCTCAGCAGTACATCCCCAGTAAGGCTGTGTTCATGTTACCAAAGTGGAGTGAAAAGAAATTTTTGATGGGACCATAATATTTTGCTGTGTGTCTCAGGGCCTGCCTGCTAGAGCTGGGCTGACTTAATATTTACATTTGTTGAAGGAAGAAAGGAAGGAAAAGGAAGGAAGGCAGAAAGGATGGGACCCTGTTCCTGGTACCTCCATCCCCCCAACCTAGGGCTTGGGGAGAGAGGGTCTGCTCTCTGGAGAGTCTACTCAGGGATGTGCATACAGCTTGCTGGTTGGGAGCAGAGCCCCAGAGCAGGCACGACGGCTTCCGCTGTGGCCGTCGCCCTGACACCTGCATGTTGACAGCCGGCCCTGCAGCCTGTGGGCGCCTCTGTGGTGAGCAGGTGTGGCAGGCCGGCCCGCCTGGGCCTCCCCACAGCCAGCCCACATGCCCACAAGACTGGCCCTCGGCTGGACGTGCTCAGAGCTGGGTCTGCTTCGGTCAGGCCAGTTCTGGAGGTCCCTGGGACTCAGCAAAGCTTCTGAGTCTCACATCCAGCTAGGGACCGAATCATTTCCTTTCAGAGTACCACAAGAGACTCAAAGAAGTGGCCAGTGAACTTGTGTCTCTAGTTTTTGTCCTGGTAGAAAGAGACTGGTTTTCCCCCCACCCTCGGCAAGGACAGGGGAAGACAAATGCTAGGATATAGGGACAGAGTATTTTGCAGACACCGAGATGGGGCTGCTGCTCTGGGTCAAGCCTTGGACCAAAGGCTAGGATTCAGAGGGTTGGATTCCTGTGCTGACCCAGGGGAGCCCCAGAATCCTCCAGACTCATCACAGTGATTTCCCAAGTGCAATGCTGGACACGGCACAGAGATTGTAGGAACCCAGAAGGGCTTCCTGGAGGAGACAATGTCTGAGCTGGCCCCTGAAGAGTGAAGAGAGGAGGGAAGAGAAGGGAAGAAAATCCAGATGGAGAGGACAGTGCAGTCCAACAGTGTGGAGGTGTGAAAGAGTTGGGGATGGGGTTACGTGCAGGTCAGTGGTGCTAGAACCAGGGGTGGGAGAGGAGCTGGAGAGGTGGGCTGGGGTCAGTTGGGAGGGCTATGGGATGTCACCCAGCATCCCCATCAGAATGTGAGGCTAGGGGACAACAGATAACTTGTATGGTTTTGAAAAGTCTCTCTGGTTGTCACAGAGCTGGGATAGGGAAGACGAGAGTCAGGGAGGTTAGGACCTGATTAAGGCCCATGAGTGGGGAGGAGGGCAGTGAATGGAAAAGGAAGGAGATTTAATGAGCAAGTTCTGGAGCAGGTTGGACATGGGGGTTGGGCAGGGAGATAAGCACAAGTCCAAGGTGACTCCCAGGTCTCAGATGAATAGTTGGGTTCTGCAAGTAACGGTTGAAGTGAGTTAATAATTAGTTAATTGATTATTCATCATTTCACTGCTTTTTTGTCTCACCTTTTGGAGTCTTTGGCCTCATAAGTTTGAAGAGAGGCTCTTCCCTTTTTGCAATGTATTAAAAAGAAATAAGTATAAAAATGAAATGAACAGGAGGCATCACTGGTTTATTTCACTGTAGCGATGCCATTGGTACCTACCCATCTCCACAATCACTGATGTTATGATGGTGTAAATACCCCAGCTTTCTCACGACATCTGGGGCAGCTCTGGGACATGTGTCCTACATTGGATCCCAGTTCCCTAGTGGGATTAAATGCTAGTTGCCCACAGTGGTAATTGACTTAATAACAAACCTTTTCACAAATGCCTTTACTTTCCTGCCTCTCTTCCTCTCTCTTACTAGGTCTGCTTCTGGGGCAACTCAACCTGAGGCACTCTTGTCCTAGGAGTTGCCCTCTTGGACAATCTGGCTCATGGCAGAGATGCTGAAAGGTCCTAAATTCCATGTTTGCTTGTATGTTACCTCTAAGTCTCTATTTTATTGTTGTTCAGTCACGAAGTCATATCCAACTCTTTGTCACCCCATGGCCTGCAGCACGCCAGGCTCCTCTGTCCTCCACTCTCTCCCAAAGTTTGCTCAAGTTCATGTCCATTGAGTCGGTGATGCTATCTAAACATCTCATCCTCTGCCGCTCTCTCTCCTTTGGCCTTCAATCTTTGCCAACATCAGGATCTTTTCCAATGAAGCGGCTCTTTGCATAGGTGGCCAAACTATTGGAGCTTTAGCTGCAGCAACAGTCCTGCCGATAGATATTCAGGGTTGATATCCTTCAGGATTGACTGGTTTTATCTCCCTACAATCCAAGGGACTCTCGAGTCTTCTCCAGTTCCATGGTTTGAAAGCATCAGTTCTTTGGCACCAAGTCTTCTTTATGGGCCAACTCTCACATCTGTACATGACTCCTAGAAAATCATTGCTTTGACAATACTGACCTTTGTCAGCAAAGTGATGTCTCTGCTTTTTAACACACTGTCTAGGTTTGTCCTAAGTCTCTATAACTGAGGAAGAATTGAAATAAGCTCAGTGCCCTGGAATTGGCTGTTGAAAATTTTTTTTTAAACTGGGCAGGGAAAGTGCCTTAGTCTGCTTAGACAGACCTAAAATACCATAGACCGGGTAACTTAAGAGAAATTTATTTTCTCACATTTCTGAAGGCAGAGCATCTGAGATTAGGGTGCCCCAGCGTGGTTCGGGGCTGGTGAGTGGTCTCTTCCTGGTTTTCAGCCATCTACTTTCTCACTGGGTCCTCATAAGCTGGAGAGAGCTCTCTTTTGCTTTTCTTATTGTATGTGTGTGCTCAGTCATGTCCAACTATTTACACCCCTATGGACTATAGCCCACCAGGCTCCTCTGTCCAAGGAAGTTTCTAGGCAAGAACACTGGAGTTGGTTGCCATGCCCTGCTTCAGGGGATCTTCCCAACCCAGGGATTGAACCTACATCTCTTGTAACTCCTGCATTGGCAGGCGGGTTCTTTACCACTAGTGCCACCTGGGAAGACTTCCTATTCCTTGTTATTGCTGTTTAGTCACTCAGTCGTGTCTGATTCTGTGATCCCATGGACTGCAGCACGCAAGGCCTCCCTGTCCCTCACCATCTCCTGGAGTTTGCCCAAGTTTGTGTCATTGCATTGGTGATACCATTCAGCCATCTCATCCTCTGACTCCCTCTTCTCCTCTGTCCTCAATCTTTCCCAGCATCAAGGACTTTTCCAGTGAGTCAGCTCTTTGCATCACATGACCAAAATACTGGGGCTTCGGCTTTAGCATCAGTCCTTGCGGTGAATATTCAGGGTTGATCTCCCTTAAGATTGTCTGGTTTGATCTCTTTGCTGTCCAAGGGGCTTTCAGGAGTCTTCTCCAGCACCACAGTACAAAGGCATCTAGTTTTTGGCATTTTGCCTTCTTACAGTTCAGTTTTCACAGCTGTAGGTGACCACTGGGAAGACCATAGGCTTGACTATATGGACCTTTGTTGGCAGAATAATGTCTCTGCTTTTCAGCAAACCGTCTAGGTTTGTCATAGCTTTCCTGCTAAGAAGCAACTGTCTTCTGATTTCATGGCTGCAGTCACTGTCTGCAGTGATTTTGGAGCCCAAGGAGAGGAAATCTGTCACTATTTCTACCGTTTCCCCTTCTTTTTGCCATGCAGGAAGGCAATGGCAACCTACTCCAGTACTCTTGCCTGGAGAATCCCAGGGATGGCGGAGCCTGGTGGGCTGCTCTCTATGGGGTTGCACCGAGTCGGACATGACTGAAGTGACTTAGCAGTGGCAGCAAGGGGGCTGGATGCATGATCTTAGTTTTTATTATTATTCAGTCTTAAACTGGCTCTTTCACTCTCCTCCTACACCCTCATCAAGAGGCTCTTTAGTTTCTCTTTGCTTTCTCCTTTTGCTATAAAGCCATTAATCCTATCATGAAGATCCCACCTTCATGACCTCTTCTAATCCTAGTCACCTCCCCAAAGCCCCGCCTCCAAGTACCAACATATTGAGCATTAAGGCTTCAATGTATAAATTTAGGGACACATAAACATTTAGTTCAAAATAAAAAGGAAGCAGGCAAATACTTGCACTTCTCTCCTCTTTGACTGAACACCTTTTCTGAGCTGAAAAAAGTGTTTTGTTCTCAGGGAGAACTTTTCATGTACTTTTGCTGATAATAACAATCAATATCTTTGCATGACATTCAAGGTTGACCATCTTTGGCTATATGCCTAAAAATGGTTCCATTTCAGCAACCATGGTAGATCTTTGGTGATTCTCCTTCCTTTTTTCTTTTCCCTTCGGGGAGTCCTTTATGCCTTAGTTATTGATAATTTAAGGACCAGAAACAGAAGGAAATTAAATAACACTTATTAGCTTTTGTCATACAGTAGTTTCTTTGCATGTCTTTTTTAACAAAATAAATGTTAGCATAATCTGTCACAGTAGATTTATTATCTAATTTAAGAGATCCTATGAACTATGGTTTATTTTCAGTAGTCATGTTGGGATGTGAGAACTGGGCCATAAAGAAAGTTGAGTGCCAAGAAAGAATTGATGCTTTCAAATTGTGGTGCTAGAGAAGACTCTTGAGCGTCCCTGGACAACAAGGAGATCAAACCAGTCAGTTCTAAAGGAAATCAACTCTGAATATTCGCTGGAGTGACTGTTTCTGAAGCTGAAGCACCAATACTTTGGCCACATGATGCAAAGAGCTGACTCATTGGAAAAGACCCTGATGCTGGGAAAGATTGAAGGCAAAAGGAGAAAAGGGCAGCATAGAATGAGATAGTTAGATAGCATTACTGACTCAGTGGACATGGATTTGAGCAAACTCTGGGAGACAGTGAAGGGCAGGGGAGCCTGACATGCTACACAGTCTCTGTGGTTGCAAAGAATCAGACACAACAAGAAGAATCAGACCGAACAATAACAACAACAATGGTATAAGAAATTCATTTTATAGAGGGCGACTGAGGCTCAGAGTGCTAGATGGTTGCCCAAAGGCACGCTGCCACTGAATCATGGTTCTTGGATGCAAAACACAAATTAGCTTAATGCGAAGTCTGAGATCTGGTTACTTCGCCATACCGTGAAAACTGCTGGCTTTAGTCTCACTGTGGCCAGAGTACATGGAAAGTGGATGGTTCCAGTTACTGTCTAACTTTATTGGACCCACAGTTGACTTCTCATTTCAATGGATGGCAGCTACTTTAGAGATCAATAGCTACCCACCTCACTCTCCTGAAACAGCCATGATCACTCAGTGTTATCTGCCGTCTAATTATCTTTCTGTCCCGAGACAAGTAACCTGAACTGAAATCTGGCTCATCACTTTTTTAAGATTGTTATTTTCTATTGTGATAAAATACACATAAGACTTACCATCTTAACTATGTTCAAGTGTATGGTTCAGTGGTATTAGCTACCTCTACATTGTGCTAGCATCCCCAGTGACTCAGACAGTAAAGAATCTGCCTGCAATGCAGGACACCTGTGTTCAATGCCTGGGTCAAGAAGATCCCCTGGAGAAGGGAATGGCTACCACTCCAGTATTCTTGCCTGGAGAATTCCATAGACAGAGGAGCCTGGCTGGCTACAGTCCTTGGGGTTGCCAAGAGTTGGACATGACTGAGTAACTAACACTTCCACTACTATCACCACCATCCACCTCTAGATCTTTTCATTTTTCCAGACTGAAACTCTGTACTCATTAAACTCTAAGTCCTCATCTCCTCAGTCCTGGGCATCCACCATTCTACTTTTTGTTTCTGTGAATTTGCTGCTATAGGTACCTCTTATAAGTGGAATCCTACAGTATTTGTCCTTTTGTGTCTGGTTTATTTCTCCTAGCCTAATGTTCTCAAAGTTCATCCTTCATGTAGCTTATCTCAGAATTCCTTTCCTTTCAAGGCTGAATAATATTCTGTTTTATGAACAGACCACACCTTCTTTATCCATTTATCCACCCAGGGACTCATCCATGTTTGGCTCTTGTGAACAATGCCACTGTAAATTTGAGTATAGACAATGTCATTGTTTTTGTAAATAGTGTTTGGTTGGAACCCAGTGATGTGTACTGGTTTATATGTTGCTGACAACGTCTTTGGGGCTGCAGTGGTGGGGACTGCATGCCCCCGAAGCTGAAAATATTTACCATCTGTCCCTTTACAGAAAAAGTCTGCCAACTTCTCGAAGAATGGAACCAAGACCTGGGCCAGGTACTGCATGGCCTTTGAGCAAGACATTTTGGTTTCCTGGGTCTCAGTTTTTATCGGTAAACTGAAAGAATTAGACTTGACTGTAATTTTCACATTGTGCTTTCTGGACCCCTTGGGTGTGGGAGGTGAGCTCAACAGAACCCTGGAGTGAAGTGGTAGGAAGACACATTTGTGGGGCAGAGGTGAAAACCCACACCCACCAGTTTATCCAGAGCGTCTCCATTTTCTCTGTTTTGTATCCCCAGGTCAGATACATTCTGCTCACGGTTTCCTTTGGATAAAGGATTCCCTCATTTTAAAAAATGTTTTGGGCTTGGGGACAAGAATGGGCTGGCTTTCGTGATTCCCAGTGGATCATAGATTTGTCGAAGGCAAGTTAGAAAGAGGAGAAACCATCCTCTAGGTGTGGGAGGATTTGCAATGATGAATGTAGCTGTGCTCTATTGGAGCAGGAAGGAGTCCCTGGGAGTCAGGTTGGACTTCTCTGAAAGGGATTGGGTTAACCTCTGAGGATCTTGGCTCCAAAGAGTCCTTCAAGGTCAGAGTGGACAGAGCAATTCCCTCTATCTTCTTCATCCCAGCAGCCATGGACTCCATTGCTATTAAAATAAATGCAGAGTGTGCTTCTCTGAGACACCAGTTTCCCAACAGGAGGTGAACCCTTTGCTCACTCACCAATACGAGCGCCACCCTGCAGATCTCCCATGCTGTAACGCCAGCAGGTCTGCCCACATGGGTGCAATGCCTGCAAGGTGGCTTTCTCATTCTCCTAAATCTGTATAAGATGGACAGGAACGAGTGCACAACCATACCCTGAAAGGACATAAAGACAATCTGGAGGTTGTCTCCAAAGCGACCTTGTAAACAAAGGCAATTGGGGTTTTAAGTGCATCCAACAAAGTGTTAATTTATTTTTTGAGGCTTGCAGATGTGAAGTGGTGACATTTGTGTTTTTCTTATCCTAGATTAGGCAGTAGAGCACGTCCAGGACTCTACTCGGAGCGTTTGTTTGTCAATTGACCTCAGAGAATTGCGGGACTCATGAGGAGTTGACCTTCGAGAGTGCAAACTGTCAGCTGCCCAGATGCTGATGAGTTCTTTTCAGCTTCAACAGCACAGACAGAGGAGTCACGTGTGCTGAGTTCTGAGATGGGCAGTTTTATATGTTGGGAAGTGGATATTATCATTCTTATTGGAGGAAGTGGGAACTCAGAAAGGGAAAGCGCTTTACCTGAGACAGAAAGTCAGTCCTTGTTATAAGAACATATATAAATAAAGTAGTTCCTCCATCACACAGCCAGGAAGTGATAAAGTTCCTGCCTTGGTCTCCCAAATGTGTGCATGCTCAGTCACATCCAACTCTTTGGGACCACAAGGACTGTAGCCCTCTGGGGATCACATCTGATTCTCTTGCATCTCCTGCGTTGCAGGCAGATTCTTTGCCACTGGCATCACCTGGGAAACCCTTAGTTACCCCCATGGTCATTGACAAACCTCACCCCACAGCACTCTTTGCAGGGGCCACAGTAATTTCCATGGTCCTGACATAGTGTGAATTGATCTTGACTGATCTTGGCATTTCTTTTTTCCCATAGTTACAGATGTTTTTATCTGTTTTTTAAACAAAAATATTTTAAATACTTAAAAAAATTGTATTGAAGTATAGCTGATTTATAATGTTGTGTTAGTTTCAGGTGTATGGAGAAATGATTTAGTTATGTATATACATATATTCATTCTGTTTTAGATCCTTTTTTTATATAGGTTATCACAGAAGATTGAGTAGAGTTCCCTGTGCTACACAGTAGGTTCTTGTTGAGAATCTTCATTCCAAGCTCCTGATTCATCCTCCCCTCATCCCACATTTCCCCTTTGGTGACCATAAGTTTGCTTTCAATACCTGTAAATCTATTTCTGTTTTGTATATAATTTTTTTTTTAAATTTAGTTTCCACATATGAGTGACATCATGTGATACTTATCTTTCTCTAACTTACCTTACTCAGTATGATCATCTCTAGGCCCATCCATGTTGCTGCAAGTGGCATTATTTCCTTCTTTTTCATGGCTGAGTAATATTTCATTGTATATATACACCACATCTTTATCCATTCCTCTGCCAATGGACATTTAGGTCTCTGTCTTGGCTAATGTAAATAGAAATACAATGAACACTGGGGTGGATTTATCCTTTCAGATTATGGCTTTTTCCTGGATATATTGGCATTTCTTTTTGAAAGCATAGATTTATCCAACAGCCTTCTCATTAACGACTTTTGGTGATTCTTTGGTTCAGTCTCTCCCATCTCCAAGTAAAGTGGGTTCTGCTTTCCTAAGGGTTTCTGAGATAATCTCTGCTGTTGCCATCTCCTGGCTTGGGTGGGGTCCTGGGCTCAACCATCTGGGGAAGCTAGCTTTTGGCTGTAACTCACCCTTAGCTCATTTGGCTCCTGTAGAACTTCTTCAAAATTGGAGTCAATCCTTTCCAGCCCCTTCTCTGCTTTATCAACTAAGTGTATGTAACATTTTAAAACCTTTGCCTTGCCATGCTGGCCCCCAACAATTTCACTCCCTGTTCCCTCTTCTGGAACACTTTTCATTAAAGGGTCACATGATTTACTGTATCCCCTCATTAGGGTCTCCAACGCCACCTTCTCAGAAAGGCCTCTCTCTTCACCTGCCTAAAATAGCAGCTCTTGCCACTTCCTATTATTTATACTGTTTTGCAACATGTATCTGCACCGGATACTCTAACTACAATAGTTGGCAAACTTCAGGTCCTGAACTTTTCAGGACAGACAGTTCAGGCAGACCTCAGAGATACTGAGGGTTTGGTTCCAATGACTGCAATAATGTAAATATTGCAATAAAGCAAATCACACAAATAGTTTTGCTTCTTATTGCACTTAAAAGTTATGTTTAAATTATACTAAGTCTGTCAAGTGTGCAATAGCACTATGTCTGAAAAAACAACATATATGCCTTCATTAAAATACCTTATGCTACAAAAGAAATGCTGAGCATCATCTGAGCCTTTAGAAAGTTGTCATCTTTTTGCTGGTGGAGGGTCTGGCCTCCACGTTGATGGCTGCTGAGTGATCAGGGTGTTGGTTGTGAATGCAAGGGTGGCTGTGGAAAGTTCTTAAAACAAGGCAAGGATAAAGTTTGCTTTGATTGGCTTTTGCTTTTATGAATGATTTCTCTGTAGCATGCAATGCTGTTTAATAGCATTTTACCTGCAGTAGAACTTCTTTCAAGATTGGAATCAATCCTTTCAAACATTTTCTCTGCTCTACCAACTAAGTTTATGTAAGATTCTAAATCCTTTGTTGTCATTTCAACGATCTTCACAACATCTTCACCAGGAGTAGTTTCCGTCTCAAGAAACCACTTTCAGTGCTTATCCATAAGAATCAACTCCTCATCTGTTAAAGCTTTATCATGGGATTGCAGGAATTCAGCCACATCTTCAGGCTCCATTTATAATTCTACTTCTCTTGCTATTTCTACCACATCTGCAGTTACAATAGTAACATCAAAGATCACTGATCACAGATCACCACAACAAATGTAATAATAATGAAAAAGTTTGACATATGGCAAGAATTACTGAAACACAACCCAGAGACATGAAATGAACAAATGCTGTTGGAAAAATGGCAGCAATAGACTTGCTAGATACAGGGTGGCCATAAGCCTTCAATTTTCAACAAATGCAGTATCTGTGAAGTGCACCAAAGGGAGGTGTGCCTGAAAAAACTTCAGTTTTGTGGGCTATATGGTCTCTGTTCCAACTATGCATCCCTGCCATTGTGGTGGAAAACCTCCACAGACAATACATGGATGAACATGGCTGTGTGTCAATAAAACTTTATTTGTAGAAACAGACAGTGGGCAGGCTTTGACCCACAAATCTATCATAGGGTAGATTCCTTATTGCCTTCCTCCAAGGGATCTTCCCAACCCAGGGATTGAACCCAGGTTTCCTGCATTGCAGGCAGATTCTTTACTACCTGAGTCACCAGAGAAGCCCAAGAATACTGGAGTGGGTAGCCTATCCCTTCTCCACGGGGTCTTCCCAACAAGGAATCAAACTGAGATCTTCTGCATTGCAGGTAGATTCTTTACCAGCTGAGCTACCGGGGGAAGCCCTTTTGAGTAATGTGCAAACATAAAATTCACTCATTTTAAGTGTACAGTTGATTGATTTTTAATGTATTTGAAAAGTTGTACAACCATCACTGCAATCTCAATTTAGAGCATTTTTACTGTTCCAAAAAGAAACTATCTCTAAGAGCTCTCATCTCCTATCACTAATCCTAGGTGACTATTAATCTACTTTTGTCTCTACGGATTTACCCATTTTGGTCATTTCAGAAAAGTGGAATCATACAATAAAAGGCCTTATGTGACATATTTCTTTCACTTAGCATAATATTTTCAAAGTTCATCCATCTTACAGCATGTGTCAGAACGTCATTCCTTTTTATTGCTAAATAATATTCCATTCTGTGGTTATCCCACATTTTATTCACCAATTCATCAGGTGATGGACCTTTGAGTCATTTTCAATTTTGAAATACAGTTAAGTCCCCTATATACGAACCTTCAAGTTGTGAACTTTCCAAGATTCTAATGTGCCTTCCATTGATGCCAGGTGTGAGTGAAATTGCAACTTGCCTGAGTGAAATTGCAACTTGCCTCCCATCTTCGTTTACTGACAATCCTTCAGCTCTACCATCTCCCACTTCCTTTCCCTCCTGCAGTCAGTAACTCTTCTTACCATTCACTCAGTGCCAGCCCATGTATGCCAATTGTACTGAACTACTGTACTTTTCAAGTCACTGTGCTGTGAAATTAAAAATGCTTCATTTTTTGTGTTTGTTATATACCACTTGTGTGAAACATATTATAAACTGATGTATACATAGTGGTGTATAGCCGATTGTGTTAACTGGGTACCTAGGCTAACTTTGTTGGGCTGACAAACAAATTGGACTTACGAATGTGCTCTTGGAATGGAACTCATTCATATGTGGGGGACTTACTGCATAGACAGTGATTAATTTTGCTGTGAACATTTGTGTACAAGCTTTGTGAGGATGTATATCTTCTTTTCCCTTGGCTGTGTACCTAGGAGTAGAATTATTGCATCCTACAGTAAGTCAATGTTTAATCTGAGGCAGCTTCAGACTTTTTTCTGAAGGGGCTGCTCTGTTTTGCGTTTCCATCACTGTGTCCTCATCAGCAGTTGCTATTGTCCATCCTTTTGATCCCAGTCTTCTTAGTGGGTGTGAAGTTGAATGTATGGTGGTGTTGATTTGTATTCCATGGTGATTATGTTGAGTATCTTTTCATGTTCTTATTGGCTATTTGTGTATTTACTTGGAGAACTGTCTCTTTAGATTCTTTGCTCATTTTTAAATTAGGTTATGCATGTTTTTATTATAGAGCTGTAAGAGTGAGTGGCTTATTCTGGATACAAATCCCTTATCAAATATACAATTTGTAAATAGTGCTTCTCATTCTGTGGGTTGCCTGTCCAATTTCTTCATCATATCCTATAAGGCATAAAATCATAAAATTCAGATGAAGTTTATTTTTTCCTTTTGTTGCTTGTACTTTTATTGTCAAATCTAAGAAAACATTGCTTAACCTAAGCTCAAAGGTTTACTCTAACATTTCTTTCTAAAGAGTTTATAATTTTAGTCCTTATGTTTAGACTTATCCATTTAAAGTTTGATTTTTGTATATGTGTGAGGTGGGAGTCCAACTTCACTCTTTTGCACTTTGATATACAGTTGTCCCTAGCCTTATTTGTTGAAAAAGACTATTTTTTTCCCCTCAATTTGACTGTAAAGAATCAATTGTCCATAAATGAAAGGATTTATTTCAGCATTCTGATTTCCATCCCATTGATGGTTGCTTTAGCATCATCTTCCTTCTGATTCACAGGTGAAGGCCACAACCTTGCCCAGAGAGCTATTGAATTGCCTCAAAGGAGTTTTAAACCCTGTGCTTACCCAGGTCCCCATCTTTTCAAGCTTTAAAGACCTACATACATCCCATGTGTATGCTCTATCCTTGGTTCTGCCACTGTGGCCATGGATGATTCCCTGCCTCTCTGAATCTGAGATGCTCCATCCTGAAAGGAGAGATTCAGACAGGAATGACATCTTCTGTCTCCACTGAGATTCTATAGTCCTATGACTTCTGAGATAACATCCAACTGGGGGAAAATATCACTGGATCCAACAGAGATATTCTACCCTTTAGAAGAAATGTTGAAGATGACAAATTTAGGGTGAGATAAAGAAGATGATATTCATTTAATTGCCTGGAGAATTATTACATGTTTTTAGCCTCATTAGAAAGTTGTTGTTTTCGACACTGACCTTAAAGATTAACATGGAGTCTGTCAGACTCTGTGACATGGGATTTGTTTGACAATTTCATGATTGTAATCCAGGGTTAAACAATCTTTTTTGGGGGGGTCTAAATTTATCCACTTGTTTCCTTTCTTTTATCTGAATTCTAAACCAATTATTAAGGGGACTTAAAAAATTGGGCCTCAGGAAAGAAAATTTAAAATCAGAGTTTGAGTGCCTGTGACTCAGGTAGAAGTAGGAAATGTTAGTTATGGTTATCACTGCCTGCTGTGTGCCCAGAGCATTTCAGGGTCTTTACAGCATCTTTCACAAAGCTTTTGTCTCATCCAATCCTCAGGACAACCCTGTAGGCACGATTAATATTACCCTCACTTTATGGATGGAAAAATCACATCAGAGAGATGGCAAAGAGACTTCCTATGTCCTATGCAGCTAGTTGGCATCGCTGTTGAAATTCCATTATCACAGGATTTCCAGAAGGTCATCCTGCCTAGGGAGAAAGTTCCCACCACATCTTGTGATCTCTGGTACCCATGCTATGCTTCCTGTTTGGGTGAGTATCATCTTCACCTTACAGATCATGCTAGCCCTTTAAATCCTTTAATGATTCCTTTTTTTTTTTTTTTTGGTGTGTTCTGGCCCTGCATGGGCTCCTGTTCTGGGTATCTGACTTTGGATCACTGTTGTTTGTCAGTCACTCACTTATGTCTGACTCTTTGTGACCCCATGGACTGCACAATGCCAGGCATCCCTGTCCTTCTCCCTTAGTTTTTCTAAAGCTCATGCCCATTGAGTCAATGATGCCATCCAGCCATCTCCTCCTCTGTTGCCTGCTCCTCCTCCTGCCCTCAATTGTCCCAGCATCAGAGTCTTTTCCAATAAATGGGCTCTTCACAACAAGTGGCCAAAGTATTGGAGCTTCAGCTTTAGCATTAGTCCTTCCACTGCATATTCAGAGTCGATTTCCTTTAGGATTGACTAGTTTGATCTCCTTGCATTCCAAGGGACTCTCAAGAATCTTCTCATGAAAACTCTACTTTAGGCTACTCAGACCATGACTGGACTGCTGACTTTGTTCAGTTAAGATGTTGATTAGAACATTTTAAGGGAAAATAAGCAGGTCCAGGGGAATATGGTCAAGGTGGTTCAAGAATTCCAGAAGAAGTTATATGAGGAGAAGTCAGAGGGAATAATATTCCCTTTAAGAAAACAAGAGGAACTAGACCACTGTCTTCAAACACCTGGAGTGCCGCTGAAAGGGGTAGAGGAGCTAAGAGACAGGCTGAATACCAAGAAGCAGAAACTGTGGGGTTACAAATTTTGGCTCCAGATGAGGAAGACCTTCTTATTAATTGAAGTCATTCAAGGATAAGATTGGCTGTCTTGAGAGTGCGAGAGTTCTCCATCATTGGAGGCAATCAAGCAGGCCATGTCCAGCTTCCTCTAAGGAATGCCAAGAGGATTCAGGTAGCTCACAGGATCCTGGACTAGGTGAGTTCCCTCTCAGTTCCAAGACTCTGTCACCACTGCCCTTCTAAACACACCTGGACTGTAAAATCAGATCTTGTTCTTACCTTTCAGGAGCTTCTAGTCTAGTGGGGAAGACATACACACATCCAAACACATAAATGAACTCCCCCTCAAAGTGTGATAAGGATCATAAGGACATGAAAAAGATGCTAGGATAAATATTTCCTTCATGGAGGTTGGGCAGGGGAGGCTTCTTCGAGAAGCAACCCTTTGATGAAGGTTGGGGAGATCAGAAGAAGTCAGGCAGGCTGGAAAGCCCAGGAAAAGCACCCAGGTTGGGTGAGAAAAGCACCCAGGTTGGCTATGGATGAGAGGACCCTGCACAGTTAAGGGAGGTGGACGACTGAGCCTTGTGACTGTGGGGCACCGTGAGTTGGGTTGGGGGGTTCAGGGGCTGATCACCTGTGCCGGAGGGATTTCCATGTTAATCCATGAGTGTTGGGAAGTCTCTGCAGGGTCAGAGGCTGGAGGGGGTCTGACTTCAGACTCAGATAGATTTCTTGGAGGCTGGGGTGGAGGAAGGGAGAAGGAAGAGCAGGTGAGAGAAGACTGGCCTGGATGAAGGTGGGAGGCAGCGGGAGTAGAATCAGTGTCAGGGTTGGCTGGATGATGACCCCATGGCTTGGACGTGGACAGTGCTGCAGACAGACACTTTGGGTGTGACACAGGTGCTGGATACGCCATCTGGGTGGATTGTGGCTGTTTATTTATTTAGTTATTGTTTTAAATTGAAGCCTAGTTGATTTACAATGTGGAGTTGTAAATCCACATTTATAACTGTACTTTGCTGGTGTATGGCAAAGTAATTCATATATACATAGATACTATTCATATGTATATATTAATCTTTTCAGATTCTTTTCCATTATAGGTTATCATTAATATAACATGTTGAATATAATTCCCTGTGCTATATAGTAAGACCTTGTTGTTTATCTATTTTATATGTTGTTGCTGTTCTTGTGTGAGTCACTCGGTCGTGTCTGACTCTTTGCAACCCCGTGGACTGTAGCCCGCCAAGCTCCTCTGTCCATGGGATTTCCCAGGTAAGAATACTGGATGTATGCTAATTCCAAACTCTGAATTTGTCCCTCCCCACTCACTTTCCCCTTTGATAACCATAAGTTTATTTTCTATGTCTGAGAGTCTGTTTCTCTTTTGTAAATAAGTTCATTTGTATCATTTTAAGAACAGCATCGAAACATGTATATTATCTATGGTGAAACAGATCACCAGCCCAGGTTGGATGCATGAGACAAGTGCTCAGGCCTGGTGCACTGGGAAGACCCAGAGGGATCAGGTGGAGAGGGAGGTGGGAGGGGGGATCAGGATGGGGAATACATGTAAATCCTTGGCTGATTCATATCAATGTATGACAAAAACCACTACAATATAGTAAAGTAATTAGCCTCCAACAAATAAAAATTAAAAAAAAAAGATTCCATATATAAGAGAGATCATATGGTACTTGTCTTTCCCTGTGATTTACTTCACTTAGTATAGTAATCTTGAGGTCCATCCATGTTGTGACAAATAGCATTACTTCATTGTTTTTTTATGGCTGAGTAATATTCCACTGCATACACGTACCACATCTTCTTTGTCCACTCCTCTGTCAAGGGGTATTTAGGTTGCTTCCATGTCTTGGCTATTATTAACAATGCTGCAATGAACATTAGGGCATGCATCTTTTCAAATTATGGTTTTCTCCAGATAAATGCCCAGGAGTGAGATTGCTGAATTATATGGTACTTCTAGTCTTAGTTTTTCAGAAACCGCCATACTATTTCTACAGTGGCTTTACCAACTTGCATTCCTGACGGTGGCTGTTTAAAGGCACAGAACAGGGGACACATTTGGGAGGACTAGTCTTTAGTCATCCCTCATTTTTGTGTCTTTCTCTCCTCATGAGACTGCCTGCAGGAAGGGGCTGAGCCTTTGTCATCTTTCACACTCTGAACTGGGCTGAGGGCTGAACAGGTGAATCACTTATTCTGACCTAATTGATATCAATAGGACATTTCACCACCAAACAATGAATTTCACCATTTTCTCAAGTGCACATGGAACATTCTCCAGGATAGATCACATCCTGGGTCATAAATCTAGCCTTGGTAAATTCAAAAAAATTGAAATCATTTCAAGCATCTTTTCTGATCACAGTGTGGTAAGATTAGATATCAGCTACAGGGAAAAAAAAACTATTAAAAATATAAGCATATGGAGGCTAAATAACATGCTTCTGAATAACCAACAAATCACAGAAGAAATAAAAAAAATAAAAATATGCATAAAAACAAATGAAAATGAAAACATGACAACCCAAGATCTATGGGATTCAATTAAAAGTGGTGCCAAGGGAAAGGTTCATAGCAATACAAGCTTACCTCAAGAAACAAGAGGAAAATCAAATAAATAACCTAACTTTAAACCTAAAGAATGAGAAAAAGAAATGAAGAACCCCTGAGTTAGTAGAAGGAAACAAATCATAAAAATTAGGGCAGAAATAAATGAAAAAGAAACAAAGAAGACTGAAGCAAAAATCAACAAAACTAAAAGCTAGTTCTTTGAGAAGATAAATAAAATAGGCACACCATTAGCCAGGCTCATCAAGAAAAAAAGGGAAAAGAATCAAATCAACAAAATTAGAAATGAAAATGGAGAAATCACAACAGACAACACAGAGATACAAAGAATCATAAGAGACTACTATCAGCAATTCAGTTCAGTTCAGTTCAGTTGCTCAGTCATGTCCAACTCTTTGCGACCCCACGAACCACAGCATGCCAGGGCTCCCTGTCCATCACCAACTCCCAGAGTTCACCCAAACTCATGTCCATTGAGTTGATGATGCCATTCAACCATAACATCCTCTGTTGTCCCCTTCTCCTCCTGCCCTCAATCATTCCCAGCATCAGGTCTTTTCAAATGAGTCAGCTCTTCCCATCAGTTGGCCAAAGTATTGGAGTTTCAGCTTCAACATCAGTGCTTCCAATGAACACCCAGGGCTGATTTCCTTTAGGATGGACTTGTTGGATTTCCTTGCAGTCCAAGGGACTCTCAAGAGTCTTTTCTAACACCACAGTTCAAACACATAAATTCTTCAGCCCTCAGCTTTCTTTATAGTCCAACTCTCACATCCATACATGACTACTGGAAAAAACATAACTGTGACTATATGCCAATAAAACGGACAACTTGGAAGAAATGGATGAATTCTTAGAAAATTATAACCTTCCTAAACTGAACCAGGAAGAAATAGAAAATCTTAACAGACTCATCACAGGCACAGAAATCAAAACTGTAATGAAAAATCTTCCAACAAACAAAAGCCCAGGACCAGATGGCTTCACACATGAATTCTACCAAAAATTTAAAGAGCTAACACCTATTCTACTCAAACTCTTCCAGAAAATTGCAGGGGAAGGTAAACTGCCAAACTCATTCTATGAGGCCACCATCACCCTAATACCAAAACCAGACAAAGACACCACAAAAAAAGAAAACTACAGGCCAATATCATTGATGAACATAGATGCAAAAATCCTCAACAAAATTCTAGCAAACAGAATCCAACAACATATTAAAAAGATCATACATCATGACCAAGTGGGCTTTATCCCAGGGATGCAAGGATTCTTTAATATTTGCAAATCAATCAATGTGATACACCACATTAAGAAATTGAAAGATAAAAACCATATGATTATCTCAATAGATGCAGAGAAAGTTCTTTGACAAAATTCAACATGCATTTATGATAAAACCCCTCCAGAAAGCAGACATAGAAGGAACATATCTCAACATAATAAAAGCCATATATGATAAACCCACAGCAAACATTATCCTCAATGGAGAAAAATTGAAAGCATTCCCCCTAAAGTCAGGAATAAAACAAGGGTGCCCACTCTCACCACTACTATTCAACATAGTTTTGGAAGTTTTAGCTACAGCAATCATAGAAGAAAAAGAAATAAAAAGAATCCAGATTGGAAAAGAAGAAGTAAAACTCACTGTTTGCAGATGACATGATCCTCTACCTAGAAAACCCCAAAGACACCACCAGAAAATTACTAGAGCTAATCAATGAATATAGTAAAGTTTCAGGATATAAAATTAACACACAGAAATCCCTTGCATTCCTATATATTAACAATGAGAAAACAGAAAGAGAAATTAAGGAAACAATTCCATTCACCATTGTGAAGAAAAAAATAAAATACTTATGAATAAGTTCACCTAAAGAAACAAAAGACCTATATATAGAAAACTATAAAACACTGATGAAAGAAATCAAAGATGACACAAATAGATGGAGAAATATATCATATTCATGGATCAGAAGAATTAGTATAGTGAAAATGAGTATACTACCCAAAATGATCTATAGATTCAATGCAATGCCTATCAAGCTACCAACAGTATTTTTCACAGAACTAGAACAAATAATTTCACAGTTTGTATGGAAATACAAAAAGCCTCAAATAGCCAAAGCAATCTTGAGAAAGAAGAATGGAACTGGAGGAATCAACCTGCCTGACTTTAGACTATACTACAAAGCTACAGTCATCAAGACAGTATGGTACTGGTACAAAGGCAGAAATATAGATCAATGGAACAAAATAGAAAGCCCAAGATAAATACACGCACCTATGGACACCTTATTTTTGACAAAGGAGGCAAGGATATACAATGGAAAAAAGACAATCTCTTTAACAAGTTGTGCTGGAAAAATTGGTCAACCACCTGTAAAAGAATGAAACTAGAACACTTTCTAACACCATACACAAAAATAAACTCAAAATGGATTAAAAATCTAAATGTAAGACCAGAAACTATAAAATTCCTAGAGGAGAACATAGGCAAAACACTCTGATATAAATCACAGCAGGATCCTTTATGACCCATCTCCCAGAGTAACGGAAATAAAAGCAAAAATAAACAAATGGGACCTAATTAAACTTAAAAGCTTTTGCACAATGAAGGAAACTATAAGCAAGGTGAAAAGATAGCCTTCAGAATGGAAGAAAATAAGAGCAAATGAAGCAACTGACAAAGAATTAATCTCAAAAATATACAAGCAGTCCTCTCCCACATGTCAATGTATGACAAAGACCACTACAATATTGTAAAGCAATTAGCCTCCAACTAATAAAAATAAACGAAAAAAAAAAAAAATACAAGCAGATCATGCAGCTCAATACCAGAAAAATAAACAACCCAATCAAAAAATGGGCCAAAGAACTAAACAAACATTTCTCCAAAGAAGACATACAGATGGCTAACAAACATGAAAAGATGCTCAACATCACTCATTATCAGAGAAATGCAAACCCAAACCACAATGAGGTACCATCTCATGTCAGTCAGAACGGCTGCTATCAAAAAGTTTACAAACAATAAATGCTGTAGAGGGTATAGAGATAAGGAATCCTCTTACAGTGCTGCTGGGAATCTAAACTAGCACAGCCACTAAGGAGAACAGTGTGGAGATTCCTTAAAAAACTGGAAATAGAACTGCCATATGACCCAGCAATCCCACTGCTGGGCATACACACTGAGGAAACCAGAATTGAAAGAGATACAGGTACCCCAATATTCATCTCAGCACTGTTTACAATAGCTAGGACATGGAAGCAACCCAGGTGTCCACTGGCAGATGAATGGGTAAGAAAGTTGTGGTACATATACACAATGGAATGTTACTCAGCCATTAAAAAGAATGCATTTGAATCAGTTCTAATGAGGTAGGTGAAACTGGAGCCTATTATAGAGAGTGAACTAAGTCAGAATGAAAAACACCAATACAGTATATTAATGCATATATATGGACTTTAGAAAGATGGTACCGATGACCCTATATGAGAGACAGCAAAAGAGACACAGATATAAAGAACAGACTTTTGGACTCTCTGGGAGAAGGCAAGGGTGGGATGATTTAAGAGAATAGCAAGGAAACATGTATATTACCATATGTGAAATAGATGACCAGTCCCAAGTTCAATGCATGAAACAGGGCACTCATAGCCAGTACACTGGGACAACCCTGAGGGAGAGGGTGGGGAGGGAGGTGGGAGTGGGATTCAGGACGGGGGACACATGTACACCCATAGCTGATTCATGTCAATGTATGGCAAAAACCACTACAATATTGTAAAGTAATTAGTTTCCAATTAAAATAAATTAAATAAAGTTATAGTAAGCAATACAAAACTAAGAACTGTGAAAAAAAAATCACCTATTCTATGATAGTCCTTGAGAAGAGAAAGTGAAAGTGAGAGTTTGTCACTCAGTCATGTCCAATTTTTTGTGAGCCCATGGATTGCAGCACGCCAAGCCCCTCTTTCCATGGAATTCTCCCAGGCAAGAATACTGGAGTTGGTAACCATTCCCTTCTCCAGGGGATCTTCCTGACCCAGGGATCGAACACTGGTCTCCTGAAAAAGAGGAGTGTTCTCCACATGTGAGGTCATCACAAAGGGTCATCATTTCCCCCTTTGACATCTCTTCTTCCTGCTGTGACAGGATGCCTGCATGTGCCTTGACCTCAGACCCCCAGGCCCTGGCCTCTGATAACTCTTGATTAGGAGGTTCTGTTCAAAGATTGTGCTTTTTCATTTGGAGACATTATCCCAGTCTTATCTCTGATCTAGACCAAATTGGCTTAATATGAAACAAAAGTCCCTTTGGCAGCCCGGGGCTGACACTTGCTGGGCCATCTCTGGGCAGGAGGGGCTGGTGATGCTCGAGTGTATTTTAACAAGCAAATCATGTGTGTGTGTGTGTGTGTGTGTGTGTGTTTGTGTACGCACATGAGAAAAAAGTTTCTCTTACATCCTGTACATTAAACTTTTGGATTTTCAGGGATGTATTTGTGGTGCAGATGAAAATCATCTGAACATCAGCTGACTGCTCTGCTGGGGACAGTTGGGCCTTCTGTGGTTTGGGACATCCTGTGGTTTGGGACATCCTTGGATCACGGGCATCAGAACTCCTGGGTCCTGTCCAAGCTCCAACTTCTACTGGCTGATGACCTTGGGTAAGTCTTCCGAATCCTCCAAACTCTGCCTATGACTTGTGACCTGAGACAGCCTCTGCTTTGATGAATTGCTGTGCCGTCCAGTAAAATGTGAAGTGAACGGGGGAAGCAGGCCCAGCCTCTGCGTTTCCTTTTGTATCAGGGAAGTGGGTTCTGGGATTTCTGGGGTGTTTTCCTGCCGAACACTCACATAGCAACATGGTTCATAAAACAAACAGAGGTTGGTTAGTGGTGTAACTGAAATCTGTGATTCCAGAGGCTGCCAACCCAAATGTCTTCAGGGTCCAGGAGGGAGGAATAAGCTGACGGGAGAGGGTGGGGTGGGGACCCTGCCAAACTGGAGGGAACATGTCCTGTCTCAGTGGAGTGGCTAGTGTTTAGCTCCAGTTGACTGAGGACATGCAGTTCAGAAGGTCCTATGCTGTCAGATCTTATGTGAAATCTGATTTTTCTCAAATGACATCTGAATTTTTTTTTAAGTATAGTTGATTTACAGTGTTGGAATAGTTTCAGGTACACAGTAAAGTGATTCAATTATACATATGTGTCTGTGTGTGTGTCTGTGTGCATTCTTTTTCAGATTCTTTTCCATTATAGGTTATTACAAGATACTGAATACTGCTTCCTGGCTCAGCAGTAAAGAATCTGCCTGCCAAAGAAGAGATGCGGCTTTGAGTCTTGGGTCAGAAAGATCCCCTGGAGACGGGAATGGCAACCCACTCCAGTATTCTTGCCTGGGAAATCCCATGGAAAGAGGAGCCTGGTGGGCTACAGTTCATGGGGCTACAAAGAGTCTAACATGACTGAGTGACTAAACAAGAACAGCTATACAGTAGGTCCTTGTTGTTTATCTATTTTACATATGGTAGTATTTGCTAGGGAGAAGGAAATGGCAACCCACTCCAGTATTCTTGCCTGGAGAATCCCAGGGACAGAGGGGCCTGGTGGGCTGCCGTCTGTGGGGTCGCACAGAGTCGAACACAACTGAACTGACTTAGTAGCAGCAGCAGCAGTATTTGTTAACCCCAAAGTCCTACCTTATGTCTCCCCTGCCTTCCCCTTTGGTAACCTTAAGTCTGTCTTCTACGACATCTGAACATTTTTGCACTCTAGGCGGAATGCAGTATATCTGCTATCTGGGTCTGATTGAAATGCTGTGTCTCGTGGGCGAACATCCTCCACCATCAAAGACTAGATCAGGTGTGCTCCTGGAGTGGGGCCTGGTACCCGGGCCTGGGGGATACCCAGCCAAGTTTCCATCCTGCCATCTCTCGCCCTGCGCCGTTGGGCTGGGTTGCTGGGTTTGTCCCCACCACATCTGAGCTCCCTGTGGTCAAGGCCTGGGTCTCATTCACCTTGTTCACCTCTGTGTCCTGGGGACCCACACAGGGCCCTGAGCCCGCTCAGCCCTCAGGCAGTGTTTGAGGAGGAGGAAACAATCACTGAGACATAAACCCAGCGAGGTCTCATTGTGATTTCTGTCTGCTTTCACTGGTTCCCTCTAACCCTGGATAACATGGTGTCTGAAGTTTCTCCCAACAAGAGACTCTTAGAGGACACATGGCTTTCCTGGTGACAATAGGCAAGATGGTTCTTTAAAAAGAGCGGAAGTAAAGGGACAATGGCTCAGTGGTAAGGAATCCACCTGCAATGGAAGAGGCTTGGGTTTCATCCCTGGGTCTGGAAGATCCCCTGGAGAAGGAAATGGCAACCCACTCCAATATTTTTGCCTGGGAAATCTCACGGACAGAGGAGCCTGGTGGGCTATAGTCCATGGGTTGCAAAGAGTCAGATAACAACTGAGCAACTAAACCACCACCACCAAAGGGGCAAAAAGCAAAAGTATCCAGGCAGAGGCAGGACACAGACAAGGTGAGTGCATTCTACGGAGGTGAACGCTCGTATCCTTGCAGAGGTCCCAGGTTGAACCCTAATCCCCTGTGTGGGGATGTGTGGAGCTGGGCCTTTGGGAGGTATCTAGGATTAGATGAGGTCACTGGGTGGAGTCCTCATGAGGGGATTAGTGCTGCAATCAGGAGAGATGTGAGAGCTTTCCCCCTTTCCTTGCCACCCAGACTGCCATCTGCAAACCAGGAGGAGAGCTTGCTAGACTCTGGAGCTGCTGGCACTTGGATCTTGGACTGCCAGTCTCCGGAACCATGAGAGCTAAACGCCTGTACTGTAAGCACTCAGGCGATGCTGTGTTGTTAAAGCAGTCGGAGGTGACTAAGACAGTGCAGAAGTGAAAAAGCCAGGGGTTGGGACACCAGAAGTTTATAAAGCAACTGGAGCAAAGTGCTTTTAGAGACTAAGGCGGGACATTCTCTCTCCCTCTGCGAGAGCCAGCCAGCTCCAGTGGGGACATCCTATGGAGACTCTGGGCGAAGCAGGAGGAGCCAGGGGCAGGTGGATGGGGGGTACCCATTGATGTGTGTTGTTGCACACCTAACACACTGCTGGGCTGAGCCTGCCTAGTCCTGTGGGCACCCAGATGGGGGCTTCAGGGCACAGGAGGCCAGCGGTCACCAAAACAGGCATGGTCAGCGGATGTGCCATGGTTTGACATCCTCATTGCTCTGCTTAGGTGCCCCTGGGGCTTCCATGTTTTCCTGGAAAACTTGCTGGTCTTCAGCCCTCCGGCCTTTGTGGGTGGTACCTGTGACCATGGCGGCAGGCACTGGCCCCCAGAGTGGACTGGGCTCTGCCTTTCTTTGCAGGGATTTATTGTGCAATAACGCACTGGTCCCAAATCCCCTCCAGGGTGTGTTTGGGAGGAGAAGGTGGAGGAGGAAGGAACTTTCTGGAAGAGAATGAAAGAAACGAAAACTTGGGTCAGGAAACTCAGCCAGGGGTCGGGTCTGGGCTAAAAATCACACAGCGGGCAGCCCAGGATGTTCCGCCAGATTCTTGATGGGAATAACAGGCAGCGGTGGGGTGAGAAGGACAGAAGAGGCCAGTCCAGGGTCCTTATCTTCATCCTTCATTCAGCAAATGAGAAAGAGGAGTGGCACAGGCAGCCTCGGGTTGCCTGGTGCTGAGTTGCTGGGCAAAAGCTCCCCCCACGGTGCACAGCAGAAGGGACCAGATGCCCTGGAGGTATGTGGCATCTCAACCACAATGGCTGGGACAATAATGACAATCGCACTTTACCCAGCCAGCCACGGGCACCCCAGGCTGCCTGGGTCTCACTCTCAGCTCTTATTCCCATAGGTGATGAGCTCTGCATGGGGCAATGCAGTGCTCACCTCTCTTGCTGGGTTGTTACAGAGACCGGGGATTCAGGAGGGGCTGCCTGCACCCTCCCAGCAACAAGCAGGGGTGCAGAAAGGTCAGCGCCACGGGTCTGGTCCATGCCTGCCTTCCAGCTTCTCATGGCTGCGGACCACCCTTATTCCTTGGATGGCAGACTCACTGCTCTGGGGTCTGCTGCATCTTCACATGGGAAGTCCCTCTGTGTTGGCGTGTAACCCCCTCTATCTTTTCTCTGACAAGGACACTTGCCATTGGACTTGTCCCACCCCCTCCCCCCCAGATAAGCCAGGAGGATCTCATTTCGAGATCCTTCACTTGAGAATATCTGCAAAGATATTTTCTCAGAATAAGTTCAACTTACAGACTATCTTCTGGGAACAAGGTGCTGCTCAGCCCACTATAGGTAAGTACTGATACACACTCCCACTTGGCAGATGAGTCGCCCGAGACTGAGAAAAGCAAAATTAATTGTTCTTGACAGTGATAGAGCCGGATCTCAATCCAATGACTCTGACCTCAAAACCCATGTTCTTAACTTATCAGACAAACAGGTATTTCTCCTAATTTCATGTTCCTGATAATAATAGCCACCATTTATGGTACCTGGTAATTGACACACCTTTTTTCTAACCCTAGAGTCAACCCTGTCTGGTGGTGGTATCTTCACCCTTGTGCAGTTGGTCACTGAAGCTGAAAAGGGGAAACGTCTCACCCAGGGTCACACAGCTGATAAGAGGCCAAGGGTGGGTTTGGACCCTGCCTGGACCATCTTCATATCGCACTCTTTCCTGCAATCTTGAGGGAGTGTGCCCAGAGTGCTGGGAGTCCGTCAGGGACTCAGCACCCGTAGCTGCTCAACGAGGTGGTGGACCTCCTGGCTGACGCTTGGTGCCGACCTGTCTCCAGGTTTTGTCTTTCTCACATGATACCTCCTGGTCCTCAGCTGCGTGGTGAGCAAGAACGCAGAGCGCCCATCTCAGTTGCTCCGTCTTCACGGCTATGTTCGGTAAGCGAGTGTGGTTGTTAAATCCGAGCCTCCTGCTGCATCTGCCTGTGCCCAGGCTGTGTTCTCTGGCCAAGTCATCTGGGGAGGCCACGAACCAGCCAGACGTGAGCTGTCCCATCCTCAGGACTGGATTCTGCCCCTTGTTGCGATTGCAGGCACGGTTTCAGCCCACAGGCTTTGATGCTGGCTGCTTGGTTTCAAAAAAAAAATTATATGGAAAGTTATAAAAGAGTGATAAAGCCTTCCAATTTCACCACAGAATGGAAAAGTGGTCCACTCAGAACCTTCAGAACCATCTCGGAGCAATTTCGAAGCTCTGCCATCATTTTAGCTGATTCTGCAAGAAGGAAGTCTTGGAAAGAAGTGCTAACCTTTGGTCTCATATGGACAAGGCATAAAGGCGACCACAGAACTTCTGGGTTTCAAGACTGGGCTTGGAAACTGGATTTTCTCAGGAGTGGGGCACATTTACATTGGTTGACTAGATCGATTTCCTTAGAACAGACATCCCTTCTCTCAGACACACTGTCTTTTAGAAATTCAGGATAGAAATGTAAGCTATTTACAACCACTGTAAAATCATGCTGGTGGGGAGATGTTCTGGTACCACAGTTTGAAGCTGTTGAAGGCTTGGGATTTGACCATGAATTTGCTGCTCCTGAGCTATGGGGTTTAGAAACATCACTGTGGCTTTCTGGGACTGTTTCCACAGGTGAAAAGTGGACAACATCATTCTAAGTAATGGCTGGATGTCATAACTCCAGACCTAACTTCTCCATTACATAGGCTGACTCAGATTTTTGTTAACGTTAGGCTTCCCTCGTGGCTCAGATGGTAAAGAATCTGTCTGCAGTTCAGTAGACCTAAGTTCGATCCCTGGCTTGGGAAGATCCCCTGGGGAAGGGAATGGCTAATCACTCCAGTACTCTTGCCTGGAGAATTCTATGGACAGAGGAGCTTTGTTAATGTTAGCTTCATTTTATATTGCTCAATAAAGTGATCACTTATAAGTTATATATAATGCTTGAGCTTTTCTCCTGGGAATGGATCTATTTAGGTTAGCAAATATTTTCTTGTTTTTGTTTTTTACATTTTCATGGTTTTATTTGTCTTGAGGGTAAGGAAACAGTGTTATCTGATAACATTCAAGACTATTAAAAAGCACATGATCATTGCCATTTTCCCAGAAATCTATCTCTAAATCTGTTCTTTGTGAGAATATCACATCTACTGATAAGAGTCACAAGTTCTGGTTTTTGAATAATAGTTTTAATGTTAGCATGAACTGCATTAAAAATGGATGAAGTACAGAGCCTTGGTGAGGTTGATGTTGATCTTGTTGGATAATTTTATTAAAAACCCTCATTTTGAAGGGACCCAGCCATATATATACATATATCCATTCTCCCCCAAACCCCCTTCCCATCCAGAATGAGTCCCTCACCATTCACCTGAAACTATTACAAACATTGTTAATTGGCTCTACCCTAATACAAAATATTTTTTGTGTTAAAAACAAACAAACAAACAAAACAAAAACAAAAACAAAACCAAAACACCCTCATTTTGTTCTGCTCTCTGATCTAAAAATGACATTTTCATAAAACCTAGGTGGGTGAGTGCCTAGGCTGCCACACATAGAACAACAAACTGTGAAGCTTATATCAACGGAATTTTACTCTGCAGTCTAGAGTCCAGAAGTCCAGTGTCAAGGGGACGGGGTTGTGGTCCCACCGAAGGTTTTCAGGGAGCCTCAATTCCCGGCTTCTCCCAGCTTTTGGCGGCTCCAAGTGTTCCTTGGCTTGTGGCAGCACAACTCTGATCTGTCTCCATTTTCATAGCATCTCAAGGAGCCCTCTGCCTTCCTCCTTTAAAGACACTTGTCACTGAATTGGCTCCATATAATCAAGGATGTCTGATGGATATCAAGATCCTTAATTTCACATCATTGCAAAAGACCCTTTGTTCAAATTAGATTATGTTCACAGGTTCCCTGTGGACACATCTCCCAAGGGGCCAGCATTCCACCACTACACTAGGTGACTATGGAAGGTTAAGGTTGAGACCTCGCTTTGGTCGTGACTATAGGTTGCTTCCCTCTGCAGGTTGGCCCTCTGAGCCGACTTCAAGGGGACACAAGCTGGCAGGAGGCACTCACCTTGCGTTTTATTTTTCTGACTGCAGAGCCTTCTGTTAGAATGCCCGCCAGAGTGGGGATTTAACAAAAGTGATATTAATGCCCAGACGAAATTGCCCCTTCCTCCGGGGTTTGACAGCATCCTGTTGCTCTGAAAGCACGTTCTTTCCTTCTTCTCATCACCTTGGAACAGGAGCAGCCTGGCTCTCTGGGGCTCTCATACCTTCACCCGATTCCCAGTCGAGTAGAGCAAAGGACAAAGCAAGGCACCAGTGTGGATATCAAGCCTGGCTCATGTCTCTGAGGACATACGTTCTGAGCCACCTCGGTCTCTGCTGGGGTTTCTCGAAGAAGCCAGGCAGCTGAAGCTCATGGGTTAGCCACCTGCGGCTGGGGGACCCCAGGATCCTGGGATGCAGGAGGGAGGTGGGGTTGGAAACCTGGAGCCTGTCACCCTCTCATTCCTGCAGGTCCACGATGGAGGCGGTCTGCTTGGCGCGGTCACCGTGTCAGGCACACATGAGGCTCTCCGAACCTAGTGCTTACACGAAATGGCACAGCTGCTTTTCTGAAGGTGACACATTCTTGTTGTTGTTCAGTCGCTCAGACTGTTTGTGACCCTGAGGACTGCAGTACGCCAGGCTTCCCTGTCCTTCACTGTCTCCCGGAGTTTGCTCAAACTTGTGTCCATTGAGTCGGTGATGCCATCCCACAATCTCACCCTCTGCTGCACCCTTCTTCTTTTGCTTTCAATCTTCCCCAGCATCAGTCTTTTCCAACGAGTTGCTCACATATTTAAAGCTACCTGGTTACCCCTGCCCAGGTCCCACAGAATGCTCCAGACCTCCTCATGGCTTTCCCATCTTGGTCCTCCCTTGGGCTGCATCAGGTGGGGTTGGGTGGTACCCCTTCCTTCATCCAGAATCCCAGAGCTTCCGGCCCATCTGTATCACTCACAGTGCCTGGCTCACCAGGCTCCTTGCTTGGTTTCTAATGTGCTTCTGCTCGGCCACCTATCAGGGCCCTGGGCCAGGCTTTCCCTGAGAGTCCCCATGGTTCCAGCCTCCCTCTCTGACCGGTCCTGTAATTCCCCGTGATCTAGTCTCTCTGGAAGTGCCCATGATCTCTCCACATCCTGTCTGTTGCCTTGTCTCTACCTCTGTTCCTCATGGCTCCATCCCCAACCCATCACCTCCCAGCTGAACCTGGAGCTGCCCTTCAGAGCTGCAGTGTCCCCATCTTTTGGTATCCACTGTTCAGACCTCTCTCCTGGGCAGCTTTCCTGGGGGTCCCGCCAGACCCTGCTGTAGCCCCTTTTGGATAACAGACTGCCTCTGCTCCCAGGAAGCCAGGAGTGAGCCTCTTGTGACTAGAGGTCTTAATGTGGCATATTACAGCCCCCCTCGTGGCCAGGACTTGGTGCATAGCAGTTGTCCAGCGAGTGTTCACTCAGTGAATGCAAGCGTCTCCCTCTGGATCCTGGAGCAGTGCTGAACCTGCAGACCCCCATTCCTCCCCAGGTGCCCCCGACACTCAGACCCAGGCATAGCCTAGAACACCCATCTGATCTGCAGCACAGCTCCTCGGTTTCCAGCTGGTTTTACAGAGGCCGGAGGAAAGTGGATGGATGTTCGCACGAGGTCTCAGGGACCCTGCAGCCTGCAGCTCCTCAGAGTCTCTGTGTATTTCTGGCTCCTTGTCCACTTCCCTCCTCTGCCCCCCGACCCCGCCTAGTGAAGAGTGGTACCCCGGTGATTCCAGTCTTGGCCCAGATCTGGACTGAAAGGCAGGTTCCCAAGGGTCATGGAGCCCACCCACCTGCCAGGCTGTTCACTGTGGACCTCAGCTTTCCTCACCTTCACCCTCACCCCCATCCCCACCCCTTGGTGACTGGCTCTATTCCCCAACTTCCCCTCTTATTTCCGATAACAGATCATTGAGACTTGGTTACAATTCTTTCATGGTAAATGGGAGCCATACTCAAAGGGCAGAGAGATGAAGATGGACAGACAATGAGGCAGCTGGAGACACAGCCCCTGAGCCCACACACACTGGGGTCCTTGGGAGGGAAGTTGGAATTTCTCCCGTGCCTGGCCAGGTAGGACAGAGTTAGTAACTGCAAGGTGGCGTCTGGGTCTTGATGGTGCAGCATCAGCTGCGAACTGAGAGATGGCCAGGGCGGAGGGCAGCCTGGCATGCAGAGTTATCCACAGGGTCAGAGGTCAGGGGCTGCGGATTCCCAGCATTCCAGGGTGAAGTGGAGGAGGGCTGGGCGTGGCCACGACACCAGGTGACTGGCCTTCAGATTGAGGGGTCTCGTTCAGAGAATCGCTTGCAGCCTGTGAGTGACCCCTGGGACTCGCAGGGTCTGACTCTGACACCAGCCCAGTTCCAGGCTGACATCGCCTCTCCTGGGGCACCTGCCACGTCCTCTTCCTGGCCATTCTCCACACTGCACGGAGCAAGCTTGGAAAATCACAAGACCTGAGCACACTGCTCGCTGGCCTTTGAGCTCACTGCTTCCCATCCACAGGGCAAGACCATCTGCCTTATCGTGTCCATGGGCCTGGGGTCTCTGGGACGCAGCCTCCACCCACCAACCACCCTCCACTCCCTGAGGGTGGCCTACTTTCTTTCCCTGGAAACCCATAGACAATCCTGCTTCTGGGCCTTTGTTTATGCTGTCTGCCCTGCTGCAAGCACCCTTCCCTTCCTCTTCTCATGGCGAATCTCCGCTCACCCCTTGGGTCCCTGAATAGGAGCCAAGTCCCCTTGTATTCAGCTCTCATAGTCCTCTGTGCTTGTCCTTCGAAGATCCTAATTAAAGTCCTTGATTTTTTTTGTTTGTTTGTTTTTTTGCTGGTAATTTGCTTCCTTGATTATTGGGTTAATATCTGGTGTCCCCATGACCAACTGAATATCCACCCACGCTTATTGGATGCCTGCTCAGTACCGGTAATGATGCTGGCTGCAGAGGCTGCTTGGGGGCCCTGCAAGCTCATGCGGGCTGGGACTCTGCCGGCCTTGCTCACCAGAGTGCCAGGCACACCCTCGGAGCTCAGTAAATGTTTGCTGAATGACTAAATGAATAACTGAGCTCCTCAACTGTCTCAGCACGCTGGGGAGGCCCCATCAGAGGCCTCCTGACCCAAGTCTCCATTTCTGGTCCAGACACTGCAGGCTGGCATCTCCCACCATCACACAGGGAGCTACACACTTCAAGAATCCGAACCAGGTTTCTTGCCCCAAGCCCAGCATCTTTCCCCCGAACCTTCCCCCAAAGTTTTGGTCTGTTTCCACCCTCACTTCCCAAGGGGATTGAGAAGGAAGAGAGGGAATCGATTTCTTTTTATTTATTTTTTTGAGATGTAATTGACATGAATTCTATTGGTTTTGCGTGTACAACACACTGAGTCTTTACCTGTATATATTTTTAAATGATCACAACAAGTCTAGTTAATATTCATCACTGCCTGGAGTGAAACAGATTTCTTGATGTCAGTTATATGTTGGTATTCACCACCTTGCAAAAGTGATCGCCTTTGAAATCTCATGAAATCTCCAAGCAGGTGAGTCTTTGTTCTGCCCCCCAAGAGCTGGCGGTTCAGGGAGGTCAGGTGCCAATAGAGAGAGCACTTGAACTTGAACATGTTCTCTCTACCAGGAATTATCAATCTGCCACCCAGGGCTTCCCAGGTGTCTCTAGTGATGAAGAACCTGCCTGCCAATGCAGGAGACACAGGAGATGTGGGTTTGATCCCTGATTCAGGAAGATTTCCTGGAGGAGGAAAGAGCAGCCCACTCCAGTATTCTTGCCTGGAGAATCCCATGGACAGAGGAGCTTGGCAAGCTGCCGTCCATGGGGTCACAAAGAGCCAGACACAACTGAAGCAACTTAGCGTGCACGCTTCCCGTCACTGTGTGTCCGTGGGTCTTTTTTGAATAGAAATTTTATTTCAGTGTTTTCTTAAAACTTAACAATGGTTGTAGAGGGGCCAGCCTCATGGTGAGAGAGTCATGGGGCTGGAACTTAGGGCCGGAACCCCGCATCGGACTGCGGCCGGGGCCATTTTGCTGTGAATCGCAGGCACCTGTTCTTGGCAGGAGCCCTTCTGGGTAACCATGCATGGCTCCCCTGTTCCCCTGGCCAGGATGAAGCTGTAGGAGCTAATATATTCTGAGTCAGACCAACTGCCGCTCATGAAGGGGGAAAAAAAAAAGACTTGCTTGAGTAACCGTAATAATTGGAAAATTATTTTGATAGCCTGAAACAATCTAATATATTACAGAATTTTATTAAAATAATATCAAATCAAATTAACTGCTATTCCATAATGAATTAGGTAACAAGGTAGGCAGATATTAATCGGCCTTGGCTTCTAGGCAGGGGAGCCCGGAATTTATTAGTTCTTGCGGCAGGCACGAGGGCGCGGGCAGAAACCACTCTTGCCGCGGTGGAGAGGGAAACCCCTGAGACCAGCGGGCTTTTACTTTTTCTCTCCCCCTTCTTTCACTTTCTAATCCATCATTAAACACTTGTATTTCTTTTATGTAGGGTCTTATGAAATTTTTAATTTTTTAATTGCTTTGTGATTTAATAATGAGGACTTTTCATTTTTCCCGAATAAGGAACGAGACAGTGATATTGAAATTTTTTCACCTTCTCCCACCTGGATAACCTTCTCCCTTCGCCTGGTCTCTTTCATTTCCCAAGTTGAGATATGAGTACTCTAATCTCCGGGGGAGCAGGTTGCCAGGCAGACAGGAGTGGGGTTGCCCGGACCTTTGCTTCTTTGAGAAGGTGGGGCTGGGTGGGGGGTCGTCTCCAAGAAGCCACCGATGAGCTGGGAGGAGAGGGGAAGGACGTTGATGACTCAATGAGCTGGAGCCTCTAAATAATTCAGCCCCGTTTCACCTTCTGGGATTTTCTCAGCTCTGAGACTCCATGCTTTCCAATTGTTAAAATGTCTTGACACATGGAGAAAATTATCGGGCTAACGGTTTCATGGCGTGTCAGGTAGCCAACCCGGGACCCACCCCTCCAGGCCCTACCTGGCCGTGGGAAGCCATACCTCTGACTCTGGGGGCTCATGGGCAGTGAATCCTTGGGAACCTCACAGTAACTGATGTGACTTTCAGTTGCACAAGAAGCCAGCCATCCTGAAAAAACTTGCTTTTCAGAAACTTTGGAAAGTGACATTTTTCCAAACCTCAGTTTGCTCATCCATACAATGGGAATTACACACGCTTGTGAAGTCCTTGTAAAGTACAGAAATATTATACACAAAGGGCTTCGGGGATGGCGCAGTGCTAAATAATCTGCCTGCTAATGCAGAAGATGAAAGAGATGTGGGTTTGATCTCTGGGTCAGGAAGATCCTTTGGAGAAGGAAATGGCAACACACTCCAATGTTCTTGCCTGGAGAATTCCGTGGACAGAGGAGCCTGGCAGGATACAGTCCATGAGGTCAGAGAGAGTCAGACATGACTGAGCCACTGAACATTCACACAGTATATACAAAGTTCCTGATACGCAGCATTCACTCAATTAACGGCAGTTTATTCAGTGCCTTGAAGGCGGGGGATGATGAATAATGATGGTTAAGCGTTACCACATTGAATCTTCACAATACTCCTGGTAATACGAATGCTCTTCTCACTCCCACTTTATGGATAAGGAAACTGAGTCTTACTTTGATTGCCCAGCCTGGTCCATCCAGTAAATGGTGGAACTGGGTTTGGAAACCAGTGATGTCTGATAGCACAGCTTTTCCACCACATTAAGAATGCAATGTTTTGGGACTTCCCTGGTGGTTCAATGGCTAAAACTCCATGCTCACAAGTCAGGGGACTGGGTTTGATCCCTGGTTAGAGAAATAGACCCCTACACGTCGCACTAAAAGATCCTGCATGCTGCATTGACAACGAAAATCCTGCTTGCCTTGACTAAGGTCCAGCACAACCAGATAAATAAACAAATATTTTTTAAAAAATGGAATCTAATGGTTTGTGCTTTTGCTTTGGATCCATTTTGACTTGGGTATATTGCTTAAAGGAAACCTGGTTCTAGATCAAGGTTTAAACAGAAGATTAAACTTTGGGGAACCGCATACATTTTGAGTATTAAGGAAAAAATATTTCACTTCAAGGGCGAAATGTTGAGTGGAAAGAACAACACATGTCACTTTTTTCCCCTAACACAGGATGGCCACATACTTTGAGTTTTTTGTCTTTATTGACAAGGACTTGTCAAAGCTCTTTGACAAATATCCTGATTTAAGGAAGCAGCATCTGTTCATCTGCAATATTTCACAGTGCGAGATGATCTTGTTTTTGATGGGAAGGTTGTACGGATAGAGGAGAAGGCAACTTCCTCTCAACAGTGAGTGAAGGTCGGAATTGTAAACACGGCTCAAATGCCCATGACTTTGAGGCTCTGCCTCACCGTCTTGTCCAGGAAATTTGTCACTAGTCTCCAGTTTCTTTGGTGCCAGCCTGCTGACTTCTAGAGGGAAGACACTACTGTGTGTATTATCAGTTAAAAGTCACTCAGTCCTGTCTGACTTTTTGTGACCCCATGAACTATACAGTCCATGAAATTCTCCAGGCCAGAATACTGGAGTGGGTAGCTGTTTCCTTCTCCAGGGGATCTTCCCAACCCAGGGATCAAACCCAGGTCTCCCACATCGCAGGTGGATTCTTTACCAGCTGAGCCTCAGGGGAAGCCCAAGAATACTGAAGTGGGTAGCATATCCCTTCTCCAGAGGATCTTCCCTTCTTGCCCCAGGAATTGAACCAGGGTCTCCTGCATTGCAGGTGGCTTCTTTACCAGCTGAGCTACTAGGGAATTATCAGAGGGTCTGACAATTACATGCACCCTTTTCCTTAGCCAAGGAGCAGGCAGAGGACTCAGGACAGCATCCCAGCCCTGCCTACCCAGATGGAGTAGCGTGATGCAAGGAAATAGACAGGAGCAACTGACCAACGCTAGGACACAGTGGGAATGCCCCTGACATGCCCCTAGGGATGCACTGAGGAGGCTGTGAGTTTAGGTCAAGGATGGAGCTTCTTTAGCAAAGGTTTAGAAATCCAGCCACGTGTTCAAGTAGCATGATTCTTTATAGAGAAGAAAGGCATAGGCTGTGTAAAAGTGGAAACGCTAGTGCCCAGAGACGAGTCCAGGACTGCAGTGGAGTAACTGGTGGCTGAACACCTGTGCCTCTGTCCACCCTCTCCATTTGATGGGCATAAGCTAGACTCAGGCTGAGGGTGAGCCCACGGGTGTGCACGTACACACACACACTTGCATAGAACAGAAGGCCACAAGCCTGACCTCATGGGGGTCACTGTCTATCAGTGGTAATTTAAGATGATTTAAGGTGGAAGGGGATCAGGAGCCCCCTCCCCATTTTTTGGCTTCAGTTCAGTTCAGTCCCTCAGTCGTGTCCAACTCTTTGCAACCCCATGGACTGCAGCACACCAGGCTTCCCTGTCCATCACCAACTCCCGGAGCTTGCTCAACCTCATGTCCATTGAGTCGCTGATGTCATCCAACCATCTCATCCTCTGTCATCCCCTTCTCCTTCCACCTTCAATCTTTCCCAGCATCAGGGTCTTTTCAAATGAGTCAGTTCTTCGCAATCAGGTGGCCAAAGTTTTGGAGTTTCAGCTTCAACATCAGTCCTTCCAATGAACATTCAGGACTAATTTCTTTTAGGATGGACTGGTTGGATCTCTTTTGGCCTAGTGGGTGGATATTTTTGGCTCAGTGGGAGTGGGGGATGAAGGGTATTCTGGAGGAAGGGAGAAACGTAGGGAGGTCCCCAAGCAATGTCAGTTTAGAAGGCAGAAAGGTCAGATTCCAGCCTGGCATAAAGGCCAGGGCATGGGTCTCTGCCCATTCTCCTCTAGAGGCCAAGACCCCTTCACAGTCACCCCTTGAAGAGGTGGCCATGGCGGTAGGCACAGTACTCTCTAGTGAACCATGAAGACCTGAGTACCTATTTTTCTTTTCTTTTTAAAAAATTTTTATTTGTTTATTTGGCCACACTCTATTCCATTCAGGGTTTTAGTTCCCTGACCGGGGATTGAACTGGTGCCCTCTGTAGTGGACGTGTAGAGACACCAAACCACCAGGGAAGTCCCCCCTGAGTATTCATTTTTCTGTTTGGGATAAAAACAGAAAATGCCTCCCAAAACTTGCTGCCTCCCCCAGTTCGGGCTGCCTTCCAGAGCAGAAGGTGTGGTCAGGGGGTGCATGGTGATTTTTAATTCCTAGAGGGGAATAAAGCAAAGGCTACAGGGCAAAAGGTAAAGCTCAAATAAAGTGAGCAAGGAGTTGTTTCCACCAGTGGTAGATAAAGCTAGAGGAGTTTGTTTGTTTAGAAGCTTTTCACCCTGTCTGAACATTCTTAGCTCTCAGCATGAGGATCCATTTCCTTTCACTTTGAAAGGTCTTCACAGCTGACATTCCAGGGCCAGTGGAGAGAGGGGAAGGGGGTGCAGCTAAGTTGCCCAGATGAGCTTGTTTACATGGGATGAAATTATAGCAGGAATGGGAAAATAAATCAGAGGCATTTGGGGTTTCCCAGGGGGGTGCAGTGGTAAAGAATACGTCTGCCAGTGCAGGAGACACAGGAGACCTGGGTTCCTTTCCTGGGTTGGGAAGATCCCCTGGAGGAGTAAATGGCAATCCACTTCAATGTTCTTGCTTGGGAAATCCCATGGACTTCCTGGGAGGAAGGAGCCTGGCGGGCTATAGTCTGTGGGTTCGCAAAGAGACAGACATGACTGAAGGACTGAGCATTCAGCAAAAAATTCATTAGCAAACATCTTCCTGGGGCAGTAAATATTTTGACTGGTGGATCAGGGGATCAGATACGGGTACCTTAACTAGTCAGCATGAAACTAGCATGACCATCACTACATCACCTACAGAATGAGCCCTGCCACTTTGGGGACATATCCTTTCATGTCCCTTGACCAGTGCCTGGAAAGAGTTCATGCAGCAGAAAAAGAGGTGATGGTGTTCTATTCACCTATGTGCATGGTCGTGGCTTTGAACACTTGTGAGATGGAAGTAGAGAAAAGAGAAATGGCCTCCATGCCAATAGTGATGCTCTGTTTGATGCAAATTCCCTTTCGGTCAGCCATGTTTTATAAAGTTGATAAATATCGAGTCAATTGTCTCTTGCTTAATAACTATAAGACAGATAGGAAACTTATTGTTTTTTTGGTTACCGATAGCAATTAATTTAAAACATTGTTAGTATATTAAAAAGAAATGCAGATGTGTTACAGACTAGAATGCAATATTCATGTAACATTTTAAGATCTGTGAGACTTCACACAGAAATTTTATGCTTGTCAATGGGTTTTGTGGGGCTGGGCACCAAACCACCCTCGTCCCACCCATTTCCTAGACACAAGGAGCTCATTTATGAAAAACCATAAAGACTTTGAATTAAAAGGATTTTGCAACCATTTAAGTGAGAGACAGTCTTTTTTAGACGAATCAAGAATACTCTCTTTCCAAATTTACAGAAAGCTTGGGGTCTAAAGGGTCTGAATTAGTGTAGTGGGCAATTAAATGAAATTTTTTATTTGCCTGATTAGGCAACAAGGAGATAATCTTGGGGCTACAAGAGAGAATGTTGTAGAAATGATCCCCACTCACCTGGTCTTCCAAAGAGGGCTCGGTACACAGGCAGCTGAATTCAAATTCACACGGAAGAACTTTTCGGGGTCTGAGCTGCATAGGCAAAGTCAATTTTGTGCGTTTTTATCCTGGTTTGGATATAAAATGCAACCCAAATGAAGTGAACGCCTCTCTTGTGGATAATTGCTTCCAAAAGAATGAGTACCAAACAACCCCCTTGGTGCTTACATGGGAAAAGATAATAATAAAAAGGATTTAAAATTAAGGACAAAAAGAATAAAAGGGTAGATAAAATCTGAGATGCATCGGAGGGAAGATAAAGTGACTTTTGGCAGCGACTTGAATAGAAGCTCTGCTTCAAAAGTCATCTCACTATGGTGTCAATCTGGGCAGCTTTACTAAACCTCATGAAGGTGTACTTCTCTGTTATTATTTTGGTTAAAAAGGATCGATACAGAACATCAGAATTGGCCCAAACTAATTGCCCATTACTCCGTGTTTCCCATTTCAATCAGTGGGCAAGGAGAGATCACCCTGTTTATCCCATTTTGGAGAAGATTATGAAATGGACTTTCATTTTCCAAATCTGGCTCCAGGCCACCCCTGTACCATCAGCCAGGTAAAGCCGTGGGGAGGCTGGGTGGGGTGTGGGGGGAGACTTCCGGAGCCAGAATTGAGGCGGCAGCAGCCATGTTTGTTTTTTTAAATTGGAGCATAATTCCCTTAGTGTGGTGTCAGTTTCTGCTGTACAAAGTGAATCAGCTGTAGGTGCACATGTATCCTCTTCCTCCTGACCTCCCTCCTGCCCACCTCCCAGCCCGCCCATCTACGTCATCACAGAGCACCAAGCTAAACTCTTGGTGCTAACAGCAGCTTCCTGCTAGCTCTCTATTCACCATGTGGTAGTGTATATACGTCAGCCCTATTCTCCCAACTGGTCCCGCCCTCCTCTGCACCCCCTACCACGTCCACATGTTCCTTCTCTTCATCTGCATCTCTCTTCCTGCCCTGGAAATAGGTTCATCTGTACCTTCCTAGATCCCACATACATGCGTTAACAGACAATATTTACTTTTTTGCTTTCTGACTTACTTTACTCTTTATGATGACAGACTCTAGGTCCATCCACATCTCTACAAATGATCTTATTTTGTTCCTTTCGGTGGCTGTGTGCTATTTCATTGTATGTGTGTATTACATCTTCTGTATCCATTCATCTGTCATTGGATATGTAGGTTGTTTCTATGTCCTGGCTGTTGTAAAGAGTGAGGAGCAGCTTCTATTGCTTGTCCCAAGCCACAAGGGGAGGTCTTGTTACCTGGTCCTTACTGGAGCTAGTAGCTGAGGGCGTGTGTTGATCTTCAGGGAAAGAAATGGAGGGTCAGGGAGAGGAGATGTGTCTGTGGTTGCCAGTGATAGTGAGTAGAATCCCCACGTGGTTCCTGCCTCCTGCTGGCTCCTGGAACATGGAGGGGGACCAGCCAAGTGCTCAGGATGCCGCCTCTCCATCCTTACTCCTTCCCGTCTGGAGGAAGCCCACATCGCAGCCAGCAGTGGCCTGGGCGAAACCTAGAAGGAGATGGTCTAATATCTGGGTGTGGATTAAAAGCTGCATTTTCTCTGGGTAACTGCTGTCTGGCAAGCAGGCAGATTGTTTACCACTAGCTCCACGAATGCGTTCAAACTGTGGTGCTGGAGAAGACTATTGAGTGAGGAGCAAGGAGATCAAACCAGCCAATCCCATAGGAAATCAGCCCTAAGTATTCACTGGAAGGACTGGTGCTAAAACTGAAGCTCTAATCCTTTGGCCACCTGAGGTGAAGAACTGACTCGCTGGAAAAGATCCTGATGCTGGGAAAGATTGAGGGCAGGAAGAGAAGGGGGTGACAGAGAATGAGATGGTTGGATGGCATTACTGACTCAATGGACATGAGTTTGAGCAAGCTCCAGGAGACAGTAAAGGACAGGGAAGCCTGGTGTGCTGCAGTCCATGGGGTCTTAAAGAGTTGGACATGACCGAGAGAAACCAAACAACAAACTGCTGTCTGATGCAAACCTTATTTGCCTCATCTGCAAAGTAGAAGCAATGATTCCTCCTTCTAGACTTTGGAGACAAAATGAGAAAGTTCTTTGGAACACGGTTTGTGAATGATGGAGGTGGGTCATTGGACATTATTATTTTTTTATTATTCTTCATTTATGTGGATGCAGCAGCCCTGGTCACAATAGATGCTCTTATCTCTTTGGGGAAAACAGAAAACTTAAGTAAGTGAGCTACTTCTTAGAACAAGGGACATTATCTAGAGTCTGTTAACAAAGACACACCAAGGGGGAAAAAAAACAAAGGAATCTGTGGCTGTACGCTTGGCTTGGGCTGAGGCAGCTTTAACAACAAAAATTTATTGCCTCATAGTCTGGAGGCCAGAAGCCGAGATCAAACTGTTGGCAGGACTGTGCTCCCTCTGAAGGTTCTCGGCAAGGACCTGCTTCAGGCCTCTCCCAGCTTCTGGCAGGTTCTTGGCTCGTGGTGACATAACTCCTCTCTTTGCATGGCATTCTCCCCATGCTTCAGTCTGTATCCAAATTTCCCCTGTTATAAGAACACCAGTCACATTGGAGCAGGGGTCCATTCTACTCCAGGACAACCTCGTCTTAACTAATTACATTTGCAATGACCTTATTTTCTTACCAGGTCACATTTTGAAGTTCTAGGGGGTTACAATTTCAATATATAACACAATTCAACCCATCTCAACGCCCAAAATAAAACGAAGCCATCTAGATGTCCGTGGACAGAGGAATGGATAGAGACGTTGTGGCACGCACATACAATGGAATGTTACCCAGCCTTGCCAAGGAATGAATGTGAGTCAGTTGTAGTGAGGTGAATGTACCTAGAGCCTGTTATACAGAGTGAAGTAAGTCAGAAAGAGGAAAATATTGTATATTAACGCATATATGCAGAATCTAGAAGAATGGTTACGGATGAACCTATTTCTAGGACAGGACTAGAGACAGACATAGAGAACGGACTGTGGCCACAGTGGGGGAACGGGAGGGTGGGATGAGTTGAGAGAGTGACATTGACGTATGCACACTGTCATGTGTAAAATAGCTAGTGGGAAGTTGCTATACGACACAGGGGGCCCATCCCGTGCCCTGTAATGACCCAGAGGGGTGGGATAGGGGCGTGGGAGGGAGTCTCAAAAGGGTAGGGAGGTGTATATATATACATATATATACACACACACACAATGTACATATTACATATATAATTATACATACATATGATACATATTTAATGTATAATTACATTATAATACATTATAATGTATATTTTGTTTACATATTTGTGTATACATAATTATACATATATTACATATATAAATATACATATATAATATATACACATATACATATATATTATATATATATTTATATACTTATGGTGATTTCCATTTTTGTAAGGCAGAAACCAACACAACATTGTAAAGCAATTATCCATCAATTAAAAAAAAAGTCCCTGAAAACTTTAGTCCTCTTTTAGAGATTTCCAGCTTATTCTAACTTACCTAAATGCCATGTAAGAAAGCCTGTTTTATACATTTTCCCTTACATTTAAACGTATCTTTCATTTAATTCTAATTTTTTTAATTGAGATAAAATGCAGAACTTCTTAATTTTTTTACAGGTATGCAAATACCTGCATGATCCATATTTCATAAAGATGGAGAAATTTCATCGTCTCATAGAGATCTTCGTGTCTCCTCCCAGTCATTTCTCCTAGGAAACAACCAGAGCTGATAAAGTTTCCTTTATTGCAGATTAACTTGGCCCATTCCAGAACTTCTTCTAATTGGAATTATGTAGTAAGTATGCTTTTGAGCCTGTTATTTTCACCCAGTGTAATATCCTTGCAATTCACATGTTGTTGCATTTATCCAGTTTGCTTTTTTATTGCTGGATTTCTGTTGTATGGACATCCCAGAGTTTGTTTATCCATTCACCTGTTCAAGGACACTTGGACTATCTCCAGATTTGACTATTACAAGTAAAGAAGCTATGACCATTCACATGTGAGTATAAATATGTGAACTGACATTTTAATTTCTACATCTTAGAGCAGAATTTCAGAATCATGGTGTGAATGTAACTTCAATTTCATAGGAAACTGCCAAACAGTTTTCCAAAGTGGCTGGGCCGTTTTACATTCCCCCCAGCAACAAACATGAGCTTTGGTTACTTGAAATCGTTGCCAGCTTTTTTCCCTGTCAGTCCTTTAACTTTAGCCATTCTATGTTTGTATCTCATTATAATTTTAATTTTCATTTCCTTGATGCATAATAAAAGCCACTGTAGTCAAAGCAGTGTTGGTGTAAAGATAGACACATATACTGTTGGAACAGAATAGGGAGCCTAGACGTAGATGCACACTTACATGGTCGGTTGACACACCACAGAAGACAAAACAACTCAACTGAGAAAAAGTCCTTTCAAAAAAGGCGTGGAAGCACCTGGATATCTGCATGGAAAACAAAGTCGCTTGACCCTCACCCAACACCATTTGGGAAGTTAACTCAAGATAGGATTAAATGTCAAAGGTAGAACAATAAACATAGAAGAGTATTCTTATGATCTTGGATCAGGGAAACATATTTTCTAACAGGACACAGCAAAAATTAACTATAAAGGGAACCAATGACAAATTAATCTTCCTCAAAATGAAATACCTCTGCTCATCAAGAAAATGAACAGGCAAGCTGCCAACTGGGAAAAAAATACTTGCATAACATATTAAATATAATATCTGCAAAGAACTGGTTGCCATCCTATATAAAGATCCTCCAGAAATCAATAAGAAAAAGACAAATGGCTCAATAAAATGTCCAAAATACTTGAACCAGTATTTCACAAAAAATTATTGAATGGCCAAATGCTCATGCAAAAAAAAAATGTTTATCAGGGATATATGTGACTTTTCATTTTTTAAAGCCAGGGTATTCCTGGCTTGTTTGACCATTACATCGCTGGTGTCGTGTAGGGTGAAGGCTCAGAATCTTGGTCCTGACCCCTGGGTGTGAGTAACAGCTCCATCACTGAAAGCTTTGTGAGCTTCAACAGCAACTTGACCCTCTGTGTCCTGGCCTCCCCAGAAGGAAAAAGCAAGAACTATGCTGGTTGGTGGGATCCCGCAAGTTAATATCACAGTGTGCTTAGAACACGCCTGGCAGGCAGTGCGGGCTGCATATATGTCATCTACTGTCATTGAACCTCCTTCCTGAAGGCTAATGTTTATCCACACTGCCCCCCAGAAACAGGGTTCCACAAAACCCCCAGCAAAACACAGCCTTGGCAGGAAAGTCAGAGTTGGAAGGACCGAGACTGTGTGAGGATAAGGAAGGTGCCACCTCCTAGAGCCTCTGCTGCTCCTGGAGACTCTAAACCTTGTGATCCCTGAGGGTCCTCACAGGAGGGAAAAGGTGGGGTGTGCCATCAAGTAGGGCACCCCTGTCTTGCTCAGGACAGTTGCCCCCAAGCCTGGAGCCATGTTGGGCACTGTGTGCTCTCAGCAAATGCTGACCGAATGAATGCACTTCCGAACTCCAAGCTTTGCAGTGGCATCAGCCCACTGAAGCTGGGTCCAGGAATCAGTCATTTAGACTCGGGGCTCATGGGAGCAGGGCCACCCCATGCAGCATTCCTTGAAGCATTCCTGGCTCCACCACCTCTGCAGTTGAACTTGGAGGCAATTATAGGCCTGAAATGGCCAAACAGCCACTGTCCCACCAGCAGGGATTATCGGGGTTTAGCAGTTTTCTGTGTAAATGGCCTCCATGTGGAGAGGATCGCACTGCCTGGAAATTTGGATTCTGGACAATTCCAGTAGAGACAGAGCCAAAATCAACATGCAAAGCTCCGGAGACCCAGTTAACAGGTCTGTGGGTCAGTGAAGATGGAGCCTGCAAGACTTAGCTCGTGAAAACAGAGCTCCTTATCATCCACCCAGACCTCCACCTCCTCTCCTCCTCCTCCCCCCCGCCTCTGTCAGATCTCCCCCACATCTCTGTTCTCTTGACTGCTTACATCTGACTCAATACTAGATCCTGCCGAGGCCATTCACATCTCTCCTTGTGCACAGATCTCTCCAATGCCTGGTCATTCCCTAGTTCAGATTGCCATTGTTGTCGTGATCTCCTAGGTGACCCTGGACCATAGTTTCCAGCCCCTCTTCCCCCACCAGACCATCCTCCAGACTGCATCTGGGTCGCACCTCCTGAAAGTCAACATTTTATGTCTCTCCAGTACTGAGAGACCTCTCTCACAGGATGCCTTTCAGTGCAGACGTGGGCCCCGATCCTGTTCTCCAGACCTCCGGCATCAGGATTACCTGGGGCATTTACTAGACCCATTGTTTCTCAGCCTCAGTCCACGCACTTTGGAGAAGAATCTCTGAGGGTGGCACCAGGGCCTTGGATGATCACAGAGTTCTCCAGGAGGATCAGAAGTGAGGCCACGTCAAAGAGACGCTGGCCTTGACGTTTCATCTTTTAACTCTTTTGAGTTACTCTTTTATCTTCTACCTCCTACCCACTTTCTCACCCTAGGGATGTTTAAATTCATACCTTTCTTGGAGCAAGATAGACACTTTCTTGTTACTATGCTTTTGTACCTGCTGTTCCCTTGGTCTGGAATTTCTTTTACTTCCTACAATTTGCAAATTCTTACTCTTTCCCCAGCTTTCCTGTATTAGTTTTCTATCACTCTGCAAGAAAAACGACTACAGATACACATGGTTACAACAAGACACTGTGTTGATGACCACACTGTTTTTGTGAGTCAAGGGACTGGGTATGGCTTAGCTGGTTATCTGCTGAGGGTCCCTCGAGGCTTCTATCAAGATGTCACTCAGGGCTGGGGGCTCATGTGGAGGCTGAACTGGGGAGGATGTTTTTCCACTCCTGTGTTAGTGGCAGCACCTAGTTCCTCACCACTGGGGGACTGGGAGCTTCAGTTCCTTGCTGACCGTCCCATGGAGCCTACCTTTGGTTTTCTGAGTCTGCCTGCAGTTCTTTGTCCATGGGTTTCCCAGCATGGCTGTTTGCTTCCTTACAGTCAGCCAGGGAGGGAGAGAGACTCCAGCAAAGAGACTGCTGTAGTCTTACGTAACTTAATCAGGAAATCACAGCATCATTACTTCTCAAAAGCTTTGTCATATTCTATTGACCAGAAGCAGCCATGGTCCCAGAAACACCCAGGGGAGGAGATCATATAGTATGTGGGCAGCAGTAGGTGGGCATTGTATGGGCCACATTAAGAGTCTGTTTGCTACAATCCTGCTAAAAAGTCACCTCCTTTCTGAAACCTTCCCAGATGACCCTGGGAAGGACTAGCTGTCCACCCTTCCGGGTTTCCATGGCAATGTGTTTCACAGACAGTGTGAACCTTCCGGGTTTCACACGGAAGTGTGACCTGTCCATTCTCAGCTCACATCTGAAGAAGACTCTTGGAAACAGTTTGGAGAGTTTTCCCCCTTTGGATTACATTTTTTTTTTTTTAATTTCAATTCTCATACCTCACATTTGTCTGTGCAATTTTAAGTTAGGCCCTTTGTCAATCAGTGTTCACGGTTATCTGCCATAAATAATTCATTATCCAGGAGAAATATTTGTAAACAGGAGTTCCTGCCCCCGCCAAGCCTTCTTATTCTCCTTTCTCAGGTTGTGGGTCTCTAGGAAACTGGATGCGTAAGTCAGGCTTGGCAGCAGGGTAGGCTGTCTTGGACAACAGATGAGCTCTGAAACTACAGACCGAAATGCTTGTGAGCATGAAAGAGAAGGTCAAGGTCAAAGCACCTCATCCTCACTACCCCTTTGTCTCTCTCTGCCTCTTTCACACTCCCCTGAAGCCTGTCTCCCCACTCTTCAAACATTTCTTAATAATCTGTAATTTCATGAAAGGGATAAAGGATACGGGGAACCTCGAAGGTAACTGGATTTACATATGAATGTTGCATTTTCATTTTAATTTTGACAAAGTGTAAAGGTTGCTAATAAAAGCATCATTACTGCCTCACCATCTCTTTGATGGACTTCGGAACAGATTGCTAAGATAGGGAGACAAGTCCTGGGGTTGCCCGTTTCACCAAGAGCTATCGTTCATCCTTCAACAAAAAACAAAACATCATGACAATTTTTTTAAAAAAAAGTATTAAAAAAGAAATGACGCTATTTTCAAGGAAGTTATGGCCACTGTGAGCACTTCACAGAGGAACCGACTCTGCTGAGGGTTTTGGAAATGGATCTGTGTTTGCCGAGACTCGTGGATGGTCAGGCGGCTGGGTATTTTGGAGGCCACCCAGGGTCTGTGATGCTTTTTATGAGGTGATCTTGGATCAGCCCTGGGGGTAGGCAGACCAGGAGCTGAGCAGTCCCGAGGTCTGAGCTTAAATCTTGGCTTCACCGTAGAGATAAGATTAAGGAGGTAGAATCAGAAGGACAAGTTGAACAATGAGATGTGGGGTACAAGGGAGAGAGCAGGGGAACAGGAGGACATCCAAGCGCACCTGGTCCAGGGATGCCTCTGCTAGGGTGAGAGATGAGCGGGGTGTCTGATGTGGAACAGGCTGGTGAGCTGATTGTATGCCCCTGGGTTTGGAGATAGTGACGCCGGATCCTTGGCCAGTCCTCAGTCTGATACCAGATTGAAAGTGAAAGCTGTTCAGTCGTGTCTGACTCTTTGTGACCCCACGGACTATACAGTCCATGGGATTCTCCAGGCCAGAATCCTGGAGTGGGTAGCCTTTCCCTTCTCCAGGGGATCTTCTCAACCCAGGGATCAAACCCAGGTCCCCCGCATTTCAGGCGGATTCTTTACCAGCTGAGCCTCAAGGGAAGCCCAAGAATACTGGTGTGGGTAGCCTATCCCTTCTCCAGCAGATCTTCCCTTCCCGACCCAGGAATTGAACCAGGATCTCCTGCATTGCAGGTGGATTCTTTACCAACTGAGCTATCAGGGAAGCTTGGCCAGACCTCAATCTGACATGCCTGAGTGACTAACACTTTCACTTTCAATCTGATACCAGCTTGCTGTGTGACGTTCCGCAAGTCACATGCCCTCTCTGGGCCCCCGTGAGACCAGTGGCTTTTGACATGTGCCCTGGCGAGCCCCCAGAGTCCTGTGGAGGGATGTGGGAGTCCTCTGTGTCTGCAGGTATCTCGGCACACCTTCAATCAGAGCAGCTCTGCTTTTGACTGTTCCATGTAAGATTTCATTTGAAGAAAGGTTTTTGTGGATTAAAAGAAACCCTGAAAAGCAGTGGTTGGATGATCTCTGCAGACCCTTCTGTGATTCTCTACTATTTAAAAATAATTAGATGGTTTGCATCAATAGACGAAGCTTCCTGTGTCATATCTGAGTGCACTGTGTGTGTGTGGTTTTTACAGCTAAAGTCTGTTTTTCTGCTAGCTCATATTAGCATTTCAGAGCTGTTTTGTCTTTCTTCTTATCTGATCTTCTAGGGGCAATGGTTCTTAAATGCTGGTATTATGTTTACGAGTTTCAGTTTTCACTTGTATTAGTTTTTTTGTTTGTTTGTTTCAGTTATGTGGAGTCAGGATCTTTTGAATCTCTTTGTTGTTTAGTCGCTAAGTCGTGTCAGACTCTTTTGCGACCCCATGGACTGTATGCAGCCCGCCAGGCTCCTCTGTCCATGGGATTTCCCAGGCAAGGATACTGGAGTGGTTTGTCATTTCCTTCTCCAGGGATTTTCCTGACCCAGGGATCGAACCCACATTTCCTTCACTGGCAAGCAGATTCTTTACCTCTGAACCATCAGGGAAGCCCTCTTTTGAATCTCTAGAGATGGAGATTCTTAGGACTTGGGTTCCAATCATCAATAACTTTCACTGCTTCAATGTCCGGTTGCCAATTAAATCTGTTTTCTTTTCTCCAATCACTCCTGAAGAGCTCGCAGTTCCTTTAAAAATGGTCTAGTCCAGCTTGTCTTTACCCAGGGCAATCAAGGCCCTGAAAGACCTATGAAGTGACCAGCTGTGAATCCCATCCACGTTAACACTGTTCCAGGGCCATTGAGCCCTAGGTCTCTCCTATAATTGATCTGTGACTAGCTGTGTGTGAGTGTCGGCTTAAATTACCTCTAGCAATTCCTTATACAAAGTAAAGAATCCCTTTATGTTGCAAAGGGTCACCCTTCCATTACGTGCTGGAGCTTACATGCTAATTACATTATGAGTCAGCCTAGTAGAACATAAGTAGCTCACAAATATTTCCATCTGCATTATTCCTTTTATTGATAAGACATGGGGCTGGCAATCAAGAAACCTGGGTTTATATATATATATGTATGATATATATATATATATATATATATATATATATATATATACAAGCTTGATGTAAGGAATCATTTCCTTTGATTAATGCCTAATTTTTTCTTGATTAGAAGAGTAAATAGATATTCATTATGGAAAATACGGCAAAGATTGAGAAGCTTACAATCACCTCTCATCCTGCCATCCATTGATTAAAAGCTTACCATTTTAGTATATCATTGTAGTCACTTTGCTGTGTATGTATGCTATACGTATACTAATGAACATTACTTTTAATGGACCATTTTTATCTGCTTATCATTCAGTCTCAAGCATTTACTCCTGTCTTTCTTAACTAAGTGCCAGCTTTCTAATAACCACTGTCCAAGTGAACTGTGGTGTTGGCGAAGACTCTTCAGAGTCCCTTGGACTGCAAGGAGATCCAACCAGTCCATCCTAAAGGGGATCAGTCCTGGGTGTTCATTGGAAGGACTGATGCTGAAGCTGAAACGCCAATACTTTGGCCACCTGATGCGAAGAGCTGACTCACTGGAAAAGACCCTGATGCTGGGAGGGATTGGGGGCAGGAGGAGAAGGGGATGACAGAGGATGAGATGGCTGGATGGCATCACCGACTCGATGGGCGTGAGTTTGATGTACAGGGAGGCCTGGCATGCTGCGATTCATGGGGTCACAAAGAGTTGGGCACGACTGAGGAACTGAACTGAACTGAAGGATGGATTGGACCCCCTGAAGGACAGGGAGAACTTAACAACCGAGTGTGTACGTGGAGGATACGTGACTCCTGGACAGGAACATCAAGGTACATCTAGGAGCAGAGGCAGGGTTGGGGCAGGTCTTGGTCTGTGCCCTGCTGGCCACTGCCTTCCTCAGGGCTCATGAAGACTTAGCCACCATCCCCTCCTTGAGAAACTCGCACTGAGGCTCCACGTTTGCAGTCTTGCCCCCCCTCCACAAGGAGGAAACCACATTCATTCTCCCATATGCCAAGGATACCACAGGCAGAGCCTGGAAAGAAATGAAAGTCCCTCAGTGTAACTTATAGATGGCCAGCCTTAGAACAGGGCACGTTGAACCCAATCCTCCAAACTGGAAGCACTTGTTATGTAAGTTGCATTCCTACCAAGGGGAGACCCTACACAAGTTACTCAGTGCCTCTAAGACTAATAAACAGCATCTCCAAAGAAGGACGGCTTCCCTGGTGGCTCAGATGATAAAGAATCTACCTGCAATGCAGGAGACCCAGGTTCAGTCCCTGGGTGGGGAAGGTCCCCTGGAGAAGGGCATGGCAACCCACTCCAGTATTCTTGCCTAGAAACTCCCTTGGACAGAGAGGCCAGGCAGGCTAAAGTCCATGGGGTTGTCAAGAGTCAGAGATGACTTAGGAATTAAACCACCACCACTAGAGGAGGGGCTTACCTGGTGGCTCAGATGGTAAAGTATCCGCTTGCAATATAGGAGACCCAGGTTCGATCCCTGGGTTGGGAAGATCCCCTGGAGGAGGGCATGGCAATCCACTCCAGTATTCTTGCCTGGAGAATCCCATGGACAGAGGAGCCTGGCATACTAACAGTCCATAGAATTGCAGAGTTGGATACAACTGAAGATACTTAACACAAGCACACACACACCAAAGAGGAAATTTATGTTTACCAGGGACATGCAGCGTGCAAGACATTTTACAAGGGACTTACCTATCCTCAAGACACCTCTGCTTGATGGAATGACCACTCCATGACAAATGAAATGGCTGAGGCTGACAGTTTAAGGAGCTGGTCGAGAGCTACCCGACTGTGTCCTGGTGGAGCTGAGATTTAAACCCGCTGCTGTGTAGCTCTGAATTCTGTCCTGTGGTCTCTGAGCTGGCAGGACTGAACTAGCAGAAGTGAGTCCCTTGCTCTGAATTTTCTGGATACACCCACACTGGGCTCACATGGAGATGATGAGGAATAGCCTTATTTTTTCTTCAGCTTTTCTTGAATCAGTAATGTCAGGAGACCAACCTGAGTCACGGGGCAGGGAGGAGTTAGGAGGAGTACGTTTGGGTCTGTAGTGGCTTCGTTGGACAGGGGAAGAAAGGTAAGGTGGCTGACCACCTTCAGCCTGCACCTGGACTTGAATCGCTATCCCAGGGACACCATAGTTTGGCAGTTTGGAATAATAACTTTGGGGCACACAGATAAAGTTTGGGAAGCATGATACAGCTGCTCTGAAGTCTAGATGCCATTGATGATTAAACATCCAGTTTCTGACTCCCGTCTTTCTACCCTGGACGCTGAATGGCTGAAGATGTTTCTGGAAGCTGAGTAGTGCCTGGCAGCTGGGTTCTCCTCATTATCCCTGGGGTCTTGAAGGGACTTGCTGATGATGGAGAGAAGATGCTCACTTCTTGGACAGGCGCTGGAAGCCTTTCCCCTCTCTAAGGCACCTGGGCATGGGGAGAGCTCTCGGTTTGGACCCAGGAGGCTGAAGTTCACATTCCTGCTTGGTGACTCTCCATTTCTGTGGCTCTGGGCAATTTATATCACCTCCTGTTTGTCAGATTCCCTGATTGGGCAAATACCCATCACATAGAACCGCCATGAGAACTCCCCACCATAAGACTATAAAGTGCTTTTTAAACCCAGGCTTACCGCACAAATGTGGTTAATATTATACTTTTCAGTCCTCTCTGTTCCTGCCAGAGAGAAAATACACACATACACACACACAGGTACACACACGGACACCTCTCATTCTTTCACCTTTATGCCTCCAACTGTCCTGGTTTCAGATCTTGGTTCCTACTCACTTCTGCTGGAATAACATTCACTCCTTAAAATGCTACTTAGCTTTCTTTCTTTTTTTTAATATTTATTTATTTTGGCTGTGTGGGTCTCCGTTTCTGTGCGGGCTTTCCTCTGGCTGCAGAGCGTGGGGTCCACTCTAGTTGCGGTGCATGGTCTTTCCATCGTCATGGTTTCTCTTGTTGGGCAGCACAGGCTCTAGGGAGCACCGGCTTCAGTAGTTGTGACACACGGGCTAAGTTGCTCCACTGCACGTGGGGTCTTCCCGGACAAGGGATCGGACCCATGTCTCCTGCATTTTTAGGCAGATTCTTTACCACTGAGGCACTGGGGAACCCTGCTGCTTACTTTTCAAGGCTGCTTCCTCTGTGACGCCTGCCTGGGTTGCTGCTGTTCACAAAGGGACGGACCAAGATTTGGATTAGGTGTCGATCGATCGCCGACTCTTGATCCTGGGTAAGCTACTTCATTGACACTCGTTACCTATGAGGTCACTCACCCATTCATCCATCCACTCACTGCTCTGTGTTCTGAACGTCTATAACCAGGGCCTTTTATGCAGCTGCTGGGCAGGCAAGGCTGGGCACCTGTCATCTCTTTGGGGAGAATGGATGCACTTCTGGGGAGCACTAGAACCCCAGAACTCACCAGGACCCTGAAACTCCTGTCTCCGCTGTGGTGTGTCTCTACCCCTTGGGCCAGCTGTGAACTTTCCCCAATTCCTGGATTTGATCAGCAACCAACTAGGAAACATTTGGCCACCAGGGCTGCTTGGTGTGTTGGATCTGAAGTAATTGAAGGATTAGATCTGCACATTTCCTTGGAGGGTGTGTGCCTGTGTGTGTTTACTCTTCTCCCTGCAAGTAACAAGTTCAATATTAATCTTCATTTCCAGGGAAATAATTAGTGTTAAGTGAACTGTGATTTCTATCTCGAGTTATTTCTCATGTGCTAATTTAAGCAGCAAGGAAAATGTTGTGTGTTGGCCGGATCCAGAGTTGCAAAGACATATTCCAGCATAGGGAGAGAGGCGGGGAGGGGGTGGAGGGCCCGGCAGACCACCCATTCAAGGCAGGATTGAATTCCAGCATGCCAAGAGTCTCCAGCTGTGGGGAAAATGGTCCTTTCTGTCACAGACTCCTCTAAGTGGGACCAGCCCACCCATGCACTCGTGTGTCGGAGCTCAGAAAAGAAAAAGAAATAGCAGAAGAAAGAAAAGGAAAAAGCCCAGCCTTGGGCATGACCTCTTGTCTCTGGAATCCACGGTGTCTTCTCTGCTCAGACGCTTCCATCTGACTTTCTCTCTAGCCCTGTCTACACCAAACCTTGGAACTGGATTCTTGTGTCCTGCACCCCAGGCTCGAAACCCACTGGGGACCAATCCTGCTGCCTGATCTCGGTCCTCTCCCCCCCCGCCCCCCCCCCCGCCGCCCACATGTCTCTGTTGGCCCTGTCTTCTTGATTCAAGTCATGGGAATGACCAGCCAATGCACAACTCCCAAGAGCCCCGAGCCCATGTCGGCTGATGGTCAACTTGACCATGTGTTGCCTATGTCCGTGTGCTAAGAACTTTATGTGTGTGTTGGCTTCTAATCATTATTTGACACTCATCACCATTTGACAGAGGAGGAAACTGACTCCTCAAGAGGCTGGTTTGCCCCAGCAAGTGGGAGGACCAGGTTGGTCGTTTAGATCTGCATCACTCCAAATCTCACATTGTTAAACACTGTTTTGAATTGAATAAAAACAAAGGTAATTTCTTGTGGGAGCCCAACATGGGGAGCTCAGGGCTTGGGGTAGGTGGTGTCTCTAGAACTCAGAATCAAAGCTGGAGAATAAAGCAGGACCAATGAGTGGGCACTCGTGATTCCTTTAATCCATTCAAATTGTGCCTCCATCTCTGAGTGGGGGAGCCAGTCATTTCACTTTCTTGAAATATCACCTTTTCTTTCTTCTTTTGTAAATGGACAGTAACAACAGAGCTCCTCTCATTGAATTGCTGTGAGAGCTAAATGGCCAGATAGATGTGAAGCTCAGAGCACTGCGTCCTGCCTTCCAGTGAGAGCTGCTATTGCTAGAGTGAATACACTCATTCGCTCTTATCCATTCATTGATGTGCTCACAAATCGTAAGTGAATATCCTACATGCCAGGGAACATGTGGTGCTGAGCCTACTGCACAAGTGCCTTGGAGTCCCCAACCTTAAGAAACTCTAGTTTTTGTAGATGGTCCTGATGAGGAAATGTCTGCTTCTAATATGGTGTGAGAACAGGCATGATGGGAGGGGTGCGTGCTGCTTAGCTAACTCGGGAGCCCAGGGCAGTGTCTGGGGCAGTGGCTCTGATGAAGAAGAGAAGGGGCAGCGTCTGCAGCCCAATGTTCATTGCAGCGCTATTTACAATAGCTGAGTAGAAACAGCCTAGATATTCACTGACAGATGAATGGATAATGAAGATGTGGTATATAGATATTAATACAATGGAGTATTACTCAGCCATAAAAAAGAATGAAATAATGCCATTCGCATGACGCATATGCACTGAGAGTGAAAGTGGCTCAGTCTTGTCTGACTCTTTGTGATCCCACGGACTGTACAGAAAACTGGAGTGGGTAGCCTTTCCCTTCTCCAGGGGATCTTCCTAACCCAGGGATCAAACCCAGGTCTCCTGCATTGCAGGTGGATTCTTTATCAGCTGAGCCACAAGGGAAGCCCAAGAATACTGGAGTGGGTAGCCTATCCCTTCTCCAACAGATCTTCCTGGCCCAGGAATTGAACCGGGCTCTCCTGCATTGCAGGTGGATTCTTTACCAACTGAGCTATGAGGGAAGCCTGTATATGCTACTGTGTACAAACAGATAGCTAATGAGAGCCTATTGTTTTGCACAAGGAGCTCTGCTCAAGGCTCTGTAGTGACCTAAGTGGGAAGGAAATCCGAAAATGAGGGGATATATGTATCCATACAGTTGATTTGCTTTGTTGTATAACAGAAACTTACAGACCATTGTGAAGCAACTATACTCCAATAAAAATATTTTTTAATTAAAAGAAAGACAAAGCAAAGTAAAAAGAGAAAGTGTCTATTTGCTTGTGTGTGTGTTGTAGGCTGAATAATGGCCCCTCAAAGATGTCCATGTCCTAATCCCCAGAACTCATAAATCTGTTAAATGTTATGTGGCGAGTGGGATTTAGGACTGGAGGTGGGATAGAGGTTTCTAAGAGCTGACCTTGCCATCAGAATTTCCCCTGGCGGCCCAATGTCATCCCAGTGACATTGGGATGATGAGGGTCCTCACCAATGAAAGCAGGAGATGGGGGCGGAGGGCAGGGTGCTGTGATGGAGAAGCACCTGTCCTGCCATTGCAGGTGTGAAGATGGAAGAAGGACAATGGGCACCTCCAGAAGCTGGAAAAGACAAGAAAAGAGCCCTCTTCTGGAGTTTCCACAAGGGAGGCAGATGTGATGCTGGCCTAGTGAGATGCCTGGGGACTTCTGTCCTCCAGAACTTCCAGAAAACAAATCTGTGCTGGTTTAAGTCACCAAGTTTGTAGCAATTTGTTACAACAGCAATAGGGGAAAAAAAAACCCCTCACATGTGAGTGAGCGAGCGTGTGTGAGTGTCAGTATATGTGTAGAGTGCGTACGAACGAATGTGTGAGTGTGCATGCGTGTGTGTGTGTCTGCTTGTGTTCATCTTCTTCCAGGGGAAATGTGGTTGGCATGTGTCTCATTCATTTATGCTCCAGTCATCACAACGCTGCGTGCTAAGAGCTCTTTTATGGCTGTGTGGTCCTTGGGGGAGCATCTGACGTCTACTGACTTCTCCCTGGGTGGACTCTGGTCCAGGACTCTGGCCTTGCACTTCCATCTCAGAGCCTGCCAGACTGTGCTGGCTTGAGCTGCCTCCCTATACTTTGGAACCTCAAGATTTGATGCCACAAGGACAGCTGGGCTCCAGAAGCTCAACATGGGGCTTTCTGGAAGCTTCTGGGCTAGCTTAGACCCTGGTTGGGTTTGGGGGCCAAGTAAAGGCCCTGAGGCCACCTTGGTTTACTGCTGACCCTGAATTATGGGGATGCCCACAATTATCTGGTCAGGGCAGCCCCCATAAGGGAGGAAGCAGAAGGTCTCAGAGGATTTCACTGCTCTTTCACCACTAGCCAGAGCCTGGGTCCCACTGTCACCCAAGGAAACACCTGGCACCTATCCCATAAAGTTAGAGCTGATACTTGGTGTGCGGGCAAAGCCACCTCTTTACTGGATGCTAAAATACAAAGGTACTTCTCAATAAAACTAATTGGTAAACAGCCTCTCTCTGAGGTTCCTGAGTGCTGTCTGGCCCATCTCAGCTTCCTCCCTGGGATCCACCATCTAGGTACCAGTCAGTGCCTGCCCTGCAGGGTATCTCTGGCACCTGGCTTCAGCCCTCTGGCCTATGTCTCTACTGATTACCTCGGGGTATGTCTTCTCTGTGTTGAGTGTTTGGGACATTTTCTCTGATAGTCTGGACACTCAGATGAGTCATGGTTAAATATTAAATAGAGAACACAAATAGAGAACACGTTAAAGAAAGAACACAAGCTCTTTCATCCTCCCAGTCTTTCTTGGGCTGATCAGCCACTCTGAGTCCCAGTTTGCCTATTCTCAAAATGGGCAAAATATGTTATATCACCAATAGAACCAGACTGGCTCACTCTGTAGCAGTTTCTGCCCAGTGATTGCTGATTCACTAAAGTGCCTCTTAGTTCCTGCTCTACCCTAGGTGACTAGGATAGACTGGTTGCTTCCGGAAGTCTTCTTTTCTTGCTTGATTATATTGGTCTGGATGGAGCTGGTTTCTGCTGAAATAGGTCTTTCTGTATGAACACCCAACAGTGCTTCTCTCAAGATTTTTTTTTCTTTCAGTTTTTGCTTTCAGGCTGGGGGTGTTCCCCATCTGCTATGACTGACATTCTTTGGGCTCTAATGCATGATAATTAGGATTTTCCAGGCTCAGGACATCAGCCCTGTCCACCACAGGGCTCTGCAATGCCATCCATTCCCCATGAGCCTCTAACCTGACACGTGAGAGGGTGATTCTCCTGCTGCTCCCACATCAGTCATTAACTTCCTACATCTCTGCTTCATACCAATTTCTTTCTTTGCTTTAATCCTGCCAAATCAACACACAGGGACTCAGATTCTATTTCCTCATCAAACTTGGAAGGTCCTGGCAGACACTCCTTCGCTAGCTTTGGATTCTGACCATTCGCCCTCTAAGGACCTCCCCAGTCCCTCTCCTTTGTTTCTTTGTCTGTGTTGGAAGGACAGTGGACTTTGTCTCCAGGACCTCAAGATGCAGAGCTTCAGATCACAAATGGGTAGGAGCTAAAAGGACTCAGGGTTCTGATCAACTAAAAGGACTTGGGACAGTGGTTGGGATTATCCCAAGCTGGAGTGGGTACCCTACTGGGCTTTCAGCTCTTGGATCCTGAGACGGAAGGTAAGAAGAACAGTGATTGCAGAGACGGATGTGAGAGCTTGACCTGGAGCAGGTGTAGGAGGAGAAAGAGAGGTCCCATTAGTATACCACACTGAAGGTGGGGTCAGCGCTGGGCTGGAGGAGAAGAAAGAAGGATGGGGCAAACTGGAGGCAGATCCTTGATCAAGAGTCTATCAGCTCTTCAGCTTTCATTACTTTTGGTATTTCTTGGACTCACTTATTGAGAACGTAATTGAGACTAGATTGAGAATATATCATCAGTCTTGCACCCCCTTGGAGGTCTGTGGTGGATGAATAATGACCCTTCAAAGGTATCTAGGACTCACTTCCCTAAACCTGCGAATGTTACCCTACATGGCAAAGCATACTTTGCTGATGATGTGATTACCCTTGAGATGAGGAGATGATCCTGGATTGTCTGCATGGACCACAAATATAATCAGAAGTATCCTTATAGAGGGGGACAGGGAGATTTAGCCATAGAGGAAGGAGGAGGAGAGGTGATAACTGAAGCACAAGGTTGGAATGATGTATGGATGGGGTCATGAGCCAAGGAATGCAGGCAGCCTCTGGTTTGTTACAGCAGCTTTGGGAAATTAATCCAAGGCTCTGAGTTGAGATGACTGCTAGTATGTGACACACCCAGGAGATGGAGGTTTGTAAAGGAATGCTCCTGGTGACATATGGGAGACTGTATCGGGCTTTTGTTGAGCTATGACTAATCTAGTTTGTTGGAACAAGAAATGGATGAGATGGAGCCATAGACTGGGACTTAAGAGGCAGAGTTTAACTCTGGTTCTGCTCTAATCTGCTTTGACCTTGGCCAAATTCCTTCCACACTGTACTTACCAGTCTTCCTTGTCAAGGGAGGGGCCAAGCCTGTGAACTCTGGTGATTCCAACTGAATATGTTGAGATCACCAAGATGACCGTGAGAGCAGCACCAGTCCCCAGTTACCAGGTGCCCCCTATGCACCCCACAGTATGTAAGGGGGACCTTACATATTCATTTACACTTGACCCATGGGACTGCTTTTTGCTAAGCGCTCTCAGGACCAGGCGTCATGCAAGACTTTGGGATGCAGCATGAGTGAGGCTGATTTCTTCCCTGCCTTCCTGGAACTGATCTTCATCAATTCAATTCTCACAGTCACCTTTCTAGGTTGGAAAGAACTATTTTTTTTTCCTTTTTTGCTTGTCAAGAAAGTGAATCTTGAAGAAGTTAGTTTATCTAAATTGACGATACTTTAAAAATTTTTTATTTTAAAAAATTGACAATGCTTTTAAGTGTTACAACCAAAATTTTAATTCTGCTTGAATGCAAAGAATGTATAGGATACTTTCTATAATGTTATGACAACTCAATACATAGAACAGAATCTCTCTTTCCAGGAGTAGAAAATGATATTTTATTTTTTTCTCCTTTAATACTTACCTTAAAACTCAAAAGAATTGAAAGCAACAACTAGGAGAGAGATTTGTATACCCATTCTTCATAGCAGCCTAATTTACAATAGTCCAAACGTGGAAGCAACTAAGTTATCCATTAAGGGATCAAAGGAAAAACAAAATGTAGTCTATACATACAACGGAATATTACTCTGTCTCATAAAGAGGATTGCAATTCTGACACATGCAACATGAATGAACCTTGAGGATGTTTATGCTAAGAGAAATAAACTAGACCCCCAAAGACCTACTGTATGTTTCTGCTTTTATGAGGTATCTGGAGGAGCCAAATTTATAGAGACAGAGAGTTGAATGGTGACTTCCAGGGGTGGAGTGAAGCGGGGGATGTGGAGTTAGTATTTAACAGGGGCAGAGTTTTAGTTATGCAGGATGAAAACAGTTCTGTGTACATGGGTGGTGGTGGTGGTTGCCAAACAGTGTGAATGCATTTAATGCCAACAAACTGTACGCTTAAAAATGGTTAAGATGTGAATATTATGTTATACGTATTTTATCAAGTTTAAAAGTTTACAAAATTTAGAAAGCTATTTTAAAGCAATGCCCAGGGGATAGTTTAATGTTATATGCTTTGGGACTTGTCATGGGATAAACTTTTAAACAACAGAGACCCTTATCACAAAGAAGCATGTTTGATGTTCCAAGCATCCTTGGAGAAATGGACCACTTGACAGATAATTAAAAAAAAAAAAATACACAGCAAAACAAAAAAACCAAAACAACAACAACAAAACCCCAAGTGGCATTGATACTTCATATTTTCAGACCTCTGAATCACATACAGAAATAATTTGTTGGCAAAATTGTGTTGTGTTGAATAAGGGAAGTCCGATGCTGAGTTGAGACGCTGAGACATGGCAGCAGTCTTGCTACCAACAGCTTCCTGCTCAGGTGGTGGTGGTCGTTGTTGTCCAGTCGCTAAGTTGTGTCTGACAGTTTGCGACGTCGTGAACTGCAGCATGCCAGGCTCCCCTGTCCTCCATTATCTCCCAGATTTCGAGCCAATTCATGTCCATTGAGTCGGCGATGCTAACTAACCATCTCATCCTCTGCCACCTCCTTCTCCTTTTGCCTTGAATCTTTCCCAGCATCAGGGTCTTTTCTTACCTTTATTCTCATTTGTAGCTACACACATGGGGACATGAGAGAATAAACAATACACCCAGGGGCTCAGGGGATGACCCCTGTTTTTCCACTTCCCCTTCTCTCTCTCACATCACAGTTGAGCCATGTGGGTGAGTGTGTTTATACACATGTGTAATCGTACAGGTATATGCACATGTGTAATCAATGCAGCCGCAAACAAGTAACAGCTTCAGTAGATGATGATCAAGAGCCAAAACCCCTCCTGGGAACTGAAAGAGTGCTGGGGGACATCTCTACCTGCACATCTCTCCCTTCCTCCTCTGCACGTGGTGCCAGGGAGGATGGGAGGCAGGGTCTGTGCTCCTGGCTGGGTTTACCTGGTCGCCCAGGACAACAGACTTGCAGGCAGCCAAAGAGATCGTCAAGCAACAGAGCATGACAGTCAACATCAAAGTGGGAATGCCACTCCTTGATCCGGACTTGGCCGTACCTGCCAGGGCAGAGCCTCGGATATGACCACCCCGGGAATTCAAAGGCGTTCTTAGAGCAAGCGGACACACACACACACACACACACACACACACACACACACACAGCACAGCAAATGCAAAACCCCTCCCACTTTTAATGAAAATAAAAGTCTAGACATCCTTTCTTCACAATTCTTCACTGACCTAATTATTCAGATCTCTGCTTTCTTTGGTCTTTTCAAAGAACGAGAAGAATGGTTAATTTCACTTAATGGAATAATTGAATGTCATAATTGTTTTTTACATTTCTGCACAAATGTTTGAGTTAAGCTGTGCACACTCTCTCCCCCCACAGTCTAGAGCTCTTAATAACCAGGCTGCTCAAAGGGGCCTTTCTGTTCCATCTTTTTGTTTCCTGACTGGACTGTCTGGGCCGGCTTCTGGCAGCCGGCATGTTGAGGGAGGGGGTTTGGGGAGAGTGGCGGTTAATGACTATTTTGGTCTTGGATGTTCTGATCTCTCTCTAATTCATTATTTGTCAGGCATGAGAGGCCCCCTGAGCTGGGTAGTGAACAATGCTTTTTCAGTCTCTCCTGTTTTGTTTCCTTTTGCATTTTCCTTCTCCTTCTTTATTTTGGATTAAGGAATAGAACTGTAACACACTTCTGGGCCCAAGACATCATCATCCTCAAAGTTGTGGGCTGCGATCTCATTTGATTCTATCAATGGCAACAGTGATGCTGGTGGCTCGTTCATCCATTCAGTCAATCATGACTGTAAATGGAAGGATTGCTCCATGCTGAGACCTTTTCTAGTTGTTAGAAATCCAATAGACACAACATTCTAGTGGGAAAAGATAGCTGAAAAAATAAGCAAACACACAAAAAGACATTAATTTGGAGTTAAATTTTGTGAAGGTAACAAAATGGAGTGATGTGGTATAGCGTCACTGGAGAGAGGAGGGTTGGCTTAAAAGAGGGTAATCAGGGAAGGCTTCTTTGAGGAGGTGACAGATTATCTGAGAAGAGATAATGAGTAATTTCCATGTTTGGGAAGAGCGGGGGGAAAAGATCACTGCAGATAACAAAAGCAACTGGTGCAAAGGCCCTGGGGTGGGGATCCTTTGGGAAACCAGGGTGCTTGGGGTAGACTTGGAGAAGGTTGGAATTGACTGCCACAGAAGAGTGTGGAGAAATAACATGGAGCCAATCACTTAGGACCTTGTAAACCACAACGTGGAATTTGGACTTAATCTCCAGACAGTGGGTCTATGTAAGCAAAGAAATAATCGAAATGGAAAATGTTTTAAATTGTCCCTCTCACTTCTGTGGGGAGAAGACAAGAATGGAACTAGAGAGATCAATTAGACAGCTGCTACAACCTCCCAGGGAATTTTCGAACAGAGTGGACAGAATGGAAACGGTGATAAACGATCAATTGCAGAAATATTTTAGATGCAGATCTGACAGGACTTAGAAGTGGGCTAGATGTTATCAGGCTGTGAGAAAAAGAAAGATGTTGCATGTTTTTGGCCTGGGTAAATGAGCAGTATTATTAATTAAGATTGGAGAGATTGGGTGTATTAGAGTGAGATGAGTTATGCTTGGTAACAAATACCACCCACATACCAAATCTCAGTGTGTTAAAGTTTATTTTTGTTCATGATATGTATCCAGTGCAGGTGATACAAAGCTACATGTAGCTATACTTTGTGAAGCCTGTGGTCTCCCGATCAGGGCAGGGCAGGACTCGGAGGTCCCAGGCAAGAAGTGCACAAAACACTTCTGCCCTCAGTGCATACCTTGCCTCATTGCAGAGGCCTGAAAAGGGGAGACAAACTGGGTGATAAGAAACGGAGGTGGACAAGATAGATGTGAATCCTAACAGTGTCCACTGCTGCATGGGGAGGAGCATGGCTGGGACAGGAGGTGTCAAGTTTTGCATTATACACACTAGATCCTAAGTGTTCAAGGGTGTAGGTGAACTAGAATCTGAAAGCTTGGACTCAGGGAGAGAGGCTGGTATAGAAAATTACAGTTATTAGTCAATATATCTTACTTGGTCTCAAGCCCTGGCTCTGCATTTTGAATTCAGAGATGATAATCACACAATTTTTATCCTCCAGGGATTTATATAAAGGTCACAGAATATTCACACCAGCAACTACTTCAATACCTCCTCACTGGAAAAGCCCACTTGAACCCCAGACTTGTATTCAACCATTCCTATAGCAATCATTCATTCATGCAACAAAGATTTACTGCACGCCTACTGTGTTCCAGGTGCAGAGCATTTTCATGAGTTTATGAACACTCGACATACTTGTTATCTCTGAGCACTTGTTAATGTTGACCTTTCCATTGTGTGTTTCTGTTCTCCCCGTGTGACTGGAAAACTCTGCACCCTTCAATGCCCATTTCAACATCACTGCTGCTGTAAGGACTTTCCTCACATCCCACTTACTGTCCCAGAAAAAGTCAGCTTCCCTTTCCTCTGGGACACTGGATGCAACTCTGTACTGTAACACCTGCCTCACAGCATCTCAGTGGCGGTCTTGTTGGTCTCCCCATCAGGCCTAGAAATACATGAGTAGTGATTCATTTATTCATTCAACAAACATGAATCAAAATGAGACCATGCTGCAGAAGATGGAGACCCAGGCAGGACATCCAGCATGGGGCTAAGCAGAGGCTATTATTAATAAAACATCATCTTCTGCTGAGGTTACCTACTCTGTGCTCTGCATGGTGATATTGTTACCTTGCCAATACCTCTAGCTGTTCTCTGCTACTGCCTCACTCTTACTTCCCTGTCCCAAGTTTGTTAGCAACACAGCCATCAATGTAGCCCTTAAGACAGTTTTTAAGTACAGAATCTGGTAGCTCAGTGGTAAAGAACCCACCTGTAACTTGCCTTATGTAGATGTGTATACATAGCAAGCATAAAGGGGTGTGAAGTAGAGCTCAGATAGGAGATTTAAGATCCACACTGGATCCCGTTGTGATGAATGACATCAAAGCAAAGTGCTTTGAGTGACAGATTTCTAGCTGCACCAGATAGCCGTTTGTTTTTAACATGATCTCCATGATAACACAGGTGATAACAGTAATATGGATCAATGACCATATTTACAATCATTCCTTGGTTATCAAAGTGTCTTCGTACTCACCCTGCCATCTCATCCTCAGGACAACCTGGGGAAGTCAGTCTTAGTCCAAAGTTACAGATGAGGAAAATGAGGAGCAGAGATGCTGAGAACCTAATCCCAGCTCACACAGTTTGTGGGCAGCAAAGCCAAGGGCGTGTGTTAGTCGCTCAGTTGTGTTCAACTCTTTGCGACCCCATTGATGGTAGCCTACCAGGCTCCTCAGTCCATGGAATTCTCCAGGCAGGAATACTAGAGTGGGCTGCCATTTCCTTCTCCAGGGGATCTTCCCAAGCCAGGGGTTGAACCTGGGTCTCCTGCGTTGGCAGGCAGATTCTTTACCATCTGAGCCTCAGCAGAGCCAGCACCAGGTCAAGTCTGTCTGCTTGTCCTGCGACATCTGAGATGCTGTCTAATCAATACCAACCAGGGCTCATTGACGACAGGCAGGACTGCCCTGTACGTGGGTTATGTTGGTTGCTGACTACACTCGGGCACCCGGATGAGAGACCAAGTGAGAAGGGAAATCCAGCCCATGCTCCTGTTATCAAGCTGTGTGTCCTGGTGCAAGGCCACATCTACTTAGAAAGCTCTCTCTCTCTCTTTTTTTAATTCATATGAAGTCTGGTGGGGGAGCTAATGGCAGGGATGGTGTTTTCCTAAGTTCTCCTTTCCCAAAGACCTGCTCTGTACATAGCACACAGTAGGCATGTATAACTCATTTGTTAGAAAAGCATGTCCTCAAGTTCAAAGCTCAGTTTTGTAAATGACTTTGTCCAGTTCCCGTAAGCAAATTCCAAGACAGACACAATTCTGAGAAACGTGAGGGATTTCTGATATGCCTTGGCCCTCTTAGCGGTGGAATTTGAAAACAAATTTCCATGAGGAGTCCAGAATCATTGCAAAGTCAAGGAGAGGGAGTGTGGTCTTCCTTGGCCCCAGAGGAATTAAAAAAAAAAAGAAACATTTTTCCTTTCTGCTGGTCCCATATCTGATCCAGCTCCAGATGTGGGCAATGTGTTCTATGGTCTTTTAGGGTTAAATTTCTCAAATTTTTTCCTACCATCTGTGTGAGCGAAAACCAGGAAATGAATGTGCTGGTGTCTCCACGTAATTAGATGTGCATGACTTTTCTAAAAATGCTGCGAATATGTGGATCCAGCCATTAGGACACCCAGGTCAGCAGGAGATCCTGAGTGAGCTGCAGTGCTTGGGACATGGGACAGAGAAGAAGAATTTATGAAATCGAGTTGCAGAGAAGCTGTTAGGCTTCCTGAGACACCCGTGGGAAGGGGTGATTGAGGAAGGGGTTGGGAGAAGGTTTAGGAATAAAGGGTGGGAGTCTTTGGAGAGAGAACGGGCGATAAAGGAATAAGAGGGATGGTGTCCACAGGGCTGGGATGAATCTCTATTTTTAACAGAAAAAGAATCTGCTTCCTTGGCCTCAGTCTAACAATCTGGGGAAATATTTCCACTCTTTCAGGTCTTAGTTTGACAATCTGGGGAAATGTATCTGCTCTTTTAAGCCATAGGACCACGCTGCTGGAAGAATAAATACTGCCTTATCCATTCATTCAGTCGTTCAAGCGTGCATTAGCAAACACTTATTTTCTCCGTCTCTTTGGTGCCAGGTCTGTGCTGGGTACCACAGTTCAGAAGGTAAAGATGGGATCCCAGCCATAAGAAGTTCACACCTTGATGGGACAGGTGGGCCTGGACACAAACATCTTTTTAAGAAATTAGGAACGGTCAGCTAGAGAGAAGAGAAAACCTTATAGAAGTGGAGAAGATGGGACAGCCAATGCAGGATAAAGGAAATCTACCCAGAAGGCTGTCTTTTTATGAGGCTGCAGGTGAGGAAGGGCTGGTGGGCTCCAGGCAGCACAAAAAGGGTTCAGATACTCACTTTGTTCTCCCCTGACCTCTCGCCAAAATATCATATCCCAAACTCTGTAAGTCTTCCATTGCTGCAGAGGGAAAGAAGGAATAGGTTGGGACCACCAGCCCCGTTCCTCATGTCCCATGGCGTAATGATCCTTATGATAGCAGCAGTCCCAGGCAGAGCCAAGTGCCAGGCACCTTGCCTCTCTTGTCTTTCCTCATTCAATTTTCAGGCCCACTATGAAGGGATGCAGCAGCTGGGCCACAGGAAGCTTGTCTCCCGAGCATCTCAGGGGAGGGCATTCCAGGTAGATGGAAAGGTAAGTGCAGAGGCCCGAGATACTTGGAGAGCCCGAGGCAAAGCAAGGAGTCCGGCATGGGCCCCGTGGTGTAAATAAGGCACAGAGAGCTGGGGATGGGTGGGTCAGGGCAGCAGTAGGGGTTCTGCCCTCACGACGGTACCTGCCATGGTTCAGGAATCTTGGCCATGACTCTGAGCCGGGTGGAAAGCCACTTGGAGAACTGGACAAGAAAAGAGACATGGTTTTATGAATGCATTAAAAGGATTGTTACAAACATAAGTTGTGCTTTTAAAAAATAATTTTATTTATTTTTGGCTGTGCTGAGTCGTCACTGCTGTGTGGACTTTTCCTCTAGTTTCGGCAATCAGGGGCCTCTCTCTAGTTGTGGTGCTGGGTATTCTCACTGCGGTGGCTCCCCGTGTTGTAGGACGCAGGCTCCAGGGCTCATGGGCTTCCGGAGTTAAGCTCCCGGGCGTTAAGAGGACAGGCTCGATAGTTAACTCAAATGTTAACTGAGCTTGTACTCGGCTCTTTATCTCACTACATATAGAGGGCACAGGCATAAAGGCATACAGACCCTGCCATCACGGACACTCCCATGCAGCCAGAGGGACCACCACGGTCACAGGAACATTTAGAGCCAAGTGGGAAGAAGTGAGCAGTGTAAGAATGGAAGAGGGAGTGGGAGGGTCAAGGGAATGAAGAGGTCATGTTTTGAGGAGTGGATAAGGAAGACTTCACGGAGGAGTGTCATTTGATCTGGGTGTTAAAGGATGATTGGGACTTGGGTGTTTGAAAATAAGGAGGAAGGGGATTGCTGATAAGAGGACTTCCTTTGGAAAATGCATAGAGAGAAGGAAGGCGTAGATGCCAATTTACTGAAGTTTGGGATTACGAAAGGGAGGGGCGTTCTGAACACATGTGTTGAGATAAAGATGGACCACAGAATCTTCCTTCTGTAACACCTAATAAAATGGATAAAAATAAATAAGAACAAGTCAACCATAAAAAGATTCAGTAAAGTAACGAATAAAACACCATCTCATCCTATTCACATGCAATGGTAGGAGCATTTAAAAGGAGAAATAAAAGATTCTGAAATGACTGTTTGCGTATCATCTTATTACTCCCAAGTAATTGTTGTTTACAGACTCTCAGTCATGTCCGACTCTTTGGTGACTCTGGAGGACTACAGCCCTCCAGGCTCCTCTGTGCATGGACCTCTCCAGGCAAGAATATTGAAGTGGGTTGTCATTTTCTTCTCCAGGGGATATTCCCAACCCATGGAAGGAACCTGCATCTCCTGCACTGGCAGGTGGATTCTTTACCACTGAGCTACCAGGGAAGGTCATACTCCCAAGTAATACAGGAATGAAAAAGTCAGTTGACCAAATTCTCAAATATATTTTTTGATCAATAGTCCCCTTTCCTAATTCGGAAAAAGGCAGACTAAGGGGATGAATAGGAACCCTTGGGAAAAGCCGAGGAAAATTCACTGAGTCATCCTTACACAGCATCAGCCTTTATCAGTCAAGATGGAAATAGGATAGGGTTGGAGCAGAAGCTATTTCTTTATGGACTTATAAGACATGTGGTTGCCTGATGGCCTTGCCCCTGGAAAGGAAAGCAGCTGCTGCAGGGAGAGTGACCAATGGTGCAGGACATTTGTCCAGGAGGAGGGATCCGATTCCAATTTTCACAGAAAGGTTGTTTTTTTTTAATCAGAGAAAACAGAAGCTCTGGACTGAAATGCCCTTGTTTAAGATGAGTTGGATGAAAAGAAATAGTTTGGCCACCGTGCAAATATGTCAAAGGCTAAGTGTAAAAAAATAACAAAGAACACTGTGTATAAAGCACAAATGAAGAACCTAGTCCTGAAGAAATTATAACCCCAGGAACTAAAGAAGATTCCTAGCAATTGCTTTGTCCTACAGAAGAATATGGGCTTCCCTGGTGGCTCAGATGGCAAAGAATTTGCCTGCGATGCTGGAGACACAGGTTCAGTCCCTGGGTTGGGAAGATCCCCTGGGGAAGGGAATGGCAACCCACTCCAGTGTTCTTGCCTGGAGAATGCTATGGACAGAGGAGCCTGGTGAGCTACAGTCTATGCAGCCAGAAAGAGTCAGACATAACTGAGTGACTAGCACTTTCACTTTCATAGAAGAATATAATATGGCCATGAGTTTAGCAAAAGAGAAACTTATAGGTGAAAATCATGTGATAAGAAGACAATCGACGTTATGGGCTTAAGAAAACAACCTGAAGACTGAAGCCACGGCATGCCTGAATCACTACATAAATCACACAAAAAAAGAACATGCTGAATTACTGATATTAAGGAAGTACTTGAGATGAATGCGAGGAGTACAGAGATTAAATCAATTAGAGGAAAGGTATTAGTGTGCAGTCTGATAGATAGTATCTGATGAGATTAATCTGTGGCCTGAAACACCAAAGCCAACAAACCATTGACATAACTGAAGGAAAATTTCCCGCCAAAGAAAGAGGAAGCTTATTCAAGTTAAAAGGCCGCACTGTGTTTTAGAAAATAAGTAGATAAAGAATATCCGATACCAAGACATATCCTGTTTAATTTACTGACCATCAAAGGTAAATGAAATTCTTCAGACATATGGGCAGAAAATACAAGTCTCCTGGAAGAAAGAAGAATCAAGGTTTAAATTTTCCCCTCCAGCTACACGTCACACCCCAAGAAGGAGCCGTGGCTATGGCATTCTAAATGATACGAGGTATGAATCAAGAATCTCACACCCAGGAAAGTTGTATTTCAGGTATAAATGCAACAGCCTTGTGTTCTGAAATATGAAATAAGTTAGGCAATGGAGTTCTGGGAAACCTCGATGAAAAATGGCCCTCTGTTTCAAGGTTGAGCAGATCAAAAGATGAGTGGAAGACAATGGTGAGAACACTTGTGCAGCCTTCAATGTCCAAAGACAAAGGGGTGATATATAAAGTCCAGGGAAAGGAATATGCCTCCCGTAAGGGCAGGGGCTGAGCTTAATTTTCCTCCTTAAGTATAAGGACACGAACAAACAAAACCTGCCCCACTGGTCAAATAGTAGCATCCCAGATAACAGACCATAGAAGTGATTTTCTTGAAAACAAAATAAATCACTGACTGTAAATTCAGCTAATCAAGCACTGAGTCAAATGAAGAACTTAAGAATGAAAATAATACTGAAAAAAATTGTTGAATATTAAAATTATAGAAATATTGAATTAATAGTAAAGAAGTACAGAATTATGGTGACAGAATAGAATTTAAATGCTATAAATCCTATTGATGTAAAAAAAGAAAAAATACATATAAAGCTAACTAGACCAGAGGTCAGTATGTTTTTTGTGAAGGGTCAGATAGTAAATATTTTAGGCTGTTCTAGCCATGTAGCGCTGCTGTTTCATATTCTTATTTATTTGCTTACTTATTTATACCACCTTTTGAAAATGGAAAGACCATTCACAGTTCACCTGCTACAATGAAACTCACTGGGGGCTGATTTTGGCCCGTGAGTGGGTTGCAGTTGGCTGACACTTGTGCTACCAGATCACTGACTTCTTGCCTACCGGTCAGTCCATGAGTTCACACGGCTCGGCTTTGCTCAATGGTCCCCTTATTTTCCCCACCGATCAGAATTGGCAAAGGCTGGCAATGAGACTTGAAATGGAGATGGAGAGAAAAATCCAAGACCACCCCAAGTCAGAGCTCTAACCACTGCGCTATGCGAATTTAGAGCTGCCCTGGCCCGTGTGATGTTACTAACGTCTGAGACGTCTGAGCACTTGAAACGTGGCTGATTCAAACTGTCTGTGCTGCAAGTATAAGTTTACCCACATTGTGAAGACTTGGTACAAACCAAAGAATGTAAATGTCTCATAATAACGAATGGTTTTTAAATGTTGATTACATGTTGATAGGATAATATTTTGGGTGTGCTGGGTTAGATAAATTATGTCATTAACATTAATTGTACTTATTTCCTTTGAGTCTTTTAAAAGTGTGGTATTAGAAAATTTAAAGTTATGAAAATGGCTTGCCTTATATTTATATTGGACAGCAGAATTTGATGCATCTCATAAGAAGATAATTTTTCCTAACTATGGAGCCTTGCCATTAATGAAACCAGGTGTATTAGGCAAATGGACTCCTTGTCTGTTTTCTTAGTTGAAAAGAGGGTGGTTAGAATCCCTTTGGAAGAACATGACTTCAATTCAAAACTTGGATGTTCCCCATGTTATCTGTGTGGCTTTAGAAAAGACCCTGTATCATGTAGAAACTGACCTTCTAATTGAGAAATGGGAGGAAAAGTTTGTGGTGAAGATTTAATGTGAATCTATGTTACAACACCTCATAAATGGTTGTGTAAAGGAAAGAGTTTAGTACTAGCCACCTTGGAGAGAGGGGTGGGCCGGTTTCATGAACACTAGGACTGAGAACTCAGCTGAGAAGATACCCAAGAGGGAGGTGGGTGCTGTGTCTCCAAGCGGACATTCTTTCTTCAGTTCTGCCTTCTTCTCCAGCTCATCTTCTGTCTCCTAAAACATCCCTCCCCACCACCCAGCCTTGTACGTGACTCACAAGGCCCCCCAAATGTGGTCTCTCGGCCACAACTCTGTCTTCTTGTGCTGCACCCCTGGCTTAAATAATCTTTTCTTCTCCTGACTTGACTTTCTTCTCATCCTTTCAGACCAGGTCCCATGTGAGAAGTCCCTCCTGGTAAGTTTGATGCCTTCCTTTCTTGGGCTGCCTGGCCTTTTCATCTCTTCTCCTTCTGCTTTGGCTGCCCCTGGTAGTCAGGGATTGTATTTAATTCACCTTAGGAACCCCAGCAGACAAGCCAGAGTCCAGCCCCATGGATCCTCAGCAGTTCCTCGATAAATGGATGCACACGTGATGGTCCGGAGAAAGCTCCAACTATCGAGCACTTTGTGGAAGAGTCCTAGGAACAACATCCAGCTTTTGCTGAGAAGTTGCGGCTCAGATGGTAAAGAATCTGTCTGTAGTGCAGGAGACCCAGGTTCGATTCTTGGGTCAGGAAGATCCCCTGGATGAGGAAATGGCAATCACTTCAGTATCCTTGCCTGGAGAATCCCATGGACAGAGGAGCCTGAAGGGTTACAGCCCATGGGGTTGCAAAGGGTCAGACATGACTGAAGCGACTTAGCAGGAGTGCTTTGGAAAGTACATTTTGGAGTGGGCACTGATGCCTCCTGTTCCTGAATGAAAATGAAACTGGAGACAAAATTCCTTTCACTGGCTGTTGTCATCTGGGGTGCCTCAGAAGCAGACCCTGAGACGGGGAATTGTGTGCAAGTGAATTATTCTGAAAGTGATCCTGGCAGACATGCTGGAGGAGCAGGGAGATGAAGCGGGCTGTGGAGATGGCCAATACAGAGGTCACCACTGAGCAGATTAACGCTGCAAGTGGAGTCTGACTGTGGAGGCGGCTACGGGAGAAAGTGTCCAGCACTCACAGGATTATCTCATCTGGGGGTGAAGAAGCTGGGGGGGTTTCCCGCCATCTTTCATCCATCACTGGTGGAGTACTGTGGAGGTTGGGTGATAATCCTGAAGTTCCTTCAGCTCCTCTCCCTCCTCGGGCAAAGGAGTATGGGTTCTGGTGGGTAGAACTTGGGCTGATGGTTGCTGAGGATGAGTGGCTTCTACAGGGGCACTAGCCCATCCGACACCTTTGCTCCTGGTTAATGTAGCCTAGTTTTGTTTGCAACAGCAGTGTGTCAAGGCAAAGGGTCATATTTGGGTTAAGAGAACTCCTGTAACCCTGTCCCATTAGTTTTCAGCCTCTTGGGAAGATGAAAGGTGGTCATGGGACCCCCACGTTCTGGGCAGTGAGACCAAAAGGTAAGACAGCTCTGGCGGCTTCTGGGAAAATGTTCACTTTATGATAAAAGGACTAACTCATCCGGCATCACATCCATCCGTTCTTCTAGGAGTGGATATGAATACGATTTGTAGAGTCAAAGCAGCCTTCCTGGCACCTTGAGGGAAGAGTCAAGAATTCCACGACGTACTGACCACCACACTCTGGGCAAGACAAGGTATCGTCTGTCTGATACTGCATTACCTGCCACTGAAAACACTTCTGAGTCATGCCCTTGGGAAAAATCCTGTTGAGGTGTTTGTAGAAGGCCAAGTACACAGGGATGTGGCACTTCATATAGCTCCCCAGATCTGGACGTGAGTTACTGTTCTATTGCCATAATAACAAAGTCCCAAGAACTTAGTGGCTTAGACATAGCTCTTGTCTCACAGAGGACTTTGCCTCTGGCTGTTGGGGCTGAGGGTGAGGGCGGAGGTGAGGTATGGTGTTTGGATGTCAGAGCTCAGAGCCAGAGGGAGGCAGGGAGTGAGATGCAGAAGCAAGAAGAGGTCACAGGTCCGGGGCTGTGGCTGTTGAAAGCCTGGGTCAAGTTTGACCACCAAGACTTTAAGTGAAGGTGTTGGAGGAGGCACCCAGTGGACATCTAGTTATGATGGATGGAGAAATGAATGAATCCCTCCAGACTCATCCTTCTTTCCTACTGCGAGGATGTGCAAGCTGGCCCCCTGCTCCCCTCCCCACCTCTAGGTGAAGAGAGCCTAGGATTTGAGGGGCTAGTGATGCTTCTGTTCCTTGGATCTTCTACAAGGACCCTGAGCCTGTGCTTGGAGCTGGTGGGAGAGGTCTCCAGACGGGGGGTGGGTGGGCAGGGAGACCGTCACATCCTAGGCAACCTCCCCAGAGAGTGGAGGCCAGACAGCGAGAGGCCTGGGAATGTGGGTCTGGAACAAAGCCTGCCTGCTCTGGGTGCGAACAGGCTGCCAAGAATGTCGTTCCACTGGTTCCCCGCTGCCCCTCAGCGCCCTGCCCTGGGCAAAGTGGAAGAGCATCAATAGAGGGAGAGAATAAACAAGCTCAAGACAGCCCCCACCCTCCGAGGTCGCAGCTTGGCCTCCAACTCTTGTTTCCCGAATCTCTACTCCTTCCTGGTGACTCCAAGTCCCCTCCACGAATTTCAAGCCCTGATTTATTTGTCTGCTTTCTGGAAAGGGGTGGGCGCTCTGCGGAAGGAAAGAAAGGCAGGTGAATGGAGCCTTCGGCCTGGATAATCCTGCATAATGAGTCTCTTGACCCTCACTGTGGGCAGGAGGACTCAGAGGTTAGGTCACCTGCCAAGATCACAGGCAGGTGATAGAGGAGAGAGGATTCGGGTCTGATCTGACCCTATGTTTTTCTCGTGTCAACTACAACTGTCCCCTTCAACCTCTCAACCCACGGGTGGATGCCGACTTGTGAAACAGGCCTATTTTCTCTATCGCGAGGTAATGGAAATCCGAGGGCTTAGCTTCAGATGGAGTGGGGGCTGTCGGAGCGGAGTCAGTGCCAAGACATTTTAAGTCGGACTCCATGATAAACTGAGATTTGATATTTCTGGATAATTCCCAATGAGCACCCTTCCTCTTTAATTATCCTGTGGTCACCCTTTCAAAGGTGATTAAAGCTATTCTTCAGTAGATGTGGTTATAGATTGAGTGGGAACCTGGTCTTTCTTGTGGTTTTCATCGCAGCAATTAAATCTGGCCGGCTGGTAGACGCTGTGTGGCAGGAGGGATTTTACGAAGCAAAATGATTTTCCCCTTCGGGCAATGTTAAATTTAGGAAAAATACAATTAATTATATCAGACAGGTATCTATTTTCTATCCTGCACACATTAGAGGCTCAAGGGCTTGTTTCACTTCAGCGGGGGGAGGCGTCTGGGTGCAAGGCTGCCGCTCTTCGCAGAGCCCTAGGGCTTGTCCTCACATGAAACCTCCTCCCTGCCCTCCTGCCCCGCTCCCCACCCACGCCTCCCCCATCCAACACCCACAGCTCTCTTTGGAAGTAAAAATGAAAGGGCTGGTGTTTACCAGAACTTTCTCTAATGTTCCCAAACATATGATTTAGGTGTTCGGTGTTGAGAAAGATGAGTGCTCTGAAAAAACGGGAGCAAAGCAAAGCCCACTTACCTTTCCCCAGCCTCCACCCATCCTTTGACCCTATAGAGACCTCCCCCCCACTCCCGCCCCGCCCCAGTCTCTCTGCGGGGCTACTTCTATCCATCGGCAAAATGAGATGTGGAACCAGACACTTTCAAAATCCTGCCCGGCTCCACGTTAGGAATGTCAACCACGGCTCAGGGAGATGAGAGTGCCAATGCTTCGGTAAAAGACGTAATTAATACTTTTTCTCAGGTGCTGTTTTGTGTTCCTGATGTTGAAAGGGCCTGGGGATTCATAAATGATTATCCTCTTTCCTCTTTGTTGGAAGCTTCGTTAGCTCTCAGAGAGAGAGAGAGAGAGAGAGGGTGGAAGGATTCACTAGCATTTATTGATAAGCTGAGTTCAGCTGTGTCGTCAGTGAGAGCAGGTCACGAGCAGATGCTCAGAAAGTATTTGCTGAAAAATAAGAAGGTGACTCTTCAGAAAGGTCAACGATTTGGTATCATTTTCTAAACACCAATTAAATATCAGACATGTCTATTATTCATTCACCCATGAGGTCCGGATAGGTTTTTTTGGGGGGGGAGGGAGGGAGCCTTATTTAAGGCTTGTAAAATAATTTGAGGTTTAAAAAATTAGGAACTACAGGTTTTAACCTGTTAAGACTGCTAAATTTATTTTATTTATTTTTTAATTTTTCTTACTGGTATATAGTTGGTTTAGAGTGTCATGTTAGTTTCAGATGTACTGCAAAGTGAATCAGTTATACACATTGATAAATTAGGAGCTATATACACCACTATACATAAAATAGAAAACCAACAAGGGCCTATTGTATAGCACAGGGAATTCTACTCAATATCCTGTAATAACCTACATGGGTACGGAATTTGAAATAGAAACGTTTTTATAGAATGTACTCTTGGGACTTGTCCACTGATTGGTCTTCCCAACCTGCTGGCTCAGAATCTTGATACAGAGTCCTTCCATCTCTCTGCTTGCTTCCAGGTGTTGCTAGTGGTAAAGAACCCACCTGCCAATTCAGAGGACCTAAGAGACCTGGCTTTGATCCCTGAGTCGGGAAGATCCCCTGGAGAAGGGCATGGCAACCCACTCCAGCGTTCTTGTCTGGGGAGTCCCTATGGACAGAGGACCCTGGCGGGCTGCAGTCCATGGGGTCACAGAGAGCTGGACACGACTGAAGTGACTTAGCACGCGTGTGCGCGTGCACGTGGGGCCCTCACCAGACGTCATCTTTCTGCCTTTATTCCCTCTCCTGATAAACTGGGATAGGTTTACTTGCCAGCTGTCTCACGAGGGTGTTGTGAGGATTAATGAGATAATATTTTTTAAGTACTCAGAGATCTTCTGATGAAAGAGGCTATAAAAGTACAAAGTGTCACTATTATTATAATTAATGGCATTTCTGAGAGCTTTCAAAGTGTGCATTGGGTTAGACGGAAGATAGAGGAGATCCCTGTTTTAGGAGTCAGCTTTCTCTTGGGGAGAAACAAGGCAAAAGAGCCTGTGTGTGGCCGAGATGGCTGCGAGGAGTTGGGGCTTGTATCCAGAAGCGGGAAGGGCGGTGAGAAGCGGGAATCCAGAATGGGGCCCTGGCCGGGATGTCACCAGTGCTGGGGACGCAGGAGGTGTGAAGGTGGCTTCCCTTCTGGGGCAAGTAGAGGGCAGCTCGGGATCAGATCCCAACCTGGGCATCAAAGCAAAGTGCAACCCCGGGTGGTTGTTTCTCCTGTTGGGGCACATATGTCAGTCCGGCCAAAGAGTCTGGCTCACTCCTTAACCCACAACCAACGCTCCTATCACATGCCATGGTTCAAACGAGAAAAGCCACAGTTGCTGGAAGCAAAGAGTTCAGAAGCCATTAGGAAAAACAGGTATGAGTGCTGAGCTTGTGTGCCAGACGTGATGGGGCTGCAACACAGAGGGACGGTGGGAGAACAGAAAAGGATGGTTTTGCCTGACTGTAGGGGTCAGGGAAGACATCCTGGAAGAGGTGGCCCTTCAAGTAGCTCCTAAAGGTCCAACAGGGCAGCTGGTTGGCGAGAGAGTGTGTGACCGTAGTGGGTGGAAGGGTTAATCCGAGCAGATGGAACAGCATGTGTGAGGCCAGGAAAGGCAGGACTGTGGGCGTGATTGGAGAAACAGTAAATGGGTGGGCTGAGATGTGAGGATAGGAGACGACCAGCTTAGAAAGCGAAGCAAGGCCTGCCAGTCACGGGGAGGGTCTGACCTGAGGCGGTGGCTACAGGAGGGACTGAGTGCAGACCCCAGGAAGCAGGGTTTCTGCAGGACCGAGGGAAGGGAACAGAGGAGGTGAGAGATTTATGGTAGCCTCTGTACTCTTTCTTCACCTGTCTGAGCTATCAACTGGACTGCGCAGTCTCGGAAGGAAGACACTGTGCTTGCTCTATCTTTTCAAAAAGAACCTTAAGGACAGTGATGGGCACAGGGCCTGATCCACGATTTGTAAGGCCCAGCCCTAAATTAAAAGCTGGGACCTGTTGTTCAGAAATTATTAAGAAGGTTAATCAAGCGTGGAGGGCCCTTAATCCCTTTTAAGCACAGGGCCCTGTTTAGCCTCACGTGTGACACACAGCCCCAAGGAGCTGCTCCTGACCTGCCCCATTGAAGGTACCCAGGGCCCTGGGCAGGACGGCCAGGGCATGTTTGGTGAAAGCATCAAGCAATGCGTTGAGACAGATTCACAGATTAAAGCATCCACCTGGCTGGTCCTCAGGCCTTTCTGTTTCGCACGTGGACACTGCTCTGATCGCCCAGACGTCAATAGGTATTCATGTAGAAAAACAGCAGCGGAAGAAAGATGGATGGCTCTTCAGTGTGTGTTGAACAGAAAACACAAAAATGTTCTTCTGTTTTTCAGTGGAGGAACTATATGAGTCAGCTCCTGCCTTGGCACCTGAATGACTTTTCTTGCCCAATGAATCAATTTAAATGGAATTACTAATTTATTTGAGTTAGTGAGTCAATGGTGGTGCCTACACATTCACCAGCTCTAGGACATCCATGTATTTTCTTGGGAGGAGAACTTGAAGTTAATACATACTGTATGTATTATTGTCATTCAGTTGCTCAGTCATGTCTGACTCTTTGCAACCACATGGACTGCAGCACGCCAGGCTCCCCCATCCTTCACTGTCTTCCAGAGTTTGCTCAAATTCATGTCCATTGAGTCAGTGATGCTACCTAGCCATTTCATCCTCTATCACCCCCTTCTCCTGCTGCCCTCAATCTTTCCCAGTATCAGGGTCTTTTCCAATGAGTCTGCTCTTCACATCAGATGGCTAAACTATTGGAGTTTCAGCTTCATCATCAATCCTTCTAGTTAATTCACAAATATTTCTCCAACACTGACTTTGGATGCAGGAGCTGGGACACCAGGGTGGACAAGACCAACTCCTTGCTGCCTTCATGGGCAGCCATGGCATCAAAATGACTAAGAAAGTATTACTTGTTACCACTTTCAGTGATGAAAAGTTCATTGCTATTTCCTCTATTGGATGTATTGTCTTCATCACTTGTAAATGTATTTTATTTCAGGATGCATAAAATTACATATAAGATTTTCCACAGCTCATGGCTGGTTTTTGAGCCTGCTGACTGTTGATTTCCCATAAAGTCTTCAACATCTCAATTTTGAGTCTACCAGGAGTCTATTCAGAAAGGTAACATCCTCAGATGAGAAAGGGCTACTGTACTCTGCTGTTTTCCAGAAATTTAGTTCCGTATTTTTAGTTATATAAATTAGCCTCATCATTGCTCCTGAAAGCAATCAGTATTTGATTAGAGCTGCCTTTCTGTTTCTCAGCCTTGTTCCCCATGCCTTCTTGCATCTTGGATCTCATTGCTGCATCTTTTCCCTCCCAGTTAAGTACATCATGTGTACATTTCTTTTGGCTTCCCAGGTGGCTCAGTGGTAAAGAATCTGCCTGCAAATGCAGGAGACACAGGAGATGCTGGTTCAGTCCCGGGGTCAGAAAGATCCCCTGGAGGAGGACATGGCAACTCACTGCAGTATTCTTGACTGGAAAATCCCATGGACAGAGGACCCTGGTTGGCTACACTCTATACGGTAGCGAAGAATTGGACATGCCTGGGCAGGCACACACTTATAAATTTCTTTGGTACCTTGGTGGTAAGCTCTCATCCTTATTTTTAAGCAATAATTTTGATGGTATTACTACATTTTCTATCATAAATATCTTGGAAGTTTAAAGTGTGTGTGTGTATGCATGTTTCCTATGAACCAGGACACTTTTCATATCACTTGGTTGGGGGTGGGTTGCTGGCTAACTCAAAATGGTCAGTGGAAATTTCATAGGCTTGTATCCAATTGTAATTTTAACACTGTTTATTAACTGTGTGACCTTGGGAAAGTTATTTAATCTCTCTAAGTTTCTGTCCTTGCATCTTTAAAAGAGGGAAAATAACATATAAGCTTTTTATGGAGAGCAGAGAGAATGTCTCCGAAACAGTGAGCCCAATGTCAGCAGGTCCCTCTGCATTAATCACAGCTATTATTAATCTTCTGTGTATACATTATCTTCCTTTCAGAAAGTTATGTTTGCCAGCTTTTGAAAAAATTTCCCCCCGGTGACACTGTCAGAATCCCCTGTGTTTCCTTCACTGTCTTTCTCCCCACCTCTTCCCAGTGAGGACCTCTGAGTCCAGTCAACTGACTGATGGCCTTGACCATGGTCTTTAAGCACTGCAAGCCCATGGCTCTAAACCTGTCAAGACATACCTATTTGCAGGAACTTAACATTTTCTCAATGATTCCCCAATGGAATCATTCCACACTCCAGCCAATGACCCTGTAACACTCAGAGTGCAAGTCAATGCCAGACTCAACACAACACTTTTTCTCTATGTTTTACTTCATAACTGATTATTCATTGGAAGGACTGCTGCTGAAGCTGAAGCTCTCATACTTTGGCCACCTGATGCGAAGAAATGACTCATTGGAAAAGTCCCTGATGCTGGGAGTGATTGAGGGCAGGAGGAGATGGGAACAGCAGAGGATAAGATGGTTAGATAACATCACTAACTCAATGGACATGCGTTTGAGTAAACTCTGGGAGTTGGTGATGGACAGGCAGGCCTGGTGTGCTGCAGTCAAAGATCAAAGATCTGAGTCTGGGACTCAGCCTTCCTCTTTGCCTTGTTCAGTAATTTTTCACCTATGTGAATAAGAACAGGGCATAATTTGGGTAGGGTACTGGGCTTCGTGAGAATATTAAAATACTTGCTGACGAAATCCAGGAAGATACAACCTAGAGCCTTCTGGTGGACTCAACAAGGTGGAAATTAACTAACCAGAGATACATTTCTGTATATACTAAAAATGAACAGAACAAATCCCCAAAACAGGGACAAAAAGATGGGATGAAGGTGTTGTGGTTTCATAGAATTAATTAGAGAAAGTCTGAAGGATTATTAGTTTGCTGTCAAAGATCGATCAGATTCAATTTGGGGACACATCTGATAACACAGAAATAAAGCAAAAAGTGAATTTTGATTATTTAAAGAGAAACTTGCATTTAATAAAAGCGTAAATTGCTTTCTCACACCGCTCAAACAGGAAATGCCTTGGAGAAATTCAAAAGAGAAAGTGAAAGTCACTCAGTTGTGTCTGACTCTTTTCAACTCCATGAACTGTACAGTCCATGGAATTCTCCAGGCCAGAATACTGGAATGGGTAGCCTTTTCCTTCTCCAGGGACTCTTCCCAACCCAGGGATTGAATCCAGGTCTCCTGTATTGCAAGCAGATTCTTTACCAGCTGAGCTACCAGGGAAACCCAAGAATACTGGCGTGGATAGCCTATCCCTTCTCCAGCAGATCTTCCCAACCCAGGAATCAAGTGGGGTCTCCTACATTGCCGGTGAATTCTTTACCAACTGAGCTACCAGGGAAACCCAGATAGATTCAAACAGGCTATAATGATTGCCAAAATAAGTCTTTGATTTGGAGAAGAAACATCGAGGCAGGTCAAAATGGACATGGCTTGAAGATAATTGTGATGTTCACAAAGCTGTCATCTGGTCATACAAAAGGATCTTCTGGAATTAGAAAAAACGCTTCATTGTTTTACCCATACTGATATACCTAAACTGATCATGGTAATGAATCATCTTTGGCTGGGTAATTTTGAGAGTATTTTCAAGGATGTTTCTGTTACTTGCCAACAACACAATTCTGTAAAGATGGGACAGGGACAGAAATCAGAGCCTGAGAACTTTAAATACCTCCAACCTTCTTCTCCCCCACAATTGGGCAGTAAGTACCTTTTGGTCATCGTTGGCTTATTCTCAAGAAGCAATTGAAGGCTTTTGTGGCTGGAACAGTTGGATGTCATGGTAGTGGATAATTTTTGTTTTTGTTTGTTTGTTTCTGATATGGAGAGATATAACCCATCTCTCCAGTGACAGGGCATATATTTCTTATTAACAAAGTTTGCCAAAGTTTGGCCTTTACTAACAAAAACTTCATCTTCTACCTTTAGGAACAGTAGAGCAGCCACTAATAAATGAAATTCTAAAGCTACGGGTCACAGTGCTTTCAGAGATGCTCAGCTTCCTTGGCCTGAGGTGTTCCGTTAGCTTCAATGACAATGTATCAACTACTTTTGGGATTCTTCAGCTTTCACTTTATACAACAATCAGAGGACATCCCATATGTTTAGGAATTTCACCTTCAATCTTGGTTGTAGGCTGATACAGTCAAGTACTGCAACAGACATCTATATACACCCAGCCTTATCATCAACAAAAATAAGCATCCATAACATTGTAAAAAGCAGACTAAATGAGCTAAAGCCAGAGATTTAGTTTTCTGAACAAAGAGTGCCTTTAAACTTTGATAAAAAGTCCTTATCAGATACTGTTAATAATGGTACCATGATAAACTGCTAGGCATTGATCCTTAAATCCATGTTTTTCTAATTAAAACAAACAAACATATATCAACTTCCATAGGCCATTGGACATCCATTCAAAAAATAAAAGTGTAAAATGAATGATAACTGTCTCTGTTTTTGTAATAACATTATTTTGTATGGGTATTGTGAGCCCCTGATATGACAGGATAAAAAAGTCAGTCACTCTAGTTCTGTGGCATTATTTCCAAAAGCCCAACATCTTAATCCAATCATGAGAAAAACGCCAGGAAAACCCATATTAGGGAACATTCTACAGGGTACCTGGTTATTACTCTCCAAGAATGTCATGGTCATCAAAATAAGGAAATACTGAGAAACTCTAACAGACGAGAGGAGACTGGGGCATAGGGAAAGTCAATGCAATTCAAGTCCCTTGAATTCCTCAGAGAAGTTTAATGGAAAAATTGGTGAAATCCAGGTAAAGTGTGGAGCTTAGTAACTATCAATGTACTGATGTTGGTTTCTTAGTTTTGACATATATACCAAGACAATGTAAGATGTTCACAATGGCAGAAACTGGGTGAAGTGTACATGGGGATTCTCTGTACTATCTTTGAAAAATTGCTATACATTTAAAAGTAGTCCAAAATAAAAGAACTCATTTAAAAACACCTTTTGAAGAATGAAATAATGCCATTTGCAGCAACATGGATACATGCATCTCTTCAGATGGAAGGATATTATTTTACTCTGTGTTACTGTGGAAATTTTAGGAAAAATGAAATGAGGAGGGGCATTGAGAAGGATGGAAAGGTGGCTTTTGTGGAAATACCTTTAAGGTATTAAGAAAATACCTGTTTAGAAAAATACCTGTAAGGACTAGAAGGTTAGACCGGTCATCTCAGGATTCTGAAGGGTGAAGTCTAGTAATAGGAGACAGGAAGATGTCTGGGATCCGTGGGGAGATGTAGGACATTTTTTGTAGGAGAGGAAAGAGCCCTGAGCCCTGAGTAGATTTATACTTGTTCCAGATTTATTTATGAGATGGCCACCAGGCTTCCCTGGAGGCTCAGATAGTAAAAAATCTGCCTGCAATGCAGGAGACCTGGGTTCCCTGGGTTGGGAAGATAACCTGAAGAAGGGGATGACTGTCCACTCCAGTATTCTTGCCTGGAGAATTCCATGGGCAGGGAAGCCTGGCAGGCTACAATCCATGTGGTCACAAAGAGTTGGACAGGCCTGAGTGACTAATACTAACTAAGGTGCTTCACCTGCTACTGTTTCTAGATCGCCCCCATCTTATTTGTTCCTAGTCTAATCAACTCAGTTCTGATCATGACAATAGCAGTTGGTTCTCTCTCTTTCCTGTGTAAACTTGAACTTGAGAAGAAGTAAAGTATGGAGCTGCCGGAGCCAACTTTCTACTGAGAGGTGAGATTCTCCCTAAGAATAGATCCAGTTTATGGGAAGCAGGATTGAGAGGTGGAGTGAACCTGGTCCCTAGTGATGTCGTGTAGTACTTGCATTGACATCAGCCATTCACCTGTGCTCATCAATGACAGGGACTAAGGTGTTTCTTTTCAGCATTGGCTCTTTAGGGCGGGTTTTTTTTTTTTTTATTTAAAAGTTTTGTGGCCACTTGCAATCAAAACCACCCTACTTCTGTTCATTCTTTCATGTCTTGATTCATTTAGCAAGTGTTTATTGAGCAGCTATTTTCAGTCAAGCATTCTGCTACATCTAATGAGGGATGAGGAGACAGGTAGGAACAGAGATGCAGATGTAGACGATGGACTTCTGGACACAGTAGGGGAGGAGAGGGTGGAGCGAATTGAGAGATTAGGACTGACACATATGCACTATCGTGTGTAAAACAGATCGCTAGTGGGAAGCCGCCTTATAGCACAGGGAGCTCGGCTCGGTGCTCTGGGATGACCCGGAGGGGTGGGATGGGGGTGGGTGCGAGGGATTTCCAAGACGGAGGGGATATATGTATACATATAGCTGATTCATGTTGTTGTACAACAGAAACTAACAACAGTGTAAAGCAATTATACTCCAATTAAAAAATAAAAAAGGATATATTGTATAGCACAGGAAATTAGAGCCATTATCTGGTAATAATTTTTAATGGAGTATAGTCTGGAAAAAATACTGAATCGCTGTGCTGAACCTCTCTAATATAACATTGTAAATCATCTATAGTTCAATTAAAAATAAAAAAAGCAAAGAATAAAAAAAATAAGTGAGAAGATGAAGATAAAAGCTGGGATATTAGACATTGGCTGCATTGCTTTTCTTGAAATAGTTCTCCCCTTCAATGCCAAAGGTCTGGACCCATGTCTCCTGGGAATCTAGAATGCCCAGTAACTTCTTTCTAAATAAAGATGTGTACCACACCCTCTCTTCCACCAACAATTGACTTCCTTTTTCATGTTCCTCAAGGAGAATAGGTACTTCTGTGAGCTACTTCTCTTTATGAAACTAACAGGTCAACTCAGTTTAACAAGCCATCTATCTTCAGTAGGAGTGAAGGGATACGGGAAAGAATGAGACTTTGTTTTTACCCATAAAAACACACCGAATTGTGGCTGTGATGGTTGCACAGACAAATGATCTCATGCACCGTGATAAACAAGAGGACAAAGGTAAGATGGAGTACCAAGGGAGCACTCCAGACCTGTCACTCCCTCCAGGAGGACTCCTTCCGAAGGATTTGGGGAGGGAGGTTAGTGGTACCACCTGCTACAGAAAGACAGATTTGGAGGCGAGGACAAAGGCTTAAGGTTTTAGATGGCTGCAGCTGAAGTGATAGACTCAGATAGACCCCCTTACCAGCACGGTTTCTGGAAGAGATAGCAGAGAAGTCAAGAGGGCATTCAAGGAGGAGCAGGAGTTGGACCACATACAGAAACATGTCAGTTTTTCAATTCTTCTATCTTGGAACCCTTAGGAGGTCTTGGCTTTATAAAACAACATATTACTTCTGAATCTGAGTCTCCGAAATCCTGGCAGGGGGGCCAGTCCAGCTGGCACTGTTGCCATATGTGTTTAGAATCTCATGCACAATAATTAATTTCCATTCTGTAAAAATGAATAATTAATATAGCATCCCACATCAATTGATCCAAACAGAAGTTGACACATATTAAGAGACACACGCTGCTGAGCAAACTTTTTAAACTGAGGCATTTTATTAACAAAGCAACTTTTTAAAAAATACCCTACCTTCTAGACCATGGGAATTGAACATATTCCAACAAAGAGGGCAGGCCAAGTAGGGTGTCAAGTTGCAATTTGGGGGGGAGGAGGTAATGGAAAGATTGCATGCTTTTGAAGTTGCTGGTGGGGGAGCTGGAAAAGAAGATGAAGGATGCTCCAGGGATAGAGGGAGAAGAAAATAAAATGACAGCCTTAAAAGAATTTAAGAGCAAAATATTTTACTTTGATTTTTAATTATGCAGCCGTGATAGAGAAATATGGGCACGGTGATGGTAACATTAGGGAGATAAAAAAATGATTTCAAAAACTATCCATGACAGATGCTGGTTAGTAGAAGCAATAGAGGCCTGACAGCTTCATCATCCTCCCTGTCTGATTCCAAGGTTCCCTTAATAAGTCAGTTAAAAGCATCGACAGTGTTACCACATTTGTGGAGGATGAGAAGCTGGGTTACAAATACACTGGCTGGTGTGATGAGCATCTAATGGGTCCCCATTCATCTGAATTCTGAGACCATGAGCTATGCTGTGATGGAATTGGTATCATTTTCATAACTGTTAATACTGTTATTAAATAATAGCATCTTCAGTTTATTCAGAGCCCTGTGGGTCAGACACTGTGCAAAGCACTAATCAGCTTCCCTGGACCTGCTGAGAAAGTGGGTACAGTTGACTTTACTTCCTAGATTGTGAGATAGAGGCTCAGTGTGGATAATAAGGTACCTTCCCATTCCTTGCAACACAGGTAGTGAGGAAGGTGGGAGTTCTGACACCCTTCTCAGTTGGTGCTCATTCTGTGAAATGGTGCTGTTTTCTCTTTAACAAGCATGGAGGCAAGTTTTCGACATCAGGTCTAGGAAAAAGAAACTTCTGGGGGTGAAAAAAAAAAAAAGATGAGGAAGGGAGATAAATAGAATAAGCAGCATTTTTCTTGGACCCTGGTGGTGTTGAATGTGAAATTGTGTTGACTGGTATAGAAGTCCAGAAGGACAAGGCAGTTTTTGCACTAATGCAGTTTTGCTGCATGAACAGAAATATGATTCTTTGAGTGAGGGAGGTAACGGGTTAAGTCTGATGAACAGAAGCATGATTGTTTGAATGAGGGCAATAATGTGTTAAGTCTGGCATCTCCTGAGAGGTGCACTCGGCTCCAGGTGCCTCGTTTTAGAAGTCACTAGACCTCCAGGAGGGCAGTGAGAAGCCAGGCTGATGATGGGCCTGGAGGTCCTCTGTGAGGACAGTTTGAGGAGCTCTTCAGATGAAGCCCAAATCATCTTCTCCCTCTTCTGAGCCACCCCAGAGGCCAGAGGAAGGATCTGAGGAGCAACACTGAGACTAATCATGGGAAATCCTGGGCTGGAGGAAGCAGAAGCTGGAATCAAGATTGCTGGGGGAATTATCAATAACCTTAGATATGCAGATGACACAACCCTTATGCAGAAAGTGAAGAAGAACTAAAGAGCCTCTTGATGAAAGTGAAAGAGGAGAGTGAAAAAGTTGGCTTAAAGCTCAACATTCAGAAAACTAAGATGATGGCATCCAATCCCATCACTTCATGGTGAATAGATGGGGAAACAGTGGAAACAGTGGCTGACTTTATTTTTCTGGGTTCCAAAATCACTGCAGATGGTGATTGCAGCCATGAAATTAAGAGACGCTTACTCCTTGGAAGGAAAGTTATGACCAACCTAGACAGCATATTGAAAAGCAGAGACATTACTTTGCCAACAAAGGTCTGTCTAGTCAAGGCTATGGTCTTTCCAGTGGTCATGTATGGATGAGAGACTATAAAGAAAGCTGAGCACTGAAGAATTGATGCTTTTGAACTGTGGTGTTGAAGAAGACTCTTGAGAGTACCTTGGACTGCAAGGAGATCCAACCAGTCCATCCTAATGGAGATCAGCCCTGGGTGTTCATTGGAAGGACAGATGTTGAAGCTGAAACTCCAATACTTCGGCCACCTGATGCAAAGAGCTGACTCATTTGAAATGACCCTGATGCTGGGAAAGATTGAGGGCAGGAGGAGAAGGGGATGACAGAGGATGAGATGGTTGGATGGCATCACCAACTCAATGGACATGGGTTTGGGTGGACTCTGGGAGTTGGTGATGGACAGGGAGGCCTGGCATGCTGCGGTTCATGGGGTCACAAAGAGCAGGACACGACTGAGCGACTGAACTGAACTGAACTGAACTGAGTCTGGAAGGAAAGCCCAACATCAGAGCCATGTGATAGCCTGGGAGATATGCAGCATGTGGCCTGAGCTGGGCTTGGGTGGGGCAGACAGAGGTGAAGAAGTCACTGTCCTTGTTCTAGGGGATAAGCCATACTGTGAGGAATCCTGAGCTGGCCATAGGGAGAGGAGGAAGATGGAAAACAGAGAGGGAGAGGGAGAAAGAAGACAGAGATGTCTAACTGGTCCCTAGCTGTCCGAGCCATCCTGGTGACACTCCAGACATGCAAAACCAAGAAGCCGCGGTGGGGGCTTCCCTGGTGGCTCAGTGGTAAAGAATCCGCCTGCTGAAGCAGGGGATGCGAGTTTGATCCCTGATCTGGGAAGATCCCACGCGCTGTGGAGCAACTAATCCCATGTGCCACAGCTACTGAGCCTGTGTGCGCTAGAGCCCTGGAACTGCAACTGCTGCTGCCCAGGCACGTAGAGCCTGCACTCAGCAGCAAGAGAAGCCACCGCAGACAGAAGCCTGTGCCCCACAATTAGAGGGCAGCCCCTGCTCGCCACAGATAGACAAAACCTTCTGCAGCAACGAAGACCCAGCACTTTGTGGTTGTTCAATCACCAAGTTGTGTCTGAGTCTTTGTGACCCCATGGACTGCAGCACACCAGGCTTCCCTGTCCATCACCATCTCCCAGAGTTTGCCCAAGTTTATGTCCATGGAGTCGGTGATGCCATCCAACCATCTTATCCTCTGTCGCCCTCTTCTCCTTCTGCCTTCAACCTTGCCCAGCATCAGGGTCTTTTGCAATGAGTCAGCTCTTTGTGTCAGATGACCAAAGTATTGGAGCTTCAGTGTCAGCACCAGCCCTTCCAATGAGTATTCAGGGTTTAATTTTTTTAATATGGACTGGTTTGCTCTCCTTGCTGTCCAAGGGACTCTCAGGAGTCTTCTGCAGCTCCGTGGTTCAAAAGCATCAATTCTTTAATTTTCCTAAAAAGTCAAAAAGACTCAGCACAGCAAAATAAATAAATAAAGAAATAAAGAGAGAAGCCATGGTGAATGGTCAACCCAGTTGAGCCTTCAGATGATTTCAGGCCCAGCTGTCTTCTGTTTATAAGCATGTGGGAAACCCGTGGGACTGAGAGAGGCAGTAACAAATTGCTGTTTTTGGCCACAAAGCTTGGGATGGTTGGTTGCGTGCTAATGTATAATTAGAGGAGACGGTGTGGGGTGGGGCAACCTCTCCTCCACGTGTCCTCTCTCTTCTCCAGCCAGCTAGCCCTGGCAGGTGTTCTGGCGACCTGGCAGCATTCCCTGGAAAAGCCGAAGCAGGCAGGACATTTCAGGGCCTTTGCTAAGAGCTATGACACATTTCCTTCTGCCAGGGTCCTACCAGAAGGAATTCAAAGTCACAGGGCAAAGGTCAAGGATACGGGGAGGGCAGTCACTGGGGCCATTTTTGTGCTCCATCGATGACAGCCCAGTCTGGCCTGTGGGGTCCTGTGAACTGGGCTTTCCCAGGCCCTGCCCTCAGAGTTGCATTAGGGTGCAGAGCAATCGCAATGGGATCATTTCAGGTGGTGATGTTGTGATCTAAAACACAAGTCACCGTTCTTAGCTGGAAAAGACTTCTAATACCGATATTGTCTACCCCTCCCATTTTATACATGGAGAAGCCAGGGCTCAGAGGTGCTGAAAGATTTTCTGAAGGCCTATGGACATCGAGGGTAGCAAGGGGTGGGGACGGGCCTGGGACTTGGCTGATCCAGCGGGGGAACCTTGGACACCTCCTCTGAGCTCAGATTTGCTTCTGATGAAATCGGAGCTGTTGGGGCTCTTGGAAATACACATGTGGGGGCCACCTGGTGTGCCCACACACGTGGTCACACTGATGATTGTGATTGCAAGGTAGGAACCAGGCCCGTGTGGTTTCCTGACTGCTAACTCAGTCCTCCTCCTGCCACGTCCAAGGCCACTAGGTCGGCATTCCTGTGCAGATTAACTCACACTCAGCAACACAAGCTCAGATCAATGTTGAGCTGCCCACAGCCACCAGCAGGTGCGTGGAACAGCCACAGAACACACTGGGTGTCTTCTCTCTGGAAATGTCAGTTTTAACTGCTGTGTACATGTGCATGCGAGCGCGTGCGCGCGCGCGTGTGTGTGTGTGTCTGTGTGTGTGTACAGGAATGTGTATGCCTGTAATAAAATCATTATCTTTTCCTAACAATTCCCACATCATCATATCTGACAGAATAGATTTACTGTTTCTGAAAAATGTTGAAATTTCTACACTATAGGCATGTGGTCTTGATTAGAGGAATCACAAACAGCTTATTGGTTTTCTTATTTTAAGGAAATAATGACAGAAAAGTTATACCATGTTGATAGGGTGTGGAAGACTCGAAGCAGGACTCTGGTTGGAAATGATGAAGAGAATATTATTATTTAAAATTGTGTGTGTGTGTGCTCAGCTGTGTCCAGCTCTTTGTGACCCCATGGACTCAGGCCTGCCAGGCTCTTCTGTGCATGGGATTTCCAGGTTAGAATGCTGGAGTGGGTTGCCTTTTCCTACTCCAGGGGATCTTGTTGACCCAGGGATTGAATCCAAGTCTCTTGGGTCTTCTGCATTGGCAGGCAGATTCTTCACCACTAATGCCACCTTCTTTACCCCTGTGTCACCTGGAAAGCCTCATGTAAAAATTAATGGATGTTTATGAAACAATTATGAAGAGGATATTGAGTGAAAGCAATCCCTTTGTAACACATGCCGTCTCAAGGAGATATCTATCTGATTTCTAGAAAATAAGTCTAAAGGGTACAATCCCTGTTTCAAGTGTCTTGACTAAAATGGTGTAACATTCGAGACAACTGTTCAAAAGCCTGTCTGGCTCCATGGGCAGCTCACTGGGCCTAATTCCCAGGTTTGAGTCACTCTTTGAGCAGAGGCTGGTGCATGGAGTCATGGTACGGGATGAGGGGTTAGGCATGCTCCACGTATAACCTTGGACAGGTTAATAAACTCTTAGGGGCTTGGTTTCCCCCCTTAAAATATAAACTGAACCAGAAAGCCCTGCTTCCTTCCTGCTGTGAGAACGACCAGGACTTATGAGCATGAAAACTTGGTGGGTGGCTACACACATATACACACTAAACTGAATGGAATAGGCTTATATTTCATTAAGTGCATTTTATAGCAATTTGAAATGAAGGCAGAGTCCAACCAACTAAAAGAAGTCATGACAAGTGTCCATGTACATGGAGAAGGAAATGGCTACCTACTCCAGTGTTCTTGCCTGAAGAATCCCAAGGATAGAGGGGCCTAAGGGGGTACAGTCCATGGGGTTGCAGAGTCAGGCATGACTGAGCATGAATGCATGCCCATGTACACACACACACACACTCACACACACACACACACACACACACACACACACACAGAGTTTGCACATAATCTTCTACAAAGAAGGTTGGGGAGCAGAGAGAGGTTTATGTCATATGTTCTCAGTGTTATTCTTGTGTTGGAAGAGTTCATTTTTCACCAAGGTTTAAAGACCTCAGGTTGGGTACCTTTAGTTATTTGGTAATCTTTCTATTTCACTTTTTAGCAGATTTTTTTATCCCAAATAAAAGAAAACTATGTTCGTTGCAGTGAAAGAGCTGGAGGAGCTCAGGTCTGCCCTGTGAGCTCTTTCCATGAGCACTGAGTCAACCTTTGGGGGAGGGCTTGTGCTCTGCGGGCACCCAGACAATGCAAAAGGCATGGAACTTGCGATATTAGTTTTCATCAAATATTCATAGCTCACACTTAACGGCTCCTTTGCATGACAATCTTTGTCCAATTTCAGGGAGAAACATGGCTCTTTTCTTTTCTCGTTAACCCTTCATCCCAGCTTTTGGGAAGACCTAAAACACCCCATCTGTCTTTGTTGGAAAGTTGTTTTCCCACCAAGACTGACCCCATTTCTTTGCACCTCAGCGTCTGGGGACCCATTATACCCGTGCTCACGCTGGTGGCTCAGACAGTAAAGAATCTGCCCACAATGCAGGAGACCTGGGTTCGATCCCTGGGTTGGGAACATCCCCTGGAGAAGGGAATGGCAACCCACCCCAGTATTCTTGCCTGGGAAATCCCATGGACAGAGGAGCCTGGCAGTATACAGTCCATGGGATTGCACAGAGTTGGACATGACTGAGCAACTAACAATTTCTTTAAAAACCTTCCCTAGTGGCTCAGACGGTAAAGAATCTGCCTGCATTGCCGGAGACCCAGGTTCAATCTCTGGGTCAGAAAGATCCCCTGGAGAAGGGAATGACACCCCACTCCAGTATTCTTGCCTGTAGAATCCCATGGACAGAGGATCCTGGCAGGCTACCATCTACAGGGTTGCAAAGAGCGACTAAACGACAACAAACAACAGCCAAATCATGTAGTCACTGAAGTAAACTTTTGGAAGGAAAATTTGCAGCGAATGTAGTTGGCTGACTTCTTTTTGTTTCCAAAAAAAATGTGGCGAAATAGACATGCAATTTACTGTTTTATCCAGTTTTAGGTGTGCAGTTTGGCAGCATTCAGTATATTCAGCATTGTGCCACCATCACCACCATCCATCGCTGTAACTCCTTTATCTTCTCTCATCATCCCAAAGAGAAATCCTGAATCCATTAAACACCAGCTCTCCATTTCTCCTCGCTCAGCCCCTGCTCACCTGTGTTCTACTTTCTGTCTCTATGAATTTGCCTATTTTAGGTATTTCATATAATTAGAACTATACAATACTTGTCTTTTAGGGACTTATTTCATGTAGCATAACGTCCTCACGGTTTATCCATGCTGGAACATCTGTCAGAATTTCCTTCCTTTTCAGGACTGAAGAGTATTCCATCAGATGGATAGACCACATTTTGCTTATCCGTTCATCCTTCAGTGGACCCTCAAGTTGCTCCCATATTATGGCTGCTTGTGAACAATGCTGCTATGAACATGGGTGCATGACTACCTCTTTAAGTATCTGCTTTCAATTCTTTTAAAAAAATTTATATTTATTTATGTTTGGCTGTGCTTGGTCTTCATTGCTGCATGAGCCTTTCTCTAGTTTTCTAGTTTTCTCTAGGCGGGTGGGGGCTACTCTCTAGTTGCGGTGCATGGACTTCTCAGAGCAGTGGCTTCTCTGGTTGCAGAGCGCCAGCTTCAGTAGTTGCAGCACACAGCCTCAGCAGTTGCAGTTCCCAGGTGCTGGGGCACAGGCTCAGTAGTTGCAGCACGTGCTGTTAGTTGCCCCGTGGCATGTTAGGTCTTCCTGGACCAGGGATTGGCCTCGTGTCTCCTGCATTGGCAGGAGGAATCTTTACTACTGAGCTACCAAGGAAGCCCTTTGCTTTCAATTCTTTTAGTTGCTTACCTAGACGTGAAATTGATGAATCCATGTTTAATTTTTTAAGGCGCTGCCGAATTTTGAGTCTTGGGCTGGGGCATGTGAATGGCTGTGCATGGATCTTCTTTGAACCCCAGCCGGCCCTTCAGGGGCAAGGAGAGGCTGTGGAGGGTGGGCAGGGGGGTGTGAAGCCATCCTTCCTGGAAATTGTTGATTCAGTGCCACCCAGTACAGACCCCAGCTGCGCCAGCATGTTGGGTTTTTTCCTGCATGAATGTTCTGGAGTGCAAGTACTTTGAGCCTTCTGCCAGACCCTGCACAGAGGGATTATTAGGTATACGACATGGAGAGAAGAGGCTTGAAAATCTACAAAGATTGAATGTCAGCCCCACCCCCCTGAGATGGAACCAGGTATGTACTATGCAAGCTCTCCAGATCTCAGATATCTCCATTATACAGGGAGCCAAGGCCCCCATCTGCAGGGTGTGAAGAGTAGGAATCAGAGATAGTGTGTTCAAACAAAGTGGTGGTTGTTGTTCAGTCGCTAGGTTATGTCCACTTCTTCACGACCCCATGAACTGCAGCGCACCAGGCTTCCCTGTCCTTCACCATCCCCCACAATTTGCTCAAACTCATGTCCGTTGAGTCAGTGATGCCATCCAACCTTCTCATCCTCTGTTCCCCCCTTCTCCTCTTGGCCTCAATCTTCCCCAGCATCAGGGTCTTTTTCAATGAGTTGGCTCTTTGCAGCAGGTGGGCAAAGCACTGGAGCACCAGCTTCAGCACCAGTCCTTCCAGTGAATGTTCAGGGCTGATTTCCTTCAGGATGGACTGGTTGGATCTCCTTGCAGCCCAAGGGACTCTCAAGAGTCGTTTCCAGCACCATCGTTTGAATGCATCAGTCCTCCGGTGCTCAGTCTTCTGTACGGCTCAACTCTCACATTCAGTACGTGAACCTAGAAAAACCATACCTTTGACTATCCAGACAGGAAGGTAAGGACAAAACAGTCACAACAGTCAGTCCAAAGGCAGCAGCTGGCAGGGCTGAGATTTGAAACTCTCAGCCTCTGATTCTGAACCTCATGCTCCTCCACTGCAGTTTATGTAGACCCTGACTTAGTGTTCCTATCTGCAAAATGGGAACCAAACCTGGTCCTCCCAGCTCAGCTGCAAGGCACCCTGGGGAGGGCTTGGGTCAGGAGATGGTCCACTCTTGGCCTGAAGGGGCCCTGACTTCATGTCAGACATCGGGCTGAGATTTGCAAACTTCATCTCATGATGCATGTCTCCACCCTGGGCCTCTAAGGGACGGGCCCCAGGACAGTTGCAGGAATCTATGTTGGAGAGAAGGCTGCTCAAGACGTCACAGCTGCAACATGGTGGGGTGCGTCCTTTTCCTCCCATCTCTGCTCCCGCCATTCGCCCTGGGCTCCAGAGGGAGGGCTGGGCAGTGTCTGGCAAGCTCCTGCCTGGTGCCGTGGCCCGGGGCTGACGCCGCGGCTGGGGCCGCCGCTGTCTCTGCCCGGTTTCCTGCGTCTGGATGGGTCTGAGGTTGTGAGCGGTTTCCTGTTTCTCTGCAGCTCAGGACTGGCCTAATTGGAAAGACATGTTGGCTGGTGTGTCCAGTGAGCAGGAGTGGAGACGCTGCTTTGGGGGTGGGGGGCATGGGGGGTCCACTGTGCTCCAGTCGTGTCTATGGAGGAATCTGGAAGTGGACACGTGGGAGGATTGAAGGCAGATTTCAGGGGTGCTGAGAGTGTGGGGGGTTCTCCATGGACCGCGTCACACAGAGCATTTGGTGCAAAGCAGCTCGGAGGGGGCAGCACGGGAGCCTGTCCTCAGGTAGGCAGGGGCCCTGGCGCTCTGAGCCTCTTTCCTGGTCAAGAGGTGAGTGTGGTTCTGAGTCACAGAGGTGGGAGGACACATACGACCATGTGCTTGGCGGGCACCAAAGTACAACACAGATGTCAGCCACTCTGAAGACCTGGGCTCAGAATCTGCTGTGAACAAATACATAAAACTTTTAGAATTTTGTTGTTCAGTCACTCAGTTCAGTTCAGTCCCTCAGTTGTGTCTGACTCTTTGTGACCCCATGGACTGCAGCACGCCAGGCTTCCCTGTCCATCACCAACTCCCGGAGCTTGTTCAAACTCGTGTCCATTGAGTCAGTGACGCCATCCAAACATCTCATCCTCTGTCTTCCCTTTCTCCTCCTGCCTTCAATCTTTCCCAGCATCAGGGTTAAGCATTTGGGCTTCCCTGGGGGCTCAGCTGGTAAAGAATCTGCCTGCAATGTGGGAGACCTGGGTTCAATTCCTGGGTTGGAAAGAGTCCCCTGGAGAAGGGAACGCTACCCACTCCAGTAGACCAGCCTGGAGAAGTCCATGGACTGTATAGTCCATGGGGTCGCAAAGAGTTGAACACAACTGAGGGACTTTCACTTTCATACTAGTTCAGTCCTAAGTTGTGTCAATCTTTTCTCAGCATCAGGGTCTTTTCCAATAAGTCGACTCTTCATATCAGGTGGCCAAAGTATTGGAGCTTCAGCTTCAGCATCAGTCCTTCCAATGAATATTCAGGATTGATTTCCTTTAGGATTGATTGGTTGGATCTCCTTGCAGTCTAAGGGACTCTCAAGAGTCTTCTCCAACACCTCAGTTCAAAAGCATCAATTCTTCAGCTCCCAGTCTTCTTTGTGGTTCAACTCTCCGATCGGTACATGATCCATTTAGCCCCAAAAGGCACATATCAGAACACAAGTTGAAGTGTGCTAGACCCCTTCAGAGTGGATAAAGAAGAGAACCCAAAGAAGACACCTGAGAAGTATCTTATAAAGGAAGAAATAACCATGCTTTCCTACTGTCTGGGACTTAGAGTATTCTTGATCTGGGCAAGAAATCTTTAGATTCTGATTTCAGCTTCTTGCTTTAGGATTTCGTATAGAATCTGGAGTAGAAGCCCTTTGCTCCATCACTGACTTCCTCCTATACATGTCTGAAAAGCCTCAGTTTTCTCATCTGCAAAATGGCCACCCAGGCATCGTCTTGAGGATTGAAAGGGATCATGAGAGTAAGAATTCAACGTGCCCTCAACTGCTATGGAATTCTCCAGCTGCTGGTCTTTTGCTTCCTAAATAAGTTGTTGATTCAGAGGCCGTAAGAAAATCCTGATACGCTGATTCTCACTGTATGGTTTTGTCCAGCTCTTTTCCATAAGCCTACCTGGAAGAGATGACAGCTATGAAAACAAGTTGTCCTTGGATCAGTGGCCAGTGGCTGGTGCCACGCCTCTGGGATTCAGCTTCTTTCCTCAAGTTCTTCCCTAAGTTTCTATACAACAGGCCTCCTTGTTTCTGCCCTGGGGCTCATCTGCGGGCAAGAGCGGGCGCGGGAGGCCGGATGTCAGCTGTGACGTGGTTGCCCACGTGACTGAGGGAATCCTGGCCACCTCGAGTGCCATTCCATCCCCACTCTGTGGTGACTGGCCACAGGGACGTGGGCTTAGGCTCAGCTCATGCTGACGCACTGATCAGTCTCCTCCAGAGCTCAGCCACGGGGCTCCCCCTCTCCCTACACCCAACACCCCTAGGCTGTGACAGAGGGGCCCGGATTTGTGCAGAAGGTCCTGGGGCGTGAAAGCTGTGTTGACCAGAAAGTCCAGCCCTTCGCTTCTCCCTGCAGCCACAGAGTTCACTGTCCAGCCCAGCTGGCTGCCACAGTGCACCCTTCACCGCCCGGGATGGCAGCAAGTCAGAAGGGAGGGACTCCCAGCTGGTTCTCGGTAAGAATGGCTAAGCAGGCACTGTTTCTCTGATTTTGAAGAGACAATGAGATGTAGCAAGGCTTTTGCCGTCAGATCGGAGCAACGCAGACATTCAGCAGCTGTGTGTCTGGGACAAGCTGGCTCTCTCCTCCAACGTCAGTTTTGCTCATTTGTGAAAATGAGGATGAGGCTGTATGCACACATGTCTGAGCGTGCACGTGGGTGGGATGATCAGTAGAGAGGAAGGTACGAAGGATGGGATCTGCCACGTGCTAGGGGCTCCATAAGGTCAAATTCATTCTCCCCTCCTTTTACCCAGGGTATGCTGTAGAAAGCTTCTCAATCTCTCTTAGCAGCTTCAAAATCTCTTTTAGCAGAAATTAAAAAAGAAATTGTTTTCTTATTTGAAGTATGCTTGATTTATAGTGCTGCGTTAGTTTTGGGTGTACAGTGGTTCAGTTACACACACGCACACATTTTATATATATATATAAGAATCTGATATATATATATAATATCATATATATATATCATGCTTGCTAAGTCATTTATGCATGTGTGCCAAGTTGCTTCATTCTGTTCGACTCTTTGCGACCCCATGGACTGTAGCCCACAAGGCTCCTCTGTCCAAGGGATTTTCCAGGCAAGAATACTAGAGTGGGTTGCCGTTTCCTCCTAAAGGGGATCTTCCCAACCCAGGGATCCAAACCATGTGGCTTATGTCTCCTTCATTGCAGGCAGGTTCTTTATCACTGGCATCACATTTTCCCTTATAGGTTATCACGAAATATTGAGAACAGTTCCTTATGCAATACAGTAGGTCCTTGTTGATTGTCTATTTTATATAGTAGTGTGTGTATGGTACTCCAAAATTCCTAATTTATCCCTCCCCTACCAAACCCTTCCCTTCTGGTAACCCTAAGTTTGTTTTCTATGTCTGTGAGTCTGTATCTATTTTGTAAATAAGTTCATTTGCATCATCTTTTTTAGATTCCACACATATGTGATATCATATGATATTTGTCTTTCTTTTTCTGACTTACTTCACTTAGTATGATCTTCTCTAGGTTCATTCATGTTGCTGCAAGTGACATTATTTCATTATTTTTAATGGCTGCATAGTATTCCATTGTGTATGTGTACCATACATCTTCCTTATCCATTCCTCTGTCAATGGACAATTAGGTTGCTTGTAAGTCTTGGCGACTGTAAATAGTTCACCAGTGACTTATCATGCACCTGCAATGTGCCAGGCATTGCACTAAGCCATAGGAATGCAACTGAGGGTGCCTTAGATCCTTGAACCATGGAGCTTGAATCTTCTGAGGAAGAAATTCGTGCAATCACCTCCAGGATGGTCCGGGACCATAGCAGGGGAAGTGTACATGCTCTGGGGGCACCAGGGAGGGTTGGTGTCCCCTTCTATTGTTCAATGATTGTTTGTTAAAACTTTCCATGTACCAGGCTGTCCAGAAAGCATTTGACAGACTGGGAGGAAGGATCCGTGGTTGCACTCTTGAGAAGATCATGGTCCACTGGGGCATGTACACATGTGAACAGACAGTTCCAGTGATTTAGATGGAGAGCCCACTGGTTAGACACTGGGGCAGAAATACACCTTCTGAAGGCATTACTTTATAAGGAGTCCTCTACTGCTTCTACCCTGGACAGCATACCCTTGACTCTGATGAAGATCTGAGTGTAAATAATTTCTTGGCTTTCTTTCTTTAAAAATTTTATTTTTAATACAATTAAGAGTTACACTCCATCTACAGTTATTAGAAAATATAAGCTATATTCCCCATGTTGTACAATACATCTTGTAGCCCATCTCAATGCTTTTGAATTGTGGTGCTTGAGAACTCTCTTGAGAGTCCCTTGGACTGCAAGATCAAACCAGTCAACCCCAAAGGAAAGCAACCATGAATGTTCACTGGAGGGACTGATGCTGAAGCTCCAAACTTTGGCCACTTGATGCAAAGAGCTGACTCATTGGAAAAGACCCTGATGATGGGAAAGATGGAAGGCAGGAGGAGAAGGGGACAGCAGAGGATGAGATAATTAGGTAGCATCATCGGCTCAATGGAATGAATTTGAGCAAACTCTGGGAGATAGTGGAGGACAGAGGAGCTTGGCGTACTACAGTCTCTGGGGTCCCAAAGAGTCGGACATGACTCAGCAACTGAGCAACAGCAACTCATCTAACACTCAACAGATTGTACCTCCCACTTTCCACCTCTGTATTCACCCCTCTCCCTCCTCCCCAACCGTTGCCACCAGTTCATTCTCTGTATCAGTGAGATTGCTTCTTTTTTGTTGTGTGTACTACTTTGTGAAAAAATTTTAAAGAGATGGGAATACCAGACCCCTTTACCCTGCCTCCTGAGAAACCTGTATGCAGATCAAGAAGCAACAGTTAGAACCGGACATGGAACAACGGACTGGTTCAAAATTTGGAAAGGAGTACGTCAAGGCTGTATTTTGTCACCCTGCTTATTTAACTTATATGCAGAGTACATCATATGAAATGCCAGGCTGGATGAACCACAAACTGGAATCAAGATTGCCAGGAGAAATATCAACAACCTCAGATAGGCAGATGACACCACCCTAATGGCAGAAAGTGAAGAGGAACTAAAGAGCCTCTTGATGAGGTTGAAAGAGGAGAGCGAAAAAGCTGCCTTAAAACTCAACATCAAAAAAACTAAGATTATCGCATTTGGTCCCATCATTTCATGGCAAATAGTTGGGAGAAAAGTGGAAATATTAACAGATTTTCTTTTCTTGGTACCCAAAATCACTGTGGATGGTGACTGCAGCCATAAAATCAAAAGACACTTGCTTCTTGGAAGGAAAGCTATGACAAATCTATACAGTGTATAAAAAAGCCAAGACATCACTTTTTTGACAAATATAGTCAAACTATAGTTTTTCCAGTAGTCATGTATGGATGTGAGAGCTGGACCACACTCATCATGTATGGATGAGAGAAGGTTGAGCACTGAAGAACTGATGTTTTTGAACAGTGGTGACGGAGAAGACTCTTGAGAGTCTCTAGGACTACAAGGAGATCAAACCAGTCATTTCTAAAGGAAATTAACCCTGAATACTCATTGGAAAGACTGATGCTGAAGCTGAAGCTCCAATACTTTGGTCACCTGTTGGGAAAACCCAACTAATTGGAAAAGACCCTTCTTCTGGGAAAGACTGAGGGAAGGAGAAGGGGGTGACAGAGGATGAGATGGTTGGATAGCATCACTGACTCAATGGACATGAGTTGGAGCACATACTGAGGGACAGGGAAGCCTGGTGAGCTGCAGTCCATGGGGTTGAAAAGAGTCGGACACAACTTAAGTGACTGAACAACAAACTTTGTCGTACCTTTTAAATTCCACATGTAAGTGATATCACATAATGTCTGCCTTTCTCTGTCTGACATTTCACTTAGCACAGTGCCCTCCAAATCTTGGCTCTACTAGTTGAGATTATAATGGTCAACCTTCACGTTGGTTTCCCATTTGTGGCAAATAGAGTGAGGAATTCTAAGGATTAAGCCTACATCTGGTTTGGAACTTCATCTATGCTGACCTATATATTAGATTTATACATTGTTGTTGCTGTTCAGTTGCCAAGTTGTGTCTGACTCTGCAACTCCATGGACTGCAGCCTGCCAGGCTCCTCTGCCCAAGCAATTCTCCGGGCAAGAATACTGGAGTGGGTAGATACTCCCTTCTCCAGAGGATCTTCCCAACCCAGGGATTGAACCTTATTCTCCTGCATTGCTTGAAGATTCTTTACCATTTGAGACATCAGGGAAGCCCAGAGATCTATACATACGTAGGCATAATTCACTTCCCATAAAGAGACCAAAGAGATGAAATATCCTGGCCAGTGGGTAGAGGAGTAGCTTTCAAATCTAGGTCTATTTGTGTGTTCAAACCACACAGGTTTTGTTTTAGTTGCTACTTGCCTCCCTGGATGGGAATACACGATATTCACTGTCTTCATTCTCACTTAGAACTTGCCCTGAGACCAAGTGCAATGGATTTCCACATGTTCCCACCTTTGAAGAAGAGATGCTGTCTAAGAATTGAGCACATCTCTCAAGCAGTGGTGCTGGAACCCCCAGATCCCAAAGACACTGTTTTCCTGACCATATTCGGAGGGAGCCCATTGCTTGGTGTTTGTCTAATTGATCCCAGGGCCTGACAGTGGGGAGCCAGCACAAGGCATCTGCTGACTGTATGCCATTCTATTTTTTGAGTTGGGATTCACAGGAAAGTGAAACCACATTTGTTTTTTACAGCCAAGTAGGCGGTGAGGCTCGGCATTTGAACAATGGGTTGGCTCCTTGACCACCAGGCCAGGCACAGTCATATTTGGTAAGATGTGGGGCAGGAAATAATTATTTATCTGTCCATTTATTTTCAGGGCTCTGGGTAACAGGCCATGAATCCAAATATGGTCTGAAGAAAGCTTTGGTCCCATTATATACTGTCTTCTCCTGGCCCTGGCTCTTTGAGCTTTGACAGTTGGCCTTTAAACAATTCAAACTATGTCTTCCAATGCAATGAATGTCATTAAACACATAGACACACATGTCTGCTTGCACACACACAGCTTTTTAAAGAGAGGGCTCTAAAATTAGGAGATTGGGATTAATATATACACACCATGCTGCACTGTGCTAAGTCAGCCCATATACACACTGCTTTATATAAAACAGATAATTAGTAAGGACCTACTATGTAGCCCAAGGAACTCTACACAATATTCTGTAATAATGGATGTGGTAGAATAATCTGGAAAAGAATGGACATGCTCAGGTGCTCACTCATGACCAACTCTTTGTGACCCCATGGACTGTAACCTGCCAAGTTCTCTTTCCACAGGATTTCCCAGGCAAGAATGATGGAGTCGGTTGCCATTTGCTTCTCCAGAGGATCTTCCTGACCGAGGGATGGACCCTGCATCTCCTGCATTGCAGGCAGATTCCTTATGGCTGAGCCACCAGGGAAGCCCTTCTTCTCTAGTACATATATTTTGCTGTTCAGTCGCTAAGTCATGCCTGACTCTTTGTGACCCCATGACCTGCAGCACACCAGTCTTCCTTTTCCTTAATTATCTTTCAGAATTTGCTCCAATTCAAGCCCACTGAGTCAATGATACTATTCAACCTTCTCATCCTCTGTCGCCTACTCTCCTCTTGCCCTTAATCTTTCCCAGTATCAGGGTCTTTCCCAATGGGTCAGCTCTTTGCATAAGGTGGCCAGAGTATTGGAGTTTCAACTTCAGAATCAGTCCTTCCAATGAATATTCAAGGTTGGTTTCCTTTGGAATGATCTCTTTGCTGTCCAAGGGACTCTCAAGAGTCTTCTCCAGCACCACATTTTGAGAGCATCAGTCTCTGATGCTCAGACTTCTTTATGGTCCAATTCTCACTTCTGTGCATGACTACTGGAAAAACGTGTGTGTATAAGTGATTCACTTTACTATACACCTGAAACTAAGACAACTTTGTAAGTCAACTAAACTTAATAAAAATCTTAAAAAAAAAATAGACAAGCCTCTAAGGAATTTTCATGTGGATTGAGCACTGAACAGATGATTGACTCTTAGAATTTTGGGAGGAAGGAGGACTTTGGAATCAGAGCTGATTTGGAACACTGGGTTCATCAATTATTAGTTCTAGAACACTGCTTAAGACCTGACTTCTCCTAATCTTAGTGACCTCATCTGTAAAATGGGCATAAGAGTTCCTACTCAAAAAAGCACTCCAAGGTAAAATGAGATGATGCTTTTTGAAGCACCTTAATACATGGAAGGTGTCTACACTGGCTGGAAAGTGTCTCCCAAAGTCATGTCCTTCCTAGGACCTCAGAACATGCCCTTAGTTGGCAACATGGTTGGTGCAAATGGAGTTTTAATAAGTGTGGGATCACATTCGAGTTGCATGGGCCATCGATCCAATATGACTTCTGTTCTTATAAGAGAAGACACAGATTCAGAAATGAAGGGTATGTGATGATGGAGGTGGAGACTGGATGGAGTGATATAGCTGCAAGTCAAGGAACGCCAAGGACTGATGGTCATCACAACAAGCTAGGAAGAGACAAGGCAGGATCTCCTCAGAGCCCCAGAGGATCAACATGGCCCTGTTGACACCTTGATTTCAGACTTCCAGCCTCCAAAACTGTGAGAGAATAAATCTCTGTGTTTTAAACCACCCAGCTTGTGGTGACTGCGTTACAGCAGCTCTGGGAGTCTAATACCTCCCCCAATAAATATTTGTATAAAGAGCCCACTTCAGAATCTGGCACAGAAAGCCTGCATTTGTCATCTGCCTACACTTGGTGCCCGGAGAGACACCAAGCCTTGGAGGAGGTAAAAATGATGAGTCAGGCTCCCTCACCTCCAAGGACCCAGTTCATCAAAAGCTAATTATCCCCTCTCCTCTACTATATTCTGTTCTCCATTTAGTTCTCTGCAAACAGCTCAGCATAAACCAAACCAACCAAACAAACAGAAAACCAATCTATTTCACATGCATTCTCACACTATGAAAATTCAGGGCATTGGTTTATTTTACAAGGAGACTGCATACACACATTCCACCTACATCTAGGCTTACATATTTAGTTCCATGTGTCCCATTCATATCCCGCTTGAAGTTCAGGGGATGTTCTGAGATGCCACACGCTTCCCAGGTGGTCTGCTGCCTTCAAACGTCGTAGTGGGCAAGTGTAATTTATGCAGGCATATATCATGCCCTAGAAAGGCCAATGCCATTTCTCTAGGCCCCCGTGAACACTTAGGGCTGACAGTGCCTAAATAAACTGGTTTATTTACTGCAGTAGTTACCTGTTAAAGACTAGCCGTTACGTTAAGTAACACCGAGTGCCCAGACTAATAAATTTACAGCGTGCCTGTTTGTTTTACTGGAGAATTTATTGCAGCAGTAATAATTGTCAGAGGGTGAGCCTGGTGAAGGGGCTGGTGTTTTTATGCGGGAGGATCTATCACGCGGGAGGGTCCATCAGCAGATTGACTTCCTGGCAGTCACACGGAGGTGGCTCGTGTGTCACCAAATCAAGCACTTGAATCTTGACTTTGGGTGGACTGAAGGGGAGCACAGAATCCAGCTTCTTGGGGCAAGACCATCTCTTCTTGTTGACTCAGATAAATGTGAGTGACAGGCTGTGGGCGTGAATTTCAGAAGCCCCTTGGAGACTAACTTCCATGGGTTTGAGGGGGGCTTCGGGCCAGCCAGGAGAGGTGGGTGCCCAGCTTTTGAACCCTGGCTAAGTGGAGGGTGGCTAGTGGAAAAACATACTTGGAATATGTGAAATCTTCTACTCCCTATTCTTAACTGAGTTTGGCTCTCTGTTATTTGACCAGGTAGGGGCCAGGAGGTGTGAGGCAGCGCCGTGTAATAGTTTGAAGCAGAGACTTTGGGTTGGATGTATACATCCTCAGGTGGTCAGTTGTGTCCAGCTCTTTGCAAACCCATGAACTGTAGCCCACCAGGCTCCTCTGTCCATGGGATTCTCCAGGAAAGAATACTGGAGTGGGTTGTTATTTCCTCCTCCAGAGTATCTTCCCAACCCAGGGCTCAAACCCATGTCTCCTGTGTCTTCTGCATTGGCAGGTGAAATTTTTACTACTGCACCACCTGGGAAGACCTTGGATCAGACAGGTAAGTTCTAATCCTGAAATGGTCATTTACAAATTGTGTGACAATAGACAAAATGTATGAGATTTCTAGGTCATGCATTCCTCCTCTGAAAAACTGGGATTAAAATAATCATCCATCGTGTGAAGTTTTTGACCAGAAGAGATGCTCTTCCAAGGTCCAGGACCTAAGACACACTTAATAAATGTCAATTTCCAATGCTATTTTGATTGATTTCTTATAGACTTTTGGCACCAGACAAGAGGAAAACAAGGGAAAGAATATCTAGTCTGGCTCTTTCCTCTCTGTTTTTTTTTGTGCAGAAGGGGAAACTTTTCACATGAAAGCATCAATGACTTGCCCAAGGTCGTTCTGCAAATGTGTGGCCATCTTGGTAAGAAACCAGGAGGTCCCCCAAGTCCTAACCTTAACTTTGAGTTATTAATTCATCCTACAAACAATTCCTGAGCACCTTCTGTGGCCTGAGCAGAGCTGGAAGAAGAGATGGGAGACCTTCTGTTGCCCTGCCAGGTGGAGCCTCAGGCACCTCTGGATCCCAGGTGTTAATCACAGAACCTGGTACAAAGTGTAGGGGCAGAAGTTGTTCATTGTTTTGTTGTGTCTGACTCTTTGCAACCCCACGGACTGCAGCACACCAGGCTTCCCTGTCCTTCACCATCTCCTGGACTTTGCTCAAATTCATGTTGGTGATGCCATCCAACCATCTCACTCTCCATCATCCCCTTCTCCTCTTGCCTTCAGTCTTTCCCAGTATCAGGGTCTTTTCTAATTAGTCTACTCTTCACATCAGGAGGCCAAAGTCTTGGAGCTTCAGCTTCAGCATCAGTCCCTCCACTGATTATTCAGGTTTGATTTCCTTCAGGACTTAGGGGCAGGAGAGGTTTCTGAAATGAAGAAATGACAATTCCTGCCTCACAGGGTGAGCAGTGTGATGATAAACACAAGCAAAACATTTTGAGGGAATTTGGAGTAGGGTCCATGGGTCCTCAGGGTGGGAAGGCTTTCTAGAGCAGGAATATCCTCTTTTTGTCTTGATGGTGATGAGGAGCTAGCCACTCAGACAACGGGGTGGGGCAATACAAACTGAAAACAGCATATGCAGATGGTCTTTGAATTTAGACAAAAATCTACCAGTGCCACCTAAGTATCAGCTGGGTCTGGTTAGCTGGGCAGATGAGCTGTGTGTTGGGAGCGGGGATGTCTTGAAGAATTCCCACTGGCTGTGTCTTCTGCACACTCCCTGTTAGGATCCCATGAGGCACTGTTTGTCAGGCAGAGGAGGGATTATCCTCCCTATCTTGTAGGAAATTGAGGCTGGGATGCTGAAGCAATTGGTATAATGGTAGCATTCATTCACTCATTTGTTTACCACAGAGAGCCAAGTGCCTAATTTGTAGAAGCCAACGCACATTGAAAATGAGAAACATTTCTCCACCAAACGAAGAATCTCACAATAGCAATGTGCTAAATTGCTTCAGTCGTGGCTGACTCTTTGTGACCCTATGGACGGTAGCCCGCCAGCTCCTCTGTCCATGGGATTCTCCAGGCAAGAATATTGGAGTGGGTTGTCATGCTCTCCTCCAGGAGATTTTCCCAACCCAGGGATTGAACCCACATCTATTATGTCTCCTACACTGGCAAGTGGGTTCTTTGCCACTAGTGCTACCTGGGGAGTGTCCAACAATAGCTGTGAGCATGAGTGTGTGTGTGCGTGTGTGCACGTGTGCACACTATTTGCTTCAGTTGTGTCCAACTCTTTGTGACCCTAACAGAGCTTAATTCAAGTGAAGGGCCCTTCTGAACTTGGGGCCATGTATGTCTGCACATGTACAGGCCCATGAGGTCAGTCTTGGTTCCACAGATATTAATCAGGTGATTATTATATGCCAGGGGTAGTTCAAGGCACTGGGGGCATGGTAGAGAACAACCAGAGGTGGTCCTTTGTCTCCTAGAGTCTAGAGGGGGAGAGACACAATAGACAAGAAAGGGGTGAATGAATGAGTCCGTTTCAGAAAATGGCAAGAGTCAAGAAGGAGGCAAAGAATTTCAGGGATGGAGTGGAAAGGTCATCACAAAGGCCTTGCTGAGGTGGTGAGCTGATGTCTGGAGGAGAGATTCTGTAAAGATTTGGGGGAGAAGCATTTTGGGCAAAGAAAAAGCAAAGATCTCAGTGGTAAAGAACCTGCCTGCAATGCAGGCTATGCTAGTTCAATCTCTGGTCCAGGAAGATCCCCTGGAGAAGGAAATGGCAACCCACTCAGGTACTCTTGCACGGAAAATCCCATGGACAGAGGAACTTGGTGGGCTACAGTTCATGGGGCCTCAAAGAGTTGGACAGGAGTGAAGAGACCCAACAACAACAATGAAGTAGGAAGAAGCTGGAGCATTTGGAAGTAGACATATGCTGGTGTGGCTGCAAGGGGGGTGAGGTGGCTGTGGCCACACGCCACAGTTTCTGTGGCACACGTGAAGATGCTAGGTTTTACTCTGAATACAGTGGGAGGCTCTGGACAGAATCCAGGAGGGGTGGCCTGACAGAAAGCAGAGAGGCCTCTGTCCCAAGATGGCGCCTCTCCGACCTCTCTGCCCAGCGGCCTGAGCTCCGGCGGCTCAGGTGAGTCTGGTTGTCAGCGAGGCTCACTGGATAGAGACGGCGAGGATTGTTTCTGACCTTCAGACTCTAGGAGAGCAGCAGACAACCGCGTGTGTGGCTCTCCCGTGACCCGGGCCCACAAACCATGAGAAAATGGGCATGGCTGACTGTGTGCCCAGCGGCCTTACTCACTTGTCCCTCCGGCTCTTCTCTGATGCTAGGCTTGGTAACAAGAGTAAATAATTGTTAGACTTCCCTGGCAGTCCAGTGGTTAAGACTCCAAATTCCACAGAGAAGGAGAAATACCCTATGACATCCCTTACATGTGGAATCTAAAAGGAAATGATACAGATGAACTTATTACAAAAAAGAAAGAAATGACTGGACTTAGAGACCAAACTTAATGTTTGCTGGGGTGGGGGATGGGGGAAAGGTAGTTAGGGATTTGGGGATGGCTATGTTCGCACTGCCCTATTTAAAATGGATAAACAATAAGGACCTACTGTGTAGCACCTGGAACCCTACTCAATGCTAGGCGGCAGTCTGGATGAGAGGAGGGTTTAGGGAAGAATGGATACATGTGTATGTGCGGCTGGGTCCCTTCACTGTCCACTTGAAACTATCACAATATTGTTAATTGGTTATACACCAAAATAAAATAAAAAGTTTAAAGAAAAAAGACTCTGCACTTCCAATGCGGGGAGTGGAGCTTTGATCCCTGGTCAGGGAACTAAGCTCCCATTTGCCTCAGGGTCAAAAAATGCAAATGAAAACAACAGAAGCAATATTGTAACACACTCAATACAGACTTTAAAAATTATCTACATCAAAAGGGAAATAATTGTTTTTTTATTAAAAATTCTGACAATTATGAAAAAATGTAAGCAATTAAAAAAATGAAAAAGTAAAAAAAAAAAAAACTAATTTTAAATCACTCAGGAGTAACAATTGTCAAAATTTGGTAATCATTATTTGGACACTTTTATGCATATAATATTAATAGGAAACATTATAGTACAGCTAGAAAGAATACTTATGGAAAAAAGTAATTATGAATTTAATAAAAATCAAATGTATTTTTCATTTTATTTATAAAGAATAACTCGATCTTTAGATAAATGATGCTTCATTAAAAATGAGAGAAAAGTTTTGGAAAAACTTGAGATTTTTTAAGAAAAATATCTGGTGGTTAAAGAGCATCTATTGATTTTTACTATGAAAGGGGAAAAAGTTAGCATGTCAGTGTTTCCTTTCCTCTCCTCTCTCTCTAGCCCTTGATTTAAGTTAGTTACGTTGTTATTTTTTCCTGAGGTATAATGTAATACTTGCTCTGTAAAACTTGGTCTTCAATTAAGAAAACTTTCTTTCAAGCTATCATTGAATAGTTTTTTGAGTACTTTTTTCAGAAGCATGAATTATAAGTACACTGACTCTCATTTAGCTTTTCAAATATATAACCTTTCTGTAATGCTTTTTGTTGCTTTCCTTTTCCATTGTATTTTGTGTTATTTCTTCAAGTTTACACTCCAATTTTTTTAGGATTTTTTTTTTTTATGTGGACCATTTTTAAAGTCTTCACTGAATTTGTTACAGTATTGCTTCTTCTTCTTCTTCTTTTTAATTTTTTTGGTAGTGTGGCATATGGGATCTTAGTTCTCTGACCAAGGATCAAAGCCACACCCTCTACACTGGAAGGTGAAGTCTTAACAACTGGACTGCCAGGGAAATCCCTATTCTCCAACTTTTACAAAAAATCAATTGTACTTATCTGTTTTTCTTGCTTCTAAAATGATTTCCATCTCTAACACTGTTTTAAAAATTATTTTCTGGATTATCAGTTCTTTCAGTATCTGATAATCTTTTCTTTGAACCATTGTATGCCTTCCTTTAATTCATTTATAGAAAGGAAAAATTACCTCAAAACTATGCAGAATTGTTTTTCTAAGCTCCTTTTCCATCAACTTGAATAACTCCCCCTGCAATATACATACATATTTTTTGTTAATATTTCTTTTGGTATTACTAACAATTTTTTTTTTTTTTTTTTGGTATTACTTTGGTCACCTGGTGCAAAGAGCCAACTCATTGGAAAAGACCCTGATTCTGGGAAAGACTGAAGGCAGGAGGAGAAGGGGACGACAGAGGATGAGATTGTTGGATAGCATCACTGACTCGATGGACATGAGTTTGAGCAAGCTCTGGAAGATGGTGAAGGACAGGGAAGCCTGACGTGCTACAGTTCCTGGGGTCACAAAGAGTCAGACACAACTGAGTAACTGAACAACAACAAAAGCAAACATCTTTTCATAGCTAAAATTCTTTCAGGTTACCTACAGACAAAGACATGAAGGATGGGGGTAAACTGAGCTAAATGAATTGAAGTCTGGGACAATCAAATCTTTCATCCTATTCACAAGGCCTACTATTTCTCTCATCCCTGGGGGAGGTCTTGCCTGAATTTTCGACATTCAGGATTTTGCTATGACTACCAGCATGGCCACAAATTCTCTGTGCTACAATCATGAATTTGCTGCCACCTTTCATTCCTGGAGATCCACTTGATCTCTACCCGTATTCATAAGCTAAGAGGTAAGGACATGATCATTATTGGAGCTTACTCTTCTTTACACAATCCGGTATTCTTGGACAGGATCTCTAAAAAGGCATTGCTTACCTCTACTATGTTTAACATACAACCCTAGATCTTTAATCAACTATCCATTGGCTACATTGTTTAAAAATTTGGCATCTTAGGGGTAGTACATTCTGTTTGAGATCAAAGCCGGAGTGTACTATTGCTCAACATCTTCCACCACATAGGTTTAGACCAGGTGGTGTTTGGCAGGTACGTTCCATAGTTTATGGTTTAAAGTGGTGGTAATACCCTTGCGTCATTTGAAGATATGATAGTCTCATTCATTTTTTAAAAATTACTATTTTTGGTAGTGTTTAAGAGTTGAGAGTAGAGAAAAAACATCATTTTCTCCACCATCTTCAAGAGAACTATTGCTGTGACTCTCAGATTAAAAGAGATAAGAATCCAAGGCCTATACATCTCCATGAACATAAGACAATCCAGTTTAAGAATTTGGGCTAAAAAGCCAAGGGGTTGCAGGTAAATATTTGCATTGTGGCCATGTTTGCTAAATGGAACTTGAGCATGACAATGATAACATTGACTACAGCAGGTTGAATACTCACTCGGGTCCAGGCACTCGGCCAGGTTCTTTGTTGATTTCAGTTCTAATCCAAACAACAATCCCTGTGAGGTGAGGCTTGTTTACCCCATCCTACCAGAGAGGAAAGAGAAAACCAAGAATATAAAAGATCAACTGACTGAACGATACACCACTGATCTTACATTCAAGATAAAAAAAAAAAAAGATCAAGCAAACCAGCTTCAAGCCCCACTCTTGTTTTTTTCCTCTATGTTATTTATATGTTAGATCGTAAAATAAAATTTAAGATCGTAGGAACTGCAGAGAACCTAATAATTCTTTTTTTTTCCTCTGCTCTCTTTTCATTGAGTTTAATTTTCAGTGGCTATGTTAATAACCTCTTGTGGCTGCTTTGACATCAGGCCCCTTCTCCTGGCTACTTTTGCCCTGACTTACTTATTATCAGCATCTGTTCATTAACTAGTTTCTAATGAGAATTATTAAGAGGTGCTTGGATACAAACGGTCTCTTAGTGGTACTTTTACAGCTGCTGCTAACTGACTCAAGAATTCAGTTTATCCCCAACTGATATGTTTTGGACCAGTCTGAAGAGAACCAACTTAAAAAGTTTGTATACTTGAAATCTGACTGTGGCATCCTTTAACTCATTCAGGCAATGCAAATAAAATAATGAGAGAAAATATATTGAAAATACATGTTATCTTAATCTTCCAATTCTCTTGTTGTTTGTTCAGCTGCTAAGTCATGTCTGACTCTTTGCGACCCTGTGGACTGTAGCCTTCGAGGCTCCTCTGTCCATGGAATTCTCCAGGCAAGAATATTGGGGTGAGTTGCCATTTCCTTCTCCAGGGAATCTTCCCGACTGAGGGACTGAACCCACGTCTCCGACATTGGCAGGCAGATTCTTTACCACCGAGCCGCCTGGGAAGCCCTCTGATTCTCTCACTTCCCCATTATACAACGTGCTGTGCTGTGCTTGCAAAGTTGCTTCCGTGGTGTCCTACTCTGCGAGACCCTATGGGATCTTCCAAACCCATGGATCGAACCTGCGTCTCTAAAGTCTCCTGCATTGGCAGGCAGGCTCTTTACCACTAGCGCCACTGGGGAAGCCCCCATTATACATTTCCCAACCTCTCTCCTCCTCTTGCTGTGCCCAGCTTTGACTGAGGGGATAAATCATCATCTGGTTCAGTTCAGTTCAGTTCAGTCGCTCAGTCGTGTCTGACCCTTTGTGAGTCCGTGGACCGCAGCACGCCAGGATTCCCTGTCCATCACCAGCTCCCGGAGTTCACTCAAGCTCATGTCCATTGAGTCGGTGATGCCATCCAACCATCTCATCCTCTGTCGTCCCCTTCTCCTCCTGCCTTCAATCTTTCCCAGCATCAGGGTCTTTTCAGATAAGTCAGTTTTTCGCATAAGGTGGCCAAAGTATTGGGAGTTTCAGCTTTAGCAACAGCCCTTCCGATGAAAATCAGGATTGATTTCCTTTAGGAAATCACCTGGTTAGGAGAAGCAAATGAACTGCCTCCGTCTCTGTGTTAATCTCTATCCTTCAGTGGGATCCTTCTCTGTTCAAGGTGGTCTATGCCAGAGGTCCCCAACCTGTGGCCCCAGACAGGTACCTCCTGTCAGATCAGCAGCAATATTCGATTAGAAGTAAAATGCTCAATAAATCTATCACTCTTGAATCATCCTGAAATCAACACCCACCTCCTCGTTCGTGAAAAAATTGTTTTCCATGAAATCAGTTCCTTGTGCCAAAATGGTTGAGCACTGCTAGTTGTCATACTCCCAGTCATGGTGGTGAGTGTTACTGTAACCATTCTTTAATTTTTTGTATTTGCTTAAAAATAAAAGTGTTCTAAATTATTATTTTTTTTAATAAGAGCAGAAATGACCTGCATTATCACCAGAACCATCCCCACCAGTGACTAGCAGCCTTGATCATGAAAACCAGTCAGACCATAGTTAGAAAATCTGCTTAAATTCAATGCAGTGATTTCATCAGGCCATTTTCAGAAACTTGGCTCCCTTCCTCACCCACCAGAAATACTTGTGCCCCATCCCGAAGCTGTACTTTCAACTTGGCCTCCCCTGGAACTCTGGGTACCTCTGTCACTGCATCTGCCACATGTTGACGTGATCCATCTGGGGTTCTGTTTTCCTAAGGTATTCCTTGAGTTTCGTCTTCTCTAAAAAGCTTCTCTTCACTTGCTCAGAATCCAGCTCAGAGACTGGCAAAAACTTAACTGCCTAGAGCATGCTTCCCATAGGGCAGCATGAAAAGCTAATTTTTATAGAACATTGTTTGAAAAATGGCTTTGTCATGAAAGGGTGATGGAAGAGGGAACTTGTTATCTGATGTCAAGATGCTACTTTGTCACATCTGAAGTCTGACTCGACTTTTCAACAATCAAGAAGCCAAGGAACCTCTCAAACTGTTAAAAACTTGAGCCAACACAGCATATTCAGGACAGGACTGAACTGAGGCAATGACAACTCTATTATAAAATTCACAGGTCCTTGTATATTTATACCCCAGTCTTGACACATACTCCTAGCACACATTCTATCTTTCCATATTTTCAACTTCTCTACTGATTTTATAGAAGCATTAAACAAAAATAGGATAATAAAATTCATACCATATAAAATCATGCCATGTAACATTTATAGATGCCACTTATGCCTTTGTTTTAAAGAATGTAAAAGGCACTGTAATGAGAATTACAAAATTTCAAATTTTCAGCGAAAAAGGTTTTCCAGCTTCATATCCTCTAACTGTTATTTTTGGCCACGTATAGTCTTCACAGAGACTCGGTGTATTCTGTAGCCAGTAAAAATTTTAGCCAGAGAAACAATAAGATCTCATTGGTGTTTTGGGAGTTTTTCCAGACAGCTGTGTGAAAGACTGGTTGAAAGGTGATAGAAAATGGAAGGTTCCTTGTAATGAGGGTAGAAGCCAGACTCCTTTCTCTCAAAAATCCTCTTCTAGTCCAAGAAACCATCATTCTGAGACTCTCGCAGCCTCCTTGGGCATTTTATTTTTGGGTTTCAACGCTGTTGTGCACTAGGGTTAGAAGGGAGAAGGCAATTATACAGTTTCAGGGGCTGGAGAGTCATCTAAAATGAAAATGATCTGACCTTCTCCTTGTACACTTGAGGAAACCAAGGACCCAGGGAAAGAAATGACCTGTCCACAGTCCCTGGGCCAGTATGAACATGGAGACCCACATCTGCTCCTCACAACTGAACTCCTAGCCCCAACCAGGAGACCTGACCTGCCTTGGTCTGAGCTGGAGACATTTAAAGACCCTGACACTCTGGGACTCAGTATTGACTCCCTGGGCCACATGAATTTTGCTCTAGTTTGGGTAACTGTGTTTCTGTTCTTTTCTAGTACCTACATCCATTTTTAGTTCTTTTAGAGCTGAATGTTCCCCATGTCAAGGGAACCTTTATTGTAGAGCTGACCAGTACCCAGTTCCTCTGGGCCTGAGCTCTATCCAAGTCTATTGGTTAGGATTTTTCCATCGTCAGGAAATGAAACCCCAAACTGCACCTGGCTTAAACCAAATAAAAGGAGATTTACTGCATCTCATAACTGGCAAGTCCAATAGCTCTCCCTGTTTCAGGCATGGCTGCAGGCAGGAGCAGCTTGACGACACTCAGGTTGGTCTCTCTCCTCCATGTTGGCTTTATTTTTAGGTCATCTCTCTCCTTAAGGTGCCCCCCTCAATCTCATGAGCTCACCATCCTCAGAAGAAAGAAAGCAACCTTTCCCTGCCAATTCCAGGGCTTTCTCTGCCGAGAAAGTGAGGATTATATTCATCCCTTGTACTAGGAATGCAATAAGTCAACCTCACTTGACCATGTGGATTGACAGTAGGAGAAGGCATTTTCCCAACAGGAAACCAGAATGTTTGTTATCAAAAGAAAACACAAAAAAGGATAATCTAGTTTGGGTGGGTAAAATGAACGTGTGTTGCAGAAAACCATCCTGCTTTTGGTTCATCCTGGTTTGACCACCTGCTCCTGACTTCCCTTGGCCTGGCAGCCCTCCCTGAAGTCTACTCACAGACCTCTTCAAAGATGACTGCTCTCATCCACTTTCAGAGTTGGGTTGTTCCCTTTTGTTGCCTTCAGATTAGAGTCTAGCACCCTCCCTCTAACAGAGATGGCTCCCTTAGGTCATCACCTGCTGTAGTTGTATATTTATGACTCTTCATCCAGAACGGTGGACAGGACACCTCTCAGGACACCACGGTCCCAGGACTCAGTCTGGTCTCCGTTCCATTCCTTCCCTGTAGAACCCATCCTGGGTCAATAAATGGGGATACGTCTGGATCCCAGAGCCAGATCCCACCCAATGCCCTGCAGCAAGTCAATGGCACATGGGGCATAAAAACCTGTGGCCTTCACACTCTTCCAAGGTTGTGACCACATTAGGAAATCAAGCAAAGAAATTTACGCAAAGAAGCCCTGAGTGTGAATGTCAGCCAGCCTACAGTCAGAGCAGAAGAATCAAAAAAGCATAAGTTGCCACGGGGTGGTTTTGTTGCCAAAGGGCACCCAAGTACTGCCATCCTGGGAGCAAGTTCTCTGACATGCGGGGGAGGCACTGACTTTATTAACTCATGTGGGAGTGAGGGGTGGGAGGGAGATGTCCCCGGGAACTTTTGGCAACCTTGCGGGAAAAGGATGTTGACGGTGTGTTTCACATTGAACTTGGCATAAATGGGAGTGATGGGGGTGTTCAGAAGTGATCAGATGGTACTTGCAGTTTGTCTGTGAGAGCCTAATTACTGACCTGACACCCGTTGCTTCAAATAGGCCCGGGAAGCAGCTAACTGGTATAGAGAAGCATCTGGTAACGCAATTACCCTGTCAGCTCTTTATCCACTTGTAGCCCTGTCATTAGACACGTTTTCCCCCTTGATATTCTTAAAACGCAGAGTTACCAACCAGAGCAATTTAAAATGATATGTAGTTATTTTTGACTCCTTTCCTGTCGAGGGAGAACTTCATAAATGATGTCACAATAAACGAAATGTGAGAGAAAAACCTCAGAAATGAAATTTGTAAGGGCAGAGACTGCGGGAGGAAGGGAAAGATCTTCGCTGGGGCTCCTGAGTGCTAATGAATTAACGGGGAAGCCGAGTTAATGAGTTCCGAGGAAGGGTTGTTGTCAGAGTTTCCGAGGTAATCGTGAAGAGTTATGGCACCAGGAGGCAGAGTCAGAGGCATTCCAAGTAGCCCCCATGGCTATAGGAAAGGAGAGTCAGAATACGAGGCGGGGTGGGTCCCCAAACTAGGTAAAAACTCAGGAAAACAAGAAGGATGGTGAGGAAATATGGGAGTCCTGAGGTCCCAGAGATACATGAAAGGCTGAAGATGGAGAACCCACTGCAAGCCTCCCAGTGCCTCATTTTTCTAAAAAAAATAGGGAGAAGTGATAGAAGTGGGGAGAAGAGAGTTTTTCAGACCTGCTCCCAAGTTAGTAGGGATGGCTTGAAAGAGGAGAGTGATGGCGTGGAGGCAAAGACTTCTGAGGTTGACCATGTTTGGAGGCATCAGATGATTGGCAACTCTTGTGAGTTGTGTATGGATGAATTTTGTTCTCTCTACATTTGCCTGAAGAGGGATTTAAAATTCAGAGAGGTTTAATTATTTACATGCCTAAGGCTTGCTCAGTTCCCAGGTGGTGCAACTCTGATTTCATCCAAAGATTTTGGAATTTGCTATGGAAATGCAGGGCTTCCCAGGTGGCTCAGTGGTAAAGAATCTGCCTGCAGCGCAGAAGATGTGGGTTCAATTTGTGGGTCAGGAGAAGGAAATGGCAACCCTCTCCAGTATTCTTGGCTGGAAAATCCCATGGACAACGGAGCCTGGTGAGCTACAGTCCATGGGGTTGCAAAGAGTCAGATAAGACTTAGCAATGAAACAACGACACATGGAAATGCAGAGAGTTCATGGTGTAAGTGGGAGAAGCGGATACTTATGCACCAACAACAATGTAATGGGAAGAAGTTCGAGAGAAATTATTGCCCTTAGACTTATTCCAAGCCTCATACACCACCAGGCTGATATTTTTCCCCTATCGGATGTTTGTGGGCTTCAACTTAGACTGATGTCAAGCTGTCTTGTAAACTCCAGAGGTTCTTGGAAAATTGGTAAATCCTCTATGTGGATGCCTGAACAGTGTTAGACAAACCATGCTGACCAAATTATTTAGGTGAAATCTTAAACAGATAATTCTGGTTGCTGAATTACCAGGAGCATATGCCACAACTCTGGGTTACCAAAGTTCTGCTCAATACATCCCTTGTGTCCTGAGGAACCTGTCCAACCTCCAACACATGTAGGATTTTGTTCTGGGAATGTGACACTGGAGAGGGAAGCCAGAGTGGTCCAACAGAGCTTTCAGCCTGGGAAAGGAGGTTGTTGTTCAGTCGCTAAGTCGTGTCTGACTGTTTGCAACCCCAGGCTTGCCGCACGCCAGGCTTCCCTGTGCTTTGCTGTCTCCCGGAGTTTGCTCAAACTCATGTCCATTGAGTCGGTGATGCCATCCAAACATCTCATCCTCTGCCAACCCCTTCTCCTCCTACCCTCAATCTTTCCCAGATTCAGGGTCTTTTCCAATGAGTTGGCTCTTCACATCAGGTGGCCCAAGTATTGGAGCTTTAGCTTCAGCAGCAGTCCTTCCAGTGAATTTTCAGGGTTGATTTCCTGTAGGATTGACTGATTTGATCTCCTTGCTGTCTAAGGGACTCTCAAGAGTCTTATCCAACACCACAGTTTGAAATCATCTTCAGTGTTCCACCTTGTTATGGTCCAACTCTCACATCTATACCTGACTACTGGAAAAGTCATAGCTTCGACTATTCGGGCCTTTGTCAGCTAAGTGATGTCTCTGCTTTTTTATATGCTTTCTAGGTTTGTTATAATTTTTCTTCCAAGGAGCAACTGTCATAATTTCCTGGTGACTAATACTTATCGATAACCTCTCACATGGAAATCAATCACAAGGCATGATTGTTGTCTCGTCTCCATGCCTGGCTTCACTTAGGTCTCCTTCCTCATTTCCAAGATGAAAGTCTCTCTTTCACATCTCTGCCTTGTCCCTAAAAATATCCACAATTTCACAGAGCTCAAGAGATCAGCTGAGGTCCTACGTCCTCAGTGGGTGCTTTGCACGCCTCCATGGAAGTATTCTCACATTTTACTACAATTGTCTCACCTCCTCCTTGTCACACAGAATGCCTTGTCCACAGGTAAATTTTACATAGCACTGAAAATTCAGCACCAGTAGGGTGATCATATATCAAGAGAGATGTGTTGATTGCATGGATTAACACTTGAGTGTTTGAGAAAGTGGGTTCTTCTCCAAATTTCCTGTTCATAGATGATCCAAATGAAAGCTGGCTTCTCATAAATCATGGATTCATTTCATAAGACCCCAAAATCTCAGAATTGATCACATTTCTTCTTTTCTGTGGCTTCTAGGATGCTCAGAGACCACTTTTAGCAAAACACAGAATCATAAGGCTTGCCTTTCCAGTTACTTACCTAAGCAATTTTTTTTTCCCCTTCTTACTGTAAGATCACTCTGATTCCTCCCTCTGTAGCCATGTCAACTTTTTTTCTTTTTTAAAAGAGGAGTTAGAAACTTCTTTTTAAATGATCAGGTTACTAGAGTCTTCTGGGTGGCCACACTCCTTCAGTGACTTGGTCATCGTCTGTAGATTCACTGCGTGCTCCTTAATGATAACCTCCCCTGTCTCATTTTTCCCTGAGGGTCTCTTAGACAAAATACGGTATTGCACACAAGCACATTCAGATGAAAAATCCTATCATTGGTGATAACTTCGAATGATAGAATCTTAATAAACTTTCTGTGTTTGATTGGCTGGGATAACGAGAGATACATATCATGTGTGATAGCTGCATGACAGAAGATAAGCTGGTCATCATTTTCAGATAAAAACGCCCATCCATCCACAGATTGCAATCAGGGGGCTGCCACAGAGTTCTTAGTCTATTCCAGTTAATTAAATGCTAAATGAAATTCAGAGTTCTGGCTCCTAGAGATTCAACAATCTGTCGCCATGTGCTGCGAAGGCAGAGAATGCAGTCTGAAAGGTTTGCAGAAGAGCTAGTAGCTGCTCACGAAATCCTTGTCCCCTTAGCCATTCCCTCCTTCAGACAACTCATCTGCAGGACTGAGGTAGGGATTCTTGAGCCCTCTTCTTTGCTCTGGCTGCTGAGGGTCACAGATTCTGAGAACTAGACAAGAGCATCATTGGGGGTAAAGAGTTTGCCTGCAATGCAGGAGACGCCGGTTCCTTCTTTATGTTGTGAAGATTCCCTGGAGGAGGAAATGGCAACCCACTCCAGTATTCTTGCTTGGGAAATCCCATGGATAGAAGAGCCTGGTGGACTATGGTCCATGGGTTCACAAAGAGTCAGACGTGACTTGGCTACTGAGCCCAAGCATAAGCATCTTTGGGGGACCATTGTTCTGCCTCCAAACCCAACATACAATCTATTGAGAGGAAAGGAAAGCAGATGGGTAAGAAATTAACAAAGACATAATAGGAAATTTTTTATCCCCTAGAGCTGAAAGGATAGATGAGTAATTGGATTGAATGAACTCTCCTAGGAAGGGGCAGAATGAGGGGAAAATGACCCATTTCTAGACATGCCAGTGTGATATTGGAGACAAAGAATAAAGCACTTTCCTAAATTTTTTGAGAGAGAGTTGAAGGGAAGAAGAAGGAGAGAGAGAGGAAGAGGAAAAGGAAGAGGAAAAGAAAAAGATGAAGGAGGAAAGGTTTGGTGAGGGAGAGAGCAAAGAGGTGGGATCAAAGAGCAGAGAGGGGTTGAGAACCCGGACATGAAGGATGGGGTGATGGATTACTTACCTGGATCTCTAATGCCTTCCTGACCTGACATGCAGTAGAAGTCAGGTTTCCCAGTTTGAGTTCTGAACTGTTAGCCATCATTACTTGTTTAGCTCTGTTACCCCAAGGTCAATCTATGCATCATCGTGTTGCAGAAAATACCCTGACCAAACTCAGTAAGATCCGGTCGGTCAGCTAATCAACACAGTGCTTTGGGAGTTTTTCAGTTTTTCTTATTCCAAACGTCAGCCTGGATTTGCCACTGGGGAGGAAGGCTGTATTACCTTGCCTCTGGAAGTTTGCCAATATTCATGCCTGCTGGGGAAGCATTATGGTGCTAGAGTATTCTAGAAAAAGCCTTATTGCTAGGCACTATTTAGACAAAGATTGTATCAAGAGAAAGACAAAGAAGGCTTCAGTTTAAGTTTATATGTGTGTATGCTGTCTCCTTAGTCATGTCCGACTCTTTGCGACACTATGATCTGTAGCCCACCAGGCTCCTCTGTCCATGGAATTTTTCAGGCAAGAATACTGGAGTGGGTAGCCATTTCTTCCACCAGGGGATCTTCCTAACCCATGGACTGAATGTGCATCTCTTATGTCTCCTGCACTGGCAAGAGGTTCTTTACCACTAGCTCCATAAACTCGTGACTATCATAATATTCAATAACATACAGACTCATTGAAGTGGCAGGTGTGTTTGCTTGGTTCAATTTCTGAGCTAATTAGTCCTTCAATTTTGTTTTCTGACTGGGTTATTCATATTCTCTTCTGGACACATACTTCCAGGACACCCGCCTGTGGCCGTAGAAGGCAGTTGGCTGCCTTGACCATGTCTGCATACGCTGCTTCCCTGCCTAGAATGCCCATTCTTCCTGATCTGGTTTTGGTCCTCTTCAAGACTCACCTGAGCTCTCCTTTACCCAAAAACCTTTCCTTCCCCTGGACCCCAACCTAGTCAGGGTCAGCTTCTCTTCTGGACTTTATTTCTGACTGTAGACCCCCTAGAAATATTCTTATTGGAGCTTAGTATCAGAGTATCAGTCACTTCTCCTGAAGAACAGGCCAATTTGTTCTGCTCTGGTAGTGAAAATATTGGATGGTTCATGCTCTCTTCTTTGTCTTGGTGACCAGGAGCTGAGGGACCAGAGATTATACTGACTTTTCTACTCCCCAAATAATGGCATTACTCTATTTCTTATTTCTATTTTCAAGTTCATTTTATTTTCAAAACATGCAATTACTACTATGTTTTTATGAAACTTCCTTAAATTCTATCAATAGTATAGGGTATAGGTAAATGAGTATACATAAAAATGTATATAAGAAAATTTGGAAAAAAAACAGGCCAAGGTTGCATGCTCCCCCAGGGACTGAACCCTTAAGAATCATTGCCATGGTCATCATCATGATTATCATCACCAAAATCACCATCATTATCATTGTCACCATCACCACCACCATCAGTAACATCAGTGTGGGACTTTACAGATTACAAAACAACTGTGCTCCTGTGATCTCATTTTAAGTCTCACAGAACCCTTTGCTGTTACCCACAGGTTCAGTCCAGTTCAGTCTCTCAGTTGTGTCCTACTCTGTGACCCCATGGACCACAGCACGCCAGGCCTCCCTGTCCATCACCAACTCCCAGAGCTTACTCAAACTCATGTTCATCGAGTCGGTGATGCCATCCAACCATCTCATCCTCTGTAGTCCCCTTCTCCTCCTGCCTTCAATCTTTCCCAGCATCAGGCTCTTTTCCAGTGAGTCAGTTCTTTGTATCAGGTGGCCATAGGATTGGAGTTTCAGCTTCAGCATCAGTCCCTCCAATGAATATTTAGGACTGATCTCCTCTAGGATGGACTGGTTTGATCTCCTTGCAGTTCAAGTGACTCTCAAGAGTCTTCTCCAACACCACACTTCAAAACCATCAATTCTTTGGAGCTCAGCTTTCTTTATAGTCCAACTCTCACATCCATACAAGACTACTGGGAAAACCCATAGCTTTGACTAGATGGACTTTTGTTGGCAAAATAACGTCTCTGCTTTTTAGTATGCTGTCTAGTTTGGTCATAGCTTTTCTTCCAAGGAGCACATCTTTTAAATTCATGGCAGCAGTCACCATCTGCAGTGATTTTGGAGCTGCCAAAAATAAAGTCATAAACCCACAGGTAGCACCCTTCACTTGTTCTGCAAGGTGAAAAGGAAAGGGTTAAGTCAAAAAGTTGTCCTCATGATGCACAGTCATTCTGTGTCTAATGTTGCCCTTATTGTACCCCTGTGGATGCCTCCTTGTCCTGGAGTTGCTCATCTCATTAGACTGTATTTGTAGATCCCAAGTCCAGATTTAGCTTCTTTTTAAAAATTTTGAACAATTTATCATTAGGGAAATGGACACAATTTTGGGGGAAAGAAAGATGTCCATTCAGCCAAGAACGTTTGCCTTCTCCCATTGGACAGATGAATGATTAGAGATACAGAAAGTTAATGACATCCAAAGCCACAGAACAAATAAATGACCAACCACAATTTGAACCCACCTCTTGCTGGAGATCAATGTGTTTTTCCAGGGCACCCTGTCTCGCTGACTGCTCCAGGTATCAGCAGCTCCCTGATACTTCTCACATCCCTTCCCAGGAAGACCCTGGTCTCTCCCTGCTGGAAGGCTTGAGCTGCTTCCTCTGAACTGAGGATTCTGGGATCCATTCCCTCAGCCCTCAGCACTTTCTTCAGACCATGGACCTAGGGAAGCAACCTGACCTGAGAACCTTCCACCTCATGACAAAGATGAAGTGGAAACATGAACCCTATTTATTTTAAGCTATGAGTTTTGTTGGCATAACAAGGCAGAGGTCATACTGCAAAGGCATGATGTCTACATCTGTCTGCTAAGAGGTGGGACCCATGCACAGTCTGCAGCAATCCATCATTGTTAAGTTAGGATTTCATGTCTTTCTATGATTCTTAATTTACCTCTCCAGTGGCATTTTCTATACGCACCTATTAGCACCTTACATTCTGGTCAAACTGGATAATTATTGCATTTGTGTTTGCCCATCTTCCCTCTTATTTTTATAGCTTTGCATTTTGCCTGTCTTCGGTACTCACTAAGGGTATACTGATCATGTTGAATGCCACTAAATTGTCAAATAGCTGAGCATATATAATTGTGGACTTCTCTACTGTCTGAGACACCTCATATCTCTACTGTCCACCCACAGAGAAAGAAATCAGGAGTTGCCTCTGACAGAAATATAACCAAGATTTCAGAATACAAGATTAGAGTGACACTGAAAGTATCTCAAGGACAAGAGAGCTTCTGCTCACGAAAAGATTACTCTTTATGACATTCTCTGAACCTATTTGTCATGGTCTAATTATAGACAACTCAAAGAGTAGAGCTGGCTTATCTCTCCGTGAGAGATTCTTGGATGAGTAACTTTTCAACCTAGGGCATCTTCTGAAATTCACACCAAAATGTTTGTCCTTTAGAGTGACCTGGGTTTTCCTCTGTACCACTTAATGTGTATTCATGATGCACTCACTAAGGATCAAGCTTAGCTAGGCACATTGAAACACAGAACTAGAAAAGAGGTCAGGCCCTGACAGTACAGTATAGTTTGTATAAGAGAAGTAAATAGCTCTTCTTTTAAAATGCAAAGAGAATAGTCTGAGTGACCAGAAAGAGTGAGAGCTCTCATAAGTGTGTGGAGAAGGCCACTGTAGATGGCTCTGGGGGCCCTGGGAGGGACACGGACATGAGGAAATAGGCAAAATGGGTCCAGGTCAGGATTGGCCTTGGGGAGCTGCAGACGGCTTTATACCAGATGTGGGTGGCTTTGGGAGGGGCTAGAGTTGGAGTATGAACAACGATGTATGGAAACTTTGTGGGTGTCATCCCTGAAAACACGGCGTGGATTAGTGATGGCCTGGACCACAAGAGGGACAGTGCCTCCAACACATGATGGCTATAGAATCTTACAGTGTTGGTGACACATTTTAGGGAGCGTGGTAGAAGGGAGGTTATCAAAGTTCCTACAAGACTTCTAGGCCAAGGAAGTGGGCAATGGAAATCTTGGAGCAATGACCTAAGGTGGTTAAGGTACATTAGTGTTTAATGCCATTGTTATGTTGGATGCGACAGCAACCAGCCTAAATCAGTGCTCAATCACCCTGACCTAACAGTGTGTTAAGGAACCCCAAAGATGTTTCCTGGGGGACATCTTCCTACTTCCTTTTCTGCCCTGGGTACCCAGCTGGATCTTGAGCTATTGGTTCATTGACCAATTTTAGATCTGCTGTTGCCTCTTGGGCCCTTTATTGGGTATTCCTACATGCCAGGAATTGAACTGAGCCCTTCGTGTGCATTTTTTGATCACTTGATTGGCCAAAAACAAACAAACAAAAACTGGTGTGTATGCATCATAAATCCTACTATGTAGATGAAGAAACTGGTTGAGGATGGTGGCTTGTAAGGGGCAGAGGCTGATATGACCCATCTCGGTCCTCATTTGCAGCCATCAGGTGACCCCCCTTCTCTGGTCCTGAGCCCTAGAAGCCTTTCTTAGATTCCTGCTTGTACCTTACCCTGGCTCAATGCACTCTCAGCCATTTAAGATAACTGACCCCTCTCACCCATCCGTGGCGGAACAGGTTTCCCCATTCTTGTTCCAGGGAGCTGGTGCCCTGGGCTGCTGCATTTCCATCCCTTTGGAGTAAGGACAAGTGAGGGCCTGTAAGACAATCACACTTCTTTTACTTTCACATGCAAATGGCCCTGGGCTAGTTTGACCTCTTAAATCCCCCAATTTCCCACAGATTTGTGAGATTTCAGATGAGCTTCTTTTGACCTCCTCTGAAGAAAGACTTTTGTGCAGCAAAAATTTGCAAGGAGATTTGCAAAGGTGATTTGCTACTGCTCTGCTGGATTAAAAAATACCATGGAAAAAAGAAAAACCCCAAGTTTCTACTCATGTATTTATAAAAAAAGAAATTTGGCTGATTACAACTTGTTAGATCTGCTGCTTCTCTAGTTCCATTTAGGAAAAAAAAATGTGACTTTATATTCCCACCCACTGATTTCCAACTAAAACAGAACTTAGTTGCCTGCTGATCCTGCTGGCTTTTTAAATGAAAAACTTATTCCTTTTAAACTACTGGAAAATTATATCTAAAAATCAGCATAATTCCATTGCCTATTCTTTCTGGATTTCTTGAATAATACAGCGTTGGTTTCTGGAACTCTACATATTCGGATGTACCAATTTGGTTACCAACATATTAATGCATGTTAACTGGTGATGTGTATCACTGCACAGAATCCATTTCTACATATTAGTTAATATAACCCAAGTTAAGACTTTTTGCTCTCTAATTTAAATATATCTTTTGTAGGTGGGGCTTTAGTAAACTTAAAGAGGTTTTGTAACAGTGTTATGTGTGTGTGTGCTCACTCAGTTGTGTCTGGCTGTTTGCAGCCACATGGACTATAGCCTGCAAGGCCCCTCTGTCCATGGACATTTCCAGGAAAGAATACTGGAGTGGGTTGCCATTTCCTTCTCCAGGGGATCTTCCCAACCCAGGGGTTGGACCTGCATCTTCTGCACTGAAGGTGGATTCTTTACCACTATGTCACCAGGGAAGATTATATATAATATCATGTTGAATATATTCTCTATATATTCCAAATTCTTGACCCGTTGAATCATGAGCAGTAAAAAGATTGCATTGTTGTTTTAATCCACTGAGTTTTGGAGTTGTTTGTTACACAGCGGTGAGTAACTGGAACAGTGAGTGTCTAGTCAGAGTCTGGTACACACCACACGCTACCTCCCCCCACTTTCATTAACCCAGCTATAAATAAACCCTGGCAGATCCCTTCCAAAAGGTTATCTATATTCAATTTTACTTACAGAGAACTCAGAAGCTGTGAAATTTTCCATTTCAGTGCTACCTCATTATCTAAAAGGAACTGCATCAAACATCTAATTTAAATTCTTCTCCCAGTGTGAGATCTCAGGGCCTGGACTAGTGCAGATATGATATGTGGCAGCTTTCAAGTAGGTGGAGGAAGCAGCTGAACCAATCTTGACACCAAGCTTGCATACAGAAAGCCAAAGCCATTCCATGGCTAAGTCATCAGATCTGGGAAGGGTGGAGCCATCCATGGAAGATGCATCATGAGATTGGGATCCTAGAAGACAGAAAGTTTGGTCTGGGCAGTGGAGTGCAGGAGAGAGAAGGACCAGAAGCTCTGGACTGGGCCCAGGAACTTTTCATGGGTTCGTGAAAACCATTCTGTATGTGATGTCAGTTGTGTAGTATGAAGCTAGACCTACAGGTATCTCTGCTGAAGGGATGAAGTAATAAATAGCTGCGTGGATGCATGAAAATAAAGGATGGTACCAACAGTAATACCTAGTATTTTAATACTGTTGTAGCCAGAGTTGTGCTAAGCCCTGCCTGTGTTAGCCCATCTTATTCTTACAACATTCTTATGTGGTTGATACTTTTGTTTTCCTGTTTTTTTGTGTGTGGAAATTGAGGCTGAGAGTAGTGAAAGGTTATTTCCCCAAGGCTGTAAAGGATGGAGGCAACAGAGCCTGAGTGTGCTTTCGGGGTGGTTGGACACGGGAGCCCAGAGTCTTTCACACGAGCCTGTGCTACTTTCTGGGTGAGACTGAAGACAGAACGGAGGGCTGATCTCAGGCAGAGCTGCTCCCTTCATTATCTTAATGGTATGGGTGCCACATCTGTCATCTGACTCATAAAGAATCAGCCTGATTCCCTTATTTGTAAAACAGAAATGGAGACACGGACATAGAGAACAAATGTATGAGGACCAAGGGGGAATGGAGGGGAGTGGGGTGGACTGGGAGATTGGGATTGACACGTACATACTATTGGTACTGTGTATAAAATAGATAACTAGTGACGTCCTACTGTACAGCTTAGGGAACCACACTCAGTGCTGTGTGCTGAAGTAAATGGGAAGGAAATCCAGGGAAAAAAGAGACGAATATATACATAAAGCTGACTCACATCGCTATATGGTAGAAACTAACCCAACATTGTAAAGCAACTGTATGCTAATAAAAATTTTAAAAAAATAGTCAACATGATTCTTTTTTAAAGTGCAAAATCATCCAGGAGCATTATAGGAATAAGGTGGAGAGTCTGCCAAACAGAATATAGAAGTCTCCTGAAATAATACTCTCTTTCTACTCCTAGGAAACTCACCCATTTTGTTATGTATTCATTCACTGGACAAAAATCCGAGGAGAGGTAACTCTGTGACAGGCACAGTGTTCCAGAAATGCAGAGACATGGTCCCTGCCCTGGGGAGCTCATGGACCCATGGGAAGGTAGACCTGGGAATAAAGGAGAGGGAACACCTCCTTAAAATGTGAAACATGTGGCCTCCATGGAAGAAAGGGCACTGTGATGAAATATGCTGGGGTGATGGGGGAAAGTGTTACAGAGGAAAAAGACACTTTTGGAGGAATGCAGGTGGATCAGGAAAATCAGGAGGGTGTTTAATCAGGAAGAGTTCACAAATGCAAGGTATAAAGGGTTCTGCAAAAAGGGCTTGTTTGGGAGACTATGTAAGAACCTGGTACCCAGAAATTAGCACCATCCCAGTGCCACAGGAACATCACTGGTCCCAGTGGGCATATGAGGTCAAAGAGAAAGGGCTTTTACCTCCCACCCTTTGTTCCATTGGTGGTGACTATGGGGATGGGAGATCCTCAGTGTTGGGAGAGAGCAGCCATCCATGAGACTGGGGCAGTGAGCTCTGGCTGCACGAAATTTGAACAGCGTTTGCTTTGAACAATTCTATCTTCACTGTTATCTCATCAAAAACAAACAATTGCACAGTCAGCTCTGGAAAGCCAGGTAATAATATGCAATTCTTTGACTGTCCTCTATAACCTTTTCTATTTTCTCACATGTCCTTAAAAAGACAGATAGAGCTACAGATGATTATCAGGTAAGGAGAGAAAAAGATAAGCAAACACAAAGTAATAATACAGTTCTCCGAAATCATTGGCTGTTTCCTGGCCAAGGATGTGCACTCGAAGAGGCTGTTACTTAACGTCTTATTCTGCTTCTTAATAAAAATCTCACGAAAGCAGGGTGTTTTCTCATCCTCACCCTCGGCTATTTTTGCGAGTAGGCTCTGGAAAGCAGCCTGTCTCTCTGGCGTTCCTCCTGCTGCGCCGTCTATTTCTTTCCATCACCAAGGTCTTCCAAACTTCCCACCAGAGTGGACAGACAGGCGGGTGGCCAGCACGCAAGGTTCACACAAAGCTTCTGTTCTCTCCCAAGCCCCTTCAGATCAGGCTGATTTCTTCACTGTCCCCTGATCACAGCGCACATAGCTACCTTTCCATGTTTGTTCAAGCATTCTGTCCAGCTCAACAAGCTCTTCCCTTCTCACTTTGTCTATATCATTTTTTGGGGAGGAGTGGGGATGGGGATAAACCGTAGAAAAAGTGAGCAGCGCCTGAAGCCCGTCAGGCCTGGGTCTGGACTTGTACAGAACACTAAATGCAGCCCTTAAGACATGGTAGACAGTCCTGAATATTTTGTGCACAGGTGGTTCGGATGATTAACCCGTCTCTAAATCCTGTCCATTCCAGCTCCAGCTTACACGAGGCAGACCTTTAGGATGGAAGGAACCAGTGATGGGCGTCTTGGCCTCTCCTCTGTGAACAGTGTACATGAATGAGCCTGCACCTCCAGGCTTTACGAGAAAACTCTTCTTAAACCTAAGTTAAAGGGAGCTTCCCCAGAACTCTGATCCTTGATGCGATTTCCGACTTCTGGAGACCCTGGAAGTGGGTTATGTGCAGCCACGCTCCCTACTCCGTACACACAACCCACCAGATGTGTGAGTCCTGCTCTCTGGAAGCCCCACAGAAATTCAGAGAAGGGACGGGAGTGAGTCCCTCCTCGTGAGAAGCGTTTCTTCTTTACATGACCCAGACCTACCAGTCTTCAATACCTCACTTAGCCCTTGGTTGGTCCATTTGCCAGATAAAACACAGAACAGCCTGTTCAATTTGAATTTCAGGTGAACAATAAATACCTTTTTTAGTGTAAAACTGTGTGTGTGTGCTCAGTCGTGTCTGATTCTTTGCAACCTCATGGGCTGTAGCCCACCAGGGTCCTCTGTCCATGGGATTCTCCAGGCAAGAAAACTGGAGTGGGTTGCCATTTCCTTCTCCAGGGGATCTTCCTGACCCAGAGATCGAACCCTCTCTCTGGCATTAGCAGGTGGATTCTTTACCACTGTACCATCTGGAAAGTATAAGTATGTGCTAAGTATCAAAAGGGCATACCTACAGCTGACTCATTGGGAAAGACCTTGATGCTGGGAAAGATTGAGGCAAAAGGAGAAGAGGGTGGCAGAGGATGAGATGGTTGGATGGCATCACCAATTCAATGGACACGAACTCGGGTGAACTCCGGGAGATGCGGAGGGATGGGGAGGCTTGGTTTGCTGGAGTCCATGGGGTCACAAAGAATCAGACACAACTTAGTGACTGAACAACAACAACAATATTAAGAAAAAGATTGTTTATCAGAAAATCAAACTTCTTGAGGAAACCCTGGCCCTCCTGGCCAGGTGTCATCCTCTGTGTGTCATCCTCCTTCCCTTAGGGAAGGCATGTGCAAATCTCCACTGCAGACTCTCACGTGATCCTGACCGACTGTGTGGTCCTCTTCCCATCCTTACTCTTCCTCCCCTTCCTCCCGTCAGCAGACCCTGCTGGCTCCACCAGCCCAGCCTGAAACCCAGTGGCCTCTCCCCGGGGTTATTATTGTCGTTCTTGCCCAGCCGAGTCCTTGTCTCCATCCTCGGCCGCTGTGTCTGTTCTCTGTACAGAGAGCTTTCTCTGACATGGGAATCTGTGAAGTCACAACCGCTCAGAACGCTCAGAATCAAATCCAAAGTCCTCCCAGCACCTGTGAGACAGTCTCTCCCTTTGCAGAGATGCCCTCCTCCCCTGCTGACCCCGATTCCTCCTCGCGAAGGCTGAGTACCTCCCAGGTCAAGGCTGTGACTCCCTCCACCTTCTGCCCTCATGGCTCCCTCTCTCTAATCACATCACCTAATCAAAGACCTTTCCTGCCCCTGGGCCTAATACCTCCCTTACAACCTCTGCTCTCTGCCTAATTTTCTTAACATTGCTTATCAGCATGTGATATATTGCATATTTGTATATTACTTGCTCATGGACTGTCTTCCCCACCACAACTTCTAAAAAGGCAGGAATTCATGCTGCTTTGCACACTCTTATATACCACTGCTTAGCACAATGCTCAGCATACAGTAGGTACTTGATAAATACTGATTGAAGGAGTGAAGGAATGAATGGAAATTTATATGTCCCACTTTTCCATAAGTTGGGGAGCCCTTGGATGTCCAGAGACCACCTCTAAACGCCCAGTTCCTAGCATCAGACCAGAGACATAGTAGGAACTTTCCAAAGTCCCAGTGCCTAACAGAAGGCAGGCACATAGTAGGACCTCCATGTATGCTGCTTTTACTGAACAGTTGCAAATACGTTGCAAATATCTCTGGCTCTTGCCAGTGAAGCAGCAGGTCTTGATTAACATGCTTCTGAAAATCCATTAGAATGCTATGGGATTTGAAGATAGCTACTGAAGAAAATTTAACAACAACAACAAAAAAAATAGAATCACAGTCTTGGAAGACTTTTGCTTTGAGTGTTGCAGACATTTTTTATAGATCCTGATTTCAAGCTTTCTCTCCTGGGTTTTGAAAGTTCAGAACTGCTAAACAGTCAGATATATTTGTTGAGAAAAAGACGTAAGAACAAAGACTACAATAAACATCCCCAATTAGGGGGAGAATAAGCAGGTAAAGGAAGCTGGCTCTTGCATGGGGTGCAGTGAGCAACACTGGGAATGGAAGGACTTAAACCTTCCTCCTTACGAGGAGTAGAGAGTATGACTCATATGAACACTTGCTTATTAGTGACCAGGTATCCCAATTTGCCACCAGGAGGTAAAGACATGCCTCAGGAATGAATGTTGAATATTTATTAACTGATTTCTGCTATGGTAATTATTGGAGCTGACCCTTTCATCTTACCAAAAATTATGATAAATGTATGATATGACCTTTGCCCTTGAAGGATCCATGTTCCAAGGCAGTGTGTTTGAGAATATTCTGCCACAAAAGAGAGATTCTTTGTGCTCTCTGATAAGGTAGCAGCAAGTTGCATGTGGCTATTGACAGACAGCCTTGGCTAGTGTCACCAAGGAATTGGATTTTCATATGTATGTAACTGTAATTGATTTACATGAGTGTCACTTAGGACTAGTGGCTTTGGATAGGGTCATCCTGAAGGTAAGCAGAGCTTAGAAAGAAAGGTGGTGGTCGGGATAGGTGGGCAAAGTGGATGAACTCCCAAGAGCCCCGGTGATGAGTCTAAATTCGGACTTGGCTCTAACTTTCTTGCTGTCCATGGCTTAGTATTCTTATCGCTAAAGTGGGCATGAAGTTAGCTCCTGATCTATGTATGGGGCTGTTAAAATAATTAAGTTACCTGCTGCATAACTGTGTGCTTGTAGATAACAATATTGCTGGCTACACTTAAAAACCTGTTAAGGATGCATCTCATGTAAAGTATATGCTTGAGAGTGAAGTGAAAGTGAAAGTCGCTCAGTCATGTCTGATTCTGTGATCCCAGAATCCCAGGAAATGGCAACCCACTCCAGTCTTCTTGCCTGGGAAATCCCATGGACAGAGGATCCTTGTGGGCTGAGGGTCATGGCTGACCCTCCTGGGGTCACAAAGAGTCAGACAGGATCGAGTTACTAAACAACACTGCGTGCACCAGAAGTTAGGGATGCAAGCACGCACAGCATTGAGTCTCCTCTCCAGATGCTCACAGTCTGGCGGAGGACATACACTGAATGTTTTGGCTTATTCATTTATTCATCAAGAATTTACTCTAGACCTGCCACGTGTTATCTCCCTCTTGTCTTTGGGAATTTTTTGGTGAATACAGCAGCCAAGGACCCCACTCTGATTGTGTTACACTCTAACAGGAATGGCAGACAAACTATCAATGATTTATCCGTCAATCAAGAAGAGTGACCTGTTACAGAGCAAACCTTAAAGAAGGGGAATAGGATAGAGACGGAGTACACAGTCAAGACACGATCGATGCTGAGAAACAGTGACAAAGAAGCTGCCGTGAAACATTGTTCAGAAGATTTCCAAGCAGGAAATGCTAACTCACAATGTGACTTGTTGAAGCGGGAGCAGGTGGAGCGGTTATACAAGTCTGGGTGGTGGCCACGGAGGTGGAAGAGAATGACATTATTCCAGATACACTTGGGGATGGAATCAACTGAACTTGCTTATGGATTCTATGTGAGTAGTTAGGAAAAGAGAGAAATGGGTGATTTTGGTTGAAAGACCTGGTACTGTTCACTGATGTGGGAAAACTAGATAGGGTAGTTTCTACAGGTCTATTTTGCCTCTTTGCTTTGCTGTATCCTGGCTCCTTCTAAAGCTCCATAGGACAAACTGGGAGAGGACAAATATGCAGGAAATAGATTTTGAGGATTTATTGCATGCAAGATGCTGTCTAGCTGTCTGAACATTTCCCCCTTTAGCATCTATGGCCAAGAAGTTTTCTGAGATGTTCTCTCTGTAAAGGTCTCTCAGTTCAGTTCAGTCACTCAGTCATGTCTGACTCTTTGTGATCACATGGACTGCAGCACACCAGGCCTCCCTGTCCATCACCAACTCCCAGAGCTTGCTCAAATTCATGTCCATTAAGTCGGTGATGTCATCAAACCATGTCATCCTCTGTCATCCCCCTCTCCTCCTGCCTTCAATCTTTCCCAGCATCAGGGTCTTTTCCAGTGAGTCAGTTCTTTGCATCAGGTGGCCAAATGATTGGAGCTTCAGCTTCAGCATCAGTCCTTCCAATGAATATTCAGGACTGATTTCCTTTAGGATTGACTGGGTTTGAGCTTCTTGCAGTCCAAGGGACTCTCAAGAGTCTTCTCCAACACTACAATTCAAAAGCATCAATTCTTTGGTGCTCAGCCTTCTTTACGGTCCAACTCTCACATCCATACATGACTACTGGAAAAACCGTAGCTTGACTAGATGGACCTCTCGGCAAAGTAATGTCTCTGCTTTTTAATATGCTGTCTAGGTTGGTCATAGCTTTTCTTCCAAGGAGCAAACATCTTTTTATTTCATGGCTGCAGTCACCATCTGCAGTGATTTTGGAGCCCAAGAAAATAACGTCTCTATGTATTTATAAAAGAGAAAAAAACAACCATTGCTTGTCCAGAGGGAAAACAAAGACTAAATAATTCTAAAGAAGTAGAATATATTCCTCATTTTACACACTTTTCTTCCTTTCCTCTCAATGTTATGTCACAAGCATTTCTCCATGTGGCCCTGATCGAGCCTGGATCTACCACCATTTTATGCCTCCTAGGCTAAAGTTCTTAGTTTCCTATATTTACATGAAAGGGCACTTAACTGAAAATTGCACTTCCACTTACATTAAAGTTGTTTCTATTTTAGTTTATTTTCCCTGATTATAACATCATTATCTAATCTTTGCAGAAAATTTAGAATGCAAAGTGCAAGGGGAAAGAAATAACACCCATAATCCCTCAATATTATGATGTCATTCTATTTCACCGATGTCTGCAATGCAATTTGGAAATGTCTTGAAATTATTTCTGAGAAAGCATTGTATAAACACTTTTTAAAATTTCAAACAGTGTATAGCATATATGGTGAAAAAGAAATCTTTCTTCCTCTAAGCTCCAGCTTTTTCAGCCACCCAAATGTGACCTTTTTTACAAGCTTTTCTAAAAATTTCCAAGAACCTCTGTGACAAAGGTCTGTATAAAGGTATGGTTTTTCCAGTAGTCACGTATGGATGTGAGAGTTGGACCATAAAGAATGCTGAGCACTGGAGAATTGATACTTTCAAACTGTGGTGCTAGAGAAGACTCTTGAGAGTCCCTAGGACTATAAGGAAATACCAGTTGATCCTAAAGGAAATCATCTCTGAATATTCATTGGAAGGACTGCTGCTGAAGCTGAAGCTCCGACACTTTGGCCACCTGATGCAAAGAGCCGACTCACTGGAAAAGACACTGATGCTGGGAAACATTGAGGGTGAGAGGAGAAGGGGACGACAGAGGATGAGATGGTTGGATGGCATCACCGACTCAATGGACATGACTCTGAGCAAACTCAGGGAGATGGTGAAAGTCAGGGAAGCTGGACCAGCTGCAGTTTATGGGGAGGTAAAGAGTTGGACATGACTTAGCAACAGAACAACCGCGTGTGCAAATGTGTCTCCTGTATATTCCATACACATGTTGCTCTTTTTCGATTGCTTGTGTATACACATTTGGGTACACTTTCAGAGAAGGCAATGGGACCCCACTCCAGCACTCTTGCCTGAAAAATCCCAAGGATGGAGGGGCCAGGTAGGCTGCAGTCCATGGGGTTGCTATGAGTCAGACATGACTGAGCGACTTCACTTTCACTTTTCACTTTCATGCATTGGAGAAGGAAATGGCAGCCCACTCCAGTGTTCTTGCCTGGAGAATCCAAGGGACTCGGGAGCCTGGTGGGCTGCCATCTATGGGGTCGCACAGAGTCGGACATGACTGAAGTGACTTAGCAGCAGCAGCAGGGTACACTTAAGGCTGTTACTTTTTTCTTCCCCTTCAATATTGGATATCATGCTAATGGGACATTCAGATTTATTTAACTCTTTAAATAGCTATGTGGCATTCAATCACCTAGATGCCACAGTGTAACCAGTCTTCTTTTAGGAAATACCTATGATTAACAAGTTACCTCAACTTGATACCTTCTGTTATTCCTCCTGAGAATTTCATTATTTGAAGGTTGTCTGTCTTTTGAGTAAACTCTGGGAGTTGGTGATGGACAAGGAGGCCTGGCGTGCTGTGATTCATGGGGTGGCAAAGAGTCGGACATGACTGAGCGACTGAACTGACTGACTGTCTTTACTGTCTGTTTGCCTTTTAGATCTTCTTTTTATTCATGATATTCTGCTATTTCTCTACAACATATCCAAATGTAGACTTTTGTTTATATTGCTCTGCCCTCAGTATACACTATCTTGGGACTCACATATTTCTTTATGTTTGAAAAATTCTTAGCTATCATCTCTTTAAATATTTTTCCCCATCTTGCCTCCTCTTCCTCCAAACTCCTATTGGTCATAGCTTTGTACATTTCCAGCATTCTTTCAAATATTTTAATTTCCCATGAACATTTCCTGTCTCTTCATCTCTGTACTACAGTCTTGTTAAATTCCTCAGCCTTATGTTCTATTTCATAAGTTTAGTCTGAGTGTGTCCCATGTATGGTTTAAATATTGAGAATTTTGGCCACCATTCTGTATTTTACAATGATATGGCTTCTTGTTTAAATCTATTAGCTTAGTACCTGATACTATTTATTTTTTTTTTAAATAGTCACATACAACAACACAGTATCTATCTTGCTGTATATTTACTACTCATTCTTATATCACTTTGAGAACTTTATTCTTATTTTTGGAGTCTTTCCCCAATTGCATACTTATTTCCTCTTCCTTAGGGAGAGATGCACTTTCTCTTGGTTGTGTTTAGATAACTTGTATCATGTCAGCTTTCCTGTGTGGCTTGAAGTTGTCATCTGTAAACTCTTCCTGAGTGCGGATTTCTAACTTCTGCCCTTATCCTTCTCTAAGTCATTGCTTCAAGAAGACCTCCCCATCTTTCTGGGGCTTGACTGTCTGTAGTTTCCCCACATCTGAACCTGGTGATGGGGGCAACATATAGCTTGGACTCTGGGCTGAATGAAGAGGCTGGATTGAGTTTACTGGATTTGGAGCTGTTTTCCTAGGAGTATGTATGGTTGAATATATTTTATTTTATGCAAAGAAAAGTGAAATAGGTGTTTGCTACCTGGAAAGATGACATGTTCTGGGACTCAGCAGGTGTTCACTGCACTTTCCCCCAGGGACATATGCTTTCAACTTTCCTTGCAGGTAGCTGAGACCTTGGGGATGAGTAATGGTCAGCAGAATGTGAGCAGAGGAGATACACACCACTTCCATGACTGGCTCATGAGACTCCCCACAATGAGCCTCCCTTCTCCCTTCCTTCAGCTGGATGTCCACTGCCCACTGGGGCCACCTGGGGGATCCCTGGGGCATCCCCGGGGAGCCACCTGGGGGGTTCCCCAGATGGTGGAGAGTGACTGAGACTTGATCCCTGAATTTCTGGGAGTAGAGGCTCTCTCTATCACACTGTACTGGGCAGCATTTTTTTGCTGTTGAGAAATAAACTTCTTTTCAGTTGACTCATGAGACTTGGGGCTTAGCCGTACAGCAATAAAACTAATACATGTCTCCCTTGTTCTTCTGGGCTTATGTCTTTAAAAATACTACTTCACTGTCATCTGAGTGAGTGGCGTTTCAGGAAGGAACATGTTCAAGCCACCATGTTTCAGCAGCATTTTTCCTCTTTTGCTTTCTGTCAGGGGTTTGTTACTGCTCTGGCATTCTGAGAGGGCCTCCATTCTATTTTTGAGGGCGTGCATTTATTTGTTTTTAAAAAGAGCTTTACTATCATTTCTATGGACCGGGTGCAGGGAGAGGGATGCTCAGCTTGTGCTTAGATTGCCATCTTCAAACCCGTTTAATGTGCTGCTGGATTCTATTTGCTAATATTTTATTTAGGATTTTTCATCAATATTCATATGCAAGCTTGGTCTGTGGTTTTATTTTATGCTTTCTGTCAGGTTTAAAAATCAATGTTAGGGTGGCTTCGCAAAAAGAATTTAGAAGCCTCCATCCTTTCCCTATGCTGTCGAGTAATGAAAGGACGTAGAAAGAACCTGTTCTTTAGGGATTTGAAGGAGTTCACCCACAGAACCATCTCAATCGAGGGCTTTCTGGAAGAACAGCTTTTTTAGAAAAGTCTTCAGTTTCTTCTATGACAGTATTTTTGATCAAATAATTTATTCATCTGAGATCAATTTGTTCATTTATGATGTCTAAAAAAAATCATCAGTTTCATTAAGAGTTTTATTTGTAAAACTTAAGTGCATTGTTAAGAGTCTTAAGTGCATTGTTTTCTTTATTTTCCATTTCTCTGCCTATTTTTTAATTCTCACATTTTTATTTAGGTATTTGTACTTTCAAAGATTTATTTTCTTGACTAGCTTATCCAAGCTTTTTAAAAAATGACTCATTGTTAAACAAGTTCTTAAATTTATTTTTTCCTACCAATTTTTTAAAAAAAATTGTTGTTTTCTGTTTTTAATCATTTGCAGTCATTTTGATTGCTTCTGCTTATCTCATATTTCTTGCACTGATCTTTTCCTTATTTCTTTAGTTAAATGCTTCCTATATTTTAATTGATTTTTCCTAGGAACACTTTAAAAATTTGAACATTTTGTTTTGAACGTGGTTTTAACAAAACTGGTTAGGGGCTTAGTGTTCATATAATTGTAACTGTAAGTTAGGAAGATGTTCTACCATTAAGGAGAATTCCTTTCAAGATGGAGTTTGTGTGCATGTGTGTCCTATTTTATTAATTTCCAGGTGGACATACAGTCCTCACCACTCTGCCATTTTTATTCTATTACATTGTGTTTAGAAAATATCTGACCTATTGCTGTTTGAGAACATTTGGTGAGGTTTTCTTTGTGACCTCTTGATTACACGTTTTTGGTAAATATTCCATAGGACTTTGAAAAGAGCACATAAAGCCTCCTCCAACAGATCACTTTTGTAGTGACCTGGGGCAGATGTCTGCCAGTTGCTGAGGCTGCCAAGACTTTCGAGGACACCTTTGCTATGGTTGGAGCGTGTTAAGCCCAAGGCTTACTCAAAGCCTCCCCGTGGTGGGACTCATAAAATTACTCCCCTCCCCAGACCGCTTTTGCGGCTAAACTCAGGCACCTGGCTCAGACCCCACTAAGAACGTTCACCATGGTGGCACTTCTGTTGGGAAGTGAGCATCTTGAGAAACATATACAAGCATCAAACCAGAATTTAGCAAGTGGAAGGATTTAAGACCAGTAGGCAGAGCAGGGTTGAGTCCTAGGACAGAAGGGGCTTTGAACTGGCAGTGAAGAAAGTGTCCCCATCAGCCCACTTTATAATCACGATCTGGGGACTCTTCCTGAGGGTGTGTCCTTTAGCATGGCTTCTCAGACATGGCCCAATTTCTGTGAACCGCTGATTATCTTTGATGAATTCCATTTTTGTGCTTAATCAGCCAGAGACAGCTGTTGTTGCAACTTCAAACCCTGAATGTTTCATAAGCATAAAAATCAATTCTATATATTGTGTAATTATATATATCAAATATCCATAAATTAGTTCATCATACACTATTTGGGTTGTCTGTATCCTGACTTTATGTTTTTTGGTATCTAAAGCCTTTTTATTTTGAGATGCTTGTAGATTCCTGTTTTATTTCACTTTATCTCATTTAAATTATTATTCTCATGGGCTGAGAGGTACATTAAATATCTTAACATTATTTTGTGTTTTTTCTGTTTTTCTTGCATTTACTACATTTTTGCTCATTAATTTTGCTGTTATTTTCATTGTTGTATAAAGATTCAAGACTACTTCATCTCCATTGTGGCTTGTTTACTCATTAAAAATGGTCAGATCTCCTTTAAATCTCTGTGCCTTGAATTTATCCTTGTCTGACATTTTAATGTAGAAATGTACTTTGAAAAGTGTGTGTGTATGTTTGTACGTATGTGCACATATGGTTCAGTTTTCTCCTAATATTTTAGAAAGTCTATTGTGGGTTTTCTTTCACTTCGTCTAATAATTGCATTTATTGCTATAAATTTATAGACTATACATTGTTCTTACTTTTTCAGACAGTATTTACTGAAATGCATACATGGTAAGGTTCTTGATTTCCTCCCACTTGCCCTTTCTCCTTCCTCTCCATACCACTTGATTTTGGTTTGTTACATTATTATTTTTATTTATTCAAGTGAATACTTCACACCTTTAAACAACATACTTACATGTTTTCTTTATTCATCAGATTTAAAGATTTTTGTATCCATCTTTCAGCCCTCATTACACAAAAAGAGGGGATTGGCATTCATATCATAACTTTCCCTTTCTTCTGCTTCTGATATTTTTATAGTTTCAGTGTAGTAGCTGATAGAATATACATTTTACTTGATAGCAACATTTTCCTACAGCTCTGGTATATTTGTTTAAATTAGTTCACTTAAATTAAATATAATAATTATCACCATTTTTTATAGTATCTTCTTTCTTTATTCCAGGATTGGCAACAGAGCAACTTTTAATAGTTCCTTTAAGAAGAAATAATGGAAACTCTCTTTATAGAGCTGTGAAGGTCTAAAAATAATCATTTGTTCTTTATTCTAAAGGGAAATTTGGCTGGGTATAAAATTATTTTCTGACCTTTCCCTGAGGACTCTAAAGATGTTTTTCCACTTTATTGTAGCATTGACTCTCTCAGAGAGAAGCCTAAAGGTAGGTTGACTTTTTTTTTGGTAGGTTGACTTTTTTTTTGGTAGGTTGACTTTTTACTTTTGTAGATGAGCTGACTTTCTTTCCCTGGCTATAGGATTCCTTCTTTCTTTTTATTTTGAGTATTTATAATTATTTTAATTTATTTAGTTTTTAATTGAAGGGTACTTGCTTTACAGAATTTTGTCGTCTTCTATCAAACCTCAACACGAATCAGCCATAGGTGTACATATGTCCCCTTCTTCTTAAGCTTCCCTCCCATCTCCCTCCCCATCCCACCCCTCTAGGCTGATACAGAGCCCCCGTTTGTGTTTCCTGAGCCTCACAGCAAATTCCCGTCTGCTATCTATTTTACACATGGTGATGTAAGCTTCCAGGTTACTCTCTCCATACATCTCACCCTCTTCTCCCCTCTCCCCATGTCCGTAAGTCTGTTCTCTATGTCTATTTCTCCACTGCTTTCCTGCAAATAAATTCTTTGGTACCATCTTTCTAGATTCTGTATATATGCATTACTGTATGATATGTATCTTTCTCTTTCTGACTTACTTCACTCTGCATAATAGACTTTAGGTTCATCCACCTCATTAGAACGGACTCAAATGTGTTCCTTTTATTGGCTGAGTAATATTTCATTGTGTATATGTACCACAATTTCTTTATTCATTCATTGATGGACATCTAGGTTGCTTCCATATTCTGGCTATTGTAAATAGTGCTGCAACAAACAATGAGATACATACATCTCCCTCAATTTAAAATTTCTCAGGGTATATACCTATTTTATTTTAAGCTGCCTGTGGAAATAATTTTCCTTGCCAGTATTTGATTTAGGAGTAGGCATGTGGCCTGCTTTTGATGAAAGAGACACCTGGGAAAGTCCACTGGGGACTTCTAGGAAAAATTTCCTTACCCTTGACACTCAAGGTTTCTCTTCTTCCTCTAGACATGCACTCTCTAATATGATAGCCACTAGACACAGGTGGCTATTTAAAATTAAATTAACTAAAATTAAGTGAAATTAAAAATTCAATTCCTCGGTCACACTAGGTACATGTCAAACTCTCAGTGTTCACCTGGGGCTAGTGTCTGCCCTATGGGACAGTGCAGACACAGAGTATTTCCATCATTGCAGAAAGTTCTATTGGATAATGCTGTACCTGGGTATTTTCAGCTTGGATTTGATGCCAAAACTGTGGTAGCCATCTGAAAAACTCTGAAAGGGGTTAAGGATTGCAAGTGAAACTGGAGATAACCTGAGATTTTGAAAGGTTGGCTTCCCTGATAATTCAGTTGGTAAAGAATCCGCCTGCAATGTGGGAGACCTGGGTTCGATCCCTGGGTTGGGAAGATACCCTGGAGGAGGGCACGGCAATCCACTCCAGTAGTCTTGCCTGGAAAATTCCATAGACAGAGGAGCCTGGCTGGCTATAGTCCTTGGGGTTGCAAAGAGTCAGATACAACTGAGTGACTTTCACTTCAGGGTACGTGCCTAGGAGTGGGATTGCTGGGTCATATGGTGTTTTTTTCCCTAGTTTTTTAAGGAATCTCCATACCATCTTCCATAGTGGCTGTATCAATTTACATTCCCACCAACAGTGCAAGAGGGTCCCCTTTTCTCCACACCCTCTCCAGCATTTATTATTTGTAGATTTTTTTATGATGGCCATTCTGACCAGTGTGAAGTGACACCTGATTCCAGTTTTGATTTGCATTTCTCTAATAATGAGCGATGTTGAGCATCTTTTCATGTGTTTGTTAGCCATCTGTATGTCTTTGGAGAAATGTCTGTTTAGGTCTTTTTCCCACTTTTTGATTGGGTTGTTGGTTTTTCTGGTATTGAGTTGTATGATCTGCTTGTATATTTTGGAAATTAATCCTTTGTCAGTTGTTTTATTTGCTATTATTTTCTCCCATTCTGAGGGTTGCCTTTTCACCTTGCTTATAGTTTCCTTTGCTATGCAAAAGCTTTTAAGTTTAATCAGGTCCCACTTGTTTACTTTTGTTTTTATCTCCATTACTCTAGGAGGTGGGTCATAGAGGATCTTGCTTTGATTTATGTCATTGAGGGTTCTGCCTATGTTTTCCTCTAAGAGTTTTATAGTTTCTGGTCTTACATTTAGGTCTTTAATCCATTTTTAGTGTATCTTCAAGTATGGTGTTAGGGAGTATTCTAATTTCATTCTTTTACATGTAGCTGTCCAGTTTTCCCAGCACCACTTATTGAAGAGGCTGTCTCTGCCCTATTGTATATTCTTGCCCTTTTTGTCAAAAATAAGGTACCCATACGTTGCTCTTTATTTTTGAGGTTTAGTAACTCTAATAAAATGTGCCTCTCTGCCTCAACTTATTTGGGAACCGTTGACCATTTCAAAAAGTAGATTCAAGTGCTTATTTCAAAAATATTACTTCCTTGGACAGTTTGTGTGTTCTCTCTGTTTTGTTCATTAATTTCAGTCACCAATTTTGCATACTTTGGATCTCCTTTGATATCTTTCACAACTATCGCATTTTCTTCTATAATTTTAAACTTTTGGTTATTTTTTTCTATTTTATCCCATTCAGTTTACAAGTCTGCCCTCCATGCCCCAGGTCATTATTATGGCAGAATCTATTTCCTATTTAGTGCTGACAAAATGATCTTTACTTATTGGATGATTTTATTTTTCTCTTCTGTTTTTTCTAGCTCTTTGCCAATCGTGTTTTTATTCTGTTGTCTCTTTTAAAAATTGTCTTCTTATATTTGTACTTTGATGCTTTGCTTTGCAGAGGTTATTACTCCTTTTAATGAGGTCATGTGAGGTCATACTATTGCTTTACTGAATACCAAGCTTTTTCTGATGTATGTTTATTATCTCTTTTCACATTGCAGTGTTTCTGCTACTCTCACACTAGGATTTTGGTGATGGCCACTTGTTAGTTTTTGGTTTTCCTTCATCTGTAAAGCGGGGAGTCCCCTCCAAATGGGCTTTATCCTGCAGAACTATGTGATAGAGAAAGGCCAGGACAGGGTGGTGGGATAGGAGGCGACCTATGTCAGGGAGAAAGTCTTGAGTGTTGTTCTGTTGTCCTCGGAGACTCTCTGTTACCCCTGTTTTTTAAAGAATCTGTGGTGTTCTGACTTTGCCATAGTAGGTATCCCATTTCAACATATTCAGTTAATGCTAGTTCAATTTTCGCTTCCGAATATATCTTCTGGTTTTATGAAAAAAAATTTTTGAAAATTTTAATTCTCTTCATTTTGTGTTTGTCTTAGAAATAGTGTGAATAGAAGAGAATGGATTCATCTACTACACACTGACTATGTACTTTTAAAATTGATATTCTCCTTCCAGTTGATATTCTCCTTCCAGTGTTTCATTAGTCTTATAACAATTTACATGGTTTTCATTTTTGTACTTTAAATAATCCTCTGATAGTCTTAGGTATATAAGGTTTTATCTGCTTATGTGGTTGTTTCTTTAGGGGCTGACACTTAGAAATAAAATTATTAGGTAAAGATGTGAACATTGTTAGGGCCTTTGATCTATGTTTATAATTTTTGTTTATAAATTTTTTTCTACATTTCTTCCAACAATGTGTCAGAATGCAGCAGAAATCCCTCTCTTCATAAACTCCCTCCTCTAACATTGACTAGGATTATAAAAAGCTCTTGATCATTTGACAAAAATTATAGTAAATTTAATTTATTTATTTAAAAACAAAATTTTTTTTGTGTGCTTTAATTACCTGTTCATATTCTTCATCTCAGTATCTATTTGAATAATTACATTCTTATCAGCTTGTATGAGTCTTTTAATAAGTGGTATCCTTGTCATTTTTTTAATAACGCTATTTTTCTTAAATCTTATTTATGATATATTTACTTCAGAATTTTGAAATTTTTATATAGTAGAATTTTAAAGAATTTAAAAAATTTAAAGAATTAATCATTTATCCTTTGTTTTTAATCTTAAACTCTTTTCCTTATTTGGAGGATAGATAATATTCAGTGATTTCTTTTAGATTTTTGAGAGTTCAATTTTTTAAAAAAATTTCTTCTTTATTTCACATGGACTTGCATTATCTGTTTGATTTTGTACTCTACATACTCAACATTATATTAATCATAAATATAATCTTATTTTTAAAGATGTTGTTGTAATAATGGTTTTTTCTACACAATAACCTGTTTGCAGGATGTATCATAACTTATTTGACCTGATTATTGGCTGTTTTTGGGCTTCCCTGGTGGCTCAGTGGCAAAGAATCAGACTGCCAATGCAGGGGACACAGGTTCAGTCCCTGGGTTGGGAAAATGCCCTAGAGGAGGAAATGGCTATGCACTCTAGTATTCTTGCCTGAAAAATCCCTCGGGCAGGGGAGCCTGGTGGGCTACAGTCCATGGGGTGGAAGAGTTGGACACAACTTAGCGACTTAACAATAGCAACATTTATTGGCTGTTTAGATTTCTTTCAAGGTTTTTACTATTAGTACTTTAGGGTAACTTTTGGTAAAAATAACTCTTCCAAGTAGGTACTTTGTCACATTTTTCATTAGTTTATTCTCACAAAAAGTATGATCAATAGGTCCAAAATTGTGAATATTATTAATCTCCTGATACAAATGGGTTCTCCTAGTTTGTCATCTAAGTCATATTGTTTGGAGAATCTCAACAAGGAAAGTGATGACTGAACACTTAACCTAGCTTATTAACTAGTAATCTATTATATTTTCTTCATTGATTTCTAGTATGCAAAAGCTATTCTCATCTTTGCTTTTTTTTTTGCTTTATTTCACATGCTGTGTGTTAAGTCACTTCAGTGTTATGTCTGGCCCTTTACAACCCTATGGCCTATAGCCCACCAGATTCTTCTGTCCATGGGATTCTCCAGGCAAGAAAACTGGAGTGGGTTGTTATGCCCTCCTCCAGGGAATCTTCCTAACCCAGGGCTCGAACCTGCATCTCTTATGTCTCCTACATTGGCGGGTAGGTTCTTTGCCACTCATCTTGGCAACCATTTATTTTCTTAGCAGCTACAGAGGAGAACATTGAGGCTAAGGGATATTCAGCACCTCCCCCCACACTGACAGAACCATTTTATAATACTCTTCTTAAATTTTATTTATGATATGTTTACTTTAGAATTTTGAAATTTTTGTACAGCAAAGTTTCAAGGAATTCTAATAGTTTATCTTTTGTCTTTAAGCTTAGACCCTGGCCCAGCTGGGGTGAGAGTCAGGTTTTCTGAAATGTAGCCCAGTATTCCTTTCTCTTGTCACCATTTCTTTGTAATGAACACAGCTCACTAACCAGCAGTCCAGAAGGGGATGATGGTTTTAAAGGAAAGACAATATTCAAGAGAAATAGCAGCCAGCACCTGTGCAAGAGCGGAAGCAGGTGGAATATCCCTCGAGGAGGATGCCACCTTTTGTGGCCCACCAAAAGTACTTGGGGTATTCAAGTCATCTTTCAGCAGTTGATCCTGAAAAATGTTGTGTGGCAAAACCCTGAGAATTTGGCCTGGTTTTAATCAAATATTTATGATGCCCTCATTAGTCTCCAGTCCAAGGGTAATACAGGCTCTCATTTGAATTTCCGAGTGATGAGGGAGTTTTGAAAGGAAATGTCATATTATATGCACTGTTTATACAGATCAAATATGCTTGTGTTGGTTTTGCAGACTGGTGTCGGTGCCACTGTTATTTACAGGGACGATGTTAATGAGGTGCAGAAGGAGCCCCCCTGGGGATCTCAGGGACACCCGGGCTACCGCAGGCCCAGGGAGGCCACCTCATGACCCTCCGGGCATCCGTGCGGCCACAGGGATGTGAGGAGGTGGCTCTGTCCCTGGGCTGCCTGGCAAGTTTGACTAGGGATGACGAGGTGACATTCACACCCAGCCTAGCAGTCAGAAGGGGAGGAATATTCCAGGCAGAGAAAGTCATGATCATAACAGCCTGGAGGCCCTGGAAAGCAGTGGGGTTTTCATTAATTGAAGGCTCAGTCTCACTGGAGACGGTGTGATGGGTCTGGGTGGGGTGACTGGAGGTAAGCAAGATCAGAAGGTAGAGGCTGGGATCCCTGTGGCCTTGTAAGCTCCGTGACTGACTTTGGAGGCTGTCCTTGAGGCCATGGGAAGGCCCTTGTGGATTTTAAGCTAGTGAGTGACATCATCTGGTGATATCTTAAGAAGATGACTCTTGCTTCATCATAGAAAACGGATTGGCAGGAGGCACGGCTGCTGCAGAAAGACATGTTAGGAGATTGGTTCAGAAATCTTGGGGATAGATCATGAAAATGTGGAACAGAGCAACAGAGAGGTAGATGGATTCTATTTAGGTTCTAGAATCCACAGTATTCAGTAGCTCTGTGTAACAGGGGATGAGGAAGAAGAAAGCCTTAGAGTTGACTCTAAGTGTCAGCTTGGGTGCCTGTGTTTTGGGGGACCTACAGAAAAGGGGCTTCCTTCTGCTTGGAAAAAAAGATAATGAGTTTGTCTCAGATAATCTGAGTTGGAAATGACTTCCATCTATCCCATCTAAGTAAACAGCTGGGGGCAGTGATCTGGGTCTCCAGGGGTAAACATGGGAGTGTATAGAGGTGAATGTAGATTTGGAAGCTGGAAGTTGAAGGTATTTTTGTCTTCCGGTCTGCATTTTCTCTGAGAGGTGTAAGTTACCTGCTGGTGGAATCTTGGATGGCACAAAGGTGTGTGGTGGGGGCTGGCTCCAGAAGATTCAGAGACGAGAGATTGAGCAGTGTAAGGAGCTCGCGGTTTAGTTGAGGATGCAGGCAGGGGAGCAGAGGATGGTGTCAACAAGGAAGCGTGCAAACAAGGTAGAGAAAGCGGGCTTCCAAGGGGCACCCAGCTCCACCTGGACAACGGGCGGTGGGAAAATAGGGAAGGGTTAGTTAGAAAACAGGACACATCTGTGGTTTCATTTGAAATTTAAAGAACGAGCAGGTTTTATCCAGTAGAGTAGGTGTGGGCATTCTGTGTGAAGGCGGACTGCAAGCATGAGGATGTGAGATGGAGAAAGAACTCCGAGGCCGTTTGTCCTGAAAACTGTCTGAAGCACCTGACTCAGCACCCAGGAGTAAGTAGATGCTCAGTATTTAGTGGGAAGAAGACGGAAGAAAGGAAGGGAAGAGAGAGGGGGAAGGAGGAAGAAGAGATTTGAAAGAAAGGAGAAAGAGAGAAGGAAGAAGGAGGGAGGGAAGGAAGGAGGGGAAGAAAATTAACTGAAAGCTTAGCAGAGTCACATGGTAATGAGGCAGGAGGGCTGCAAGGGGGGGGGGCACGGGGGGGCACAGAGCCTGGCAAATCGAGGTAAGGGTTCCAACTTGATCTGAGAGTGGGGGCTCATTGCATGGCGTTACCCAAAGCGGGACACTGCTCCCTTTGCAGTGTTTGCTAATAGCGTCTCCCAGAAGGGTTGGGGCTCCTCAGACGGCTTCCTGAAGGAGGTACATGTTTAGATTTTGCTGACCCGTGTTTCCAGGTCTTTGTTTAATGCAAGTTCAGCAAAAACAGGCTTCAGTGAGAGCCAAAGGTCTGAGAGGCTGTCAGGGGTGGAAGCTGCAGGGCTCCCAGGAGTGTGGAAGGAAGGACTCCCTCAGGCCCTGCGAGGCGCCACACCCTGCCTTTCTCAGCACCCCCACCCACCCCACCGTCAGGGAGGGCCCTGGAGAGAGAAATAGGACAGAAACGAGGAAATCAAGAGGCTGCGGAGCTGGGCCCCTTCCTGGGGCCGAGAGGGGCCAGGGCCCAACCGTCCTGGCTGCCTTCTTGCTGGCGGGGTTGGAGAGGGGGCGTTGCTCTGGTGGGAGGCGTCAGTGAGCTACAGAGCTTCTTTCTTTCCTCTCCTCTCCCTTTCCCCTTCTCTTTTGTATTAACACACAGCAGGGGTTGGACCATGAAAGAAGGCTGAGCACTGAAGAACTCATGCATTTGAATTGTGGGGCTGGAGAAGACTCTTCAGAGTCCCTTGGACTGCAAGGAGATCCAACCAGTCCATCCTAAAGGAGATTGATCCTGAATATTCACTGGAAGGACTGATGCTGAAGCGGAAGCTCCAAGCCCTTGGCCACCTGATGCAAAGAACTGACTCATTTGAGAAGACCCTGATGCTGGGGAAGATTGAAGGCGGGAGGAGAAGGGGCTGACAGAGGATGGGTTGGTTGGATGGCATCCCTGACTCAATGGACATGAGTTTGAGCAAGCTCCGGGAGATAGTGAAAGATACGGAAACCCAGTGTGCTGCAGTCCATGGGGTCACAAAGGGTCAGGCCCGACTTAGCGACTGAACAACAACACAGCAAGGGATGCATGGTGGAGCTAGGGTTGCCTTTTCTTCATCAGGCCCTCATGTGATAGAAAGAACATAAACTTAAATATAGGCAATTCTGGTTTTTCACCCCAGGTTTGCTTTTTCTTATTATTGTGTAACATAAAGTGAGTTATTCCAAGTCTCAGCCTTTGTGTTGTTGTTGGTCTTAAACAAAGGACAATTCTTTTCTTTTTTTTTTCTATCATAGCATGGCTTTAAGGAAATGTCCAGCATTTGGGAGGCATTTAGTAAACATGCATTTTCATCCGCGTGTCTCCTGGGAAGTACTTTCCAATCTAGGGATCCAAGAAGGTTCTAGAAGGAGGATCAGGAAGAGAAACTTCAGAAAGGGAGACTGGATATAGCTTTGAGCCCAGCTTATTTGTGTGGAAGAGGCACCAGAAAGTGATTCGATATCTTGTAATAAACCAGAATGGAAAAGAATCTGAAAAAGAATATATATATCATATATGTATAATATATATATTGGGTTGACCAAAAAGTTCATGCAAGTTTTTCTATACTGATTTTTAAATTTTATTTTTTTTATTTTATTATTTTTTATTTTAACACTTATTTTTTGTTGTTGATTTGGGTGTGCTGGACCTTTGTTGCGGCGTGCGGGATCTAGTAGTCTGGCCAGGGATTGAGCCCAGGCCCCCTGCATTGGGAGGGCAGAGTCTTAGCCTTTGGATCACCATGGAAGTCCCACAGGTTTTCCATTACATCTTACAGAAAAATCCAAGCAAACGTTTAGGCCTGTCCAGTATATAATTGAATTGCTTTGCTGTACATCAGGAATTGACACAACATTGTAAATCAACTATACTTCAATTAAAAAAAAAAAAAAGCGAAGAAAGAAGCCAGGCACAGGAATGGGAGGTATGCAGATGGGTGGAAGACTTCCGCTTGAGGTGGGGTGAGCAGCCTCCGAGGGCTCAGGGCATGCTGGCAGAAGGGCAGGATGGTGGGTGGGTCTCTCTTTCATAAGAAGAGAGGGAACCACTGATGGCCCTCCCCCACTGCCCGATAGTGTGTTGAGTTAGGTCACGTCTTGCGGTCCCCGGTGGAGTGTTCCAGTTGCACAAAAGGAGTAGAGGCTGCTGACAGATAACTATGCTCCCAAGGTCAGATCGATGACTGATGCAGGCAGGCAGAGCGTGAGTCAGGTGATGAACAGAAGGACGGAGATGTGATTAGTTTGGGAGGGCAGGGCTGTTTGAGATCTGCTCTCTCTCTGGTCAGGCTTCCCCGGTGACTCAGTGGCAAAGAATCACCTGCAATGCAGGAGCTGCAAGAGATGATGGTTCAATCCCTGGGTCAGGAAAATATTCTGGAGAAGGAAATGGCAACCCACTCCCACTCCAGTATTCTTGCCTGGAGAAGCCCATGGACAAGGAGCCTGTCCAGCTACAGTCCACAGAGTCTCAAAGAGTCAGACATGACTGAAGTGACTTAGCATGCATCCACACGTCTCTCTGGTCATCTCTCTCAGGGGAGGTGATTTATATGTGAGTCTTTCTGCTAGTTTCAAAATAAGACACCTGGAATATATGTTGCATGTTACTGTGTGTAATTATGAATAATTCATGTAAAAGCTGCATAGAATCATAGAGGTGTTACTTTCACCAACAACTCCAGTGAATCCAACAGAACTCAGGCCTGTGTTTCAGGGTCTTTACGATGATTTGGAAATGTGGCAATGAGAATCAACAAAAGACAAACAAATAGGAAAAGATCCAGTGCCTGTCCTAAGGATCTTCCACTGTAGCTGGAAGACAGTCATCAAAGTTTCCTCCTCATTTATTTATTAAATAAAAGATAATACAGTTCAACATCAAGAATGTACAATTAGAAGTCAGTTCTCAGAGAGTCTAGAGGGGTAATGGCCAGCATGTATGGGGCGACAGGGAAGATTTCAGAGTGGAAGGGACATTTGAATTGGGTCTTGAAGGAGAGGAGTGGGAGCAGGATATTTTGGTGGAGCGTGGTCAGGGTCATGAGATTCCAGACCTGGTTTCTAGCTCCATCTGCCCTGCCATGGAACATATAGGGGGAAAACGTCATTTAGTCATATCCAACTTTTTGTGACCCCTTGGACTGTAGCTCACCAGGCCCCTCTGTCCATGGATTTCTCCAGGCAAGAATACTGGAATGGGTTGCCATTTCCTTCTCCAGGGGATCTTCCTGACCCAGGGATCGAACCCAGGTCTCCCACATTTCAGGCAGATTCTTTACCGACTGAGTCACCAGGGAAGCTTCCATAGAGGATAAAGTTAAACTCAAAGTTAAATATCTAGGGGGAAAAGTTTCCCTATCCTCTTACTCTCCCACTTTATGTTAGAAAGAGATGCTGATGCCGTATTAGAGTTAAAAAGACTTCAAAAAGTCCATCGCACTGCCCATGTGCCTGAGGTCTGGTAAGACTTCCTCTTCGATGCCCCCAGGGTACCATTTCAGGTCCATGTGAGGACGGTGCCTTCATCTTTTTCCATAAATCCATGGACTCAGTCCTTCACCCTCCCAATGTACCACCAGTCTTATTTGTGTTTACTTTCCACGTGACTGCTTTAGAGCTGGCTGCTTGTTTGCAAATCCCACGAAAACCAAGGTCTTATCTGAAGTCTTCTCCTCTGTGTTCCCCGAGCCCAGCTTAGAACCTGTTGGGAGTTAGGAGTCCATTGCTCTGTGTGGGTGAATGTGTAAGTGGAAGAAAGGCAGACTGGATGAGTGTAGGTAAGAGGTATAATTGACCCTTCCTAGCTATTTTTTCTATAGATTTCAAAGATAAGATCACTATGTTCTCTTACCTTAAAAAGTGTATTTTCTTTATATTCTTTATTTTTCTTTTGGTTTCTGTGATACGTAGAAAATTTCTACACACCCTAATACATTAGGATTCTTTTAAATGGACATGTGTAAAAAAAATTACTCCTATTCCTATTACGTAGGGAATCAAAATAGTTAACATTTTGATATTGCTTGCAATATTCCCCCTGCATTTATCTGAATAGTTGCCCAGGAGTCAGTAGTATATCTATCAGCATATTAAAAAATGAAATAGGAACATTTATACAGTTTTGTTTAATATTTTTTGACAGCATTATATCCTAAGCATATTTCTATGTTAACATTTTTTTAAAGCAAATCAACATTTCATTGTATGGCTGTATAATTCATTAAGCCATTTTTATATAATTGGACATTTTTAGGTGACGTTCATATTTTGAATGTTATTAAAGAGAAAAATGTAATGCAATCTAAATCTTTGAGGGCCATTTTGGTTATTTCTTTAAAGTTTCAGATTTCGATTAATTAAAACAATGTGCATTCTTGTTTTGTTGTTGCTGTTTAGCTGCTAAGCTGTGTTCGACTGTTTGCAGCCCCAAGGACTGCAGCATGCCAGGTTCCCCTGTCCTTCACTATCTCCTGGAGTTTGCTCAAATTCATGACCACTGAGTCAGTGATCTAAAGGACTCTCAAGAGTTTACTCCAGGATCACAAATGCTTATTTTAAGGCTTGTTAAGTCAATTACCAAATTGTTTTCCTGCAAAATTATCTCAATTGACAAGTTTTTTTTTGCCAGTGAGCATGTTCATTTTACAATGTCGTATTAGGTCTGAGACCAAAATTCAGTAGTGGTTTGGGTTCAACTTCAGGTTTTCCAGGCTTTTATGCTCATTGCCAGTTCTTAAAGACCATCATTCAGTTCCTAATACTGATCAATTTCAGCGGTTTTGAATACATATTCAACTAAATTTTTGGAGACAGTTTTTTGAGGACAGATAAATGTTCTGACCTCTTGTCTGGTGAAGAGTAAATGGCTTTCTTTTGTATTCACTCATGAAAGATTATTTTGTTGGGTCCAATTCTCCTGGGGTGCAAATTTTGCTCCTCAAATCTCTGTAGATGTTTACTCATGATTTTCTATCATTTAATCTCAAAGAAGGTAGAATCTATCCTGTGTATTATTCCTTCTTAAGTCATATATATTATACATTGGGTATTGTAGGACTTTTTTTTCCTTTCTCCTTGCATTTGCTCCTCTTTGATTTTTTTTCCTCCCTAAGCAAGATCAGTCTTTCTGCTGAAAATACCCTGGTCTCCTTTCAATCTTCATGCTACTTCTATGCTGATTGTCCTAACTTTTTACTCATCATCACCTTTAACTCAGATAGTCAACTTTTTTTCTTATTCTTGTTTCTTTTTCTCATCCTCTACTGAATTGTTTTCAATTCCTTGTTTTACAAAAAAGAAAAAAAAATGTTGTTCTATATTCTAAAAGATCTATTCCCCTTCACATTAGGTCACTGATTGAAATTTTTCACGGTGCCACTTCTCATCTTTGCAGACCTGGAGCATCTTAGTGCTGGTCCAATCCTTTCTCACCTCACTCGTTTCCTTTTTCCTCTTGCAGAGTTCTTCGCTTTGGCATTGGTACTTCTTTCATGACTTTCGAACGGGCCCCACTGATGATACTCAATCATGCAGACCATTTTCCTTTTAAAGCCAATTAGCACTAAATCATTCTCTGTGTCCTGGTTTCTCATGGACTCTTCAAGCTCATGTTGTCTTTCCCCTCCTTTTGTTCTGCAGTGTTGTTCTTTCTAATAAGCCCCATTCACTGTTGACTCATCCTCAAGCAAGAAGAGAGCTTTCCAGACCCCGTGTTGACCAAAGCTGAGATGTGTATACAATGTCCCCATGCGTGCTCTCTCTCATTCACAGATTACACACATTTTGAGCTCCTCAGTGCCAAACATCTTCTATACTAATGGTAAGAATAAACACAGTGGAAATGATGACACGACCTGTTTCTGATTAAGGATTAGCACATTAGTACAGTCAATATAATGAGTTCTGTACATACATGAGCTCATTTATTCTCGCAATGACCGTGCATTATCTATTGAAGTAAATTTCACAGCTGAGAACACTGGGGACTGGAAAAGTGTACACGTTAATGTAGGATGTCCATCCAGCCAAGACTGCAAAATCTGGTTTTTAGCTCACCCCATATTAAGGGATGGTTCTGATGGGTTCATAGAAAGGGGCACTGTGCACCCAGACTGCCCCTTTTCTTAGTCTCAAGGTCAGAGTCAGCACACAGGACGTGTGCAAAACTATCATTTCCAAGGTGAGCCACTTTCAGGACCTTCCATCTCTGATTCTGCTTGATGTGCCTCAAATACAGAGACCACACCTTCCAAAGCCTGTCATGCCACCACTGTGTGCCCATGACTTTGGATCTACTTCTCTGAGTGTTAGTCTCTTGAAAACTAGAAAACAGTGAGATGAGTGGTAAGATTGGAACTAGCTGGCCTCTCCAGGGTCTATAATCTGCTCTGTACCATGTGAAGTACTCTATCTGTATTAATCCCATGACTACTCACAGAATCCCTGGGAAAGAGATGCTGTTAGCAAGCATCCCCATTTTACAGCCGAAAGTACTGAGTCAGGGCAATCCTAATGCCTCTACCTCATAGGCGGTTGTTGGAGGAGGAGGGGAGGCAGCAGTGAGGTCCTGATAATAAAATGAGAGAGTGACCTCCTAGTTCCTTGCTTTGGTTGCATCTTCTATGTCTGTCTCAGAGGACCATTGAAGGTGGGCACAGGGTCTTTCCCCTTATTCTCGGGAAGGAGGGTTCAATTGCTCAGCAGTGGTAGAACAGGGCAGACCAGGAATGTCACTCTTTAGTCTTGTCCCCCGAGTTACACACCCAGGCTTGCTCTTGCCAGATGTTTGCACAGGGCTGATTATCAAGCTTCCTTTTAAGTGATGACTCAGTGAGCTTTTGTTCTCCATCTTTCTGAGCCTCTGATTTCTCATCAGTAAACTAGTAACTTTGACAGTCCTGCCTTCAGAGGGTGGTGGCGAGTACTAAGTAAAAACTATGTCAAGCCCTTATCATACCACCTGGGTCAAAAATTTCGAGGCTCTAAAATGTTTATCATGTTTACCATTATTTTTCTGTGTTCAGAATTACTATAGTAAGAAACCGCAGGAAATTATATCCAAAGCTGCCAGTTTGATGCCATTTTAAAAGCTGAACCAACACAGGCTGATTTAAAACTATATGTAAGTGTATGTTCACGTTGATTGTAAATTAGTGCTTGTCAACAAAGGGAATCAGACAAGGGTGCAAAATGGCAGCCTTGGGCAATGTCAAAGTCTCGGGCAGTCTCAGTTCCTGGTCCTCTTTCCTAACTTCCTTCCTTGGCTGGTCCCTGGAAGCAGTGATGGTCCAGCTCATTTATCTCAGAATGTGCCTCTCCCAAGCTCAATTCTTTTTGAGATCCTAGCCCTTTTACATACTGGGCATATTTCCTAAGGCAGCTCGTTCATTCATTCATCTCGTTCATTCATGCCACAGACAGTTACCGAGCAACTCCCGTGTGCCAGGCTTGGCCCTGGCTGCTATGGATACGAAGACTAACAAGGTGCAATCCCGCTATCTCCATCCCCTATAACCCCATAGACCCAATGCAGCCCCTGGGCCGGCAAAGTCCGCAGGAACTCAAGGTCACGAAGGTGCCTCCTTGAAAAGGGAAGTGACAAATTTCACGCAACTTTCAAAACAAGGATGTCACTTGTCCCACCTCGAGACATCCCCTGGTGTCTTTCCTCAAAATGCATGGGAGTGTAAAGCCCAAATCTCACCTGTCTCTAAATCATAGAAATTCCAGGGTTGGCCTCATTAGCCCCTTGGTGGGGAGGCTGGCCTCAGCCATGCTGAGTCTTCTCCCACCTGACACCACTTCACTCTGAATTACTCTGGGCTTTTTCTCCATATAGTCTGTGCCCATCCGTGCTCTCAACTGCCGTCTGTATAGGAGATAACTCTGGTGTGACAAGCTCTTTCAGAGGGTAGATATTTTTAAAGATTGTCAGGATCCTGCCATCAGCCCTTATTATGGAGTACTTCTAGGCTTTTCATGGAAACAAAGTTGGGAGCAAATACCTTTCTAACTCGCCATCCACCCTGACAGAGAGTGTGCTATTATTACTCCAGGAGGTTACCATCCCACTGGGTTTTCAAGTTGTTTCATTACTTTTTTCATGACTTGTATTTATTTTTCAGCACCTGTGAAAAAACACATTGATATTTCAATACCCACTCTCACAGACTGCCTGTTGGGTGAGAGGACTTGCATTCCTTGAAGGCAATTTTTTTTTTAGAAAGTTATTTAAAAGTTTAAAATCAAAAGTGAGTTTATATTTGTCCTTTTAGCATCTGGCTTAAACAGTTGCTTTTTTTTTTTAAAACTTTCATCCCAATTGAGCATTTGGATTTAAATAGTTCAAAGATGCTGTTTTGAATTTAAATACAAAAAAATAAATAAATAAGAGGCTGGATTCTATAGATTTGAAAGAAATTTGCCTCCCAGTAGACCTCATGTAGCTGAGTCCTAGCTTTGTTTTCTAAGCATCTGCTGAGTGTCTCTACATGGGAATCCCACAGACCATGCAAACTCAGCATGGAAAAAGAAAAATAATTTTCTTTCCCCCCCGATTCTATTTTTCCTCCCGTGGCCCCTTATTTCTTGTGTTAACAACATTTCCTGTCCAGTTTCCAGGGAGAGATGTACTGAATTCATTTGCAAGCTCCCCCTTCTTTACCAATGAGCTTCTTTCACCATGACATCCTGTCAGCTTTTCCTCCCTGTGTCCCAGGAGCCTAGGTTCTCAAGATACAGATGCTCTGGCCTCGTTTAGAGAGTCTGATGATCGATATTTCAAGCACACTCCCAAGTTTATTCAGATGTACCCCGGGTTGTAAGAAGTTTCTAGTCCTCCTCTCATGAGCTCAGTCTATGCATGCCTTGTTTTAAACTGATTTTCATAATGGTCCAGGCTGCCCCTGCGGCTCAGGAGGTAAAGAACCCTCCTGCAATGCAGGAGATGCAGGATCCCCCTGGGTCAGGAAGATGCCCTGGAGAAGGAAATGGCAACCCACTTCAGTGTTCTTGCACAGAAAATCCCAAGGACAGAGGAGCCTGGCGGGCTGTAGTCACGGGGTCACAGAGTCAGACGGGGCTGAGTGACAGAGCACTAGTATGACTAATGGCTCACCTGGTCTCTTTGCGCCCCATTCTGAACTTCTCCAGGCTGCCTTTGCGCCCTTTTCAAGATTCAATAATGTGGTTACAGCTGAGTTCTAGAAGTCAGCGGAACCCCATTCCTCTAGGACAGTGTCCAGACAAGTCAGCGGGCATCCTTTAGACTCCAAGAGCATGCTCCAGTGTGCTTCCCCATCATTTTATTTCACATGCCCTCTACTTCTTCATGGAAAATTCCAGAGTTTACAAGAATTCAAAACTAAGGTCAGGTTGCGTGGATGTGAGTCATTTCTCAAACAGGGATTGTCCTGCTGACCAAAACACATCAATATTATTGCACTGTGGACATTTTATATTTTATTTTTTGGTCATGGCAGGAGTCATGTGGGGTTTAGTTCCCCAGCTAGAGACTGAACCAGCGCCCCCTGCATTGGTAGTGCAGAGTCTTAGCCACTGGACCACCAGGGAATTCCCCACTGTGAGTATTTTAAAGGATGTGTTGGCCATTGACATTTACTGAAGAATCATGGAGATAGTAATAGGACTTACATGGGAGTTGGTGCAAACCATAGGATGATTCCTTGGGACAGTTAGTGTAGAAGGGAGGCTTGCAAAAGACATGAGAGCTGCCTTCAAATATATGAGGAAGGATCAGAAAGGGAGGGCTTCCATTCTTAGGGATAGAATTGGGGCCAGTGGGTAGAATCCAAGGGGATTTCACCTTGGATATAAAGCTGTCCAATCAGGGCTCTGCAAAAATGAATGGACTTCATTAGGAGGTAATAGGACTTCCCTGGTGGCTTAGAGGGTAAAGCGTCTGCCTGCAATGTGGGAGACCGGGGTTTGATCCCTGGGTCAGAAAGATCCCCTGGAGAAGGAAATGGCAACCCACTCCGGTACTTTTGCCTGGAAAATCCCATGGTCAGAGAAGCCTGGTAGGCTACAGTCCATGGGGTCGCAAAGAGTTGGACATGACTGAGTGATTTCATTTTCACTTTCAGTAGGTAATGAGCTCCTTGTCAGTGCAGATATACAAGTAGAGATAAAGTTCATAGGAAAAATAGAAGATGCTTAAACAGTGCCTGGTCCATTGTAATCTTTAGTTGTTGCTGTTTTCGTCATCATCATTGACTTAATTCAAGGGTTAGAGGCATACGAGGAACATATGACATTAAGCTCTCCTCCAACAATGGGGTTTTGTGAACCTGCACATTGCAAAAGGCTGGCACAGCTGGTTACTGTAATGATTTTAGAGCCTAGTGAGCATCTTAAAACCAGCACATGTGCACTGCATGAAACATTCCATCCAGAGCCGGCTCCCTATTCAGACTGATTTTATTTTCATGACTGGAAATAGGTTTTACATAATCTCCCCACGTTGTTTCATTCCGAAGGTTTCTCCCTCACCTGCGTTATCTTGTGTGCTTTCTGAGACATTGGTGATCAACCTTTGCAACAGCAGGCACCAAATTCTGCTTCGAAACAAAGTAATGAGAACAATTCACAGAGAGGCACTGCCTTGCATGGTGGCGGCTGCGATGGACCAGGGGGCTCACCGCGTCATTTTCCAGGGATGATGCCATTTACAAAGTGACAAGTATATTCTTAATAAAATTTGAATCTGCCCTTTTCTGAGGCATCACTCTATATGGAAGTATTTTATTTTCTTCCTAACTTGAGTATTCACATCCTGCCATCAATCAACAGTTTTTATGAAAGGTGCAACAATCGTAGAGTTAGAAAAATGAACCTTACTAAATATTGGGGCTGATAATTCTGGCTTCTAATGTTCTTCCAAAAATGATGTCAGTCTTATCAAGAAACTGGATGGTGAACAAAGAACTCTGTGCTTTTAGTTTTCATTTTCTTTTCTTGATTCATGACTTTGAAACTTAAAGAGATCTAGGTAATTATTTAAATACAGTCTTAACATTATTGCCATAAAGACAATCTCCTTGGACCTCTTGATGAACAGGAATATCTGTACATCTACCTATGAATATATATGTAAAGATATGCATGCACACACACATATATATGTTTGTGTATATCTTCACATATACATATGTACACATACTGCATATATTTAATATTTTGAAAATGGTAAAATACACCAAACATCTAGAATTCTATGTATCCCTTCCCTCTCCTCCCTCCCTCCTTCACTCTATCTGCCTTTCTGTCTGGAATACGTATAAGTACAAGTTGAGCTCACCTTTTTTCCACCATTACCCCATTTTCCTCTCCTTCTCCAAAGAGAACCATCATCAATATTTTCTGTGAATCTTTTAGTTCATGCTTTAATATGCTATTGAATATAAATCCTTAAGAAGCACATTTTTTCCCCAGTAACTAATAGCCAGCTTATTTTTGATTTTTAACTGTCACAAACAGTGCTGGAATGCACATCCCAGACTATGTTTTCTTGTAAACATGTTGGGGAAAGTTTCTGAAGGGTGGCATTGTAGAATTTAGGGGTCTCGGACTTGAAAGAGAAAAAAAGTTAATTTTCATTTTTATTGACATTTACCTGAAATTTAGCACTTCCTTTTTGAATGTAGACAGCAAACCCTAGTAGCTTCAGTGGTGCTGCGGCTTTGTCGCAACATGGACACCCCAGTTTCAGATCACATTGCAGTTGGTGAAGGTGCCTCAAAATACAATTAAGGAGCATCGGCACTTCAACTGTACAGTGTATAAAAATACTGCTAGACTTTTAGTTTGGCAAGTGAAGAAAGAGTACTTATAATCTCAAAATTCTGTGTATTAAACATTCATAAGTGCTTTCAATATAACTGGTTTCATTTAAAATTCTTGTATGCATTTATTATACACATTATAATGCTACATGTTATAATGTGTATACTATACATATTACATAATATATAGACATGCTGTATATATCATATACATATAAAATATAGTATGCCACAAATAATGCATATGAATAAGTATGATTATATATGCATATATAATATAGTATATCTACAATAATGCGTATGTATATACATATCACAAGACTATCAACAAGGTTCATGACAAAAAAAAAAATGAGTCATCTTTTTCCGAGGTGAATGCTCTAACAGTACAATTTCTGGGGCACATGGTGTTCACGATCTGCTCTTTAGTAGACATTGACAAGTGCGGTAATAAATGATGTTGCCATTCACTTGACACACCTACTAGGTGGCTCAGATGGTAAAAAATCTGCCTGTAACGCAGGAGACCAGGGTTCGAACCTTGGGTCGGGAAGATCCCCTGGAGAAGGAAAATGGCAGCCTTACTTCAAAATTCTTGCCTGGAGAATCCCATGGACAGAGGAGCCTGGTGGGCTACAGGCTGTGTGGTTGCAAAGAGTTGGACGTGAATGAGTAACTAACACTTTCACTTGATTAACAAGATACTCCTAAGAGACTTATAAACTGCATGGAATTTTTGAAGATGTATTTTTCCCTGAAGTTGCCCTCATAAATTCCCTGAAAACTCACATTTTCTACCACTGATCTTCAAAGTGGGTGTTTGCCCCTAGGGGTACCCAAAATGATTTATTTTGGTGTGAGGAAACATACTAGAACTCTGTTTCTGTTTATTGTCATCTAAAAATATAAGTAGAAATTAAACTGTATTAAAACATGCTTGTTAATATTTACATATTTATATCATGATTTATAAATATATAGACATAATATTGGGACATGTTTACAAGTCATGTTTTGATACCAGTACTTAAGACAATGGGCACAATGACAAAAGTGGTTACATTTATTTATTTTCTTATTTTAATTAAAAATTTATTTTATATTGGTGAATAGTTGATTAACAATGTTGTGTTTGTTTCAGGTATATAGCAAAGTGATTCAGTTATCCATATACATGTATCCATTCTTTTAAAAAATTTTTTCCTGTTTAGATTTTTATTGAATATTGAGTAGAGTTCCCTGTGCTATAATATAGGTCCTTATATAATGGCTACGTCTTCTGATGACGTACTATGTGCCAGTTGCTTTGCAAGCATTGTTCAGTTCAATCTTCATAACCCTACAGACGAGGCACAATCATTTTTAGTTAATCAGGAAGCTGAGAATGAAAGCTGTCACCCAGTTTGCCTCAATGTTGCTTTTAGTAAATTGTGGAATGAGGAATTGCATTTGCACCTTTTTTTTTTTCTGAGTCCATAGCTCAGTCTCTTTTCACCATGCCTCCTTCTCTTTGACTCTCCTTCAGCTGATATGTAAATATTAGTTCCATGAGGGCAGAGTCCATCTGCCCTTGTCTCTACTCTGTCTCAAATGCCCCAAACAGTGCCTCGCAAGCTGTAGGGTAGTAGTCTAATTTTACTTAATGAGTAATTGAAGGAAAGAAAGAAAGGAGGGCGGAGAGGAAAGAGAAAGAATGAACACAGAAAATCTACACACACACACAGAACACAAGAAATCCATGTGCTAGTGTGGGAAATGGACAGGCCAGTTGGTCAGTAGGACAGTCTTGGGCCTGTACTTGGTGTGGTGGACGCGTGGAGATGGTGGGGTCATCTTGGTGTAGGCTGAAGCAGGAGAGTGCTCCTAAATGGGCAAGATGGAAAGTCCATTTCTATCAAGGAAGCTGGCATTTATTCCGGGTTTTTGCACAACAGGAGAGGGAGGGGATTAAGAGGCGGGAAATTGGGGCTGACCAGAGTCTGGAGAAGGAAATGGCAACCCACTCCAGTGTTCTTGCCTGGAGAATCCCAGGGACGGCAGAGCGTGGTGGGCTGCCGTCTATGGGGTCGCACAGAGTCGGACACGACTGAAGCGACTCAGCAGCAGCAGCAGCAGAGTCTGGGGTCTGGGCTCATTTGCGTCTACATGGGAGCTGCATGCCTTTGAAGAGCAAGGAGGTGGGTACCTCCATCAGAGTGACAGGTTCTAGATTGTCTTTGGTCTCTTTTGTCTACCTTTCCAGTCAGGGGTCTCCCAAGATGCTGCTGGGGGAATGCAGGACAAGGCATTGGCTAGACCCTTGTTCTGTCGCAACATGATACCTGTATGGAGCTGGGGCCCATGCTCACTCTCTAAGCAGGCCGGTGGGGGAATAGTTAAGGTTCTCAGCCAGCCAGTGGCAGGGTCTAGATGCCATGTTCTGTGTGGTTTGAAATGAGAGATAGGAGAGGACATGGCCCCTTTATTCTCAAACTTGAACCCCAATAATCTTTCCGCACAGAAAGTCCTTAAGACTTTCCTCCACTTGTAGCAGCAAGTTGAGGTGAAGGACAGGGCAAAGAGTGTGACATGACAGACGGGGCCATCCCTTGGTTAACAGTGAATCCTCAAGCAGACATTCACAGACTCATGGAGAGAGAATCCTCCAGAGAAAACAACTGCTGAAAACACAGCACTGAGTGGGAACTGATGGATACAAACGATCCCAGGTGTTTTGCAGAACACACTCAAGACCCCGACCCGAGGGTAAGAGCATGTCGGCGCCAAGGGCACGGGACAAGAATGTGGATGCTCCCATGAGATGTGCAGGATTCCCAGCACACAGAGAGATCTGATGACGCTGCAGCAGAGCCCATGGAAGGAGCAGCTCCAGGAGGAAGAGTCAGAAGGACTCTTTGGGGTCCATGGCCCATGTCTTGGAGAGGTCGATGCTGGGTGACCTTCATGGAGACACCCTGGACCGTGAGTTCATTCATTCATTTGCAGTTCTCTTGCTGTGTTCGTAAAGTACCTGGGAGCATGTTTTGAAGGATATATTTAGGCCCAAACTGAAAAGGCAACCGTGAGTTTGGTGCCTAGATTCAACCGAAGAGCTGATGGTCTATTGGAGTAAACTGTGGGTTTGATGGATGGTGGGGTGTGGAAAATCCAGAGGGCTCCCTTTGAGGACTTTCCCGGCAGCCCAGTGGCTAACACTCTGCACTTCAAATGTAGGGAGCTGGTTGGGGAACTAAGATCCCACCTGTGCTGGCATGGCCAAAAATAAATAAATTAAAAAATAACAGGGCTTCCTTTGGTACTGGGCATTGCTTTAGTCTCCAGCCTGAATTGCATATTGGGTTTTTTATTTTCATTTCTTTAGTTGTATTTTATATTGGCGTATAATTGGTTAACAAAGTTGTGTTAGTTTCAGGCGTATAGCAAGGTGATTCTGTTATACATACACATGTATCTATGCATATTGGCTCTCGAGTAGGAAATATTCCTATGGCTCTCAGTCCCACAGCGGCACCAAATTGACACTCAGGATTTAAGAGCTGGAAGCTTCATTTAACAAAATCTCTAACACTTTGCTAGTAGCAGATACTACTGTAGCGGCAAGGCCCTGGACCAGATAGTTTGACTTTATGTGATCTAGAAAAAAAATCACCCTAGCCTGCTTCTTGTCAAAAATAAGTCTGGTTGCCTGGATGGGAGGGGTGTTTGGGGGAGAAAGGATGCATGTATATGTATGGCTGAGTCGCTTTGCTATCCGTCTGAAACTATCACAACACTGATATTCAGCTCTGCTGCTGTTCGGTCACTAAGTTGTGTCCAGCTCTTTGAGACCCCATGGACTGCAGCAGGCCAGGTTCCTCTGTCTTCTACTATCTTCCAAAGTTTGCTCAAGATTCATATCTATTGAGCCAGTGATGCTATCTAACCACCTCATCCTCTAACTGGCTATACTCTGATACAAAATTAAAAATTAAAAAAAGAATAAGTCTGGTCACTTTCTTTGTTCTTATTTTTAAAACCGGGTACAATGAACAGGGATGCTCATTGAGTTCTGGGTTTAGTTGGCAGAGTAGACAGGGGGATTTTATGATACGATTTGCCAAAAGAAAGGCTTCTTCTTTCTCATTAGAAAGGCTTTGAAAACAGGGCCTCTCTCAGTGGGAGAATTGCGGTTAAATAAATAATGCTAACATCCTATTGTGGCAGTGAGTGCTGTTTGTTTTCCCGTATTTCTATAGTTTTGATTCATTTTCCCCTATTTGGTGCTAATTGGACTGTATTTGCAAAAAGTGTTATGACCTGTTATCCTGTATACTTGGCCTAAGAGGCACTTGAAGGGCATCAGAGAAAAAGGAAGAGGGAGATGATCTGACTATATTTTTAATGTTCATAAAACTGGAGGCAAAGTAATTTAGTTCCATCCTAGAAAAGGACTTAAAATAGGGCTCTTTTCTAGGACTTCTAAGGAAAGCAACTAGTTTTCACTGCCCCTTCTGGTTTTTATTATTATTTTCTTCCCTTCCTTCTTTTTTCAAATGTACCTGAAGACTTTTAAGCATCTGCTGTTGGCTATTTTGAGAAAAATGCTAATATCCTCCATCCAGTAGCATCATTTAGCATTTAAAAAAAAATATTCACTTAGCTTTTAAAAATGTGGTCTAGTTGAAAAGAGTTAACATTTGTTTCATGCTTTACAGCAGCCAGTGCAAGCAAGACAGCAGTTGGGAGAAGGAGTGATTTGTTTGCCTGTGTGGTGTGTGTATTATCACATCTTATTACATTATATTTGGAGATAAAAAATCGCCTGCCAAGGGCAGCGGCAGGGACTCTGCTCACCTCATCCCTCACAGGTGCCCTCGGAGGTACGTTATCTTCAGCTCCTGCAGGCTCAGTAGTACCTGGTCGGGCTGGGGTTGATGGGAACCGTCTCTGGAATATGGATGCAGCGAGACGGGTCTAGGAGGAACTTGTGTTCCAGGCTCCTCTCAACCAAGAACACATTTGAAAACAGTAAAAGAAGATTTCAAAAACATACAGAATAAAAGACCATAGTTGGAACCTTGTACATATACAAGCTCCTGATTCAATAAGTAGTCTGAGGTTTTTCCTTTGTGTGTGTTTTTTCCAGTCTCTGGCTGGGATGCTGAAGACAGAGAAATCTACAAGACATCCCTGGCTTTGAAGCCTCATGGTCTAAATGGGTGACAGATGTGGGAGCAGACAGCCAGACAGACAGATTTGGTAGCCCCTGAGGTAGAAGTGATTCCCTTAATGACTCAGATGGTAAAGACTCCACCTGCAATGGAGGAGACTGAGGCTCGATCTCTGGGTCAAGAAGATCCCCTGGAGGAGGGACTGGCTACCTACTCCAGTATTCTCGCCTGGGAAATCCCATGGACAAGAGGAGCCTGGTGGGCTACAGTTCATGGGGTCACAAAGAGTCAGACATGATTGAATGATTAATGCTAACAAGGTAGAAGTGAGAAGAAGATGCTATGGGAACTCAGAAGAGACCTCCTTTCCAGGGTGGAGATGGTGAGAGCAGCTCATTCATTCATTCAATGTCTGGCACTTAATATTTATCAAGGTGATAGGGAATCTGAGGTGTTAAAAAAAGATACAATTGTTTCATGGGATAGAGTTCAAAATGAATGGTGTGGTCTCTCTTCCATCTCTCTGAAATATAGACATACACACACAGACACATCTTCACACTATAGTTATAACTCTATACTCATGCAATTTTCTATCTAGCAAAAAACTCTGTGTGTGTGTGTGTGTGTGTGTGTGTGTGTGTGTATTTGTGTGTGTTTAGCTGAAAGTGAAAAACTTTTCTGGAGCAGAGATGTCCAGCTAATAGCTAATCAAATGCTATTTAAGGGAAAAATGAAGCCCAAGAAGTCTCCTCATCCAGGAAGTGCAGCAGCCCTGGAGGACCCAGTGTGTTGGGTGAGTCTGAAGCTGAGCCCCTGAAACGGTAAATAGAGAAAAGCAGGCGGAGAGGCCAGCTCGGCCAGCTCAGGAGCATGTGGACTGAAGGCCCTGGGGTCCATTCACTTGGGGATGGGGGGCTCCGGAGGCTTTCAGCGCAGAGCTGTGGTCAGGTGAGACCCCTGAGTTGGAACCATCACATGCCCTGCTTTGCGTGGTAAACTCCATTGCCTCCAGTTTCTCCCCCAGTCTTGAGTTTGCCTTCAGATGTATCCTTTTCGATAATTCCTAACAGAGTTAACAAGGAGGCAAGTGGTTGGGGGGAGCGTTTCTGAGATGAGGATGGAGTTGAGCTGGGGACTGCGTGGACCGGCAGGCGTGTCCGTGACCTGGATTATTGTTGTTGTCGTTCAGTCACTCAGTCGTGTCTGACTCTTTGGGACCCTGTGGACTGCAGCACACCAGTCTTCCCTGTCCTTCACCATCTCCCAGAGTTTGCTCAAACTTGTGTCCATTGAGTCGATGATGTCATCCAACCATCTCATTCTCTCTCGTCCCCTTCTCCTCCTGCCGTCAGTCTTTCCCAGCTTCAGGATCTTTTCCAATGAGTCAGCTCTTCACATCAGGTGGCCAAAGTATTGAACTGCAGCATCAGTCCTTCCAATGAATATTCAGGGTTGATTTCCTTTAGGATTGACTGGTGTGATCTCCTTGCTGTTCAAGGAATTCCCAAGCATCTTTTCCAGCACCACAATTTGAAAACATCAATTTTTCAGAGCTCAGTCTTCTTTATGGTCCAACTCTCACATCCATACATGATAACTGGAAAAACCATAGCTTTGACTATGTGGCCCTTTAGCATCCACACAAATGTTGTCAAGAACGATGAGCTGTTGACTTGCCTTTGAACATCTGGAGGGGGTGGGAGTGAGCAGTAGGGAAGATTGAGGTGGGGGCATGACCAGGTGTTCGGTCTTCCCCCTTCTCTCCCCACCTTGACTTCTCTGGCTTGGCCTGCCTCTTCTGGCCTGAATCCTTCTGCCTAAACTGCTTCCTGGCTCAGATGTCATGAACACAACTGGTGCTTCTAGACTTGAGCTGAAAATTACGAGACCATTAAGTCAAACATCAAAGCAAGAGGACAAGATAGAAGTCAATAGGAAATGAGGAAAAGAAAGAAAACAAAAGAGGGGGAAAGCTGCAAAAATTAGAAAGAAAATACTGGGGCAAATTGTGCCTAAGGTGCAAGACTGCTATTGCTGTTAGTATTTATTAGCAGATCGTGAGAAAATAGCAGATCGTGACCAAAGGGTTTTTAATGTGTCTTGGCTGCATGAAAGTGAGCCTATTGCCTCAGCTTTAAGTCACTGTTTATTTTTGCATATCGCTTTCTCTTAGCAGGGGTGGGCTCAAGTGCTACTGTTGACTCAAGGTTTATTATGCTAAAAGTGGCAGAGTTGGCCTGGGACAATCAGAGGCCATGGTCTTGAGTATAAGGAGTAACATGTGCTGAACAGAGTGAAATCCTGAGGATTTGAGTCATTTCAGTTGGAAGGGATGGGAATTTTCCAGAAAGGAAAGGACCTGAACTTGGCTCGTGGAGCTCTGGTACCCAAATCTCTCAAGCTGGATGCTCTCAACTTTCATTTCTGCCATTTCTGAAGAACTCAGCAGGTGATGGTTAAGATCAGAGGGACCCCCACACAAGGGGTCCTCTGCTGTGTGGGTTTCCCCCCTTCTTTCTTAGATTTGGACATGCCCCAAGGTGCAGGAAGAATGAGTGGCTTCCCGGAAGAGGAGGCAAACAGCTTGAGGAAACTGGCCTTCTGTTTTTCCTGTTCGCAAGCACAGCTAATTCTGATTCAACAAGATTTTCAAAGTCCTCTTTCATTGCTCTGCAAATGATTTTCTGCTCCCGAGTGTTAACTCTGGTTAAAAACTTCTGCAACTGTAGACAAGTTTTTTGGTGAAAGTCAAGTTCATACATATTTGCCTATTGAAACAGGTCCTTTAAATCTCCAAGCTGGAGAAAAAATAAGCTAAGTCTTTAAATGCACATGTACAAACTTTCCTGTATAGCTGAGATTTTCCATAGCTCTGTTTTTTATTTATGAATTTTTGCAGTTGACTTTGGATGGAAGGATTATTTTTCTGTCTGCCAACTCCAGCTGATTGATTCAATGCACCTGCTCACTTTCAGATATGGCCTGGGAAGCTACAGCCTAAGTTTGTGTCTGTATTTAAAATTGGGAATACAAAATGGGTTGAAACTTGAATATTTCATCAAGATGTTGCGTCTTACAAGTAATTTACTTTGGAAATGCAGGTTTCTGCCTGGGCAGTGTAGATTTTGAGTAACTCAATGCTCAGACTTCCTTCTGAGTATTCACATCACATCACATTGGGCTGTGCACACTTTGTGATTTCTTACTAACTTATCAGTTCAAGATACTTAAATATCCATGATGGGGATAAAGTGAGTGGTTTTCTCAACATTTATATCAGGATACCAGCTTTCCAGGCAATGACTTTAACTAGTATAATCTCAGACAAGAAAAAAAACACAAGATAAAGAAAAAAACACAAGATATAGAAAAGACAACAACTCTGTTAATCACAAGAGACATTGGATACAGACCTTAATCGTTTTTAGGACCATGGGAGTCTTGTGTGCTGAGTAAAGGTAATTTTTCTCTTTTCATTACCTTAAAAATAAATATTTTGTGGATATTTTTTAAGACGGAAGCTTCAAAAGTCAGGTTTAACAAAGAGGTAGTCATACTCAATTTCATTTCTCATCAGTACACTCTGCTTTGGAAGATGAAACTCACTAAGTTCTGAAAAAAAAAAAAAATTGTGAGGACTGATGGATCCCAGGAAGGAGGAATGATTCAGACTGGATTCCTGAGACAGTCACGATCCTTTCCCTGGGGGTCGATTTCCCCTTCTATCATCTTTGAGCACTATGTAATTCCCAGCTGAAAGATGACCTTTTTATAAAGTGAGACAGAGGAAGACTGGCATGAGGGTGAGGAAGAAGGCAAGGAGTCGCATATGGGTTGAATTGTGTCCCCTGCTCCCCAAAGGTTTATCAGAGTCTGAACCCCCAGGATCTGTGAATGCAGCATTATTTGAAATTATAATCTTTGCAGGTGTATTCAAGTTGGTTTTTTAGTCGCTAAGTCACGTCCGACTCTTTTGAGACCCCATGGACTGTAGCTCACCAGCCTCCTCTGTCCATGGAATTTCACAGGCAAGAATACTGGAGTGGGTTTGTTTTTGGACCCTCATCAATTATGTGACTGGACAAGTTACTTCCTTTCTTTAAACCTGTGCAAAGTAAAGATGATGAGATCATTTACTTCATAGGATTGTGTGTGGGTTACATAAATGATCTGTGTGAAGCGTTTGGCATGGGTAAGTAACTGTATGTGCATGTGTGTCTATGTGATTATCACAGTGCATACTGATAATTTTGATTTCCAATTTTAAGAGCTACAATCCAGATGGAAAATGAGCTGTATGAGACCAATACTGACTGGTATGAATCAATAAAAATTTTCCCATCATATTTAAACAAGGTATTAATCTTTCAGCTCTCTGATGGCCCCGTATCTATACCAGCAGCCTCCTGAGGAGGATGGGGCTCCCAACTGAAGATCTGAAAACTTGGCTTCAAGCCCAGCTTTACTGTTCTAATAACTGTGTGACCCTGAGAAAGTTACTTGATGTCTCTGAGTCTTCCTGTCCTCTGTCTGTCAAATGATATTAATAATTAGAATCTCACAGGCTTGCAGTATAAATCAAGGAGACAACAGTGGCAAACTGTAGTTTCACAGAAGTTGCTGTTCCTGTTCAGTCGCTCAGTCGTGTCCAGCTCTTTGCGACTCCGTGGACTGCAGCACGCCAGGCTTCCCTGTCCTCATACATCTCCCTGGAGCTTGCTCAAACTCATGTCCATTTAGTCGGTGATGCCATCCAACCACCTGGTCCTCTGTCATCCCCTTCTCCTTCTGCCTTCCATCTTTCCCAGCATCAGAGTCTTTTCTAATGAGTCAGCTCTTTGAATCAGGTGGCCAAAGTCTCCTCTGTCCATGGGATTCTCCAGGCAAGAATACTGGAGTGGGTTGCCATTTCTTTCTCCAGGGAATCTTCCTGACCTAGGGATTGAACCTGGGTCTCCTGCATTGCAGGCAGATTCTTTACCATCTGAGCCACTTCTGCACTCACAGAAGTTACTGGTTGTTATTATTGCTAGGACTTAGCCTGCTGCCCAGCATGAAGGTGACAACATAGATGTACTACATGTGTATATGGTATTACATAGAAGGTACTCAATTGATGTTTATTAAAAATGAATTGAATTTGTCTGAGCACCTCATCCTTCTAAGCTTATGGATTTTTACACATGTAATTTTCTTGAACATGATTTACATTAGTTCTGGCAACAACATGTTGACCTCAATGGACCAATGATGCTGATCTTACCTTGGTATGAGATAAATGTTTGCAGGTAAACATACGAATTTCTGGTGGGAGGTCTTGAAGAGAACAGAGTTCCTTGCAGCAGCTGAGATGTCTGAAAATGGAGGTGAGATTTCTAAACCTTTTCATTGGATCACGTTCTGGATTAGCCCAGAAGGGAATATGGCGGCATAATGGCTGGGGTGGAGGGTGGAAGAGTAAATCTTCCAAAGCTCCTGTTAGCTGCCTGCCAGAACTTTCCCAGAGCAGAAAGCACTTCCTGTCCTTCCCCTGACCTTCTTCCCCCTCCCAAGCTGCCCTCCAAGGCCCAGTGATTGAGACCATTGAGTCTTTGTAAATACTAGTTTCATCATTTTAACCTCCAAGAGATTATGTTTTTTTTGAGCAAAACAACTGAAGCAGAAATCTTGAAAACTTTAATTATGATGGACTCGTGCTGGTTGCATTGTTCAAGACCAGATCCCCAAGGCAGGGAATCTCTGTGGCAATTTCGAGGGTGTAGGCAATGGGTGATACCTCTTTTGTTGGCTCCTGGATTCTCCATGTCTACACTGGCCACAGCAAGCCCAAGGGCTTCATGGCAGTGGAAGCTGCCGCCCTGTCTGGCTATGCTCTGGGAATTGTTTAGGGGAGAAATGAAGGCTGACAAATAGGCAGGATTCTGACACAGGTGGGGCTCAAAAACTAGCCAGCACCCAACCCATGACCTAGAATTTTCCCAAATGATAGCCAACAAATACATACCAAATACAGAGTACCTTCCCAGTAGAAGCTGAGCTAGATGTATTTATAAAAATTCTGTTGAGAAAGGTATCTCTTATGTGAGGATACAAAACGTAAATCTGTTTCCACTCATGCAACAATTCCTTAACAGAAGCCTGGCTTTTGCTGCCAGTGACTCAATTCTCAGCCCCAGATGACTATGGCCGCCATTTCATTCAAGAGCTTCCCTGGATTTACCTTTCCCCCATTTCAAATGGTCCCTTATTATTCTTTTTAAAGTGTTATTTTAGCAATTAATTTCATGTATATTTAAATGTCATCACCTGTTGCACCTAGATTTACAAGCAGGCAAGAGCATATCTCAGGAAGCCAGCCTCCTAGAAGGCTTTCGAGAGCGCTTTGAGGCTCTGTGTGTGTGTGCATGCTAAGTCACTTCGTCAAGTCCGACTCATTGCCACACCATGGATGGTAGCATTTTAGGCGCCTCTGTCCATGGGGATTTCCCAGGCAAGAATACTGGAGTGGGTTGCCATACTCTTCTCCAGGGAATCTTCTCGACCCAGGGATAGAACCTACATCTCTTATGTCTTCTGCATTGACAGGTGGGTTCTTTACCACTAGTGCCCTCTGTGAAACCTGTTTATGCTCTATCTGGGTGACTTTTCCAATTCTTGAGGCAGGACTGTCCACATAGGACTCCCTGGCCCTGACGAATTCCTGGTGTTCGCCTTTGACCTTGCGCCTGTCTTTGCAACTGTGTTCATGACCATGGCCTGATCCTTGTTTGACCATAGACTCTGGTTCTCTGGCCTGGCCTCCACTGAACAGTACTTTTGTCAGCTCTGTCCCCGGACTCTGCTTGAAAGTGCCTTCCCAGGTCACATCTGCTTCTGCCTCCTCTGCTGGACTCAGCCACACCCCAGAGAGAAACCTCATGACTCTCCTGCTCTTAATCTCTAAAAAGGAGTTAATCACATCTCACCTGCCACTTCATTGTTTTCTGGGGGGATCACACAGATTAGTGAAGAGTGATATGAGTTATTTCTCAAACATGCCCAGCTCTTCACTTGAAGCTTCTTTCTCTGGAATTCCTTGCTCGGATCTGTCCCCAGCACCCTCTCCTCGCATCACTGGTATCTGCTGAAGTGTCACTTTCTCAGAGAAGTACTCGCAGACCCCGGGTCCCCAATTCCAAATCACAACTCCTGCCACTGCCTCTTCATTGTGCTTCACTATTTCTATAACTCTGACCACTACCTGAAGTCACACGGTAGGTATTCTTGCTTCTCACCCATCTCCATCACCCCGGACTGTTCATCACTGTAGCCTGGGCATCCTCAGTTAGCTGCCTGATTCAGAGAAAGTGATCAACAAACAACTGCAAAGTGCACGGTTAAGTGGATGGATGGGCTTTGAGACCATAAGGGTCCAAAATCAGCATGAAAATTGAAAATTACACAAGATCAAAATCTCCTGATATCCCTTGGAGGCTGCCATGCTGGAGTCAGGTGGGCCATCTCTCAATCACTCGTCACCTACAGTTTTCCCTTCATGGTAGAACATGCTTCTGTTCTTCAGTAGACCATCAGAGGCAGGAATAGACCCAAGTCTCAGATCCATGTTGCAAGAGAACTACCCATCTTGAAACACTGGAATCCCTCCCTCCATGGTGAGACATTCTTTCTAGTTGGAATTGGGATCTATTTAGTGTAAGCATACAGAAATCACCTTGCAGATCCGTATGGTCAAAGCTGTGGTTTTTCCAGTAGTCATATGTGAGAGTTGGACTATGAAGAAGGCTGAGCACTGAAGAACTGATGCTTTCACGTTGTGGCACTGGAGAAGACTCTTGAGAGTCCCTTGGACAGCAAAGAGATCAAACCAGTCAAACCTAAAGGAAATCAGTCCTGAGTGTTCATTGGAAGAACTGATGCTGAAGCTGATGTGAAGAACTGACTCATTGGAAAAGACCCTGATGGTGGGAAAGACTGAGGACAGGAAGAAGAGGGGGCGACAGAAGATGAGATGGTTGGATGGCATCATCGACTCAATGGACATGAGTTTGAGCAAACTCTGGGAGATGGTGAAGGACAAGGAAGCCCAGTGTGCTGCAGTCCACAGGGTCACAAAGCGTCAGACACAACTGAGCAACTGAGCAACAGAGGTCACACTTCCTGGCCATGCTCGCACTGAGACAGAAATTCTCTTCCGGTGGAATAAGAGGCAGAATTCCCCACATTATTTAAATGATTTCCTTTCCTTTCCTTTCCCTCAATGCCAGATGCTTATAATGACTTTGTCCTTAATGTCCACCCAGTCCCTTAGTTTTGGTTGATGGTGCAGTGTGGTGATGATGCTCTTGGGAGATGGCCTTAGTTCCTCCAATGACACACCTCTATGCCTCTGAAACCCCTCCTCTGCCAGACACCAGGGTTTGGGGGGACATCCTTCATTAACACAGAAGCCTCAAGCTTGAGTTTTGCTACACATCCAAAGTGAGTCATCCATCGTCACTGACTTTTTTCAGCTATTTTTCTGGTTTTTTTTCCTCCTTCAAATTGCGACCTCTGCTGAAAAAACCCCCAGGCACAGAGACAATAGCATCATTCATTAAAATATTTAAATCAGCTGCAGCAGCAGTAATGACTAAGATGAAACCTTGAAGCACAAACTGCCTGTAACAGAGGCACCTATTTTGCCAAAGGGGCTTGGAACAGTTTGGAATTGGGGTGCAGGCAACAGCTTAACTCTCATCAATAGAAAGTATCTTAGATTCACATGAGGTCCCATATTTGTATTCTGGGGTCACCATCCTTAAATTCTTCCCAAAGGTCGCTGATGCTGGAATTTCATAGGACCTCTGCTTTTGGTGCCAGAAATGTAATTCTCACAATAATATAAAACTATTAAACTATTACTTAAGATAAAACTACTTTCACTCAATTATCTGACAAAGTATCACAAATTTTAAAATTTTTACAAGAAGAATACATTTTTGCCATATTTCCTAAAAGCAAGAAGTTGCCAGTAGGGTATAGTGTCTGGGATTAGCGTACCAAGACCCTGGAAAATTTGGTTGAGAAGGAAATTTGATTTGAAACATGGGAACTACGTGAAAACACTTTGAGAATTGGCTAATGAGCAAAGTATTTAGTGAAGCCTCAATACCGAGAGGCATTTGTTAAGAATGGTTAAGGGCAAAATCTCTGGAGATAGGGAGACCCACTCAGGTCTTACCAGGTACATGACCCTGGGGAAATGGCTAATGAGTTTCAGTTTTCATCTCACAGTGGGGGAAGGCATCAAGCTGCCTCCCTGTACCTTTGTTAGAAAATTGATCCACCCTGCTTCTGAATTTCCCTGGCCCAATTGTATTCCAGCTTCTGGGTTCTGAGATCACCCCCTCTTTTCTTGGTGGTGGTGATGGTGGATTCCAGCTGTGATAAATCCCTAGATTCTCTCATTGTTCTCACATTTAATCCTGAGCTGTTCTAAGGGCCATATAACCAATCCCCAGGATCGGACTCCCTCTAGTTGAAGTACCTGGTGTAGTTTCTACTCTTCTGGCTGGATCTTTCTCCCTCCCTCCTTCCTCTCTCCCGCCCAACCTGCCTTCTTTTTCTCCTCTTATTTAAATGTATTTTGGACCCTAATCAATACGGTGACTTGTTCATTGTGTTTCAAGACCTAGGTCAAATCTCATTTCCTGACTGACACTTTCTATGACATCTCCAGCAGAAATCATCATTCACCCCTCTTTCTTACTGTGTCCTCTATTCAATATATATCTATTTTATTACAAACCACATGACACTTAGCTTTTTTTTTTTTCCTTCTTATTTCTTCAACAGACTCTGCCTTGTTCATCTTTGTGTCCTTAACTCTTGTGTGCGTGACTCCTGAGGCAGAGTAGAAATCAGCATATTTTTGTTGAGTTAATTCAACTAATACTGCACAGATGATCCCCACAGGTATGCATTAAGCACTGAGGATGCTCAGATGTCTTTCGTCTACGTGGAACAAGATCAGAAGTCAGAAAGGCTTGAGGCTCATCTGGCTGAATCAGAGCCTTGCTACCTGACCTGCCGCTTCCTGGCTGTGCTTGATTTCCATGTCTATAAAATCAATTCACGGGCGCTCTCTCTCACTGGGTCCAGGGACCTTTATTTACAGTGCTCTTGTATTTGTGCTCAGTCCACAGTCAGGTCTGACTCTTTCTGACCCCATGGACTGTAGCCCCCCAGGATCCTCTGTCCATAGGATTCTCCAGGAAAGAGTACTGGAGTGGGCTGCCATTTCCTCCTCCAGGGGCTCTTCCCGACCCAGGGGTCTAACCTGAGTCTCTTATGTCTCCTGCATTGGCAGGTGGGTTCTTCACCACTAGTGTCACCTGGGAAGCCCCAGGGTCCTCTTGGAGAGCATGTGCACATTGGATATGATGAAAAGTTTGTCCGGTGTGTATCACACTTTCGTTCTCCTGAGAGAGGGACCATTGGTTTCCTCCCTCTTAAGACAGCCCCCTTTGGTCTTGCTACTTTGTGAGTCCAGAGGCCTCTGATCAATACTGTGTAGGTGGAGAGTGATCAGAAGCGGCCGGCGGGGCAGGGCCAGGGTTGGGGTCCTTGCCTCCTTGACCAGAACTCCTCATTCCATTCTGATGGATCCAAGGAAAACTCTTCAAGAGGCTATCCTTTTATTCCCCACCACCCCATTTTACAAAGCACTGTATAATTCATAAACTATCTGCCTAAATAAATGTTTATCCGAACGCTGGGCAAGGAGCCTGCAGTGTCTCCACGGAAAACAAATCATTTTCTAACCTTTGATGAATTATTATTTACGGGACCCAAACAAGCCAAAGAATCTATCCTCCTCTTCTCATTCCCCTCCTACCCACTTCCCCTGGAAGGAAAAAAAAAAGGGGGGAATCTCATACCGTCCACCCAAGCTGGATCCTAAGAAACAAGAGTACAGGCTGTTGCAGGTTCAGTGTCAGTCAATCAACAGAGCCTGCGGAAGGACGGACCTGGGCCAAACCTATGAAGAAAATCAACACGGTCTGAGTCCTTGTCCTCACACTCCATGTGGTCAGGATCTCTCGTGGATGTGGGGCCTTGGGGTTGTCCTCCAAGTAAGACATCCATACCTGCCATACAGTTTATCCTAGAACTAGTCAGTTATCACATGCTTTATTTATTTGCTTTTTGCCTCCACGTTCTCTCATTTGGAAGAAATAATCAATATTATAAAGTGTTTTCTGATCACAAAGCGTCAATCATTCAGCTATTTGAGAACAGATGACTATTTCCTTGGAGTTTTCTAGGGTACAGACATGGATTGTTTAGGTTTCGTGATGTGGACAGGCCTTCTGACATGGAGGCCCTTAGGCAGCTGTGTTCCCCACACAGGTTTAAGCACACCTGGGACAAGTGGGCTGGTTGCTGTATCTTGGGTCAGACCTGCTTAGGATGCAGGTAGAGTCAACAGAGAGATCCCTGGATTAGGGTGTGGTCTGAATGGCACTGAGCAGTCATGCGTTTTCAGGGGTGAGTGTAGGTGAATGTAGCTGCTGGGAGCCCATGACCTGTGCAGGCAGGGAGGATTCCATTCCTCAGTAAGTCTCAGGAAGGACCACAGAACCCCATCAGGCCATCGCTTAGGCAAGACATGAAGAGATAGATCCAGCAGGTCGAGAGGCAGATTGCAAAGCAGGAGGTGGGAGTGGAACGTGGCTGAGCTGAAGGCTGTCCAACTCTGGGGTCTCTGGATGGAGGATCACTGTTAGGTCCAGGTTGTAGGTCATGGGGAACTCTATCAGGCTCATGACTTTCTATGTAATTCCAACCTTTCTGGATACCATGCTTCTTTAGTTGTAAAATAGTATGGATGAACTACATTTTTCTCCTCTTCAAAAAAAGAGCGCTGTCATGACCAATGAAAGAGAATAACCACTGAAGCCCCAAGGAGATTATGTGGATCCAGAGCAGGATTCTTCCTAAACTTTACAAACACTGGGGCAGGGAGGAAGGTGATGGGGTGAATGCAGCCCCCATCAAATGCTGTGTTCAGCAGGCCCTAGTCTTTGGGGCTCCTGTCTAGAGATGCAGCACATCCATTGCACCTGCTTACATGACTTCTGGGGAAAAACTTCTTGAATTCTGGAAGTCTCTTCTTCTCCTCTGGTGGTATGTATATACAATGGAATATTACTCAGCCATATACATGAATGAAAGTGAACCAGTTGCGGTGATGTGGATGAAACTGGAACCTATCAAACAGAGTGAAGTAAGTCAGAAGGAGAAAAGCAAATATCATATATTAATGCATATATGTGGAATCTAGAAAAATGGTACTGATGCAACTATTTGCAGGGAGGAATAGAAGCACAGATGTAGAAGACAGACTGGTGGACCGCCTGAGGGGGGAGGAAAGGGTGGGATTAATTGAGAGAGTAGCATTGACGTAGATGCACATGGATACTGAATGTGAAACAGATAGCTAGCAATAAGCTGCTGTAAACACAAGGAGCTCACCTCAGTGATGACCTAAAGGGGTAGGATGGGGGGATGGGAGGGAGGCTCAAGAGGGAGGGGACATATGTATACATATCACTGAATCACATCATCCTACAGCAGAGACCAACACAACATTGTAAAGCAATTATATTCCAATTAAAAAGAAACTGTATGGTAATGACCCTCCCCATACCCTTGAAAAGTATTTGTCAGGTTTTTATTGGACAGTATCTATCACAGTTCCATTGGTAACAATCAGCTATTTAAAAAAAAAATCAGATAATTATTTTTGGGGGGTGAAGTTAGGGAGTATGAGCTTTAGTGCTTAAACACTCTCCTCTTTAATACATACTTATATGGCACACCTCATCTTATGTTCATGAAATGCTCAAGTATTCACTTTAGCAGCAGTTCTGTAGAGACCTGATTCCCTTTGTCATGGTGGGGAAAGGCAATTAGATTCTGTAAACATTCCATTTGCTATCAGTGCCTGGAATATATCTTGGTTAACCCTGCATCCTTAAAAGCACCTTGATTTGAAGAAATTCCATGAAGGAGAAGGTTATATTAAGGGCCCTTCTTTAGGGATTTGTACTGATGGCTCATAGAATCTGACTGCCTTCTCCTTGCCCAGATGTAGGCCCCCTGAGCCAAGTTAGTCCAGGATCAAGCTGAGGGCATTGTTCCCACCACAGCGAGAGTTGTGTCAGTTTTTGCATGCCTGCTGTCTGCTTTCCAACATGTTGCTGCAAAATGAGGGGCAGCTGAGGATTCAGAGGACTCTTGGAGTCAGTGGTGACTTATTTCAGTACATGTGGAATGGACAAGGATTTGGCTGGGGAATCTGTAAGGAGGACATCATTTAAGTGGAAGTCCCTTGGATAAACACGACTAGTAATCCAGTCAACTCTACTCGGAAACGAGTGGTCTAACCAGATTTGGCATCATATTGTCCCTTTCCCTCTGCTTCTAGGAGTAATCTCTTAGGGTAATTCAGTCTGATTCTATGCAGAATTTGTAGGTGATTATCAGGACGTCACAAGGAAGGTGACAAGAGTGCCGATCGTTATCCACGGTAATAGTTTCTGGGCCCAGGATCCTGGGAGGATTCAAGAAGAGGAGCATGACCTGGGAAACAGTCTTGGATTAACACGTTGGGTATCTGGGTTCTGCTATTGGCTTTTCCACTAGGTTGTGTGAGGGACCTTGGCAGACCTCCTGTCTTCAATTCCTCTCCTGTGTTTTCCTGCTCCCAGCTCAGGACCCCACACTTAGTAGGGTGACCCATAGGGTCTGGCTGCAGCAATTTTGTCCCCTGATCTCTAGCTTAGTCTCCCTGCCTGCCCTGCCTTCCTGGCATCAACAGCCTTGTGGCAAGTGCTCAAATACACAGATCAAATCCAAGTGAGTCTCGAAAATATACAAACAGCTCAGGCAGCTCAATATCATAATAGCAAACAACCCAATCAGAAAATGAGCAGGAGACCTAAATAGACATTTTTTCGAAGAAGACATACAAATACATGAAAAGATGGACAACAAACACATGTAAAGATGCTCAACATCACTAATTATTGGTGAAATGCAAATCAAAAGTACAATAGGATATCACCTCACATGGATTGGAATGGTCATCATCACAAAATTTACAAACAGTAAGTGCTGGAAAAAAATTTCCAAAAATGAGTGCTGGAAAGGGTGTGGAGAAAAGGGACCACTCCTGTGCTGCTGGTGGCAATGTAAACTGACACAGCCAGTCTGAAGAACAGTAGGAAGATTCCTCAAGAAACTAAAAGTATATGGCTGATTCTTATCAGTGTATGACAAAACCCACTGAAATGTTGTGAAGTAATTAGCCTCCAACTAATAAAAAAATAAATAAATAAATAAAAGCCTAGACTCTGGAAAAAAAAAAAAAAAGAAACTAAAAGTAGAACTACATATGACCCAGCAATCCCACTCCTGGGCATAGGCCCAGAGAAATTCATAATTCAAAGACATGCACCCCAAAGTTCATTGCCATGCTCTTTACAATAACCAGGACAGGGAAACAATGTAAATGTCCATCAACGGAGGGATGGATAAAGAAGATGCGGCACATATATGCAATGCAATATCACTCAGCCACAAAAAGGAACGAAATTGGGTCATTTGTAGAGATGTGGATGGACATAGAGACTGTCACTCCGAGTGAAATAACTCAGAAAGAGAGAAACAAATACTGAATATTAACACATATATGTGGAATCTGAAAAAAAAATGGTACAAAGGATTTTATTTACAAAGCAGAGTTAAGAGACATAGACATAGAGAACAAATGTATGGATCCCAAGGGGGAAAGGGGGAGATGGGATGAGCTGGAAGATTGGGACTGACATATATATACCACTTTTTACTTTGTATAAAACAGAACAGGGAACGCTATTCAGTGCTCTGCGGTGACCTAAATGAGAAGGAAATCCAAAAAAAAAAAGAAACTAACGCAATATTGCAAAGCAACCAGACTCCAATAGAAATTTTAAAAAATTAAAGCAAAAATCCAAGTGAGTCTGATGGGACTGAGCTTCACCTTGTCTGCGTCACTGAAGGAAGGAGCACTGACTTGGCCCTCCCTGAGTCTAGGAACCACTGGGATGCTGACCTGTACCACCAGGTGGGTGGGAGTCGGGGGGATAAGGGAGTGACTCTACTGTCTCAGCGCTGACATCCCACCCCTGCTTCCGGGCTGTTCCCAATACCATTGGCAGACCCACCCTCACTCTCTTGAATCACCAGGCACCCTGTGGAATACAAAGACACAGGCTGTCATATTAATGACATAAAACCATCATCCTGACCTGATTTCTCCCTCTAGAACACTGTGCAAATGCAAATTAGTCAACACTCTTCCCCATATGTGATGTAAACTATGTTGATTTTTTTTCCCCCATCTGGAAATTATTCCACTCTGATTGAGAGGTTCGAGTCCCTTCTGCTTGTAATAATATTATTATTTATAATTTATGTTCTTAATTTTTATAAATAGTGCTCAGTCACCATGGCAACAGAATCTTCACAAATCATTAAATTAAATAATGAGTAGTCATGATGCTTTGCACTTACGTTCATTTTCTTATTAAAAAACAAAACAAAACAAAACAGATCTCCAAGTTCTTTAAAAAATACTAATTAATTGGCCCTCTCACTCTACCAGTATTTTCCAAAGGTGGGTGAGAAAGTAAAGGTTTTTTTATCTGTTTGTTGCCTCTCTCCTGGAGTCAGGAGATGATGGAGTTGGGGGAACTCAAAGATCATTGCTTGTGATGTTCCTCAGAGTATGGCCCCCAAATTCCTATTTAGGGTTACTAGGGGGTGATTGTTGGCTGGGCTTCCCTGGTGGCTCAGAGGTTAAAGCATCTGCCTGCAATGTGGGAGACCTGGGTTCGATCCCTGGGTTGGGAAGATCCCCTAGAGAAGGAAATGGCAACCCACTCCAGTATTCATGCCTGGAAAACCCCATGGACAGAGAAGCCTGGTGCGCTATACTCCATGGGGTAGCAAAGAGTCGGACACGCCTGAGTGACTTCACTCACTCAAGGGTGTTTGTTTACAGGAAACCCAGGTCCAAGCCCACCCTAGACCCACTAGAAAAGCACCTCTAGAAGCTGGGTGCTCGTGTCCAGTAGCTAAGTCATGTCTGAATCTTTGCAACCCCATGGGATGTAGTCCACCAGGTTCCTCTTTCTCAAGAAAGGCTCCACTTAAGCCCCACTCCCGGAGGCCCCTGCTAAAGGACAGGTCCCCCTGGAGTGGACCCAAAGCCTGTGTCTCAGTAAAGTGAGCAATGACCCTAGAGTCAGATTAAGAATCGCTGCTAACCTAAAGCACCTACGAGGTGCCAGAGGCTGGGCTTCGCGCTTAGCATTTGCCTCCTCTCAATCTGATCACGGTCCGTCAGGGTCAACGGCATCTTCCCCACCTGACAGAGGGCAGCATGGAGATCCGTGTTATTCACTGAGTGTCTCCTGCATCTTGCGCTGTGCCTGGGACTAGAGAGACATGTGGCTAATATTTGCTGAATGCTGGATGAGATTTAAAAGTGGAAGAACTTGGATTCACACCTAGGATCTTTCCCTCCCAAGCCTCCCCTCCCCCGTTGAATTTCCTCTTTGGAACAGACCGCTTGTAGAGCCGGGCAGAGAGGGACAGGGGCCAAGCCCTGCCTCTCTAGACCCTCGGCTGCCCATTTATAAATTAGCAGCAATAAAATGCATTCCAAACGGCTCTTGCATTAGAGCTAAATGAGCTATTTTAAGTGAACAGGGCTTTGCAAACTGTAAATTGCCACATAAACGTGAGGAAGTGAAATGACAAGGGAAACGGGCCACCAAGACTCTGCCTGCACCCAGGTGCTCTTATTTTGAACACAACCTTCCGCTGCTAATGCATCAATTTATTCCCAGAAAACCTTGCACTGTGTCCCTGAGCGACTTCACCCAGAGCCAGCCACTCAATTAGTAAGTCTCCATTACCCTGCAAAAAACCCCAAACAAACAGAAAGCCATTTCCTCCTACCTAAACAACAGGATTTTCTACTTAAAACACAATGCCAGCCTAATTAACTAATTAGACAACAAAATAAATAATTATCCAGTATCAGTGAGAAAAAAGGAGATGCGTTAAAAGGTTACTCAGAGTCATTGTTTCCTCTGGAAAGGGATCAAGCCAGCTTCACCAGGAACTGGAGAGTTTTATTTGTGGGTTTCAGTCAGAGACCTCTCCCAAGCTGCTCGATAATTACACACTTCTCTCGGTAATGGCAGAGCCTGTCCGCGCAAACTTTCTGGATGATGAGCAGTTCAGTCTCTCGCCCTGGGCTCCCACCCCTTTGCATGATGCAAGACTATTTCTCAATACTTTTCCTGAACAAACTTATTGGAGCTGTAGCATCTTACAGAACGGAAGAGGATAATGCCATTTATCAAATGAGATAGAGGCATGTTCTGGCCCCCTCCTTTGTAAGTTATCTCAAGCAAATTTCTTTTATAACATTGTAATTCTGAGTTCCCAGGAATGTGATCTGGGCTCAAGGTTGAGAAGCCTTCCATCCCATAATTCTGTAAGACCAGAATCCAGGCAAGCGATCTAGATTTCCTCATTGGTTTTAAAAGGGGGATGGCAGCGAGAAGCATGCATCCGTTGGGGAGGCTGGTGACACACAGCTGCCCAGCGGTCCTTTCTGACACCCCTGAGGAATGTGCTCCGGGCGAAGTTGATGTGTTGTGCCCAATGGATGCTGTTCCCTTCTTCAGGGAAAGGGGATCTGACAATGCTAGCAAATGAAATTCTAGAAAAGTCCCTAAGTGAAGGAAACAGTATCTCCTTTCAAAGGTTAAAATTCCAAATCTCAAAATGCCACTAGAGCTTGGCTGGAGGGAAGATGATCCTGGACGTCAGACAGAAGGAGATGGTGAGACTGTTACCCTTTCAAGGAAAAGAACAAGATGGATCTTGGGATGACAATGAATTTCCAGTGAAAGCAATTCACATGGCCGTAAAAGGACTTCATTTCTTGCTCGTATCCTATAGAAGGATTCTCTCTTTCCCCACTCTTTTCTTCTCTTTATTCAGATCTACGAAGTGGTTGCTAGTTAGCAGACGCTGTGCAGTCACCAAGAATCCAAGGGTAACTGCTCCATCCTTTTCCCCATGAAACTGATATTCTTGCCGGGGAGGCAAACATTACTCCAGTTTTGCAATTAGTTATTTAATTGAAATGGCGATAGATGCTGCAAAGAACACAGCTGGAATTTAAGAAAGGGCCTGACTTGTACTGGCTGGAGAAAGAGGACTTTTAGCTGAAATCTACATGAATCAGGAGAGGCAGGCAGGGATCAGCTCATGCAGAGATGAAGAGGTTGTGATTCTTATCTGAAGACCAGTAAGGAGTGGTCAAGACCCCACGAGCAAAGACCAGATGGAAAGCTCTGGATTCCAGCTGAGAGCGATGTAAGCTCAGGCTGCTGAGGCAGGAGTGTTCATGGTGAGAAGCTGACAGATATCAGTGATATTGAGGCATCCATCCACAGCGTTTGCGGTTTGATTCGATTGCGCTGGAGGGGACGGGTTCTCCAACTATGACTCCAGGGGACATCTCCAAGGATGTGTCTTCTGCCACTGGACGGATGGTGGTACAGTGACCAGGAGAGTTGGTGCAGAACTTCCTACAGCCACTTGGAGAGTCAGTCTCAGCCTGCTCAACTCTGGGAGGCAATTCAAAGTGTGTGCCCTCTTTCCCCATGGAGGGATAAATCACGCAGGAATGGGGGACCCTCACTCTCATGAAGGGGGGTGCTAATGCAAGCCTCAGATCAGAATGCATGGAAGCCCTGGTGGGCTGGTGGAGAACCATGGAGCCCAGGTACGCATGGTGGGAGTTGGTTACAAGCAGCACAGATGGGTGTAGAGATGGGCCGCTTGGCTTGATTCCTGGATGTGCCACTTACCAGACGAGTGGCCCTGGGCATGCATCTCCTCCTCTGAACCACTCTCTATGGAATGAGGATGAGGATGGCATGCATGCGTGCTCAGTCACTAAATCATGTCTGACTCTTTGGCAATCCCATGGACTGTAGGCTGCCAGGCTGCTCTGTCCATGGGATATCCCAGACAACAGTACTGGAGTGGGTTGCCATTTATTTCTCCAGGGACTCTTTCTGACCTGGGGATCAAACCCGTGTCTTCTGCTTGGCAGGCGGATTCTTTACCACTGTATCACTTGGGAAGCTGAGGATGGCATCAACCTCAAAGTAAAGACTGGATAGGATGATGGGATGGAGAAGCTACAGCTCCCACGTGACAGGTCACTAACAGCCACCATCATGACTATTCCCACTGGTAGAGGAAAGAGCATGCTCAGTATCCAAGTGAGAGGGCAAAAGGCAGGGACAGCATTCACAGAAGGGTCTGAGGGCAGATGGGGAGGAAGGAGCAGCAGAGGCCTCGGCCAGGGGCAGTGGCAGGAGGCAGAGGTTCAGCAACTCTCCCTACTTTTACTTTCTGAAACACTCAGATTTCTGAGCCCAGCAACAAGTGCCCAGTCTGCCTAATTACAAAAAATCAAGGGCCGAAGTCTTACTACAAGGAGTCACAGTTGTTCAACTGCTCCATGACTCTAAATTCACACGAACAGTCTAACACCGGCCACAGCTAGTGGCGCTGGTCATGTCTGGCTTGCACATGTGTTTCATTTGGCCCACACACTGTTTCAAAAAAAAAAGAGGAATTTGCATTTAAAGCTTGGATCCACCATGCTGATGGTTTCAAACTGTAGTGCTGGAGAAGACTGTTGAGAGTCCCTTGGACAGCAAGGATATCAAAGTAGTCAATCCTAAAGGAAATCAACCCTGAATATTCATTGGAAAGACTGATGCTGAAGCTCCAATACTTTGGCACCTGATGTGAGGAGCCAACTCATTGGATAGAACCCTGATGTTGGGAAAGATTGAAAGAAAAAGGAGAAGGGGGTGACAGAGGATGAGATGGTTGGATGGCATCGCTGACTCGGCTGACATGAGTTTGATCAAGCTCTGGGAGATGGTGAAGGACTCGGAAGCCTAACGTGCTGCAGTGCATGGGGTCGCAAAGAGTCAGACTGAGTGAACAACAACTGCCATACTAAAATCAGCCCTTCCAGGGCCTATTGAGAGAAGAGAAGCGCTGCCAAATCTGGGGTTCACATCCCGAGGTGCCCACAGCCTCCTGGGCCCAAGAAGTAGACTTTTCCTTTGAGAGAGGCACCTGCTCTCCAAGATATTGGGGTACTGTTTGATAACCCTTTGTTTTCTAATACCAATCTCTCTACCTTGACACCCCAACCCTTGCAGACTTAGAATTTTTCACTACTGATTGAAAACAGTGGTTGACTGTGTTCCAACTAGGACACTATTTCTTTTAAACTGGATAAGCTGGTCAATAATATTGATCATTTTGGGTACTTTCCGAATTTACCGCAGCCATGCTCAAGGGCGCACATGGGCTTACCCTAAGCAAAGCTGATTATTGGGGAGTTTTCCTTACTTTTTCTCCAGAATTCTTCTCTCAACTCTTCAGCTTGTTTATACTAGAATCTGGCATCGGTGTCAGAGTTAGCTCACATTTCTATCTTTGGTTTTTTACGTGGAAGGATCTACATTTCACAGTTCTTCTCCAGGTGTTTTGCCACCTGAATGATTCTGAGACACACTTGGCCAAAAGTTCTGGTTCAAAAGAATCAAAATTTCCCAGGCCCTGAGGGAAATCTTTTGATAATAATTCTCTCCGTCTTCCCTTGATGAATTGGTGAGGTGATAAAGAGACATATATGAAGAACCTGCCTCTTTGATTAAAACAAATTTTACAAAAAGGCAATAAAATGGTAGACAGGGAAGGTATTTGGCCCAGTAGCAAAATCAGCTACTTGCAGAATTTCATTGACCTGAGGACAGCATGTTTTCTCAAATATTTCATAGTGATTATCTGGCAAAATCTCAAAACATTTTTTAATACAAGTTGTCTTTGGTCAATAAATACCAGAACTGAAATGTCCTCAGGGTGGAGATTTATGATGTAAGCACAACAAACACACCTGTAAATCAGGCTGAGAAAGCTGTCAGGTAGCCCACACTGCATTTTCTAGCTCTCAGCAAAGGCCACGTATGTCGGGGGTCCTGGCTAGGCAAGACTCCGATGCATGCTCTTCCTCAAAGAACCCATTTATTCAGTCACAAAGGAGTGAACTCTTTTGACTGCATAGATGAGTTTTTCTCTCCCCCATTTGCCTTCACTGGGAATTTGCCCTTTTCCGTTGCTCACAAAACTTCACAAGGGGAGGCATGTGGTGAACTGGGTTTGCATCCCAGTGGCAATTTGACAAGTGAATTGACAAGTGGTGAATTTGGACAAGTCTCTTAAATGCTCTTGTGGTTTGCATCCTTATGTGATAATTGAGGTTGGTAATGCCTACCTTATTGGTCTGTTATTAGGATCAAATGAGATAAAGTATGTGAAATGCTTAGTGCAGGGCCTTGCTTATCAGTTCAGTTTAATTCAGTTGCTCAGTCGTGTCTGACTCTTTGCGAGCCCATGGACTGCAGCACACCAGGCCTCCCTGTCCATCACCAACTCCCAGAGCTTGCTCAAACTCATGGCCATTGAGTTGGTGATGCCATCCAACCATGTCATCCTCTGTCGTCCCCTTCTCCTCCCACCTTGCTTATGGAAATCTAATAGAGTTTCATTTTTATGGTTAATCTGTATAATGAGTGTGACAATATGCATCTTCTATAAATCACCCTTAGTCTTTACAGAGGTGCTAATTCAAGGGACAGTGTAGACAATACTCCAAAATAAATAGTCCTCCACCTTCCTCGCTTCCTTCCCTTCTTCTCCTCCCCTCATCTCTTTGACTTTCTGCCCTCCCTGCCTTTCTACTGGTGAAGACTCCCTAATCATCTTAAATGATACTTGTATCCAGTTACCATCTATATGTGCAGTGATCCCAAATGTGTGTCTCCCCAACCTTCCCTTTTGGATTCCCGGTATCCACGTCTAGAAGGATCATCCAGCTGATATTTCTGCTAAAGGGTCTCAGACTCAACACTTCCCAGACACCCTCCTCGATCTTTCATCCCTGATTCAACAATTCATGGCAGCCGCTAACCTTCCCTGGGCCACACGCAGGAGGCTAAGGAGGCAGAAGGGAGAGTCTGACAAAGTTCTGAGCTTGTGGAACTCCCACGTGGGGGGTCTCAGGAGGCTTTGGTCTTGGTGAAGTGTCACCAAAAATGCACTGGTCGCCCTGGTCCGATACCTGGGAGTCCACTTGGACGCCTTCCTCCCCTGAGTGCAAGCTTCCATCATGTCCTGTGGATTTCACTTCCTAAGTACCTTTCACTTCTGCTTCTTCCTCTAGTTCTATGGCCTCCAACCTATTTAAAACTACTCTAATCTGTCACCCGGATGGAGCAGCAGACAGCCCTTTACTGGAGCCCTGCATTCCCCCCAGCCGTCTCCTGCAGAGCAGTGAGTGTAATTTTACATACACAAGTCTAAATGTGTGATTCTCCAGCTTAAAACCCTCTGATGGCTCCCCATGGATCTCAGCTAAAACCCAACATTTTATGGCTTATAGGGCCCTGCCCATCCAGACTCCTGCCTGCATCTCCATCATCTTGTGTTTCCAGCTTCTCTGGCCCTCCTGTTCTGTATTAAGCTTGTTGAAATTCTTTGAGATTCCCTGCCATGCTGTGATCTCCCTGACCTCCCAATCTTTCTTCCAGTTGTTTCCCCTAACCTCTCAAAATTTGCTCCTTCCCAGGTCTCCAGTGAAACAGAACCTTTTGGGGGAAGTGTCCTCACATGCCTACCTTTGATGTGCCATCCTGGATCATCTTTATAAGCTCTTGGCCACTTGAAATCATTCAACTAATTCTAAGATGCAATTCCAGGGCTGATGTTTTTCTTTGCACATGGTCCAGAAAAAACAAACAAACAAACAAACAAACAAACATGTGAACGTGCAAATCCCTGGGTATCCTAACTTAATCAGAATTCCTAGGGAAATAGGGTCTGGAGATGTGTATTTTTAACAAGCTCTACTGAAAATTCTTAAGCACAACAAAGTTGGAGCACTGTTGCCATGAATGCTTGGCCCACAGAAGAGGAAAGGACTTCTCGCTCCTGGCCCAATCGGCCAGAGAGATGGGAGTGCTGCATGGGAAGTTCATGGCCGAGGCACAAACTCTCAGAATGCCCTAGGAAGCCTCTAGCCATCTCAGGTCTGCGGCTTTCACTGCACAGCTCAGATTTCCAGCTGCCCCCTGACCACTTGACAAGCACATAATTCACAAAAAGTGGAAAATTTTCTAGAACTGTCAGCATGAGCAGACTTTCTATTTCCTATCCCGGGGGGTCTGCCACATAGATTACTCTGCTCCGGCACTCTCCTGACATATGCATAAGCCTCTCTGACAATAAAAACCCCGTTATCCAAAGTTATGGGGATGGAGAGGCGAACGGAGAAGGCCAGTATTTATCTCTGAGATCTGACTTCCTTCAAGGATATTTTCATCTGTGACATCTCTTCCACTGCTCTTTTAAACTGCTGCTTAAATCTTGGTGTTACACAAAGAGCAGGGGGTGTCTAACCAGACCTTATTTGGTGATTCCGTGGCCCTACATACATTTCTTTAACTTTTCTGGAATTCAGATTCCTTTCCTGTTAAAAAAAAAAAAAAAGGCGGAATGCTCACCTGGAGAGGGAAATTCATGAAAGGGCTGGACCCAGGGAGGCCTCCTGAGAATGTGGGCCTGTCTCTCCTTGCTCTCTCTGCGGAGCGCATGTCAATCTTTGGCTTTCAAAAGGACCAGCGCTGCTCTGATGCCAAAGCCACCTCTGCTTTCAGCTTTTAAATTGTATTATTGTCATGGGTGAACCAGGCAGTAACCATTCTTGCTTTGGTAAAGGACCCTAAGTTTTTTTTTTTTTCCATTTATTTTTATTAGTTGGAGTCTAATTACTTTACAATATTGTAGTGGTTTGTGCCGTACATTGACATAAATAAGCTATGGATTTACATGTATTCCTCATCCTGATCCCCCCTCCCACCTCCCTCCCCATCCCTTTCATACTTTTTCCAGGCTTCCCCGGGGGCTCAGAGGTAAAGAATCTGCCTGCAATGCCAGAGACCCGGTTTCGATCCCTGGGTCAGGAAGACACCTTGGAGGAGAGCATGGCAGCCCACTCCAGTATTCTTGCCTGGAGAACCCACGGACAGAGGAGCCTGGTGGGCTACAGTTCATGGGTTTGCAAAGAGTCAGACACGACTGAAGCAAATGAGCTTGCACACAGACTTTTCCCAAGATCGACAGGACACGTGGCCTCACTTTTCAAAGGAGGAAATCCAGAGACTGGGAAATGTCAGGTTTTCCCTATCATCAGTCATCTGGATTCAGACTTTGACTCTGCCACCTACTAGCTGTGTGATGTGGGAATAACCTCCACACCTTCACCAAAACCACGATGCATCTGCTGCAGGGCCCCCATCTAAGGGTTTGTGGTCCTTTTCCTTCCCTTCACATTATGATCATGATCTTTATTTTACAGATGAGGAAATTCAGACATGCTATTTCAGACAGCATGAAGTAAGCCTGTTGTCCTGTTATCCTGGATCCCACTGCTGGGAATGGTCTTAGGACAGGGCTGTCAAGTATGGAACTGTCCTCAAGACCACCATGGTTGGGTTTTCTAAGCCTAAGAGCCAGGAGCAGGGGTGATTAGAGTTAGTACCACGTGGGGATGGACACGTGGGGATGGAGTGGACAATTGAGCAAGGCAGTGAAGGTAAAATGCTTAGCCAGAAGCTGGCCTTGTAAGTGTCAGGATGTGCTATTTGTTACGTCTCATGGTAAGGCAGTGCTTGGAGCCTCACCAGAAGCCTCCCGTCACCACATTGGCTGTGGCCTTGCTTGCACAGCCTGGCTGAGTCCACTTACATGCTCCAAACTGGCCACGGGCTCTTCCCGATGCCCCCATCCTACTAGGAGTGGTCCCAGCAGTTCTAGTGGTACCAGCTCCCACTGACGGCCGTGGGCTTCCACGTCCTGGTTAGGAAAGGTACGGAGAGTGGGTGCTTGGTGAAAGGACCGGCCTTGGCGTGTCTGCCTGATGTGGGCACAGAGTGGGGAGCCAGGCCCTGGAGCTGCCCCGTCTCCCGATGTTCATTCCTCCCAGGTCCCTGTGGCGTGCTGGCCTTTTTGTAGGACAGGTTCTCTGTCTTCTTCATCCTGGCCCATTCCTCATCACCCCTCACCTGGGCTCATTTGGAAGCCTCCCAAATCATCTTCTTTATCGAGATGCTAGACCAGGAGTCGGTAAACCACAGCCAGTGACTGAATCCAGCCCTGGGTCTATTTTTATGGCCCTCGAGCTAAAAATATTCTTACATTTGTTAAAGACTTATAAAAACCAATGAACCAAACAAATAATAAAAACAAAGAAGGATGTGCAATGAGGACCACGAAGCCTAAACTATTTACGATCTGGCCCTTTATGGATACCACTTGCTGAGGCAGTTCTGGACCGTTCTTAGCTCTGTAACAGTTCCATCTTCCTCTAGTTCCAAGGGCCCCTCCCCCAGCCAACTCAACACATTGCATCACCACCCTGCTCAAGACTCTTTAAAACACCATGCTTCTAAGCAAGTCACCCTAGGAGTTGTCTAACAAAATCTGGATTCAAATCCAAACCCCTTCCAAGCCTCAGTTTCCTCATCTAAGCAATGGGGTCATGGTGCCAGCCACAGGGGCCCAGAGACTGTGAGATGTGCAGATGTCTCCTGGCTGCAAAGCACAACTGCATGTGTAAGATGATTTTATAACTCTTCCGTCCGTGGAGCAGCATCCATACTGCAGACCCTGCTTTAAAGGCTGTCCCCTGGGGCAGGGGTGAGGCCTTTTCTTTTCCACCTCTTTCCTGTGGTCCCCATGTGATGTCCACCCCGTGGAGCATTACCTTCATGCTGCCTTGGTTGACAGGTCTCTCCCCATGTCCTCTTGCTGCGGCGTCCTACCTGATCATCAAGGTTCACATGTGCTAGGATGCGCATACGTTGTGTGGTTCCCGGATCTGTGGGGACATTTGGAGAAAAGGAGACTGTGACAGAGTGTTCCCAGCTCAGAGGAATTGTGCTCCAGGCCCACGAAGCAGTTAACTATTTCAATCTGTGCACCAGTCTTAAATCTTCTCCTCCCTTTCTTTTCCCTTCTTTTTCTTTCCAACACTCCAGCATGACACAGTGCCTGCTGCGCAGTAAAAATATTTTGGCTGTCTCCCTCTTAAAAACTTTCTAAAAATACACAGAGGCATCTCGCAGGCACACATGGCTCGCTTTGACGGTTGCCTTCCAGGTGACGAAAACACAACCCAAGCGCGCATCACTCGTCGGGACCAGCGTGGACAACTCCTGGCTCAGCCTTGCAGACAAGATGTTAGGGAAGTGGCGGTCATGTCTGACATGAAGCAAAAACTCACCCTCTCTGCTGGCCATTCGAAATACGCAGAACTCCCATTTATTTGTAGAAATCAGGAGGAAAGAATGTGCCTTAAATGTAAGTAGGATGTGATGCGGGCTTCCCTGGTGGCTAAGACAGTAAAGAATCCACCTGCAATGCATGAGACTAGGTTTTGATCCCTGGGTTGGGAAATCCCCCTGGAGAAGGGAATGGCAATCCACTCCAGTATTCTTACCTCCATGGACAGAGGAGCCTGGAGGGCTACAGTCCATAGGGTCACAAAGATTCGGACACAGCTGAGTGACTGACACACTTTTACACATACGGAATGTGATTCACCTCTTTCTGTTGTAAGATCTGCTCAAGGGAAATAGGAAGTTTTGAAACGTTTCAACTTTTCCTTCTTTAAGACTTAAGTTACTTGCCTGGATGTGTTTAAACTTTTCTTTCACTGATACAGGCATCGTACAGTCCTGAAGATCACTGAGCAGAGAGCCAGGGAAAAGGTTCTAACTGCCACTGGCTACTAACCTTGGACAAGTCATGGGTCGTCTCAGAACTTCAGTCACTTTTTCTAAACATCCTGTGTGTCAGTCACTCAGTCGCATCCGACTCTTTGCAACCCCATAGACTGCAGACAGCCAGACTCCTCTGTCAGTGGAATTCTCCAGCAAGAAGACTGGAGTTGGTTGCCATTTCCTTCTCCACTAAACATTGAGAGAATCTAAATAAATGACCTATTAGACCCATTTCAGCTCTAAAATTCCATGATCTATTTTTTGCTGTTCAGTTTCTCCATTGTATCTGACTCTTTGTGACTCCTTAGACGGCAGCACACCAGGCTTCCCTGTCCTTTATCGTCTCCTGGACTTTTGCTCAAACTCATGTTCATTGAGTTGGTGATGTCCAGCCATCTCATCCTCTGTTATCCCCTTCTCCTTCTGCCCTCAATCTTACCTAGCATCAGAGTCTTTTCCAATGAGTTGGCTTTTTGCATCAGGTGGACAAAGTATCAGAGATTCAGCTATAGCATGATATATTAGCTGTCTAATATTTAAGATATAGTATCTAAAATGCCATGATTTATTAGCTATCTAATATTTAAAACATAATGTGGGTCTAGAAAATAAGAGTATTTCTTTTATTGTCAATAGTTACAGCTTTGCAAGCTGATGCATATGGTTTTCATTCAATGTCCTCTTCACCATGGGGCGGGTGCTGTGGCTACAGCAGTAGACAGTGTGTATTTATACACTGATCTCTGTGTGTTAGAAGTTTATAACATGTCATTGTGGTTGATATCATTCCCATTTCACAGACGATACCAACTGAGGCTAAGTGAAGTTGAAATTAATATTCAAATTCATATCTATGATATGAGCCCATTCTAATCAAAGGGCCCCAGTCTCAGTGAGCATTCCCACAGCAGGCCTTCAAATAATTAGGCTTTCAGGGCATTCAGAGGTATGAAGCATTCTTAGTTTTGATGTACTAGTAAGTGAAAGTGAAAGTGTTTGACTCTTTGGGATCTCATGGAGCCCACTAGGCCCCTCTGTCCATGGAATTCTCCAGGCAAGAATACTGGAGAGGGTTGCCATTTCCTTCGCCAGGGGATCTTCCCGACCCAGGGATCAAACCTGGGTCTCCAGCACTGCAGGGGGATTCTTCACCAAGTGACCCACCAGGGAAGTGTTATTAAGTAAGGCAAGCCTAATTTGTATCGCAATTATTTCAATATATTACTTCCTATGATGTCTTAGTGTTGTCTCAAAGTTTCTTGCTTATTCTATGCCTAATATAGCCTCATTTAGGATTCTTAGGTAATTCAGTCTTTTCACAAAATTAAGATTCTTTAATGTATGCCTTGATTCACTCATTCTTGTATATCTTTGTTACCATATTAGGCTTTCATAATCAATGCATTTTGGAAATATGAGATTAAACAAAATTACATCAGTGTCTTTACAGTAGGGCTTTTCAAAGCCCACAATACAGATATATTTTTGGAATATCTAAGTGGGTGTATAACTTGTTGCTTTTCCCAAAGCTATTTCACCCTAGAACACTTCTATCATTGCACTGGTATCCACAAAAAATCAGTGCTACCCCAAATTAATATGAATTTCTCTCCTTGACCCTAAATCTGTAGAGTTTGCTACAGTGTTAAAAAAGGAATAAGGATTGTTATATTTTAGACACTTTATTGTTTCCAAAGCATTTATCTTTTTTTATTTCAAAAATAATCCTGAGAGATGGTTATGATTACTGCACTGTATTCACATAGCAATGAGAATTTCAGTTCAAGGTGGTATACAGAATAAATGCTTACTTCCTCTCACTTCTGTGAACATGTGGGAAAGTTGGGAAAGTATTGGCAAGGTGTATTAAGCATACTCATTCTTGTTCAGTTGCTCAGTCGTGTCTGACTCTTTGTGACCCCATGGACTGCAGCATGCCAGGCTTTCCTGTCCTTTATTATCTTCCGGGGTTTGCTCAAACTCATGTCCGTTGAGTTGATGATGACATCCAACCATCTCATCCTCTGTCACTCCCTTCTCCTCTTGCCCTCAGTCTTTCCTAGCATCAAGGTCTTTTCCAATGAGTCAGCTCTTTGCATCAGGTGGCTGAAGTGAGTGATCTAAAACAAGAATGGAGAGTCTCCAATACTGGTCATGGAATATTTCTTGGAAAGAAGGCACTTGTTGTGCTCAGGAGGATTTGAATCCCTGAGGCCCAAGGAAAGAGTCCAATCCCAAGCAAGGGCCCAGATCTCAGCCTTGAGTCCTAGGAAGGGTTGGAACAGTTACTTAATCTGTACTTAGTCTGTGAATCTGCAGGGAGCACTGAGATTTGCTACCTGACCCCCATCTCTAGACTCTGCTATCTGTTTACACAAGGGTGTGACTTAAGCCCTCCCTAACCCAGGGGTTCGAGCAATGCCTTCTGCTCACGGCAGGACTGGAGCCACCAAAGGGTAGAGACTGTCCTCAGTTCCACATGGAGCATGAGATCCAAACTCAGACGTGAGAAGAACTCATGCCTGGGAGCCATGACAATGCATGAGAGTCCCAGGAGGCAAGGAAGGGAAATTCCCCAGGATGACGATGGCCACACAGCCAAGAACTGCAAAACACTGAAGGAAGCCGAAGTCCATGGGAAACAAACAAACATCCAGGGAGTGGGAGAAGAGTCACCTGATGAAAAGATCACAAGGAAATCTGGAAAGAAATCTAAAGTGTTTTTCACATCCTGAAGAAAGGAAAGGTGACAAAGAGAAGGGTAGAAAGCCATGGAGTAAAAGGGACTTTGAAATACTAATAGGGACTTGGGATGGAAAAAGCGATGATAACTTTCTTGTGTAAAAATATATACTTAAAAAAAATAAAACATCCCTTACAAGGTGTGCTTAACAAAGGAAAGATCCAACATCATAACAGTGCAAAGAGACAACAATCTTGAAAAGTTGAGACAGAGATGATGACCTGTCTAGAAGCTAAAATGTCTCTCCAGTTCTAGGAGAAGAGATCAAACAGGACAGGATGTTGGACACAAATGAGCAATATTGAAGATGCATTGTAGGATATTCCAATAACTGGCTGGTGTCATCTAGAAAAGCCTCCAAACACAACAGGTAAAAAGAAAACCCCATGATATATCTGAGAAAATTTAAAAAAAATGGATTTCTTACAAAAGAGTGAAGATCACACAGACATCAGACTTCTCATCAGCAGTACTGATTCTAGATGAATAATTAAGTAATATATTCAAGACAAAATAGAAGATCTCTGTCAAGAATTCTTTCCCTTTTCAAAGAAGTTATCAAAAGTGAGGATAATATGAAAATAAAGACATGTAATGATATACACAAACTAGGCGGTTGACCACAGACCTTCTCCGGCAGAACAAGATGTCCTGGAGTGAAGGTCAATTCCTGGTGGCCAAACCCACCCGCCACCTGGTTTTGTATGTTCTGTGGGCTAAGAGTGGATTTTACATTTTTAAATGACTGAAAGGAACTTGGAAGAAGAATAAAAAGTTTTGACACATGGAAATGCTATGGAATGCAAATGTCAGTGTCCATAAATTACATTTACTGGGACACAACCAGGCCCATTTGTTTACGTGGTGTCTGTGGCTGCTCTCAAGCTGCAGAGGCACACGTTCTGAGTACTTGTGACAGAGACCACATGGCCTGCAAAGCCTAAAATGGTTACTGTCTGTTTCCTTACAGAACACGTTTTCACACTCTGCTGTAGCAAGAAAAAAATAGTCACCCAGGAAAAAGGAAGTAGATGAAAAAATGAAAGTAAAAAAGTAATCAATGACTATTTTCAGACATGTGAAATATAAATAATATTATTAACTAATAATCACAGTATGCATGCCAAGTTGCTTCACTCATGTCCAACTCTTCATGACCCCACGGACCTTAGACCACCAGGCTCCTCTGCCCATGTGATTTTCCCAGAAAGAATTTTGGAGAGGGTTGCCATGTCCTTCTCCAAGGTATCTTCCTGCCCCAGGGATTGAACCCACACCTCTTATATCTCCTGCACTGGCAGGAGGGTACTTTACCCCTTGTGCCACCTAAGAAGGCCCAATAATCCTAGTAAAATAATTATTATTTAAAAAATATAAAATGTGTAAAACCATATGGAACTAAATTTCAGATGAAAATGTATTGGGGTAGGGGGCTTGGGGAAGAAAACAAATGATCAGTGCAGATTCTCTTGCTTATGACGGTGGAGGTACTGATGGTAGTTGTCTTTCGGAGAAAAAAACTAATATGTATACTGAAATTTTTGAGACATTAAAAAATAAAGAGAATGTATAATTCCTAAATTAGTAGGAGTAAAACCATAAAGCACTGAAGAAGCCTCAATCATCTAATGGAAGGAGAGAATGGGGAAAAACAAGAAAATAAAAAGCATGGTAGAAAGTGTAGAGAAGGCAGAAATAAGCCCCAAATTTGAGTAATGCCAATATGAGACAAGTTAAATTCACCTAAAACAGACCCACCAAAAATGACAAAATGCTGTTTGCAAGAGATCTAGCTAAACAAATAGCTCCAAAGATTGAAAGTGGATGGCTAAAAAAAAAAAAAAAAAGAAGTAAACTTATTTAGGAAACAGAAATAGACCAAAAGACACAGAAAACAGACAATGTTACTGAAGGGGAAGTGTGGGGAGGGGCACATTAAGAGATTGGAATTAACATATACACACTTCTGTATATAAAAGAAATAAATAAAAAATAATATAAATAAACCTAATAAATAAACAATAAGGTCCTACTTTAGAGCACAGGGAACTATACTCAGTATTTTTAATAATCTATATATACATATATATATATATATATTCTTTATCAGGAATTTCCTGGTAGCTCAGGGGTAAAGAATCTGCCTACCCATGCAGAAGATGCTGGTTCAATCCCCGGGTAGAGAAGAACCCTGAAGAAGGGAATGGCAACCCACTCCAGTACTCTTGCCTGGGAAATCCTGTGGGTAGAGGAGCCTGGCAGACTATAGTCCATGGGGTTGCAAAGAGTAGTCACATATGACTGAGCAACTAAACACAACAACAATTACACACACACACACACACACACACACACACACACACACACACACACAGACGTGCGTTGTAAAATGGCCCAGCCACTGCAGAAAGCAACATGGCAATTGCTCGTCAGATTAAATGCAGAATTCCCATAAAATGTAGCAGTTCCACTTCTGGGTGTGCACCCAAAAGAACTGAAGGAAGGTACTCGGAGAGATGATATGTACACCCACATTCAAGGCAGCATTATTCACAATGCTGTTCAGGGGCTCAGTCGTGTCCGACTCTTTGTGACGCCCTGCAGCACGCCAGGCTTCCCTTTGCTTTATTATTTATTATTTTTTCCTTTTTTTCCCCTTCCCTTTGCTTTACTATCTCCTGGAGTTTGCTCAAATTCATGTCCATTGAGTTCACAATAGCTGACTGTAGAAATGACTCAAATGTCCATCAACCGACAAACTGAGGATAAACCGATAAGCAAAATGAAGTCACGTTCCGTCTATAGAATGATTTTATTCACCCTTTAAATAGGATGAAATGTCTATTTTGAGTAAAATAACATAAAAAACCTATTTCCCCACATCTTTGCAGGTAGGACGTAGGTGAAAGTTTGATGAGGCTTTGAGGAAGGGACCACTCCCTGACCCTGATGAACCTTCCCTGTCTCTCTTTCTCTAGCCCTGTGCATGCTCCCCTGGAACGAGGGGCTGTCATTGGGGACCCCCCCGTGTTCCTCCACGGTAGAGCACGTGGCAGGACATCCGAGGTGCTCACTTGGCTCAGGCTTCCTGGAACCAGACCCTGACATGAAGGCCATATGGTGAGTTGACACAGATCTGCCTCCCTTTTGTCAGAAATCCTTCATCGTGCCCTGATTTCATGATGTGATTTTGCTGGAATGCAGCAGGAAGAGCAGCACGTTATAGAATTAATTGCATTCAGCTTTGGGGCCTGGGACTAATTGATACGCAGCCCTAAGTGCGTGGAGAGCGGGTGTGCGAGGCTGCTCTGCCAGGCCAGGGGGAGAGGCGCCTCCCGTGACCACTTCCACTTCTTCCGGACTTTCTCCCTGGCCCTCTCTGAACCAGCTCACCAAGCCACACTCCTGCTGTTTCCCCTTTTCGAAGGTGATGGATCTTCAGCCCCAGGGGATGGCAAACAGCCCCAGGTGACACACCTCATAATGGACCACGCTGAGAGCCAAACGGGAACCTGTCTGCTTTGAGTTTCTTTTCTTTCTGGATCTGTTGCGCTCATTCAAAGAAAGTGTCTCCTACACTCTTCCTTACAATTCTGCTCTTTTGTTCCCAGAGGACTGCTCGGGAGCTTATTCATTATTAGGGGAAGAAAGATGAAAGGGCTGCATTTTTTTTTTCCAGGGGGAACTTATACCTGCTGAAAAGCTTCCCAGCTGATGGACTTTTGGGGCTGCCAGCCCTCCGCTTGCTCCTGGAATCAACCTGTTTCCTAGTATCTGGCTCCATCCTTTACGGGAGGCTCTGGACTTTCTGGAAGAACAGGGAACTTTTGTCTGCAATTTTTGGTGCCCCTTAAATTACAAAGCTCTGGGCCCCTTTCTTCTCTCCTTTTTCATTGCCTGGATGAATCTTAACTGTCACCTGAAATTCTCTAACAGTCTTCATCAATTATGAAATATGCATTTATTGAAGAAAAACAGAATTGTGAAAGCACTGTGCTATTCAGGTGAATAGCAAAGTCTTGGTTCTCCACCAACTCACAGTCTAGTAGCAAGTGTGATGTATAAACAGATAGTGATGATTAATGTTTATTAGAGGCTTACTATTGCATATATTGTCATTTAATCTTTTACACACTGTAACCTCATTTAATCCTCCAAACAAATACCTGTACAAGGAAGGTGTTATTATCAGACCATATTAGGGATGTGGGAGTTTCAGATGAGAAAGTGGGGAGGTACAGATGGGGTCCCTCCTTTGTCCAGGGATGGCAGAGGCCACACTCTTACAGTGGGTGATGAGATCACTTGCATTAGGAAATGATGCTCACTTGCTTCAAGGATGGAGGGTGGTATTAACTCTGCCGCTTAGAACAGGGTAGAAACTAACCTGCAGTTTGCAGGATGAATCAGAGTTCACTCGGGAGTGGAGGAAACAAAGACCCACAGTCCTTGTGCAGAGCATCAAGCTTGCACAAATGCAAATAGTTTAGCAATTATGCAAGTGGGATGCAGAGAGCAAGGGCCAGGCATTGAGGGTGGGAAGTGAGTGGGGCCAGGTCTTGGGGGTCCTGCAAACCTTTCTAAGGAGCTTGGGCATCCTGTGGGAGACAGAAGATTCAGACGTATTTTCAGCAGGAGCTGATGTGATGGAAAACACATGTAAAGCTGTTTCAGGGGGCCAGGCACATAGTAGGTGTTCAATTCCTGCCTGTGAAACAAACCAATTTGCTCTGGATGCATTTCTGAGTTTCCAGTTTAGATTGTTCATTAACACAAAGAACTAAACTGCAGTAAAAGCCAACAATATGTCTATTACATGCCCATGTCTGTTTTAGACCATTCACGGAATAATTATCAGGATGGCTAACAATGGATGATTTATTATAAATATCAGCTTTGCTGCTTGTTAATTCAGAACCAAAATATTTGCCCATTTCCATCCCAAAGGGAGAAATCTAGTTAGTTTGTTCCCCATGTTATAACTATGAAATTAAATTAAATGAACTGAATGAAATGCATGGGGGTAAATAAACTATTTAATTTAATTCACACGATGAAGAATAATCCTGAATACATCTATAGTTGGCTAAATAAACCAATTAACTCTTTTCTCTTTAGACAGCGCAAGCCAACAGTGCAGCCACGACAAAAGAAAAAAAGAATAAAAGAGAAAAAAACGTGTCTTAATTAGATGTAATCTGAATGGGTCTTGGGTCACTACGCTGACTTCCAGCTCTTTCACCACCTTGCCTGATTCTGACATGGGCTTCAGGTTTGTCTCTTTCTTGTCTTCCAGTGTTTTTTTGTTTGGTTTTTTTAAAATCATAAATTGAGAGACAAGTTTATGGGGTCAAGTGGACCAAGGCTTAAATGCGTGGCTGGGCCATCTCAGGCAGGTTATGCAACCTCAGTGTGTTCACCTCTAAAATGGGGATAATCACAGTGACTATTTCCTGGCTGAGGATGAAATGAGGCAGTGAGGCAAAGGTGTAGCCCAGTGCCTGGTGCCTAAGCATCACATCCTTCTTGGTGTTTCCTGCCGGCTTGCTTTCTAACCTGCCTGGGACGATGGGGATGCCCTACTCTGAGAGTCGGGAGAACTAAATTCTTTCAGCCACTCTTACCTGAGCACCTACTGTGTTCCTGGCTTTCGACCCGAAGCTGATAGGTAAAGTAAGTCCCCTGCATACAAACCTTCAATTTGTGAACTTTCAAAGATGCAAACATGTGTTCACATACCCGAGCATGCATGTTAGTTCACATGTCACATGTGTGTACCCTCTGCAAGCGGTTATCCTTTGGGGAACTTTACTGTATACATCATATAGAATACAGTAGTGCAGTAGCTTTATCTCAAGCCCGGCATGTCCAGAAGCAAGTGTAAAAGCAGCAGTGAGATAGCTGGTACTGCTGTACTTTTCAAAGCACTGTATCGTAAGATTAAAAATGTTTCGCTTCTGAGATCAGACGCATCCGGGGTGGTATCGCCATAGGAAACCAGGGCTTGGTAACAACCTAAAGGGGTGAGATGGCGAGGGAGGTGGGAAGAATGTTCAAGTGGGAGGGGACATAGGTAAACCGATGGCTGATTCATGTTGCTGTTTGGTAGAAACAACACAATACTGTAAAGCAATTATCATTAGAAATAAATAAATTTAAAAAAATTTAAAAAGATTAAAGTTGTTTCTTTGTGTTTGTTTTTATGTATTATTTGTGTGAAAACTATTATAAGCCTATTGGAGTACAGGACTGTATAGCTGATCGTGTTAGTTGAGTACCTAGGCTAATTTTGTTGGACATACAAACCAACTGGACCTACGAATGTGCTCTCAAAATGGAACATCTTTGTATGTAGGTGACTTACTGTATATGAATGAGGTCCCCCAGGGCTGCTCGGCAGGATTCTACAGTCTAGCAGACGAATCAGGGGTGGGTCTACACATATCGAAAAATTAGAATAACGTAAGAACATGCTGAATGGGATTTCAGAGTTTAGCTAGACTCTGATCAGTGTCTTGGTTTCTAGAACTCACTGACGGTGAAGGTCTCGGGAAACTGGTATACAGTCTCTGACAGCATTTTCAAGCTCAATAAACCCAATTCCTGTCTCTACCTGACTCTGAATCGTTTTTTTTTTCTTTCCTTCCAGCCACTGACACATTTTATTTATTTATTTATTTATTTTTCATTTATTTTTATTAGTTGGAGGCTAATTAATTCACAATATTGTAGTGGTTTTTGTCATACATTGACATGAATCAGCCATGGATTTACATGTATTCCCCATCCCGATCCCCCCTCCCACCTCCCTCTCCACCCAATTCCTCTGGGTCTTCCCATGACTCTGATTCTTATTGTAACTGAAACTGTTTCAGAGTAGGCTGGCTGCGGGGGCGGGGGTGGGGGGGCGGGGTCCTAAGTGCCAGGGGTCAGTATCAGCAGAGGGGAGAGTGGGAGAGGGTCTGCGGCCAGCAGCGGCATCCTGGACAGTGTCAGGATCCCAGGTCAGTCCAGGTGTGGCATGGAACTTAGCCCTCCTGGGGCCTCAGTTTCCACATCTGTGAATGGGGATGGGAGGAGTTTCCCTCCAATTCTGAGACTCTTTATGGAGAAATTCTTGAGCAATGAGTGCAGCAGCTCCGTTCCCCCGAGAAATGAAATTAATTATGCATTTTTCGGACAGCATACTCTGTGAGCACAACAGCTCTGTGAACTGAAGTTGATGCTGAGTGAACCGGAGAGGGGCTGAGCCCAAGGAGCCCACCATCCAATGGGCCACAAAGAAACACAGCAATACTCATGAAAGACTGGACAAGGGCCAAAGTGTAGAATAGTGGGTCAGGACTCAGTAACCATGATGGAAATGGTACCCAACTCAGTCCTGGGGGAATTAGCAAAGATTCAGTTCCTGGAGGGACTGAAGCCTTGCATGAGTCATCAAGGACATGAAGAGGTCAAGGAGGTGCAAAGCATCAGGTCATCTGGTGCACAATCTAAGCGTGAGATGCAAGCTGTTTGGTGTTGTTGAAACTGAAGAACATGACATAGAGGCCTGGTCAAATTAAGAAGGGCATTCTAAGTTTTTATTTTTTAATTATTATTTTTTAAAGTTTATTTTATATTGGAATATAGTTGATTTACAATATTGTGTTAGCTTCAGATATACAGCAAAGTGATTCAGTTGTATGGTGATTTTGTTGTTGTGTTCGACTCTTTGTGACCCCTTAGACTTTAGTCCACCAGGCTCCTCTGTCCATGGGATTTCCAGGCAATAATACTGGAGTGGGCTGCTGTTTCCTCCTCCAGGGGATCTTCCCCAGCGAGGGACCTAAGTTCATGCATTGCAGGCAGATTCTTTACCAATTGAGCCACCAGGGAAATCCTCAATTGTATATATTCATACATCTTTTTTTTTTTTTTTTCCAGATTTCTTGTCTCATATAGGCTACTACAGAATATTGAGTAGAGATCCCTGTGCTATACACTAGGCCCTTGTTGATTATCTATTTTATATGTAGTAGTGTGTAGACATTCTAAGTTTTGTTAAGAAAGTGGAACTGGGTCCTCTTGGTGCAGGGTGACCTTGAGGGTGAATAGAAATTGTAGTGATGCAGAAAAGGAATCAAGAGAACTTGAGAAGATAAAATCTTTAGGATGCTGGGAATGCAGGAGAGGGAGAGAAGGGTCCCTTTTCTGTCTTGAACCATTGTGGTGGAGGGTACCCAAACCACAGGGGATGGGAAACTCGGGAGGTGAGAACTTCCCGTTTGGAGCTGCAGATGTGAGGAGCTGGGCAGCTTTCGGAAGGGAAGGGTATAAGGTGGAGATCCAGAGCTCAGAGAGAGGAGTTTCAAGATGGGAGATGCAGATTTGGACTCTAAGATAGCCCCAAAATAGCAAGGAAGGAGAGGCACAGAGCCAACAGCACTTGGTGCTTCATCAGATGAGCAAACCCTCTCTCCCTCTCCCCACCCTCTGCTGTCAGCTAGCCACCCCCACGTGGCTCCAGTCCTCCCAGCCTTGGAGAGAAAACGGCCACTCAGAGTCTGTTCCTTCCCTCAGTTTAAGTCTCTGTATTCAAACAGAGAAGAAAATCAATGACAGGTGAGGACACAGCATTTGACTGATCATCCCTCCCAAACTACACTATGTAGATGTTCTTCTTTTCCCAAGCTCCCTCAATTCCGCGAGGATGTTAGTGACCGCTTGTCAAGTGAACTTCAGAAGAGCCCAGCCTCAGAATGTAAAGCACAACTGTGTTCAATGGGTTCTACTAAGGCCCGGGGTCCCCAGCGACTTCTGCTGCCTGGTGCCCTTGAGGGAAGATGAGGAATCCTAAGAGTCTGGGCCCATCCCAGGAAGGCAGGCTTCCCTGGTGGCTCAGTAGATAAAGAACCTACCTGCAATACAGGAGACCCAGGTTCTATATTTGGCTCAGAAAGATCCCTGAAGGAGGAAATCACAACGACTCCAGTATTCTAGCCTAGGAAATCCCACGGTCAGAGGAGTCTCATGGGCTACAGTCCATGGGGTCATAAAGAGTTGGGCATGACTTAGTGACTAAACTACTATCCTAGGAAGGCAGCCAATGGCATTCTGAATGTCCCCACCTGATACTCCTCCTCCAGAATATATTTGCTCAGAAGTTATTGTATGTTTTCTTGCTTTTGTTTTAAATCAGGAGATTTCTGATTCTTCCTCAGCAACATTTGCCAATTCTGAATGATGCTCAACATATACTTTAAACCAGCTCCCACTTTGCTCCACCTCCAATTCTGATGTCTTTTCCACCTTGTATTGTGTGAGAGAAGCCTGCTGGCTTGGCACAGTGAACTGGGAAGTTGGGGAGGGCTGGACAACTTGACTCATCACTGCCCCTCCCCATCCCCCCAAGAGCCTCACACAAGTTCCCACACATGGCAGGTGCCCCAGCAAGATGACGCCTGTTTCCCCAGAACAAATCTCATTGCTTTTGCTTCCGTGATGAATCTCAGTGGCTCCTAGATTGGGTTGTCAATTTCCAGAGTCCAAGTTTCAAGTACGTGTCTTCAGTGTGAGATGAAATTGTGAAAGTTACAAGAATAAAAGCATGGGTGCAACGTAAAGAAGACCATTTTAACATTTCTGTGTCTGTGGGTGCTTTCTTGTCTCTTTCCTTCTATTTTGCATTTTTAAAGAAAACGTTCTTGTCTTACTTCCTTTTATATCATCCATTTACTTAACTAACTATGCTTAAAGTTTCTGCTTCCTCTATCAGAAATAGTACAGAGCAGACTCCGTGTCTGTCTTGCTCTCCCTGCATCTCCGGGGGTTACTGCAGAGCCTGCTCCATAGATGAACTTTGATCAATACCTACTGAATATACAAAGAACCCACAGTACTTATAACTGTTACTCTTGGACTGTGCTACGTACTCCCTTCATTCAGGTCTAAATCTATGCATCATCTCCTCCAGAAAGAATCCTCACCTCCACATGCTGCCCCAGGCAGAATCTGGCAGGCTTTGGACCACACCATCCTTGCGTTCTGTGTCCATCTTTACTTCAGCTCCAAATGCACCATGTTGTGACATCTTGCATGCATACCAGTTTCCTCCATCTCTTCCTCAGAGCATGGTCAGGGGTTGGTCATGTGCTTTTATCCATCCTTCATCCTTAACAGAACATGGTGTGTGAGGGAGCAGCCTGGTTGGAATTCAACTTGGGACAAAACTGGAAAAAAATCTGAAAAGGCTCAAGAGCAGGTTGAAGGTTTATTTGGATTTGTGGGGGGATTTCCAGACCTAGTCCACTTGGCATCCTACCAAGATAACAAAGAGATGTTCCCTATTACTCAATTTTCTAAAGGCCCAAGGCATAGTTACTAAAATAATTCTCAAAGTTCCTTGATAAACATCAGTCCAGTCATTTTGGCTTTTTAGCCGTTAGTACTTTAAGTCACTGCCCACTGTTTCCTTTCATCTTTTATCACAGACAGATCAATATTCATTGGGTGAGTCTCATATGACTGCAACAAGGTACTTGATAAAATTAAAAAACCTTAATTCTGCCCAACACTCTGCATGATGGATATTTTATCACCTATTCCAGGGTTAAAGAAAAAAAAAGCCCAAAGAACATAAATAATTTGACCAATTTCATGAGGTTCACACCTAGTGAATCTGCCCTGTTGTTGACCTAACTCTAAAACGCTATTGTTTTTATTTCACTAAAAAGGCACAGAATTGTAGGGGATGTAGGAAATCTTAGACCTCACCTGGTTCCCACTTTCCACCCAAGGCAAGGATTTCTTAACATTTTCCCTAGAAGAAGCTTTTACTGTTGTCATCTATCTTCTTGTCTTCCTCATCACCACTGTTTTGTCATTGTCATCATCCTCATGACCATCACTGATATGTTCACCTTTTTTTTGTGTAGCTACAGTCTCACAGCTTGTAAGTCAGAGTCAAGACATGAACCCAGAGCTTCCTTGGCCACTGTGATACTTTGCCTTGGACTTCTTAAACTGGGAAACCCTTTTCTTCAAAGATGATACATCCTTTGTTCTATCAACTGTCATGGACAGAAAGGTCTTTAATTAGTATCTAAAGGGACCAATCACTTGAATGACCCTGGTTTCTCTCTGTGGATGAAATTTCAATTTCTCAAGTATACTACAAATTCTCTTTAGATATTTGACAACAATGTTCTCTAGGACCTATATTTTAAAATTTTGTGATTGTTTTAACCCCTCTTTTCTGAGTCACTCCCAGATCCATCTCATCCTTGGGGAAGACTGCTGACACAAATATAAACTCTCCTCCAAGACGGGGTCTGACTTGCCAGCCCTTCTAGGCATGGACGTAGTGGGAGTTGGCTGGTGATGACTCAGCTGAGCAGTGTTTGCAATGATGATGTGGAGAAACTCTTGATGGTAGAGTCTGTGGGGGTGAGAGGGTGAACAGTCCCATCTTGCAGTATGGGCTCACAGATAAAGATGGGGAGACAGGCAGACCTGGAGAACAACCCTCCTTATAAAATGTGAATATTTCTGAGTTAGGGTGAAGTAATGTGTGGAGTAAGTAATGTGTGGAGTGAATGGTCATCCTACTCTCAGATCTCTTGGATCTAGTCTCAGCTCTGCCATGAACTTGCTGTGTGAATTGGCTAATTCACTTTCCTTCTCTGATCTTCAGATAGACCTTCTTAAAAATGAGAGAGAGATGTAATGATCTTCCTCTTGCTTCTTCTGTGAAACTTCTCTGAATTGAAGAATTCAGAGGGAATGTATAAAGCTACTGGCTTTAAGACAAACCAAATGTTGATTCTGCTTTGAGAAAGAGATAAAGGCCAGATGTGCGAATGAGCTGTTCTCCCCTATACATGTGGAAAATAGAAAGAACACCATGCAGTGAATCTGCCTAAGTGTTTTAACCTTATTTAGATATACAAGTTTTGATATAAAAAAGGGACATAGCCTCTTGAAGGGCTAGACCTGAAAAGCAACTAGAGAGCATAACTGAACTTCATCCGTCATTACCTGGTTTCTGTTGTTCAATTGCTAAGTCATGGCCAACTCTCTGTGACCCCATGGACTGCAGCACACCAGGCTTCTCTGTCCTTCACTGTCTCCCTGAGTTTGCTCAAACTCAAATCCACTGTGTTGATAATGCCATCCAACCATCTTGCCCTCTGCTGCCCGCTTCTCCTCCTGCCCTCAATCTTTCCCAGCATCAGGGTCTTCTCCAGTCAGTTGGACCTTCACATCAGGTGGCCAGAGTACTAGGCCTTCAGCTTCATCATCAGTCCTTCCAGTGAATATTCAGGTTTGGCTTCCTTTGGGATTGACTTGTTTGATCTCCTTGCAGTCCAAGGGACTCTCAAGAGTCTTCTCTAGTACCACAATTTGGAATCATCCGTTCTTCGGTGCTCAGCTTTCTTTATGGTCCAACTCTCACATCCATACATGATTACTGGGAAAACCACAGCTTGACTATACAGATCTTTGTTGGCAAAGTGATGTCTGTGCTTTTTAACACGCTGTCTAGGTTTGTCTGTCTACTTTGGCTGCCTGATGTGAAGAACTGACTCACTGGAAAAGGCCCTGATGCTGGGAAAGATTGAAGGCAGGAGGAGAAGGGGACGACAGAGGATGAGATGGTTGGATGGCAACACCGACTGGATGGACATGAGTTTGAGCAAGCTCTGGGAGTTGGTGATGGACAGGGAAGCCTGGCGTGTTGCAGTCCATGGGGTCACAAAGAGTAGGACACAACTGAGTGACTGAACTAGGTTTGTCATAACTTTCTTTCCAAGGAGCAAGCATCTTTTGATTTCATGGCTGCAGCCTCCATGCACAGTGAATTACCTGATATAGTGTCATTTTGATAAAAATTTGAACTTTAAAAGAAATTTCATTGAGTTGGTAAGAATGGTAGGCAAGGAACTAGCTGTTCAGAACAGTGAACCTCCTCCCAGATACCTGTTCTCAGTCTCTTCCACTTGGAGAAGCAAGGCTGAGGTCAGTATAAGCTCACACTTACCACACTAGAGCTAAACTTTCACCAGACCATTGGCTTACATTTTAAGACTGATTATTAACATGTGGGGTTCATAGTAAAGTAAGTGCTTATTACATGAACTTAATACTGAAGTGATCACAGCTAATTTATCTGATATTCTTTAAAGAAATTATGGATTGTATTTTATTATTTACATAACAATCTGATCATGTTCAGTTTCAAACTGCATGAAATATGAAGCCCTCTGGAATGGAGATGATACAGTAGCTATCTGGATCTACATCTTACTTACATCACCTTTGATACTTTGCAGAATAAATTGAAGTATTCATAAAACCATATAATACATTTAATAGTTTTTCTCTTTGTCACAACATCAAACAAAAATGGCCAGACCGGTTTCTGCATAGCGGGCTTGGATGACTGAATGTAAAACTTGTGCTTTAGAGTGTAGGTGACGTTCATTTTGGGGACCTTGATGGCTTTTCCCAGAAAGAGGCTGGCACCCTCCCTCCCCAACTGCTAATCTTAGGGTTTGATCAGAGGTACATGTGATGACTTACGAGGAAAGATAGACTATATATAGTAGGAATATGTTGTGGTCAAAGAAGATGTGCAGTGGTTTCGAGAATGAGTTCCACATTGAAAGTCACAAGGGCAAAGCTTTGAACTTTGTTCCAGTCTGGCTTTGCAGTAGGATCAATCCTGCTTATTATGAGGAAATCATGCATTCAAAAGAGTAGAATCAGAGATTATCTTACTCAGTGATTGTTAATGATTCTAAGCAATATGAAGAGATGTGTGAATTCATACGTATATAACATATTTACATACATAAAACACACCTCTAGTAAGATTTATGTATATTAGACACACATGTAGGTTTGTTTGTATCTATTATGTGGTAACAACTATAATACCAATTTCTCCCAAGTTGACAGCTTTACAGCCCCATTTAAAAAATTATTTATTTCTTTCTAATTGGAGGATAATTACTTTACCTTTTTGCCATACATCAACTTGAATCAGCCATAGATAGGTATGCACATAATCCTCTCCCTCTTGAACCCCCTCCCACCTCCCTCCTTCCCCATAGCTCCAGGTTGTCACAGATCACTGGCTTCGGGTACCTTGCATCATACAACAAACTCCCACTGACTATCTATTTTATGTATGGTGATGTCTAGGTTTCAACTGTATTCTCTCAAATCATCCCACCCTCTCCTTCCCTCACTGTGTCCAAAAGTCTGTTTTTGATGTCTGTGTCTCCTTTGCTGCCCTGGCATGTAGGATTGTCAGTACTATCTTTCTAGATTCCATATGTAAGCATTAATATATGATATTTGTCTTTCTCTTTCTGACTTACTTCACTCTTCATAATAGGCTCTAGATTCATCCACCTTATTAGAACTGACTCAAATGTCTTCCTTTTTAGAGCTGAGTGATATTCCATTGTGTGTATGTACCACAGCTTCCACAAATTCAACACAGATATCAAGTACATTTTAACTATTCTTTACAGATACAAGAGTATAGTGAAAGTGAAAGTTGCTTAGTCATGTCTGACTCTTTATGACCCCATGGGCTGTCCATGGAATTCTCTAGGCCAGAATATTGGAGCAGGTAGTCTTTCCCTTCTCCAGGGGATCTTCCCAACCCAGAGATTGAACCCAGGTGTCCCACGTTGCAGGCTGTTTCTTTACCACCTGAGCCACAAGGGAAGCCCATACAGGATAATAAGAAACTAATTTAATAAGAAACTAATTAAAACAAAAAGTATTAAAATGCATGATTCTCTAACTAAAATGAGAGACTTCCCTGGCAGTCCAGTGGTTAAGAATTTGCCTTCCAACACAAGCAGTGCTGGTTCAATCCCTGGTTGGGGAGGCAAGATCCCACATGCCTCATGGCCAAAAAACCAAAACATGAGACGGAAGAAATACTGCATCAAATTCAATAAAAATTTTAAACATGGTTCACACCAAAATATCTTAAAAGAAAGGAAAAAAAACCTAAAATGAGCCATGAAGGAAAACCAACTAGCTAAAGCCCCTCCACACTCCCACCAGCCATGAAGTAGCCTGGAGTGAGGCCACTCTGGTTCAAGGTCGGGCTGGGCCACGTACCAGCTGCGTGACCTTGGACAGGGGCCTTGTCTTTCGCAGGTTCTGGATCCCCTTGCTCTGTAACGGGCCACAGATTCAATGTCTAGCAGCACCATGCTAGGATCACAGGAGACTGGGATTCTGGGGCAGTGTGACACGGTGGCTGGGGGCTGAGATGGACCCAGCCTGCTCCATATCTTGGCCGAGTGACTCTGCTCTAGTAACATTGAGCTCTTGGGGCCTCAGTTTCCTCATCTGTAAAGTAGGGATGCTGGGGGCCATCCTCATGGTTCCTGGGAAGCTCCCAGGTTCATTTAGGTGAGAGGCTTTGCACTATGCCAGGCACGCGGATGATTGCTGAGTCATGCAGAACTGGGAGCATCATGTTCTCACCAGCTGCCTGGGGCTCACAGACGCCTTTAAATCCCTTCCTGGCCTTGAATAAAGAGGGCAGGAGAAGGACAGAGAGGGCGATTGCTCGTCTCCTCCCAGCCCCTTAACAAAGCTCTCGGAGCCGCACACTCTCTGTGAAGGTCCCCGATTTCTTTCTCTGCAGCGGCTCCTGCCTTCTCGCCTTGACAGGTGGACATCATTATCTCTTTCTGGACAGTTAAACTACCGAAGGAAAAAAATTTCACCCTGAAGCCATCAATTTTGCTTTTGATGCTTCTCCTCGGGTTGAAGCTTTCTTCCAAAGTCACTTTTAAAAAATAACTTTACAAAAAGTATAAAAACCCCTTTAAGTGGAGGTTTTATGCAACAGACAGTGTTCCCTATTTGAATGATTTCTTTTGAGCCTGGATAGCATTTGTGTTGCCCACCATCCAATAAAACATTAATCACAGAAATATTGAGCTTTAGAGAACGCCTTCAAATCCCCAGTGCGTCTATGTCAAGCACTTAGGGGAAGGGATGTGTTATAAATCTGGAGAGGAAGGCAGCTACGAAGTTCACTGCTTTCCGCATCCACAATTCGAAGGCAGAGGGTTGGGGAGCTCATTCTTACTCTGAACAGTATGTTCTTCTTTGGAGCGAGGAGAAGACGCACAAAGGGAGAGAGGAGCTTGTGTTCTGAATTTTATCCCAACACGATTCTCAGGAGGGCCATGTGCCCCTCTGTGAGCTGGCGTCTCCTAGTCTTGGATCAAGTTCTGTTCAGCTCTCCGATCTTTGGCGGACATCCAGCACCTCGTTTCACCCCCGTGAGACCCACTGTCATCACAGGTCAGCAGGAGGACTGGATGAACTAAGGATAGTATGATGTTCACATAAGCTCACCTTATATGAGAGCTCACTGTGTCCTGGACATGACGCCGACTGCTTTATACACATAATCCTTTTCCATCCAAGTTTCATCCTACATGCGGGGCATTATAACATTTCCCACATTTAAAAAAAAAAATACTCATTTAAGTTTTGTTGGCAGTGTGGGGTGTGGTGGAGCCAGGGCTTTCCTGGTGGTTCAGATAGTAAAGAATCTGCCTGCAATGCAGGAGACCCAGGGTGTGATCCCTGGGTCAGGGAAGGTTCCCTGGAGAAGGGAATGGCTACCCACCCCAGTATCCTTGCCTGGGGAATTTCATGGACAGGGAAGCCTGGTGGGCTAGAGTCCATGTGATCACAATGAGTTGGACACGACTGGTGACTAACACACTTATTTATTTGTCTGTGCCAGGTCTTACTTGAGGCACACTGGGTTGTTAATCTTCCTTGCAGCACGTGGGATCTTTTAGTTGTGGCATCTGAACAATTAGTAGTGGCATGTGGGATCTAGCTCCCTGACCAGGGATGGAACCTGGGCCCCCTGTATTGGGAGCATGGAATCTTAACTACTGGACCACCAGGTAAGTCCCAAACCCTTCCCATATTGGAGCAAATATTAGATTTGTTCAAGATCATATGGCTTATAAATGTGGACTCGAGATATCCACACTTCTTATCATACTCAGGCATTGCCAGTCTCTATATGAGATCTGCAGATAGATGCCCAAGGCCTGGTGTGTAGGAGAGGCCAGCTCCTTGCCTTCACTTGGCCATTTGTGGATAACGTCTGTCTGAAGGTTCTTCTTTCTGACAGGAAGCCCACATGTGTGGGAAGTCAAAGACGCTTGATTGTTAATGCCCTTGGAAGAGCACTGCTGAGCCCCGGGGGCCATGCACCCCTCAACTCGCAATGGATGGCAAGAGGGCACATCAGTAAACCAGCTCTCTAGCCTCTGGTTTGTGCATGGGTGGTTTCCAGGAGTGTGGGGCATTGTCTCCTGGAGTCTCTGGTGGGAGGGAGCCTTGCCCGGGCCGCGCACTCCTTTGCGGCTGCCTTCCCTGCCCTGTCTCATGTCCATCTCTTCAACCTGTGCGTCCTGCAGTCCTAAGTAAACTCCCTGTTGGGTGACCCTTGTGTCAAGTTCTGCTTCTGCAGGAATCCAAACCGAGCCTGAGATTCCAGAGGGCTCTGGCAGGTCTCATTGATCTTGGACGCCCCGGCCATCGGCACATGCACGGGTGCATGCTCAGTCTCTCAATTATGTCTGACTCTTTGCAATCCTTTGAACGGTAGTCCCCCAGGCTCCTCTGTCCATGGGATTTCTCAGGCAAGAATGCAGGACTGGGTTGCCATTTCCTTCTCCAGGGAATCTCGACCCACGGATGGAACCCACGTCTCCTGTGTCTCTCGCGTTGCTGGTGAATTCTTTACCCACTGAGCCATCAGGGAAGCCTGGGCCATTGGCACACCTCCTGGCAAAATGTAGGCACACGGCCAGTGCTTCTTGTGACAGACAAGCGGCATGATGTAAGCAGGGGGTGCCCTGGGTCTTGGCTTAGACGTGTCCTAACTGGGATTCTGGGCCAGTTCCATACCTCCTTGAAACCTCAGTTTACTCCTGGGGATGAGAATCCTTGCAGGAATATGTGGATTTGGATCAAATACACTTGATCCACTTGACACATACTGGACACTCAATGCACAGTAGCAGTGACGATGCTCTCTGTGGAAGAGTCTGGAACCCAGGCTCCCAGCTCACCTGCTGGCAAATCACAGACCCGTGACACGCGGGGTTCACAGCCATAGCATGAACTATTGATGACACCCCTCCAAAGGCAGCCTGAGCTTCTGTGTGGCTTAGGCCAGCTGCTTCTACTGAATTAGGCCAGTCTCGCACACTATATTTATAAAATAGGTAACCAACAAGAACCTACTGTATAGCACAGGGAACTCTGTTCAATATTTTGTAATAACCTGTAAGGGAAAAGAATCTGAAAAATTATATATATAGTTATGTATATATGTATATGTATAGTTATATATATGCATGCTAAAACTGAATCACTTTGAAACTAACACAGCATTGTGAATCAACTCTACTTCAATAAAAAGTGAACAAATAAAAATTTTAAAACTTGAAAAAAATAATAAAAATAAAATAAATAACACACACACACATTCACCCAAAATGAGGCTGATCTTGCTAGCAGCTGCCCCTAAGGGAGCATCATTTGACAAAAGGAGTGGAGGAGGGTGAGCAAGGGAGAAAGGAAACTTCTGAGTTATTCCTCAAGAAAAGGCAACGGGCTTCTTTTAGCTCAGGTTTAAGACCAGTCTGTGGAGATCAGCACTTCGTTCTAAAGTCAATGGTTTAGACAAAAGGTGTTTGACTCTGAGGATAAACAGGTGCAAAGACCATGGTCTCCTTCTGGAGTGACCAAGTTGTTGCTGTTCAGTTGCTAAGTCATGTCTGACCCTTTGCAGGGTCAAAGAGTGACCTTGCCAGGTCTTGATGGTCCAGTCTCCCCGCTTCCTCTCTGATAAAAACCCAAACCCTTCACACCACGCCTTGCCCCCAGTGCCGCCTGCTCAGGGCTCGTGTCCCTTGGTTCTTCACAGGTGCCCAGCACGGTCCAGGCGCTGGGCCTTTGCCCTCACCGCTCACCACCTGGCATGCCCAGGCACACCTCGTGGACTGCAGCCCCCCCGGCTCCCCTGTCCTCCACTATCTTTCAGAATTTGCCCAAACTCATGTCCATTGTGTCAGTGATGCCATCCAACCATCTCATCCTCTGTCGCCCCCTTCTCCTGCCCTCAATCTTTCTGAGCATCAGGGTCTTTTCCAATGAGTCAGCTCTTCTCATCAGATGGCCAAAATATGGGAGCTTCAGCATCAGTCCCCTAAGGAAGGCCCCTAAAAGTCTGACTGATGGATCAGACGCTACTCCTTCTTCCGTGGGCTTTCTAAACACCCCCTCCGCACCACCTCTGTGAAATGTGTCAGCAGACTTGCAAAGGCGACTTCTGAATCAGTGTCTGATGCAGCGAGGGGTGTGAGTTTTCTGAGCATCGGAAGCCGAGCCGGCTGGACTCCGCTCCAGCATTTCAGTCTGCTTTGTCCCAAACTTGGAATTATTCTGAGAAGCAGCAGCAGGGGAGGCACTTTGCCCTCTCTTAACATTATGAGAACTGCACTGGGAGAGTCTCAGCGGATATCCAGGTTATTATTATTATGATTATTATTTGGAGCAAAGGCCTGGGCCATGCTGGCTGCCTCCAGGGAAATTAAACTCTCAGGATGTCTCTGTGTTTCTGGATTGGGAGGTGTGGATAGGCACATGATTTTAAGCCATCCGAATCATGGCTGTGGAGCTTCCCAGGTGGCGCCACAGTGGTAAAGAACCCGCCTGCCAATGCAGGAGACTTAGACGAGGGATCAATCCTCGGGTCAGGAAGATCCCCTGGAGGAGGGCATGGCAACCCACTCCAGTATTCTTGCCTGGAGAGTCCCATGGACTGAGGAGCCCGGTGGGCTACAGCCCATGGGGTCACACAGAGTCGGACACGACTGACGCGACTTTTCCTACGGCACGCACACCATGGCTATACGTGGGACACAATGGAAGTATGTGCTGGATGTTAAATATCAGGGTTTCGGGAGCCTACACAGGGTAAGCCTGTCCCCCCCTCCCTCTCCCAGAAGAAAGGGCTGCTTTCTTGCAACACTGTTAGCTGCATCTGTACTGGTAGCTACACAAGGGCTGGGGGATATGAGTCTGGGGAAAGACACTGGGAAGGACAGCAGAATTGGTAGTAGCTTCTCTGTGGTCCCAGCCGGTGAGTCAAGGGATGCAGTGGGTACTCAACCCTCACAATAGCCCGTGAAGCTCTCCCTTCAGTGAAATAACGACATATTGGGCTTTCAGGCTGGGCTCTGCTTGGTTTCTGAGCCTTTTCCTCCCTGAGGGAGCAAACTGCAAAAATCTAAGTTAAATCTGATCACTCTTTGCTTATAACTGTCCCACCTCGGAGAAGCCAAAGTCCTCACCTCGGTGTTTCCAAGGTCTTGATGGTCCAGTCTCCCTGCTTTCTCTCTGATAAAAACCCAAACCCTTCACACCAAGGGCTTCTTTGGTGGCTCAGAGGGTAAAGCGTCTGCCTACAATTCGGGAGACCTAGGTTTGATCCCTGGATTGGGAAGATCCCCTGGATAAGGAAATGGCAACCCACTCCAGTACTCTTGCCTGGAAAATCCCATGGATGGACAAGCCTGATAGGCTACAGTCCATGGGGTCACAAAGAGTCAGACCCTACTGAGCAACTTCTCTTCCTTTCTTCCTTTCTTTCCCTTCCTTCCTTTCCCTTCCTTCCTTCCTTCCTTCCTTTCCCTTCCTTCCTTCCTTCCTTCCTTCCTTTCACACCACACCCCGCCCCAGCGCTGCCTGCTCGGGGCCCCGTCCCCTGGTTCTTCACAGGCGCCCAGCACGGTCCATCCGCTGAGCCTTTGCCCTCACTGCTCACCACCCGGAGTGCCCAGGCTCACTGCCCAGGGCTCACAATGCCATTCATCTCCCTGGCTCCCCATGTGAGCTCCTCAGAGAGGCCTGCCGAGCTGGGCTTGTCCAAAGCAAAAGCTTCCGTACCTCTCCAAGCCTTAAAACAGCTACAGTTGTCGTCAGCACCTGGCTTTGTTACATGATGATCTGGTTTTGATTATTGTCTGGGCCCCTCACTGTCTCTCTCTCTCTCTCTCTCTGAAAGTAGGGGCTCTATGTATCTTGCTGACCAAAGAGCCTGACACCTAGAACACTGCCCTGCACCCAGAGGGCCTCAGAAGTGCCTGGTGAACCAGTGAATGAGTCGCTGGCTGCCCCCTAGTCTGTCACTTTCAGCTTTGAGGCTCACCACTTTGTATTACTCTCAAGCCTTTGGGTTTGTGTCTCCCTGTGTCAGCAACGGTCAAACACTGGCTCGGTGCAAGCAGGGACCCTGGGAAGGGAGGGACCGTGGCAGGTGGGGTGTGCTGTCAAGATTTGCACATGGGGAAAAGTGTGACTTTGATCGTGATTGTTCCCATTGGCCTGCAAGTGCTGTTGCAATCTCCAGAAGGCTCCTTTTGGCTTAAAACATATTTGGGGCATTATGACATTTATTGAACTCTATATTAAGAATATCTATATGAAAACAAATAGGAAGTTGATAAACTTACCTTCTTTGACTTTTAGCAGGTACTGTGATTTTCACATGAGAAAGCGGGATTGAATTCAAATACTTATTGCTTGGTCTTTAGGAAAGGTGATGGTTTGATGGAGATAGGTGTTGTATTGTCTTGTGTGTGAGTTTTTTCAAGAGAAAAAAGAAAGAAAACTTTTAATGGTGCTAAGACTCCAGGCAGGCTTACAACTCATTTAAGGAGATGTGTCTGGGAAAAAGTGGCCCCTTTTCCCTCACTGGCTTTCCCGGATCCAGCCTGGAGAAAGGCAGGGTATCTTAGTCCTGGAATATTCCAGATAGGGATTCAAACACTTTCCCTGCATGACATGTCTCCTGTCTTCTGCAGAGAAGACATTGCCAAAGTGCTTCTTAGAGGAAGAAACAGAGGCTTGGGTGGGCTGAGTCACTTACCCCAATCGCATCATTGTAAAATGTCACCACTTAAAAAGAGAACTTCTCTGTGTTTGGACCTAAGTACATGCCGTGGTCTTCTCACTCAAGGGATGAAAACAGCCTGGTCCAGCCAACCTGGGGCCTCTTGCCCATGTGAGTATACTTCTGTGTTTCAGTGGAAACAGACACAGCAGCAAACCTTTGTTGCTGGAGAAGATGTGTGGTTTCTGAGCTCTCATGAGAAATAAATATTAGCCTCCTTCTCAGGCCCAAGTCGCAGAGAGGGACCCCTCACTGCGCCCCCTGAGTGCTCAGAGACACATGTCCATCAGACAGGGTGTGCTTTCACTCAGGCCGGCTGGCTGACCCCTGAGCTGTCCATGCCATCCTGAGGTCTGCCGTAAGCGTGTCAGGAGAGTGCCCTGTATACACCTTCACAAGAGCCAAGCCCCATGCGGTCATTGCTGGGTGTGTCCTCAGTTGCTCAGCTGTGTCCGACTCTTTGTAGTCCTTTAGATTGTGGCCCGCCAGGCTCCTTCGTCCATGGGATTTCCCAGGCAAGAATAATGGAGTGGGTTGCCATTTCCTTTTCCAGGGGATCTTCCTGACCTAGGGATCAAACCCAAGTCTCCTGTGTCTCCTTCATTGCAGGTAGATTTTTTACCTGCTAAGCCATCAGAGAAGCCCCAAGGTCATTTATTTATAATCAAATTAGCGTCCCCATCCTTAGAGAGTTAAGACATCTTATTAAAAGAGAAAAGATTCATTCATCGTTCATTTGTCCATTCTTTTATTCACTAGGACTGATCTGGCGAATTCTTTTCTTCTGGTCTGTCTTGGGTTCTGGGGTGAAACAGAGAGGAACCCACCCACTGGGGTCTTCGAGAAACTTGGAGTGTAATGTGTAGCCCAGACACAGACAACTTCAAGGCAGCCAGAAAGTGTTGTGAAAGAGGCAATAAATCCAGGCTGGCAGCCTAGAGGAAGGTGCCTAACTCAGCACCAAGAGGCAGTGAGTCATGGAAAGCTTCTCCGAGCCAGGGAGCTTGGACTGAAACTGAATCTTTGACTTGAGATTCTCCCAAAGGAGAAAAGAAGGAAGAAGGGTTTGGGTGGAAGGGACGGTGTGAGCAAGTCCAGGAGTTGGTGATGGACAGGGAAGCCTAGAGTGCAAAGAGTCAGACACGACTGAGCCGCTGAACTGAATTGACGTTGTGAGCAGGACTGTGACCTGTCCGAAAGGATGCACAATAGTGTCAGCTCTGGCTGGAGCTCTGAGGCAGGGAATATGACTTGAAAGACGGCAACCCCCTGCCCCCGCCAGGATGACCTGGGTCTCTGTCCTGCGTCTGTTGCTAAGGGGCTGGGCACACCCAGCAAGGGATGAACAATGAAGGCTGTGAGCTGGTCTCTGGGGGCCCCACCAGGGCAGGATTCGGGGGCTCTAATGCTATGAACAGCTGGGTGCCAGGTGGCCAGGGACCGCGGCCCCTGCGTTCCTGGGTAAATTCAGAACAGCTGAGCATCCTTGGCCCTTTCCTCATGGCATGTTGTCCACACAGGCCTCCTTTTGGCAGAAAAAATCAACTTTAATTCTTAGGAGCCCTGGGGATTTGGGGCCATCCAGAAAGCCTGCCCCTTCCTCCCCCAGCCCCCGTTCATTCATTTTCCACTGCAGAAACTTCTAGTTATCGGGCATTGAGTGCAGGTTTGGGGGAGAGATAGAACCATGGAGAATGTCAGTGATCTGATACTACTGGGCTCTTAGAAGAGTTACCGGCCCACGGATGTTAGTTAATTAGGAAATCCAGGCCTGCCATTCAAAGATGGCTGATAAACAGACCCCAAGCATGATTATCTCCTCAACCAACCGAGCTATGGGCCGTCTCTCTGCCAAGCCCTCCTGCCCCCTGGAAGGGAGAGCAGTTTCTCTGCCTGATAGTCTAAGGCAAGTGTGTCCCAGGCCAGCCTGGATGGAGCTGGGTCTGCCTGGACTGAAATCATTTTCTCAGTCTCCTCTCACCTGCCCACAGCCTCACTTTGCTCATCTGTCAAATGGGAGCTGATAACAGATCTCCACCCATGGTAATGAATGAGGTCATGGGCTGAAAGAGATTGGCCGCCAATGGAATCAGTAGGCAAACTGGGCAGATTTCAGCAGCACTGAAGGGTGATGTTAGAGCATCATCCCCTCATTCTTTCCTTCTTGGGTTCCTTGTGCCCTTTAACTACCTGGGGCTTCCAAGAAGATCGTGGAAAAATCCCAATCTTGTCACTTGACGGAGATTCATTCCCCAGAAACTCCACGAGCAGGAGAAACCTGCTTTGGAACTTGGGATCCTGCAGCCCAAAGCCAATACATGTTGGATTCAAAATGTTCCATTGTCCATCCAGATCTGAGAGTGAGTCAGGCTGCACACTTTTTGGTCTCTTTTTGCATTCAGGTGTTGTGGTTTTTCAGTTGCTAAGTCATGTCTGACTCTTTGCGGCCCCATGGACTGCAGCAGCCCAAGCTCTCTTGTCCTCTACTGTCTCCCAGACTTTGCCCAAATTCATGTCCATTGAACTGGTGATGCCATCCAGCCATTTCATCCTCTGTTGCCCTCTTCTCCTTTTGCCTTCAATCTTCCCCAGCATCAGGGTCTTTTTCAATGTGTTGGCTCTTTGCATCAGGTGACCAGAGTATTGGAACTTCAGCTTCAGCATCAATCATTCCAAAGAATATTCAGGATTGATTTCCTTTAGGATCAACTGGTTTGATCTCCTTGTTGTCGAAGGAACTCTCAAGAGTCTTCTTCAGCACCATAATTTGAAAGCATGAATTCTTTGGTGCTCAGACTTCCTTATGGTCCAACTCTCACAACCGTACATGACCATTGGAAAAGCCATAGCTTTGACTAGACAGAACTTTGTTGGCAAAGTGACGTCTCTGCTCTTTAATACACTGTCTAAGTTTGTCATAGTTTTCTTTTCAAGGAGCAAATGTCTTCTAATTTCATGGCTTCAGTCACCATTCAGGTGTAGAGCAAAGGAAATGGAGAAGATAAATATAGAAATAGGGAGAATTTAAGGAGTGGGTGAGAAGCATTTTAAGACTCAGGGAAACTTGTGACTTCACTATTGAGGGGTAAAGAAGAACCAAGGCCTAAAACTGGTTGAGCAAAAGTGTGTATTTTTCAGTCTTTCTGGAAACATCCCAAAGATTAAATGCTAGTAGCTCCAAGCAAAATTGACATAAATGGTGATAGAAGTTTCATGTTTTCCTTTTTAGTTTTTAAATTTTCTTAAAAAAAAAAAAAGCATTTTAAATGAGCAGTCACCATTTCTTTTACCTCTCAGGGACAGCATCCCTTACCTGGAAGGATGGCTTTGCCTTTTTGTCCCACCTCTGCTATCAGCGGAGACAGGCTTGACAGAAGTTGGCCAGTCAGCTCCTGGAAGGGACTTCCCTCCTGCTCAAGACAAGATTGGAAACCGCTTTTCTCCCAGACTTTGCCCAAGTTCATGTCCATTGAATTGATCACTCCTCCTGTGCTCGGGGACTATGCCCATGACCATGAAGCTCTTTGGAGTCTGAGAATGCACTGTCCTACCCCCACGGATTCCCACCATCTCTTTCCCATGATGTTCCAGGCCTCAACCTGCCCGTTGCTTACCCAACAGCTCTGTTCCATGTTGCCCAAGCAGGTTTAACTTTCTCCAGACCTGGACGGTCTGCACAGGCTCCTCTTTCCCTTCTGCTTTGCAGATTGCAATCTCTGCCTTTCAGAATCTTCTGCCACTCTGAAATCCAGACGTAGCCCCTGGCTCTCTACCCAGACACGGAACAATCTCTCTGACCTCAGCCTCCTTATACCATGTGGTCTAGTGAAAATAACTTTTAATTTTTAGTTTAATTTTTAGAAAGGGGGTTTCTCAAGTATGTTGCTTACTTCCCTCCTCTAAACTTCTGGAGGGAGAGAATACATTTCTCCAGGCTGCTCTGACTCTCTGGATAGCCACAGAAACTCTCGTTAGGACCCACTGTGTTTCCTCAGGCTCCACTTCTTTCTCATGGGTTCTCTGAGCCTGGAGTCAACTCACTTTCCCAGAGAACCTGCTCTTTCACTTGGAGTCTACACAAGCCAAGATGCTCCCTTCAACATCTGACTAGCCAGAAATTGAAAGGAGCATCCTGCATTTGCAAGGGGGCCCTCGACTTCTCAGCACATGCCCATCCTAACACTTGTGGTTCTTTCTTTTCCCCCATTAGACTGTCGACTCATTCATCTCGATGTTTCCAGCGCCTGGTCTGCTTCCTGGCACACAGTAGGCCTTCAGGATGTCTTTGCTGGTTGCACAAATGAATAAGAACTGGGACTGTTCAGAGCATGTTTGTTGAACTACAGAATTCTAAGCACACACTTCAGAAATCCCCTGATGAGCCAGGGAGCATGGGGACTTACCACCGCCACTGAACAAAGGAAGACAACAACAGTTCAGCAAACTGAACAGTTTGTCATAGTTTGTCAAAAAGACAAAATCCAAAATTTTCCAAAAGACAAAATCCTAGTGACTGCTGGAGACGGCCTAACACTGAGGCCTTCTGCTGGGACAAAGAGGATGAAGGTGACAGCTGATCCTACCGATCTAGCCCCTCTCTGCTTCCCTCCTCCTCGCGGTGGCCCTGCTGGGGACGTGAATGTCATACCAACACGTGGCCAAGACAATGGCTGGATTTTCTGGACCTCCTCTGTCGTGGTCCAGTTTCCCCCCCTCTCTCAGGCCTTCCATGGGAAAGCACATCCAGGCTGGAGCAGTGAGAGAGAAGGATTCCATTCTCAGCCGCCCCTTTCCACACGACGCTTGACACTCGGACCAGATGGGAGAGCTTCCCTCCAGCCAGGCTCGACTCACGAGGCCACACGGGGTGTTTCGGGCAGATGTTGGCCCCGGGCCACCCATGGCCACCCTGCCGGGCCCCCGCTCATCTGGCCCAGCTGTGCAGGAGCTTTAGAACTAATCCACAAGAATGTCCCTTTCAGATCCGATTGGCTGCCTGTGACATCATAGGAATTTGGGAGAAGTGATTTTTATTGCATACCCTGTTATATATGTCTTTGATTAATAAACATTGGGCAATCAAATTAATTATGTCATCATCGATGCAGATTTGTTGGCAAAATATTTTGAAAACGTGAAGTTCAGTCAAGTAAGGCCTTAATTAGAGTGGTGACCTTCTCATTGTGTAAATGACACCAAGAGCTAGCAGGGAAAATTTTGTCTAAATGAGGGTTCAAACTCAAGGTTTCTGATCCAGCCCAGGGGTCTTACCCTTATTTACTTCATGACCTGGAAGATCATTCAGGGAGACGATGAGAGTTTTCTCACTTACTATCATATCTGAGGCAGTCCTTCTCCAGGGTATGTCTGTAAGATGCGATGTGTACATGTATGTTACGTGTTTACAGAAGACAGACGTGTATATTCAGCAAGAAGCTTTCTGGTTTCAGTATAAAGATGCTGCATTTGTTTCTTAGGGCTGCGGTAACAAATTATCATCATGTGAATGGCTTCAACAGCAGGGATTTGTTGTCTCAGAGCTCTGGAGTCTAGAAGTCGAAGACGAAGGTTTGAGCCGAGCTGGTCTCTGCTTAGGGCTGCAAGTGAGAAGTGATCCAGCTATCCCATGTCTGTTTCCTAGCTTTGTGGGCCACTGGCACTCTAGGGTGTTCCTTGGCTTATAGAAACATCATCCTAATGTCGGCCTCTGTCTTCACACAATATTCTCCATGTCTGCATATCTGTGTCCAGCTCCTTCCTTGGCCCCCGTTTTTAAAAAAATTTTATTGGAGTATGTTGATTTATAATGTTGTGTCCATTTCAGTTATCGGGGTTGACATATAGTTTTTTCCTTTTCATGAGAGCCTTAGTCATATTTGATTAGGACCCACATTAAAGACTTTATCTTAACTAATTATTTTGCAAAGACCCTGTTTCCAAAGGAGATGACTGAAGAACTGGGGCTTGGGGTTTCAACATAACGAATTTTGGGAGGCACAATTCAACCCCTACAAGATGCTTTTAAAAGGAGACTGCGTGACATAGTAAAAAGAGTATTATCTAGGACATTCACCTGGGCCAAGTCAATTTTCCCTCACTGAACATGAATTTCTTCACCTTTAAAATGGACTTAGTAGAAATAACTATTGTTACTTAGTTGCTAAGTCATGTCCAACCTTTTATAACCCCATGGACAGTGGTCTGCTAGGCCCCTCTGTCCACGGGTTTTCCCAGGCAATAGTACTGGAGTGGGTTGCCATTTCTTTCTCCAGAGGATTTTTCTGACCCGGGGATCGAACCCCATTTTCTGGTTGGCAGGCAGATTCTTTACCGCTGATCCACCAAGGGAAGCTGGCAGTGATAATTATACAAAGAGGATACATATTTCTTTGGTGATCCAGAAACATGGCAGATTGAGGACCAGAGAAGTCAATGCCTTGACTGAATTCACACAGAAAAACTGGCAAAGTCTGGAGGGCTTGAGTTCTCTGCTGTCTAATTAGCTCATTCTACTTTGTCAGCTGGCCTTTTCATCACACAGCTCCTGTGTGTGTGTGTGTGTGTGTGTGTGTGTGTGTGTATACTTTTTCATCATATATATATGTAAAAGAAATACTTCAGTGTACATATATTCTTCACACTGAAGTATCTCTTCCTTCTACATATAAGCACACATAGCATAAAGGAAAAGTCCCCTTTAAATGTGGGAGGTCTGAGCTATAAAGTCAAATCTGCCTCTACTTATATGTGTGGGTTTAGGTATTGGTAAGCTTTTTATTAAACATGCATGATTTAGTGCCTGCTTCAGTCCAAGAACTTTATTTAGCTTATGAACTTGGAAATGATAAACACGAACAGCAGTGTCCCCCAAAGCACTATCTAGCTATGAGCTGTTTGTAAGAGACACATCTAAAAAGAAGTTGGTGCTAGATGTTTGTCAGTGAAAGAATGCAAAAAGATGTATCCAACAAATGCTAAATAAAAATATTTGAAATAAATGTCAGAAAAATAAATTTTAAGTCAAATTGGCATTAAAGATTTGCAAGTTGTAACATAATAAGAGGAGCAGTTTATCAGAATATATAATAATCATGAAATTTAATGCAACTAACAACATGACTGTAATCCATATAAAACTGAAATTTACAGAGTTGTAAGGAGAAATGGGCAAATTCATCACTGGAGATATTTTGGTAGCCCTCTTTTTAAATTGTTACAAAATGAAGATTAAAAACTTAATAAAGACGTAAGAAATTTGAATAGCATACTGAAAAGCTTACGCTATAATAAGATCCTAAAAAACATAGAGAATACCCCTTTTTAAAGAATATCCATGTATTGTCACAAACATTGGCCAATAATACCTGGAACAGAAGTTTCAACCAATATCAAAAATTATATCAAATAGACCATTATTTCTAAAAACATTTCAAGAAATTCAGAGATTCATGAAATAATAACATTTTTCAGGCCTACCATATATTTAGACACTAAAAAAGAAATAAAAGGACAACTCAATAGTTCATGGAACAAATAAGAAAAAATAATGCAAATAAAAAAAATTTAAACTAAATAATAACAAAGTCGTTATCCATAAGGATGTCAGGTGAGATTGAAGTTTTAGATGGGAATTTGTAACTTTAAACTTATATATTAAGAAATATTAAATTCTAAAAAATTTGGTGAACTGGCCACTTAACTCAATAAAATAGATAAAGTGCAACAGAGTAAATCCAAAGGAAATAGAAACAAAGATAAAACAAAGATATAATAAAACATAAGAGCAGATATTAGAAAAATAATAAGAATCAAATAAGAAATCAAAGCTAATTCTTTAAAAGATTACTGAAACGGAAAAACCTCTGGTAGGATTAACTGGGGCTTTCCAGGTGGCTCAGTGGTTCAGATCTCCTGAAGAAGAAAATGGCAACTCACTCCAGTATTCTTGCCTGGAAAAATCCCATGGTCAGAGGAGACTGGCAGGCTACCGTCCAGGCGGTTACAAAGAGTCAGATATGACTGAGCGACTGAGCACAATGACAAGATTAAATGAGGAGGAAAAAAAGATAGAAGTCACAAAAAATATTAGGAACAAAGAAGATTAATAACAGATAAAGTGGGGACTATGTGAAAAGCTTTGTTATAGTAAATGTGATAGTTTTATATGAGATGGATAATAATTGAAATAATATGAATTACTAGAATTGAAGTAAAAGAAATAAAATATCTGAAGAAACCAATTACTGTTACAAGATAAACTTGCTGGCATGTAGATTACATCAATGTGTCTTTCCTAGATATTGAATGTGAATTACTTTGAGATTAAATTTTATCAAACTATCAAGGAACAAATAAAATGTTTTTTACAAATAGCTTCTGAATAAAAGAAAGAAAAGGAGCCACCAAAATTTTTATATGATGTTAGTACTAGGTTGATTTCAGAATCAGAGGACAGGACGTGAAGGGAAAATTTATAGATCACTCCTACTGAGATGTAGGCAAAAGATCATAAATGTAATATTAGCAAGCCAAATTGATTGTGTCTTAAAATACTGCATACTGGATTTACCTCAGAAATGTAAGATTTGCTTAAGATTATAATGTTTATTAATATAGATCACAGTATCAAAAATTGGACTTCCCAGGTGGATCAGTGGTAAAGAATTTGCCTGCCAGGTAGGAGATGCAGTTTTGATCCCTGGGTTGGGAAGATCTTCTGGAAAAAGAAAGGCAATCCACTCCAGTATTCTTGCCTGGGAAACCCCATGGACAGAGGAGCCTGGCAGGTTACAGTCCTTGAGATCTCAGAGAGTTGGATGCAACTTAATGACTAACAATGTCAACAAATTAAAGGAAAAAAAAATATATATGTAATCATCTCAATAGATGCATAAAAACAATTTGATGAAATTCAGTACACATTAATCATAAACTTTTGATAAGTGAATAAGAAAAACTAAGAAGAGTGTCTATTATCGATATAGACCCAAGAAAGCCTCAATAAATTTAAGAGGATTTAAATAATACAATAAAATAATGTGGTTATATAACCATACCAAAATTAAACCATAAATTAATAATATATCTAGAAAATCCTAAAATGCTGGTAAATTACTTTTAAGTAACTATTCAGAGAAAAAAGTTCAGTAGAACTAGCAAATACTGTAAATGAAATGAAAATGAAAGCATAATATATAGAAATGTGTGGGATGTTCTTAGAGAGAAATGTGTAGGGGTAAATACTTGTAGTAAAAAATGAATATCTCAAATCAATGATCCAATCTTCTACAAAAGAAACTTAAAAGAGAAACAAACAGCAAATAAATCCAGAAAACAAAAAAGAACAGGAACAGGGACATGGAACATAGATATACAATAAAAAGAAATCAATGAAGCCAAAATCTGGTTCTTTGAAAAAATTAATTAAATTGATTAATCTCCAGACAAACTGATCAAGATAAAGCAGAAAAAAGACACAAATTTACTCTAAATAAGAATGAAAGAGATGACATACCAATTGATGATAAAAATATTAAAGGGGGAATCATGAAATATTATGAACAACTTTATGACACCTGAAAATCAGCAACTTAGGTAAAATGGGCAGGGTCACTGAAAGACACAAAGCCCCAAACTAACTCAAGATGATAACCTGAAATTTTTGGTATCTATTATATAGATTAAGTTCGTAGTTAAAATCCACTCCCTCGAACCCCGCGCTGCCCCCACCCCGAAAGTTTATACTTGGGGTAAGCCTTTTCCCAGGCTCTGGAGAAAACCATTAAAGAGAAAAATTCCCACACAAAAATAAATCCCTACAAAATAAACACAAATGAACCCTAAACAAAACAAACACAGGCTTTCCAAGTGGCCTATGTAAAGAATCCATCTGCCAAGGCAGGAGATGGGAGTTTGATCCCTGGATTGAGACGATATCCTAGAGAAGGAAATGGCAACCCACTCCAGTATTCTTGCCTGGGAAATCCCATGGACAGAGGAGCCAAGAGGGCTATGGTCCATGACATCAAAAAGAGTCAGAGACAACTAAACGACTAAACAGCAACAGTAAAGTAAACGTAAAACAATAATGACTCTTGGCCAATATATATTTTACTGATGTATTCTATGAAATATTTAAAGAAGACCTCTAACCAACTCTTATAAACTATATGAGAGGAGAGTCTACTTCTCAACTTATTTTATGAGTCTTGCACTATTATTCTCAAACTCGACAATTTTATCACACCCAAAGAAAACTACAGAGCAATATCCATCAAGGACGTGGAGGTAAAATTTCATAAGAATTTTTTATCAGCTCTAACACCACACACACAGACACATACATAAAGTCATAAGGCAACAATCAAAGGGGTTTATCGTAGTAGTGTAATTTCAACTAACCATTCTAATATCAGTGTAATTCACTATAATAATTGGCTAAAAAAAGAAAAATCATTTCAATAGGTGCAGAAATATATTTCCTAAATTTAGCACCCATTCATGACAAGAGAGCAAAATGAAATAAACAAACTCTGCAAGCTAGAAATGCAGAGTTCAACTTGATAAAAAGAATCTAGGAAAACCTCAAGCCATCATGACACTTCATGGCAAGAGACTAAATCCTTTCCTCTAAAGATAAGAAACAAGACACAGATGTCCACTCACCATTTGTATGTTATCCAACTTGTGCAAACAGACAAGAGAAAAGACATAAAGGCATCCAACTTGGAAAAGAAGTAAAACTATCCTTATTCACAAAAATGTGACTCTTAAACAGAAAATTCAAAGAAAAATGTAAAGGAAATTCTATACCTCATAAATGAATTTAGCAAAGCTCCAAGACAGAAAATCAGAATAAAAAAATCAAATTTATTTCTGATATTAGCAATGGACAATTAAAAAATAAAATTTAAATAAACCACACCATTTACCAGAACATCAAAAATATGATACACAAAAGGAAAAATTTAACAGAATATTTGCATGATCTATACACTAGACATACAAAACATTACTCAGCTGAGTTAAATCCAAATAAATGAAAAGATAAGGTATGTTATGGAGTGGAAGATTCAATACCACTCATTTCAACATTTTAAAATTCAACTGTAGATTCAGAAAAGTCTCAATCAAAATCACAGCAGGAATTTTTATTTTAAATTGCCAAGCTGATTCTAAAATTTATGTGGAAATGCTAAGTATGTAAAACAGTTTTGAGGGTAGTTATTAATACAGTACTTGAATTGATGCTTACTATAAAGCTACAGAAATCAAGACATTGTGTTATTGGTGTAAAGACGGACATAATAGATAAATGGAAAAGAATAGAAAGTGAACAAATACATCTTCAACATATGGTCAATTGAATTTCAAAAAAGCTGGAAAGTAATTCAAAAGGGAAAGGATAGTCTTTTCAACAAATGATACTTGAATAATTGGACATTCACTTGGAAAACAATGAAACTCAACCCTTACCTCACACTATGTAAACAATTAATTAGGAATGAACCATACACTTAAATATAACAGCCACTAAAACTGTAAAATTCTAGATAAAAAAGGTAGAAAAAATAGTTGTGACCTTGAGCTAGGCAAAAATTTCTTAGGACACCAGAAACATAAATCTTAAAAATAAAAAAAGAATGAAACTTTACACAGATTAAAGCCATTTCTTTGATAAGACAGAAAAATGAAAAGCCAAGCTATGAACTGGGAGAAAATATTTGCAAAATATTTACCCGATCACAGGCATATATTCAGAATAAACAAAGAACTCCCACAAGTCGATAATAAAAGAAAACCTAATTTTTAAAACTGTGGGTATAAGAGCAGATTTTACCAAAGAAGTTATAGGAATCTCAATAAATACGTTAAAAATTACTCAAAGTCATTTGTCTTTAAGGAAAACTAAAATAAAACTACAATTTAAAAGACCAAGGGATTGACTACAAATAAATATGAGGGAATTTGGGGGATGATGGAAATATTCTATTCCAAGATTGTGACTACCTTGTTGTTCAGTCTGGGAGAATATAATTGCAACACACTTAGCCATTCAGTTGGTAAAGAATCTGCCTGCAGTGCAGGTGACCTGGGTTTGATCCCGGAGTCAGGAAGATCCCTTGGAGAAAGGAAATACTCCAGTATTCTTGCCTGGAGAATATCATGGACAGAGGATCCTGGTGGGCTACAGTCCAGGGAGTTGAAAGAGTTGGACACAGCTGAGTGACTCAACCACCATCCCTACAACTATCCAGATTTAGTGCAGTGAAATCAGTTTGTGCATTTCCCTCTACAATATAATAAAAGAGAAAAGGCAAGGCAGGAGAAAAGCGGGCAGAGATAAATACAGCATGTCACAGAGGAGAAAACTCCAGTGGGTAGTGAACACATATCTCGCTACGGATCAAGGAAATTAAAACAACGCTGAACCGCATTTCATTGCCTACGATGGAGTGGTTAAACTTTGAAAGATGGCAATGTTAAGACCCTGTGCCCTCTCTTAGGGAGAAACAAAGTTTGTTATTCCTGGATCCAAATAGGAAGCAGAAATTCCTGCTCTAGCTTCCTGACAGGTATAGCATTGAAAAGACCTGAGTATCACAATCACACGTTCTGCCAAAATTCTGCTGGGGACTTTGAGCCCTGAGTCCTACATGATTTTGCCAGTCATGTAGATATAAATACAGGTGCAGATATAAATATAATTTGTTTATTATCTGTCTTTTCCTCCAAAGTGTAAGGCCTACGAGGACAAATATTCAATGGCATTCAGTGCTCTGTTCACAGTGCCTGAAAAATAAGAGAATAAATTGAACACTAGAGTGAAGAAGGGGTTAGCAGCAGCAGGGAGCACCAGTGAGCAGACTGGGATCCACGTCCAGTGATGCATACCAGCGGAGCAGCATTCACAGCGCAGTGGCGTCAGCTCTGATGCATGGACAGGATGACGTCAGCAGTACCAGCAATGGTGCCCTGACAGAGCGAAGCACCTAATTTAATGGTGTTCGCGGTGGTGGCCGTGCTCATGGCATGTACAGTCCAGAAGCACCAGCAAGGTAACTGATCACACCTCCTTCGATAAGATGGTGACTGTGATTTCAGCCGCTTGACCTGCCACTCCAGCTACCCTTTTCTTGAAGTTTCTTCAGATTCTCTATTTCTTTTATCAACCCCACAATATCCTTCCTATTAAATCGTCTTCTGCTTGGTTAACTCAGACTCATTTTTTGTTATTTGCAACCAAGATCCTTGACAATTACAGATGCATAGCTGTTAAAACAGTTGAACCAGATCTGTGCGTATCAACATAGACAAATCTTAAAACAATTTTGAGTAATAATATAACGTTGTTGTTGTTGTTCAGTTGCTAAGTCATGCTTGACTCTTTGTGGCCCCATGGATTGCAGCACGCCAGGCTCCCCTGTTTTCTAAGATCTCCTGAAGTTTGCTCAGATTCATGCCCACTGAGTCGGTGACGCTGTCTAACCATCTCATCCTCTGCTGCACCCTTCTCCTCCCGCCTTCAATCTTTCCCAGCATCAGGGTCCTTTCCAATGAGTCGGCTCTTCACATCAGGTGGCCAAAGTATAGGAGCTTCAGCTTCAGTGTCAGTCCTTCCAATAAATGTTCAGGGTTGACTTCCTTTAGGATGGACTGGTTTGATCCCCTTGCAGTCCAAGGGACTCTCAAGACTCTTCTTCAGCACCACAGTTTGAAAGCATTACAGTAAGATATATACAGTATAACACCACTCATGTAATTTTTAAGTACACATCAAACAGTACCATTTATTATTCATCAATGAAAGGCATGTACTATGGGTGTTAAAAGTATGGATGGGAAGGATACACAACTTCAAAACGCTAATGACCACTAGGGTAAAAGAGAGAGGAATGAGACATTTACAAAGTTGAACTCAACATTATGTCTGATGTGTTAGTCAAAGAAATCTGAACAGATGTGGTGGTAAACAGGTTCATTTGCTACATTGCCCATATTAGGCACACGGGCATTTGTGAGCTTAATACCTTTGCTTCTATGTATAATCAAATACTTTATCAAAAATGCATAGATGCATTTTGTCCCTCCCTGCCTCCCTCACTCTCTATGGTGACCCCAAGACACTGCCTCTGAACTCAAGGATTTCTCAGAGCTAAGCTTTGAATCTAGTGCTCCAGATTAAGAATTATCTCCTTCTATGGAAAATGTGATCATTGTGGTTATAGCCAGTTCTTTGTCAAAATAATCAAGTGTTTCATTAAAATGTTAAATGACGCTTAGTAATAGACAATTTAACCCCCTAAATGGGATTAAGGATATAATAAAATAGAATTGAATCTTTAATGTATAGTTTAAAAGTTGTTTCACTGAAGCAATATAAAGAGTTCCCTTAAATGTTATTAAATAATAGAATACAATGAATCTTTAATTTACTGTTTAAGTAGTTGTTACATTCTTGAAATAAAAAAGGACAGCCCTTGTATCTTATCATTTTTTAATGATTCTTCAGCAAAGACTACCTGACAATTAAGGTTTTATATATATAATGAGAGAGAGAGAGAGACAGACTGAGAGAGATTCATTGTGCCATGCATTTGAAAATTTACTTATGCTTTTGCAAGAGCATTCATGTACAAAATACATTCTGATGCTTCTTTAAAAGTCTGAGGGTTTTCGTGGGATTACTAAAATCAAAGCCCTATGTAGTGTTCAACCTTGTATTTTCAAAACACTCAAAAATTGTTACATTTTTCTCCTCTTTTAAAATTCAAAGAGCTTCCACCTAGATATGGAGGCCAGGAATTATGCCAAACTTGTAATGAAAGACTGATGCTCAGACAGAAATGTCCATCAACGGTCTCACATTGTTTTAGAGATGAGGAAGGACTAAGAAAGATTGAGGTTCCCTGATGGTTTTCTTGTGGGGAGGAATGATTTTCACTTAGTGATACTGACTTAGCCCAGACCCCAGCCCAATGACCTCTAGATCATTAGGATGACTTTGGAGCTTAATTAAACAAACATTTAAGGGATATTTTGTATATGAAAGACTCTATGTTAGGCATTAGAAAACCAAAGAGAAATATAATGCTGTCCCTATGCTCACAGTATAATGGGTAAAACAAACACATAGAGCACTTCAATTGAAATTTGAAAAGCTTGTGTAAGATGTAAATGCAAGGAATTGTGGGAAGCTCACCCAGCCTGGAAAATCAAAAACGCTCTCAAGGAAAAAAGTGATGCATGAGTTAAATGTTACCAAATAAGTAGATGTTCCCCAAGGTGAGAGGAGAATACAGGATATTAGAAGGAACAACATAAACTAAGGTGTAAAATTGCATGGTGTGTGGTGACACAGACTGGATGGCCACAGGACTGGAAAAGGCCACAGGACTGGAAAAGGCCAGTTTTCATTCCAGTCCCAAAAAATGGCAATGCCAAAGAATGTTCAAACTACCATATACTTGCGCTCATTTCACTGCTAGCAAGATATGCTGAAAATCCTCCAGTCTAGGCTTCAGCAGTACATTAACTGAGAAATTCCAGATATATAAGCTGGGTCCAAAGACACAAAGGAAAGTGAAGTGAAAGTGAAAGTGACGTAGTCGTGTCCAACTCTTTGCGGCCCCATGGACTGTAACCCACCGGGCTCCTCTGTCAGTGGGGATTCTCTAGGCAAGAATACTGGAGTGGGTCGCCATTCCCTCCTCCAGGGAACCTTCCCATCCTGGGGACTGAATCCAGGTCTCCTGCATTGCAGGCGAATTCTGTACCATCTGAGCCAGCAGGAAAGCTCAGACACAAAGGGACCAGAGAACAAATTGTGAACGTTGTTGGATTATGGAGAAAGGAAGGGAATTCCAGAAAGACATCTACTTCTGCTTCACTGGCTACACTAAAGGCTTTGACTGTGTGGATCACAACACATTCTTAAAGAAATAAAGATATCAGACCACCTTACCTGTCTCCTGAGAAACCTGTATACTGGTTAAAGCAACATTTAGAACTGGACATGGAACAACAGACTGATTCAAAATTGGGAAAGGAAAATGACAAGGCTGTATATAGTCACCCTGCTTATTTAACTTGTATGCACACTACATCACGTGAAGTGCCCAGCTGGATAAATCACAAGCTGGAATTAAGACTGCTGGGAGAAATATCAACAACCTCAGGAGGTTAGATATGCAGATGATACCACTCTAATGGCAGAAAGTGAAGAGAAACTAAAGATCCTCTTGATGAGGGTGAAAGATGAGAGTGAAAAAGCTGGGTTGAAACTTAACATTAAAAATAATCTAAGATCATGGCATTTGGTACCATCACTTCAAGGTAAATAGAAGGGGGAAAAGTGGAAGTAATGACAAATTTAATTTTCTTGGGCTCCAGTATCACTGCAGATAGTGACTGCAGCTATGAAATTGGAAGATATTTGCTCCTTGGTAGGAAAGCTATGATAAACCAAAAGCAGAGATACAATTTGCAAACAAAAGTCTTTATAGTCAAGGCTATATTTTTTCTAGTAGTCATGTGTGCATATGAGAGTTAAACCGTAAAGAAAGCTGAATGCTGAAGAATTGATGCTTTCAAGTTGTGGTGCTGGAGAAAACTCCTGAGAGTCCCTTCAGTTCAGTTCAGTTGCTCAGTCATGTCCGACTCTTTGCCACCCTATAGATTGCAGCATGCCAGACTTCCTGTTCATCACCAACTCCTGGAGCTTGATCAAACTCATGCCCATTGAGTGAGTGATGCCATCCAACCATCTCATCCTCTGTCATCCTCCTCCTGCCTTCAGTCTTTCCCAGCATCAAGGTCTTTTTTTATGAGTCAGTTCTTCACATCAGGTGGCCAAAGAACTGGAGCTTCAGTTTCAGTGTAAGTCTTTCCAATGAATATTCAGGATTGATTTCCTTTTGGGTTGACTGGTTTGATATCCTTGCAGTCCAAGGGACTCTCAAGAGTCTTCTCCAACACCACAATCCCTTAGACTATAAGATCAATCACTACAAGTCGTGGATATTATAGAGTGGTGAAAAGGAGAATGAACGCAATTTCTTTAAAAATCAGTTTGATATTACATCTTAAAGCTGAGTTTTCACAAAACCTATAGCCCTAGGAATTCTATTTCTAAGCATAGTCTTGAAAGAAATTCTTATGCACACACAGTGGGAGACATATGCAATATGTCATAGCCTTACTGCTCACAACTGCAGAAGTTTAGGAGCAGCAGCATTGCCTATTAGTGTGACATTCAAAGGATGAAGCATGTTATATTCAAAAAGTGGAATACTAGACAGCAGTCAAAAATAATTAACTATAACAATGCACAACCAAAGGCTGAATATTAGCAATATGACATTACACGGAAACAGTCTAAAATATACTGGGCAGCAGGGTGCTCTTTTTATAGAGTTTAAAGCCAGTAAATTAAAAGTACTTTTTAGGAATATTCATAGATGCTATAAATCTCTGAAAAAAGAAAGCAAGTCAATGATAAGCTGAGGGCTAAAGACATTGATCACCATGAGTGAGAGGAGGCATGGCCTGGAATCAGGGTGGTAGCATAGGGTTATATGTAGTCAAGGACTTAGCTTTCATTTTTGTGCTGCAGGCTATTAACAATATCTGCACAGTGAATTAACTAAATGAAAATGTGTCATGTACTGAAATTATAATTATTACAGTTATGGGTACCTGAGGCCAGTAAAAAAGAATGAAGGAAGGAAAAAAGAAGTGGGAGGCGGGAGGGAGGGAAGGAGAAAGGAAAGAATGAAAGGGGAATGAGGGAAGGGACGGGGAGGGGTAACCCCAGAACTTTCTGAGACAGGTAGCTGGCAGGCAATGAAAGTTGTGTTTCTCAAGCAATTAAAAGTTTTCTTTCTAGCTATTATTATGTTCCCATGTCATAATAATTAGTGAACATGTAATATGTTCAGGCGATGTGCCAAATGCTTTGTATCCTTTATCTCTGTGAATTCTCCCTATGAAACCACTCCCTCTGTGAAACTCCCAGTGATGGGACTTTGTCCCCATTTTTCAGTCGAGAAAACTGAGGCTCAGAGAGGTTGTGACTTGCCTGAGGGCACTTTCCAACACACAGAGTATCTTGTACAACATCAATCATGTTCCTTGCTTGGCCTCTGAGACACCACCCTCTGTGGTTTCCAAGTCTCCTCCGCGGCTGCTCCGTCTCGCGTTTTGACTGTTTCTTTGCCTTCTGCTCCCCACTTGTTCACACGTCCCTCAGCCCTCGTCTTCATACCTGCACAGACGTCCTAGGTCATCTCATCTAATCTCATGACAGTTAACGCCATCCACACCTGGATGGGTGTGATCGTCTAACTGCCTTCTCAACACCCTGCCCAGCTGCCTAAGGATCTCCCAGACTGAACAAAGTCAAAGCCAGATTCGATCTCCCTCTCAGACCTGCTCCAACCCATCTTCTCTGCTTGGCAATGGTGTCACCATTTATCCTATTGCTCAGCCCCAGGCCTGGTTGGTATCTTTCTTTCCATCTTTTCCTTTTGGCCAAATGTCCCATCCATGAGCAAATCCTGTCAATGTTCTTCTCTATTATTAGCAGTAAATTTAAGTTTTAATTTATCATATTTTGTTAGAATACAATTGCTTTGCAATGTTGTTAGTTTCTGCTGTACAATGAAGTGAATCAGCTATATGTATACACGTGTCCCCTCCCTCTTGGACGTCCTTCCCACCCGCCTCCCATCCCACCGCTCTAGGTCATCACAGGGCACCACGCTGGACTTCCTATGCTTTAGAGCAGCTTCCCACTAGCTACCTATTTTACGCATGGTTGTAAATATACTTCAGTGCTATTCTCCCAAGTCATTTCATCCACACCTTCATCCCCTGTGAGCATGTGTTCATTCTCTATGTCTGTGTCTCTATTCCTGCCTTGGAAATAGGTTCATCTGTACCATTTTTATAGATTCCACATAAATATATTAGCGTATGATATTTGTTTTTCTCTTTCTGATTTACTTCACTCTGTATGACAGACCCTAGGTCCATCTATGTCTCTACGATGACCCTATTTCATTCCTTTGAGTAATATTCCAATGTATATAAGCCCCTCAAGGCTTTCCTTTTCAACTTCTTCTAAGTCAATGACTTCCTGGGTTCCTTTTGTGCTTCTGTAGGGAAACTGACCCAGTGCTTCACCTGAATTATTGCAATCAATCTGCACCTGAACAATGGTTTCCTTCCTGTTTCATAAACTCAATAATGCCCCCACCTCTGATCCTTTATTCTGACTCTCACTTGGAGATGCTTTCATGAACCCCCTTGTCTAAAATATACAATCCCACCATTCTCTAGTCCCTTATTCTTCTTTATTTTTTTATGACTTTTCACAGCACTTTAAGCCAGAGTGTTTATTGCTTGTTGGTTAACTATATTTCTCTCCTAGTGGAATGTAAGTTCCATCAGGGAAAGAAATGCATCTGTCACATTCACTTGGTACCTTTAGTGAATGACTCAGTGTCCAGGGCCCTTTATTCCAGATTACGAATAAAGGATTGACCAGCTTCATAAAAAGCTGGCCAGAAAGCTTTCCTTATTCCTTTCGCTTTACAGTTGAGACAGTGAGACTTAGGAAGTCTCAGTCACTTTGTGGCACAGGCATTAAGACAGGGAACCAAGACTCAGACACAAACAACCAGACCCCTGAGTTCCCGGACTTAATTACTCTGTTATAGTTCTTCTTGAACTGGTTAAGAAAGTGCCATCCCTGGAGGCCTATATGGGAGATCCATTTTAATGGCTAGAGGAGAACCATACACATCTTAAAATATTACTTCTGGCTTTAGAATTGCCTGCCAGGACCTGACCAAACTATTTGAAGTATGTCTCCTTATGAATTCTTACCATTAATTTCCTTAGCAAATTCTTATAAAGAGAAATGATGACAATAATCCTATGAATTCTTTCTGATTTGGAAGACAAGACTTTAAATCAATCAGGCTGTTGCTGACTTGTCATTTCATCAGTGACTGTGAGACTTGTCACAAAGCTATTTAAAGAAACGGTGGGACAATATGAATGAGTTGACAGGTGTAGCAGATAGAGACATAATTAAAGGACAACGGACCTCAATTCCAAGAGGCAGCTAAGGTAGCTCTGATCATTATACTCTTTGATAAATATAAATGTGTCTTTTCTCTCTTTAAAAATAGTACATTAAAAAAAAAAAGTACGTTAACTTTTGAAAAGTGGGAAAAAAAAAGCGTATAGATGACAAAAGTAGTTTAACAGGAAGCACTGTTACTTTAGTGTATATTTATAAACTTTGCCACATTGACCTTAGCAGTATACTCAGGTTGGCCAAAATCCTGTTCTTACGAGACCTATGGAATGACCAAATGAGATTTTTGGCCAACCCGATAGTCTTGTGGCTTGCATTTCTCACTTCATGTCAATCCTAACCACTTTCCTTTATGAGTTAAATACTCCTTGATAGTATAGTTTTTAATAGCTGCATGATTTCTTGTAATAAAATGTCCCATTACTTTATTTACTCATTTACCCAATTTTTGTCAGTTGAGGAAGTTGCCCCTTCGTGTGTGAAGAACATTGCAAAGAACATCCTATACACAAATCTTTTCTTGTACCTCTGATGATTTCCTGTTACCAAAAGGTGACTACAAGCAACTAAAAGGAGGATTGCAGGAATGAAATCAGAGCTATTTAAAAACTTGGATCATTGGTGTGAAGCTATTTCTTCTTTTCACCTCATAGGGAAAAGGTGTTGAGTGTTCTATAAATGTTTGTCTTTTGCTATATATTTTCTAACTTGTCAACAAATTGCCCGCTAGCAGGGGAAAGTCTAGTGGCAGTTTCAGAGTAAAACTCTGAATTTATGGATTGACACATTTATCTCTTAGCACTGCATTTGTCTAATGGTCCATAAAGCAGTCCAGGCATCAAGATTTTGCCTGTGACCAATTTTCCCTGGTTCATAATCAAAGGAGAAAAACGAAGCCAAAACGATATATAATCCTAAGAGCCAAATATGTTCTCCTCGTGGGAAGGGTGATGATAGGAGGTGGTCCATTGTGTGTTTGTTAATGTCTAACTTGGCAAAATTAAAAAAAAAAAATTGTCAACCTTGGGGTAGTTTCAAAAACTTTTAATGAAACTTTACAAGCCTATATGACAACTGACCTACATAGAGTAAACAGGAAGTGATTCAATCCTGTTCTGTGCTGCGGGGGATTTTTGATGATGTTACACAGGAAGCATCAGTCCAGTGTGGAACAGGGAATGTACGCTCAGTCTGGACCCCAGGCAGAAAGTGACTCTTACTCTGAAAGAGACTTTCGATGCCCCCTTTATCACCACAGCAACCAGAGTCTGTTGATGACAACAGAGGCTATAGGCAGAGCACACAGGCAGGTTACAGGGAAACCTGCCAGATCAGGCATCGGATTGAAGCCACTTGGAAGTTAAAGAGTTAAACAGGCAGCTAGTGTTTTGCCAAGCATATTGGAAGGAAGCAGAACAAGTTAGATTTAAATTTAGTTTTGAGTATTTGCAGATGTAAGGCCTAAGAACTCAGAAGTGTGGGTCATGAAATAAGAAAACCCTGCCAGAATCCTAACACTGTGGGGTGCCAGTGAGTGGGGTGGGGGGAACAGAGAGCACGCTTGAACTTGACCTTGAACCTGGACCCAGCAAAGGAAACACAATCAGAGATGTGTCAGATGAGGGTTCCCTGCAGCTATTTAGGGAGATCAGAGAAGATGGTTACAAAACTCAGTCCAGCAGATAATAATTGTTTATTTTTAGACCTAAGCTAATTTTGTAGGAAACTGAAGAGCCCTTAATCTTGAGGGTCAACTCATTCATTGTTTATAATGGTTTTTAACATATGAGCCTTAGGACAAACTACTGAAGATCCACAATCTCTGATCAGCAATACCCAAATCCAAAAGGTTCTGAAAACCACATTCCTCATTAACGTTTGTGGCCCACTTATTTGACAGCAGATCCTGACCCGAAGGAAAGTGAGGTTGTTTATAATCCCCTCTGTGTGTGAATATTCATCTTTCATGGAAGAAATATTCATGTGTGTGATTATATGTTGTTGCCTCAGATCCTACTGGGGCTATTAAGTCTTACACATATCAGTTTTCTAAAATCTAAAAGACTGTTGAATTATGAAGTCATCTGACCCAAAATTTCAACCTAGAGATTATAGATTTAATGTTAACAAACAAATCCTATAGGCATGCCCTATATTCTATCAAATTTTAACAAACTTCAAGCAATTAAATATTAGAGAAATATATAAAATATATAGAAATATATAAATATAAACATTAGAGTTTAAATATAGATCTATTGTACTACTCTTGAATCCTAATGGTCTCTGTCTTTACTCCAAAAAATCTGCATTTTGATTATTGGTATCTATTATCTCCAAACAAGTTTTTATGATAACATATGTGTTACTTTAAATACCTACACGCTCAGTTGTGTCTGATTCTTTGTGCCCCCATGAACTGCAGCCCACCAGGCTCCTCTGTTCATGGGATTTTCCAGGCAAGAATACTGGAGTGGGTTGCCTTTTCCTCCTTCAGGATATCTTATGGACCCAAGGATCTAAACTGAATCTCCTGCATCTTCTGCATTGGCAGATGGATTCTTTACCACTGAGACACATGGGGAGCCCACTAAATACCTACAAGTATTTTATTATTTCATATATGCATGCATTTGCTTATATTAGCTTGTTGTTCAGTCGCTCAGAGTCATGTCGGACTCTTTGCCACGCCATGGACTGCAGCACGTCGGGCTTCACTGTCCTTCACCATCTCCCAGAGCTTGCTCAAACTCATGTCCATTGAATCAGTGATGCTGTCCAACCATCTCGTCCTCTGATATCCCCTTCTCCTGCCCTCAATCTTTCCCAGCATCAGGGTCTTTTCCAATGAGTTGGCTCTTTGCATCAGGTGGCCAAAGTATTGGAGCTTTGGCGTCACCTTGTCTTTCTAATGAATATTCAGTATTAATTTCCTTTAGGATTGATTGGTTAGATCTCCTTGCAGTCTAAGGAACTCTCAAGAGTCTTCTCCATACTATATGTTAGCATACTTGTTTACATTTATATCTTGCTACGACTCCATGAATACAATTTTACATGTGGGATTCTTTATATGATTTCAAATATTATGAATAAGATCAATCTGCAATTATTTTTTTACTTTTTATAATGACTTATTTATGATAAAAAGCTTTTTTTTAATGTGCTTACTGCTTATTCATATAGCTCCTTTGGTGAAATATCTGTTCAAATGTTTTTCAGTAATTGTTTGTTTTCTTGTTGAAAGATAAGACTTGTTTATGTACTCTGCATTAAGTTCCTTGTTAGATACATGATTTACTAATATTTTCTTCTTGTCTGTGGCTTTTCATTTTTTTACAGTGTCTACCAAAGATCAAAGGTTTTTAATTTTTATTGAGACATTCTTAAGTTTTTGTTTCATGGCTTGTGTTTCTTCGCTTAAGAAATCAGTGTCTAAACCATTGTCATGAAGATTTTCTCCTAGGGTTTCTTCAAGATGCTTAACAGTTTCTGCTCTCATATTTTAGTCTGTAATCCATATCAAGTTATTTTTTTTTTGTACAGTGTAAGATGTGTTAATGTTCATTTTTTATGCAGATAAATTGGTTATTCACATTGTTGCAAAGATTATCACTTCCTCATTGAATACTCTTAGCGTCATTGACAAAAAATAGTCATCTTTGTGTGCGTCTATTTTTAGATTCAGTCCTACTTAAATCATTTATATACAGATTCTTAGAGCAATATCACATTGTCTTTATCATGGTATTTTTATGGTATGTGTTAAATTGGGAAGTGTAATACTTTGCATGTGTTCTTTTTTTTCAAAATTATTTTGCTTATTCTAGGTTCTCTGTTTTGTTATGTATTTGTTAAAATTGAGTTGGAAATTTCTCAAAAAAAAAAAAAAAACCCATCCTGAAAAAATTTGTATTCAAATCTAGCATTAACTGCCTCATATTTATTTAGGTCACCTTTAATTTGTCTTTGCAATGTTTCATAGTTTTCACTGTTTTATTTCTGGTATATATTCACAATTTATTTCTTGTGTCTTGGTTTCTTTAAGCTACTATAACAGACTGTCATTGACTGAGTGGCTTATAGACAACAAAAACTTGTTTCTCACAGTTTTGGGGGCTGGAAAGTCCAGGATCAAGTCACTGGGAGATTACGTGTCTGGTGAATCCACTTCCTGGTTTATAGATGGTTCAAAGTCTTCTTGCTGTGTCTTAACCTGACTGAAGTGGATGAAAAAGCTCTCGGGGGTCCCTTTTACAAGAACATTTAACTCCATCCATACGGACTCCACCCTCATGACCTTCACAAAACTCCACCTCTTAACACCATCACACTGGCAGTTATGATTTCAATATAAGAATGGGTGGGGGACATAAGCATTCAGTTCACAATACTTCAGTTCAGTTCAGTTTCCCAGTTTTGTCCGACTCTTTGCGACCCCATGGACAGCAGCATGCCAGGCTTCCCTGTCCATCTCCGACTCCGGAACTTATTCAAACTCATGTCCATTGGGTCAGTGATGCCATCCAACCATCTCATCCTCTGTCATCCCCTTCTCCTCCTGCCTTCAATCTTTCCCAGCATCAGGGTCACGATATTTACTATGCTGAAATAGATTGTTGTTGATCAGTTGTGTCTGACTCTTTGCGATCCCATGGACTGCTGCATGCCAGGCTTCCCTGTCATTCACCATCTCCCAGAGTTTGCTCAAACTCATGTCCATTGAGTCGGTGATGACATTTCATTTATTAAGTTTACTTTTTCTAGTTTTTATTTATTTTTAATTGAAGAATAATTGCTTTACAATATTGTGTTTGTTTCTGCCGCACATCAACATGAATCAGCCACAGGTATACATATGTCCCCTCCTTCTGGAACCTCCCTCCCACCTCCCACCCTATCCCACCTCTGACCACCCCTCTAGGTTGTCACAAAGCCCAGGTTTGTGCACCCCGAGTTTTACAACAGATTCCCACTGTAAGTTTACTTTTATATTGATCCTATATACTGTCATTTTCTACTACAGGGGATCGACCTGACCCAGGGATTCACAGTGTCACAAAGAGTCAGACACTGCCAGTCAGACAACTGAGCACACATACCACATAATTTCACTTATTAGTTTTGGCGTTTTATATATTTTGAAGCTCCCTTAAGATTTTCTAAGTATGCAATTATATCATCTATGATTGAAGTTTTATCTCATCCTTTCCAATTTGTATGCTTTCCTTTTTTTCCTTGTATTGCACTGTTTAGGGTCTGCAGGATAATGCTGAATAGCAGTGGACAGAGAAGACCTCCATCTCCTGTTTCTGATTATAGTTAGAGTGTGTGGAGACTTTCACCTTTAAGACTGCTACTATGTGTGTTTGTGCTAAGTCACTTCAGTCGTGTCTGACTCTCTGCGACCATAGCCCGTTAGGGTCCTCTGTCCATGGGATTCTCCAGTAAACTGCCATTCCCTCCTCCAGGGGATCTTCCCAACAAAGGGATCAAACCGAGTCTCCTGCAGCTCTTGCATTGCAGGCAGATTCTTTACTGCTGCTACTAGGGGAAGCCCTAGAACTGATATTACTGTTTCTTTTTTTTTTTTTTTTGTAGATGCTCTCAATTAGGTTGAGGAAGTTTCCTTTAATTCCTAGTTTGCTGAGAGTTTTAATCATATTCGTGTTTTGAGTTTTGTTGAAGACCTTTCAACAATTTTGGGTACACTTGGGCAAGTTTCTTTTGGAAATATACTAGAAGTGAAATTTTAGGGTTGAAAGATACTGATGTGTTAAACTTTCTCCAACAGTGACAAAATCATTTCTCAAATTTATTGCCTCAACTTCATTTAACACCAACAGCACATAGAGTTCCTGTCTCTCTAGATTTTTTCACTATAACCAGGTATTGTCAGAGAGTGATGTGTCTGATAATCTGATAGGTGTGAAATAGCATTCTGTTGTAGTTTTTACTTGTATATATCAGGTTATTAATAAGACTGAAAATATTTTGTCTATATTGAGCCCTACAATGTCCACTTGTGATTTTCCTTTTCAAATTTTCAGCCAATTTTCTCTTTTGTTTTTTTCTCTCTGCCTCTCTCTTCCTTCCTTCCCCCCATCCCTCTCTCCTTCCTTCTTTTCTTCAATAAATCTTTAGAAATTCATTTTGTATGCTGAATACTTATCCTATGTTAGCTCTACACTTAACATCTTTTCTCAATTTGGCCTTACTTTTTCTTGTAGTCATGCTTTCTTTTGTTATGCAGAAATGCTTGCCGATAATGGAGTTGAATTTTCCAGTCCGTTCCATTGGCTTTGGTTTCTTATTCTCATTTAAAGAATCCTTCACTATCTTATAGCATAAACCCATTTCCTTATGTGTTCCCCCAATGCTTTAGCATTTTTCTATTTATATTGAAGCAGTTAGTATATCTAAAATTTCTTTGAGGATATTATAAAGCAAGGCTCTGATATTTTATCTTTCACATGGATAAGAAATTGCCTCTGAATGAAGCCTTATTGTGTGATTCATTTTTCCCACACTACTTTTAATGGGACCCCTGTACCATGTCAGGTATGTATGCTAGCATAGGTCAATTTTGAGTCTTTTGGCTTTAAGTTTTTAGTTTATTTTGTTTCCCCTGCATAGACCACATAGTTTTAATTAACAAAAGTTTATAATACGTCTTAGTATCTGGAAGGACAGGTTGTCAGTCTTATTTTCTTCTTAATTTTTATTGACCTTTTGTTCTTTCATGTTAATTTTATGATTCCAAGAAAAATTCCCTGACTTAACCAAACAGTTTGTGTTGTAACTGCATTCAATTTATAGAATAACATGGAGAAAATCAGCATTGTTGTGATACTAATTCTAAGAACCTGACCATATTTTATTTGGGTCTTCTTCTCAGTCCTACAATGGCATTTTTGGAAATTGTCTTCATAGCCATATGACATATCTTTTAATGAGATTATTACTATACCTAATAGAAATTTTGTTTCTGTGAATGCAGTGCTTTTCTATTGGATTTTTCAGTAATTGATTATTATTGGTAAATAAGAATGCAACTTTCTTGAATGTTGATCTTATATACAACAACTTTGTTTAATTCTCTTATTAATTAAAAATTGTTTATAAACTTTTAATTATATTAATTTTTTAAAGAATTTTATTGCTTTAAATAAATTCAAGTAAAGCTATACATTTGTCTCTAAATGTTTTTACTTCATAACATAAATTTTGATGTATGCTTTATTTCTAATGCATACCAAAAGTACATAGATTAAAATAATTAAATGGTGATTCTCTTTCAGACTATCATCTTTTCAAGCATGTTAGGGGAAAGGGGAATTAGCTTTTATTGTTGATTTTTAAAATGTAATTGCACCATAGAGATCATGGGATATGCTGTATTGATTCTTTGAAATATGCTGTAACGTAATATATGTTAGTATGTATTCTTGTATATGCATATACATACATGAACGGGCTACTTGGTAGCTCAGCTGGAAAAGACTCCACCTGCTATGCAGGAGACCCCAGTCAGGAAGATCCCCTGGAGAAGGAATAGGCTCCCCACTCCAGTACTCTTGCCTGGAGAATCCCATGGACAGAAGAGCCTGGAGGCTACAGTCCATGGGGTCACAAAGAGTCGGGCACGACTGAGCGACTAAGCCCAGCACATGAATATATACATTAATCTACATCCTGACCTCTCTTCCTCTCTGTGTGTACGTAACTCTGTACCATAATGGGCATTAGTGCTCCAGATAATTTGGAAAAGAACAGACCCTCTTTCATTCTACCTATAGGAACAGGATCATTTATTTGTGTATATTTACATTTAATGCACACACATATAATATACATTCCCATAGGAACACTCATTTAAACACATTACATTAAACATATTACATAAACATGTAATATTACATATCACATGATTGTTCCCATAGGAACACTCATTAAACATATTACAAGTACAATCTATGTACTTTTGGTATGCATTAGAAATAAATGTAATATGTTTTAACCATATTCTTCCTCATGTGTGTTTTCTTGGTTTATTATTTTCTGATAGAAACACATCAAGTATTCTCTAATTTGGATTTTATATTTTCTCCTTATAATCCTGTCACTGAAATTTATTTTTATAAATATTTAAAGTGTGCTTTTTATAATCTCCTAGTTTCTCCTCTTTTCTCTTTTAATGAATTTGGTGTAGATTTCATTTTATCCCCGATAATACTTAGCTCCTGTTGACTAGACTGTTAATTCCTTGAAGGCAAGCTTAGCTGATTCATCTCTGGGTCCTCAGTGACTGGGTCTAGGGCAGTGGCTGGAGGACAGGAAGTAATCACTGAGATCAGTCATCATCCATATGAGCAGCCTGATAGGCTGATCTAAACTACCTGGGATGAAATGACAGTCACAGCAACTGTAAGCATATTTTCTTTATGTGTTCCGTACTTTTCATCTATCATTTTATAGATGGATTTATAGAACATTGCTCTATATTAGGAGTTGCCAAACTTTTTTCTGTAAAGGGTCAGATAGTAGACGTTTCAGGCTTAGTAGACTGTGTGATCTGTGTCACAAATAATCAGCTCAGCCACTGCAGGAGAAAGCAGTCCTAAATAAATGAGCACGGGTATTTTTAATAAAACTTTATACATAAAAACAAGTGGCAAGCTGAATTTTTCAGCCCTTGATCCATATGGTTGGGTCTTCAAAAATGTCTATAGAATTTCTGGACTATGACCACTTCATAATTTATTTAACCGATTTTCCATCATTGTGCATTAAGATGGTTTTTCTTTGGCATTATCATAAGTAATATTGAAAAATGAGTTCCTAGATACAAAAGTGTCTGCTAGTTTGATTTTCTCATAAAATGCTATTTGCCTGGCATGTGGTGGTAAGTGCTCAGTAAATATTTATTGATTAAATAAATTAACACATTTCTATTGTAGAAAACTCATTTCACAGAGCATTGTGGATATAGATTGAAGTGAAGAAGGTCAAATTTGCCTTGAGAAATTCACACTCTGAAGAAACAAAGTGCATTTGTTGTTTTCCAGCTGGGGTATCTCTGCCAATCAATAACCTCTTTGAGCCTCAGTTTCCACAGTTCAAAAAGATGCAATAACTTTCTCAGAAATGTGCTGTGATGGTTGGATGACATCAAGTGTGAACATTTGGGAAAGGGTAGTTTTAAGAAGTCAGCATTACCAGGCTGACTCCATGTAATTTGCTAGCATTTTCTTTTTTATTCAACATTTTGCTTGTCCACAACATGAAAGCTTTGAGGCCTTGGCCTGTGGGCCATTTGGAATTTACATTAATTTGCATAAATTTGCATGAAGAAATTAATGCCTGTAGCATCATTACTGTTAAGTTACTTAGAGCTCAGCTTTCACGGCATACATAAAAGAAATTAAATTCCAAATTCCCTGCTTACCTTCTTGAACAGAGCTCAGAAATGTCAGGTCAGGGATTGGTATAATTCTGAATGAAAAGAACTGCCAATTTAATCCTAGAATTGTGTGTTCCATATAAGAAAACAGATACACTAACATATGAATAACCTAGAGTACCAGTTTGACATGCTAAGTGCCACTACGGAGGAAGAAATGTGGATACTTTGAATGGTTTAATAATCAGCAAAAGTTATTTCCTGTTTGTTTCACATACAAATGACCTGAGAAAAATTTACTGCTTGATTTTTATAAGAAAAATGCTAAACATTTTTCAGTGATTAAAATATATACACGTATACTGTTGGTGGTTCAGTGGCGAAGAATCTGTAGGAGACATGGGCTTGATCACTGGGTCAGGAAGATCCCCTGGAGAAAAATGGCAATCCACTCCAGTATTCTTGCCTGGGAAGTCCCATGGACAGAGGAGCCTGGTGGGCTACAGTTCACGGGGTCACAAAGAGGTAAATGCATATACGTTATACATATATGTGTGCGCTCAGTTGCTCAGTCTTGTCTGACTCTTTGTGACTCTGTGGACTGTAGCCCACTAGGCTCTTCTGTCCATGGGATTTTCCAGACAAGAATACTGGAGTAAGTTGGCATTTCCTACTTCAGGGATATATATATATATATATATATATATATACACATACATATATATATATGTTATTCCACAACCAGGACTCAAATATATGTTGAAAAAATACTATCTTTTTGTAGAACGGTTCCTAGGATTAGTGATTTGAAGAAAAAGCTGAAATGAATATTCCAAATCAACAGGCAGTCATTCAATGATCTTTCTGCAGACAAGATAAAAATGAACCACAGGCCATACATACATTGAAAGTCTACTTTCCAGTTCTTAGTGACAGTAACTAAAATTTATACCTACTTTTCCCATTAGTTATACATTTATCACCAAAATTTTACAGAAACACTATGATAGAAACTTTATTTATTCACTCAAGGATAATTATTGCAAGGCTAATTAAAGCTTTCAGAAGTTAAATGACTTGACCAAACATGCCGTATTAATAAGACAGAAGTCTCTCTCCATCATCTTGGGTAGTCACTTCCCACAGTGCTCTAGGCTTGGTCATCTGATTGAACCTGCTCAATAGGACAGTAGGAAATGAGATACAAGGGAGACATGAAAAGTGCTTGCACATCGGTGCTTACCCTCTTCCTACTGAATTAGGAACCCTGAAACCACCACCTGGATGAGTCTAAGCCAGCCTTCTAGAGGATGAGAGGCCATACTGATGGAAGGCAAGCTGCCCCAGCTGACAGTTTAGCCAGTCCCCAGCCGGCTTGCCAACCATGAGGCATGTGAACAAGACTGTCACCCAGATCATCCAGCTACCAGCTAACCTGCCAGTTTGCTGGGAGAACATGAGAGGGATCAACAAGCCATAGGAGCGTGAAAACCATCCCACTGCCTACAGGATATTAACTAAATAAAAGGATTATTGTTTTAAGCCATGGCAGTTTGGGTTGGTTTGCTACACAGCAAAGCTAACAGATACAGACATGAACCCTTTCTTATTGTTCCAATCCTGTGTAACTGAAATAGCATCTAAGACATGGGAGGTACTCAAGAAATATTTGTAGCAAAGACAACCTGGCTTAGTATTTAAGAAGTCTCTGTGTAGCTATGTCTTAGTTTCCTCATTTACTACTGAAAATACCACCTTACCAGATTGTTTTGAGAAACAAATGATTTGCAATATGTATTTAGAAAAATGCTAAGTACAATGCCCAACAAATGGTAAGTTCTCAGTATATGTCTGCTCTATCACGTGATACTAACAACTTCATTACCAGGCAACTTAATCTGAAGTTAATGACATAAAGATAAATCACAATTAACATCATAAACATCATTCAGTTGACATCTATTATGTGCCAAGTTCTGTCCTAAACTTTTTTGTTCTAAATTTTGTCTTACATATTTTTATTTACTTAAATATTTACTAAATATTATTTCTCCCCTCTTTACAAATAAACAGCTTGTGGTTGAGAGATTGAAAGTCACTTGCCTCAGGGTCACACAAATAATAACTGGCAAAGCCTAAATTTGAACTTGGATCTCTTTGTCTCAAATGTCCTTGTTGCAGAAAATATGCAAAAAGCATGCTTACACACACACACACACACACACACACACAATGCACAGAGGCCTTTCTGGAACTTGCTACTGGATAACCTGATTATTTTCAGTGTTTCTCCCACAACAATAGCATCAGCAACTTTTAGAAAGTATGTATCTTTCAGGTGAAGATATTTAATGATATCTTAGTATCTGCACTAGATACTATCATTAAATATCTTGAGCTTCACTGGTGGCTCAGATATAAAAGAAACTGCCTGCAATGCAGGAGACCCAGGTTCAATCCCTGGGTGGGAAGGAAGATTCCCTGGAGAAAGGCATGGCAACTTAGTCCAGTATTCTTGCCTGGAGAATCCCGTGGACAGAGGAGCCTGGTGGGCTACAGTCCATGGACTCGTGAAGAGAGGGCACGACCGAGTGACTAACACTTTCACTTTTCAGTGTATGCATGAGTTAGTCTCTATCAAATGTTCACCTAAATAGCTACCTAGAATATCATCGCCTAGCTTGGATAGAATAAAAATCACAACCTATTTATCATTCGAAATTGAACTCTACAGACATCCATCAACTAGACAATTTCAGGAAGGGATCTGGGAAAACCTAGTTGAAATGAGAATATCATGGGGCTGAAATCTGCAGTTACCCAGGGAGGCAGAAGTTAGGGCTTAAATGAGAGTCATGGATTCTGATGGTCACTTACTAGCCTGTGCCTCAGTTTCCTTGTATTGGGATAATGCTTGTAACTTTTTCATGGTGAGGAGGAAATGATATAAATGGACTATATGGACTGTAGTAATCCATCTTACGTTGTTATTTTAGTTGCCAAATAAGTCCTGTCTGGCTCTTTTGCAACCCCATGGACTATAGCCCACCAAACTCCTCTGTTCGTAGGATTTCCCAGTCAGGAATACTGGAGTGGGTTGCTATTTCCTTCTCCAGGAGATCTCTCTGAACCAGGGATTGAATGCACATCTCCTGCATTGTACGTAGATTCTTTACCACTGAGTCACCTGGGAATCCCTAATCTATCTCAACATTGTAAGCTATTATTTCACATAATAATATTATTTATTATATTATTTAGTTGTCTATCACTTTTTAAAAAAATTTAGTAACCATTTGTTCCCCTGATTTGGGGCATAAAGCAGTCAATTATAGAAAAAGACAGAGAAGTGGTCTTTTAAAAATTATTTTCCCTCACTTTTTACTTTTAATGAATATCAACTGTTTCTGTCCCAGTGTTGTAAGGTATGTCTCCTACCTTTAAGGGTGACAAGGCAGGCATCTGAATATTTTAAGTTTAAATGGATGCTATGTGCCACATAAGCACTTTTTAGACATTAAAATATTAACTAATTTAACCTCTGTAGTAACACAGCAAGACTGACACCATTGTTTCCTTTTTCAGTTGTTTAAATGTGAAGAGAATTTAAGTAACTTACCACATCTTGTGGCTAGTGTGAGAGGAGCCAGAGTCTGAACATGTGCAGTCCAGCTCCTGAGTAGCAGGACCTTGCTACAAATAACCGTTAACAAAAATAATAGCTTTTAAATCGGACATCATTGCACAAGGTTTGGAAACCAAACATTGCCTGATCATGCAGATATACGGGTGAGGCCAATCAATTCTCCTGTGAAACCGAGAATTCTCAGATCACATACAACATTCAAGTTGAACTCTGCAGGCTGAATGGGATATTTCAGGTATACTTACGGGCAGATATCAAACCAGTCAATACGAAAGGAAACCAGCCCTGAACACTCATTGGGAGGACTGATGCTGAAGCTAAAGCTCCAATGCTTTGGCCATCTGATGGGAAGAGCTGACTCATTGAAAAGCCCTTGATTCTGGGAAAGATTGAAGGCAAAAGAAGGGGCGGCAGAGATTGAGGTGTTATATAGCATCACTGACTCAATGGGCATGAATCTGAGCAAACTCTGGGAGACAGTGGAGGACAGAGAAACCTGGCATGCTGCGGTCCCTGGGGTCACAAAAAGTTAGACTTGACTTAGTGACTGAACAACAACAGTGGGCAGATAGAATTTTCCAGTTGGAGGTTGAAGTGTTTTCAAAGGCTCAGGGATGGGAAATAGCATAGCAGAGTTTTAATGGCCGCATAGATAGGTTTTCCTTGGCTAGGTGAAGGGAAGCTGAGAATTATGAATCCAGAAAAATTAGGAATGGCCTGAAGGGAAGGTCTGACATTCTTTATTTGGTTCTGCTACTTTCAAACCCTCTTCTTGAGTTGGAAACTGGGTGTGAAACACGTGAAATGGGTATTGAAAAGCCAGGCAGTCATGTCGTTTCAGAAATTCCCATATGCATTAAGGAACCCGTACATCTGGGGTATACCATTCCTGGTACAAGATAGAAATACCACGGAGCATGTGAGTGAGAGATTGAGAGGAGGTGAAACCCTTGATGTTGGTGTTTTTTTGTACTTAATGGTGCCATAAGTAAGACAAATTTGATCAGAAAATGGGTCAACCTATCAGTGATTAGGATACAGATGTTTCCCAGTTGGAGAGATGAACATAAAAGAATAACAGATAATTGATTCAAGTGCACCAGTGTTGGGAGTGATCACAAGAGCATGGCACCTGAACATAATTTTACATATTTTAAGGACTATTGTATTATTTCTACATTTGCAAGCAGCCCCAGGAAAATTGTGCATGACAAATCAATGAAGACATAATGCTTCAAGTGGGAAAGCTTATGATAATATGGGGTGATCATTTCATACAGGGTAGAATTATTCTGAGAGAGTTTTGTAGTTTTATATCTATCATCTATATATCTGCCTAACCAGTAGCTATCTATCTGCGTACGTGCTTATTTGCGTCAGTCGTGTCCAACTCTGCAACCCTATGGACTACAGCCCACCAGACTCCCCTGTTCATGGAATTCTCTAGGCAAGACTGTCCTCCTCCAGGGTTTTCCCAACCCAGGGATGGAACCCGCGTCTCCTGTGTCTCCTGCATTGCAGGCAGATCAAGTCACCATCAAGCCACTGGGGAAGCCCAGTTACCTATATATTAGATGTCTAATCTTACCTATCTATGTATGTATTACTTTTATTGGGAACTATTTCAAGCACTCAGAAAAACACAGAATATTCTAACAACTGCGATTTTCTTTTAAAATATCAAACAATCATAAGTGAGTTCTAGTAGATTCTAAGATACAGTACGAATACTTTGGAAATCTGGAGGTAAATTCTCTGACTGGCATCTATTTTTCAAGCCTGGATGCACAGCAGTTACAGAAATAACTTGTCATTACCCAACAGGTTCCATCAGAGCCTCTGAGGTTACCCATCTACCTTCCTTCCTTACTCTAATGGTGATCATACACTAACAGCATTTCTTATGAAAGCTCCCTGCTGAATCTGTCCCTTTGCAGAAGACCCTACAGTTTCTCCCTCTTGTCTTTCAGATTGTTCCACATTCTTAAGGCTTGAAGCCAATATTTTCTCATGGCTTAATTTCCAGGTACAATGGACTTCTTTCCAGTTCTCCCACCCTTTAATAATCCCCATGTCCACAGAGCTTCCTGGTAATGGAAGAGACAAAAAATGAATTAATGTCCTTTTAAGCATGAAGTCTGAAGAATAGGTACAAGATAGCTAGGAAAGACCTGGGGGAACACGTTGCCTGGGCAGAGGTATTTCCTAACCATCCTTCTAGAATAGCACTTTCCAGTATATATAATGCAGTCCATAGAGGTAATTTAGATATTTTTAGTTGTATTAAAGAAAGAAAATTTAATAGGCAAAATTGATTTTTTAAATATTTTATTTAACTGAATATCGAGAGTTGAACTGTAAAGAAGGCTGAACACTGAAGAACTGATGCTTTCGGACTATAGTGCTGGAGAAGACTTTTGAGGGTCCCTTGGGCAGCAAGGAGGTCAAACTAGTCAATCTTAAAAGAAATCAACCCTGAGTATTTATTGGAAGGACTGATGCTGAAGCTGGAGTCCCAATACTTTGACCACTTGATATGAAGAGCCAACTCATTGGATTTTTCCAATGATGCTGGGAAAGATTGAGGGCAGGAGGAGAAGGGGATGACAGAAGATGAGATGGTTGGATGGCATCACTGACTTAATGGACATGAGTTTGAGTAGACTCCTGGAGATGGCGAAGGACAGGGAAGCCTGGTGTGCTGCAGTTCATAGGGTCGCAAAGAATCAGACACAACTGAGCAACTGAACAACAACAAAATATACCCAAAGTGTCATTGCAACATGTTAATTAATATGAAATTGTTAATCAGACACTTTCATTCTTTGCTTTTCATACTGAAATTTTGATATCTATTGCATATTTTACACTGAGAGCAATCTCAGTTTAGACTGGTTAATTTTCAAGTGCTAAATAGTCACATGGAGCTCATACCTATTGCACTGGACAAAAGCTCTAATCTTACCTTGTTGTTATTTTCTTCATAGCATTTGTGCCTGCTTGAAATTATTGTGCTCATTTGTTTACTTAAATGTTTTCTTCTGTCTCTCTCCACCAAAATCTGAGTTTCACAGGGCCAGGAACCTTTGCTAACTATTCAATTTCAGATGGTGATAAAAAGTACTTGGTTTACAGTAAGGTCCTGTTACATGTTTGACAAATGGATGAGTAGTAGGTAAGAAGGCTTGGAAGTGGGAGTTCAGCTCAGTTCAGTTGCTCAGTTGTGTGTGACTCTTTGCGACTCCATGAACCGCAGCACGCCAGGCCTCCCTGTCCATCACCAACTCCTGGAGTCCACCCAAACACACGTCCATCAAGTCGGTGATGCCATCCAACCATATCTTCCTCTGTCGTCCCCTTCTTCGGCCCCCAATCCCTCCCAGCATCAGGGTCTTTTCCAATGAGTCAGCTCTTTGCATCAGGTGGCCAAAGTATTGGAGTTTCAGCTTCAACATCAGTCTTTCCAATGAACACCCGGGACTGATCTCCTTCAGAATGCACTGGTTGGATCTCCTTGCAGTCCAAGGGACTCTCAAGAGTCTTCTCCAACACCACAGTTCAAAAGCATCGATTCTTCGGCGCTCAGCTTTCTTTATAGTCCAACTCTCACACCCATATATGAGCACTGGAAAAACCATAGCCTTGACTAGACGGACCTTTGTGGCAAAGTAATGTCTCTGCTTTTTAATATGCTGTCTAGGTTGGTCATAACTTTCCTTCCAAGGAGCAAGTGTCTTAATTTCGTGGCTGCAGTCACCATCTGCAGTGATTTTGGGGCCCAGAAAAATAAAGTCAGCCACTGTTTCCACTCCAGTGGAATGGAAACATTCCACTGACGGCTCCAGTTTCCCCATCCATTTGCCAAGAAGTGAGAGAGGCTCTGGCATCTTTGAGGGCCTCCAGCTTGGCGAGCGTTGGAGCCACCAGAGGGTGTGAAGGAAGCAGGCAGGGAGGAGGAATCCCTAAAGATGTCTCCATGTCGTACTCTACATGAAAGAGTCTTGTACTTTTCTTCACTGACAAACTTCTCTATTTTTTAATACCCAACTGAATTCAGGGTTGTATCAGTAGCTTTCTCATAAATGTTTCTCAAACAAGGCATTCTCAATCTTAATGTTCACTATTTTGGACTAGCATGCTGTCTGGCTACAAGTTGATCTCCCCTACTAGGACCTATGCTCCTTGAGAGCAGAGCCTAGTTCATAGACAGCTTTGTGTTTATCTTTCTGTGCTCAGGGAGAAATTTTTACAATTTGTTCATATTGTTACATATCTTAGCAATTTATTCAGTTTTATTGCTGCATAGTATTTCACTTATGGATACAATAAAATATATTTATCCATTCATCTGTTGAACATTTGAGTTGACTAAAATTTGGAGGTATGATGAATAAGCCTGCTATGACTATTTCTGTATGCAATTTTATATGGACATACATCATTCTTTTGAGTAAATCACTAGAAGGAGACTTGCCAGGTTATATGGTAATAGCAGTTTGAAATTTATACCAAACCCCAAATTTTTGCAAAGCATTCGTTCAATTTTATATTTCCATCTGCAGTATATCAGAATACTGGTTATACCCCATCCTCAACAACACTTGGTGTTGTCACTTCAATTTGAGAATTCTTGTGTCTTAATGCAGTTTTACGTTACAACTAATAATGATGGGCATTATTTTCCTGTGCTTATTTGCCACGTGTACATTCTTTAGTGAAGTGTCTATTTAAAACTTACACCTATTTAATATTCATTGGAAGGACTGATACTGAAGCTGAAGCTCCAAAACTTTGGCCACCTGATTCGAAGAGTTGACTCATTAGAAAAGACCCTGATGTTGGGAAAGATTGAAGGCAGGAGGAGAAGGGGTCGACAGAGGGTGAGATGGTTGGATGGCATCATCGACTTGATGGACATGAGTTTAAGCAAGCTCCGGGAGATGGTGAAGAACAGGGAAGCCTGGCGTGCTGAGGTCCATGGGGTCACAAAGAGTTGGATAGAACTGAGTGACTGAACAACCACAACCACAATGACAACATGCCTGTTTTAAAAAAATTGAGTTGTTTTCTCATTATTGAGTTTTAAGGGTTCTTTATATATTCCCTTTGTCAAATATGCCTGTTTAAAATAGCTTCTTCTTGTATGTGGTCTGCCTTTTCATTTTCTTAGCAGATTTTTTGTTTGCTTTTGTTTTATTTATTTTTTGGTTTGTTTTAGTGGTGCTTTTTGAAATGATGAAAGTTTCAATGATAGTAAAGTCCAGTTTATTAATTATTTTTTTATTGTTCATCATTTTTTGTTCCATCTAAGAAGACTTCATGAACTCCAAGGTCGCAAAGTGTTCTGTTTTCTTCTAGAACATTTATACTTTTAGCTTTCATGTTTAGCTGTAAATCCATTTAAAGTGCATTTTTATATACAAAATGTTTACTTTCACATGAATATTTATTTCCTTATCCTTTGTTGAACTGAATTTTTCCCCACTGAGCTTTTTTGGCACATTTTTGAAGCATTCTTCTCATGCAAATAACACACTGTCTTGACTATTGCAGCTTCATAGTGCTTAGTCGCTCATTCGTGTCCAATTCTTTGTGACCCCATGGACTGTGCCCACCAGGCTCTTTTGTCCATGGGGATTGTCCAGGCAAGAATACTGGAGTGGGTTGCCATGCCCTCCTCCAGGGGATCTTCCCAACCCAGGGATAGAACCCAGGTCTCCTGCATTGCAGGCAGATTCTGTAGCATCTGAACCATCAGGGAAGCTTCATAATAGGTTTTAAAATCAGTCATGTGAGTCACCTGTCTTTATTTTTCATAATTGTTGGCCATTTTAGTTTTTTTACATTTCCATATAAATATTAGAAGTAGCTTGTAAATTTCTACAAAATAGCCAGCTAATTTTTTTTTTTTTGGAATTGTGTTGAACCTATACATCAATTTGCAGAGAATTGACATTGTCACAAACACAGTATAGTTTTCCATTTACTTAAGTCTTCATTACTTTTAGAGGTATTTTACAGTTTGTAGTGTATAGCTCTTGCACATGTCTTGTTAAATTTATCTCTAGTTATTTCAGGTTCTGGAATGCTATTATTATTTTTTATTTTTTTCCATTTGTTTTTATTGGTTGGAGGCTAATTACTTTACAATATTGTAGTGGTTTTTGCCATACATTGACATGAATCAGCCATGGATTTACATGTGTACCCCATCCCTATCTCCCCTCCCACCTCCCTCTCCATCCCATCCCTCTGGGTTTTCCCAGTGCACCAGGCCTGAGTACTTGTCTCATGCATCCAGCCTGGGCTGGTGATCTCTTTCACCCTAGATAATATACATGTTTCGATGCTGTTCTCTCGAAACATCCCACCCTCACCTTCTCCTACAGAGTCCAAAATTCTGTTCTGTACATCTGTGTCTCTTTTTATGTTTTGCATATAGGGTTATCAGTACCATCTTTCTAAATTCCATATATATGTGCTAGTATACTGTATTGGTCTTTATCTTTCTGGCTTACTTCACTCTGTATGATGGGCTCCAGTTTCATCCATCTCATTAGAACTGATTCAAATGAATTCTTTTCAATGGCTGAGTAATATTCCATGGTGTATATGTACCACAGCTTCCTTATCCATTCATCTGCTGATGGGCATCTAGGTTGCTTCCATGTCCTGGCTATTATAAACAGTGCTGCGATGAACATTGGGGTGCACGTGTCTCTTTCAGATCTGGTTTCCTCGGTGTGTATGCCCAGAAGTGGGATTGCTGGGTCATATGGCAGTTCTATTTCCAGTTTTTTAAGAAATCTCCACACTGTTTTCCATAGTGGCTGTACTAGTTTGCATTCCCACCAAGAGTGTAAGAGGGTTCCCTTTTCTCCACACCCTCTCCAGCATTTATTGCTTGTAGACTTTTGGATAGCAGCCATTCTGACTGGCATGTAATGGTACATCTTTGAGGTTTTGATTTGCATTTCTCTGATAATGAGTGATGTTGAGCATCTTTTCATGTGTTTGTTAGCCATCTGTATGGCTAACATTTGGAGAAATGTTGCATTTGGAGAAATGTCTGTTTAGATCTTTGGCCCATTTTTTGTTTGGGTCATTTATTTTTCTGGAATTGAGCTGCAGGAGTTGCTTGTATATTAAAATAGTACTTTATTTAAACTTCTAATTATTTATTGTTATTTTACAAGAAAACTTTAATTTTTCTGTATTACCCTTACTGAACTCTGTTATTAGTCATAGAAAAAATTTTTTTTGTAGATCCCTTAGGGTTTTCTATATACACTATGACTTTGTAAACAAAAGCAGTTTAATTTTTTTCTTTCCAACTTTCATGTATTGTATTTTGTTTTCTTCCATTACTGCACTGGCTATGATATCTAGTACAGTGCTGAATATAAATGGTGAAAGTGAGGATTTCTGCCTTGTTCCCTATCACAGAGGAAACATATTCAATCTTTTGTGATTATGTGTAATTTTAGTTATACATGCCCATGATAGAGTTGAGAATATTTCCTTATATTTCTAGTTTGCTGAGAGATTTTATCATGTATGAGTATTGAATTTTTATATATTTTTTTACATTTAATAAGATGATCTTTAATTTCTTTTAGTTAGTTGGTATAGTGAATTTCACTTTTTGATTTTAATGTTAAATCAACATTGCATTCTTTCTGTCATAGAATTCATCAGTGAAGACATCTGCATCACAACATTCTGTGTGTGGGGTTTCTTCTAATTACAAATTTAAATTTTTAAAGAGATATTTGTTATTGTTGTTCAGTCACTCAGTAGTGTCCAACTTTTTGTGACCCTATGGATTGCAGTATACCAGGCTTTCCTGTCCTTCACTATCTCCAGGAGTTTACCCAAACTCATGTCCATTGAGTCGGTGATGCCATCCAACCATCTCATCTTCTGTCATTCTCTTCTCCTCCTGCCCTCACTCTTTCTCAGCATTAGGGCTTTCCCAACAACTCAGTTCTTCACATCAGGTGGCCAAAGTATTGGAGCTTCAACTTCAGTATCAGTCCTTCCAGTGAATATTCAGGATTGATTTCCTTTAGGGTTGACTGGTTTGATCTCTTTGCAGTCCAAGGGACTCTCAAGAGTCTTCTCCGACACCACACAGTTCAAAAGCATCAATTCTTTGGCACTCAGCTTTCTTTATGGTCCAACTCTCACATTCAAACATGAGTCCTGGAAAAAATGAAAGCTTTGACTAGAGGGACTTTTGTCAGCAAAGTAATGTCTCTGCTTTTCAATATGTTGTTTAGGTTTGTCATAGTTTTTCTTCTAAGAAGCAACTGTTTTTTAATTTCATGGCTGCAGTCACCATCTGCAATGATTTTGGAGTCCAAGAAAATAGGACTACTTGTATTTTCTTTTTTTAATCTTGGGACTTTTTTGGTAATTGGTGCCTTTCAAGAAGTTTCTTAGATTAAGTGGACAACTTTATTGGTATAATATTGTTCAAATATTCTTTTGTTATCTTTTTTATGTCTGTTGGATCTGTAATAAGTTCTCATTTTTCTTTCCTGAAACTTGACATTTTACTTGGGCTCTCTCTCTTCTTTTTTTCTTTACCTTGCTCAAACTAGTTAGAGTTCTCTCAATTTTTATTGATTCTTTTTTTAGAAAATAACTTTTTGTTTCATATATTTACTTGATTTTCTATATTCATTGATTTTTGCCCTTTTATTATTTCTCATTTTATTTGGTTTTGCCCTTATAATTCTTTTTTTTTTTTTTTTCATTTTCTTTTCTATTTTTTTTAACCTTCTCACTATGAAATCTAAGATACTGGTTTTGGATCTTCCTTTCTAATTTAAGTACACATTTTCCATTGAGGATTATTTAAGTTATATCCTAAAACTTTTGATATGCTGTGTTCTCACTTTATTTTGGTGTTTTTAAGAAAATCTATTCTAACTATTATTACAACTTCTTTTTTGGCCCATGGTTTATTTAGAAGTGTTTTGTTCAATTTTTAATTATTTGAATTGTTTTATCATGTTTTCTGGTATGTTTCTAATTTAATGTCATTGTGATTAAACAACAAACACTTTTATAGAGACTTGTTTTATGGTCCAGCATTTGGACTATCTTGCTCATACAGACTATATGTCTGCTTGAAAAATGTATTCTTCTGTTTTTGAGTGGAATGTTCTATAATTGTTAATAAAATCAGTTAGTAGTAGTATTCACGTCTTCTATGTGCTACTATGTATTTTTTTTCTTTTGTTTATCTACACTGAAAGATCTACATTAAACATTTCATCTATAATTGTGAATGTATCTATTGCTACTACTAATTCTTTGGGATTCTGCTTCCTGTGCCTTAAAGCTCTGCTGCTACATTCAAATTAAATATTGAGAAAATGAAAGCTATATACTTTTTGTGAAATTGTTGTTGTTGTTGTTCAGTCACCCAGTCGTGTCCGACTCTTTGCAATCCTGTGGTCAGTAGCATGCCAGGCCTGACTGTCCCTCACCATCTCCCAGAGTTTGCCCAAGTTCATGTCCATTGCATTGGTGATGCCATCCAACTATCTCATCCTCTGACATCCTGTTCCCCTTCTGCCGTATCCAGTATCAGGGACTTTTCCTGTGATTCAGCTGTTTGCATCATGTGACCAAAATACTGGCGCTTCAGCTTCATCATCAATCCTTTCAATGAGTCTTCAGGGTTCATTTCCTTTAAAAATGACTTATTTGATCTCTTTTCTGTCCAAGGGACTCTCAGGAATTTTCCCCAGCATCACAGTTTGACGGAGTCAATTCTTTGGTGCTCGACCTTCTTTATGGTCCAGCTCTCACAACCATATATGATCACTGGGAAGGTCATAGCCGTGACTGTACGGACTTTTGTTGGCAGCATAAGGTCTCTGCTTTTCAATGCACTATCTAGGTTTGTCATCACTTTCCCGCCAAGAAGCAATCATCTTCTGATTTCAAGGCTATAGTCACCATCTGCAGTGATTTTAGAACCCAAGAAGAGGAACTCAGTCACTACTTCTCTCTTTCTGCCTTCTATTTGCCATGAAGTGGACTGTGAAGAAAGCTGAGGGCCGAAAAAATGATGCTTTTGAACTGTGGTGTTGGAGAAGACTCTTGGACTGTAAGGAGATCCAACCAGTCCATCCTAAAGGAGATCAGTCCTGGGTGTTCATTGGAAAGACTGACGCTGAAGCTGAAACTCCAGTACTTTGGTCACCTCATGTGAAGAGTTGACTCATTGGAAAAGACCCTGAAGCTGGGAGGGGTTGGGGACAGGAGGAGAAGAGGACGACAGAGGATGAAACGGCTGGATGGCATCACTGACTTGATGGACATGAGTTTGAGTAAACTCTGAGAGTTGGTGATGGACAGGGAGGCCTGGCGTGCTGCCATTCATGGGGTCACAAAGAATCGGACACGACTGAGTTACTGAACTGAACTGAACTGAATGTGTGAAAATAAACCTAATTAAAATTTATTCTATCATCAATATCTGAAGTCCTGAAAGTTCCCAGGAACAAATATAGGTAGCAAATATGGCAGACCAATAAGAAATGTCAGTATTATTTCATAAAGAATTCATAAAAGTTAATAGAGAAGTAAACTGTGGAAATCTCAATATATAAATGTATAAACAATATGAAGAACCACTAATTAAAGAGAAAATTTGGCTGATAAAGAGCATAATGATACATCCTTAAGCTTTCCTAGTAGTCAAAAACATAAAGCAAAATAACTATTTTTTGTATATGTATTAGGTGACTATTTTTTTTTATTTTAATACTAAACACTGAGGAAGGTATGCTATATTTACACTCTCACAAAGATAAAGATATTGGTAAGTGGTTTTAATAATATATAAATAAATGCAGTCTGAAAATAAACTATATTGATTAGGAGCAAGAAGAATTTTGTTTATTTATTCAGAATATTGTTTTAGGATCTATCACATACTAGGCAGTATGCTGACTAGTTGGGTATACAACTCTGACTACAGAAACAATTTCTTTTCTCATGGAACTTAGTCATACTTCTGGTGTATCCTAAGAGATGGTAATACCAGACCACCTGACTTGCCTCTTGAGAAACCTGTATGCAGGTCAGGAAGCAACAGTTAGAACTGGACATGGAACAACAGACTGGTTCCAAATAGGAAAAGGAGTACGTCAAGGCTGTATATTGTCACCCTGCTTATTTAACTTATATGCAGAGTACATCTTGAGAAACGCTGGGCTGGAAGAAGCACAAGCTGGAATCAAGATTGCTGGGAGAAATATCGATAACCCCAGATATGCAGATGACACCACCCTTATGGCAGAAAGTGAAGAGGAACTAAAAAGCCTCTTGATGAAAGTGAAAGAGGAGAGTGAAAAAGTTGGCTTAAAGCTCAACATTCAGAAAACTAAGATCATGGCATCTGGTTCCATCACTTCATGGGAAGTAGATGGGGAGACAGTTGGAAACAGTGTCAGACTTTATTTTTTTGGGCTCCAAAATCACTGCAGATGGTGACTGCAGCCATGAAATTAAAAGACTCTTACTCCTTGGAAGGAAAGTTATGACCAACATAAATAGCATATTCAAAAGCAGAGACATTATTTTGCCAACAAAGGTCCGTCTGGTCAAGGCTATGGTTTTTCCAGTGGTCACGTATGCATGTGAGAGTTGGACTGTGAAGAAAGCTGAGTGCCAAAAAATTGATGCTTTTGAACCATGGTGTTGGAGAATACTCTTGAGAGTTCCTTGGACTGCAAGGAGGTCCAACCAGCCCATCCTAAAGGAGATCAGTCCTGGGTGTTCATTGGAAAGACTGACGCTGAAGCTGAAACTCCAATACTTTGGCTACCTGATGCAAAGAGCTGACTCATTGGAAAAGACCCTGATGCTGGGAGGGGTTGGGGGCAGGAGGAGAAGGGGAAGACAGAGAATGAGATGGCTGGATGGCATCACCGACTCGATGGGCATGAGTTTGAGTAAACTCCGGGAGTTGGTGATGGACAGGGAGGCCTGGCATGCTGTGATTCATGGGGTCTCAAAGAGTTGGACATGAGTGAATGACTGAACTGACTGACTGACTGAAGGAAGCAATATCCATGTGGCTCAGAATATATGGATGAACACATTTATAATATCACATATAATGTCAAATACCAATTAATTAACAGATAAATGTGTTAGCTTGTTAACTGAGTGAACTATGGTGTGTCAACATTTTGAAATATTATCTGTGTTCTAAAATCATTGTATTTATTCATTTGCTAACTAAACAAATGTTTATTTTTCACTTGATAAGTACTAGACATTGACTAGGCATTTTGGATATAACAGTACACAAGACAGATGAAGTCCTTACCCTCATTGGATTTATATTCTAAATAAAATATGCAATACTCAAAGATCTAATATTACCCAAATAATCAGTATATTAAGTAGGTGCAGCACTGTGATTCTAATTTTCAGATGAAAACATGACTGAATGCAAATGACTCCATTATATTAGTATTTTTACTGCTTTGTAACAAATAAACTTAGTGGCTTAAAGCATTACACACACTTATTGTCTCACCAGGTCTGTGTGTCAGGAGTCTGAGCACAGATTAGCTTGATCCTCTGCAGGTCAACAGTCTAAGTTTCAGGTAGGGATGGATTCTCATCTGGAGCCTCAACTGGGGAAGGTTTTGCTTCCAAATTCACCCATATTGTTGGCGGAATTTACTTTCTTGCTGTTGAAGGGCTCATGGCAGGTTGCATTCTTAAAGGTAGCAAGGAAAGACAGACTTTAGAGTGAATGTTCCAGTAAAACAGAATCTTATGTAGTATAAGGTGATAATGAGGATGAAATTCCATCAGGTTTGCCATGTAATGTAATGATCATGGGAATAAGCTCTCATTACTTTTACTCTATTTTACTGGTTAGAAGCAAGCCTAAGCCCTACCCACACTCAACAATGAGAAAGAACTCTACAAGTATGTGAACCAGAAGGCAGGGGTGACGGATCACCTTCAAGTCTATACATCATACCAAATAACTGCAATTTTGTTGGAGTGGGGGCATTACAGGTAAATTTCCTGTCTCTGCTTTTTAAAGACTTATTGTAAAGTTGTTTTGCTTACAATTTAATGCACTTTAATTTTCAGATGCCATAATTAATCATTTACTACCTAATATACCTGCTTTTAAATATATCTCTTCTTGGGGATGCAGTAATTCCCTTTTAAATAACCACTTACCCTTAGATTTTATTATTTTTCTATTATGTCTGTTAGGTAATACAGCAGTTCTCTTTCCTGTTTCTTTTATTGTAGAAGGACATGATTTCAGTTGTAGTTCATTATCAACATTTTCTGAGCTAATCTTAGAAAATGACTATTATTTACAATTTCCTATCTAAGATTGCTGATTCTCCTACAGCCACTTACAATCTATATGCCTAGTATCTAAAAACACAGAGAGACTAGGATGGCAGAAACAGTAGCCTCACCTGGGCATGTCTTCACCAGGTAAGAAACAGAGGAAGCAGGAAGTACCAAGATGGGGCTGTATACCAGAATTAGAAGGATGTGTGTACCAGGGAGGAGGTGTGATGAGAGTGTATAATACTGAAGTCCCATAATCCTTCACCTTTCCTCCTTGACAAAGACCTCAAGAGTGAATGAGAAGTGGGCCTATCTAAATCCTGATTATTAAATTACACTTGGTAGACATTAAGGGTGTGGTAATTGTTGTCATTTTTACTGTATTGTGATATTAATCTTATGGAATATTGAATCTCCAAATAGCCCATGACATAAAGAGACCTTTATGGCTCCGATGGAGCTATTATATTTTATTATCTCACGAATCTTCAGATTTAAAGAGTCCTCAATGAGACCTTGACATAATTAAGCCTAATGAGTCCAAAGGAGTTACAATGGTCTATTGTGCCAATAATTTAGACATGACAGGTCTTTGTTATAAGTAGGCCTTGGTATCCCAGTGTATCTTGAGGGTTGTGTAGATAAGACTGACAGCTGAGAAAGTGAACTGAAGTCGTTCAAAAGGCACTCTACACATCACCCATGTCATTTAAAAGTTTCAAATAAAGATTTTCATTGCATTGACTCTATTTTTAATGCTGCCTAGGGCATCAGTTCATTTATCTGTCCATGCACAGCATTTGTACCAGTCTACTCATTTATGTGTTGTGCAAGGCTTAGGGTTACAAAGGTGAAATAAGGCATAGACCCTGCAGAAGGACGCTCAAAGTATTCATCTAAAGGATTTTAGAAATTTGCAGTCCAGAAAAGTGGTGGACAAAAATTATGGCCCACAGGGAAGCTACCTCTTTTTGTAAATAAAGTTTTATTGGAACACAACCACATTCTTTCATTTATGAATTATCTATGACTGCTTTTATGCTACAGTGGCAGAGCTGAGTAGTTGCAACAGAGACATCTGGACTACAAAGCTGAAAAGATTCACTATCTGGCCCTTTAAAACTAAGTTTGACAATCTGTGGTCTAGAGTTTCAAAGGCTTTAGAGCTACCTCAACAAATCACAAATAAGCATGAATTAGCATTTTCAGTTCAAATAGTTTTGGTGTAAATCAGAAAGGAGATTTTCTTTTATTATTATTTCACATTTATTTGCTTTAATATAGCTTAGTCTTCATACCTTTACTTGGTGCTACTTCTACATGGTCCTGTACTTCTGGTCCTCTCCTGGGGTACAGAAGATGTTTAGTTAATGTTTACAAGACATTAATCCCGTTCATCTACACCATTAAGGACAGTATGGTGGTTTTAAATATATGTTTTCAAGTCTTTTGATACTCCCCCCTTAAAGAGATGACTGTTTCTCCTCTCCTGTGTGTGGGTTGAACTGTGACTTACTTCCATACAATGGACTAAATCGCTTCAGTCGTGTCTGATTCTGTGTGATCCTATGAACTGTAGCCTGCCAGGCTCCTCTGTCCATGGGATTCTCCAGGCAAGAATACATGAGTGGGTTACCATGCCCTCCTCCAGGTGGGATGACTCAGGGATTGAACTTGAGTCTCTTATGTCTACTTGCCTTAGCATGCAGGTTCTTTACCACTAGCACCACCTGGGAAGTCCAGTCAACCAGTAGGGTATGGGACATAATAATGGTTGTCTCTTGCTCTGAATTCCTTCTAATGATTCTACAGACTCTTGAACCCTTGGTCAAGGTCCAGGGAAGGCTCAGAAACTCTCCCCTTGCGTGCATAAATGTATACAGATGGAGATGTCCACTTCTTTGCCATGTTGTCATTCCTGTCATGCTGTCCTTCTTGAGATGGTATGGGCTGAACTAGAAACAGTTTAAACATATACTGATATTAGCCTCATGCAATTTTGGTCTTGACAATGCTGTATTGAAGATGCCCATGGTTTTCTGTCTCCTCCTTTGCAGGAAGAAGGGAGTTCTATCAGCATTATAATTGCTTTACAAGACTGATAAATAGGATATAGTAGCTCACAAAGCATATGTCTTTCATTTGACTTGCTTCAGTGTTTTTTATATCTGTCTTCTCACTGTGATGTCAAAGGGATCAATTGTACACCATTATTTGGGATACCTTGGCCACCTGATGCAGAGAACCAACTCATTGGAAAAGATCATGGTACTGGGAAAGATTGAGGGCAGGAAGAGAAGGGTGTGACAGGATGAGATGGTTGGATGGCATCATTGGCTCAATGTACATGAGTCTGAGCAAACTCCAGTGATAGTGAAGGACAGGGAAGCCTGGAGTGCTGCAGTCCATGGGGTCGCAAAGAGTAGGACATAGATTGGGAGAAAATAATAGCAAATGAAGCAACAGACAAAGGATTAATCTCAAAAATATAAAAGCAACTCCTGCAGCTCAATTCCAGAAAAATAAATGACCCAAACAAAAAATGGGCCAAAGAACTAAATAGACATCTCTCCAAAGAAGACATACAGATGGCTAACAAACACATGAAAAGATGCTCAACATCACTCATTATCAGAGAAATGCAAATCAAAACCTCAAAGATGTACCATTACATGCCAGTCAGAATGGCTGCTATCCAAAAGTCTACAAGCAATAAATGCTGGAGAGGGTGTGGAGAAAAGGGAACCCTCTTACACTGTTGGTGGGAATGAAAACTAGTACAGCCTCTATGGAGAACAGTGTGGAGATTTCTTAAAAAACTGGAAATAGAACTGCCATATGACCCAGCAATCCCACTTCTGGGCATACACACCGAGGAAACCAGATCTGAAAGAGACACGTGCACCCCAATGTTCATCGCAGCACTGTTTATAATAGCCAGGACATGGAAGCAACCTAGATGCCCATCAGCAGACGAATGGATAAGGAAGCTGTGGTACATATACACCATGGAATATTACTCAGCCATTAAAAAGAATTCATTTGAATCAGTTCTAATGAGATGGATGAAACTGGAGCCCATCATACAGAGTGAAGTAAGCCAGAAAGATAAAGACCAATACAGTATACTAACGCATATATATGGAATTTAGAAAGATGGTAAGGATAACCCTATATGCAAAACAGAAAAAGAGACACAGATGTACAGAACAGACTTTTAGACTCTGTGGGAGAAGGTGAGGGTGGGATGTTTCGAGAGAACAGCATTGATATTATCTAGGGTGAAACATCACCAGCCCAGGTTGGATGCATGAGACAAGTGCTCAGGCCTGGTGCACTGGGAAGACTCAGAGGGATGGGATGGAGAGGGAGGTGGGAGGGGGGATTGGGACGGGGAATACATGTAGATCCACTGCTGATTCATGTCAATGTATGGCAAAAACCACTACAATATTGTAAAGTAATTAGCCTCCAACTAATAAAAATAAATGGGGGTAAAAAAAAAAAGTAGGACATGACTGAGTGACTGAACAACACTTGGGATGAAATGAGAATCTGCTCCAGAACTATTGCCTGGAGAATTCCATGGACAGAGGAGGCTGGTAGGCTACAATCCATGTGATCGCAAAGAGTCAGATATGACTGAGTGACTAACTTTCACTTCCTCTCATTCAGCATAATAGTCAAGCATATCCACCTTTGGTAACTAACAACTATTGATGCATCTTGCTCTTTTAATCTCACAGTGATGTCTGTGACCAGATAGGGTGGTTCATGGACAAGTCAACAATTTATCCTCCTTCTCTCCTCTGAAATTCTGGGTCATAAGCCCAACTGGTAATTCAAAAATTGTGTCTTCCAGATGACTCCTACTTAATGTTGATAGAGATGGTGCTTCTCACAGCATAACAGGAGATGATATCCTCAAATTTCAGAATTCCACATTGTCAGTTTGGGGATTCTGATTTCTAAACTCTGACAGAAAGTAGTTTGTGACCAGTGCTAAACCAGAGATACAACCACAATTCAATGAAAACATGAGGGCACCTAAGTGCTGTATTTTGTCCTGCAGTGGCTCCTGGAACAGAAATGGGAAATTGCAGAAAAGCTAATAAAATCTTCATTGAGCATGGAGTTTAATGAATGTTAACATGCCAGTATTGGGTTCTTAGTTATGACACATGTATCACAGCAATGCAAGATAATACAAAGCAAGATTAGCTTTCCCCAAGCTAAGCATAGAGAGAACTGGGAGAAGGGTCTATGGGAACTCTCTGTAGTATCTTTGCAACTTTTCTGCAAATCTATACACACACACACACACACACACACAAAACCTAAGCAGGAAATTTGTTCTGCAACTAGGGCTTGAAGAAATTTCAAAAGAAGGACTACTTATATGAGTTAGGTGGATGTTGATGGGCGAAATAAGTGAATGTAGAGAACAGTCCAGACCAAGGTGATAGAATATAAAATGTTTAGGAATGGCCTGAATTCCCCCTGAACTAGTGAAGTCTGTGACTTGCAAGTCACCTGATGTGACCAAAGCAGGTCATGATATTCAGGGGCAGGTGTTGGGGAATAGAGAACAAAAGGAGAAAGCATGATTAGGCCTTGTATGGTACAACAAAAAGTCTGAATTAAAATATTATTGGTGCTTTTCTGGTAGCTCAGCTGATAGAGAATCCACCTGCAATGCAGGAGACCTGGGTTTGATCCCTGGGTTGGGAAGATCCCCTGGAGGAAGGCATGGCAACCCACTCCAGTATTCTTGCCTGGAGAATCCCCATGGACAGAGGAGCCTGGTGGGCTATAGTCCATGGGGTCACAAGGAGTGGAATATGACTGAGTGACCAAGCACATAATATTATTGGTACCTTGGGCCTATTGTGGAAGGCTGTAACATCATCAGAGCTGTGCCTACAAAGAATATTTCTGTCCTACCAACAGATACTCACACTCTCACCACACAAGTGCTGTACCTCTTCTTGAGTGACTTTCAACTACCTTTCATGCTGGCTTCAGGAAGGCCTCCTCCGGCCCTTGCATACTGGACTGGACACCCTGTCCTCATCCTTTCTGATCACTCATTACCACCTGTTCAAATTACAGCTCCTTTTCTTCTTTGCACAATGTTTCCAGAAGGTAGATGTTTATCTCATCATTCTGAGCACCCCCAGGACCAAGAATACGTTGGATGCAGGATACATTCAATACAGGAATGAATTGATGGGTAAGTCTAGGGGTGCTTCAGAGCAAACCAAGATTCTGTGGCCTACATTTGCACAGAATTAAGGTGTCTGCCTGACTTTCAGTGCCTAAAAATTATTAATTAAAAGGAATGCAATAGGGAACAAGTTGACCCTAAGGGGGTTTTGAGAAAGCCTCTGAGGTTATAACAAGATGAGGGAGAGGCAGAAATGTATCTTGGTATTTTCAGGGAAATGGAGAAAGGAAGGCATCAGTGAATCTGGCCAGCTTTCCAGGAGGCTCCTCAGAGCGGCACCCTCAGCCCTGCTGTCAATCACTGAGCAGGGCTCTATGGAGACCTATGTCTGTAGCCATCATTTAGAAGATCAATGTCTTCAACTTTCCCCTTTCTCTGAGATATCAGACAGCCAACAAGTCGGTAATTCACAAGGATCAACGCTGGCTCCATCCAACTTTCAGCTCTTTGAAAAGTTTGCCTTAAGAATTGAGACATCACTTTTTTCTTCCCAAAGCATGTGTATCTTTTCAGGATTCAAAGATGCCCGAAAAAAATGTCCTCATTTTCCTTGACAGACGACATGCTGTGTTCTCTGGGTTGCTGATCGGCAAATCGGAACAGACGGTTTTTCCTTTTTATCCCTCCTCGTTACCCCAATGTGCCTTTTCGGTCTCTCTCCAAATGAAGCCCTCAGTGAGACATCGCAAGATGAAAGGGATGGTGGTCAAGCTCACCATCCGTGAGCCCATCAAGGATTTAACATTTTGATTGATAACTCTGCTGTGTCAGGGGCACGTGTATTTAAAAGCCTTCTGAAATTTGGAATGAATATATCTGAAAGATGCACTGATTTCCCCCCTACAAGGAAAGAAAGAGCAGGATTGGGTGCTGTTTTCTGACATTCCTGAAGGTAAATCCTGGGTCTATTTTTCTGACCCTTCAGTGTGCAAGTGTCAGGTTTGGTGATAGAGAAAGAGGGTTTTGAAGCTCCAATTCTCCTTTCCTTTTAAATGCAATAACACCCTTTCCTTTATCCAAAACTCAAATGAGTGCTTCCCTGAAGGGGAATTGGTAGACAAGGGGAGGTTATTGGCAATTTCTGACCCTGGAAGCCCCTAATGGTAGATGACACTAGAACTGAAGATTTCCAAGAACAAATCTGGGCAGGGCCAGTGACCTCCGATGGACAGAACTTACAGAGGTTTGATGAATCTTACCTCTTTAGCGTTGCTCCACTGGGAGGTACTGCCTGAATTCTCAGGAACTTCCTTCTAAGGAGCTTTCCTGTTTGCAAACCATCACCAAGTGGCTTTTGACTACCGTACGGTCTCCACCAGGCTAGGGGAAGTATATATATATCCTTGGATACCCACTGTGGGCTGTAAGCCTGGGAGCCTGTGGGAACCTGAGAAGATACTTTACCATCTTAAGGAAGCAGATGATCTGAAGTCAGACAGGCTCCTGGGAAACTGCCCATCAACTGCATGATGCTAAAGGAGTCCTTTGGACTAGATAAACTTCAGTTTCTCCTCATTTGTAAAATATTTGCAAACCTGTATAGAATGGTTAGGATGGTTAAAGGAGAAAAAGAGTCCTATTGCAGCTCCTGACAAATAGTTAGAACCCGTCAGATGCTACCTCTACCAGGATCCTCATAGTCACGGTCATTGTCATCTGTTCACTGAAAAATGGGGTAACATTTCCCCTGTGTGGCATGGCTGTCTGTGTGAATGGGCTAGAACTGTCTAATTCTGTGATGATTTCCCCTTGTTCCTTATTATTTCCTTTGACACCCTGAATGTCCCCTGCAAGAAAACTCAGAACCAAGTTTTAATGTTTTTCTACTTCTTCTTACAGGAGAACCCAAGCATAGTTTACCTTGCTATCAATCGACTGCTATTTGGACCATCTCCACCCCACACCAGTTTGCTTTCTGTTGTGAACGTAACTTTATTTTCTTCCACTGAAAGATGCAGCAAAACCCCTCTTTGTGCAGGGACCATTAACACTGCCCATTCTTAAATTAGCTCAGCAAAAAAAAAAAAAAAAAGAAGTGCATTTTATAGTCAGGCCAGCAGTAATTGGACACTGTGACTATGAGTGGCCCTTGTGGTGTTTGGACACGGGCCAAATGTACCTTCTGTCTGTGTCTGACGCAGGCAGACAATAGCAGCATTATTTACTGCCCTGGCTCTGTGCAACTCCAAAGGCCAGCTGCAGGAACAAAAGAATCGCTCACACTTTGCCCAGCCCTAGACTCTGCTGCAGCCTCTATCTGTTTCGTAAATAATTCACCCCTCTATCCCAAACGTGGGATCATCTATTCTGGGCTTCGTTCCTTTTGCAGTGACCAAGGCTGCAAGGAAAAGACTCATTGCTCCTCTGAATCCTTGGAGGGGATCAGAGTGGAGGGAGGAACGGACAGTTCTTTGTGTCCACATCTTGGGGGTGCAGAGTCACCGTGACAGAACAGCTATGGCAGCAGAGCCTGTGTCTGGGAAAATGTTGGCAAGCCGCTAGCCTCCCCCTGGAAAATCATGCTTCCCAGGCATGTCGTTCTGAGTTCTGTCCACGGTGCTTTATAAAGGAGCTTGACACTTGCCCAGGGAATACTCACAAATTGCCACGCTCTTAGGGGTATAGCACTTGTGTTACAGGCAACCTGGGCTTTAGGTGGGCTGAACAAAGGGTTTTGCAGTTAATTTGGTTTCAGCTCTCACCTAGAATCTGGACAAAAGGACCCCCGCTTGATGGAATTGCTCATTTGCAATCCCCACTAAAAGCGTTCACCAGGACACAGCCTTATCGGTCACCTGACGTGCAGCCTGTACCTGGGGATGGGGAGTCCACTGTCCTCACCAAGATCTGGGCCTGGGAAGCCAACAGTCCAGCCTGACCCACACCTCCATCTCCCAAGCAGGGCAGCCTCCAGATTTCCAAATCTGTCCTCAACAATGGCTCTTTATCACCTCCCCCCCACCTTGAACAGTGTTTTCTGAACTGTTCCTGGGATCATCAGCTCCTGGCCTTGTGCCCAGACTTCGGAGCCAAGGCTCCCAGGGGGATCTCAGGATCTGCTTCCTGCTATGGCTTTCCTGGATGGAGGGAGCACCCCTCTCCGGGTGCAGGGTCAGCCCCCCTCTCTCACTGCAGCACCTGTCTCCAGCTGCTCGGGTGACACCTGGACTGATGAAACCCAGACCAGGGAAGCTGCCCAGTCATAGTCAAGCAGAAACCCTCATCTGACACATTCTAGAAATTCCACCAAGATCAGCCCCAGGTCAGTTACCACCACAGACTCAACTGTCATGCAGGGGATTCTTCATGGCTTCTAAAATGCTTATGAAAAGTTCATAAACTTTTTACTTCCCTCTTCTCATTTGCTTTTCACACTTCATGAGGCAGGCTAGGAAGGCATTATCATCCACATTTTAGAGGTCAGGGTATGTGGGCTCTCAAAGACATTCAGTTAGAAGGGAGTGAAACCAAGTCTAGGGTTTCAGCTCTCCAAGTCCCTGGATCTTTTAATATACCAGAGTCAGAGAAAGGGTGGAAGGAAGGCAGGGAGGGGATTAGAAGCATGGTCACCACGATGCTCAAAGGGCCTGAGTCTATCCTCAGCCTGTATCAGTCTAAGCCTTTGAGCTTTCCTTGTGTGGACAATGCTCTCTACGAAGAAGACTCTTCCCCATCACCCTGGACCTTTTATGATGGCGGAGCTGTATATTCTCACTCGCCATGTATCTCCTGGGTCAAGCACAGCTCTCACCATAGACCAGATGTTGAGTGAATAAATGGATGACTGGCTGGATGGATAAAAGAAAATCCTGGGTGGATGGATGAAGGGGTGGATGGACTCACAAGCGAGTGGCGGAGGTGTGTCCTCCGCCTGCATGTCCTGCAGGCTGACGTGCTCATTCTTGATTGTGTAAGACCCTGGAATGATCCTATCTGTCCTTTGCTCTGTGTCCTCTTTCTGTCTCTCTGGTCACATATACTCTTCCTTAGGTGCCCCTGGACTCTTGGGCCCCGGGGCGCGCTCCCATTCTTATTGCAAATGGAGATGTCCTTTCCTCATCCTCACTACTACATTTGTGCCATCTTGGAATGAGACCACTGGGTACTGGGATGTGTTCCTGAAGACAACTCTGCCTCCTTCTCCTTTTGGGGTGTCTCCTCTGAGTTGGGGGCACATGAGCCAAGGTCCAGGAATCTCTCAGGGTCCAGAGGTCCAGAGGCTCTCCTTCCTGAGCTTCAACTTGATTTGTCATTTTCCACCCAGAGCCCCACTTCCGTTCTCTCTGTGAACAAAAGACTCAGACTCCCAGACTCTTCTTCGATAGTCTCAGAACCGGCCTAGACCTCAGGAACCCCATTTTTTCCTTTGTTTTTCTAAGAGAACCAGAGCTCAGAGAAGTAGGTGGTTTTGCCCAGGGTCCCGTGGCCCTTCAGTGACAGGCATGGACCTGAAGTCGCAGTGTCTGCTCACACTTTCTGAGCCCCTTTGGCCATTCTGTTCCTCTGTCACACCATGTGCCATATTTTTTTTTTTTCTTCAGAGTTTGGCCTAGAGGAATTTTGACATTTCGAGCATGGGGATGAGGGCCTTGGAATGTCACCGCGCCTATTCTGAGAGAAAGCCAATTTCCCCTTAGCTTGGTTCTTGCAAATAGCAAAGTTAATTAATCCCCTGCAAATAAACATTTGCGAACTGCAGCTCAATACAATACTGACCAGGAATGCTTCCAAATGTGCATAAGATGAGATGTTAAAGGGCCCGGGGCTGGTCATATGACTGTGTCATCTCCAAGTTGGGCTGGAGAATGTATTGACGTGATGGGAAAATCATTGGTTTGGGAGCTCATGAAGGTACAGGTCTGGATCCCTGCTCTGCCACTGACTTGCTGAGACCTTTAGCAAGTCATGAACACTCTGGACCTATGTGCCCATGTGTAGAATGCAGTGAGGTTGCTGCTGAGGGCATCAGATGCCTGGTATGAGGCGGGTTCCCTGAAAAACATTCTATCAATGGTTCCCTCTGCCCTCCTCTTTCCCATCACCTTCTCTGCTTTCCAGCGTAGCTGGTGCCTTTAAATGCTGCTGATCTCCAAGGACTCCTGGGCTTTTAGAAACCTCTTTGGTTAATGAAGGTGTTGGGCAGGATTGAGCCAGACCATTTCCAGTTCCTTCTCATTTTTGATGGACTTACACAGGCCACTGATTTGCATCATCCACCTCCCCCTTTAATGAGCTCCTGTGCTCACAGTTAATGAACTAATTACTTCTGGGCAAAATCAGCATTAAGTTGCAAACCTGGTTTCTGCTGCATCCACCAGGCCGGTATTCTTTTGTCAAGTCAAAGAGAGGGTAGCAATGAGGAGGTTCCATCAGATTCTGATTACAAATCATCAGAGATATCCAAATCATCTGGGGAAATTTGAATAAAAATATCTCACTCAATGAGAATGACATCAAACATGACTGGTATGTTTCTGGATCTTTCTTAAGATCCAGGATGAAGCTGAGCTGCCAGCTCTGACCTCCAGGTCTCATTGCTTTCCCGGTCAGATATACAGCTCTTCTCGAAGGCTATAGATTTTCCCCCCAAAATGACTCGATTAATGGCAATAAAATGGAGGTGTGCCAAATGGCCTGCTTTAAATTCAGATGATGGTGAACAGACCATCTCTGAGCGTTCTGAAGGGAGCTTTATACACAAGGCACATCTTAATTGGAAGGAAAACTTTCCACACTCTGAAACAGTTCAGCCGTTTGCCTAGGGGACACCCTTAAGTGCTCTAGCACAAGGTCACTTGCCATAAAGGACTCCATTTCATTCCTTCAGGACTCTTTTACTGAGAATCCAGAATGCAGATTTCAGAGTTGGTTGCCCTGGATTTGAACCCCAGCCTTGCCCCCTTTAGACAGGTATGTGCTATGTGCCAGTGGAGAAGTCACTCAGCCTCTTGGGGTCTTAGTTTCCTCACTGATGATACACGGAAATTGATTAGGGCCTAATTGCGTTGAAATCATTGTGCGAGGATCTTTATGGCAAGGGGATATATTTAATTATTCAACAAATACTTACTTCAGCAATGGGACAGACCATTGGTTCTCAAACCTCTGTCTGGCTCCTGATATTTCTCAGCTTCCCTTTGCAAGTGGGAGTGTGTGTCTCCAGTGGGGCAGAGCCTTGGCTGGCCTGGGTCCCCAAGTCACCGTGTGGAGCCAAGCCGTATTAGTTTCCTAGGGCTGCTACCGTAACAAAGGACCACAGGCAGGGTGGCTTAAAATAACAGAAATATATTGTCTTAGAGTTACAGAGGTGAGAAATCTGAAATCAAGGTTGAAATATGGAAGAGCAACAGGGCCATGCTGTTCTGGGACTCTTGGGAGAGTCCTGCCTTGTCCCTTCCTGGCTTCTTGTGATGGCCATCTGTCCTTGGCTTGCAGCTGCATCGCTCTCTGTCTCTTTTATCACATGGTCCTCTCCTCTTTTTAAATGGACATGCAAGTGTATTGGATTATTGGATTAGGGCCCACCCCAATGACTTAATCCTAAATTGATTACATCCCCAAAGACTTCATTTCCAAATAAGGGCACATTCACAGGCATTGGGAGTAGGACTTCGTCACATCTTTTGGGGAGTCACAGTTGGATCCATACCATGCACCAATTTGTGTTGAGCAGACATACAGTGTGAGTGAGATAGTAATCTTTGTCATGTTAAGTCAGTGAGATATGGGGTTTCATTTTGCCTATCCTGACCAACACAAGTAGTTGATTGATGCCAGCACCATACCAAGGGCTGGAGATAAAATATTTAACAAGGTAGAAATAGTCCAATTAGTGCCTGGCAAAGAGAAAGTGCTCAATACAAGATAACTATTAAAATTATGACTTTAGGATGTGAAAAATTTTAGTTATCCAATCAAAATCACAATGAAATATCACTTCACACCCATTTGAACTAATGTCCAAAAAAGAAAAAGAGATAACAAGCATTGGTGAGCCTGTGGAGAAAAGGGAACACTTGTACACTGGCAAAAATGTAAATTGGTGCCGCCACTATATTTACATATTGGAGGTTCCTCAAAAAATTAAAAATAGAGATACCGTATGATCCAGCAATTCTGCTTCTGGGTGTTTATTTGAAGAAGATGAAAACACTAACTTAAACAGATATATGTAACCGTGTATTCAATGCTGCAATAGATAATAGGCAAGATATGGAAGCAATCAAAGTGTTCATTGATGGATAAAGGGATAAAGAAAACATTACATATAGGAATACTACATATGCATAATGTATGAATATTATTCAGCCATAAGAAAGGAGTAAATCTTGACATTTCTGACAATATACACAGACATTTGAGAACATTATGCTAAGTGAAATAGAGTTGCTCAGTCGTGTCTGACTCTTTGCAATCCCATGGACTATACAGTCCATGGAATTCTCCAGACCAGAATACTGGAGTGGGTAGCCTTTCCCTTCTCCAGGGGATCTTCCCAACCCAGGGACTGAACCCAGGTCTCCCACATTGCTGGTGGATTCTTTACCAGCTGAGCCACAGGGAAGCCCAAGCTAAATAAGTCAGAGACAAATACTTATACGTGTAAAAAAATCAAAGTCATAGATAAAACAAATGGGTGGTTGTCAGAGGTTGGGGGTTCGGGAAAATGAGTATAAAAAGCAAAAACTTCCACTTATAAATAAGTTCTGGAGATGTAGTGCACAGTATCGTGACAATAGTTAATGGTACTATATTGTATATTTTTAAGTTGCTATGAGATTAAGTCTTAAAGGTTCCCAACAAGAAAAACAATTCTAACTATCGGAGGCAATGGATGTTAACTAAACCTATTATGGTAATCATTTCACAATATGTGCATATATCAAATCATTGTGTCATTCACCTAAAACCAATAAAATCAAGACGAGATCTCTTGTTGACTGGGCTTCCCAGGTGGCTCAGTGGTGAAGAATCCATTTGCAATGCAGAGGAAGCAGGTTTGATCCCTAGTTTTGGAAAGGCCCCCTGGAGAAGGAAATAGCAACCCATTCCAGTATTCTTGCCTGGAAAATCCCTTCGACTGAGGAGACTTGCAGGCTCCAGGCCATAAGATCACAAAGAACTGACAGGACTGAGCACGCACACACACCCTTGTTGACTTGCCTTGGCCAAAGCAAGTCACATGTCCAAGCTCAAAATCAAGGGGTGGGGATACAGGAAAAGATTAAAAGTTAAAGATAACTATTCAATCTACTATACTCATTATATGGATGAGGACATTGAGGGTAAACGAGATGAAATAACTTGCTTGATATGAAAAAGCTGATGAAAGATAGAGCCTGGATTAAGTTTAAGGTCTCTCTAACTCTGCTCCCTACCCAGGTCAGTCTTCTCCCTCAGGCAAAATTAACATTTGGTAACATCTGCTAAAGTTGAAATTCCAATAGTTTGGCCACCTGATGATACAAAGAACTGACTCCTTGGAAAAGACCCTGATGCTGGGAAAGATTAAAGGCAGGAGGAGAAAGGGGATGACAGAGGATGAGATGGTTGGATGGCATCACCGACTCAACGGACATGAGTTTGAGTAAACTCCGGGAGTTGGCGATGGACAGGGAAGCCTGGCAAGCTGCAGCCTATGGGGTCGCAAAGAGTTGGACACAACTGAGCAACTGAACTGAACTGGGGACATTTCTAGTTGTCCCAATACAGGAAGGGGACATTATACCAGCCTCTGATTGGTCGAGGGTGCTGCTGAACTCCTATAACGAGCAAGTTAGTTCCCAACAAAGAATCACTCAACTTCAAATATCAAGAGTGCCAAGAATGGGAAACCCTGCTCCAAACCTTATCCTCTTTTCTGTTCTACCTAACCACCTTCCTGAAGTAGAAAGATCTGATTGGATATGTCCCAAGCTCAGAGAATCATCCTGTACCAGATATGAAACTGATGCTCCCATTTGGCTCTTAACATATTTATTTTACCACTCTGTGTGTCCAATCACTTGTTCATCTGATAGACTTTTTTTTTTTAAGTCACTTTTATGCACAAGGTTCTTACCTTTCCACTGAGACTGTGAGGTTTCCTGGCACTTGGCTCTCTTTTCCTGGGTCTTCCCTTGTGCACTACCGTGCCTGCAGTTGAATCCCGTCCTTGACGGTTTAATTAACCCCGTGCTGGGCACACAGGAAGCTCTACTCTATGCCACGATCGTAATCTCACTGTAGAAGCTGTAGCAGCTGACTTGCTTTTTTCCCAGCCCCGCCACACACACACACCATTCCCCAACATTGTGTCCTGCAACCCATTTCTTTTCTGCAATATTTAATTATCTTTCACATATAAAACACTCCTTACTGAATAAAATATTCAGACAACTCATTTGACGGGAGAAGCAAACAGTAATATGTAGCATTTCATTTGTTTTTTCATTAAATCGGGCATGACCATTGTTGGCGCCTGGGAGTTTATGATCGCGGGTCTGACACTCTGACATTACTCATCTATTCATAGTCAGTTTGAGCGCTAAGGAAGTGCCTCATTTTCTCTCTATTTACATTAGTCAAATAAATTCATCTTTTATTTCACTGAGCTGAATGCCTCCATCTGTGGGGCTGCTTATGAGCCCCATGATTTTATTTTTTATTTATTTCATTACTGATTTTTTTTTTTTCCTCTGCTGCTGCCTTCTCATTAAAATGTCTTTTAGCTTTTATACAAGCAGGCAGAAAAGGATTAATTAAAGTCTCTCTGATTCTCTGATATTGCAGAATGGAGAAATATCAGGTTCAACCTAACTCATTATAGACTAAAATGAGTGATAGGTCGAGCCATATAAGGACCTGAATTGCATAAATTCATTCAAAGTTAAAAACTTAATGACTTAAACCATACCTATAGACTGCTCACCTGGTCCCCATCTGGGATGCTGAGATGATTAGAAGCCAGAGTATAGGGTGCAGGCTGGTGGCAGAATCTAAATTCTAGGATGGTTGTGTTTGGACTGTATCATGCTCTTTAGGTGGAATAAACCTTGTTGCAAATTATCATGTTCATAGATAGCCCATAGTACTTTGTTTCTATTTATTTAATCAGCCTTCTACTAGTGTATAAAGCTCCTAGTTCATTAAGTATGTGCTGTAAACCACCCTAATCAAACCTAGTTTTTAGACAGAATCTTTTTTTTAATTTTTATTCTCTCAACCACTCTGAGAATTTAAAGAGTCTTTTTGTTTTGATTTTAAATTTGGGATAGAATTAGATACAGTAAAATGCATAAACCTTAAGTATGAAGTTTTGTAAGTTTTGACAAATTGGCACGCCTGTGTAACTCATAATACTACCAAGTTATTAAACATTTCTCTCACCTTAGAAAGCTCCTTTATGTACCTTCCCAGGCAAATTCTGCTAAGACCTTCCATCCCAGAAACTGTCATTCACATTTTTCATCTTTGTTGAGGTATAATTGGCAAAAAGTTTTATGTATTTAAGGTGCACAATGTGACATTTTGATAAATAGTCATATATTGATACACGTATACATTGTGAAATAATTACTATAAATAAATGAATTAACATAATCATCACCTCATACAGTCACCTGTGTGTGTCTGTGTTTGTGCGTGTGTGTGTGGTAAGAACACTTGAGATCACCCTCTAAGCCAGTTTCAATAATGCCATATCGTAGCAGTAATTACCGTTGCCATGCTGTATATCAGAGTTTCAGAACTTATTCATCCTGCATAACAGAAGCTTTGCACCCTTTAACCAACATCTCCCCATTTCCACCTCACTTGGCCCCTGGCATCCACTCTTCTCCTCTCTGCTTTTAGGGGTTTGACTCTTTCAGATTCTACATATAAGTGAGGTCATGCAGTATTTGTCTTTCTGTGTCTGGCTTGTCTTCTTTAGTATAATGTCCCTTAGGTTCATTCATATTTTTGCAAATGTCAGGATTCCTTTCTTCTTTATGGCCTAGTAGTACGCCTGTGTGTGTGTATGTGTGTATCACATTTTATTACCCATTTGCTGGTAGACATTTAAGTTGATTCTGTATCTTGGTAATTATAAATACTGCTGCTATGGCCATCTTTGAGATACTGATTTCATTTCCTTTGAGACAAATATCCTGATTTTTTTAAATGGGCAAAGGATTTGAATAGGCATTTTTAAAAAGAAGACATACAAATGGCCAACAGGTATATGAAAAGGTGCTCAGCATCACTAATCACCAGGTAAATGAGAGTCAAAGCGTTCATGAGATTTAACCTCATACCTGTCAGACTGGCTATCATCAAAAAGACAAAAGGTAACAAGTGTTACCAAGAAAAGAGAAAACCCATACACTGTTAGTGGGAATGTAATTTGATATAACCACTAAAGAGAGCAGTATGAAGGTTCCTTAAAAAAATTAAAAAACAGAACAATCATGTGATCCAGCAACTACTTATTTTTGAGAAAATAAGATTCTATTAGAGCAAGCATGGGTTTGGGAAAGCTTATGTGAAATTTTCCTTAATGTGGCTTTGCTGTTTATTTTGCAACATTAAAAACAATGTTATTTTCCAGGTACTTTAATAAAATTACCGATGAGCTATTTCATCTGAGATTTAAATCAAGTCTTATTTTGGCATGAATGCCATAACTGCTGCCTGGGTTTCTCCCACCATCGGTTGTCTTTATCTAGTGGAGAATGTCATGTAAACGGTTCTTTTGTGTCTAGATTTTGTCACTTACTATATTGATTTTGGGATTTATCATCTTGTTGCATGTCAGGGCTTCATTTTTTTTTCTTGTTGCTTAGTCATAATCCATTGTGTGAGTAGAGCATAATTTATCTGTTTTTCTATTCATGTTGATTTCCAAAGCTAGTTGTTTCTAGTTTTTAGCTGTTACGAATGAAGAAGAGCACACATCTTTCTATAAATTCTGGTGATTAAATACCTATGGATGGTTTTGCTTAGCAACTTGGTAGTGCTATAGATTGGACGTTTGTGTTCCCTACCCTTATATTCTTATGTTAAAACTTGAACCTTTGGGAGTTAATTAGGTCATGAGGATGAAGCTCTCATAATGGGATTCAGTTCAGTTCAGTTCAGTCGCCCAGTCGTGTCCGACTCTTCGTGACCCCATGAACCGCAGCGTGCCAGGCTTCCCTGTCCATCACCAGCTCCCAGAGTCCACCCAAACCCATGTCCATTGAGTCGGTGATGCCATCCAACCATCTCATCCTCTGTCGTCCCCTTCTCCTCCTGCCCTCAATCTTTCCCAGCATCAGGGTCTTTTCTAATGAGTCAGCTCCTCGAATCAGGTGACCAAAGTATTGGAGTTTCAGCTTCAACATCAGTCTTTCCAATGAACACCCAGGACTGATCTCCTTAAGGATGGACTGGTTGGATCTCCTTGCAGTCCAAGGGACTCTCAAGAGTCTTCTCCAACACCACGGTTCAAAAGCATCAATTCTTCTGCACTCAGCTTTCTTTATAGAAGAGACACAGAGAGATGACCTTTCATTATCTGCCATGCAAGGAGACAACAAGAAAACAACAAGACAGCAAACCAAACAGAAGGACTTCACATCAGCTGGCACCTTGGTTTTGGATTTCCCAACCTCCAAACCTGTGCAAATAAATACTTGTTACTTAAGCCACCCAGTCTATGATAATTTGTTACACACACAAAAATGACTAAGACAGGTAGTATGTCATTGACTTATGAGAAGCTGCCAAGCAGTTTTCCAAAGTCACCTTCTATTTCACACTTTCACCTCCAATGGATGAACGTTCTGTTTGTTCCGTATCCTCACCAAGGTTTAGTGTTATCAGCCTTTTTAACTTTGCCCTTCTCTTGGGCATTACAGTTCCTATGTGGTTTTTATTTGTATTTCTGGGATGTCATGTTCCTACTAGCCATTCACTATCTTCCTTTGTAGAATATATGCTCAAGTTTTTGCCTATTTTTATTACTGAGTCATGGAATTTCTCTTTATTTCTGGATACAGATGCTTCATCATATGCATGTACTGCATATAAATATTCTTTCACGTTTATTTTCCTGGTCCATGGCTTGGCTATTCTTTTGCTTAATTGTGTCTCTTTTTAAATTAATTTTTACTGGAGTATAGTTGATTTACAGTGCTGTGTTAGTTTCAGGTGTATAGTAAAGTGAACTGTTATACATACACATACATCCACCCTTTATAGATTCTTTTCCCATATAGTTCATTACAGAGTATCGAATAGAGTTCTCTGTGCTATACGGCAGGTCCTTATTAGTTATCTATTTTATATGTAGAAGTGTTTATATGTCAATGCTAGTCTCCCAGTTTATACCTCCCCCTTTCCACTTGGTAACCATAGGTTTGTTCTCTACATCGATGACTCTATTTCTGTTTGGTAAATAAGTTCATATGTATCCGTTTTTCAGATTCCACATGTGAACCATGTCATATAATAAGTGTTTCTGTCTTATTTATTTCACTCAGTTTGACAGTCTTTAGGTCCATCTATGTCACTGTAAATGGCATGATTTCATTCCTTTTTGTAGGTGAGTAGTTTTCCATTGTATATATGTAACACATTCTCTATCCACGTTCATCTGTCTATGAACATTTAGGTTGCTTCTATGTCTTGGCTATTGTAATTAATGTTGCTATGGACATTGGTGTGTATGCATCTTTTCAAATTATGGTTTTCCCTGGGTTTGCCCAGGAGTGGGATTACTGGGTCATTCCGTAGCTCTATTTTTAGTTTTTAAAGGAACTTGCATTCTATTCTCCACAGTGGCTGGTGTCTTTTGATGAAAAGAAGTTTTGATTATCTTGAAGTTCAACTTTTCCATGTTTTCCTCAGTCAGTACTTTTTGCATGTTAAGAAATCATTACCTAACCTAAAGTCAGAGATCCTCACCTACTCTATTTTCTTCTGTAATTTTATCTTTCATGTACGTTTCCATTTATGATTGGTCTTGATTAGCTTTTTGTGTATGAGAAAAGGATTGTGTGAAAGAGGTTGGGGTGCTATTTTTTAATGTAGATATCAGGTTATTTGAGAATATTTGTAAAAAAGACTTTCCTTTTGAGGCATAGAGAAATTTATTGTCAACCAGTTTTTTTTTTTTTTTTTTTTTTAACAGTTGAAAATGCAAGGCACAAACATGTCAACTGATTTTTCTAAGATCACATAGATCATAAGTGACAGAGCCCGGATTAGAGACAAATTTTGACTCTAGATCACAGACCCTTATTATTACTCCATACTCTCCAAAAGAATGGCCTTGTTTCTCATTGGGTTTGTGAAGAGACTTGGAGGGGTAGTCATTGTTTACTGGAGTCTGGTGATTCAGCAATTTTGACCAAATGTGCTGGTCAAATGACTGGTTAGACTGAAGTTTGTTTTCAGTTCCATTTATCTGGCTTGGATTTTCAGTTTGAGCTGATGGAATCAGTTTATGTGAGGTCATGTGTGGACTCCTACATTAGGTCTTGTTATAAAAACAACTGCTTGTTCAAATGTTCCGGTTCACACTGACCCACAGTTCTGTTGCTGTTGTTCTTCTTCTGACCCCCTTATTGATTGTTTGACTTTAATACAAACTTATTAACTATGTGCTAAACCAGCTATGTGCTAAACAGTGAGCAAACACACATCTCCAGGACCTCTGTGGTCAGGCAGTGAGACACATTTGTCTGCCCCCCTTCCTAAATTTAGGAAGAATTTAGATGGGGAAATAAGTGAAAGAGTGAGGGGGTATACAATAAGATCCCAGAGAAGTATCTGATGGGGACAGAGAAAGCTTGCTTAAAACATAGATTTCAATTAATTCATTTGTGAACATTTATTGAAGGAATTTGATTCTGTATTAATGGCATTTTTCATTTTTGCTAATAAATTCTCAACTAAAAATGTTTTTACTCAAGGTAAGATGTCATGAGTAATAGCCACCCCCAAACAATTAGACATTTGATTGTGTCTCTGTGGATATTTTGGTCCTCAGCCCAGGTATTTCTTTAATTTTCCACATTTGGGAAGCAAAGGTTCGTGTCAGTTTCCCTAAATTGTGAATGACGGTTGTGGTACTTTCTTGTTTAGGACCTCAGAGTTGAGTCACTGCCATGACTCATGGGTTAACACAGATTTGTCCTTTTAGAATGTCTACTGTTTCTTTCTGAAGTGTGTAAGGACTTCAGTCAGACTGGGGCAAGACACCCTGACCAGTGAGCGAGCAATCTGAACAAATCCATCACTTCACCATAATCAACTGACTATACCTTGAAGACTGTGATGTGTCAGGAGAGCTGATGCGGTGAGCAGCCCGCAGTTACATAATCCTGGGGCTGAGGAGAGAAATTATAGGAAGGGGTGAGCTCCAGCTTCCCAAGGGCATTCACCAGCTGATGGACGTTCACTGTGAGATTTTCTTGTTTCAACCCTTCTGAGGTCTCACAGGTACTATTCTTGCTGATCTATGGCATCCTCCTGGAGAGAGTTATTTTGAATTTCGCCTCTGAACCTGCTGCTCGTGACTGTGAAGAAAGCGGTGGCTTGAGAGAACACGTTCCCATGCCCTGGTTGTATACAGGTTCAGGCCTGGAAGGTATTTCAGAAGTCGCTTCTCTTGAAGCCGTTTTTTGAAAACTTCCAACCTCTGGGCAGCTCTGGGCTAAGTGGTTTCCGTTGTCTGTTTCAGCCTCTGAAACAGCTCACATTACCTTCAGGGGCACACCCTTCCTTTTTTGGCAGGTCCAAACTGAACGCAGTCAGCCCTGTGTCGTTCTGACATCTGTTCCCTGGACTTTTCACCCAGTGGCCCCTAGTCTGCCATCTGGGATTACAAAGAACTCCCTCTAAATGCAGCTCCATAAGGTGGCTTTTATATCCCTGGGTGTCTCCTCTTTGTCCGCCTAGCACAAGGCCCTCTCACCTGTTTCGGTTCCTAAGGGGCAGTGTAACGTGACACCTTTCCTCAGGGCTCTGGAATGCTCTGGCCTCTCCAGCCCACCAGATGCCCTCCTTTTTTATTTCGATGTGTTCTTTGGAAAATGTTCATTTCACAACTATATTCCCTCTCTAAAAATTCAGATGGTTTAGAAGAAGAAATCCTTCTTCTGACCCAGAAGCCAGCTTTCTCAGAATTAGGGGAGGATATCCTTTAGCCAACAAAGGTCCCAACAGTCAAAGTCATGGTCTTCCCAGTAGTCATACACGGATGTGAGAGTTGGACCATAAAGAAGGCTGAATGCCAAAGAATTGATGCTTTCCCATGTGGTGCTGGAGGAGATGCTTGAGAGTCCCTTGGACAACACAGAGATCAAGCCAGCCAATTCTAAAGGAAATCAACCCTGAATATTCATTGGAAGGAGTGATGCTGAAGTTGAAGCTGCGATACTTTGACCACCTAATGAGAAGAGCCGATTCATCGGGAAAAACCCTGTTGCTGGGAAAGGTTGAAGGCAGAAGGAGGGGGTGACAGAGGATGGGATGGTTGCATAGCATCACCGATTCAATGGACATGAACTTGGGCACACTTTGGGAGACAGAGAGGGACAGGGAGGCCTGGCGTCCTGCAGTCCACGGGGTTGCACAGAGTCAGACATGACTGAACAGTAACGACAACAATCCTCTATCAGGAATACCTGCATCTCAGCTCACCTACTCCTTGTACCTGCTAGGGTGTGCCTGACCCTAAGCCTCAGTTTCCTTGGCTGAAAAATGGTGATGATGGGAGGAGTAGAGACATCATAAAGCCTTTAATAGTATACTTGGCATATCCTAAGTCCTCAATAAATGTAAGTTCTCACAACTAAACCTTTAAATATTTTTCTATTCTTTTGTACATATAAGTATAAATAAAAATAGAGGCTAAATTTTCATGTACACTGGGTCATCATCTAATTAGATTATATTGCGTCTTTTTTTCTTTTTTCAACTTATAAATTTTTCCATGTAAACATCTCTTGCATGAATGTACCATAACTCATTTATACCTTCTCCTGATGGATAGCTCTGCTTTTTTAATGTTTTTGTTTGACATTATGCAATAGGAAGAAGTGAACTCTACCAATAGAAAAATGGACATGAGGTATAAACAGGCAGTTAGCAATAGAGGACCTGCAAGTGTCCATAAACATATTAAAAATAGAATTAACTTACAGCTAATTAAGGAAATTAAAACAATTATAATGAGATGTGAGCTTTGTTTGTTCTGTTTTGCTCATATAATTACTGATGTTAAAAAGACTATTGGGAACTTCCCTGGTGGTACAGTGGATAAGAATCCACTTGCAAATGCCAGAGACATGTGTTTGATCTCTGGTCCAAGAAGACGCCATGGAGAAACTAAGTCCATACTCCATGACTACTGAAGTGCACACTCTAGAGGCCATGGTCCACAACAAGAGAAACCACTGCAGTGAGAAGCCCGCACACTGCAAGTACAGAGTAGCCCCCATTCTCTGCAACTAGAAAAAAACCTTCATGCAACAATGAAGACCCATGGCAACCAAAAATAAATTAAATAAATTAAAAAAAAAAAAGACTGTTGGTATCCACTGTTGGAGAGCATGTGGTCAAGTAGATACTGTTTTAAACTATTGATGGGAATGTTAATTATTACAGTCTCTCTGAATGGAAATGAATACTTTTCTTATTGATTTGTTGGAACTCTTTATATATTACAGATATTGAAAATTTGCTATTTGTCCAACAAGTATTTCTCTTACTTTTTTTTTTTAAATTTATTTATTTTAATTGGAGGCTAATTACAATATTGTAAATTTCCCTTTTAATTTTGTAAATGCTGGGCTTTATTTTAAATTTTTAACATAGTTATATGTGCTGATTTTCACATTAGGACTTCTGGTTTTGAGAGCTTATTTAAGAAGCTTCTTTCTATCTCAATCTTGCAAAACTATAATTTATTTTCTATTAATTCACCCTACTGTTTCCCAGATGGCACAGTGGTAAGGAATCTGCCTGCCAATGCAGGATATGCAAGAGAATGCATTTGATCCCTGGGTCAGGAAGATCCCCTGGAGTAGGAAATGGCAACCTGCTCCAATATTCTTGCTTGGAAAATTCCATGGACAGAGGAGCCTGGCAGGCTACAGTTAATGTGGTTGCAAAGAGTGGGACACAACTGTGCACACACATGCAATGAATGCATCTTATAATTTATTACCACACATTTGGCTTTCTAACCCATTAGTTGTGATATGTATGAAGCAGGCAATGGTATATTTATCCAATAGCTAGTGACTGATCTCAAACTATTCATTGACTATTCTGTGGTTTTACTACTGATTTGAAATATCATTTTTATTTTTATCATATATGGAACTATTCTACAGGCATATATTATCTTCATATTCACATATAGATTCATAAGTGATAACAGTGAATTGCTTTCATGATTCCTTTTACAGTTTTCCATATCTCATTTCAATGCAGAATCCAAGTTTGTCTCAGAATAAGTTGGGATGCTTCTATCTTTTTCTCTGTTCTTGCAAAGTTAATTAACCACAAAAATTAACTCTTCTTTGAAGATAGGAATTATTTACCCATGGACCATTGGACAAGATATTTTTTAAATTAACTTTACTGAGGTGCGATTGATATACAATGTGTTTAGTTCACTGAATCTTGAAAATATAAATACTCATACAAACACCAATATGATCAATATGAAAATTAAAACTTTAAAAAGGTTTTCTTATATTCATTTATAGTTAAATCTCCCAACACCTGGCCTTTCTCATCCATTCTTCATAGCTTAGTTTTATTTTATAGTTTCATATAAATGAAATAATAAAAGATATGTTCTTTTGTGTCTTGTTTCTTTCACAAGGCATAGTATTTTTGAAAGTAATTGATATTGTGGTTTATATTAGTAACTTGCTTCTTTTCATTGCTGAATATTATTTCACTGCATGGATATATCACTGCTTGTTTATCCATTTCCTTGTTGATGGACATTTGGGTTGTTGCCAGTTTCAGGTTATTATGAATACAGCTACTATAAATAATGGTATTCAATTTTTGTATACACATGTGTTTTCACTTTTTTCTGAGCAAATACCCAGGAGTAGCATTACTAGGTCATTTGAGAAGTTAGTGCTTAACTTTATGTGAAAATGTCAAACTCTTTCCCCAGTTTTTCACACTTTTTTTTTGCATTTCCCTCAGCATTGTTTGCAAGTTCTAGTTGCTTCACATTCTTCTCAATAATTGATATTGTCAGTCTTTCTAAGTTTAGCCATTTTGTCAGGTAAGTAGAAATATACAATTGTGATTTTAAATTGCATTCCCTTAATGACTAATTGTATTGAATGTATGTATATCTTATTATAGGTCATTGGTATATCTTTATTGGTATTTAAATGTTTGCCTTTTGTTTTCCTGTGTTTTTTATTTTCTTAATAGTTAGAGGTAAGAGTTATTTTGTATACTCTTGCAAGTAATTGCAAGTAATTTGTCAGAAGTGTGCATTGAGAATATTTTCTCCCTGTCAATTACTGTTTCATTTCCTTAAATATCATTCGAAGAGCAAAAGGCTTTAATTTTGCTGAAAGACAAGCACTGCTTGGGGATGGCTTTAAAAGCTTTTTTTTTTTTAACACTTCTGATAATTTCTTTCACTTCTCTTAAATTGATTTGGTAATTTATATTTTCCTTGATAATCATTCATTGCATTAAACTTTCCAAATTTTAAAAGTAAATGGGCATATAAGCTTTTTAAAAAATTGTCCTCTGATTCCATATTCTTATACAATCTCTTATTACTGATATTATTTATTTTTTCTTCATTGGGATTTCCAAAAAAAATTTAGCTATTTTATTCATATTTTCAAGTAATCTACTTCAGGTTTTATTGATTACACTCTCAGGTTTTTTCCCTATGTAGGACATTCCTGTTTTAAAATTGATTTATTTTTTCTTCTAATTTGTTTAGATTAATTTTATGTTACTGTTAGCATTTGAAGTAAAAATCTCAATTCACTTTTCTCCAGTCCTTATTTTATATTAAACGTAGTTATGGTTAGAAGTTTTCTATTTTTGAATGTATCTTTCAATCATATTTTTGGGGATTTATTATTTATGTAGTTTTTTAAATTTTTGTTTGTTTCTAAAATGTATTTTTTCCCGTTTTAATGTCACTGTTAACTTAAGAGATATGTAGGGGGGGGTGTTAATTTTCAAGTAAATGTGAGAATAATTTATTTTGATTTTTCTTATAGTTCTTATATTTAAAAAACACTATGATCAGATATATTTCTTCCTACTTGCTGTTTTTGTGAAGATATTAATATCTTATTTGACACATCCTCCATGGTCAATTTTATTGTTTGTGTTAGAAGAGTTTGAAAATATTAGTACTTTTTGTTTGTCATTGCATGTTAATGGTATACTAAACTTTTAAAAATATCATCACTTATATTCTGTTTACTTATGACATTTGATCTGAGAGGTATGTGTTAAAATATTGTACTATAATTGTGGATTTTTAAGTTATTCTTTCCATCTACAACAGGTTTTGTTTTATGTAGTTGGGGTTTTGTTACCAAATGTGTGAATACTCTTCTTCATGGAGTGTGATGTTTAATAATATTTAAATTCTGTGTTGTCCTATTTAATATTTTTGACTTAAATTGGTGTGTTGTCTGATATATAATTTCTTCACCTCTTTTATTTAGGCCTTGGCTAGTTTCTCTTTCTCCATCTGTCTGCTTTCAGGCTTTCCCCTGGCATTTTGTTTCAGAAGCATGCCTTATAACATAGCTGGATTTTTCTTCATTTTCCTTTTTTAAAAAACCCACTCAGAAAGTCTTTATCTTTTCATAGGAGGATTTGACTCATTTATATTTTTTGTAATTTTTGGTGCTTTATTTGTTGATGCTCTTGATTTCTATTTATCCTGCTTTCTTTTTTCCTTCCAGAATGTGTTTGCTTTACTAGTTTTAAATTTATCATGTCATTGCTTTCCTCTAGAGTATTAGAACATATGTGCACCCTACTCTAAGCAATTATTGATAAAGAAATTAACAACAATATGTTAGAATACATCAGATTATGGCAAGTAAGGCCCAGAATTTTAAAGACAAAGAAACCTTGAAGCAATTGCAATCCCAATAAGACAGCTGTTAGTGAAAAAACCTAAGTTGATTTTCATTAATTTATTCACAGGAAAGTGTTTACTGAATATCTGTTATGTATCATGTACATCTCTAGGCTCTGGGAGATAAAGGACATCAAATAAGACACAATGATAATTTTCAAGGAAGCTGTTGCCCCAGGAAAGACAGAAACAAAAGCAGTCTGATTTTCACAGTGAGTCCTGCAATTAGGCATGGGTTATATGAGGTCACCTAAAATGTCAATGCTCATTCTTGCCATCTCCTGTTTGACCATTTCCAATTTGCCTTGATTCATGGACCTAACATTCCAGGTTCCTATGCAATATTGCTCTTTACAGCAGCAGACTTTGCCTGCATTACCAGTCACACCCACAACTGAGTGTTGTTTTCACTCTGGCTTGTTTCTTCATTCTTTCTGGAGTTATTTATTTGCTCTTCTCCAGTAGCATATTGGGCACCTTCCAACCTGGGGAGTTCATCTTTCAGTGTCCTATCTTTTTGCCTTTTCATATTGTTCATGGGGTTCTCAAGGCAAGAATACCAAAGTGGTTTCCCATTCCCTTCTCCAGTGGACCACATTTTGTCAGAACTCTCCACCATGACCCATCCATCTCGGGTGGCCCTAAATGGTGTGGCTCATAGTTTCATTGAGTTAGACAAGGCTGTGGTTTTAGGAATCAGTGAACTAATTTTATGAATTTAATCCATGAAATTAAAAGATGCTTGCTCCTTGGAGGAAAAGTTATGACCAATCTAGACAGCATATTAAAAAGCAGAGACATTGCTTTGCTGACAAAAGTCTGTCTAGTCAAATCTATGGTTTTTCCAGTAGTCATACATGGATGTGAGAGTTGGACTATATAGAAAGCTGAACACTGAAGAATTGATGCTTTTGAACTGTGGTGTTGGAAAAGACTCCTGAGAGTCCCTTGGACTGCAAGGAGATAAACCCAATCGATCCAAAATGAGATCAACCCTGAAAACTCATTGGAAGGACTGATGCTGAAACTTAAGCTCCAATACTTTGGCCACCTAATCTGAGGAACTGGCTCACTGAAAAAGACCCTGGTGCTGGGAAAGATTGAAGGCTGGAGGAGAAGGGGATGACAAAGGATGAGATGGTTGGATGGCATCACTGAGTTGATGGACATGAGTTTGAGCAAGCTCCAGGAGTTGGTGATGAACAGGGAAGTTTGGCATGCTGCAGTCCATGGGGTCGCAAAGAGTCGGACATGACTGAGCTACTGAATTGAACTAAGTGGAGTTATGGGGCTGGATCATACTTTAAATGAAAGATTCCAGGCATTAAGCCTGGGAAACAGGTAGATCACAATGACTTGAAATCTTTTCAGCAATAAGGAATTAATGCAGCAAAACTATAAGGTCAAGTGCAGGGATGGGATAAACACTGCTGGACCTGGAAGGATCTTTTTAGGGTCAGAATGGATTAGAATCGGTATTAGGCCTCCTCTTTAGGTGGGGGAGAAATAAGAATTTGGAGCTTATGTGTGCCATTTGAGCTAGTCATCATTATCAGAGAAGATGACAGAAAGGAACATATATTCTGGAACCCTCTGTATTTCAGTCATTCTGCATGCAATATTCCTCTGAATCCCCACAACAGGTCTGCCTCCTCGGTGACCCTATCACCACTTCAAAGATTAGGAGGCTGAGATTCAGAGAAATGAATAAAACCATGAAAATCAATGGCATGGGGTTAAGAAGTGATTGCCACAGTTCAAACTCAGACCTCCCTGGCCAATGGGCTGTGTGTTTTTTGAAAGGGAAGCTTTCTGTTTCTTTAAAAATACATGGCGCTTGCTCCCCACCCTAAGTAACTTAGACAGTAATTGTCCTGCAGGGTTTTAAATAGACCATGAGTGTTGCCAGGACAGACCTCCCGGAGGAAGGCTGCAGCAGATGAGTGCTGTCCGTGTGACCACAAAACCACAGTGATGAGGTTTATGCCAGACCTCGAGTGCCGTCCCATTTATAACCACCTGCAAAGGGGAGAATGGGAGAGGGCTACTGCCCACAGAATACAAAGGCTTAACCCCAGAGGCCCCCTTTCTGGGAGCTCCCAGCTCTGGCACTGAGGAGCTAGAACCAGAGATTTCCATTTTCCTATTTCTAAGGGGCTTGTTCAAATGTTCCCCTGAACCACACAGCTCCTTGGAACTTGAGGAGGGCCTCCCTGCCTCCCTCTGTGTGCTCTCCTTGAAGCCAGCATTGTATGTTTATCATCCCAAAGAATTGCATAGGCCTTAGTAGGTGCCCGAGACACCTGATCAAATGAATGAGTGAAAACTAAAGAAAACACAGTCTAAGACTTTAGAATCTAGTTTACACTGCCTGATATCATGTGGCCGTGTGGGGAGAGGGAGTCCAATTCCCCTTCCTTCTGCACCCACTGTCTCTCCACCTTCTCACTATACAAGTCCTTCCCGTAGTTAATGAACCCCTGTGGGGTCTGACCCCTCCCACTCTAGCTGGAGTATTCCATTAGCAGGAGGGTAGCTTAAAGCTAGAAATGTGAGGTCTGAGGGTGGATGCAATTCCTAGGTAGATTGCGCTTCAAATTACCCTATGGCCTGGGTGGGAGAGGAGAAGAGACAGGGTAGATGGCTGCTGACTAAAGAATGTTTCTCTTTATCATGGACCTTTGCCTCTCAAGAAGAAGATTTTCAATGCATGTTCTGGGAGCAAGTTGTTGCCGCTAACAGCCCTAAGTCTTAATGCTTTATGGCCAGGCATGAGAATGTTAAGTAACACCAGAAGAACCATTATGGAATTTAATGTGCTTTAATATTCTCAGCCATGTAAATCTGCCTGAGTTCCAATTACTAAAGGGATGTGCTTGCCAGAGGATCTCAAAGCACCTTATAATTACAGGAATATTATTTTGTTCTCTATTATGGGAACCATCAAAAACATCTTTCACAGGAAAATTGCAGCTAGAAAAAGGTTATGAATTAATAAGAATAATATTAATAATAGTAATAATAACTAAAAAGATTTGGTGATAAGTCCACATGAGCAAATCATATCCACTTTCCACTTGGGTTGTGGGACAACCTATCAGTTAAGAATATTGTTCACATTTTACAAATGCAATTAATAGGCTTAGAGAAATTGTAGTAAAAGGAAGCCTGAGTCTTGAAAAATGCTTGCTCTGATCTAGCCTGCTTAGGCAGAGAGAAGGACCTTCTTACCCTTAAAAGCAGTCTCAAAATGTTAGAGATACACCTCCAACACCAACTCCTTCCAAAATATCCATTATCAAGCACTATTGTGTATGTGTTGCTGTATGCAGATGAGTTTATTGACCTGTGAGCATAATTTAGAGATCTTTGAATTTGTATCTCAACTCTCCATGGCTGTGGTCTCCTCTTTGATAGCAGGAAGCTGAGGGATTTTCTCTCCCAGTAGTTCCAGCTTCCTTGGGGATTTTCACAGGTATCAATGAAGCAGACTTTGCCTTTGCTCACCAGCTGTTGTGGCTTCACAGGGCAATTTGCTGTTGTTCAGTCACTGAGCTGTATTCAACCCTCTAGGACCCCATGGACCGCAGCATGACAGGCTCCTCTGTCCTTCACTGTCTCCTGGAGTTTGCTCAGATTCACATCCACTGGGTTGGTAATGCTATCTAGCCATCTCATCCTCTGCCACCCCTTACTCCTTTTGCCTTCAATCTTTTCCAGCATCAGGGACTTTTCCAGTGAGTCAGCTCTTCATATCAGGTGGCCAAAGTATTGGAGCTTCAGCTTCAGCATCAGTCCTTCCAATGAATATTCAGGGTTGATTTCCTTTAGGATTGAATGGTTTGATCTCCTTGCTGCCCAAGGGACTCTCAAGAGTCTTCTTTAGCACCACAATGGGTCCCTCAAAACCACATGGCATGTACACCCTGCTATATTTACAATAGATACTCATCAATTTCCGGGTGTATAGCACAGGGAATTTTGGTCAATGTTATGTGGCAGCCTGGAAGAGGAGAGGGGAGTTTGGGGAAGAATGGATACGTGTATATATAAATGGCTGAGTCCCTTTGCTGTCCACCTGAAGCTACGAAAACATTGTTAATTGGCTGTTCTCCAGTGTAAAGTAAAAAGTTAATAGCAAAGTAGCCCATCCAAAGACCTTTAGGTTTTGAGCACAGCCACCTGCAAGTGACTTGGGGTAAAAACCTGGGTTCTTGAGACCTCATGCTGGGAAATCTGGGTGTTGGTATCTGCAGGCCCTGAGGTCCTGCAAGGACATGTTTTTCTCCAATGGTGCATCGTGCTCCTGGCTTTGGTGCTTTAATCACCTTGGCCTTGAGTCGCCTGTTTCTGTTGGCTCTGGCTTCAGGCATCCTCCTCCAAGTCATCCAGGCCATGCGTTCCTGTACTTCCTTCCTTCCTTCCCTTCACGTAGCACTGTGTACGTGTGTGTGCTAAGTCACTTCAGTCGTGTCTGACTCTGCGTGACCCTATGGACTGTAGCCCGCTGGGTTCCTCTATCCATGGCATTCTCCGGGCAAGATTACTGGAGTGGATTGCCATGACCTCCTCCAGGGGATCTTCCCGACCCAGGGAACGAAATCACATCTCTTACATCTCCTGCATTAGCAAGTGGATTCTTCACCACTGCGCCACCCTGGAAGCCCCATTCCGGAGGGTCCCACCCTAAAAACCGATAGATGGGGGCAGTGCTGAAGATGGCGGTGGCTCTGACTTATGAAGTCTTTATCGCCTACCTGGCTCAGTGCTGCCCCCGCTGCATGCGTCATTTCTAACTGAACAAGCAAGGGAGTGTGTGGATGCCTGGCTAGGTACATGCACATGCCCCTGTGCGCCGGTGACGGTGATGTAGTGCGTCCCTGCAGGGAGACTTCCTGTTGAGTGGTGCACTCTGGCGCAGCCCGCAGGACCTCAGGCCACCAGGCTGACCGCACGTTGCTGTTGTTGCCGCTCACCCCGCACGTTGGTTATCAGCTCACGGAGCGGCACATCCAGTTTCCCAAAATAGACCCAGACGCCACACTGCTTGGAGGCCCGGCGGCGGCACAGCCCACTCCAGATGTGGCGAGGGGCACTTCAGAGGCTGATTATAATCAACAGACAAATCTTGTCATCTCTTCCTGCTGCTCCCGACTTTCAACAAGGCCCTTGGCTTCCTCCCTTCCTGGGTCTCCACCCGGCAGGAGGTTTAGCTCAAGAAGATGGAGTGCAACTCTCCTTGGCTCCCTCGTTCTGCTGCCCTGCAAGCCCTAGGCATGCCCTGTTGATTTTCCGGTCTACTGGGAATTCCCATCACCTTGAACTTGAGGTCCAACCTCTTCAGCTGGCCTCTCAGTGACCTTTGGCCTTGACACCCCTCTAAGCTTTCAGCATCCTCCCCTCCCCATCCCCACCAGGCTTCCTTCCACAGTCCCTGTGCTCTTAGATATCTTCACCTCAAATCCCCTCTCCCTTATTTTAAAACTTGTTGGCAACCCTACCCACCTTTCCACCTCTGCTTCCCTGTATCTGTTCTGGTCCTCTGGACTGGAGCTCATGTCTCCCAGCCAATCCAAGTATGTTCTGAATGCATTCTTTGTACTTTCCGCCTTGTTGCTATTTATAACCATGCCTCGCCTTCCGTTCTAGACTGGGAGCATCTTAAAGGCTTATTTATATTTGTATTCTAGCTCATTGATTGCTCTTGAATCTGCACATTACAAGCTACATTTACTGAGCATTTTATTACAATGACTGTCTCAATTTTTTTCTTTTTTTTTTTTTTGTATTGACACCACCAACTCTGAGCTAATGGGCACCGTCTCTGAGCTTTTGCACCAGCTAAATCATGTTTCACATCTTGATTCTGCTGTTGGCTGCACGGACACAGAGGAGCCACCTCACCAGGGTTGAACCACTACACGCTGTGCAGTCTTGTGAATTGCAGAACCCCCTGCTTCTTGTTTTTCTCCTTAGTAAATGGAGAATAGTAATATTTGCTATTTGAAAATTTAGTGCAGAATGAATGAAGCCCCCTGAAAATGCTTGTCCTGTCTTGATGTTTGAATTATTGTGATTGTCATGAAAACATCAGACCAGTTTAAATGGGTTGACTGATTTTTAGGGACCAAACTCTGTGCTGCCTTCATATTTATGAACTCGAAGGTAAAGATTCTGCCTGTAGTGCAGGAGACCAGGATTTGATCCCGGGTCAGGAAGATCCTTTAGAGAAGGAAATGGTTACCCGCTTCAGTATTCTTGCCTGGAGAATTCTATGGACAGAGGAGCCTGGCGGGTCACAGTCCATGGGGTCGCAAAGAGTTGGACATGACTGAGCGGCTAACACACAAACACTTTTACACCCCTAGATGGCAGACATTGCTATTCCCACTCGCCTAATTTTATGGATGTGGAAACTGAATCTCAGGGGTTTAAGTAATCTGTCCCAGGTCTCACGGCCTCAGCAGGCATTAGACCATCACTTCATACAGGAGGCTGAACTCTAAATGAGAGGCTTTTTATCAAATGAAATTCCCACATTGTGGACAAATTTCCTGAAGATTTCTCAGACACCTGGAGTTGCTTCCTTGTTCCTGCAGGGGTTGATTTCTATTTCCAGAGTGTTAGCTCAGCCCTTGGCTGATTTATGACTTTGAAATCCATAATAAAAGCCTTTGTTTCAGGTCAGCACTAATTTTAATATGTCCCCTAATGCTGGGAGCACTTACACGTATCTTGATGGTTATTTTTTTTTCTTTTTCAAAGCTATTCACAGTTTGTTGAAAGGTGCCATTCTCTTGTGATGCTTTCCTTTGCAGGCCCTTAGAACTGCAAGTTTTTCACAGGAAGGAACCAGAGAAGTGACTTTCACACATTCACTGATTCATTTACTCATGCCACCAAAAGGCACAGGGATCTCAGACCTGGGATCATAGGAAGGGAGCCAGGAAGAGGATTCTCCTACAGGGCACTCAAAGGCTTATTAAAGGGAGCAAAATAAAACAGTAATCTTAACTCAAGTGCATCCTACATACTTTCTCAAATATTTCAGAATAGGATTCTGCTGTGGGATTAGGTAAGCGTGTTCTCATCCTAAAATATCTTGCAGAGAAAGAGGTACACTTGTTTACTCATTCATTTCTTCATTCATTCGCTTGGTTGGCACCCACTCTGAGCCAAGCCCTGTGTTGGGTTCTTGTATGGGAGGACACCCACGAACCTCCCTGAGGGGCTGTGGCCTCCAGGGACTGGGCAGGGGGCCAGTAAGCAGATGGGCCAGTGCTGTGTGAAAAGGCCTCTGCCAAGGGCCACACAGGGAGGCCTGGGCAGCCACAGGAGATCAGGGTCCAGAAGGTTCAGGGTCCAGAAGGTTCCTCCAGGGAGGGCCCTCGAGGTGAGTGAGTACAGAAAGATGAGCAGAACCAATGAGCTGAAGGATGGCGAGAATCAGGGTTGTGAAGTCTTCCTTGCCCCATTTACCTGGGAATGGCTAGGAGATAAACAGGAGATGGTGGGATTCACACCCATCTCTGTTTTCTGTAACGATGCTGCTAGATGACTGCTCTTAAGGCAGACCCTTCTTGAAAGCCAAGCATGAAGACACTTGCTCAAGAAAAACATTTGAAGCAAAAAATATTTTTAGTCAACAAACTCTAGTAGCCAGGTTGTTCTTGGTTAGCACTTGCCAGAAAGCACGCAATGGCCTCTCCGCCCTCGGCCTAGGAGTGTCCCTCACTGGTGACCTTGGAAGACCCACCACCATGGGTGTGGTGACATCAGATGGAATGTTCTGGAAGCAACAACTTCTTCATCAGCTCCCTAGGCTGGAAGCTGGGATTTTGGCTGTGGGTTCATCCCAGCCTCTACTTCTGCTAGTTTTTTCTCCATCCACCTCTTGGGCAGCTCTGGCTTGGTTCACTTGCCAATCTGGCCAGAAGCTCATATCATTCTGCTACACCTCCAAGGAACGGTCTTATAGTTCAGTTCAGTCACTCTGTTGTGTCCAACGCTTTGTGACCCCATGAATCGCAGCATGCCAGGCCTCCCTGTCCATCACCAACTCCCGGAGTTTACTTAAATTCATGTCCCTGCAGTCCATGATGCCATCCAACCATCTCATCCTCTGTCGTCCCCTTTTCCTCCTGCCCCCAATCCTTCCCAGCATCAGGGTCTTTTCCAATGAGTCAGCTCTTCGCATGAGGTAGCCAAAGTATTAGAGTTTCAGCTTCAACATCAGTCTTTCCAATGAACACCCGGGACTGATTTCCTTCAGGATGGACTGGTTGGATCTTCTTGCAGTCCAAGGGACTCTCAAGAGTCTTCTCCAACACCATAGTTCAAAAACACCAATTCTTTGGCTTTCAGCTTTCTTTACCATCCAACTCTCACATCCATACATGACCACTGGAAAAACCATAGCCTTGACTAGATAGACCTTTGTTGGCAAAGTAATGTCTCTGCTTTTTAATATGCTGTCTAGGTTGGTCATAACTTTCCTTCCAAGAAGTAAGTGTCTTTTATTTCATGGCTTCAGTCACCATCTGCAGTGATTTTGGAGCCCCAAAAAATAAAGTCTGACACTGTTTCCCCGTCTATTTCCCATGAAGTGATGGGACCAGGTGCCATGATCTTAGTTTTCTGAATGTTGAGCTTTAAGCCAGCTTTTTCACTCTCCTCTTTCACTTTCATCAAGAGGCTTTTTAGTTCCTCTTCACTTTCTGCCACAAGGGTGGTGTCATCTGCATATCTGAGGTAATTAATATTTCGCCAAGCAATCTTGATTCCAGCTTGTGCTTCTTCCAGCCCAGCGTTTCTCATGATATACTCTGCATATAAGTTAAATAAGCAGGGTGACGATATACAGCCTTGACGTACCCCTTTTCCTATTTGGAATCAGTCTGTTGTTCCATGTCCAGTTCTAACTCTTGCTTCCTGACCTGCATACAGGTTTCTCAAGATGCAGGTCAGATGGTCTGGTATTCCCACCCCTTAAAGAATTGTCCATAGTTTATTGTGATCCATACAGTCAAAAGCTTTGGCATAGTCAATAAGGCAGAAATAGATGTTTTTCTGGAACTCTCTTGCTTTTTCAATGATCCAGCAGATGTTGGCAATTTGATTTCTGGTTCCTCTGCCTTTTCCAAAACCAGCTTGAACATCTGGAAGTTCACGGTTCACGTATTGCTGAAGCCTGGCTTGGAGAATTTTGAGCATTACTTTGCTAGCATGTGAGATGAATGCAATTGTGTGGTAGTCTGAGCATTCTTTGGCATTGCCTTTCTTCGGGATTGGAATGAAAACTGACCTTTTCCAGTCCTGTGGCCACTGCTGAGTTTTCCAAATTTGCTGGCATATTGAGTGCAGCACTTTCACAGCATCATCTTTCAGGATTTGAAATAGCTCAACTGGAATTCTGTCACCTCCACTAGCTTTGTTCGTAGTGATGCTTTCTAAGGCCCACTTGGCTTCACATTCCAGGATGTCTGGCTCTAGGTGAGTGATCACACCATCCTGATTATCTGGATCATGAAGATCTTTTTTGTACAATTCTTCTGTGTATTCTTGCCACCTCTTCTTAATATCTTCTGCTTCTGTTAGGTCCATATCATTTCTGTCCTTTATGGAGCACATCTTGGCATGATATATTCCCTTGGTATCTCTAATTTTCTTGACGAGATCTCTAGTCTTTCCCATTCTGTTGTTTTCCTCTATTTCTTTGCATTGGTTGCTGAGGAAGGCTTTCTTATCTCTCCTTGCTATTCTTTGGAACTCTGCATTCAGATGGGAATATCTTTCCTTTTCTCCTTTGCTTTTTACTTCTCTTCTTTTCACAGCTATTTGTAAGGCCTCCTCAGATAGCCATTTTGCTTTTTTGCATTTCTTTTCCATGGGGATGGTCTTAATCCCTGTCTCCTGTACAATGTCATGAACCTTCATCCATAGTTCATCAGGCATACTTTCTGTCAGATCTAGCCCCTTAAATCTATTTCTCACTTCCGCTGTATAGTCATAAGGGATTTGATTAAGGTCACACCTGAATGGTCTAGTGGTTTTCCCTACTTTCTTCAATTTAAGTCTGAATTTGGCAATAAGGTGTTTATGAGCTGAGCCACAGTCAGCTCCCGGTCTTGTTTTTGCTGACTGTATAGAGGTTCTACATCTTTGACTACAAAGAATATAATCAATCTGATTTCTGTGTTGACCATCTGGTGATGTCCATGTGTAGAGTCTTCTTTTGTGTTGTTGGAAGAGGGTGTTTGCTATGAGTGGTGCGTTCTCTTGGCAGAACTCTATTAGCCTTTGCCCTGCTTCATTCCGTACTCCAAGGCCAAATTTGCCTGTTACTCCAGGTGTTTCCTGACTTCCTACTTTTGCATCCCAGTCCCCTATAATGAAAAGGACATCTTTTTTGGGTGTTAGTTCTAAAAGGTCTTGTAGGTCTTCATAGAACCGTTCAACTTCAGCTTCTTTAGCATTACTGGTTGGGGCATAGGCTTGGATTACCGTAATATTGAATAGTTTGCCTTGGAAATGAACATTCTGTCATTTTTGAGATTGCATCCAGGTAATGCATTTCAGACCCTTTTGTTGACCATGATGGCTATTCCATTTCTTCTAAGGGATTCCTGCCCACAGTAGTAGATAAAATGGTCATCTGAGTTAAATTCACCCATTCAGTCCATCTTGGTTCACTGATTCCTAGAATGTCAACATTCACTCTTGCCATCTCCTGTTTGACCACTTCCAATTTGCCTTGATTCATGGACCTAACATTCCAGATTCCTATGCAATATTGCTCTTTATAGCATTGGACCTTGCTTCTATCACCAGTCACATCCACAACTGGGTGTTGTTTTTGCTTTGGCTCCATCCCTTCATTCTTTCTGGAGCTATTTCTCCACTGATCTCCAGTAGCATATTGGGCACCTACTGAGGGCGTGGTGTAGCTCTTCCGGCCTACAGTCTCATAATACCTTTTAAAGTAATTTTATTTATTTATTTATTTCATTGCTGGGCAGACTTTTCTCTAGTTGTGGAGAGCAGGGTCTACTCTTCATTGCAGTGCTTTTCATTGTGGTGGCTTCTCTTATTGCAGAGCATGGCCTGTAGGGCATATTCAGGCTTCGGTAGTTATGGCTCTGGGCTCCAGAGAACAGTGTCAGTAATTGCGGCTCATAGGCTTAGTTGCTCCACGGCATGTGGGATCTTCCCTGACCAGGGATCGACCACCTGTCTCCTGCATTGGCAGGAAGATTTTTTACTACTGAGCCGCCAAGGAAAGTGTTAGGTGCTCAGTCATGTGTTAAACCTGCCAGCCTTCTCGGTCCATGAAATTCTCCAGGCAAGAATACTAGAGTGGGTAGCCATTCCTTTCTCCAGGAGATCTTCCCTACCCAGGGATCGAACCTCTGTCTCCTGCATCTGCAGGGGGATTCTATACCACTGAACCACCAGGGACTCCTTCATAAATACTTTTTTTCCCTCATGTTTCCACCTAAGCTTCTTATTACAATTTAATTTTTTTCCTGGTTACAAAATGAACAAATGCTTGTTGTAAAAGATTTAGAGGACACAAAAAATTCAAGTGAAAAAAATCTCTGAGACATTCACAACCTCGACAAAACCACCATTGACATATCCTAGTGATTACTTTTAAAGACTGCAGACTGTTTCATCATTTTAAAACTGTCATGGACTCAGCACCCCAATAGAACAAAAGTTATTTCTGATTATTGATTTACAAACAAACAGCTTCATACCTGTAACTTTTTTTCGTACTTATAGTAAAGAAAGATTCATTCAGGGTATAGTCGGTGGTACATTAAAAAAAAAAAAAATGGCAGAATAGCCTGGGAGTTCTCACCAGGGTTCATGACTGTCCTTACACATAATGCATCCTTTCTGTAACAAAAGGGAGAGAAGGAGGAGGGAAGGAAGAAAGAGGAGAAGGAGGGAGAGACAGGAGAGGAAGCGGAGGGAAAAGGGAGATGAGAAGAGCTGGACAGATTAAGGGCTAGAGTGCAATTAAGACTGTTGGCTCTGGGCCAGACTAGAGCAGAATCCCTGACCTGCTACTAATGACCTGAGGAACCTGATCTTTGAGTTAGCCCCTCTAGGTTCCGGATCCCCTCTGTGCGAAGCGGAGAAATACAATATCTACATTAAAGGGTTTGTGAGGGATGCATCGCGATGATGCAGACAATGCACTTAGACGATGCCTGGGGCGCTCTCTCCCTAAAGCCTCCGTGAAGATTAGTGGTGACTAAGGGTAACCGCCGGCTGCAGGAAACGTAGGGGAGGACTCACCCCTCTCTACCCCTGCAGCCTTCCACTCGGTCACTCTTCAGGCTGTGAAGACCGGGTGCCCAGGGCTGGCGGGCAGGGGTGGGAGTGAGTCCAGGACCACTCAGAGCACACACAGCAGTCCTCCCTGAGCACAGCCTGTCGGAGCCAGGCTGTCCCTCTGTGATGTCAGGATGTCTCTGAGTTTTCGGGGCCTCGCTGTTCTCCTCCTTAAAATGGGCACACAGCCGGGACATGATCAATGTGATCTGTTCATTGGCTGAACCAAGTCCTCTGGGGGCTGCAGAGCTCTGTACAGGCAGAAGTGGGTACAAGAGTCTAGGAAATGGAGTGCACCCCCTCCAGCCTTTTTACACACCTCCGTTTCCTTTCCACACTCTCCTGGTACGGAAAATGCAGGTGTCAGGGTTCCTCTGATGGAGAGACCGCAAGCAGACATAGCCTCATTCCTGGGGCTGATATACTGGTGGCCGGAGTCGGGGGGGGGGGGGCAGGTGGCTCATCTCTGGTCTTCTCCCGGGAGAATCTGAAGTCAGCTCTAAACAGAGCATCCGTCCTGGAGGAGGAGACGGGAGGATGTCTGCTTCCCCACACCTGGCCTCCCCACTGCACTCTGGGAAGGAAGTCACCTTTCCTTCAAGGTGCATTAACTTTCAGGACATGAGATGAGACAGGGCCACAGGGTGAGAAGGAGGTGGAAGGGCCATCTCTGGCAGCTGCGGAAACAGCACCTTTTGTTTCTGGTGGGAAAGGTGGGCCCGCTGGGGGAGGTGGGGTGGCCCGTTGAGCATGGGGGGAGGGGGCTGGTGGGAGCCAGGTGAGTTTGCCTGGGAATCCTTTCTCCTTCCTCCTGGGAGCAGGCAGGGTTGAGGCCAGGGCATGCTCTTTTCAGAGGAAAATAGGACGTGACAGGATGGCAGGTGCTGGGACTCCCAGGGGCAGCTAGCCTTGTCTGGCTGCAGACAAGGATCCTGGGACCTGCAGCCTTCGCCCAGCCAAGCAGCACACCCTAGGGAGAGGTAGGAGGGCTGGGAATTGGAGAGCAGGAGGGCTGCCATTTATTCATCGTTCATCATGGGGCCTATTTCAATGCATTTTTAAAGCTTCGTCCTTAGAAAGCATGGTAAAGTTCATCTCAGTTCAGTTCAGTTCAGTTGCTCAGTCATGTCTGACTTTGCGATCCCATGGACTGCAGCACACCAGACTTCCCTGTCCATCACCAACTCCCGGAGTTTACTCAAATTCATGTCTCTGGAGTCCGTGATGCCATCCAACCATCTCATCCTCTGTCGTCTCCTTCTCCTCCTGCTTCAATCTTTCCCAGCATCAGGGTCTTTTCCAATGACTCAGTTCTTCATATCAGGTGGCCAAAGCATTGGAATTTCAGCTTCAGCAGCAGTTCTTCCAATGAAGTTCATCTAAACCTCGTTTTATCAGCAGAAAAAAACCAAGGCTCTGAAAGGCTTAGTAACTAGCCCAAGGTTGCCCAGCTGGTCAAGGATAAACTCAGAATTCAGAGCCAGGGTTCCAGAAGTAGCAACCTACTGTTAGATGCCAGACTTCTCCAGAAGACTGGGTGAGACCTACCAAGTCGCTCACTAGACGTGACCAGCTGCCCCCAGGTAACACCTGTGGAGCCGCCTGCCCGCACTCTGACCCTTGCCACGTGTCTGGGCACAGGCAGGAGACCACGTGCCCCCAGTGCCTGCTCCCTACTTGGTAACAGGATCTACGGCTGCACAAGGTTGCTGAGGGAAGCGCCCGGGGCAGTCAGGGTACCGGACGTGCTCAGCAGGATGCCCGTTGCTCAGAGAACCCTCACTAACATGCACATCCTTCCTCACCAGTGTTGCAGATTGGGCTCTCCACGAAGCCAGCTCTGAAGTGATGCTTAGTAGGCTGGGTCAGCGGAGGCGAGGGGGAAGCAGAGTGGGCAGAGGGCCAAGTCAGCTGCCATGTGGACCCCAGGACAGGCTCGGTTCTGGAGCCGGAATGCCCTGAGACCTGCATTGTCCTTATTGCCCCATGGACCGGTTATGGGTGTGAGCTAGTTCAGTGAAGCTGGAACTTTGGGCAAAATGGCTCTTTGCAACCCAGGAAATTCCTGAAGGGTCCCCAGGACGCCCAGAAATTGGTACAATGGAAGCTTCACTATAAAAGCATCTGGGAGGGGGAAGCCAGGGTCCATCATACCCTGTTGCCAAGCCCCAGGCCCCAGTCCTCTTTTTTTTTTTTTTTTAATGTGCCTATTTTTTTTTTTAATGGAGTATAATTGCTTTACAGTTGTTATGTTGGTTTCTGCCGCACAATTGAGTGGCTTGATAGGGTGCAGGTCTCACAGAGTCTTCCAGAGAAGTCTGGCATCTAACACTAGGTTGCTACTCCTGGAACCCTGGCTCTGAATTCTGAGTCTACCCTTGACTACAATGAATCAGCCATAAGGATACATGTATCTCACCTCTCCTGAACATCCCTCCCAACCTCTGCCCCCATCTTGCTGCTCTAGGTCACCTCAGAGCATGAACTGAGCTCCCTGTGTTATGTAGGAGTTTCCCACTAGCGGTCTATTTCACCCATGATAGTGTATTTGGGTCGGTGTTGCACTCTCGTTTCATCCCACCCTCTCCTTCTCCCGCTGGGTCCACTGATCTGTTCTCTATGTCTGTGTCTCTATTCCTGATGGGGGGAATGTAAACTGATGTGCCTAGTCTTCCTGTGACCGGCTCCTGGCTGTCTCACTTTGAGCCGGCTCTGTACCCTCATCCCCACAGACACGTGGCTCAGCTCTCCCATCCTCCCCCAGGCTCTCTGGGGACTCTGTTCCCAAGTGGAGGGAGGGGCTTCCTATGACTTCTGAGCCACTTTCCAGACTATTTCTCGCTCCACCCAGTGCATGCCTGCCTAGGAGCTTGAGCCCCTATTTTTGCATCAGCATCCTGCCTGTGCTCCATGTGCTCCCAACCCTTGGCCCCAGTGCTCCATGTCCCCACAGTGTCCCTGTTTAGGCAGAGAATGCACTGGAAGGTGTGAGTAGAACTGCCTATTTGGTCCACACTTCGCCTTGGGTCTAGCAAGGATTCATACACCAGCAGCAGTTTCTTCTCCATTTCTTTGAGGTGCTATTTCTTCCAACAGACATCTTCTCCTCCCATGCAGACAGCCTCAGAGAAAATGTATATAACTGGAAAGAATGGGGCAGACGATAAGCAGAGACTCAGAAACTAATGTTACTTGAAGAGCATTTACGGGATCACTTCTGCAATGACGCTGATGCCTGGGAGTGAGATGCCCTCATGGCTCTGGAAGGGTCCCAGCAGGGGGAAAGGAGGGTTCTCTCAGGTAGAAAATCAAAGCCTGGGCCTCTTTCTCCCAGGAGCAGGTCTGGTTTTGGGGGATTCTCTGCATTCCCCAGTTGCCTTGGAGAGACTATTCTGGCTGCGCAAGCTCTGTGTTGATCACTCTGGGTGAGTCACGTGTTTTGCTTGGCCATTCCTTTCCTGGCCTGGTCTGAGCAGGTTCAGCCCTTCTCTTGCCTCTGACCATAGCGTGTTGTGTCCTTCGCCCTCAGATCTCAGGGCAGCAGCCCCTAGACCATCCAGCCTATGCCTGGCCTCAGAGACAGTCCCTGTTGTGTGTGGCTGTTCTTCTCTGTGGACAGGGAAGGGTCCATGAGCAGCCAAGAGCCCCCTTCAAAGCAGCTCCTGAGACTGGACCTCATGAACTCTCTTTTATTTCCTCTCCTTTTCTGGTACTCATTCTGACTTCTGGCTTTCACAAGCAGCTTCTCCCTCCCCAGGTCTATCACAGAGGGAGCAGAGTGGACTGTTAATTCTGAGTGAATTAGGGCTTGGGACAGAAGCAGAAGGAAATGGTTGAAATTCTCAATCTTATCACTTGGATCTTTTGGTTTTATCTATGTGATGACTCCAAATCGCTTTCCATCCTAACATTTTGTGACTGTGTTCTTACGCCTAATTATGAAATACCAACTTGGTAACATTGAGTATCCATCCTCAGTTCCAGTCAAGGATGGAATTTCAGGGTAGGGTACCACTTACATCTGCTAGAGTCCACAAAAATGAGTTTGATGTGCTAACAGCTCCTGATACAAATGGAAAGCATTAATTACACCAAGAAGCTATTAGGCGGAGTGAGATTAATCATGTCAGCTTAAATTTACCCTGTTTCCTATGACCATAGGACAATAACCACAGCCATGCACTTGAATTTGCCTGTGTGTATGACTTCTATGCAAAAATCTATAAAACTAATCCAACGGGCAAAGAAAGTTTTGTGCTAATAAGGTTGCTAATGGAGCTTAGGACTAGAGTTTAAATAACTAACATTGAATGCAGAAAAGAAACATTTAAATTATTTAATAGGGCATGAAAAGGAATTCCAAAGTATTTCCACAGAAGCAATCCCAACGGGTATAATTTTGGTCCCCAAATTTTATTCTTATTCTTTGAAGATGATGGCCTGAACTTCTTATTTCATTGGATTAAAGGAACTGCAAATCTCAGGGGGAGTGGTAAGAAGATGCGCTAATTTAGAGACCAGCAGGGGAGGCTGTATCTCAAGAAAGAAAGACATTTAGGGGGAGATGAGGTGTCCCAAAGAAGAGATGGGAGAATTGAGATGCAGAAAAGACATCCTGGGACAACCCTTGGGCCCTTATAAATAATCATGACAACCTGCATCTCAGTAGTGTTGCATAATTCATGATGTGCATGTGTGCTGCCTATGTGCTCAGTTGCTCAGTCATGTCCATTTCTCTTGTGACCCCATGAGCTGGGGCTCACCAGGGCCTCTGTCCATGGGACTCTCCAGGCAAGAATACCAGAGTGGGCTGTCATTTCGTCCTGCAGGGGCTCTTCCTGACTCAGGGTTTGAACCCATGTCTCCTGTGTCTCCTGCATTGGCAAGCAGATTCGTTACCACTGGGAAGCCCAATTGTGTGTGTACCTTCCCACATTTCTTCTGCTCAGTTCCCCAAAAGAACCCTCTCCAGAAGCTGTTATTATGCCTGTTTTATAGGTAAGGAAACTGAGGCTCAAAAAAATTATAGGTTACTTAGTAGCGAGGCTGGGCTTCCCAGGTGGTGCTAGCGGTAAAGTACCTACCTGCCAGTGCAGGAGATATAAGAGACGCAGGTTCAGTCCCTGGGTTGGGAAGACCCCCTGGAGGAGAGCATGGCAATCCACTCCAGTATTCTTGTCTGGAGAATCTCATGGACAGAGGAGCCTGGTGGGCTACAATCCACAGGGTCACAAAGAGTTGGACATGAGTGAGGCAATTTAGCACACACAGTGGTGAGTTCAGATACCACCCCACTGTGCTCCAAGGTATAGAGGACTTTGGGGTCACATTTTGTGTGCTGGTCCTGGGAGCCATTCTTTCCAGAAAGGCAGCCAGGAGACAGGGAGGCAACCTCCAGGGATGCTGTTGGTACTTGTATTTCCTTCCAGTCTTAGCACATGGGTATGTTGCTAGGTTATGGAAGATGTCTGCTCTTTAATACTGAAGATGGTGATCCATCTTAGCCATTGGTAGTCCAGTGGTTAAGAATCCTCCTTGCAATGCAGGGGATGCAGTTTCCATCCCTGGTTAGGTAGGGAACTAAGATCCCTAATGCCACGCAGCAACTAAACCTGTGTGTAACAACTTCTGGGCCTGAGTTCTCTGGAGCCCACATGCTACAGCTAGAGAGTCTGTGCTGTGTAACAAAAGATCCCGTATGCCACAACAAAGGCCCAAGACAACCAAATAAAGAAATAAATATTTTTGTTAAAGAACTGTTAAATACTGAAGATAGTGATGTCAGCCAAGTAGGACCATGATATAAGTCCAAACCTGAGGAATCATATGCCAGCAGAGCATATGTGTCTTTATTTCCAGGCACTTCACCATTTGGGTTTGGGTTGTTTTAGGGCCTGGCCCTGGTAAGATTGTGGCCTGTGCTTTTGTCATCCAGATCTTTTGTTCAGCTGAGTCCCCCTAGGTGACCAGTGTTAGCATCCTCTGAAGCCATCTCAGAAAAGATACTTTCTGTGCCCCAGTGAATGAAGACCCTTCTGCCATTGAAAAGTTTTGTGTAGGGGCACACTGATACAAGTCTGATCTGAACTCTTTTATGGTTTACAATTTTAGAAGTAAAGCTTTCTCTTTTGGGGTGCATTCTATCTGCTGCTAACCAAACAGAACTTCGGGGGAGTTATTTTGTAAGTGACAAAGTCCATAAGGCATCCAGTAATTCTTCAAAAACATCTTGATAAGTTCAAGTTAAAAACTCTGGAGTTGGAACATACACTCCAGTTAATGAAGTTAAAGTGCTTGATTAAATATACTTTTGTTTCTATTGAATATGAAATGTTGGAATGACCTCTCTGAAATCTGTTCTTATTGTACAACAAATGCCATGGTTTCTTCTCTGTACAGTGGAAAAGAGCAATGATTTGGGTCCTTCTAAAACGTGTCAGTCCGCATGCTAACATCACATTGTACTCTAGCAGTGAGCAAATGCTGGACCAATCAGGCTGGACTCTCCACTGAAGCTGTGGTTGAATTTAGGGAAAAGAGTAACAAATGTATTTATGCATATAAAAGAGATGGTTATTAGAGATGGCTTAATAGATGGTTTTTCAATTCAGGTGGTTTTTAAATTTATGTATGGCTACACTGGGTCTTCGCTGCCGTGCACAGACTTACTCTAGTTGTGGTGAGCAGGGCTCTTCTCTATTTGGGGTACTTGAGCTTCTCATTGTGATGGTTTCTCTTGTTGCAGAGCTCAGGCTCTAGCCTTTAGTACTTGTGGCACAGAGGCCTAGCTGGTCCAATGCATGCAGGATCTCCCTGGACCAGGGATCAAATTGGCATCCCCTGCATTGGCAGGCAGATCCTTAACCACTGGACCACCAGGGAAGTTAATAATTTAGGCTTTAAAATCCCTTCACAGAGGCAATTTAACAATTCACTGAGACGTTTGGAATCGGAGAGTCAAATACACAAAAGGTCTTAGGCTGAAAGATGTGAAGATTACGTCATTTTACCTGAAACATTCCTTTAAAAAAATCTGTCATAATGTGAAAATTATTTTGCACTCTGATTTATATTTGGGATCAAGATGACCTCAGGGAATTTAGAAACGTCTTTCACCTGGAGTCACAGCCCATATTATTTCCAAAGCTTGGAATCTCAAAAGGTAGATTTCTGTGTTGAAATGTGTTATGAAGGTTTTCACCGAGAAATACAGGCCATTTAGTAGATGTTCTTCTAAGGGTTCTAACTCTTTGTGCCACTGATGGCTTATTATCATTCTGCTGACTGTTCAGAATAAGGGTCTGCCAGGAGAAGGCAGTGGCACCCACTCCAGCACCCTCGCCTGGAGAATCCCGTGGACGGAGGAGCCTGGTGGGCTGCACTCCATGGGGTCGCTAGAGTCGGACACAACTGAGCGACTTCACTTTCACTTTTCACTTTCGTGCATTGGAGAAGGAAATGGCAACTCACTCCAGTGTTCTTGCTTGGAGAATCCCAGGGACAGGGGAGCCTGGTGGGCTGCCGTCTATGGGGTCGCACAGATTCAGACACGACTGAAGTGACTGAGCAGCAGCAGCAGCCGCAGCAGTACTGGGTGACAATCAGGTTGGTGAACCAGTAAATTCCTTCCGGGTTATTTAAAAAGAGTTTACAGTCCCCCTCCTGTAGATGACCTCCCAGGGCCTGTCTCCATCTGGCCACTTTCTAGATTCATTCTTAGTGACACGCCTCGCTCTCTACCCCACCCTGGAACCCCACAGAGCTTCCAGGTGGCCCCTGCACATTCCATGTTGTTTTGCATGTCTCTTCTCTGTTCCCATGGTTATGTCATTCTTTGGTCTCAAACCCTTTTCCTTCTCCTTGTGCTGGAGACCAAGCTCTTGAGGGTTTCCCAGCTGGACTGAGCTCTCTCTGCCCCCTTGTCCATACTTCCTTCTTATCTACCTGCTTTCTTCTCTGTGGTCATCCTGGACTGTGAGTTTTATGGAGACTGATGACAATAATTCCTGCTCTGTTTGGTTTTCTTTGGTCAGAAGGAAACCACGTGTAGATACATTCAGTGAGTCCAGGGATGTGGAGTGAGATCACAGTAGGACTGGGGTCATGGGAGGGATGGCATGGGGCGGGGTCAGATTTCCAAGTCCACATTGTGTTTCAGTCTGTCTCATTCAATCCAAGAACTGGAGAGGCTCAAGGCTGAACTCTTCAGATTGCTGGATGATCCCAAGTATCTTGAGCAAGCTTGGTGCCTACAACTTGGCTAAAGTGGAGACCCAAGGATTCAACCTGGGGAAGAGTGGAGGTGACAGGTGCAGGGGGAGGAGAGGGATTCGGTCCGTTTGGCCCAAATGCCAGTGGTGCCTCTCCATCTGTGGCTTCCTCTGCTCCAGGGCACATGAACTTGGGCTCCCTGCTGTTGTAAAGACATTTCATGTTTCCAGGAACTTGCTTCTGATCTTCTGTTTTCTTAAGATGTCATTTCATTTCCCATCCATTTGTTAATTCATATATTCAACATATATATGCCAGCCAGGATGGCCAGGCTGCTCAGGAGAAGATGTAAAGAAAATGCATCCTCATGGAGCTCACAGTCTGTGGTTGAGACTAACATGGCAACAGGTGGCCTGGTAGGGGGCTGTGAGGGCCCAGAGGAGGTCCTCTAACCTACCCTTGGAGGCTGCCACCTGGGAAGGCTTCTAGAAGAGATGAAGTTTAAGCTGAGTCCTAAGGAACAGACTTCCCTGGGGCTCAGCTGGTAAAGAATCTGCCTGCAATGCAGCAGACCTGGGTTCAATCCCTGGGTCAGGAAGATCCCCTGGAGAAGGGAAAGGCTACCCCCTCCAGTATTCTGGCCTGGAGAATTCCATGGATTTCTGGACTTTTCATGGAGAAGTCCATGGGATTGCAAAGAGTCAGATACGACTGAGCGACTTGCACTTTCAAAGAATAGACAGGGGAAGCGGACACTGGAGACAGAGCAGCATGCAGGTAGATGCAGGGGCGTGAGGGGCCCAGCCATCGGGGAGCCTGCACACAGCTCACCTACCTGGACCTCCGCCTTTGCAGCAGAGATGGGAGGTGAGGATGCAGGAGAGAGCAGAGACGGCAGGATGGAGGCCAGGCAGAGAGGCCTGGGTTTTGTCCTGCCAGCGCTGGAGCAGAAACATGGGGATGCGGTGTCTGTTTGGAAAGGATGCTTCAGGCAGGGAGTGCGAAGCTCTGTAGAATGACAAGGAGCTCCGCTCACACTGAGATGTTTTATGATTGTCACTCATGAGGTTGACTGCCTCGTGCGCCAGTGGGCTCAATAAGCAGGCTTTGCAAATGGGATGATCCACAGCTGCCCAAGGGCAAGACAAGGAAGAGGTTAGGAATTTCCAAGCAGAGTCCCAGAGACAGAAACCACCAGCTCCCAGTGAGTATTCCTGAAGCAGAGGCCTGCTTTGGGGCTTGCCTGAAACAACTGTACCTGTGCCAAGTTTCAGTTGATGGGGGAGCTGTCCCCAGAAGGGCTTTGACTCCACATGCTGTCACAGATCTCAGCCAGCAAGGGCCAGCAGATTCAGTATCACAGGCAGAGAACCCAGAGCTTCTGCTGAAAGGGAAGCACTTCCCGGTAGATGGAGAGGTCAAGACAGAACAGGCTATCTTGTGAGGATGTGACTCCCACACTCAGAGGTCTTCTGGGGTCTCGGTATTGGGGGGAGTTCTTGCCAGGCAGGGCTAGTGATAAAGAACCTGCCTGCCAATGCAGGAGACATAAGATGCACGGGTACGATTCCTGGGTCAGGAAGATCCCCTGGAGGAGGGCATGGCAACCCACTCCAGTGTTCTTGCCTGGTGAGTCCCGTGGACAGAGGAGCCTGGTGGACTAGAGTCCATGGGGTCACACAGAGTCAAACAGACGTGACTGAAGCAACTTAGCAGGCATGCAGGTGTCTCGGTGTGATGGTAGAGGACCGCCAGACGTGTGTGATGAATGGACACACATGAGGGAAAAGGTGTGGAGGCACTTCCGCACAGAGGGGGACTGAGCTCACTTTGGGGGGCTGTCTTAAAGTCAAAAACTAATGCCGGTTACAAAAATAAAAGAATAGAGAAACATGGAATGAAAGTCTCATTTATTATGTTTTCTATTCTCTCACAGTACACACAGTTCTACACCCTGCTTCTACAGATGTCAGCCTGGGAAACAGTTTGTTATCCAAACTTGCATATATTTAGTATGAACATATAATTACATGTGTATATGTCATAATGGCATCAAAATATATCCACATTTTAATGTAAAGTATAACTTGTGTTTTATCAATATCTGTTTATCTATCTATCCATTCATCTATCATCTATATCTCAAAGTTCACTTGGGTTTCTCATTTGTTTACAATTTTCACACACACATATATATATATATATATATATTTTTTTTTTCCCCACTTAATAATGTAACTTCTATGTTAGTGGTCATGGAGCACACTTTCTAATGGCAGCAAAAATTTACATAGCTTAGATTGAATTAACCATTCCCCAACATTCTAATTTTTGTTACTCGACAAACATTGCTAAAACTATCACTCAAATATATATTTTATGTTATATAATTGTATGACATGTTGCGTGTTCTTTTTATATGTACTTGTTCAAATGTATAAGCATTTTTAGAGTCCTAAAAATACACTTGCTGGGTCAAAAGTATGCATCTTTTTCATTGTTGTTAAAAAGCCAAATGATTCTCCCAAAATGGTATCAGTTTTCACTCCAATCAGCTTTGGTCAAAATGCCTGCTTTTCAACAGTTTTTTCAATTACATTTTTAAAAATGGCTTGCAATCAGAGCAATTGTGTCTCAATTTTAAAATTTTCATTCCTCTGATTAATAGTAAGTTTGCACATCCTCTTATGGACTTATTGGCCACTTGTGTTTATTTTTCTTGGTTTGAACGTTATAACTTTCGAATATTTTTTTTTCTGCCTTTTCACTTGTCTCTCATTAACTCTATATGTGTGTGTGTGCACTTAGTCGTGTGTGATTTGTTGCAGTTCCATGGACTATAGCCTACCAGGCTCCTCTGTCCATGGAATTTTCCAGGCAAGAATACTGGAGTGGGTTGTCTTTTCCTTCTCCAGGGGATCTTCCTGACCCAGGGATGGAACGTGTGTCTCAGGCATTGGCAGGTATGTTTTTTCACCAGTAGAGTCACCTGGAAAGCCCAAATGTGGATAAAAAGGATCCCTATAATTCACTATGGTATTAATGTAGCAAATAATCTGTTTAGAAAGTACCTCTTTTATTTTTCTCACCTATCAGTCAGTTCAGTTCAGTCGCTCAGTCATCTCTGACTGTTTGTGACCCCAAGAATCGCAGCACGCCAGGGCTCTCTGTCCATCACCAACTCCCGGAGTCTACCGAAACCCATGTCCATCGAGTCGGTGATGCCATCCAGCCATCTCATCCTCTGTCGTCCCCTTCTCCTCCTGCCCCCAATCCTTCCCAGCATCAGGGTCTTTTCCAATGAGTCAAGTCTTTGCATGACGTGGCCAAAGTATTGGAGTTTCAGCTTCAGCATCAGTCCTTCCAATGAACACCCGGGACTGATCTCCTTTGGAATGGACTGGTTGGATCTCCTTGCCGTCCAAGAGACTCTCAAGAGTCTTCTCCAACACCACAGTTCAAAAGCATCAATTCTTCGGCACTCAGCATTCTTTACCGTCCAACTCTCACATCCATTCATGACCACTGGAAAAACCATAGCCTTGACTAGATGGACCTTTGTTGGCAAAGTAATGTCTCTGCTTTTTAATATTCTGTCTAGGTTGGTCATAACTTTCCCTCCAAGGAGTAAGCGTCTTTTAATTTCAGGGCTGCAATCACCATCTACCCCTAAAGAAATGACAACTGTTTCCCCAAATTGTGTCCTTACCCCCAATTTGTTCCTTCCACCAGGCAGAGCGCCAGCTTTTGCTTTTAGAATCCAGGCCTTCCCTAATCCCAGAGCCGGTAGGGTTTGTGTGTCCCAGGCACAGTGAGGAAACCATGCCAGATGGCGGGTGCCCTCCCTAAACAGGTCTTTGCTTCTCCCGCCTGGGCCCACTGAGGCAATTAGGGTGGACGTGTCTGAGTTATAGGGCAGGGGATTGAAGGTCTGATGTTCTGGGAACAGAAGAGGAGAAAAGCTCAACTTGGGAATGGGAAGGAGAATTTCCCCAGGACAGGGGTGGCAGGCACCTCCACGTGGAAACCTGAGCCAGAGAGGAAGCAGCCCCTCTGACCTGGGAGGCTGGGGAAGGGATGGCTGGGGCCAGTGCAGGTGAGGCCTGAGCATTTGCTTAAGCAGCAGGAGGGAGTCAGTCGCAAGTTGTCTGCTGTTGGACTGGACCGTGCAGACCTGGGCCAGTGCTGGGCTGCAGCAGCCATCCTGGCCGTCTTCCCAGGACCAGGTTCATGTCTGAAAAATCAGCCTGGATGAGATACTAATGCTGGACGTCCCATTAGTCTTGGTGGATGAGCACTGCAGCTGGATTTGTTTTGAATTAGACACATGAGAGCAGCTTTCTGGGTGGCTCAGTGGTGAAGAATTCACCTGCTTACACAGGAGACCAGGGTTTGCTCTCTGGGTCTGGAAGATCCCCTAGAAAAGGAAATGGCAAACTACTCCAGTATTCTTGCCTGGGAAATCCCAGAGAATCCTGGTGGGCTAGAGTCCATGGGGTCACAAAAAAGTTGAACATGACCTAGTGACTAAACAACAATAAGAACAGACACACGAGAAGGTGACATTAGCAACGCAACAGAGCAGGGTCAAGATGAGAAAGGATACTGAGTCCTGGGCTGAGTCCCAGGTCTTCTGCTGACTTTCATGTGACCTCAGCCAAGCTACTCTGGCCTGCTGAGAGGCAGTGATAACCGTGTTTACCTCTGGCAGCTTTATTTAGTTAACATTTGCAAACACATATCAGGCACTCTAGAATATTAGCATCATTATACCTCGTGGCAAATATGTTCTCCATTTCTTAACTTTGTTTATGTGAATTATGTGGCCTAGAAGTGTAGTAATAGCACTGCTGCTAGTAGTAGGAAGATTTGTGGTCGTTTAGCAGTAGCAGCAGCTGTAGAATTAGTGTGGCATTAGAAGAATAGCAGGGGTAGTAGAGTCTCAGCAGTAATACTGTAGTAACTGTGGGAGTAGTGGCATCAATATAGTGACATAGTAGCAGTTGTGTAGGAATATCAATACTCCAGTAGCGGCAGTAGTGTATCAGTAGTAGTTGTGCGGTAGTTGCAATGATATCAGTGTGGTCGAGTTAGTATATTACTACTAGTAGAGTAGTACTGGTGGCAGGGGAGTTGCAGTAGCAGTAGGAATGGCAGTGGTAGTAAAACAGCAGTAGTGGTGTAGGAGTAGTAACAGAGTAGTAAGAGGAGGGGGAGTATAGTCACAGAATTAGCACAGAAGCAAGAGCCGGACACAGTGGTGGTAGACCAGGAGCAGCAGTGTCAGAACAGTATAGCGGTAGAGTAGTAAAGTAGTCGTGTGCTAATTGCAGAGGTGGTGTAATCCTATTGGTATAGTAGCATAATAGTAGTGCTAGGATCGGAGTAGTGGTGGCATAGTAGTAGTGATGATAGTAGTGGTCGTGTAACAACAGCAGGAGTTTAGGATCAGCAATAGCAGTAGTAGTAATAGTATAGTGGTATAGTGGTAGTATACTATACTTGGGGCTTCGCTCGTGGCTCAGACGGTAAAGCGTCTGCCCGCAATGCAGGAGACAGGAAGATTTCCTAGAGAAGGAAGTGGCAACCCACTCCAGTACTCTTGCCTGGAAAGTCTCATGGATGGAGGAGCCTGGTAGGCTACAGTCCACGGGGTCGCGAAGAGTCGGGGACGACTGAGTGACTTCACTTGCACTTCCATGGTGGTAGTATGGTAGCAGCAGTGATTGTACAGTAGCACAGTTGTGGTTGTCCAGCCACTAAGTCGTGTCTGACTCTTGGCGATCCCGTAGACTGCAGCATGTCTGGCCTCCCTGTCATTCGCCATCTCCTGGAGTTTGCTCAGACTCATGTCTCCTGAGTCATTGATGCCATCCAATCATCTCATCTTCTGTTGCCCTCTTCTCCTTCTGCCCTTAATCTTTCCCAGCATCAAGGTCTTGCCCCATGAATTGGCTCTTCACATCAGGTGGCCAAAGTATTGGAGCTTCAGCTTCAGCATCAGGCCTTAAAATGAATATACAGTAGCATAGTAGGATAGCATAGTAGGAGCATAGTAGCAATAGCAGTAACAGTGTAGTGTAGTAGTAGCAGTAGTAGGTAAATAGTCTAGAAGTAGGAGGCGCACAGTAGTGACATTGATAATAGTAGTAGTGCCGCAGTATAGTAGCAGCAGTAGGATAGCCATATAGCAGTAGTAGGAGCAGTTCAGTTCAGTTCAGTCGCTCAGTCGTCTCTGACTCTTTGCAACCCCATGGACTGCAGCACACCAGGCTTCCCTGTCCATCACCAACTCCCACAGTTTACTTAAACTCATGTCCATTGAGTCAATGATGCCATCCAACCATCTCATCCTCTGTCGTCCCCTTCTCCCACCTTCAGTCTTTCCCAGCATCAGGATCTTTTCCAATGAGTCAGTTCTTCACATCAGGTGGCCAAAGTATTGGAGTTTCAGTTTCAACATCAGTCCTTCCAAAGAATATTCAGGACTGATCTCCTTTAGGATCACTTCATGGCAAGTAGATGGGGAAACAGTGGAAACGGTGGCAGACTTTATTTTTGGGGACTCCAAAATCACTGCAGATGGTGACTGCAGGCATGAAATTAAAAGATGCTTGCTCCTTGGAAGAAAAGCTATGACCAACCTAAACAGCATATTGAAAAGCAGAGACATTACTTTGCCAATAAAGGTCCATCTAGTCAAGGCTATGGTTTTTGCAGTGGTCATGTATGAATGTGAGAGTTGGACTATAAAGAAAGCTGAGCACTGAAGAATTGATGCTTTTGAACTGTGGTGTTGGAGAACACTCTTGACAGTCCCTTGGACTGCAAGGAGATCCAACCAGTCCATCCTACAGGAAAGGAAATCAGTAGCAGTAGTACTAGTTATTATTTTACTGGGCAAAACTTCTCTTCCATCTTTTAGGTACTGCATCCTACTTAGGAAGTTTCTCCAAGCCTCTCAGTGAAACAGAATCAACCAAATTTTTCTCTACAATTCTGTGTTCTTTAGAGATTTAGATTTCTAATCCCGTTTATTTCTCTGATTCCATCTCTTAACATCCCTGCCTTCAGGTACCATACTCAGACCAGCTGGTTCCTTCAGTTTCTGGAAAGCACCATCTTTCTTGTCTTTGGCCTTTCACAAGTCTCTTCCACCCTGCATTTCAGCTAAAAGACCCTCTGAGCAACCCATCATCTTTTGCCACAGAAACATGTTGGTTTCTTCCCAGCACTTCTCACAGTTGTAATGACATCATATTACCTTCTGTGTTGTCCAGCTCCCAACTGGAAGAGCCACTGGTTCAGGGCCTGGGACTGTGTATGAGCCCATTACCACTGTGAACCCAAGTGCGTAGCCAGGCCCTAGCTCATAGATATTGAATGAGTATTTCTAAAGTGAATGAATAAATCCATCTACAATTTATCTGGGGACAGATTATGAGAAAGGCATTTTATTACCTTTTCTTCCAAATAGATAACCAGATAATATCACTTCATTCTTTGCAGAAGGCATTTTTCCTCCATGAATTTGACATGCCCTCTTTTTTGCATATTTTATTCTACACACATGGGACTATTTCTTCACTCTTTCTTCTCTTACATTTCTCCATTCATCTCTTCTTGGAACAATAACATAGTTTTAATTATTGTAGCTTTATAGTCTTATTTATGCCATCTGTAGGACAAGTTATCCCTACCATCATTCTTAATTAATTTCTTCTTTGACTATTCTTGTACATTTTCTTTTCTGATTAATTTTAGTACTGTCTTGCCAAGTTCCATAAAAGACTCCATTGGGATTTTGATTGAGATTATATTGCTTTTGTAGATTAAATTGGAGTGTCTTGACAACTTTACATCATTCCATCTTCTCACCCAGGACATTGAGTGTCTCTATTTAGGTTTTTGTTTTTTTAATAATCAAGACTACTCTCTAGTTTCCTACATAGACTTCTTGGATGTTTCATTGTTCATTTTCTTCCTAGATATTTTAAAATGTAGTTTTTAATAGTATAAATAGGAATTTTTTTCTGTTACATAATTTTCCAATTTTAGTAACGCCACTTTAATAATTTCTAACTGAATGTTTTCTGTGATACTATGACTTCATGACTGGGGTAATAGTAATACTAATCACACGTCATAATAGCAACCCATCACCCAACGTCTAGTATGTGCCACAGGCCATGCTGGAGATTTTCTGTATATCATATCTTGTTTAGTTATCACAAAAATCCTATAAAGTTGGCATACTACCCTTCCCCATATGTTAGAGGCAGGAAGCTGAGGCATCTTCCTGGGTCCACAGAGCCAGTGATGGCCAGTGTACAACACACATGGATCTGTCAGAGGCTGGACACAGCCTTGTCCCATGTGTCCACGCTGCCCAGGTGAGAAACACCATTAAAAACAGTTTTATTAGAAGAAACACAATGATCATCAGCAATTTTACTCCCTGATTTTTAGAAATGACCAGATTTGGAATGGATCTTCAAGTATGCCAAATACAACCTCACTGCGTAGAGCTTGCAATCCTTCAGTAGCATCTGTCATAGAAGATACAGTTACTGCACACACACACACACACACACACACATACACACCTCAGACAATAGGAAGATCAACCCTTCCCATAGCATCGCAGTGAACTGTTGGACCTCTCTGATTCTCAGAGCATTCTTCCTTGGGTTGAGTGAAACATCTCTTTCTGATCTTCCCTCCTTGCCATGGGTCCTATTTCTCCCTGGACTTACTCCTTAGAGCTGGCCTCCTCCTTAGATTCCACTGTCCAGTGTAATCTTTCTCTGGAGACTTTAAGCTAAATGAAGACAGACTGTATTCTGTCTTCTCCCGAGTCCCCAGTTCTGAGCTTCACACTTGACATGGAGAAATATCTCAATAGGTAACTTGTTGAATGAGTTGATGAGTTGCTCTCATTGACTTCCTGGAACAAGTCTATTCCCACTTCTTTGCAGCACTTTCTCAGATCTTAAGATCTACTTATTAGGACCCTGTGTGCAGGCTTGAACAGCCCTGATTCAAAGATTCTTCTAAGGCAGAGACTAGAGAAGACCTTTCCTCTGACCACATTCCTCTGGGCATGGCCCAGTTTGCCCATGTCCATATTAGGGTGTGGTGTCCTGAATTACCCTGTTTCTCCAGCTGCCATCAGAGAGGACCACAGAGAGCAAGACCTAAAACTTCCATCGTGTGCTGACCGCTGGTTCTCCGACCATCACATTTTTCAACTTTGCCCACTACAATGTCTAACCCCAATGTACTATTTATTTTACTTCATTCCAATGGATATTCAAGTATCAGCAAACTTGCCCAATTGGGACTAAGGCCAGCGATTTCCCTTCTCAATCACAAGGAATCTGACCTATTAGGAAATGTGTAATTACACAAGATGCTATCTATTGGTCCATTTCAGGCATGTTCCAAAGACATATATTCTCTGTGAGAACTGCCTGCCCACTTCTTCACTCAGAAATATTGCAACAGAGCCTTAATATTCCTAAAATAATAACACTAAGGATGATTGAGGGAGAGCCTCTTGCTCTCCCTGGATTGTGAGTTGGAATTGGAGTTGGTGAGGCTGCTGTGTGTGTGAGTGAGTGAGTGTGTGTGTGTGTGTGTGTGTGTGCACTCACACACGGGGGATGGGGGAGTGGAGGCAGGTCTCAGCGACACACCAGAACAATGAGAGGCCAGCAAAAGTGGACAGGGCTTGGCGGAGAGGAACACTCATGCCCCTGTCTCCATTTGGCTCAGAACCCCCAGGACAAAGACAACACTGTGTTGGGGTCAGGCCCCTGTGGATGAAAGGCCCTGCTTTGAACAGCGGAATCCAGGCACGCTTTGTAGGGTGGGGGTGCAGGGGAGAGAGAAGATAGGGAGCCACAGAGGACAGAGGCCGGGTGGACACACAGACCTGGGGACCGGAGAAGGAGAGGAAGCCACCCAGAGGCAGAGGGACCCAGAAGAGAGTCAGAGAGGAGAGGACATGAAGGAGAGGGAGAGGAAAAAGGCAGAGACGACAGAGCCTGGATAGAGCTGGAGTGAACCAAAGGGGAGGAGCCAGCAGGACTTCGAAAGGAAGAAGAATGGGATGGAGACATGGGGGAGAGTGGGGCCACGTGGCTGCTCTCTCCGGGACATAATGTCCCTTTCCACTAGCCCTGTTTCCCAGCCCCTGGCCCCCACACTGGGTGCCCGGTATGGGGGTGGAGCATGGGATCCAGGCCCCAGGCTGGAAGTGGGAAGACCACCCCACCCCTTCGGCCCATCCTAGGTGGGGATGGGCTCAATAGGCTGCCTTCCGAGGGCTGCAGAGGCAAGGCGTTAAGGCCCTCTGCAGGAGAAATGGACGCGGGGATCTGTTTGCAGACTTCAAACAGTTTGGCCCCCACTGCGATGTTATCTGGAGGTTAATGGAAGACACGAGAGCGTCCAGAGCCGCTGAGCAGATCGCATAGGGCCCCGGAGTGGCAACCGCCTCCTCCCCGCTTCGTTGCCGAACTGCGCATGCGTGCCCGCCCACCCTGCATTCGACCACCCGCCTCCAGAGCAAGAGAAACTCGAGTGGACAGCGCTGATCTCGATGGGGCTGGCGGCAGCCATCAACGTGAATTTTGGACAGGGCCCGGTGGGGATGTAGGGAGGTGGTAGGGTCTCAGCCAAGTAGGGATGGCGTTGAGTTCGGGAAGGACTACATGCCACTCTGAGCCCTCGCAGAGAGGGGACTGCGATCATGGGGAATGACAGGAAGAAGGTCCCGTCCAGCTTGGGATGCAGGTGAGTGACGAGTGAGACTTCGGAGGAAGGTGACGATTGAACTCAGACTTTGTGCTGTTTTTCCTAAGGTCCTTTTCTTGACGCATGAGTGTCCAGGTGACCTGCTCACAAGCTTCCCTTCCTCAAGGCAGGCACCCCTTTGCTCACAGGACAGTGAGCTGTTTTCGGTGCTGGGCACTCGATGGGTAGGGGGTTATCAGGCACCCACTCACAGGTTTACGTGTGGGGCATCTCTGATGTCCAGTGGTTATTTGGGTTGGACAAAACGTTCATTTGAGTTTTTCTGTAAGATGTTACAGAAGAACCTGAAATAACTTTTTCATCAACACAATATCAGCCTCTCCATTTAAGAAATGAGGGCAGAATGCCTTCAGTGGACTCAGGAAGTAGAAACTGCCCACTGATTACATGAATGAAATGGGCAGGACCCTGGGAGCCCACATCAGTGTACCTGGATTTTAATATTTTTCATGACCTTGGTCCATTACATTTCCTCATCGGGAGCCCCAGTTTCTCCTTTCAACAGAGATCATATTCTCTGTATTACAGACCCTCTCAAGTGTGTTTAATGAGATAATGTGGGAAAGCACAAACATATTGCCTGCCTGGCAGGGCAGGTTCAAGTTTGCCAGCTGTCTTCCCACACCCCCAGCCTCTCCTCCATGTTCTTTTTCTAATACAGAACTTTCTCCTGTAGCAGTGACTTTTTAATGATTATTAAAGCTTTGAATGACGTATTTGCATGTGTCTTGTATTTGAGATGCTGTGAATTCCTGTCCTGGATGTGTTGTTTGGTGCCAAGTGGTCCTGGGCCACATATTACCTCTCTCTGTCTCTTTACTCATCTGAAATGGGGATGCTAACCCTGCCTGTCCTAAAGCTTTATTTTGAGATTTAATTCGGGGCATGAATGTGAATGCCGAGCAAGAGGGAGGCAGATCCAAACCTCTGGAGAGCTGGAGCATCACTGGTTCCTGGTGTTTGCTGAGAGGAGGGTGGTGGTCGTGGTGGTTGAGTCACTCAATTTTGTCTGACTCTTGCGACCCTGTGGGCTGTAGCCTGCCAGGATCCTCTGTCCATGATATTCTCCAGGCAAGAATACTGGAGTGGGTTGTGTTTTCCTTCTTCAAGGATCTTCCTGACCCAGGAATTGAAGCCAGGTCTCCTGCTTTGCAGGCAGGTTCTTTATCGATTGAGCTACGAGGAATCATGGAAGAGGAGGGTGAAAGGCTCCAAGACAGATGAACTTGCAGAGTTTCTTGGACAGTTGAGATTCTCTCTCTCTCTCACAAACTTATGGTTGCCGGCAGGGAAGGGATTGTTAGGGAGTTTGAGATGGTCAGATACACACTGCTAAATTTAAAATGGATAACCAACCATGTGCTACAGGGAACTCTGCTCAGTGCTATGGGGCAGCCTGGTTAGGAGGGGAGTTTAGGGGAGAATGGATACATGTATATAATTGCCTGAGTCCCTCTGCTGTTCATCTGAAACTGTGACAACATTGTTAACCAGCTATACGCCAATACAAAATTAAAAAAAAAATAAAAGATGCTCTCTCTCTCTCCCCCTGGATCTGGTGTGTTGATCACATTTCCAGTTTAACCCAGGGAGATTGACCAAGGTTAATGAGAGCAGCTGACGGAGGTTCCCCACCGCTCGAATCTGGATACTGCCGACAGCTGACTGCAGAGGCAGCAGCAAAGCAAGTCCTGCCAAGGCCTCTGTTGTGCTTCGGACTCAGAGCCAGAAACCCCACTCAGCTCCCGTGTCTGAAGATGCTGGAGCGAGACACAGCGCGGCTCTGAAAACCAGCGCGTAAAATCAGGCCCTGCTCTCCCTGTCCTTCCCCTTTTATTTAACCACGTCAGCTCTTGGGCAACTGGAAAACATGAAAAGGCCCCAGGATGCCTCCTGGAATATGGTCTCTATTAACCCACAGCTGGTAGCAGTTACAGCAAAATTAGAAAACATTGAAGTGAAATTGTCATCTTTTTTTTTAAGTTCGAACTCTTCGAATTCCAAGATTGTGAGCTCTTGGAATGAGTGGGGTGGTAGAAAAGGGGGAAACCATGACCTTAACCTCTCAGTCATGCAGTGCTTGTGGCTGGGGTGACTCCCACCCAACGACAGATATGTTTCCTAGAACCCTGAGCCTATTCTAGAGTTTCCCAAAGCCAAGTTTCAATAGGAAGGATGCTTGAGACCCCTGAAGTTCTCTGAAATATAACAGATAAATCATCTTATTGAGGGTGAAAAAATATAATTGTCCTCCATCCTTCTAATCTATTTTTAAACTGTTTTATATCGAACTAGAGCTGTTGAACAATGTTGTGATAGTTACAGGTGGATGGCAAAGGGACTCAGCCATACATATACTAATGAAAATTTTTATTGAGAGAGTTTTTCAGATGAATAAATGGCTGTGAACAATAATGCAGAGGGACCCAGTGTGGACTAACCCAATTTCTCCTCATGGCAACATTTTGTAACACGATCGTATGATATCACAGGTAGAATACCATTGCCACTGATACAACTCACCAGTCTCTCTCAGACTTCCCCAGTTTGACTTGAATTCTTGTGTGTATTTAGTTCTATAAAATTCCATCACGTGTGTGGATTCCTGTATCCACCACCACAGTCAAGAGACTCAGAGTCCCGTCACCATGAGGAGACCTCGTGCTGATCTTTTATAACCGCATCTACCTCCCTTCCGTTTCCATCTGCCCCATCACTAAACCCTGGCCGTCACTAACTGGTTTTCCATCTCGATAATTTTGTCATTTCATGAAGGCTATGTATAAATAAAGTCATACAGCATGTGACCTTTTGGTCTTTGGCCTTTTCACTCAGCACTATTCCCCGGAGAACTGTCTAAGTTGTTACTTATGTCAATAGGTGCTTCTCTTTGTCTCAGAGTAGCATCCCATGGTATAAGTGCATCAATGTTTTCAGCCAATCACCTGTTGAAGGACATCTGGGTTGTTCCCAGTTTTGGACTAATATGAATAAAACTGCCATGAATATTCATTCAGGTTTTTACATGAACACATGCTTTCAGTTCTGATTTATTTTTGCATCAAGGTCTGGGATTGTGCTGAGTGGGGAGGTATTAAAGCTGAGGACTTGTATTTAAGGGCAAACTCTACTGTTGACTGAGTGGTCAACGGCAAGCTTCAAAAAATAGCCATCCTTCCTTTGAGGTTCTTTATGGTGGATGAAATTAAAAATTGTGTATCCAAATGTTCTCACTTAGAAGCACCATAGAAATGTATATTAGCATCCCTACTGTATTTCTAAATATGCCTGGTATAATTTGCTTTTGACCAGAGAGATAGAGGGATCAATAAAATATATCATCACAAAGAAGCCCCACATGCATCTATGGGAGCCAGGTAAAAGTGTCTAAACAAGCCAGGATGTTTTCATCCAGGTAAGCGTGAAGGTGGCTACGGCTGTTTCTGGAATGCTGCCTAAGGCTACATGCCTGTCCTCGCGGAGCCTGAGGAACTTCTCATGTAAAAGGGGCAGGATGATATTGCTTTCTCTGAGGCTTTTATGGGGACTAAATCACATAATAAGAATTAACCCAAGGCCTGGTGGCAGCTGACAGGCAGTGAGGGCTTAATTGTTTTAAATTATATATGAAGAGTCTTGCATAGGTGCTCAGTCAAGTCCGACTCTTTGTGACCCCCGGGACTGTAGCCCACCAGGCTCCTCTGTCCATGGGATTCTCCAGGCAAGAATACTGGAGGGGGTTACCATTTCCTCCTCTAGGGAATCTTCCTGACCGAGGATCAAACCTGTGTCTCCTGCTGCTCCTGCAGTGGTAGGTGGACTCTTTTACCACTGAGCCACCTGAGAAGCCCATTAAGAGTCTTAAAAACACATATGCTCTTTTCACGTCTTTCTTGAATTTGTTACAGTATTTCTTCTGTTTTATGTTTGATTTTTTGGCTGTGAGGCATGTGCAATCTTAGCTTCCCAACCAGGGGTTGAACCGGCACCCTCAGCGTTGGAAGGTGAAGTATTAACCCTTGGACTGTAGGGAAGACACACACACATATGTGTGTGTAGCAACTGTAAGCTTTTGACTGTAGCAACTATAAGGTTGAAAATCTACTCTAGTAAATTATCTGAAATTAAGAGAAAGTCTCATTTTTAATAATTTGCATGTCTATTCATGTATTGGTTTCTGTAAAAACATTAATGAATGAAAGTGAAATGTAGAAAACGATTGTTGATGTGTTGGGTACTTCTCAGCACTCTGTTAGGTAGAAAAGGCAGGATTCACTTTCACCTACAGGCTGGTATTATTTATCTGCCAAAACAGCGTTCAAGGGAGAGAAAAATATCAAAAAGCTAGTGAAGGTAACATCTGGATGTCAGAATTTTAGTCTTATATGTACGATCCTCTGATTTGTACACATTTTCTCCAATAGCAGGTGTTAATTTGACAATTGAAAGAAAAATTTGCATAAAATATCCTACAGCAAAATCTATTTTTGGAGGCATGGAATAGCGTCATAGGGATGGGGGACAGTGAGGGGTTACTGTTCATGAATCTAGCAAAGGGTTTAGAACAGCCCTCCAGATGGAGGTTAACCATCGCTGGATTGTCTGAAAGGACCCCAGGAACAGGAACAAGGGGGTGCAGGACACATTCCTGTTGCTCTCTGCAGGCTCAGGGACAGGAAACAATCTCCCTGCTTCAGTCTCCTCCCCTGACTTACGGTGCTGACAATCCCCACTCTGCAGGTTACAGTCAGAGTAAATGTAAAGAGAAGAATACCATGCTCAGCATATAAGTGTGCCTTGTATAAGTGGAAGTATTATAGGCAAACCAAAAGAAAAGTGAGTTAATCATCCAATAATCAGAACCACATATACAGAATTAAGATCTAAGAGATGGAGACCAAGAAAGGTCCGGGTATTGCCAGGACCGCTGAGGATAGAGGGAGAAGACAATTCTAATGAAAGGGGAAGCAGTGCCCCCATGCTTCTGGCTGCTGGGTGTAGGTGGCCCTCTTCCGTGAAGGCTTCCCCAAGGCTCCATGAAGACTTATTCCCTCCTCACTTCCTGGATGTATGCCTGCTTCCACCTTGTGTCTCCTGGAGACATTTCCATGTTCTGCCACAGTTCCTAGATTTCTGCAGGCAATAATGTTTCAGGTCCTCATGTTGGGGGCTCCGGGGTCAGGCAGCCTGGGTTGAGTGCCCACCCCACTGTGAGGTAGCTATGTAGCTTTGGACAAGCTTCCTTATGTGGAGAATAAATCAGAAGAAACTTTGTCATGAGGATGAAATCAATTTAATCCAAAGGAAGTGCCTGGCATATCCTAAGTGCTCAATAAACAGCGTCCATTCTTGTCATTATTATCAACTAATTACCCAGAGTCAATGGGGTTCCCAAGTGACCCAGTGGTAAAAAGTGTGCCCTCCAAGCAGAAGACATGGGTTCAATAGCTGAGTCAGGTAGACCCTCTGGAGAAAGAAATGGCAACCAACTACTGTATTCTGGTCTGGGAAATCTCATGGACCGAGGAGCCTGGCGGCCTATGGTCCATGGGGGTTGCAGGGTCAGAAGAGTCAGACACGATTTAGCAACTAAACAGCCTCAGCAGCGTACAGAGCCAGTATGCCTTGTGATCTCTGGGTCTGCATTTCTGAAACATCTGCCAAGTGCAATCACCACTCTCTGCATGTGTGTGCTTGCAAAGTCACTACAGTTGTGTCTGACTCTTTTCGACCCTATGGACTGTGGTCTACCAGGCTTCTCTGTGAGAAAGCAGAGTGAATGAAAGTCACTCAGTCATGTCCAACTCCTTGCAGGCCTATGGATAATACAGCCCATGGAACTCTCCAGGCCAGAATACTGGAGTGGGTAGCCTTTCCCTTCTGCAGGGGATCTTCCCAACCCAGGGATCAAACCCAAGTTTCCCACATTGCAGGCAGATTCTTTACCAACCGAGCGATGAGGGAAGCCCATGAGAAAGCAGAGGTTCAGGGCATTTAAACATCCTGCCCAAGACCAAATAGCTATGCTTTTTCAATTTTATTTATTTATCTTTTGCTCAGTCATTGGTCATAATTGCTGTATCCAGGCTTCTCATTGCCTTGGCTTCTCTTGTTGCAGAGCATGAGCTCTAGGCCCATGGGCTTCAGTAGTTGTGGCCCAGAGGCTGAGTTGCCCCATGCTATGTGGGACCTTCCTGGACTAGAGATGGAATCCATGCCCCCTGCATTGGCAGGTAGATTCTTACCCGCTGGACCACCAGGAAAGTCCTGGGCACCTAGTGATTGAATAACTGAGCCAGGATCTGGGTCCTTGTTTGAACTCTGCTCTCCCCACACCTTCTTTCCACACCGGATTAAGAGATTTCAGAACCATCTCTTGCAGAACGTGAAAGCACATGCCCCTGGCTCTCCTTTGTCTTATTGCCGCTGCCAGCCTGGAGTCGCTAATGAGTCACTTAAGACCCTCAGGCTCAAACAGAGCAGCTTTCATCATTTCCCATGGACAAAAGGAATCAGGGTCAGTATTAAATGTAATTACCGTGCCCGGGACTGATAAATGGCATTTTTATGCTGTGTGCACTTGGGGGGCCCGGAGCCCCTGCTGTGGCCCCTCAGGTCACCTAATCCCCTGTCGCCTTTATCCTCAGAGTCTGAGCAGATGGAGCCCAGGGTTCTCGGGTTACCTTTCTCCCCTTTTCACTCTGAGTACATTCTCTGACTAATGTGGCTTTCTCTTTTTCTCCCGTTTCTTGCTTCTCTCCTCCCCATGCCCCCATCCCTACTCCTGCTACCTCCACGCCAGTCCATGGCCTTTTGGTACTTGAACATCCTCAAAAGTCTTACATATAAATCTGGGGTCCTTGTGGCTTCTCCTTACGTGAACTCAGAAGAACTTATACCGGACTTAGTTGACTTAGCCAACAGAGCTGGGGGCGGGATCAATTTTTCAAAATCCTGTTATTCTGCTCATACCAACAGGGGCCTGGAAAGCTGCCTAGGTCCCCTGCACAAGCTTCTCTTTGATCTGCACCTGTACTTTGCCTGGGGCCCAGAAGTGAGCACCCACTGCAGACTGGAGAGTATAGGTAAACTGAATAGCCTTGTGTCTCTGATTCTTCCTTGTGTATTACACCAAAAGTCATAATAGCCGTCTTGCATGACTCCACCGATCAAGCAGAAAACATGTGCTTGACATCTCAGTGAGAGCAGGGATCAGGCGGGTTCTATTTTCCTGGGCATTTCAGTGCATGGTACCCAGTGCAACACACCTCAGAGCAGGTACGTTGTAGATGCTGGGTGTGTGCAGTGAACAACCAGCATATGTGACTCGGTCAGGATAGAGTCAATAGACTCTAGATAGAAAAATTTATCCTGCCCCCAGCTTTGTTGGTTGGGGCAACCGAGTCAGGTTTAAGTTCTTCTGAGTTCAGGTAAGGAGAAGCCATTAAGGACCCCAGATTTGTACTTAACACTGGGGACATTATTGATATTAGTGTTCATCCCCCTTTGCTGACATTGAAGACCAAGTATCAGACCAGCAATTAGGAGACCTGGGGTCTCTCTGATTCAAGCTGTTCCCTGCTCAGCTGAATGGGAAGGCTGACCCCTAGGGCTTGGCCTTGCATGTCTAAGGAGTAAATGAAGATATTGGATATGGACTCTCCAAAGCCCTTTTCACACCATGACTCTAAGATATAACAATATATAATGAAGTTATTTGTGTCCTCAAATGAGTTCATTGGGGACAAGGGGTCTCAGCCTCACTTTTCACCACTGCAGAAGGCAGTAATCCTTTAATCTTTTGTTTTCCAGGGAGAATTAATTAGTTTTCCATCTGGGTATGCTGAAAGGAAGTACAGTTGGCTCTGCTTCTAACGTACAGACAGAATCTCGCCCTTTTCCACCACACCCCTGTTAAATCTCTACTCCTAGAGCCATCTAATCTCACTGGGATGCTACGCTGGCTCCTAATCAGCCTTTCCCCTTTAACCCTTGACACTCTCCAGGCCATTTTCACAGCCTCCCGAAGACATCCTTGAGCATGCAAATTGTGTCACAGCACGTCGTGCTTTCAACCTCCCTCTGCCTTCTCAGTCAAGCCAAATACACTCCAAGTTTCTTCCTTCACCTTGGATTCTGTACCTGTTCTGGCATTTTCTCCTCCTCAGACATTTTCTCCTCACTCTCTCTTCTTTGGGGCTTTCCAGATGGCACAGTGGTAGAGAATCTGCCTGCCAATGCAGGAGATGTAAGTGATGTGGGTTTGATCCCTGGGTCAGGAAGGTCCTCTGGAGAAAGAAATGGCAATCTGCCCCAGTATTCCTTCCTGGAGAAATCCATGGACAGAGGGACCTAGTGGGCTACAGTTCATAGGGTAACAAAGAGCAACTGAACACACACTCTCTCTCCTTTCTTTCTTAGGGACTAGCCACATTGACTTTTTCTCTGTAATAAGCCATGCCTGTTGACCTTTTTGAGCTTTTTGGTTGAAATAATCTTGCCATAAAAAGCTTTAGGGGAAGGCAGTGGCTCCAGAAAGACAGATATTTATGGCTCTGGTTCTTCTCCAACTGGGAACAAAGCTTGACTAGAACAGGAAGGGGAACGATGTTCATAGAGCATCTGATGGCACACAAAATGCTTCTGTTGCATTGTTTAATTTGTAGCACATTCTTCATCAGAGAACAATTTTTATATCTATTATGCAGATGAGAAAACCGAGATTGGAGAACTTTAAGTGAGGCTTATGGCAGAGAGTGAAGAGGAACTAAAAAGCCTCTTGATGAAAGTGAAAGAGGAGAGTGAAAAAGTTGACTTAAAGCTTAACATTCAGAAAACTAAGATCATGGCATCTGGTCCCATCACTTCATGGGAAATAGATGGGGAGACAGTGGAAACAGTGTCAGACTTTATTTTTTTGGGCTCAAAAATCACTGCAGATGGTGACTTCAGCCATGAAATTAAAAGATGCTTACTCCTTGAAAGGCAAGTTATGACCAACCTAGATAGCATATTAAAAAGCAGAGACATTACTTTGCCAACAAAGGTCTGTCTGGTCAAGGTTATGGTTTTTCCAGTGGTCATGTATGGATGTGAGAGTTGAACTGTGAAGAAAGCTGAGTGCTGAAGAATTGATGCTTCTGAACTGTGGTGTTGGAGAAGACTCTCGAGAGCCCCTTGGACTACCAGGAGATCCAACCAGTCCATCCTGAAGGAGATCAGTCCTGGCTGTTCATTGGAAGGACTGATGCTGAAGCTGAAACTCCAGTACTTTGGCCACCTCATGTGAAGAGTTTGACTCACTGGAAAAGACCCTGATGCTGGGAGGGATTGGGGGCAGGAGGAGAAGGGGACGACAGAGGATGAGATGGCTGGATGGCATCACCGACTCAATGGACATGAGTTTGGGTAGACTCTGGGAGTTGGTGATGGACAGGGAGGCCTGGCATGCTGCGATTCACGGGGTCGCAAAGAGTCAGACATGACTGAGTGACTGAACTGAACTGAACTGAACTGAAGCAAAGTGATCATTATGTCTTCCCCCAAATATAACTTCCTAAACTGATGAGCACTGCTGGTTCTCAGTACAATGTCAGTGGAAGGTTTGCAGGCCCCCTTTGGGTCTCCTGGCCTGAATGTGCACTTTGAATTTGGTCAGTAAGCCCAAGCAGAGGGCAGTGTCCTCTCTTCACTGGGAGTGCAGGTGTGTGAGCAAACCTTCTCCTACTGAAGGTTTCCTTAGTGATGAGCTAAGAAGGTTCTGTTAGTGATGGGAGGGGGCACTCACCTCTGGTGGATGTTCTGGGAGTCCAGATGTTTGAGGACTGAGGTTGAGCTCTTATTGCCTTATGAAACCTCCTGAATATTTAGTTAACATTCCCCATGACTTGGGCAAAAAACAAAACAAAACAAAACAAAACTGTGACTCATTTGGGTTGATGAAGGGTTAAAAAGGTCAGTTCTTGAATCTGAAGGCCAGCATTTGGGTCTGGTTTATGTCTGTCCAAGCACATGTCATGGACAAATTAATTAGCTTCCTTTGAGCCTTGGTTTCCTCATCCTTAAAACAGCAGAAATGATGGGGGCTTTTCTTACTGAGACATTATGGGGATTACGTGAGGTAATGTCTATAAAGACCTAAAGAAGGCACTTTGTAAATACTGTGAAGAAGTGAACTAGTTCATTATGGCTGTTCTCATGTTTGCAAATATCACTGGGCAGCAAGGACATCCCTCACATCTGCGCTGACAAAAACCACAAGAGCAGGTGGTACAATCGAGCTCTTATGAGCATGGAACGTGAGTCCAAACACGCCTGGGGGAGCACTCATGCGCATGTGTGTGACATCACCCCAGGATTCTTGCTCTGGTGATTTTATGAGATCATGCACATGAGCACAGGCTCAAACATAGTAAGAACTTAATCAACGTTCACCATAACCATGATGGAAAATTCCCGAGTCTCTGCCCTGGAAGAACCCATCCTCAGTGTGGGTAACCGAAGGATAGAAAGCAAACAACACAAACCATAGCAACCCTGACAGTCTTAAAATGCTAAAATGGACATCTGGACAAAGACAATGGAAAAAGAAGGGATTACTAGACGAGGAGGGAAGACTTCTGGGGCAACATTATAAACAACCTGGCCGAATGTGTTTGATTTTCCATAAAAAGAAGAGGAGAGGAGGAACTGGGAATGTGATTTCAGGCAGAGTTTGGCAGGAGCCAAGTCAGAGGTATAGAGGGCTCTGGCATGCAAACATGGGGTCTGTGAAAACCCAGAGGCCGGTGCCTAGGGAAGGGATGGGCCACAGGAGTAGGGGAGAGAGAGGAAGGCTACTTGCTCAGAGATGCTGAGCATCTCATCCTTGGAGGCTGACGACCCCAGAGGGACTTTAAGTCAGTTAACATAATCGAGGAGTGCCTGGATGATTCATTGTTTAGTTCAACGTATTGACTCATTCACCTACTCATTCATACAAAAGAGACTTTTGTAAATAATAGTAGGAGGTCCTTTTCATTGAGGAGGGTGTTGCTCCAGCTCTCTGTGTTTTCCAGCCGTCCAGTCCGCCGAGGGAGAAAAGACATAAATTATACTATTGAGAGTCACAAAAGTACCAAGCACTTGGTGAGACAAAGTGCAAAGGCTTCAGGGAGAGGGAGATGACTTCACCTGAGAGATGGTGGAAGACTTAAGACTTTGAAAGGAGGCTGCATTTCAGCAAAAGGGAAGAGCAAGAAAGTCATGGTAGCAGAGAAGTGAATTCTGGGAAAATAAATCTGTGGGTGCAGAGAGCCAAATGTAGTAAATGAGGAGCTCTACACAGGGAAGAGGGGGCAGAAAGGGAAGTTGTAGGGTGTAAAATCAGAAAGCAAGGCTGTGTCTAGATCGTAGGAGACCCCTGAGAGCCAGGCAAAAGGCATTTGTGCTTTTCCCTAGAGAACAGATACAAAACAGTGAAACAATAGCATGCAAGGATGCTTGGCTACAAAAGGACTTATCCCAATCACCATTTTAACCTTGTCCTTCACATTTTTTAATTTTCTGATTCTCTTTCTCAACTTCTAATCCAAAACTCGGCTGGAGAAGCTGCTGTTTTCAATTTGTATTATCTTTTTTTTTTTCCTTCACATTTTAATCCTCTTAGATCCCATTTCTGCTAGGTTAGTGAACCCACTAATCAGGTAAGCAGTGAGCAGCAGCCAGCCCAATTATGAAGAAGAATGTGACAGGCAAAGATGGGTCAGGGCATCAGGGGGGTTCATGCTGCCAGGGAAACCAGCCTGGGGCACATAGGTCCTCATCAGAGAAGCAGTGAGAAGTCCCCTGAGGGCGGCAGTGGGGGGCTGCACACCGCCCGCTGGGAGCCCCTCTGCCCCTTCACCTGGCTTGGTTTCTTTGTCATCTCTGCCACTTCACAGGTGGCAGCATGACAAAATCCCACTTGCTCTTCAAGGCTCAACCCAAATGCAGCCCCTCTGGAGACTTTTGGAAGGGGGCCAGGCTGAGTTGAAAGATCCTGACTCAAGTCAATGGTGTTGAGTCCCAGCTTTGCCACTTGCAGCCTCTCTGACTTACATGGGGAGTGAACATGAGCCTCAGTTTCCTCTTTTATCACCAACATCATAGGATTGCTTTGAATACTAAAGAGTGAAAATGCATAGCATAATTTGGCTACATGTGAAATGCTCAGTATATATTTGAGGTTGGAGCAGCTTCCAAAATCCTCAGTGGTGTCAATAACTCTTCCTTCTGCCTTCACCTAACATCCTCTCTCTCTGGGGTGATTTATCACACTGTGCTGGGGTGTCTTTTCCATGCCTGCCCCACCCTCCCATACCTGCCCCACCCCTCCACGGACAGGCCCTTGATGACAGAGTTTGTCTTTATCTTTGTTCAGATGGTAAAGAATTTGCCTGCAGAGCAGGAGACCTGGGTTCGATCCCTGGGTTGGGAAGGAAGATCCCCTCGGGAAGGGAATGGCAACCTACTCCAGTATTCTTGCTGAGAGAATTCCATAGACAGAGAAGCCTGGTGGGCCCCAGTCTATGAGGTTGCAAAGAGTTGGACATGATTGAGCAACTAACACTTTGTAACCTTTGGGCCTCATTAAATAATGATTGAGTTACTAGACAAATGAATACATAATAAACACAATGGTCTAGTAGCTTGAGCAATTTTTAAAGGCTTGGAAGAGAGTCTGGCATATACTAGGTGCTAAGTAAGCATTTGTTGAATTAATAAGAGACTGAATTGATTAATCAGCAGGTAGGAGAGATGATTAGGTTGAAGGGAGTAAATCAAGCCCATGTTCTGGAAGAGTTATCTGAGGAGGTGAGAGTAAGCATGGAGTAGAATTTAAGCATGTGGGATAAAATTAAGGTGAAAGAAAAGAGGCAGCAGAAATAGTTTTCCTTAGTAGTAAACACCCCTCCTTTTGTCTCTTGCTATGATCCCATGTGCTATGTGATGTGTTCTGTGCATGAGCAATGACTCCCCCACATACCAAACTGACAAGTATTGGCATGCAAGCTCATATGCTTTCTTCAGACTTCATTTAGCACTTCAGCTCCTTCTACTGTCTCCCTCCCTGGAATTTCCCTTTAGTCACAATATGACTTAAGTTTCACTGAGTCAGCTTTTGCTGCATAGACAGTATGCCGTGTTTCACTCATGGTACTGATAATATTTGGTGTTTACTACTCATCTTAAGGGCTTCCCAGGTGGTGAAGGATCCACCCGCCAATGTAGGAGATGCAGGGTTCAATCCCTGAATCAGGAAGATCCCTTGGAGGAGAAAGTGGCAATCCATTCTAGTATTCTTGCTTGGACAATCCCATAAACAGAAGAGCCTGGAGGGCTACAGTCCACAGGGTCACAAAGAGTCGGACACAACTGAGGGACTGAGCATGCACACAGGTTCATTATAAGGCTTAAGTGTAGACCTTATGGCCAACCAATCCATATTATAAAAAGTTGGTGATTCTGCAGCTGATTATGTTGCTGTTTATATGCAACAGCACACATATCCTGGTGTCTGCTGTAGATTCAGGTTTCCTGGTTCATGGGTATACCACTGTTGATATAGAAGTCATATAGCCCTTGAGTAAAGGTTATCGCTCCTTTCTATCATCCTTCACTACAGTAACAGATTCAAATTGTAGTTCCAGATGCCATAGTCACAGTGTGACTAGAGCAAGTATACACTGTCCATGGTGCTGAACACCATGGTTCTTTCTTCTAACTCTGGGACATGGGGTGACCCCAGTGTCAGAGGAGCTCCAGTTCTTTCAGAAGCCCATTCTATTCGTCTATTCTATTATTATTGTATTTCCTTTTCTAATAAGTTAAAAAATCCTGAAATGATTTACTCTCAACAAATGGGGGTACAATAGGTGTGTACACCTTTTGCCTTATACAATGGCTGTGTATTATGTGTTAATATATATGTGCATAATATTGTAAGCTACAGCATATTCACATTGTATATGGTAAATTTCTATTTGGTGAGAGTAAATTATCTGTGTATATATATATGTGTATACATACATTAATATGTAAATTTTATTTGTATATGGGCTCTCTGCTTGATGTATATACAAACACTTGTATGCATAAATATATATTATGTTATTTGTGCATGTATATATATATATACATACACACACACACATATATATATATATAAAATTCCAAGTTAGGGAGCATTTAGGGTGTGTTCTCCCAATGTTTGTTTCTGTAGGTACTTCTGTTTGAGAGGTTCTAGTTAGGTGGAGTTAGATTGGAATCTAGAGAAAAAGATGCTATATTGGCTCTTCAGATTTTACTCCTTCATGGTTTTAAGGGAACAAAAAGCAAGTTTAGTTGCAGGGGGGACAGTCTTAGAGTGTCCATATCTCATAGCTTTTGTTGTATATGTCGAGGCAAACATTTTCTAGTCCCTTTCTCTAAGAAGCTAATAGAACAGTGGTTACAAATACATGAAAAGCAGTTAAGTTTAACTGGTGTGATATTTGAGTATAGAAATATATATGTGAAGTATAGATAAAATCCAGAGGTAAAAATGATGAGCAAGAAGCCTCCACAGGAAGCTTTTGGGGGAAGAACAGTAGTGTTCTGAGACAGTGGAGCCAGTCTCCATGGGTGAAGTCACAACACTTGTGAGGCAAGGAGAGAGAGAGTGACTCCAGCAGAAGCCCTGGACAGAAGCAGAGGGAACATACAGATGCACCTTTCTGTGAATCGCATAACAGTGGGCTCACCTGTGGAGCAGTTGCTGGAGAAGGTGAAGGTTACATGAAGGTAAGATTCATCATTGGGGGAATTGTCAGTCCTTTGTAGGTGCTCAGTCAGTGCTCTTTGGGTGAATTGATAAATACACAATTTCTTATCTGTGATTCCTTCTGTCTTAGTGAATTGAGTATGGTATGAACAGGAGGTGAGAACCCTAAATTTACTCCCAACTTGTGACAATTCCAAGTATCTCCTACAATTAAAAATCAAAACTTCCAAAACTACACTATTTTAGAAGTTAAAATTTCAACAATACATGCTATTTTGAGATAAAGTACAATATCTTCCTTATACCATTCTTAATGAAAATATTGGATTATAAAAACTAACCATATAGGGCATTGTGGGGATTCTGAAATATACCCATAGTTTTTGTTTAAAGAAACTTCATTTTACCTTTACAGTTGATCTCAAGAAGCCATAATATCATTATCTAATTTTAATTCTAGTATGTGGAATGTTATCTTTTTGATATCCTTAGAAACATGGATCCTTATGACAAGTTCACTTTCTCACATAATTGATCTGTGGAAAACTGGTAGAAAACCTAGTAAGTCGATAAAGTAAGTATCTTCTTAGCTCGTGGTGTATAGTTTTTCTAGTTACTCTATTTCTAATTATTATGGCCTTTGGCATTTATTCGAGTCATGGCTAGGCTCTTTCAGTGTTGGGGGTCACTGGTTGTAGCCTATCATGAACAGCTTCACCCAGGACAGCTGGCACAGCTCTGTTCCAGGTGTTTTATCCTCTATCAGGTTGGATTGGGCATTTGACTGGACATGTTCTCATCACAAAGGCTGAGAAGCAGAAAGGAAGCATCAGGGTACAAGCGCTTTTGCCTGTATCCCAAATGCTGACATCCCCTCAGTCAAAACACATCATGTGACTGAAGGATACTCCCAACTGCTGATGGGAGCACCTCAAAACTTGCATTGTGAAGGGCAAGGATGCAGAGAGGATAAAGGTTTGAGCTATTGATGCAAATGCTGTTGCTGTTGTTCAGTTGCCCAGGTGTGTCCAACTCTCTGTGACCCCATGGACTGCAGCACGCCAGGCCTCCCTGTCCCTCATCATCTCCCAGAGTCTGCCCAAGTTCATGCTCATTGCATCAGTGATGCCGTCCAGCCATCTTACCCTCTGAAACCCTCTTCTCCTTCTGCCCTCGATCTTTCCCAGCATCAGGGACTTTTCCAGTGAGTCGGCTGTTCGCATCAGGTGACCTACTGGAGCTTCAGTTTCAGCATCAGTCCAATAACCTCTCACAAATGGCAGGGAATTTACTGATCCTTAAGGCCTTGTAAGTAAACACCAAGGTTTCCTGGAGAAGAAGAACTGAGCTTCTATCATTCCAGCCTGACTTTTGGATCTCAGACTTGCCAGCCCTCATCTCTTTATGAGACAATTCCTTAAAATAAACTTGGGTATGTGTGTGTGTCCTGCCGATTCTGTTTTCCTGGGGCACACTGCCAGACACAGGCCCAGCCCACTTAGGTATCTATTTTTCAAGGCATTCATTAGAGTCAATTACCTGGTATAGAAACTACACAATCTCTGAAACTGTATGATCTTGTGTTTGAATCCTGACCACTCCACCAACAAACCACATGGCTGTAGACAGGCCACAAACTCCTGGGACCTACTTCCTACATGAATAAAATGGGGATATAATTCTTTCTCACAGGGTTCTTTTTCATTAAATAAAAATAAATGAATATAATATATACAAAAGTGGTTAGGATTGTTCTTGTGGTTCAAGAACTCTTTGTTTCCTAATCTGGCTTTAAAATTTGCTCTAACTTGAGTTCAACATTCAAAGCTATGGTTTTTCCAGTAGTCATGTATAGATGTGAGAGTTTAGACCATAAAGAAAGCTGAGTGCCGAAGAATTGATGCTTTTGAACTGTGGTGTTGGAGAAGACTCTTGAGAGTCCCTTGGACTGCAAGGAGAGCCAACCAGTCAATTCTAAAGGAAATCAGTCCTGAATATTAATTGGAAGGACTGATGCTGAAGCTGAAACTCCAACACTTTGGCCACCTGATGCGAAGAACCAACTCATTGGAAAAGATCCTGATGCTGGGAAAGACTGAAGGCAGGAGGAGAAGAGGATGACAGAGGATGAGATGGTTGGATGGCATCACTGACTTGATGCACATGAATTTGAGTAAGCTCTGGGAGTTAGTGATGGACAGGGAAGTCTGGCATGCTGCAGTCCACGGGGCCACAAAGAGTCAGACATAAATGAGTGACTGAACTGAACAGAACTGAGTTCAACATGTAAAATCTCTGCATTTGGTGCTTGGAAATTCAGGGCTCAAGATAAAAAGGACAATGCATGGGAGGGCTGATGCTTCACATTCATGTGATGCAAAACCTAAAATCCGGACAGTCTTCATTCCACAATATGACAGGATCTGTCTCCAGCATATGGAATTAAAAGAAAGCATGTGTTGCAGTTATTTATCTCCAGAATTCTCAAAAATGTTTTTCAAACAATGGAATGGGATTGCTCTCAAAAAGTCACTGCCATCTATGGGGTAATTAATATGCATATTAGGCATTCTAAATATATATTTCATCAAATGGTAACATACATCCCCTGGGGCACTGCATGCATATGCACTCACCCAGCTGGAACGCCTGTAGAAGCTACTAGAGTCTCTGGTGGTTGAGGCTGCTCTGAAAGATTTTGGAAATGCAACTAAGTGTGTGGAAATCAGGTCAACAAAATAAAATCTCTTTTCAGTTCCTGGGGAAGAAGTGGCTTGGCCAATAGGACAGGAGAGAAAAGAGTGTTAAAGAGGAGATGAATGTTCATTATTGCCTGGTGTCTTATTTGGGAATTGATTTCTGAGAATGGAGATGACTCTGAAGTCAGAGAGGGGAGGACTGGCCATGTCCAGGGAGCAGCAAAGCTTGTGAGACCTGACCGGACTGTAGCTGTAGATGCAGTGTCTGCACAAGTAACCTCACAAAGAAGGCATTCCTTCATCCCAGCAAAGACCACTACCAGCCAGACTCCTAGAGGTGGCCTGGTGTCAAGCCACTGTAAACACAGAAAGTTGCCCTGATGTTAAGGATTCTACTTAAAATCTCAATGCGTGTACATGCTTAGTTGCTCAGCAGGGTCGACTCTTCGTGACACTTTATACTATAGTTTGCCAGGCTCCTCTGTCCATGGGATTTTTCAGACAGGAATTCTAGAGTAGTTTTCCATTTCTTCCTCCAGAGGATCTTCCCGATCCAGGGATCAAACCCAAGTCTGCTGCATCTCCTGCCTTGCAAGCAGATTCTCTACTTGCTGAGCCATTGGGGAAGCCCTATAATTCAATTCAATTCCAAGCCCTGCCCAATGCCAAGTCATGACATGGGCTAGAGACAAGGTCTCTGAGACTTGGGGTCCTCAAATATAACACAAGTGTAATTATCACAGCAATCAATTATATTAGTGCCAAACCACGGTGCATGTACCAAGGTGTCCCAGTGACATGAGGGAGGGCAAATTTTGGAAGTATAAGAGTATCACTTCTGGGGAAATATACCAATCCTGGATTCACTGCTGTTTGTCAGGCAGATATTAAAATGTGCTTTGGATGTGGACAGATAAAAGTGGGAAGACCCTGGGCAGAAAGGACCATCCCTCAAGGTCAAGGATTTGAATTCTGTCTAGAGGTGGAAGTGATATTTTCTGATGAGCAAGATGGAAAAGGGGAGTAAAAAATGTGAATGGCCCGAGAAGTGAGACAGGGCTGAGCCACTGGAGCCTAGAATTTTTAGCTGCATTCTTGAGAGGGTTCAGGGCGGTGTTGTGTCATCTCCACACTCCTGGACCTGACTAGTGTCCTGCCCATGTTGGGGTCCAGTTGAAGTGACGAGGACCTCTACTCAGATACTGCAGAAAATAGATGGAGTGCATGGTTGGTGAAAGACTAGCAAGATTGGCCTGAATATTAACGATAAAGGGGGAGGGTCAAAGATACCCATCCCACTGCCTTAGAGAGCATGCAGTGTGGGAGGGAGGAGTGGGCTTGGGAGGGTCTGGCTTGAATGGGGAACCACCCTGGTGAGGCAGAGGACCCAGATGCAAAACCACACTGCCATTCCCTCAAAGATGAATTTATTAAATTCGACTATTAAATGAGTTTATTTATTAAACTCTCCCAGAGCCCCTGATGTTGTGGGTAGAGTTTATGCACATGCCATTCCATACCAGAAAGAAGTGCTATACTCAGAATATATTCTTGAAGGTTAAGCCAGTCCTTAAAATCATTAGCAATACTTTTCTCTACCTGCATAGCTTTAAATGACTCAGTTGACTCAATTTCACAGCACCTCAGTTTCTCCTTCTGTAAAACTGAGGTACTAGGAAACAAATCTCACTGTATTGAAGTCAGGAGTTTGGGGAATCAAGTCTAGATCTCTAACCAGCTATGTCTCAGTCACTGATTGCCACAAATTACCCCCAAACATAGTGGCTTGAAATGATATTTATTATTGTTCTCAGTTCTATAGGGCAGCTGGGTAGCTCTTCAAGTCTCAGCTGGGCTCATTCAAGCATCAGTTGTCAGCTGCAGTTTGGGGTCAGCCAGCTGTCAGCTGGTTTTGGAGGGCCTCAGCCAGAACAACTGGGGCAGCCTGGCTCTGGGCAACACGTCTCTCACCCCAGCAGGCTGGCCTGGCCATGTTTTCATGGCAATTGCAGAGAAGGAAGAGGGGAAGCCAAAGGGGGCAAAGACTTTTTGAAATGTCTGGGCTTGCTTCTAGTTTCCTCTTGTCCAAAGTGGATGACGAATGAGTCCTGAAGCCTGAGTCTAGGAATGAGGCAGACCATCATCCCACCGACCAGGGGAGGGTACTGCACGGTGATGAGGCGAAGTACCTGGATGGCTGAGGCAGGGAAGAAGTGCGTCTTTTGCAGTCAATCTACCACGGTGACCCTGAGCAAGCTCCTTCCCCCGACCCCAACCCACATTCCCTCCATCCCCACCAAGCCCTGGTGCCCCACTATTGAAAACATGCCTGTGATAAGGGCTGTAGATATTGAGGGCATTGTTGTTTTTCTGATTCTTATACTTAGGACAGACGGTTGGTTTATTTCTTTATTCTCTGACTCCTCATATCTTTGGTTTGGAAGGCAGAATTCAAATTGAAACTATACTAGCCAAAGTCTTGTCAAAGTAGGGAGTAAAGGGGATTTTATAAGATAATACGACAAAGCCAAGTTTTTGTGTGTAAGGGTGTTTAGGTCAGAACGTGTGGCTCTTAGCTTGTCAGAAGCTTGCATTAGTGCCTTCTGCGTGTGGATGTGTGTGTATATGTGTCATACGCCACATATTACTGATGTCTTTTATCTCTCCCTTTATATGAGTGACTATAATTCAATGGACATTGCAATGCAGCTGTCAGCATCTACATTTGGTGAACAAAGCCATATTTTGAAACTATGGCATGACGTAACTGAAGGCTATGTTTGCATATGTACAAAATCAAACCCCTCTTCTGACAGTAGAAATGAGACACTATTTACAAAATTAAAAACATAAATTGCATGAGCAACCACAGTGAGTTACATTTAATAAGTCCTTGGCTGGTGCCAGAAATATTATAGCTAACTAATAATAATGAAAGAAGAATCTCTGAACTAAATCTCTGAGCAGTTGCAGAGTTCAGAGTTCCTGTCTCACAAGTGTCCGTTTGTTTCAACAGTTTGGTAGCTCTGGGAGGTTCTGACCATTATGAGTGTCAACTTGGGGATAAGCACTCAGCTTTGGATTGCTGTGGTCACCTCCAGGGATGCTGTATTCATAGAACCAGAAATGGCTTGCACTCTGACAACAGGCAGACAGGGGGCAATTTCAACACTTCATTAGCTCTGTGACTTTGGACCTTCTTGAGATTTAGATGTCAAAGGAGGTTAAAGAACTGGAGTCAGTATTGGATATGAAGTTTCCCAACAGATTGTTCTCAGTGCTAGTGTTTTCAGACAAGTGTTTTTTTTTGCCCACCCAACACTTATTTCCTAAGGACCATGTGTTAGGTGCTATGGTTTACTACCCTCCATTAATTCCCAACCTCTTCTGCCTTATTGACCTCTAGCCTCCTTTGCAGCTACGAGTGGTCAGTTACTCAGCTGTCAGTAATAAGGCATAAAGGGAAATCAACTGAATGGCTTCTGGGAAGAAGGAGTATTCCCTGATAAAGAGAACGGCTCATGAGGAGAGTTTTTTGTCACCCTAGTAATCTTTTGCTTTCCATATTTGGCTGTGTACATGTGAGGATGTGACAGATGGAGCTATGGCAGCCATCTTGGAACTATGAGGCAAAAAACCAAGGCATGAAAAGCCATCATGTTGAGCATGATGGAGATGACAGGTGGAACATGGTGAGCTCCTGGTCCTCTCACTGAGCTGATAAGCCAAACTTGAGATTATCGACCTTTGAATTTCCTGATAAATAAACAGCAAATTCCACTTGGTTTAAACTACTGTTTATTTCCTATAGGCAGGGGCATTACTAATAATTATAACATACTGTTTTATGAAACAGGGCTTCCCTGGTGGATCAGATGGTAAAGCCTCTGCCTGCAATGTGGGAGACCTGGGTTTGTTCCCTGTGTTGGGAAGATCCCCTGGAGATGGAAATGGCAACTCACTCCAGTATTCTTGCCTAGAGAATTCCATGGACAGAGGAGCCTGGTGGGCTACAATCCTTGGGGTCACAAGGAGTCGGACATGACTGAGTGACTTCACTTTTTACTGTGTTATGAAATTAAAAGAGGCATGCTCCTTGGAAGAAAAGCTATGACAATCCTAGTCAGCATATTAAAAAGTAGAGACATCACTTTGCTGACAAAGCTCCATATAGTCAAAGTTGTTTTTCCAGTAGTCATATGTGGATGTGAGAGTTGGACCATAAAGAAGGCTGAGTGTTGGAGAATTGATGCTTTTGAATTGTGGTGCTGCAGAAGATTCTTGATAGCAAGAGTCTTGGATAGCAAGGAGATCAAACCAGTCAATCCTAAAAGAAATCAATTCTGAATATTCATTGGAAGGCTTGATGCTGAAGCTCTAGTACTTTGGCCATCAGATGTGACAAGTCATTTCATTGGAATAGATCCTGATGCTGGGAAAGGTTGAGGGAAAGAGGAGAAGAGGGAATCAGAGGATGAGATGGATGGCATCACCAAATCAATGGACATGAGCTGTGAGCAAAGTCTGGGAGATAGTGAAGGACAGGGAAGCCTGGCCTGCTGCAGTCCATGGGGTCACGAAGAGTTGGACATGATTTAGCAACTGAACAACAACTGTGTTACAGGTCATAGACTATTAGCTCAGAATATTAGGCTCAGAATATTAGCAAAGCATGCGTATTTTCTGCCCTCATCATGACTCCATGCCTGCAGGAGATGCAGATGGTTTGGAGAATGGGCTTGTATTGAGGCAGGATAAGAAGGGATGTCTCCACCCAGTGCCTTGAGAGGTTTCATTAATTATATTGTATTTTATCTTCAATAAAATGGAAATATCCTGCAGAGTAGTACCTGAACTAGTTTTCCACAAAAAGTCTGATGGCTTTTCATGGAAATGTGATGGCCTTTAGACTCCAAGCAGAAAGTGAATAGGCTTCCCCCTAATTCTGCAGCACATGGAGAGGATGAGGCCCCCTCAGAGGACCCTGGAGACAGGGAGCTGCAGCAACATGCTCTCATCACCAGCCCTGCCCTGGAGAGACAGTGTCTGCAGGTATCTATGGCAACAGACTCAAGACCCATGGACCACAAAGAAGCCAGAGTGATCCCTGATGGACAGAATCTCAGCCAGCTGATCAAGGTCAACATCACCAGTGATAAACCATGTTGCTATTACGAAGTTTGGAAAACCATTGTAGTTTAGGGAAGCCTAAAGAGACATGAAGACCAAACATAATATGGAACCCTGGTTAGGACCCTGGGACACAAAAAGGACATTAGGGAAAAAAATGAGAAAATCTGAATAAAGTATGGACTGTGGTAAATAATACTGTGTCAATATCAGTTCATTAACTGTGACACATTTACCCTATTAAGATGGTAAAAATAGAGAAAATCTTTGTGGGGTATACAGGAACTCTCTGTATTATCTTTGTAATAATTCTCTAAATTTAAAACTGTTCTAAAACACTTTGAAGTCGATTTAAAAAAAAAAAAAACAGCTGAGACACTGATACTTTACATATAAAGAGGCAAATTTAAAAATAATCATGCAGTTTCTTGTCAGAGGGTATACAAGCCTGAAGAGAACTGAATGACATATTTAAATGCTGGGGGGAAAAAAAAAAAGACAAATCAACCCCAATTTGAATAAAGGTGAAGTCAGTATGTGAGGATTACATCTAGATCAATGGGACAACACAGCTAAATCAGAGATGAACCCACACAGAATTTGCCAAATAATTTCTAATAAAGGACCAACCAGGGTAAGGACAGTCTTTTCAAAATATAACTACTGGGACCACTTTGGAGTTTGAGAGTGGTGGTGGGAAATAAAACCTCAAGCCACAAAGAAAAACAACTTCAATAGGTCAGAGAAATAAAAGTAAGCTAGAAAATATTAAAACTTTTAAAAGGAACATAGAAACACTACTTGCAAGTGAGGTAGGCAAAGACATCATTTACAAGCTGCAAAAGAACAAAGCAGTGCTAAGTTAAAAGCATCTGCTCTTTGGAAGGAATTAAGAAAATGAAAAAGCCAGTATACAATGGGAGAAAATATACACAATATATACATCTGACAAATGACTAGTATCCTGACTTCACCTGAAACTAAATTTATGGTAAAACCCCCAACTCTCTTTAAAAATGAGAACATGTTTTAAAACAACAATTTACAAAGGAGGATAGACAGAGAGTCAATACACTTTTGAAAAGAAACTCAACAACATTAGGTATCAGTTAGTTCAATTGCTCATTCATGTCCAACTCTTTGTGACCCCATGGACTGCAGCACACCAGGCTTCCCTGTCCATCACCGACTCCCAGAGCTTACTCAAACTCATGTCCATTGAGTTGGTGATGCCATCTAACTATCTCATCTTCTGTTGACCCCTTTCCCTCCTGCCTTCAATCTTTCCCAGCATCAGGGTCTTTTCCAATGAGTCAGTTCTTCATATCAGGTGGCCGAAGTATTGGAGTTTCAGCTTCAGCATCAGTCCTTTCAATGAATATTCAGGACTGATCTCCTTTAGGATGGACTGGTTGGCTCTCCTTGCAGTCCAAGGGACTCTCAAGAGTCTTCTCCAACATCACAGTTCAAAAGCATCAATTCTTTGGTGCTCAGCTTTCTTTACAGTCCAACTCTCACATCCATACATGACCACTGGAAAAACTGTAGCTGTGACTAGATGGACCTTTGTTGGCAAAGTAATGTTTCTGCTTTTTAATATTCTATCTAGGTTTATCATAGCTTTTCTTCCAAGGAGCAAATGTCTTTTAATTTCATAACTGCAGTCACCCTTTGCAGTGACTTTGGAGCCCAAGAAAATAAACTCTGTCACTCTTTCCGTTGTTTCCCCACCTATTTGCCATGAAGTGATGGGACCGGATGCCATGGTCTTCATTTTCTGAATGTTGAGTTTTAAGCCAACTTTTTCACTCTCCTCTTTCACTTTCATCAAGAGGCTCTTTAGTTCTTCTTCGCTTTCTGCCATAAGGGTGGTGTCATCTGCATATCTGAGGTTATTGATACTTCTCCCGGCAGTCTTGATTCCAGCTTGTGCTTCCTCCAGCCTGGCATTTTGCAGGATGTACTCTGCAGATAAGGTAATTAAGCAGGGTGACAATATACAGCCTTTGCCCATTTGGAACCAGTCTGTGGAGATCCAACCAGTCCATCCTAAAGGAAATCAGTCCTGAATATTCACTGGAAGGACTGATGCTGAAGCTGAAACTTCAGTGTTGGCAATCTGAACTCTGATTCCTCTGCCTTTTCTAAATTCAGCTTGAAAATCTGGAAGTTCATGGTTCATGTACCGTTGAAGCCTTGCTTGGTGAATTTTGAGCATTACTTTGCTAGTGTGTGAGATGAGTGCAGTTGTGTGGTAGTTTGAACATTCTTTGCATTGCCTTTTTTTGGGGATTGGAATGAAAACTGACCTTTTCCAGACCTGTGGCCACTGCTGATTTTTCCAGATTTGCTGGTGTAGGGTGTGGGGTTAGAGAAGGCGAGGTTCAGAAAAAGTGGGCCGGCACTTTACAGGAACAGATCACCTTTAATGAGGCAAGAAGGGGTAGCAGTCAGATTAGTGAGCTGCTGGACTAATCCAAGAAAAGAGTAAGTATTTATAGGCATATATGTGGAAATCTACTGTCTTAAGGGGGCCTGTCCTTCTCCAGGGTTGTTCAGAATAGTTATCTCTTAAATGGCTGGGGCAAGGAATTCTGGAGAGCAGCCAGAGGCTGGACTGGCTGGGAGCTGGGTGTAGTAAACCTTAATGTCCATTTTTTTCTTCGGGTGAGAGAGTTCTTTGTTTTGCATAGAATGGTGGGGAGGACCTGGAGGGGAGTTTAACTCCAGGCTATTTTGAGCCATGTAACTTTCCTTCAGCTGGCATATTGAGTGCAGCACTTTAACAGCATCATCTTTTAGGATTTGAAATCAAGAATATACAAATTAAAACTGCAAGGAGATGCTGCATCACACCCACTAAAATGATTAAAATTTAAAAGACAAATAAACTCAGTGTTAGAGAGAATGTGACACTCCTTGAATTCTCATATATTGAGAAGTGGAGGACATTTTGCAATGTATCAGAGTGATGAGACTTAAAGCCAATGAGATAGATCTGGGAATATCATGTCAGCCAAAGTAGCCAGATGTAAATGGTACATGCAGTATGACTCTGTTATCTGGAACTCTGGGAAGACAAAGCTATGTAGAATGGCAGGAAGTTAAGCAGTGGTTGCTTATGACAGTGTTGGAGGGATGGGTCGGAAAAGAAGCAAGAGAGAAATTTGGGGTGATGAAAATTTGTGGTGGTGATTACATGGGTTTATTCTTTGCTCAAACCACACTAAATTGTACTTAAAATAGTTTCATTTTTATGTAAATATACCTCAATATATTAATTCAAAATTATATTGGGTCCAGATCATGGAAAGCCTTGCACATCACAATATAACCTCTATGAGAAACAGAACAGTTTTATTCATTGCTATTTGTGCAGAATCTAAAATAGTTTCTTCCATACTTGTTAGTCACTAAGTTGCATCCAACTCTGTGACCCCATGGACGGTGTAGTCTCCCAGGCTCCTCTGTCCATGGGAATTTCTAGGCAAGAATACTGGAGTGGTTTGCCATTTCCTTCTCATTCTTTCACATAGTAAACATTTAATGCAATTTGTTAAACATATGGATTAGTAAGTGGATTACTGAAGGAATATCAGTGCAAGAGTTCTGAACTCTTGTTGCAAAATCAGACCTGTTTTCTGGTTTTGTGGGGTGACATCATCAGATTGTGTTTCCTGTGTGGGTCAGGATGGCAGAATGACAGGTGTATTTTGCAGGTGAAATCCATATACAAGAGCTGATGAAGGCTGTCAGAATAGTCCAGAGGAGGACCCAGGGGCTGGAGACTCTGGGTGAAAGTGAAAGTCACTCAGTCATGTCTGTGACCCCATGTGACCTATACAGTCCATGGAATTCTCCAGGCCAGAATACTGGAGTGGGTATTCACCTTCTCCAGGGGATCTTCCCAACCAAGGGATCGAACCCAGGTCTCCTGCAGTGCAGGCAGACTCTTTACCAGCTGAGCCACAAGGGAAGCCTGGGGACTCTGGGTAGCATCATGCTATTATGTCTTTGTAAAACACTCATGGAAACACAGGCTTTTATCTCAATAGAACACACAAAAAGAGAGAGAAGTTTCTTGGGTCTCTGTCCCTGCCAGGATGCTTTCTAAAACTGAACGAAGGATAAGAGGCTAGCAGTGTGGGAATGTAAGAAATAGCAAACAGGCTCCTTCAAATTCTAAATGAACCAGTAGCACCATCTTCTCCCTCAACCTGGATCTTGAGTAACTTGTGGTCAAGAACATGATGCCTGCGAAGACACATGAACCTTCTTCAGAGAAGCAGGACCCCTGAAGAGAGGCCAGCCATCCCCTCCTCCCCTCTCTCTTTCTCTCCACTGCCTCTTTCTCTTTGACTGACTAAACTGAAAGATGTTTTCAGAGCTTTCCTACCAGAGGCAAATTCAAAACTTTGAGTATCTCAGCAACACCTTTAAGAGAAGCTATGTGATTGCCTTCATAGCAGGGGGAAGCAGCAAATCAGAAATTAGAAAGAAGGCACGTTGACAGTGATTGATGCCCAAGGCTTTCTCCTGATTCGCTGATTAAACTCATCAATCTATATGCAGAAGATGTGTCCAAGGCAAATGGAGGCAACCAGCCTTAATGGATCTGGTTGTCAGAACTAAGGGGAAAAGGAGGCTCTCAGCTTGATGGTTTGCAGAAAATACAGGAAAACAGGGAGGCGTACCATGGGGAATGTGTGCGTCCAAGGGGGAGAAGCTCCAGGGACAGAGCGTGCCCCAGGAGGAGCGGTGAATGTGCTTGTCAAAGGAGTGGAGAAGTGAGGAATGAAAGATTCCCTGGAGAGTCCAAAAGATTTGCCAAGTTTCTCATTGGGAACCTGGAAGTCCTCAAGAGAATGTAGAGCCAGGGGCAAATCTGTTCTCTCCTTCCTTGCTGATTTAACTCTTTCTCGACTTATTAGATCCAAACCAAGGCTTATGTCCTTAAGGCAGCTTGTGCTGTGATGGATGCCTCTGACATCCCATCCCTTTGCAAGGCTGCCTGCCGAGGGGAGAGACTGCTCTGCGTGCATCTCCTACGGCACTGTCCTAGCCGCGCTGGGGCTTTCTGTTCTTCTGTTTGCTTGTCTTACCATTAGATGTTGGGCCCGTTGAGGACAGGGACCCATTACTCCCTTACGAGTACCTATCTTGGCAATTGACACTATATGAGCACTCACTGCCTATTTGGCAAGTAAATTGTTTTTTTCTCCGATTCTCAGTAGTCTGTATCTATTAATGTGTCTTCTTAGTGGGTTTTTCCTGGCTACTTCTCTAGCTTCTGTTCCCCTTCTCCTACCCTGCCCTAGATTCCCAGGGTTGCTGTAACAAATTACTACAAACAGGGGTGGCCTAAACCAACAGAAATATATTCCCTCACAGACCTGGGGGCTTTACATTTGACATCAAAGTGTTGGCAGAGTTGCAGACTCCAGGGAAGAATCCTTTCTGGTCTCTTCCCAGCTTCCCAGGGCTCCAGGAATCATGAGTGTAAGCTCTGCCTCTGTCTTCATGTGACCTTCTTTTGTGTGTGCTTGTGTTTTCTCCTTTTCTCTCTCTTGTGAGGATGTCTTGTTATTGGATTTGGGGCCTGTGCTAATCCAAGATGATCTCACCTCCAGATCCTTAACTGCATTTGCAAAGGCTCTTATATCAGGTAAGGTCACATTCTGAGGTCGTGAGTCCACCATTCAACCCACTGCAGCCCCGCCTCCACACCAGGTTTTTTTTTAGGCACGTGGTTTAACCAACACTAGATTCCATCTCCATTTCCAGAGCTGGATCGTTGGGTACAAGACAACCGTTATGTCCCAACCAGTGGGCACAGAAGTTAGTCTATCTGACGAGGGTCTCATGACTGCTCAGACCAACCCATGCCGGTGAGACTTGATTCCAAATGATCTTTATGGGAAGCAGATTCTTTTGTTTTCCTTGGAAATCTGGAGAAAAACATGTAGGAGGCCTGGGAGCTGCTGGCAGCCTTACTGGGGCTATGAAGAGAGACCCTGTGGAAGGATATAGGGCCTAGAAAAGAGGGACCTGGGAAAGAGGAGAGAAGGGAAGGGGGAGACAAGGGAAGGGAATCTAGAATTCACATCATGGTGGTCCAGTAGTCAAGAATCCACCTTCCCATGCAGAGGACATGGGTCCAAACTCTGGCTGGGAGCTATGACCCCACATACTGCGGGGGAAGTAAGCCCAAGCGCTGCAAGTACTGGAACTCTGCATTGGGGAATCCACAAGCTACATCTAGAGAAGCCTACGCACCTCCATAAAAGATCCACTTGCTGCAGTGAAGACCCCGCATGCTGCAGTTAAGACCCAATGCAGACAAATAATTAAATAAATAACATTTAATAAAAGAAAAAGAAGTCACACACTTTACTGAAGCCCAGGAAAAAGTTTTACCTGATTTTTAAGTAAACAGGTTACCTTTCCTAGCCAGCTAATCCTTCCTGTGTTCAGTCAGTTCAGATAAAGGATTCTGTTATTTGCCACTGAAGATTCCTGATTTATTTACAGACACTTTGGGGGAAAACGAAGCTCAAAGTGTGGATTATTGCAGAAAACTGTATGGAAATCTAATCTGCCTGTTAGCTATATATTCTTACATATCTTTGGCCACAGACCTTATTTTTAAATTAATACTCATAGTTTTAAGCTAGCTGCAAGCCTTCAGGGTGATGTTATTGATAATTTAATTTTTCTCTTCTATTTATTTCTGTGTTCATTTCATGATCAGTTCCACAGACTTCAACAATATTTTCAAGACCTTTCTCTGTTTGAAAAGTCTTTCCTGAGATAAGTGAGCTAACATTGAGGGAATTTAAGGAATCTCTACCATGTGCCCACACCAGACTGGATGTTTTCATAAACAATCTCATGTGCTCTCCAAAGCCAGACTGTGCATTATGTACAACTGCTCCTACCGGCAGGTATAGGAAGTGAAGCTCAGAATGTGTTTCATTGATGTGCTTCAGATTACCCAGCTAACATTCCATGCAATTAGGTACCAGCTCAGGTCTACACTACCTCAGATCCTACCAATCTACCCTCCAGGAGCCAAGCAGCAAAGGATAGGCTTGTAGTTTTCAGGGAGCTTAAAGTTTTGCTGAGGCAATAATACCAACATGTGTGGTTCAGTCTATTCCGATGAAAGAGTATATGTGTGCGCTCAGCTGCTCAGTGGTGTCTGACTCTTTTGTGACCCCATAGACTGTAGCCTGCCGGATTCCTCTGTCCACGGGATTTTTCAAGCAAGAATCCTGTAGTGGGTTGCCATTGCCTCCTCCAGGGGCTCTTCCCGCCCCAGGGATCACACCCCCACTCCCTGAGTCTCCTGCATAGGCAGGCAGAGTCTTTGCTGCTGACTCACCTGGGAAACCCAATGAAAGAATATTAGCCTGGAAGTTAGGTTATGTGGTGTCTTGACTCGGTGAAGGATCCATAGTTGTATTTTAGGAGTCTTGAGACTTCCTACATTGTGCATGGATTTTTATGGATGAACACAAATGTACATCTTTCTAGAGAGACAGTTTGTAGCTTTCTGTATACTCTTTTAGTTTCTAAAACCCCAACATATTCCAGAAAAGATGGTCTCTAAGGAATGGTGAAAATCAAGCAGGATTCTAATTGAGAGATGAATTGCAGAGGACTTTTTTATGTGCACTAATATCTCATAGAGTTTTTCTGATAGCTCAGTTGGTGAAGAATCTGCCTGCAATGCAGGAGACCCTAGTTTGATTCCTGGGTCAGGAAGATCCACTGGAGAAGGGATAGGCTATCCACTCCAGTATTCTTGGGCTTCCCTTATGGCTCAGCTGGCAAAGAATCCATCTGCAATGAGGGAGACCTGGGTTTGATCCCTGGATTGGAAAGCTACCCTGGACAAGGGAAAGGCTACCCACCCAGGTATTCTGATCTGGAGAATTCCAAGGACTCTACAGTCCATGGGGTCACAAAGAGTCAGAGAGGACTAAGCGACTTTCACTTTCAGTATCTCATAGATGGTGGCATTCAAGTGAGATAGGGAAGTGAGGGATGATGACTGTGAAAGATGGCTGGATGGGTTGAAGTCACCTGGAAGATGAGGAATGAGAAAGGATAGCCCAGACATTTCCATCACATGGGTCTTCCTGGAATTCAGTGTTACGTTTTTCAGCTCAAGCCAAAGAAAGGGAAGCCTTTGAGTTGCTGAGACAGCAAACTGTTCATTTGAGGAAGAGAAGCATCATCTTGAAAATTTTTATAGTCCAGAGAAGGCCAAACTGTCATCACCAGTCGTATCAAGCCAAAAGAATATTGACTTGAACTTCAAGAGAGATTTGGTAAGTTGGAAGGAAAGAGTGAGTGCCATTAAATGTACAGTGATCTTTTGGAGCAAAAATATGTATCGCTAGGAAATCTTGTTCTTCTTTATTCATGTTAGTGCATTATTGACAGACATGAAACCGTGGTGATGCATTGCTATGTGTTTTTTTCAAAACATCTTCTTCAAGTACCCAGCCTTCTTCTCTCCTGCTGACACAACCCCCTAGGCCCCCATCTGCTCTTTATTGGGCTATTTCAGCAGCCTCCCAGCTGGTCTGTCTACCTTTATTTATTTATTTTTTTCTCCAGCTCAAGTGGGGAGCATGTGGATGATCTAAGATCACAAGTCTATGTACAAGAGACTGTAACTTCCACGAGAAAAAAATACATAGCCTTCCCTGATGCCTGAGCTCCAGAACCTTCTATCTGGGTCCTTCTCAGTTCAAACAAGCCATTCCTTTAATATTCTTCACTGGTTGTATGTTACATGTCTTCTGACAGAGTCTCCTGTCCTTAACATGGCTTCCTGGGCTTGGCAGGTCCTATCCTCACCTCTCTGCTTTCTCCTCCTTACCATCCCTGTGACCCTCGATGCTGGTAGTATTTCCCAGAGGGTAGGGGAAAGGCAGAGTGGGAGGCCCCCTGTGAGGAACAATGTCTGATATGCAGGTGGGTTGGATCGGTAGGAGTCTGTTTCCTTCCCTCCGAGGCTCAGGGGGTACAAAGGTGGACTCTTTCCTGGCCATTTATTTTTATTATTTTATTACTTTTACATTTGACTCAATGGACATGAGTTTGGGCAAACTCCAGGAGATAGTGAAGGACGGGGAGGCCAGGCACGCTGCAGTCCATGGGATCTCAAAGAGTTGGACACAAATTAGCGACTAAACAACAATTTTTATAGTGATAATCATGACTAACACTATTATCATTTTAGGTATGAAGGATTTATTTCATATCTTTTTGGTTATTTTTAGCAACTTTCACTGCCACACAGCAGAAAGAATAATTACCTGCCCTGTGACAGCTATATTATGACCAAGATGAAAAGGAGACTCTTTGCTGACAAATTCAAGCACTGTGTCTTTATATCTGTGTTGTATGAGGGCTGGTGATGTCTTTGAAGATTATGAACAAAGTAGTGGAAAAAGACAACGCTCATGAGAGGACATCAAAGAGAAACTATAGAACACATATACACACTTTTGTGAGCTGCTTCTCTGCATTCAGTTCAGTTCAGTTTCTCAGTCATGTCTGATTCTTTGTGACCCCATGGACTGCAGCACCCCAGGCTTTCCTGTCCATCACCAACTCCTAGAGTTTACCCAAACTCATGTCCATTGAGTCATTGATGCCATCCAACCATCTCATCCTCTGTCATCCCCTTCTCCTCCAGCCTTCAATCTTTCCCAGCATCAGGGTCTTTTCAAATGAGTCAACTCTTTGCATCAGGTTGCCAAAGTATTGGAGTTTCGGCTTCAACATCAGTCCTTCCAATGAACACCCAGGACTGATCTCCTTTAGGATGGACTGGTTGGATCTCCTTGCAGTCCAAGGGACTCTCAAGAGTCTTCTCCAACACCACAGTTCAAAAGCATCAATTCTTTGGTGCTCAGCTTTCTTCACAGTCTAACTCTCGCATCCATACGTGACCCCTGGAAAAACCATAGCCTTGACTAGGTGGACCTTTGTTGACAAAGTAATGTCTCTGCTTTTTAATACTCTGCATTAGGGGTGAAATAAACATCGCATGTAATTGTCATAATAGTGCTACCAGGTCAATACCATTATTATACATATTTTATTGATGAGAAGACAGGGGTTTCAAGATGGATGGCTTGGAAGGTCAAAGAGAAAGAAGAAACAGAAGCTGGCTGAATCTGTCAGCTTTCATAGGAACTACTTGGAAAGCATCTCTGTCTGGGCCATGAGACTGTGCACTGGTACTAAAGCAATTTCCAACCAGTTTAACACATTCTCTAACAAACCAGTGAAATGACACTTGGCCTCCCCCTGAGGTCTTAACCTTTTAGCCTGAGAGCCAGTCCTCTGATTTATACTTGCATGTGGCCACAGGGGCTCACTCTTGCTCTGACCTAATGACCTGCCTGAGAATCATCCCGCTGACTAGAGGAGCTTCTGGGGTCTAGGTTTTACTACCAAGCTGATGTCAAGTGTCAGGGCTGATTTATCAAGTTAAACGGCTGATGATAAAGTAAAAGGCATCTTTTCTTATCTTTGTACCTGCTCTCTCTACTCCCACCACCCCTAACTCTACTCGAGTGCTGCTCCATGAATCTTCCTTAAGCCCAGCTGTGGGCATGTGTTTTCCCCTTTTGCTTCTTCCTTCAGTGGGTCTTCAAATTGTTTGGCTTTCTTTCAGAGTGGTTAAACAATTCTGAAAATGCTGGCAGTTTTGTGTTAATTCCAGTCCCTTTAGATTCTTACATGGGTCATTGCCTCTTAACTTTTACTGTCCAATAGGGTTGCCACTATTTAAATTAGTTAAAATTAAATAGAATTCAACACTCGGTTCCTCTTTTCAGTACTCAGTGACCGCATGGGGCTGCCACATGGACAGTGAAAATCTGGGACGTTCTATCTTTGCAGAAAGTTCTATTGAATGATGCTGTCCTAAATCCTATGTATAGGCTTCCCTGGTGGTTCAGTGGTAAATAATCCATCTGCCAATGCAGGAGATACAGGTTCGATCCCTGGGTTGGGAAGATTCCCTGGAAAAAGAAATAGCAATCCACTCTAGTATTCTTGCCTGGAAAATCCCATGGGCATAGGGGCCTGGAGGGCTACAGTCCATGGGGTTGCAAAGAGTCAGACACGACTTAGCGACTGAACAACAGCAAGAAGGACAATGAAGTCAAGGGACTGAGCCGGTTTCACTCTGTAGGATGCATGTGAGTCACGCAAACATCTGGAGCAGGTGCATGGGGAGGTGCAGAGTGTTTCAGATGGGGAAGACCACCCATGTTAGGAGGGAGCAAACCACTTCCTAAGCAATAAGCCTCAGACCAGAGGGTCTATAGGGCAGAGGGCAAGGGGGAAAAGCATGTGTGAGCGCCATGCAGATACTGAACATGAACCAGGATGAGCATGACACTTATCATTCAAACAGGGACCCTTGAGATCATAAAAGCAGGTGCTTCTCATGATTATGCTGGGATGATAGGCATGCCCTGAGACTATACCGGGCAAACTGGAGTGTGTGGTCACCCCACTTTATCCTAAGACAATAAAAACTCATTGAGTCATGCAAAGCTGAGAAATGGCCTGAGCAGATTTGCATTCTAAAAGGATCTCTGTCCAAACTATTGTATAGAGGATGAGTAAACAACAAGGTCCATCTGTCTAGAGCACAGGGCACTATATTCAATATCCTCTGATAAACCATAATGGAGAAGAATATGATAAAGAAGATGTGCATGTATAGCTGAATCACTGTGCTATAGAACAGAAATTATCACACCACTGTAACTCAACTACACTTCAAAAAAATAAAATTAAAAAGTGATCTCTAGTTCCAATGCATTGCTGCAAAGTGGGTAGCCGGAATTTTATGTAGTGAGAAGACTGTTATTCGGAGTGGGATAGTGAGAATAAGAATAGAGAGAAGCAGCCTGGTTCAGGAGATAGTATAGAGTGGGGAAAGGAAATGTACACCTTTGTCATCTGCTGGGGAGGGGGAGAGGGGGAGGCAGGGCCTCTGCTGGGCCTTCAGGAATAGGTTGGCCACACTGGAAGATGGGCAAGGAGTTCACGGTGGATATTTGAGTTAACAGTGATCCTGGCACCTTACCCTCAATGCCCTTGGCTTTCCCACCTTCTATACAAACTTCCCTCATAGCTCAGTTGGTAAAAAATCTGCCTGCAAAAAAAAAAAAAATCTGCCTGCAATACAGGAGCCCTGAGTTTGATTCCTGGGTCGGGAAGATCCTCTGGAGAAGGAAATGGCAGCCCACCCCAGTGTTCTCGCCTGGAGAATCCCATGGACAGAGGGGCCTGGCAGGCTACAGTCATGGAATCACAAAGAGTCGGACATGACTTAGTGACTAGACCACCACACAAATGTGACCCCCAAGTTCTATCTCCAACACCAGATTTGCTCTCTGACTAGTTACTAGTGTTCTGACTGCCTTCTACACGTATAGTTAAGATTGGCAAAATATTTCAAAAATGCGACTCCTGCCTGAGACATTGAATAGACTGAACATCTGCTAACATTTTCTGAAATAGGAAAATCAATGATAAATCGATAGACTCATAGCTGTTTTTCTCCTGAACAGAGAATTAGGTGGCATTAAAACGGGCAGAATTAGCATTCTAGCAACAGCCTCTTGAATTATAGAGTACTCAGCAGCTCGCGCCACAGTACCTTGTAATTTAGAGTTCTTTATCTTCCCATGTTGTGTTTGGTCCTGGTTTCTAGTTTTCTTTTATTCGGAGTTAGTCATCACGTTTACTGTCTTTCCTGGCATTGTTTATAAGGGCCTGGCTCCTTCACGGAGCAGATTCACGCAGCATACTATATTTGGGTCTTAAATAGATCACAGGCTGAGAAACTGCACATTATCCCAAGCAATTCATTTAATATTTTATCAAGAAAATGTAATTAGGAATTTCTGAAAACAAGTTGCTAGACAATCAGGGGAAACAGCCACAACCAATTTGTAAGATGGGTTGTGGGTAGCACTTCTTGGGAAGCTGGGCCGGGACTTGAAAACTCTCTTATTGGGATGTAATTCTGTGACTCTCTTCCACTGACTTGCAGGGAAGTGAACACAATTTCCTGACATGTGCAGAGGAGACACGAGAGATAAAAAGCAAACAGAAAGGCATGCTTGAATAGCCCACTTTAATTAAATTCAATTTATAACACCATCTTATTTTGAGACTTGGAGTAATTTGCAGAGTGGAAGGCTGGTTGAAGGACTCAGGTCAAAAAAGGCACAGGTACCTGAGGCTGAGGCAGGAGGGAGGCCAAGTGCCTGGGAGGGAAAGGGTCAGTCTACATGAAGCCCCTGGGAAAATCTCCTGCACAGGCATCCCTCCAGCTTCATCCTCAGGAGGGAGAGTGGGAAGCCCTGTGTCCGGGTCCAGGGCTGGAAGTGCACACACTTCTGTGTGTGTGTTTGCAGGTGAGCACAGAGGCCCTCCTGTGTTCATCCAGACCCCTCCCACTTCTTGCTGGACTCCGCCTCATCTTCCAGTCACCACCCTCCTTACGGTTTGGGTGACCACGTGACCTATTCCGGCCAATGCAATGCGAGCAAACCCCAGGGAGCTTTTCTGAGGTCTGGGCCCAGGAGCCTCCTTTCCTCTTCCGCATTCTCTGCGTCAGGGTCAGCAGAGGCTGAGCAAAGCTGCCGGCCAGCTGCCACCCACGGCTCGCTTCTCTAGTGCCCAGAGGCCAAGGACAGCTTTTATTGTCCTTGTTTCAAAGGCCGAAGGAAAAAAAAAAGAATATTGTGTGATATGTAAAAATCACAGAAAATTACATGAAATTTTAGTGTTCATACATAAAATTTTATTGGCACATAGCCATGACCCTTTGCTTTTGTATTGCCTATGGCTGTTTTCACACTGCAATGCTGGGTTGAGTAGGTGCCAAGGAGAAAGCCTCTTCCTCCACAAGCTATATATATTTTAAAATATATTACACTAAGTCATATTATATTATATTTATTGCATTATTCTGTATTGTTTCATGTATTTTCTATTTTCAAATTATAAATGGACAATAATAAATTATATATATTGTTAATAACTTATCAATTATTTATATTATTTTTATATCATAAATATAAAATCTATTATACTTAGAGTATAATTCTCATATTTGTATATTATTCTTATATAATTTATTGATATTTTATAAAGTATATGATACTAAAATATACAAAATATATTATATTTGTATATATGTACACACACATTATATATGTAGCATATATAATATATATGCACAAGTATATATACATATATAATTAAATATATAATTATATATGCATATAATTATATATGTTTTGAAACTATACAGTCCATGGAATTCTCCAGACCAGAATATAGGCATGGGTAGCCTTTCCCTTCTCCAGGGATATATGTATATAAATATATATAGTGTATATTTGTATACCTGCATTGGGCTTTCACAGTGGTGCAGTACTAAAGAATTTGCCTGCCAGTGCAGCAGACACAAGAGATGTAGTTTCAATCCCTGGGTTGGGAAGATTCCCTGGAGTAGGAACTGGCAAACCACTTCAGTACTTTTGCCTGGAAAATTCCATGGTCAGAGGAGCCCGGCAGGCTATAGCCCACGAGGTCGCAAAGAGTTGAACATAACTGAGGATACAGACTCGCACACATACCCGTGTTCTGTGGATATATGATACTTTTTGTTGTTAAGTCACTGTGTTGTGTCCAACTCTTTTGTGACCCCATGGACTCTAGCCCACCAGGCTCTCCTGTCCATGGGATTCTCCAGGCAAAAATACTGGGGTGGGTTGCTGTTTTCTTCTCCAGGGGATCTTCTTCACTCATGGATCAAACTTGCTTCTCTGACACTGAACGACAGGAGGGTTCTATACCACTAAACGACCAGGGAAGCCCACAAAGTTTTTATAAATATACAAAAATATTATAGCATATAAGTAATATACCATATATACATATATAACAGATTTTATATGTTTTCTATTTCATATATTTTAATATATTATGCAGATATGTTTATTACTTATAAATTTATAAGTAATATAGTTATACATATAATACAGCTATGTATATAGTTATAGATAATAAACATTACATGTAAAATACATATCATATATATATATATTTGTAATGGAAGGAAAGACTCATGTAGGCAGAAGTACTTAGGATCCATAAAAACCTTGTTACAGTTCTGTTTGTAACAAGATTTTAAGCGACTGTAATATGGCCATAACATATTCTATTCAATCAATTCTCTATTATTGGACATTTGGGAGTTTTCACAGTTGTGGCTGAAATAAAAATAGTAAGTTGAACACGCTTCAGTGTAAGTTGCTGAATATAACCACATTTACTTTTTTGGAACTACTCTTCTTGCACACTTTGTCTTCTAAAAGTATCCATTGCAAAGACCCTGAAAATATTATGGGCACCGTGCCTGCTGCATGTCAAAAATAAAAAGCGGCCCTGGTTGTAAAGGAATCTTTAAATTCTCACTGTGAGTGAATAGTCAGATTTTACATGTTGGACTTTCAGGGGTGGGACTTTGGATACATATTCTCATGTTTCCTTTTTCTTTTTAAAAACCATCAATTCTCAGGTGATCCACACAAGTTACCTTTAATTCTCAGATGAAAATTGCTCAATCATGTCTGATTCTTTGCAAGTACATGGACTGTAGCCTGCCAAGCCCCTCTGTCCATGGGATTCTCCAGGCAAGAATACTGGAGTGGGTTGCCATTCCCTTCTCCAGGGGATCTTCCCAAACCAGGGATCGAACCCAGATCAAACTCAGCCATCAGGGAAGCCCATGAAGACTGGAGTGTGTAGCCTTCCCTTCTCCAGGGCATCTTCCTGACCCAGGGATTGTACCAGGGTTTCCTGCATTGCAGGTGGATTCTTTACCGGATGAACTACCAGGGAAACCAATGCTTTATTATAATTAAGAAAAAGTAGACATGAGCTTTCTAAGACATAAGCTTGATTGTGTACCTTCCCTCCTCAGGTCCCTCCCCAGATCTGTTTTCGGTAGCTGTTGTTTCCTCCTGTGTGCCACAGGGGCCTTTGCATCAAAACCGTTGGTGTCAGGTCTTAGGTTTGTCTTTAATCCATTTCAAGTCAATTTTTGTGAGTGATGTGTAAGATAGGGGTCCAATTTCCTTTTCTCCTTGTGAATATATACATATAGGCTTCAGAATTGCTAAAAGGCTAGATCTCAAATATTCTTATCATCAAAAAGAAACAACAATTACATGAGATGACAGAGGTGTTTCCTATCAGCTATTGGGGTGTTCTGGGTGGGGGGCATGGCCAAAGGGGGGTCTGTGGAGTGTTTTCTTCTAGACACCACCTGATCCTGGAGTATCACCACACTGTCCCCCACTTTCATCAGGGTCACTTGGGAGAGAAAGCCCAGGGTGGCCAGAGGGGCGGGGGCAGGAACAGAGGCTGACACAAGCGGTGATCACGTGCAAGGTGTAGATGCACCACACTGGGTGGGCACCTTACATGGACACAATGTTACAGGTCAATTACATCTCAAAAAAACAAACGAAACAAACCATTTGGTGACAGGTTAAAAACGTAGTTTGCAGAATGATCACTTAGCCCATCGCAGTCACTGGAGCTAGGACCCAGGAACTGGCATTTCTTTCTCTATGATATTTCCCCCACACATGTTTCTTCCTCCTCTCACCTGGTACTGCCCCTTTGGTTTGAGGGTGATGTTTCTGCTGTGTGCCCAGGAGGTACACCGCATACACATACACACACACTTTGTGTTTTTGGTAGTTTTCTTTCGACCTGGAATGTTGCTACTTACCCTTCCAGTCCCAACCAGAATGTCTTGCTTTAAGGATACCCGGTTCTGTGCATGCTAAGTCGCTTCAGTCGTCTTCAACACTTTTGTGACCCCATGGACTGTAGCCCGCCAGGCTCCTCTGTCCATGGACCTTCCCAGGCGAGAATACCGGATTGGTTGCCATTTCCTTCTCCTGCGGATCTTCCTGACCCAGGGATCCAACCAGCATCTCCTGCATTGGCAGGTGGATTCTTTACCAATGAGCCACTAAGGAAGGCCACTAAAGTATTTTACCTAATGATTTCAACCTTATTATGATTTTGTTTTTATATGGGTATGTTGGTTTTAGAAGGAAACCACAAACAGAAGGTAACTTCAGAAATAAATACATTGCTGACAAAAGCCTGAGGTCTGCTCTGGGTCAGGTTGGCAGCCAAAGACAGGTTGAAAACAAATTAGCACTTCTTTCCCTCCTTCCTTTTCTTTCTTGCTTTCCTCTCCATTAAAAAAAAATTATCTTGAAATAATTTTAGTTTCACATAAAAGTTATAAAAATAGTGCAGAGGTCCTGTGTACCCTTTATCCAGCTCCCCCCCAGTGATGACATCTTATGTAATAATACATAGTTCAATTATCAGAACTAGGAAGTTAACATTGATATGATACTAAGTAATCCAGAGAGGTTATTCTTATTTCACTGTTGTTTAAACACACTCATTTATTTATTTTTGGATTTTAGTTCTATGAGATTTTGTCACATTTACAGATTTGTGTATCTACCATCACAATCAGTATAGAAAACTGTTCTTTCACCCCAAGGAAACTGCATTGAATGAATTAATAAAATAGTAAATTAATATATAGATAAGACCTCATTTCCTGGATCATTGGAAGACTTGATTTAGTGATATCATAGCCTGAATGAGCATTTCATGATAGAACACATTTTTGAGGATGATACCAACTCAGTAATGAAAATCAATACTTGAATCTGGACAATTACTACTTCACACAGCAGACATGGTACCCCATGCCAGTTCTCAGTCAAATCAATTTAATTAACCAAAAAAGGTAGTTGTTATGGCAACAATGCTACTAATCTGTCTCAGCAAATACTCAGTGTAATTGACCTGTTGCTAGGCAACAGCCAATAGGTTGGATGACAGATGATGACAAATTTCATCTGGTGCAGATGTTGCTATTCAGTCACAAATTAGGTCTCTGGTCAAGGAGAGGTTTCCCAGACAGCGTCATCCAGATATGGATATAATATTCCAAAAGATCTACTATGGCAGTGATATGCAGAAGGAACCCGAACCCATGTTTTATAGGCTAAAAATCTAGCAAAGTAGGTATTATGGAAATTAAGACCAAGATGTGCATACTTGCTAAGTCCTCTTGAAAATAATATCATCATTTTAGATTTTTGTAGGCTTGCTCAATCTCTGATTATTCTCACCTTTATCTTTTGGTGTAAAAATAAAATATACACTTATCAATATATACCTCTGAAATGTAAAATAAATCTTTGGAAATAAGACCCATAGAATCATGTCATTCAACAATTTCATACCCTGGGAGAGCTGTCCCCACCCTCTCTCTCCCCGCTGGTACTCTCATTCCTGAGTGCCTATAATTTTCTATTTAAATTTTTATTTGCTTTCATTTGGGGAAACCAATGAATGATTTCCCAGATCCCTAAATAACAGACATAGTTCTTATTGTCTGCCTCCTTTAAGCTGTAAATATGTGATATATTCAAATGAGTGCCAAAAGAAATAAAAGAATAAGAATTTTTTTTTTAAAACAATGCACTGCCCTTTGACCCATCCATAGCCCACAAAACTTCAGAGGTGGGCCCACTTGCTGGCTGAGCTGATGCCTGATGGTGATACTGAGAGTCTGACTCTGGGGGAAGCTGTGTTTTGTAGCTATGGCATCATGGCATACAGATGAGGCTCAGACTCTGAAGATGAGGGTCAAGCTCATCTCTGATGCTCTCTGCCGCACGGCCATGGGTGAATCACTTCTTCCTCTGGCTTCTGGGGGATCCGATAAGTCCTTCCCAATTCCTTGGGACTAACCGTATGGTTCTGCTGAGGCATCTTGTGTCGCTGGCCACAGGGGACTTAGTGGAAGAATTTGGCATTACATCCTGCACCATTCTGTCCCCCACCCCTTAGAGCAAGGAGGGTGTGGGACAGCTGCCCGGCAAGCAGACAATGTTATGAACATTGGTAGCTGAAGGTACCTATAGCAAGGCCAGGACGATAGCCATGCCAATATTACTGCTATTGTTATTGCCATTACTATTATTACTGTTACTCTTATTGTTCTTCACAGAACTCTGCTTGGAGGGTAAAAACTGCCTCTTTGATTCACAAAGTGAGAAGTCTAGACAGTACTGTAATTAAGTCAGAGGAGGAGGGGAAGAGAAAGTGAAGGAAGAGTGAAGAGGATAATAAGAAGAGGAAGGGAGGGAGGGAAAAAGAGAAGAAGAGGGAGGGCGAGGGAGGAAGGGAAACTTGTTGGGAGTGCAATTCGGATACATTGGAAACATACATCGAAGTGTCCTCTTCTGACAGTGCACACTCTGGCTATTTGTCCGGTATTTGAATATATATTTGGTTTCTTTGCAGCAGTTCAATGCCATCCACTAAAAATTATTGCATAAGGGGAAGCTAATTTGGGAGGAGCAATTTTCTCAGAACTGACTGCAGAAACAGCCATACAATTATCTCAACAGAGCACTTAGAACCGTGCTGAAAGGGCCGTGCCTTCTGATTTACCCTCGTCTCCTGCATCACGGCTTCATTTCCTGCAACCAGTCACTCCCGGAATGAGACAGACCGAGGGTTCACCTCCTGAAAATGACCACCAATCAGGGAATGCCCAAGGGGTCTAAAACTCTCTCCCTCTTTGCCCTTAAATCCTCCCCTCTCTCAGCAGACTGATTTATGAAGCAGGTGCCTCCACTGTGGAAACCTGATGTCACCACCTGCCTTAATGTAAAAGGAGGCTTTAGTCAAACTCTCTTACTTCTTTGAGATCCAACTGATCAGTATTTCAGACAGAAAATGTTTGCAGGTGTAGTTTGTAAAATGCCATACAGATATAAGATGGGCCTAGATGTCTACAGTAGAAATAGCTAGAACAATACTTGGACATGCTCTTCTTTATCTTGAACTTGAGAAAAAGAGTGTGTACATGTATGTTCCAAGCACTAGGGTTGAGGCTAGGAGTGGGTGCTCAGCACTCTAGCCCTAGGGTTTGACTAGCCTGGCAAGTGACTAGCTGGGAGAACCTGCGCATGACACTTAATTTCCCTAAACTTCAGTTTATTCTTTTGTAAACTGAGGGAATTCACAGGGCTTCCTTTACAAGGTCAAGGCAAAGATTCAAGGCTTCCATCTGGGCAAAGTGCCTGCACATAGTTCCCATCCCCAAAATGTTGACCATCATTATTATTAATATCATTGGGCTCTCCTGACAAAAATCCCATGAGGTTGGCATACCCCACCTTTTCCCTGAGGAGGAAAAGGAGGCTGAAGAGGTGAAATAGCTTGCCCAGTGTCACCCCTGATAAGGGAAGGCAGGGGCCCAAACCCAGGCTGCTTCCAAGGCCCACCCTCTATCCCGGCAGCTTAATGAGGGTTTCAGCTTCACGCTTCTCTCCCCTTGATTAGGTGTTAAATATTTACCATCTTGCCTTTCTTCCTCTCTACCCTCTTTAAAAACGGTTTAATTAAAATCATTCATTGAGCTCATGATAAAAATATGTAAATGTGATGATTTTTGTGAAATGAATCCATTGTTTCCCTTTCATTCCCAGAGGACTGTGGATGGAGAGGATAGAGTCAGGGCTTCCAGTGAATTTGAACGAGCGAGCATTTGATAATACATCGTGGAACTGATTTCAAGGTCTGGTGGCCACAGGACCCAGCAATTCATGTGTTGTGAAGCACAGCTGGATTTCCAGGCAGGGGCTGGGGGTGTAGTGGGAACATCGCCTCCGTGTTTCTGGGAAAACAGAGTGGAATGCGCTTGAAGAGGCAGAGCTGGAGGGAACCCATTTGCACTTCGCAACTTCTGCCTGGGCTGGTCCTCCCCCCGCTCACCTGCCTGAAGGTAACCTGGGTGGCTTTGCCTCGTTTCTCTCTGAGTCCACAGCCGCCCATCAGCCACTGATCTGGCCTTTCCTTCGTACTCCCACCTGTCCCGTGGTCCTGCCTGGTGGGTGGCCTGAGGATAGCACAATGCACTTCCTTTGTTTCTTAAGCGCTTGATCTATGTTATGTACTGGGGGTTCAAGTCCTTGCTTTCAACATATTATTTGCCCTCTGAGAGTCAGTGAGCCTGGCCGTGATAGACCACTGCAAGCAACTATATGCCAATAAAATGGACAACCTGGAAAACATGGACCCAGTCTCAGAAAAGTGCCATCTCCCAAGACTGAATGAGGCAGAAATAGAAAGTATGAACAGACCAGTCGCCAAGTACTGACATTGAAACTGTGTGAAGCTCTTACGGGCCTGGAGGCAATGCAAACTTCTGCTCACAGTCCAGGGCTCAACCCCATGGCTGCCTTGCAGGGGAACTGGGAAGTGGAGTCCAGTCCTGTCCTCGAGAGGAAGGGGAGCTTAAAGGCTACAGTGAGGGCCACGCCGGTGTCCTGTGGGTCTCCTTACGGCGTGAAGTCCTTGAGGACACGGGTGACGGCACTGAACCGCACGTGCTGAGCACCTTGCCCAGTGCCTGGTGCCGCTGTGTAAGTGGTGAACACTCCCCGGGGGAAAATGAGCAAGCGAATCAGTGATTAAACAAATGAAGCTGTGATATAATGGTCAAAACCGTGGATACAGCCTCCCACCATTGGGTTCTGCTGCTGCTACTGCTGCTAAGTCGCTTCAGTCATGTCCGACTCTGTGCGACCCCATAGACGGCAGCCCACCAGGCTCCGCCGGCCATGGGGTTTTCCAGGCAAGAGCACTGGAGCGGGTTGCCATTTCCTTCTCCAGTGCATGAAAGTGAAAAGTGAAAGTAAAGTCACTTCAGTTGTGTCCGACTCTTCGCGACCCCATGGACTGCAGCCCACCAGGCTCCTCCGTCCATGGGGTTTTCCAGGCAAGAGTACTGGAGTGGGGTGCCATTGCCTTCTCCAGCATTGGGTTCTAGTACATGATTTAGTCTATTTTGCTCTGTTGGACAACACAGAAGGGAAGTGTAGAGTAACTTGGACATCTCCCAATCTTTCTGGTACTTTTCAACATTTCAGTTGAAACTTCTGTTTTCTTGCACTCCTCTTCTCTAGACAAAAGCTTCATGGGGAGAGGTTCAGCCCCTTTAGGAGGTGTTCTTATTATGGTATCTATCCCTCCGTCCGAATCATCCCAGTTTCTTCCAACCGTGCCAATGTTGTCTTTCCTTCCACAATCACAGAGAAGATGACATGAAGCCATAACTTGCACCCTGAGTACCAAACTGCTCCTGGGAAATCTCTTGTTTCAGACATCTGAATGTTGTCCTTGATGTAGAAACAGACTTTTAAAAAATGTATAAAAACTTTTGTATCTTAAAAAATTCAGGCCTTCAGGAGCATTCACTTTGAGAACCCACGGACTATAACCCACCAGGATTCTCTGTCCTTGGAATTCTCCAGCAAGAATAATGGAGTGGGTTGCCACTCCCTTCTCCAGGGATCTTCCCAACCCAGGGATCAAACCTGGGTTTCCTGCACTGCAAGCAAATTCTTTACAGCGTGAGTCACAAGGGAAACCATATATATATATACATATATATGTAAATGTGTATATACACATGCATCTGGTAAAACAATGATTCCAAATAATCCCTTTTTCCCAAATAGGAGATGCAAATAAAAAATTTCAGTCAACTTGAAAATATAAACTTTTAGAAATGAAGATGAAATAGTCAAACGTCTACTTACATTTATTTCATTAATTTATTTAAGCATTCATATTTAAAACAGCTAAAAACCATCACTTATATTAATACTATGAATGAAATAAATCTTTCAAATAAATAAACACAGACTACTCGGCATTTAGCAATCACTTTGTCAATTTGCATGTTTTTTTCGGTTTAATTTGTTTGTTTGGAATTTTACAAAATCAAGACTTTTTTAAAGATAGTGCATCAATAGTACTTACTTTAGCTGTTCAGCTCACGAATTATCCCCTTGAGAATTCTCGAAGAAAATGAATATTTTAAGAATCTTGTTTCTCAAGAATTCCTCTCTACTCCCCCTAATTTTAAGAAACACAACTTTTTGAGTAATGAAAGCAATCATTTATAAAACTTGAGAATTCCTGATTTCTATTTATACTGCGAACATGATTTTCAAAAAGAGAAACTTACAGATCTGTAATAATTGTAGTTAAAAATACCTCTTCGGCTTCGGAACATTCAGAGTAATTTTAAGAGATTATTGACCACACTGGTAAGGAGCAGAAAGAACTCCTTTGGGAGAGTTAAACCAGGTTAGAACATGGGGAAAATATCTAAAAATTGGCTTAAACTATTTTTTTGTCCTGCACTAAATAATTGAGAGGTTTTCTATGTAATTGAAAACCCACACAATTACTTCTTTTCTGAGGGTCAGTTTTGGGGGAAATGCATCACTTTATACTCAAGTACATAGGAGAGTGACAGAGTTTTCTGCCCCAAATGTTGATGGGCCGTGAGGATGGAAACTGACCCGAGGGTCACTTTAACATCTTTCCTCTTCCTCCTACCAACATTTTCAGTCTGCTGAATATGATGTAAAGGAGGAAATGCAGGAGTGAGTGATTTTTAATTCGTTAGATAAGACATACTCTCGTTGGAACCGTGTTGCCTAATAGACATCTGATGTGAGACATACACACAGTCGTAAGCTGTCAAGTAGCTCTTGAAAAAGGTAAAAAGGAAGCAGGTCAGATTAATTTTAGTAATGTATTTATTGAGCACAAAACATTATAATTTTTACATGAAGTCAACATGAAAAGCATTTGTGAGATGTTTTCTATTCACTTTTTGGTGATAAGTCTTAGAAATCTAGTGTGGATTTTACACTTACAGCGCTCTCAATTTGGACCCACAGTGTTGCAAAACTTGATAGACATCTGTGATTGCACGCATGCATAGTCGCTTCAGCTGTGTCCGATTCTTTATGACACCGTGGACCATAGCCTACCGGGCTCCTCTGTCCGTGGGATTTCCCAGGCAAGAATACTGGAGTGGGTTGCCATGCCCTCTTCCAGGGGACCTTCCAGGGATTGAACCTATGTCTCATACATCTCCTGCATTGCAGGTGGATTCTTTATAGCTGAGCTACGGGGGAGGCCTAGCATCTGTGGTTAGTGTCTAAAATACTGGAGAGTACAGTTATGGAGATAAGAATATATATATACACATATATATATTTTATTTCTTATAAGAATAAGAGTATAGCATATATATATGTATATATATTTATGTATATTATTTTGTCTATTTTTATACTTATTATTATATGTATACTCTGTATATGAATATATATTCTATATATAAGAATATATTCTATACATATTCTTATATCTATTTCAATATATGTTTTATATATATTTATTCATATATATACATATAAGAAGAAATAGTTTAAGAATATATATTTTTGTGTCTACTTCTATATATATTTTACATATAGCTATTCTTTTTTTTAACTTATATGCAAAGTACATCATGCGAAATGCCAGACTGGATGAAGCACAAGCTGGAATCAAGATTGCCGGGAGAAATATCAGTAACCTCAGATATGCAAATGACACCACCCTTGTGGCAGAAAGTGAAGAAGAACTAAAGAGCCTCTTGATGAAAGTGAAAGAAGAGAGTGAAAAAGTTGGACTAAAACTCAGCATTTAGAAAACTAAGATCAGGGCATCTGGTCTCATCACTTCATGGCAAATAGATGAGGAAACAATGGAAACAGTGAGAGACTTTATTGTTTGGGCTCCAAAATCACTGCAGATGGTGACTACAGCCATGAAAATAAAAGATACTTGCTCCTTGGAAAGAAAGCTATGACCAACTAGACAGCATATTAAAAAGCAGAGACATTACTTTGCTGACAAAGGTCCATCTAGTCAATGCTATGGTTTTTCCAGTAGTCATATGTGGATGTGAGAGTTGGACTATAAAGAAATCTGGGAGCCGAAGAATTGATGTTTTTGAACTGTGATGTTGGACAAAACTCTTAGGAGTCCCTTGGATAGCAAGGAGATCAAACTGGTCAATCCTAAAGGAAATCAGTCCTAAATATTAATTGGAAAGACTGATGCTGAAGCTTAAGTGCAATACTTTGTCCACCTGATGTGAAAAGCCAACTCACTGGAAAAGGCTTGATGTTGGGAAAGATTGAGGGCAGAAGGATAAGGGGGCAACAGAGGATGAGATGGTTAGATAGTATCACCAACTCAGTGGATATGAATTTGAGCAAACATCAGGAGATGCTGAAGGACAGGGGAACCCGGCATGCTGCAGTCCATGGGGTTGCAAAGAGTTGGACACAACTTATCAAGTGAACAACGACAACCTGAAAATACCTGATATATATATGAATTCTCCAAGCCAGGCTTCAGCAATACGTGAGCCGTGAACCTCCAGATGTTCAAGCTGGTTTTAGAAAAGGCAGAGGAACCAGAGATCAAATTGCCAACATCCAATGGATCATAGGAAAAACAAGAGAGTTCCAGAAAAACATCTATTTCTGCTTTATTGACTATGCCAAAGCCTTTGACTGTGTGGATCACAACAAATTGTGGAAAATTCTTCAAGAGATGGGGATACCAGACCACCTGACCTGCCTCTTGAGAAACCTGGATGCAGGTCAGGAAGCAACAGTTAGAATTGGACATGGAACAACAGACTGGTTCCAAATAGGAAAAGGAGTATGTCAGGGCTGTATATTGTCACCCTGCTTATTTAACTTATATGCAGAGTACATCATGAGAAACACTGGGCTGGAAGAAGCACAAGCTGGAATCAAGATTGCCAGGGGAAATATCAGTAATCTCAGAAATGCAGATGATACCACCCTTATGGCAGAAAGTGAAGAAGAACTAAAGAGCCTCTTGATGAAAGTGAAAGAGGAGACTGAAAAGGTTGGTAAAGCTCAACATTCAGAAAACTAAGATCATGGCATCTGGTCCCATCATTTCATGGCAGATAGATGGGGAAACAGTGGAAACAGGGGCTGACTTCATTTTTCTGGGCTCCAAAATCACTGCAGATGGTGACTGAAGCAATGAAATTAAAAGACGCTTACTCCTTGGAAGGGAAGTTATGACCAACCTAGATACCATATTAAAAAGCAGAGACGTTACTTTGCCACAAAGGTCTGTCTACTCAAGGCTATGGTTTTTCCAGTGGTTGTGTATGGATGTGAGAGTTGGACTATGAAGAAAGTTGAGCACAGAAGAATTGATGCTTTTGAACTGTGGTGTTGGAGAAGACTCTTGAGAGTCCCTTGGACTGCAAGGAGATCCAACCAGTCCATCCTAAAGGAGATCAGTCCTGGGTGTTTATTGGAAGGACTGATGTTGAAGCTGAAACTCCAATACTTTGGCCACCTCATGTGAAGAGCTAACTCATTTGAAAAGACCCTGATGCTGGGAAAGATTGAGGGCAGGAGGAGAAGGGGATGACGCATGAGATGGATGGATGGCATCACCAACTCGATGGACATGGGTTTGGGTGGACTCTGGGGAGTTGGTGATGGACAGGGAGGCCTGGCATGCTGCAGTTCATGGGGTCGCAAAGAGTTGGACACTACTGAGTGACTGAACTGTACTTATATATATATATATATACACACACACACACACACACACACATACATAGTAGTTTTTCTTTCCAGCATAGAGAAACCCATTCTAAAATTTACCAAGTAATTAAGTACATACTTTTAAGGGATGAGTTGGGGGAAGTGGGACATTTATTTATTTATTTCCAGGCAGTTCTATTCCAGATACGTGAATGTCATTTCAGAAGTAAAACCTTCATCAATTTGGATTGTGCTCTTGCCATTTTCCCTGACACTGGACTACAGCAAGCTGGTTTCAAGTCCTTCATCTGTGCAATTAATATCATTTGGGCTGGTGGTCCAAGGATTATAAAGAGCTCATTCTTTGAAGTTTGTTATTCTGCTGTCTCTTAAAGGCTTCAAATCTTATTTTTTTTAAAAAAAAATGCAGGATGGAATTCAAGTTTTCTTTATTAGACATTCAAGAGAAAATATTACTCCACTTGATGTTGACTATCTGAAACAATGCTTAGTAATGATAATAAAACTGTCATTTATTGAAAGCCTATGCCACACTTCATTTTTCCAAGGTACTATTAAGTACACGATATTTTATTTAATCCTCATAAGCACACCATGAGAGTGAAAATACTTGATTCATAGATGGTGAAATGTGCCTGAAGTTAAGTCTTTTGTTCAAGAATTCAGAGCTGATAAGCCATAAATAAAAAATTAAACACAAGCTTTTGTCTTCTAGTTCAGGTTCCATAGTATGACTCCAAGGCTTTTGGTTTTGCACTGTTTAGAGAATTTCTTCCAAGTAGCATTACTGAACTTTTACATGTTGCAGAACATTTGGCCCTAAAGTGAAAATAACCATGTTTGAATCCTGACTCTGTTTTTTTATCACTTATTCTATGACTTTGGAAAAATCATATAGTTGACTTCTGCTTCTTCTGAAAATGCAATAGTGAAGCCCTCCTCAAGTGGGGGTTCATGCAGATTGGTCATCTAAGTATGCTAGAGCATTAATTAAAACCATGAACACTAAAAGTAACCTGTTTACTAGTAGTACAATAATGTAAATAAAATAAAAAAATATGTTGAATGTTACAACAAAAATATTAGATATAAAGGCATTAAAAGTCAAGTTTTCAAAGAATATTAAATGACTGAATTCTGGATGCAATGTTAAGGAAACTTTATTAAAAAAGTAAAATATACCATATGATCCTAATTTTGTAATTCATAGAGACATGCATAAACAGTTAGGAAAAAAGCAATCCTGCCAAGAATCACACTTATTGTGGTTATCCTTGGGTCATAAATTACAAGCATTTTTTTTTAATAGAGTGCACTTCTATATGTTCCAAAATTTCTATGATGATCACATGCTCATTTATCTTCCTTAATAAGAAAAAAAAATATTTTAAGTGGCATCTCTAGTTACGAGGAAAAGTTCACTTTTAATGAAGACCATTTGACTCATCAAATAAAGTTTTCTACCTCCTACACTTAACGAACTATTTTAAGTCTCCTCTTTCTTTAGACACCTACTGTTCCTATTAATTCTGATACACTATCAGTCCTCATTAAAACAACCCTGAGGGACTGGAGGAACAAGTGCATTTTCCAACAGGCGAGAAGTAAGGTCACAGGAAAAGTAAGGAAAATAGGAGACTTTCTAGCTCCCTCATGACCTAAGTGGTTTTTTCCCTAAGTAAGGGTCTGTGAGTTACCTTGTATATATCACAACAGTCTTAGATGATGAAGTTCATCTTCTATGTAATAATGATGATGTCTTGCTTTAGTTAGAGATGTCTGTGTGTTCCATAGGGAGGATTTATATGTCTGGTAAGACGTAAAGACTCTCTAAACAAGAGACAGCCTCAGCTATATTTTCCCATGAAATTCCAGGGGTGATGAAGGGAATCCTGGAAGATGTGGATCTGGTTTTTTCCCTGTTGTTTAGTTGCTAAGTTGTGTCCAACTCTTTTGCCATCTCATGTACTATAGTCTGTCAAGTTCCTCTGTCCATGGGATTTCCCAGGCAAGAATAATGGAGTGTATTGTCCTTTTCTTCTCCAGGGGACCTTCCTGACCCAAAGATTGAACCCATGTCTCCTGCATTGGAAGGTGGATTCATTCTCACTGTGCCACCAGGGAAGCCTTTTTCTTTTGCTACTAGTCACTAAACATCCTCAAGACCCTAGTCTATAGAAGAGTGCTGGGATTTCTCCTCTCAAAATCAGGCAGGTGAAATGAAACTTCTACTAACACTTTGCATTAGCAAGGGGGCCATAGCTATTAGAAATATATACTGGTTCCTGTCATCTCTAAGACTATTGGGAAGCTCTTCCCAAAATTCCCTAATGAAATATAATATGAATTTGCTTAAACGGGAACACAGTATGATGCCTGTAGGGAGACCAGGGTGGAACAGAAAAGGATGTGAAATCAAGAACAAGGATAAGATAAAACAATTGTTTGGAGTTTGAGATTCATTGTCTTGATCATTCTTTCTTTTAGGTGAGTGTGTTTCAGTTTAAATGAATAACTGAACTGAAAATATATATATTCCTAAAAGTGATGCCTCTTGTGTTTCTCTAGAAATAGTCAGTCAACGAGAGTGCATGATGTAGTCGGCGAACACTGCCTGTTAAGTGGAAATGATGGGGTTCAAGGTCTGTCTTTTCCACACAAGCTGGGGGACCTGTGTCAAGTTCCTTCAACTCTCCAAACCTGTTTCCTCTCCTGGGAGAAGGGATGCATTTTTTTTCTTGCAGTGTAATGATGAGTATAAAATGTGTGGATGCGCTGCAAAAACAATGGATGATGACTATTAGAGTCTAGTTAATAGATGACGCTTTCTACTTGATAGAGGGAAAGGTCACGTTCTTTGAACGCAGACAGGAGTTTTCAAAGTGCTCTACATGTGCTTTCTCATTTACAGTCATAAGCAGGATTGTTCATGGGGATAAATTATGAAACCGAGGACTATGCCAGTCTTCAAGTCTTATCTGTGAGTCCCAGGGGGCCATCTTTTGGGTGTTCCCTAACTTTTCCTTGCCTGATGCGGAGTAGACCAAATAACAAGTTCAGATCTGCACTTTCTCTTCAACTTTTTTTTTTTTTCTTCTTCTTCTTAGGCACTTGATCCCAACTGCAGATGCCTAGAGGAACTTAGAAATTCTTTTCATGTCTTAGAAAAGTTTTTTTTTTTTGGGGGGGGGGTACTTTATAGGCCAACATGAAAAAAAAAAAGGTCCTTTTATGAAAGCTATCCATCAAATGTCAAGGATAATAATCAATTTTCTGTCACAATGAACTGATAAAAGCTTTCAGTAATAATGTCATGGGGGGAAGAATTTGTGTTGGAACTCGAAACGCACAGCCCTGATATCAAACGAATTCATAAAAGCTCAGTGCTCCTGTAGCCCTCGGAGGCATGACAAAATACAATTTCTCATCCACAGGATATGGAATAATTCCCCTTTTTTTATTTTTACACTGAGAGGAGCAAAAGGAAATCTGAATTAAAAAAAAAATATTGCACAATCCCGCTTTTGCAGGGGAACATTAGTGATCATTTTGGCCTCTGATATCAGAAACGGTTCTGGTGATTTCTCTCACATCATGCAAATGGCCGCATAATGCCTGCTCGTCTTGGAATGTAAAATCAAATCAGCATTCTAATGCTACAAGCCGGTGATGAGCTTGGGAATAAATATGCAGGAGCGCATAAAAAAAATCAAGGCAATCAAGAGGAGCCAGCGTCCTTGCTCGGACTATAAATCTTTGTCTATTTCAATCGTAGGGCTGGCCGAATCAGTGTAAAATTCCAGCAGGGATGTCATCAATTTCTGTTAACCTCTCTATTCCTCTTTGTGTTGGCTCTGGGGTGATGGATTGGTTTTGTCACTTCTGCTCCGTTCACAGTATGTTAACATGGAAGGGTGCAGGCAGGTTATGAGGAAAGGTTATTGCTGTCCCGGCCTTGACCCTCCCTGCCTCTCTTCTGTGGGATCACAGGTCCCTTTCTGTCTGGAGAACGCGGGGTCTCCTTTGGGTTCCTGGGTGCTCAGCTCAAAGACTGCAGGTTGACTGGTCCAGTGCTGAATCAAACTAAGACTAACCCTAACCCTAACCCTTCTGAAGTGAAAATAGCCCTGTTGATTGATCTTCTGAAGGAACAACTGGCAGTGTATTAAGATAAGAGAAGGAACGAGTTAGGAACCTGGGCTCCAAACAGAAGTCGGGCTCTGTTACTGCATGGCCTGAGATATAGCTGTGTCTCTTCTGGTGTCATATTTGAAACTGTTACTGGTTTTTTCCAGCCAGAATGCTATAGTTCTTTCCAACGATTCTAATGGATAGAAGTCTCTGCTTCACACAGAGGTTCATGGTAACACATTATCACACTTGGCTTGAACAAATATGTAAACGTGGACCAATAAGCCCAGTTGTTGCTGTTTAGTCACTATGTTAGGTTTGACTCTTTCTGACCCCATGGACTGCAGCATGCCAGACTTCCCTGTCTTTCACTATCTCCCAGAGTTTGCTCAAACTCATGTCCATTGAGTCAGTGATGCCATTCAACCATCTCATCCTCTGTTACCCCCTTCTTCTCCTGCCCTCAATCTTTCCCAGTAGTTAACTCTATATTTCCACAGCATTCATAGTCTGTGCCTTCAAGGTTGCAGAACCAAGTATTTTTGATGTAACTACTGTCGGTATTAACACAGAGCTTATAACTGTACTGTGCCATTCTGTAGTCCCTGGCCACATGTGGCTATTTCAATTTGAAAGTCATTAACATGGAATCAAACTAAAAATTCAGTTCTTCTTTTCACTAGCCACATTGCAAAGTGCTTAATAGTCGTCTGTGACTCATGGATACTCTATTGGACAACTCAGATGTTCAACATTTCCATCATCATAGAAAATTCTATGTGACAGAGCTGGCTTAGACTGCATTTATCTGAATGGGTCTATGCTTTTCAAAGTATTCACCAGGGGAAGCCAGATACTTATTTCAATAAGGCTGCCATTGTTGAAACATGGGAGCTTGGTTATACAACTATTAATCAAAGATGAGACATGTTCATAAGGTAATGGCTTGCTTGGAAATTGACTCTAAAGGAGTTCCAAAGACATTTCAAGCTTGCTTTGAGTGATGCCAAAGTTATTGAAATAAGTATGATAGAAAGAACCTGTGGGCATTTGTTTCAGATGGATCTGAATTCCAGACACAAATCTGACACATCCTAGTGCCAAGACTTTGGGAAGTTCATTGAAACCTCTGAGCCTCAGTTTTCTTATGAGTGATATATGAAATGATAATATCTTATTCATAAGTTTTTTTCTTCCTGAAGTTTAAAAAAGATAACATTGTAAAGAAGTCTAAGATAGTGCATCGAACAGAGTGGGAGCTTAAAGCATTTTTGCTTATGTGATGTGAAAATTTCTATACGCTCCATCTTCAGAAAGAATTTGCATTACAAGGGTAGGTGCAATGGTAATCTTCAATCACTAAAACATAGAGCCAAGTGCCAATCCAACTATCTTTGTTGTGGTTGTGATTTCTTTATTTTGAAGTGAACTAGTGCAGGTTGGTCATCTCCTGGTTCACCTTCCATCCCGTCTCCTGAAGCTCAAGTCTTCCTAGACTGCTAGGATTACCAATTGCATAGCTAACTCTCCATGAAATGTAAGATCAGCCATAGCTTCAGCAGGACATGCATAGCAGTCAGTCCCAGGCTGTTATCAGTGGAGTAGCAGTCCCCATGCTTGGGATCTCATGCAGGTGCATCAATCAAATGGTCCATGTCCCCAAGTCCTGATACTCTTTATTGCCAAGGAGAGCTGGAGCCACACGTGCAAAGTGTGTGCTTCTGAGTAAAGCCCTCTGCTTTTAAGGGTCTTGATTTTCCACTCTGGTCTCTGCACTTGGAGCCCATTCAGTGGCTCAGTATTCACACTACATCTCTACCCTCAGAGCCAATATGAACTTTCCATTGTGGCTGAGGTGGGACATCCCAGAAAACTTGAAGCCTAGAGACCTAGTTTTATTCATAGAGTCAGAACATTTCCACCTCTGGGTAATATGCTCAGGTTGTTTGTTTCTCAAACCACAGATCTTTGCCTTGTGTGTGGTGAGGGTTCAGTAAATGTAAATATCTGATATACATTAAGCAAAGGTGAATGAATCTTGGATGCTAATATTATTATACAATAGGTTAAGATATTACCATTGTTCAGAAGACTAGTGTGCTTCATAAAATAGCAGCATTATTTTAATAACTATCTAAGATTCATAGATTAACTAATAAATATGTTAACTTACTGGTTGCCCTACTACCTTGTTCTAAGATTTAAGGCTAGTGGTGAAATACATGGAGTAAACAGGATTAAAAGAAAGTAAATAAAACAGAAAAAAGGGAAAATGATGCACGTGTCAATGCACATTAGAGATATTAAGGTCTAATAGCTAAGATTAAAAATGCTTCGATAACAGCAACATTATACTGAAGTTCTACCACAGGTCAATAATTTCCCTGTCTTGTTTTAAAAGCTCACAGCTTACTTGGCTTTTAAGCCAACCAATGCTCAAAGGGGTTGTTTCTGATGCTCTTTAGTCGCCAAATCATGCCCATCTCTTTTGCGACCCCATGGACTGTAGCCCACCAGGCTCCTGTCCGTGGGATTTCCCAGCAAGAATATGGGAGTGGGTTGCCATTTCTTTCTCCAGGGGTTCTTCCTGACCCCGGGATCTAAGCCCTGTCTCCTGCATGGGCAGGCAGATTCTTTGCCACTGTACCACTGGGGAAGCCCCTTGAAGAGGTTACTATGGTTAATTTTATATGTCATCTTAACTTTGCTAAAGGATGCCCAGATGTCTGGTAGAGCAATTTCTAGGTGTGTCTGTGAGAGTGTTTCTGGAAGAGATTAGCATTTGAATCAGCAGAAAAATTAAAGAAGATTGATCTCCCTAATGGCACCAACAAAAACAATGGCAACAGGCATCATCCAATTTCTTGAAAGTCAAAGTAGAGCAAAACTGGGTGAAGAAAGGGTAAATTTGCTCTCTCTGTTTGAGGTGGGGCACCATGTTCTCTTACCTTCATGCGCTGACACTATTGATGCTGTTACCAAAAAGTGAGGGTCCGGCTATCTGCCACTCAAAAGCCAATAAACAAGCCAGGTCGGTGGAAAATTGGCTTTATTTCAGATGCCAGCAACTGGTGTGGGGGGAGGGCAGACATCTGGCCAAAGGCAGTGGGAAAGAGCTTTTACAGATAGAGGGAGGAGGCGATATGCAGAAACATTACAGTCAGCTCTGACAGTCACCTTCACATTAGTCAACAGTAGTCTGACCAGCATCACCTTGGTTGTTTTAAGTACAGTTAATCTTCAGCTCCAGGGTTCATTTGCTTCCACTTCTTTGAGGCTGATTCTTAGAATTGTACCAGCTTATGTCATGGGTATCTTCTGGTCATCATGTAGCTAGCTTCTGTATCTGGCAAAGGTTTCAGTGTTTATAAGACAGCTCACAGGAGATGGCTGAGGATATTACCTACAGTCCTTGCAAAGGTACTAAATAAATATCCTTGACTATGCTTAATGACTACATTATTATTCTTTGGTTTCCTTTGACTGTTTTCCTTTGTGTCTGCATGTTCTCATTCTTATGATTAAACTTATTCTCTGACTAAAGGTTTCCACAGACAAAGGCAGGCAGAGGACATGGAGGGGCAAGGACCATAGGGTCCTGCTCCATTCCAGTACTTGGGCTTTGCTCTCAGAATGAATTGCATCATCCCTTTTCCTGGGTTTCTAGCTTCAGATGGTAGACCATGGGACTTCTCAGCTTCCATAACCACATAAATCAATTCTTTATAATATATATTATTTACTACATATGTATATATGTGTATGTCCTATTGTATCCCCTATTATATGTTCTATCACATACATAAAACATATGAGTTATATACCCATCCTTTACTATATACATATATTATTACAATGCATTATATATTAAATATATTATAATTATAATAACATTATTGATGTATTATATGCACATAATATATATTATTGATATAGTATATTATATGTGTCCTGATGGTTCTCTTCCTGTAGCAAATCCAGAGGTTCTTACTAATAGAGCTTATAAAAACTGTTTAATGTCACTCAATACAGCCTCTGGTTACTAATGCAGGCCTCTTTTTCTACTGTATGAAGTTATCATTCCAAAATCCAGTTTGGTGAACATCAAAATCAAGGAAAAAGCACAATTAGTCAAGCCCGCTGATGTCCATGATTTGGACAAACTACTGTATTTGGAAATGGATATGATTACATCAAATAAAGGCCTATAATGTAAAATCCATCATCTGGGGTCCCAAGCACTGTGAGGAGATGCTGATCTCTCCTGAAGAAATGAATGACTACACTTTAGCAGCAACAGTGCCTAGGAAAGCAAAATAAAGCATGGGTACAGCACAAAATCATGAAGGAAGACTTTGCCCCATGGAATCTTTGCTCTTCCAATGACCAGCTCCAGGACTGGGAGCAAGTTATTCACTCTCAGAAGCCTTTAGTTTTCTCATCTATAAAATGGGGATTCAGGTACCTACTTCACAGGGCTGTTGTGAAAGTTAAATCTGACAAACTATGCAACGTGCATACCATGGTGTTCAGTCAATAGGGCTCAATCAACGCACCTATGAATATGCTCATAGTAACTATGTTTTTCAATGCACTGGAGTGCATAGATCTTGTCCACACATATGATTTCACTTAGTCCTTGCCTGCTTGAGTCAGATATGGCACTGAGATTGCAACACCCATTTTATTGATGAGGAGACTGTGTTTCTGGAGGCTGCAGAATCCGTTCGTATAGCTAAGTCGTGTCTGACTCTGGGCAACCCCAAGGACTGCAGCACACCACGCTTTCCTCTCCCTCATTCTCTCTCGGATTTTGCTCAAATTCATGTCCACTGAGTTAATGATGCTATCTAAACATTGCATCCTCTGCTGCCCCATTCTCCTTTTGCCTTCAACCTTTCCCAGCATCAAGGTCTTTTCCAATGAACTGGCTCTTCACATCGGGTGGCCAAAGTATTGGAGCTTCAGCTTCAGCATCAGTCCTTCCAATGAACATTCAGGATAGATTTCCTTTAGGATGGACTGATTTGATCTCTTTGTGTCCAAGGAGCTCTGAAGAGTATTCTCCAGCATCAAAATTCAAAAGCATTGATTCTTCAGTGTTCAGCCTTCTTTAAGGTCCAACTCAGCATTTAAAAAGAAAGCTAGTCTAGACAATTAATCCTCAAAGGGAAGATTTGACACATAAACTGAAGAAAGAAACTAGCATTGCTCTGGAACCAAATTAATGAGAAAAGAGGTCAAAATGCCCCTTTGATCTGTGTGTGCACTTGTAATTCGGCAACTGCATTTACAGAATTAGAATAAGTTGACCTCGAGGTCAAATGCCAAGCTGGATGAAGCACAAGCTGGAATCAAGATTGCTGGGAGAAATATCAATAACCTCAGATATGCAGATGACACTATCCTTATGGCAGAAAGCAAAGAAGAACTAAAGAGCCCCTTGATGAAAGTGAAAGAGGAGAGTGAAAAAGTTGGCTTAAAATCTAACATTCAGAAAACTAAGATCATGGCATCCAGTCCCATCACTTCATGGCAAATAGAGGAGGAAACAATGCAAACAGTGAAAGACTTTATTTTGGGGGGCTCCAATTTCACTGCAGATGATGACTGCAGCCATCATATTAAAAGATGTTTGCTCCTTGGAAGGAAAGTTATGATCAACTTAGACAGCATATTATAAAGCAGAGACATTACTTTGCTAACAAAGGTTCGCCTAGTCAAGGCTATGGTTTTTCCAGTAGTCATGTATGGATGTGAGAGTTGACCTATAAAAAAGCTGAGCACTGAAGAACTGATGCTTTTGAACTGTGGTATTGGAGAAGACTTTTGAGAGTCCCTTGGACTGCAAGGAGATCCAACCAGTCCATCCTGAAGGAGATCAGTACTGAATATTCATTGGAAGGCCTGGTGCTAAAGTTAAAACTCCAATACTTTGGCCACCTGAGATGAAGAACTGACTTATTTGAAAAGACCCTGATGCTGAGAAAGATTGAGGGCAGGAGGAGAAGGGGACGACAGAGGATGAGATAGTTGGATGGCATCACTGACTCAATGGAGATGAGTTTGAGTAGACTCTGGGAGTTGGTGATGGACAGGGAGGCCTGGCATGCTACGGTTCATGGGGTCGCCAAGAGTCAGACACGACTGAGTGACTGAATTGAACTGACCTCAAGGTGGTGGTGGGGAGTGGTGTGGGAAAAATCTGGTAACAGGATAAAAGCAAGTGAAAGACATATCTTTCTGAGCATCATTTGTCCACTAGTTTGAAAATCCCATGAGCACAGGGATCCACTTATTTCATTTTTATCTCAAAAATATCTAGAAGGATGCCTAGTATGCCATGAACCTTCATGATCAGTGGAGAGAAAACTAAGTGAAAGGTTGAGTGGAGAAGTGAATGAATGAGGGCTTCTCTGGTGGGCTAGTGGTTAAGAGTGTGCCTACCAATGCAGAGGCCATAGGTTCGAACACTGGTCCAGGAAGATCCCACATTCCACAAAGGAACTGAGCTCATGTGCCGCAACCACTGAAGTCCGTGGGCATAGAGCCTGTGCTCTGCAACAAGAGAAGCCACCATGTTGGCAAGCCCACTCAGCCCAATGCAAAGTGACCCGGGCTTGCCACAACTAGAGGAAAGCCCAGGCAGCAACAAAGGCCCAGCACAGCCATAAATAAATAAATCCTTAAAAAAGAAGTAAGTGAATGAAACCACAAAGAAAATGACATTCTGACTGGTTAGTGATAGAATCATGTGGAGAACTCTTTGAAAGGTAAGCTATCTGGACCCCATCCCTGACCGAGAGAATCAGAATCTTTGGCCACGGGTCTTGAGTAGGAGTACTTTTGTTCTTGCTCCAGTTGAGAATGATTTTCAGCCAGGAGTGAGAACCACTGATCTAGCCCTATCTATTAATTTTACAGATGGAAAAACTGAGGCTCCACCAGTCGAAAGGACTTGCCCATAGATTTGCTGCAAGTCAATCACATTTCTGAAGCTAGGGGCTTTTGGCATGAGTGTGTCTGTGTGTGTGTGTGTAAATGAATACAATGATTTCTCTTGCTGTAGTTTCTTTATGACTCTTCTGCTCCCTGACAATCTTCCTCCACTGATCCTTTTGCTGTATGCCTCCTTCCTGTATGTTTTTTTCCAGGGTTTTTGCCCCCTCTTAGAATCCTTCATTGATCTTTCATCCACAGGCTGTGTGATCTTTCTCTACTCTGCGCTCCTAAACTTCCCTCAATTTCTGAAAGCGAATGGGTTACAATGTTTTTGTGAATCCTACACTTACTACTCCTCCATCATATGGCGAGCTCATCAAGGGCAGAAAGGATGTCTATTTTAGCTACTTGTCTCCAGAGTTTGACACATGGGCTCAATTAACAGATAATGAATAAATGTGGGCCAGTTGCTTTACATACATAAAAGTGATTTGTATATACACACATGCATATCTGGGTGCATGTACATCATTTGTGTAGGACTCATTTGAAAATTTGTCATTTGAATGTATGTATGATTAAATGTAAATGAGATAATTTAATTTAATTTGACAGAATTTATTGAGCACCTATTATATCCAAAGCTCTTTGTTAAAACAAGAGATTAATGAGGTATAGGACAGTCTCTGGGCAGCCTGGAGTGCTGCTCTCCGTGGGGTCGCAAATGAGTGACTGAACAACAACAGTTGTGGTGACAGACGAACAAGCAAAGCGGGAAGCAAAAATAAGCTGGAAGCACACGGCATATGAAACCTCAATCCAGGGCTTCTCAACCCTCCTTTGGAAGCGCCACCCAGGCGCCAAACACGCTTCTAGACTCCTTCTGTCCAGGTCACCAGGGCTGGGCAGACCAGGGAGCAGATTCGTTTACTGCAGGAAGAGCGGAATGCACACACTCCGGTGAACTTGTTCTTGATGTGGTTTTGGCTTGGCATATGGTCCGGAGAAGAAACTGAAGAGCGTTGCCGGCTGGATTGGAGTTCAGTTGCTGTACTGACCGCGAAAGCAGCCCGTTCCCATTCTTCATGAAGTGTAGCATCATCTCCTTGTTTAGATTCTACATGTAAACGGATACCTCGGCAAGCTGAACATGAACACAGATTTTCCTGTGATATCACTTCTAATCCCATTAGCTAAAGCAACTCATGGGACGCTTCTCACTTCTCGCTCTAAAGATGATTGAGAACCTGAATAGCTTTGGGTTATATCTATCAGTATTTAGGCATAAATACTGATATAAATACTATCATTATTTACTGAATTAGAAATTATACATTACTAATACTATTTATTAATTTATTTTAAAAAATGACAAATTTATTATGTGATAATGGAAAGAAGGTGCTTGTAATGAAAAGTGAGTTTTCCCCTCAAGAATAAAATATTGAGAGGAGACACATTATTTTACATTTTTGTAAATCTCTTTAATGTCTGACTTAATAAAAGACAGCTGGGCTCCCATGTCTGCTTCTGCATTCAATATGCTGTGATAAGTAGTTTTGATTGAAGTATATGAAGAAAATCCAGCCTCACATATTTGGGCCATGGGAAAAAGAAGGGGTATTTCATAGCTTTTCAGCTAATTTGGGATATTCTTCTTTGATACTATGCCAAAACTTGGCAGAGGGTAGTTTCTTAAAAGTTAGTAGTAATATGGAATCTGAAACCATATTGATGAGCTTTTCATGCTCTGTTATATTAAAATCTTTTGGTCTACCTTGAACTTTAAATGTAGTTAGTGACAGGCTCATGCAAGTCTTCATAATATCATATATTTGAGATTTGGAAAATAATGGTTCACTGAGTTATGCAAATCTTTCAAATACTGATATATTTCTTTATGTGTTATTACCAAAAAATTACCTTTGTTAATCTTACTACAGATCTCATCAGAAAAGTCTTCAATATTGGGAAGGAGTCAGAATCACAATGGCAGATACACATTTTACAAAGTTTTCATTTTAACTAGAAAACCCTCATTTTATTATGAGCAACAAATACTATCTGTTGTATTTATTCAAATGAAAACTTCAAGCTCACTCTGTTTATTTTCGAAAATGGTATCTGCCAAAACCCAAGACTGAATAACCATAGTTTGTCTGTAAGTTGTTGCTCCAAATGAAAACAGCATCCTATGAAGAAAGCACTTGTTTAGCTCACTACTGAAATTAACTTGTAAGTGACTTTCCTTGAGACTACCATCCTATCTCTGTACGTATCAGAAGTGCTGTATACACACTTCCCATTTTGTCAGCCAGACTATTATAAAGACTTTGAGATAGGTAGAAAAATAGTCCCTGAGAATGTTCATGTACTAATTCCCCAGAAGTGGTGAATGTCATCCTGCAAGGAAAAAGGAACTTTGCAGTTGTGATCAAGGTAAGGATCTTTTTATTTTTATTAGTTGAAGGCTAATTACTTTACAATATTGCAGTGGTTTTTGTCTTAAGATGAACTTTTCCTAGTTTATCTGGAAGGGCTTGATCTTAACACTCTGGTCTTAAAAGTGGAGGCTTAATCTTGGCTGTAGTTAGAGGGGGAGATATGACCATGGAAGAAATACAGGGAGAGACACAAGGTGACTGACTTTGAACTTGGAAGGAGGAGGACATGAGCCAAGGAATACAGGTGGCCTTTAAAGCTGGAAAAAGCAAGGAAATGTATTCTCCCCTCACATTACCAGGCACGGGTGAACCCCTACTAACAGCTTGTTTAAACTCATATAATAAGACTGGTGTCAGATTTCTGACCTGCCTGTAGAATTATAAGACAAATTTGTGTTGTTTTAAGGTACTCTGATACTGTATATAGCAGTGGCAGAAAACTAAGAGAGACATAAAGTCCCAGGTCAAGACATAATAGTATGAATCCTCTTAATAGTTTCATGACAGACATTCTTAAGTCAACCTGAAACGGAAAGTGACGATGACCACTACTGTTTGGAGCCACTGACTTGACTAGTGCTAAGTTGCCAGCAGTTTTGCCTACTTTGCTTTGCATCATCAGCGCAAAGGTCGATAGAGTGAAAAAATAAAAAGCAAATAATATCTTGGTGTTGTTACAAAAAATGTCTTCACATCACAGACCCTGAAAGAGTCTCAAGGTCTACTGCGATCTATAGACTATGTGTTAGAATCACTGATTTTTGTTGCACAATCAGTTTTCAAAGCATCCTGCACAATTTTATCTGTGAACCTCATGTTCAGTTTATAAACCATCCCAAGAGTTAGACAAGCTAAGGTGACATTGATGTTTGTGAATTTTAAATCTCCTCTTTGAGAATTCCTTCCATAGTATTCAGACAAATGCACAGGCATCCCTGGGAAATTCTCAATGCAACTTTGTATTGTAACATATCAGTCACCTTCTATACATAAAAAAGGGAAGATCCCCTGGAGAAGGGGATCTTTCCAGTATTCTTGCCTGGAAAATTCCATGGATAGAGAAGCCTGCTGGACTATAGTCCATGGGGTTGCAAAAAGTTGGACACGACTGAGTGACTAACACTTTCACATACATAAAAAAAGTGTTCAGTGATTTAATTTTGGCTTCTCTGAATCTATTATATCTCAGCATTTATTGATTTAAGAAAAATGAAGACATAAATACATACATCCTTCTGTTTCAATATGTATTTCTATCTATTTCAATTGAGTTATTCCCTTGCTTTCTTTCTCAGAGAGTAAAATCGATAAAATTGATGAGGTTTTCCCATGTGGGCAAACTTCTTTGGGGAGTAAATTCCAGCCACCCGAATTGGAATATTTGAAGTTAAAAATGTATGCTGTGGGCTTTCAGAATCTGAAGGTGTACATTTAAAATGTTTTTAAGTGCTCTCATTAAGAGACATGTTCTTTTTGATTGATTAGCTTTCAAAAAATCTGCAAAGGAATGAATTCAGTAATAGTTGAAAGTTAAGAGCCATAGAAATAGTTTGGTAGAGGAAACCAAAGCTTTCTCTGTGATGAGAGCCAGGTGGGCATGTGACATCTTGCCAACCAACTGGGTAGCGTTAAACTAGACAGAACAGATAGATCGTTTATTTCTGATTGCCAATGCAAAGGCTGTATGATTTAGGGAAAGAAGTTAAAAAAAAAAAAAGACAGATTGAGATTCACACTTACAGAATCCTGACGTTGGTTCATATACCAAATCTCCATAAACTGTGGCTCCCATCTATACATGTGATAAAGAACAGTTTTATTAGCAGCCTCTCAGGAGGGCAGATTATGGAAACTGTTCAACTCTGCTATGTGAGGATCTCAGGAAGGTGTGGGTTCTACCAAGAGAGAGGTAGAGAAAAAGCTAAATTTCTCTTCACAAGGGAGGTGAGCCAATTTGGGATTCTCAAGGAGAAGATAATAAGCAGAAGGAGATGGCAAGCATCAAAGCTGAGTAATGAGGCACACGTAGGATAAATAATACTTCTGATGATGCCAAAGAGAAGAGGAGATTTCACCAAATGGACATGTTTGATGAGATTTCTTTTTTATTGGAATATGATTGTTTTACAATGTTGGTACAGTGAACTGAATGAGCCATGTGCAAACTTATACCCCCTCCTTCTTGGACCTCCCTCCTACCTCACCCCATCCCACCCTCTGGGTCATCCCAGAGCGCCGAGCTGAGCTCCCTGAGCTACATAGCAGCTTCCCACTAGCGATCTGCTTTACACAGGGCGGTGTATACATGTCAGTGCTACTCTCTGTTCATCCATCCTCCTCTTCTGCTGCTGTGTCCGCGTGTCTGTTCTCTATGTCTGCGTCTCTACTCCTGCCTTGGAAATAGGTCCTTCTGAACCACTTTTCCAGATTCTACATATATACATTAATATGCAATATATATATATGTATTTTCTTTCTGATTTACTTCATTCAAGGTTCTTGTTGAGTATGAAAGCTTCAACAACATCTATAGTTCTTATTAATGGCTTTGGTGCAAATAGATTCTTCATGGGGAACAAGAGTGACTTTTTGAGTTCTGCTTCAAAATTGTCACATACAACCAGGACATCCTAGATCTAAATGTCACGTGAAAGGCAGCTTACAAGCAACCTATGAGAAGACACCAGTTGAGTTAGGAGCGTGCTATAGGTTGTTTTTTTTTTTTTTTCATTTATTTTTATTAATTGGAGGCTAATTACCCCACAATATTGTAGGTTTTTGAATTGGAATCAATAATGTGCATTTGAATACAAGACAGCAGTTTCAGTTCTCATGACTAGAGGCAAAAACTGGGACTGGAAGCAGCTCAGTTCTGTACCTTGATGTGGGCAGAGTCAAAGAGTTCCATCAGGTTTGAGTCTCTGACCCTCCCAGCAGGAAAAGGTGGGAGGGAAAACCCCTTTCTTTCCATTCTCCTGATGTATAAGCAAAACCCCATGAATAATTATTTCATTTCTTGTATGTTTATTATCCATCTCGTCCTGCTCCAGACTTGTAACAATCCTTGTCTCTGACAGCAATTCTGGATTAAGGAGTTTGCTGAAGATCTCGAGACCAGGAATAGCTTCTAGCAAATGTTTCTCCTACATGACACATGACACATGACACATGTCAATTCTTGACACATGACAATGTCAGTAAATTCACCCTATTGGGGGAAAACCAAAGCAGAGCAAAGGTAGTCAGAGGGCCTCTTCAGCTCTTCTGGCCCACCAGCCCTCTCCCAATATGTAAAGCCCTACCTTTTCCGTCAGCATCTTCATTCCTACAGAGCCATTTATTCTCTGCCCAGAAGTAGGGCATAGTACACCAGGAACAGTATTATGAAAGAGCTCATAATTTAAAATCTGGATATTTGCATTTAAGTCCTAATTTTTGTAAAGTATTGGGCTGATTCTAAGAGGCTGAGACTTTCTGGCTGTTCTCCAAACTCCGTTTCTTCTTTCTCCAGACAGACAATTTTACTGCAGCCCTCAGCTTACCTTGTTGTTAGGCATGGCCATGGCATTCAATTTTGGTCAAAGGGATGTGAACTGAAGTGAAGGGTATCACCTCCAGGACTGGTCCTAGACCTCTCCCTTGCAATGGCTTCACTCTGGAGAAATCTTAGAAGCCACGTGTTAAACACTTCACTGTCTCTATCAACTCAGATCCCCAAAAGACTGTATGGAACAGTTCCTCCCTTCATCTTTGCCTCATTGCTGGCTGACTTTACTGAGGAAGAAATCAATGACCTTAGGTGAAGCCACTGAAATTTGGGGACTTTATTGGTTATAGTAATTAGCTTAATAAAATTTAGACAATGCATTTGAATATTATATACTACCACCACTCTTGAAAATAGCTCTTATTACAGCCCACTTGGGCATCCCAGATGGCTCAGTGGTAAAGAACCCGCCTGCCAATGCAGGAGATGCAGGTGATGTGGATTCGATCCCTGGGACAGGAAGATCCCTTGGGGGAGGAAATGGCAACCCACTCCTATATTCTTGCCTGGAAAATCCCATGGGCAGAGGAGCCTGGTGGGCTACAGTTCATGGGGTCACAAAGAGTCAGGCACGACTGAGCATGCACGCACTGCCCATTTACTGTAAGCTGGGCACTGTACTAAGGGCCATTCATCCCAACCCAGGCGGCTGCTTCACAGGGGAAGAGAATATGGTGAGGTCATGTGGACCAGACCTTTAGTCCAGCATGGTCAGCAATTCTGGGCCAACTTGCTTACCATGTGCCCCATCGTTTATAGGACAGTTCCTAGCTCACCACAGCACCGAACACTGAATAAGCAAACAGAAGAAAGTGCAAAGGGTTGGAGTGTGTATATGAGGAGCCGAAACAAAAGAAAGTTCGTGAGCAGTCTCTTGGTGCAGTCCTTAGGTTGACAACTTGGTAACAGCGTGAAAACAAATTAAGCCAAAGAAATACCTCCCCTGAGATGCTTCATTACTTTCCCCATCTAGGTATGAATGCCATTAAGTCAAATTATTGCCTCTCAAATATTTTTAGCTCGATGCCCATTTCCGTCTGCTTTTGCCTTAGAGGTACATGTTTTCAGCTAAGTAATAGGACATACAAATTAAATGCAATTTCAAATTTAAACCTGTACAAGTGTCACTTACTAAGTCCCCCCTGATAGTCCCAGGGGGCTGCCCATAGCATTGTTGGAATGTATATTACTGTACTTGGTTCCCATTATTTAGTCCAAGAGATTCTTATTAAAATAAAAGTTGGCAATAAGGTTAATATTTTATATACTGCACAGCCACAGTAAATGTTTGGGCCCTAATAAATAGATCTATTTCTCCTATCTTTGTTCTCATTTATGTTATTTTTTATTTTATTGCGCTCATACTGTCATATGCATATAAATACTCACCTATGACATTTCAAGATTGAAGGTAGCATGTACCACAAGTGTTTAAAAATTTAAAATGGTTATAAGAAGTGTTGGCACACTCAGGAGTCCAGAATTCTGGATGGATATTGAGCCACCAAGAGCCCAGTCCTATGGTCTTGTCCTGGATCTAGGTACCAGCCTGGGTCATAAGCTGAGGCCCAGTGGATCTTCACCAGTTGACACTGCTTCTTGAGACGACCTTCTCTTGTCTTGCTTTTCTTCCCATCTTGGCCACCTGAGTGTGGGACGACCTCTGGTTCTGATTGCCTCCCGTTTCACTTAGCACAACCAAGACTGACCCTACTTGGTTACTAGACCGTGACTCCTTCACGGGAGGGACGGCGCTGACTTGAATTTACTTTCCAACAATCCTGCAGTGGGTGCGGAGTAGGTGCTCAGTACACAGCGCATTGTTGACACTGGTTTGGGTTTGACATTGTTGACTTTGACATTCGGGTTAGGAACTCTCTGGCTGACCAAGGACCCTGGCTTTTGCAATCAACTGATTCTCACAGCTTCCCTTTTCTCTCCCATCACACAATTGCACAGCCCTTGGGCACACTTCCTGGCACAATCTGTGCTTACTATTGGATATCTACTTCTGTTCCTCTGCTAAGTAATAGATCTATTCCTAATGGATCTATTCCTCTGCATTTCACTTAAATTTTTCTTCAAATAAACATTGCAAGAAGACTCTGGCCCCATAAAAAGTGAATATTTGAGTGACTCACTCACACAATATATTATTACTTTAGATAAATCGCTTAACATCCATACTATTTTCTCATCTGGAAAATGAAGGTATTGCATTTAGTAACAGAACTTGTCTCTTTTGTTTCTTGATCCTCTTTTTTTTAAGATTTTTCTGATGTGGATCACTTTTAACATCTTTATTGGATTTGTTACAATATTGCTTCTGCTGTTTATATTCTGTTTTTTGGGGCTCAAGGCATAGGAGATCTTAGCTCCCTGACCAGGGATGGAAACTACCCCCTGCATTGGAAGGCAAAGTCTTAACCCCTGGACCAACAGAGAAGTCCCTTGATTCTCTATGTTTGACTCTATAAGGATCAGGGGCTGGATACTATTAACATTAAAGCAAACAAAATTCAGATAGAAAAATTTATGGACTTACTGTCTGACCACTATGGTTGTATAATCTAATACTGCAGTACCATATTTGAATGGAGATCTTTAGGATTACAAAATTATTTCCTTGCAGAAGACCTGTTTTCCAGCTGAAGGAGGCATGTGGCAGTCTTGGAAAGCAAAGCACTCACTCACTAACCACTGAGGAGGCTCAGAAAATGTTTAGAAGGATACCGGAAAGCCACAGGGTTCTGGATTTACCAGAAAGTGTGGCAGGAGCAGAAGGAGAAAAATGAAACAAAACAGCAACCCATTCATTTTTCATTCATTCAAAACTGCTTGTTGGAAATTTGCTGTATGCTATGGATGCTTCTATCATTAAGCTCAGCTGAGAATGTTTAGAAAATAAAGCAGAAAAATTAAGTGAAATCTACCACCATACTATTTAGTATGTTTGTGTGAGGGAGGAGCTGGAGTGTTAAATACATTTTTTCTCGCTGTGCATACAACTATTTTACACTTTCAAAGATGGCAGGCACACATATAGGCATCTTGCTCCTCTCTCTACATTAATGGCAAAAGCTTTGTCATGTTCTAGCATAGCTTTCACCATTTTCATTTCACTCTACTGAATTTAATCATTTGCTCTGTAATTGGTTGTTTAGATATTCCTTATTTCCCTTGTTTTGTTGCAAATGATTCTTCCATGAAAATCTTTGTGAATGTAACTATTTTAAAATTTATTTCTTTTGAATAAGTAGTCCTAAATATTAAAGTATTGGAGTCATTTTTTTCTATTTATATATATATATATCAATTTTAGGAAATCTTGGTTAACACTTCTCCATACAAGACAAAAATAATCACCTAAGATTTTGCAACTTTTTTCTTTCTTACAATATATTTTTATTAGGTTTATATAGGTTATATAATAACCTATATTATTTTATTAGGTTTATAAGGATTGGGTGATGCTGCTCTGCTATCATGACATCTTCTGCTGTATGGTTGTAATTCCTTATTTAAATGGACTCAGTGTACGCTTCCAGTTGCTTTACTTAAGTTTCCCTTTTCCTGAATATATTGTTTTGATTCCTTTTTTTGCCTCAATGAGTTTTATCTTCAAGTTTCTCAAAGGCACTCTCTAATCTTATCTTCCCTCACGTTTTTTATGTTTGAGAATGTTTTATATATTTAATGCTACGCATATGGCTATGGCTGATAGTAACTAAATTCATTGTTATGGGATTCTAGTTAACAAGTCACGTTAATGAGAGATAATGAAGAAAATGGGGATCAAGTAATGGCATCATGATTAAGATCTCAGACTTTGAAAGAAAAGACATTTCACCTGAACTCTGACTGTGCCACTTAGCTGGCTCTGTGAACTTGAGTAAATAATGTAGCAGTGTTAAGCCTCAAGGTTCTCACCTGGAAAATGGGGTGATCATGGACCCTGTGACTTGCTAAGCTGACTCTGAGGGTTGGATGAGATAATACATATATGGCACTTAGCGTTTGGCACATGATGAACAGTGAATAATAATGGTAATAACATTTTCAAGTAAGTTTCCTTTGAAAAGTTATCTAGTATTAGTAGTTTGTTAATACTGTTGCTGTGATTGAATTCAAATAACATTTGTTTTTTTTCTGAGCTTGTTCTATGTGCTGGACAGTGAACTAGGTGCTGGAGATTCAAAGGAATGTAAAATATGATCTCCTAGAATTGCCTGGCTATCCATCACTTAGGACTCTGAGTTTTCACTGCCAAGGAACTAGGGTCAATCCCTGATAGGGGAGTTAAGATCCCACAAGCCTCGTGGCCATAAAAGCTTTGTCCTTTTTCCCAGAGGTTCATTATTTTGAAAAGATAAAATATGACCATTTATAAGTTTGAGTATGAGAGTCCTATTAACAGTCACCTTTTTGTGTTTTAAGTTTTTGATTCTGTGCCTTTTTACTCTGGTGATGAAAAAAGGAAAAATAACAGTGACATGGCCCCAGCGTTGACATTACTCATGTCTCTCTCTGCACCGTGGTGCTTAAGACTGGAACTTGGAAAGGACGAAAGTTTAGAGCCAAGGTTTTCACGCAAAACAAAATCAAACATGAACTCCAAATATAAATACTTCCTGCAGAGTGTTTTTGCACCAATCCTTGAACAAAAGACTGCACACAAACTCCTCAAACTTTGGGGGACACTTGGAGGTAATGGAAACAAGCTTTGCAAAGCTCTCAAATGCTGCCTCTGGAATACGTGTGAAATGGTTCATTTCCATAATGGGGCAGGTAGGATTCTATTAATTTAGATTTTACTGAAGCATGATGTTTTGTGAACCCACTGACCTTTGTGAACACACTGACCTTTGTGAATTCACTGGCCTTTGTGAAGAGGAACCCCGGTGAAGCTAGCAGCACCCCAGGGAGTATATAGCGATCAGCAGGTGAGCTGGGAAAGAGAGAAGGGAGCACGTCCCCTCAGGAGACGGAGGGAAAGGGCTGGGTTTCTGGGGTTTCCAAGTGGTAAGCTTGAGCCCAGTTCTAAGGAACATCACAGAAAAGAGACTCAAAGAAAGTACATCACCCAGAAACCCTACGTGACCTTCTTGACCTTGAAATCAGGTCCTCGGTCCTGAGATGAGTTGAGAGTCTGCGGGATGAGAGTCTGCAGGCTGAATGGGATTGTGCTGCCACGTGGGTTTGTCCTCTCCATTAGAGAGGGCTAAGGGTTAGGAGGTGAACACCCAGAACACAAAGGTCATTTGACTGAGCCCTCAGCTCTCAAAAGAACAAGTTCCATACCTCCAGGAGGAGCGCCAGCTTGGAAGCTATGCAGACAGGGAAGTGCTGGTGGGAAAGACTAACATCATTTCCAAGTAATCCTGGAACAGCATTTCTAAACCTGATCTGTGCAGCTGGCTGGGGCTTCAACAGTGTCAGTGAGGTGCAGCCCCAAATACAAAGCTCTGTCCACATCCCAAGTCACTCCGCATGTTTGACGGATGTGCGAAGAGAGATTCTGTTCCACTTGTGCCCTGAGAAATGACAATGCTCAAAGGCATTATCTGGTATTAATACCTGTGGTCATGGAACTTTGCCGAGGGCCCAGTATACAATGGCAACCCACTCCAGTATTGCCTGGAGAAGCCCATGGACAGAGGAGCCTGGTGGGCTACAGTCCATGGGGTCGCTAAGAGTCAGACACAACTGAGTGACTTAGCACACGACATACAATAAGTAGTTAAGTAAGTATTTCCCCCACCAATGAGTGCATAAATAATTTAAATAATATGAGCATTAGTTGGGGAATTCTTTGTTCATTTCAGGCATATATTTTTAATTTGGAGAGAGGCTGCAAACGGAAAAACGGTCTAGAAAAACCTTCAGTTCTGAGCTAGTAACCCCTCACTCTTGTCCATGAATGGAATCTAGCTCTCATCTCCCAATAGGAATGCAGATGGAATAAAATTAGCATATTTAAAAACCTGCATCGCCATGGGGGTGTCTATCTATATAATGATACCTCTCATCATCTCCTGAGTTCAGAGTCACTCTCTTTGCTGCCTGTTTTGTCTCCTTTGGTTGCTGCCCTTGAAACTAAGGCACAATCAAGGTGCTTGATGAAGCCAAATGCTTCACTGATCTAAACAAAAGGCAGTTGGGAGACGTCTGGTTGGCATGGGGAGGGGGAGGGATCCGTGGAGAGACATGTCATATCACTCCTTCCACTTTTTCTTTTAAAAAAAAAAAAAAATTCTTGGCTGGGGTAGCTGTGTGTGGGTGAAGGGGACTTTTTTTTTTTTCCTGGAGATGATTTTTCTTTTTTTTTTTTTCCCAAGGACCAGGGTCAGGAAGAATCCACCCCAAGGGTAGTTGGAGGGAAGAAAAATAACAAGGCACACGAGTGTCTGGGGACCACAACATTGCTCACATCCTCTATAATCATCAGTGCATGGCTTGGCTGTCTTGGTAATTTACATAATACCATCCTGACACCTTCACTTCAGTTATCCATCACTACTGCAGTGGAGTTTTCCTTCCTGGCTCACGCTTGCTTGCTTTCTGTCTCCCCCTTGGTCTTTCTCTCCCATTTCCCTTTTTTTCTTCTTCTTCTTCTCCCTCTCCTCCTGCCCTTTTGCATGTTTATACCTCTCTCCATGTGTGCTGGTGTTTACTGGGTCAAGCAAAAAAGAAGGAGAATAAAAGGTAGATTTCACGTAATTTCTGTCCTTTTTGTTCAACTCACAGACATTCAGTAAGCAATGAAGCACCCAGTCAATGAAGATGGGAAATATGCCGAGGAGAGCTCCCTTTTTTGATAATAAATAGTATCATTGGGGTGGGGGGAAAGGAATTATTTTAATAAATTTATACATGAACACTGTGGGGGAAATGAGGTCTTCAGTTTATACATTATTTTGAACATAAATCAGTTTACACTTTGCATTGAACATAAATTTGCAAATAAAGAAAAATTGGACACTGAGTATTCAATTCATCTTTCAATATAACCCAGAGAGTCCATAAATACATGAATCCGAGATTCACATGCACCTAGGGATGTGATCAAGGTACTGGGTTGATGATTTTCCTGAAAATGTTTCAGTTGGTTGTATCTATATGGTTGAGCCAAAAGAAAGTGGAAAAATAATTGGAGAGATCAATCGTATCCCCCCCATACTACATTTTAAGAAAAATAAATGGATGGAAAATTACATAAAAATATGTAGCAAAACTGTTGTATAGAACACATATTTTGTGATCTCAGTAGTATACAGAGAAAAGCATTATGAAGTGTTTGACAAAGAATGAATGCCAAGGTCACTAGGGATGGAATGGCTGTTTATATGTATCTGGGTTTTAAAGAAGAAAATTAGTTAATTGAATTGGCTTTAATGGTTTTTCATAAACTTTAGTTTTCTCTTTTTAAAAATACCTATTCTACCCCACCTATCTCCCTTATTATTCTTCATATCTTTTGTTTTATTCTAGAATAGACCGTGTAAATAAATGGAACTCATAGAAAAACAGTATCAGCTCTCAACCCCTCTTCATTGAAAGGCAAGCCCGACGTTGAAGCCCTGCCTGTGAGACTTTTTACATAGAAATACTGATGCTTAGATCCCCACCAAGGCTCTTGGAATCAGAGTTTTCAAATTCAGAGCAGCCACTATATTTTCTACATTTTTAATAGCAAGCTTTCTATATGCTCCTTTCAATTTGCCAATTAAACGTCCCCCAAGTTCTTCTGGAGTTGTGTAGACTCTTTTCTCTTGGTTTGATGCCCTTAAAGCAGTCTTTGATAGCTTTTTTAAATATAAAAAAGTAAATCATTAACATAGGCCTTGCACTTATTCATAGGGACTTATGACCACCCATACCAGATATTCTGCTAAGAATTTCATTATCTCGCATGTCTTCACAACTCTGCATGGTAAGAACTATTATTCTATCTGTTATACAGATGAGTGCATTAAGACGGGGGCAGTAACTTGCCGAAGGTCACACAGCCGGGAAGATGCAGGGCAAGGTTTGTAAGCAGAAAATAGAAAGACAGGGCACATCGTAGGCATCAACAAATGATGCCTGGCTGAGGTCATCTATACTCTTCTAGTCCTGAGGATTTTGCTGTGAGAAACTATTGCTAACAAAATGAAAATTGAAGACCAGAAGCATCATGGAGTAAGTTTGCCTGTGGTCAGCCTTGGAGCTCCTTGAGGTCAGGGTTGAATTTATTTCCTTTGCTTTTTCAGTTTTTTTTTTTTTTTTTTTTTTAGGCTTATAGTTTTATTTATTTATTTTGATTATCCACAGTCTTGATGCTGATTTTTGAGTCAACCATGAGTTTTTTCTAAAAACATATATTCTTAAAAGAAAATAAAAAATTCTGCTCTTTACACTTAATAAACCAATTATCCTTTAATAACAGAGATGTAACTTCAGATTACATTAGTCAGTTCTTGAAACTGGGTTTGGATCGCCTCACTGGAACTCAGCAGATATTCACGGAAGTGAATCTTATCTTAAAAACAAGGACTCCTACTAAAGTTTGGACTGTGCCGGGAAGGATGGACACAGGTGGGTTTCCCGCGGGGTCATGGGCCCCGTCCACTAGCTCTGCTGACCTGCACTTGGCCCTTGTGTGTCTGTGCACAAACCCTACTGGCTCCTCCCTGTTGCCTTTTGTTATAACGATGGCAAAGAATCCACCCAGTTCTTGTTTTTTTTGCCACTTTATTTATTTTTTTAATTGAAGGATAATCGCTTTACCGAAGTTTGTGATCTTCTGTCAAACATCAACAAGATTCAGCCATAAGTACACCCATGCCCCTTCCCTCCTGAACCTTCCTCCCATCCTCCTCCCCATCCCACCCTTCTAGATTGTCACAGAGCCCCTGTTTGAGTTCCCTGAGTCGTAAAGAATCAGCCAGTTCTTTATCTCCTTAGCCAACTTGGCCATTTCTAATGAGAGGGAAACCGGGTACTGTGGCAAAAATTGTAACCTTTTGGTGTATTGAGCTCAGATGGAAATGCCTCTGTCTCCATCACTGGTCAGGATAATGCTACAAACAGGTTGTGCCTTAGTCTTAGCATCTCCCTCCTGAGCAGAGTCCTTGCACAGAAGAGGAATTCAGGCTTCAGAACAGTACTGGCCATGGAGAATGGCAGCCCTGTCTGTTCTTCCTTTCCTTGAAGCCCAGGATCTGGAAGAAAATGTGACACTTGGAAGAACACAGTTAGTACTTGAAAAATTATTGGATAAGTGAACAGAGGCATGGAATGTGTTAATATTTCCAAATGTGACCTCACCGGCAGAATTCCCGCTGTCTCCATCTCCATCTCCAAACTTTAGTATAGGATAGGTCTCTAAAGTACTGAAGAACTGATGCTTTCAAATAGTAGTGCTAGAAAAGACTCTCAAGAGTCACTTGGACAGCAAGGAGGTTAAACCAGTCAATCTTAAAGGAAATCAACTCTGAATATTTATTGGAAGAATTGATGCTGAAATTGAAGCTCTAATACTTTGGCCACTTGATGCGAAGAACTCACTCACTGGAAAAGACCCTCATGCTGAGATAGACTGAGGGCAGGAGGAGAAGGGGGCGACAGAGGATGAGATGGAATCATCGACTTGATGGACATGAGTTTGAGAAAAATCCAGGAGATAGTGAAGGACAGGGAAGACTGACATGCTTCATTCCATGGCGTCACAAAGAATCGGCCACAACTTAGGGACTGAACAACAATAGGTCTCCCCAGGGGTCCCTCTAGAGAAAACTGGCTCCAAAGAATGATGGCATCTATACTCTTAATCCCTGTCTTCTCAATGGGTAGGGCTTTATATTTCTGCCTACACACCCAGATGACAGACACCTCAAACAAAGCAGAATTTATAATGCAAGAAGAAGAAAATATGTGCTAGAAAGTCTGGAAGAACCACAGCTCACCTAAAGGGAAGTTTTCACCAGAAGCACTGTGTACTAACTCAATAGAAAGTCCTGACACTTCATCATTCCTCTAGAAGCCTCCATCAAACCAATATCAATTTATGTCCTCCTGTTATAAGCTTTCACAGCATCCCATGTTATTTTTCCACATCACTGTCCACTTGAATTGCTTTTGTGTTCATGTATCTTTTCGTTTATTCATTCGACAAACATTTCTTGAATATTACCAGGGATTCAAGGGTCTGTGCTAGATACCTTGCCAGATGTGATGCTAGAGTCTGATTATTACCTGTTGCCCTGAGTAAAATGTGAGATCAATGGGATCAGGGATCATAAATATGCCTTGTCCATCATTGCATCACCACTAGCACCTGCTACACGGTATGTCTTTGATTGCTATTTTGGTGAAGAAGCTCATGAATGAATGATACAGTGTTGGACACTGTGGATGCAACAGTGAGTCAGAAATGGGCCTTACCTTGCCCTAGAGGGGCTCACACTCTATGAAGCAGCTCTTCTCCTCAGGTCAAGTTATAGTACATCAGACTTCAGCAAGGCAGCTTGTGTCAATGTAGAGACAGTCATCAACATGTAACTGCTGTGGCGGGTGCTTCCCCTCTGCTAACGAGTCACTGGGAATCAGAGATCATGTCAAACTCATCTCTGAACTCCCTACAGACCTTCCAGGACAGGTCCCCAGTGGGCACCTCGGAAGTGCTGGTGAATAGGACATTTGCATGGAGCCTTCCAGTCTACTCAAAGTCGGAGCCCCCGGGGCTGAATGTAATCATGTTGATTGAGTTAAAAGTGAAGTCGCCATGAACTGAGCCCTTAACCTGTATCAGGAGCAAGCAAAACACTGTTCAGTTGAACCACTGAGCCCTGACTATGCTGAGGGACTGCATTCTCGCGTTTTCATTCTATTGGATCAGATGCTTTCCCCGGCTAAGGCACATTTGCCAGGGTTAAACAGCCGGGAGTAGCAGACCCAGCGTTCACATCCAAGTTTCTCTGTTACTAGAGCTTGTGATCAGAGCCATTCAAAGATGTTGGTCCTCCACCCACAGGCTGATGGCTCACTGCATCAGGGTGACCTCCTGCTGTCCAGTCATCTTCCTTATCAGGACAGATCCAAGCAGTGGCATTTGTAAGAGTTTCAAAATCTGTACCCTGTCTTTGGCATTACATGCTATCTGGGTAGCACTTTTGAAGTGCCTTTATCTTCACAACTATTTGGCATCGGCTATAAAGCTCCCTGATGGAATGTTCATGATGCAATTGTGCACAGAATATTTTTTTTTCCCTAATAAGTCTATAAAGCTAGGTAGAATCCACCTGGAATTTACATGCAGAAAAGAAATCTTATCAAACAACTAATATTGTGCTTCTGTCAATGAGAGTCGTGTTGGATTCTATTAGCACTTGATTAAACTACATTGATGGAAATCCTAACCCCCAACCCAAGACCCTGGAACACACACACTGAAAAGAAAAAGACAGAAAGAAGGAGGGAAAATCAGAAGTCATTTGAGCATGTATGGCAGGTGTCTTCTCTTTCCACAAGGTTAGGTTTGGGTATTGCTTTTCAAACCTACAACCTTCAAATTAAAAACAAACAAAACCAAAAAACCAACCTGGAGGCCTCTAGCTTTTCACAGTAGCTTTATTTTTATTTATTTTTTTTGGTTATGAAGTTACTTTATTAAGATTGGAGTTTATGCTATAAATTGAATTAAGGCACAAATATATACAGTTCATTTTGTCTTTTAGCACTGCCTCCCTCTTACTTTCTCTTGTGATAAAGAAAACCATTAGCTCCTGTCAGAATCACAAGGAAGGAGATCATTTTTATTGAAATAAGAAGGAAATGATAGTGTCAGGCACTGAGTCCGAGAGATAAAATATTACATCTAATAAACACGCTACATATGGGATTCGACAAGGGGTCCTTGAATTACAGAACAACAGAAGCTTCAGAAAAACAATAACATTAATATTGAAAAATAATGACTAACACTTCCATCTTGGAGAAAACCTGCATTTTAATCAACAGGAGGGAAATTCAGGAAGCTCTGAGAAAGCAACTTAACAATACCCAGTGTATGGAAACAAGAGAGAAAATGAGCCAATAAAATGGCAAGCATGGATGTCCAAGGCAATCAAGGATTCAGAAAAAAATCAAGAGACTTAAAGAGGTAGACGGTATTCAAAATACTGCAGAGAAACACAGTGAAGTACAGGAGAGTCTAAATTAGTAAGATGTTTCCCTGGTGGTTCAGACAGTAAAGAATTCGCCGGCAATGCAGGAGACCCGGGTTGATCCTTGGGTTGAGAAGATCCCCATGGGGAAGGGAATGGCAACCTGCTGCAGTATTCTTGCCTGGAGAATCCCATGGACAGAGGAGTCTGGCAGGTTACAGTCCATGGGGTTGCAAATAGTCAGACACAGTCAACTGTCTGGTGTACTGGTGAAAAGAGTTCCAGATCTGTGCTCAGGGGCATAGAGGCCACGACTCATGAGTGACATCTGTTTCAGAGATGGATGGGGTGGAGGGTGAAGTGGCAGAGGTTGCTGGCATACTACCCTGCATTTGCCATCATTAATCCCGATCAGCAATTCTCAGAACCCCCTCAGGGCACAGTTGGCAATGTCTGGAGTCGTGTCCCTGTCAGGGTTTGTTGCTGCCACTGGTGTCTAGTGAGCAGAGACCAGGGATGCTGTTTAACATCCTACCGTGTCCAGGGAAACCCTCACAACAAACAATAAAAAGCAGTAGTAATTATTTGTGTCATTATTATTTGCTCCAAAGGTCAATAGTGCCATAGCAATAGATAAAAATGTACTTTTCCCATTTCCCAATCAAAAGAACCCTATCTACTTATAACTAAGCCCACATCCAGTGCTCTTATGGACACAACTTCCTGAAAACCTCTTACCCTTCATACCCAGCTTCCAGGACAGTATGACATGATTCACTCAAGACCATATTTGTTCCCTCCCAGGACCTAGCTCTTCACTTGATTTGTCAGCATTCTTAAAAAAAAAAAAATTTGAGTATTATTAGATACAATATCAAAAATGACAATATTCAATAGACAATTATGATAGCTACTACTTATTGAGGAACAGGAGTCAACTATGTGTGAGGAACAGGAGTCAACACTTTTCACAGATTGTCTTTCGTTAAGCGGACAGAACTGCCATGAGAGATCATCACCCCCAAATTACAAATGGGGACATTTACAGAAGGGAGTCAAGCTTGCAAGCCAGAGAGCTGGGATCAGTGCAATTCTGGCTGACCCCAAAGCTTGATCTGTTTTGGGTTAGCTCAGGGTTTCTCAACCTTGGGATTAACCACACTTGTTGGGGGTAGTGCGGGGTGGGGGTGGGGGGAGTCCTGTGCATTGTAGGATGTTTCTTAGTCTCTACGCACAAGATGTCAGAAACATCCTCCTGCCCTGTCACAACATTCAAAACTGTCTCCAACCAAAAATGTCTTTTGACATTACCAAATATCCCCTAGAAGTCATATGAAATCCATTTGCCTAAAGAAAATGTGTTTAGGGTTTCAGCTTGAAACACTGCAGATGCCACAGAAGGGTAGTAAATGGTTCACTGACCACTATAAAGTTGGGGAAAAAAAGAAAACAGATTGGCTCAGTGGTAAAGAATCTGCCTGCCAATGCAGGATATGTGGGTTCGATCCCTGGGTCAGGAAGATTCCCTGGAGTAGAAAATGACAACCCACTCTGATATTCTTGCCTCGCAAATCCCACAGAGGAGCCTGGTGGGCTACAGTCCATGGGGTTGCAAAAGAGTTAGACATGACTTCACGACAAACAATAACAAAACCAAGAATAGAGTTAAAAAGAAAGGAAAACAAATTCCATTTGGGTCTTTCTCTTTCTCTGACGTTTGAAATTCATCTACTTTATTGGCGGTTGCATGAGTTTGAGATTTTTTGGCTATTAATTATTTGTTTTCAAGAAAATTTACTGGGAAAAATCCCATAAGTATCAAATTCAGGCCTTTTTCCCAACATGGCCTGAGTTGCAATTTCCTGCCTTGTCTTTTGGGCATAATTACTTGGTGCATTTAAGTACAGTAACTATAGAAAAACTTCATCATTTACTGAGCACCTATTATGTGACTAGTTCTGTACTTCCCATTTGATTTGTCTGTGACCCTGCTGTGTAGAAATCCTAATTCACGTTTTACAGGGAGTGAAGTGGGACCAAAGGCTAAGGAGTCTTCTCCTGGATACACAGCCTGTGGGAGGGGGGAGGTCTTTGAATCCAAACCCAGGTCACTGTATCCACCTCATTCTCTCTCCAGTCTCACATCTGTGATATGATTTAGTTGCTAAATCATGTCAAACTCTACGACCCATGGACTGTAACCCACCAGGCTCCTCTGTCCATGGGATTTCCCAGGCAAGAGTACTGGAGTGGGTTGTCATTTCCTTCTCCAGGAACTCTTCTCACCCAGGGACTGAATCTGTATCTTTTGCATCTCCTGCACTGGCAGACGGATTGTTTACCGCCGAATCACCTAAGAAGCCCCTATGCCAGTGATATATATATATCCATATTCTTTTTTTGCCGCTTTCTCTCTAATTAAAAAATTATTAAAATTTTGATCATTGTTGAGACCAAGTGATGAATAAGTGAGAGTTTCTATGCTTTACCCCCTACTTTTGTGTATACTTGAAGATCTCCATAATACAAATATTTTTTTTTAAATCCTCTTTCCTACCTTCCCACATAAAATAGAATCAGTCATCTCATATTTTATGTGACTCTAGGGGCCTAAGTACTGATTTCCAGTTACCTGTGTTCATTTCTAATCCAAACTCACAAGTTGTCTTTTCTTTTCTGGAAAGTCTGGAGTTTTGCAGAAGGGCTAAGGGCTTAGACGCCTCAACAAGCTATAAACCTCCTGAAAGTGCTTGTTGGAGTTATCTTCCACTGTGGCCTTTCTGACCTCTGTTCCTGGCCACCCCAAGTGGCCTGGACCCAGACTGGATAGCCCCATACTCACACCTGGGGTTCTGTCTTCCTCACGCGCGGTGGCTGGGTTGTCCACTGGGGTGGAGGGCAAATAACAGGCACGTGCAGCACCATGGATGGACCTAGAGATGGCCGTACTAAGTGAAGTAAGCCAGATGGAGGGAGGCGAACGTCATGTATCACTTACTTGTTGAATCTAAAAAAAAAAACGATAAAAAAGAACTGATATATAAAACAGAAATAGATCCACAGACATAGAAAACAAACTTACCGATGGGGAAAGAATGGGGGAGAGATGAATTAATAGTTTGGGATTAACATATACACACTACTATATATAAAATGGATAAACAACAAGATCCTGCTGTATAGCACAAGAAACTATACTCAGTATTTTATAACAACCTGTAAGGAGAAAACATCTGAAAAAGAATATATGTGCGTGTGTGTGTGTGTATAATTGAATCACTTTGCTATATATCTGAAACTAACACAGCATTTTAAATCAACTATGTGTGTGTATGCTCGGTCACTCAGTTGTATCTGACTTTACAACCCCGTGGGTTACAGTTCACCAGGCTCTTCTGTCCATGGAATTTCCCAGGCAAGAATACTGGAGTGTTACTATTGCCTCCTCCAGAGGGTCTTCCCTATCAAGGGGTTAAATCCGCATCTCCTGAGTTGGCAGAAGGATTCTTTACCACTGAGTCGCCTGGGAAGCCCCACAATCAACTATACTTCAACTTACAAAACAGAAAAATAAAAGACAAATAAAAGACCAAAGAGAAATGTATAGCAACAACAATAACAAAACAAAGAAAGAAAAGCAAAAACAGCACAGTGTAAGGGAAGAGTTCAAAGGCGACTGGCAGACAGGCTGCCTTTACTTTTCTCATCTGTTCATTATTTAAGCTCTGAGAAAAGGGAAATGGGGTGCGGGAGGGGAGACAGGAGAGTGTCTCTGTCCTAAAAGCAGTTTAGAGGCACCCCCCCACCCAGAGAAAAGGCAAGGGGACAAGTCCTGGGACCTCCTTGGGTGAAGAAATGTAAGGAACTCCTAGGTTTTCCCCATAAAAATGAAAGCAGGGGTATTGGATTGACCTCCTGGATCCAAGTTTTACCATGAACTCCGTAAGCACAGACCTCATCACCACCAGTGGGTTAAATAGACATTTTGGGAAGTCCTTCTAACCTGTTTGGAAGATGAGAAAGCATTGTTTTAAGTTGCTTTGAGAAAATGGAGCCTGGTCCCTTACTTTTTTGCTCTTTCCACCCAGTCTCTCCTTGCTAGGATCCACATATGTGAAGAGTCACCATGTCTAGGTTGTCTTGACCCATAATTTCATTGAGAAGAAGCATGAATCTAAATGTGACCTCTCCATCAGTGGAGCTGAAGTTCTCTGGGCTAGGACATTATCTTAGTTCATTCAGGCTGCTCTACCAAAGGACCACTGGCTGGGTGGCTTGTACACAACAGAAGTTGTGGAGGCTAGAAATCTGATCAGGGTGTCAGCAGGACTGGGTTTTAGTGAGAGCCCTCTTCCTGGCTGCAGACTGCCTGTTTCTCCTTGTCTCCTTAGATGGTGAAAAGAGTGATCTTTCTGTGAACCCTTCACAAGACCTCTAGTCCCATTTATGGGGGTTTAACCCTTAATGCCCTAATCACCCTTCAAAGACCATGCCTCCTAATACCTCTACAGTGGGGTTTAGGATTGCAACATAAGACTTTGGGGGACACAATCATTCAGTCCTTTGTGGGCATATTCTGGGTGAACTCTCCAAATCATTTTTTCCATGTAGTATTTCAAATAACATCCCTTGCTTCTACTGTGAAATATCTGATACTGTGCTGTGCATTGCAGGAACAGGAAGAAATACTATACAACAAGTACCACTAATGACAATAATAATAAAGAATAAAAGCTTTGCTCTAATTACCCACAGAGGAGGGGGGCAGGCGGAGAGTCTGCTGGAAGCACAAAAAAGCTATGAACGTATCATTGTCACAAGTCAAAGGTAGGACTGGGAGGAGAAGACCAGAGGCTATTTTGCAGAGGGAAACTAGATGTAGGGTATTAGGCGAGTAAGAGTTCAGTGGAGAGGTGGGGACTGGGGGAAAGAACATTCTCATGGAGGGAATGACAGATGGTGGAAGGAGAGGCAGAGCCATAGGAAGCCACTGAAAGGATAAAGCTGGAAAAGAGGGCTGTCCTGGGTGTGGCTTTGTTTTTGACAATTTTATGGGGATTTAATTGACATGCTGTTAAGCTGTACAGTGTTTAAGTGTACCATGGGATGAGTTTTGACATCCTCCGTAAACTATGCCCACAGTCAAGATAACGGACGTAACCATCACCCCCAAAGTTTCCTCCGTGTGCCTTTTAATCTCTGCCTCTGACCTCTCCCTTGGCTCCACCCTCAGGCAGCTGCCAATGCACTGTCCTTCGGTCACTTTACTGATTTGTGACTGTTTTCTTTCACTCAGCATACTTCTGAGATTCATCCCCATCATTGAATGGGGCATCGCATTTCTTTTTATGTCTGAGTTGGATTCCATTCTATGGATATGCCACAGTTGGTTTACTCATTCACCCACTAATGGATCTGAGTTGTTTCCAGGTCTTAGCTACGATAAATGAAACTGCTCTAAACATTCTGTTTTTATATGGACATATCCTTTCCTTTCTCTTGGGTAACATATGTCTAGGTCACATGATAGATATGTAGTTAACATTTTTTAAGATTTATATTTTAGAAACATTTATTATGATGATATTGGGATATTCTTTTTTTGGCCACGTGGCATGTGGGAGCCTAGTTCCCCTACCAGGGATCGGACCCCAAGACTCTGTAACCCCAGTGAAGACCCTGTGCATGCGTGTCTGTCAGTTGCTCAGTCGTGTCTGACTCTTTGTGATCCCCTAGACTATAATCCGCCAGGCTCTATCCATGGGATTTTCCAGGCAAGAATGCTGAAGTGGGTTGACATTTTCTTCTCCAGGGGATCTTTCCAACCCAGGGGTCTAACATACATCTCTTGGATCTCTTGCATTGGCAGGCAGGTTCTTTACCACCAGCACCACCTGGGAAGCCCAACCATCTGAGTGAGCTTTAATTGAGTCCTCCTTTAGCTTGATGCCTATGACTTGGCCAACAGCTCAGATGCAGCCTTAAGAGATCAGTTAGGAGAGACATTAACTGAAACCACCCACCCTGACCAGGCAAGATAGTAGCCACTCACATGAGTTACCTTGACAACAAGAGGTCCTGGTAAGGAACTCAGAGCTCACAAGCTACTACAAACCAGAAGAATTCAGGAAAAGTCAAAAAGAGAGAGGAGACATGAGTTCATATGTCCTACCAACCTCCCAGAATCCTCCTCGCTGGAATCCATCTTGGCTGAGTGATCTGTGCAGCACCAGGACGGACACTGAGTCAGAATGATTGGCCAGAGACAAGCTGGAAACTAATTTCCTCACCGTAAAGCCTGAGACTGTGAGCCAGGCAGCAGAGCAGTCCTCCTGTCTCCTTCCCCTTCTGCTCTCGGCCCGGATGCCCCTTCGCAATAAAGTCTCTTGTTTTGTCAGCATGTATGTTTCCTTGGACAATTCTCTCCTGAGTGTTAGACAAGAGCTCAATCTCAGATCCTTAAAGGGGTCCCCCTTCCTGCCAAAGAACATCCAGTTAAGTGTGCATGATTCCTGACCCTCAGAAATTATGCATGCGTGCATGCTTGGTTGCTTCAGTTGTCCGGCTCATTGTGACCCCATGGACTGCAGCCCATTAGCTTCCTCTGTCCATGGCATTCTCCAGGCAAGAATACTGGAGTGGGTTGCCATGTCCTCCTCTGGGGGATCTTCTCAACCTGGGGATCAAACTCTTTTCTGCCTGCATCTCCTACATTGCAGGAGGATTCTTTACCTGTTGAGTCACCTGGAAAGTACCATGAGATAATAAATGTTGTTTCAAGCTAAGGTTTGGATCAATTGCTATTGTGACTGTGAAGAACAAATACAGAATCATTCCCTTTTTTGGTACATATATTAGACTGATTGAAGTCATTCTACAGCTCATTAACACTTGCTTCAATTTTTTTGTGTGTGTTTTCTCTGTGTTTCATTTCAGAAGCTGTCTATTGCTTTGGCTTCAAGTTTAGTCATATTTTCTTCTGAAATAACTAATCTTTTATTAATCCTATTCAGTACATTTTTCTAATTTAGACATTGTAGTTTTATATTATATGCATATTTTAAAGTTAAACCCCTTGTTTGAGGTATAGTTGACATATTAAAATTTGTATATATTTCCTTTGCACAATTCAATACATTTGGAAATACCTGTGCATTCATATCCTTAATGACTATGACCACAATCTATGCTGTATCTATATCCATCATCTTTAAAATTTTCCTTTTGCTCTAATTATTATTATTATTATTTTAAATTTTTAATAGAAGATCTATTTGTAATATAAGATCTATCTTCTTAGCAATATTTTAAGTACACCATATAGTGCTATTAACTATGGAACCATGCTGTCCAGAACATCTCTAAGAATTATTCATCTTGCACAACTGAAGCTTTGTTTCCTAAATTGAAGAGTAGATAGATATTGTAATTTTCACCTCTAGAAGTTTAATCTGGTCTTCTTCTTCTGTCATATCTTCTATGTCTCTACTGACCTTTTTGAATGTAAGGAATGTAGTTGTAATAGCTGTTTTAATATCCTCATCTACTAATTCTGTTATGCATGTAATTTTTGTGGTGAGTTTTAATAGATTAGTTTTTCTCATTATCACTTATATTTTCCTGCTTTTTTGCATGCCTAATCATTTTTTATTGAATGCTGGACATTGTGAACTTAGCTTTGTTGTGTATTGGATATTTTGTATTTGAATAATTATTTTTAAACTTTGTTTTAGGACTTCGTTAAGTTACTTGAGAAAAGTTTGAGTCTTGAGATTTATTAGGTTGGGTCCAGAGCAGGGTTTAGTCTAGAGCTAATTTCCCCAGACTTCCCTGGTGACCCAGATGGTAAAGAATTCACCTGCAGTGTGGGAGACTCTGGTTCCATCCCTGGGTTGGAAGATCCCCCAGAGGAGGGCATGGCAACCATTCCAGTATTCTTACCTGGAGAATCCCCAGGGACAGAGGAGCCTGGCAGGCTACAGTCCATGCGGTAGCAAAGAGTCAGACACAACTGAGAGACTAAGCATGTGCTGAGATAAAACTCTCCTGAATATTCTAACTAATGCTCTGTGAATTATGACTGTTCCACCCTGACTGGTAGGAACAGAAATTATCCCAGGTAAATTCCAAGAACTGGTCCCTCTAATCCCTTTGGATGGTTCTTTCCCTAGCCTTGGGTAGCTCCCTCACACGGCTATACTCTGCTCAAGGCTAGAAAGAGACTCTCTCAGAATTTTTCTCTCTTTGTAGTTCTTATCTTTCTGCTACTGAGACCTGAAAACCCTAGGATCTTGGCACCCTGGCCTCCCAGCTCAACTGCTTCAACTCAGGAAAACCCTTGGGTTCTGCCTCAGACCCATGGGTTCTGAGAACTCTGACCTGTAAATGCGTAAATCACAGGGTTTACATTATTATTATTATTATTGCTGTTGTTAGTGTATTTTTGGCCACATAGCATGTGGGATCTTAATTCTCTGACCAGGGATTGAACCTACATCCCCTGCATTTGAAGCGTGGGGTCTTAACCACTGGACCACCAGGGAGGCCCCAGGGTTCACATTATTTATTGCCCATAGTTCAGGGGGCCTTGCTTTTTTAAAAAATTTCTTTGCCTCATGTTAATGTACTTAAAAGTATTGTTTCATGTATTTTGTCTTTTTTTCTTTTCAGTTGTTTCATATGAGAAAATTAAATATGGTCTGTGTTATCCATGTTGTCAGGGAGTGGAGGTCTTTCCATGTGGTTTTTGAAGGATCTCTAGCTAATGCAAGCAGCAGAGACTAGGATGGTTAGGCTGGAGACTGGACATCTTTGGAAGAATATTGGAATGCCTTCACAGGGGTGGGAGGGCTTTCATTAGGGTGGGAAAGCAAGAATAGAGAAGACTAAAGGGAATCTGGAGATGGTAGGGAGTTAGAACTATTTTCTATGGTTGAATTTGTTAAACCATGGGTAAGAAGTCAAAAGTGATCCTCAGACTTCTGACCTCATGACCTGGTGAGTCAGCCCCAGGTAAGGCAGGATTCTCAAGGAACTCCTCCAGTTTCTTTCTTGGACAAGCCATCAGTTCAGTTCAGTTCATTTGCTCAATCATGTCCTGACTCTTTGTGACCCAATGGACTGCAGCAAGCCAGGCCTCCCTGTCATTCACAAACTCCCAGAGTTTACTCAAACTCATGTCCGTGATGCCATCCAACCATCTCATCCTCTGTTGTCCCCCTCTCCTCTTGCCTTCAATCTTTCCCAGCATCAGGGTCTTTTCCAATGAGTCAACTCTTTGCTTTAGGTGGCCAAAGTATTGGAGTTTCAGCTTCAGCATCAGTCCTTCCAATGAACACCCAGGACTGATCTCCTTTAGGATGGACTGGTTGGATTTCCTTGCAGTCCAAGGGACTCTCAAGAGTCTTCTCCAACACCACAGTTCAAAAGCACCAATTGTTTGGCCCTCAGCTTTCTTTATAGTCCAACTCTCATATCCATTACATAGCTACTGGAAAAACAATAGCTTTGGCTAGATGGACTTTTGTGGGCAAAGTAATGTCTCTGCTTTTTAATATTCTGTCTAGGTTGGTCATAACTTTTCTTCCAAGGAGCAAGGGTCTTTTAAGTTCGTGGCTGTAGCCATACACTTCATTATTCCCTCATCTGCTTCCTAATCATGCCATGGAACGTAATAAGGAAATACTTTAAATGGTATTAGAATGTGGTAAAGACATGAAGTCCTAAATGAATATTATCTCAAGTGGAAAAAAAAATGCACCCTTAACAATAGAGCTAATCAACACAGTCCCCTCCAAGAATTTAACAAGAATCTCTCTGTTTCTAGATAACCACTTCATCTTGACCATTGTTGGGGATTTTTTTGTTCCATAATTCATGTTCTTCTGCTATTATTCTTTCCAGAGACTTAATCTTATTTAAATTAAAAAATCACACACCTTATTAATTAAAACACCAGATGAGAGCAATTGATAATTCATGCAAAGGAAAGAAAACATCTTTTCTATAAATATTTCTCCTCTTGATTCTTTAGGTGCTTATTATTTAAGCTTTGGAAAACCACTTTATGCTCTAATCCAAAGCTGTAATTAATAATAATCACTTACATGTGCATAACAGTTCACAGTATAGAAAGCTCTGCTTTTTTTTTTCCTTTATTTAATTTCATCTTCTTAACCATCCCATGAAGTGAGAAGGGCAAGGATTAATCATCTCCCACTTTATGAAAGAGGAAACTAAGGATGTTAGAGGTGAAATACTTTCCCCAGGGTCACACAGAAGCCAACTCAGCATCAGACTCCAAATTCAGGAGTCCAATCGTTCTATCACATCCTACATTTTTCTCACAACTGAAGAAGAAACATTTTTTCCTTTTTTTTCCGGCTGGAATCTAACTCTTGACATTACTCTATGCTGTTGAAACAGGTGAGGGGAATCTCTAACAATAGGAGAGTTTAGGGAAAGAAAACACTGCTTCTTTCAGATTCTATGAATGACGGTTTGATGGCTATATCAATACAGCTTCAAAATCAAGGAGAAGAGAGTCAAACCATCTTGTCTCATGTGTTATTTGGTGTCATGAGAGGCAAATAAGAATGAGTACCTCTCGGTAGGTCTTGAATTAATTTTCAGTATAAAAGTCAGTCAATCTGGCTTTGATTCTATAAAAAATAATGTACTTTTATTTGAAATAGCAAGACAATATTTTTTCTTACTTTTAACACTTACCTTCAATTTACTCTTTATCAAGTGGTCCTAGAGAGTTTCTGAAATCAGCCAGGCTGATGGAGATTTTGGATTCAGACTCCAGACCCAACTCAGGCTCCAGTTCAACTCCCAAAACCTTTCCTTTCAACTAATGCCACAGAGAACCCCTCTCTTCTGGACCACGTAAACCAAATCCTCAAGACACTGGATCTAAAGTCCAACTGTTTTTCGTGGAGTGGACCTGACTTTGTTCTTTACCAGGCATGCTGTGCTATTGCATCATGACGAGGTATAGATTTGGAAGCTGATGAATTTGAAATTGGATCCCTGTATGACTCTGGGTGCATTATCTGCCCATTTTTAGTCTCAGTCATTTTATCATGAAAAAGTCTTCAATAACCATTAAATGAGGTGCTGTATGTATAACTCAAATCCCAGGGCCTGGTGTATGCAGCCTTGGCATGGTGTTACAGTCAAACAAATACTTTTCAGTATCTAATTGGTAGCTAAAATTACTTCACATTTTATTTATCTTTTTAAGGAAATGTCAGAGAAAGAGGAAGAGCATATAATGAATACACATCTGATATCTAAAAATTCCCCTTTTCCCATCCCTGTGACATTGAAAATTCACCAATATCTAATTCTTAACATCACTCTCCTGCTTGCGATTCCAAATGTAACCCACACATTTGTTGACAAAGTGAAAGTCACTCAGTCGTGTCCGACTCTTTGCAACCCCATGTTCTATACAGTCCATGGAATTCTCCAAGCCAGAATACTGGAGTGGGTAGCCTTTCCCTTCTCCAAGGGATCTTCCCAACCTAAGGATCAAACCCAGGTATCCCACTTGCAGGCAGATTCTTTACCAGCCCGAGCCACAAGGGCAGCCCAAGAACACTAGAGTGGATAGCCCATCCCTTCTCCAGTGGATCTTCCTGACCCAGGAATCGAACCGGGGTCGCAGAGTCAGACATGACTGAGCAACTGAACTGAACTCCTGCATTGCAGGCAGATTCTTTACCAGCTGAGCCACCTGGAAAGCATAACCCACACACCTTATCTGTTTCTTTCTTTCTCAGATCTGCATTACGTGGATCTTTCTAACTTTTACTAACTGTATTGCATGGTCTTTCTAACTTTTCCCATTTTCTCTCATTTTTGCCCAATTCTTCCCAACAGAGAATGGTCCTTGATGTGACCTGGCATTCAGGGAACTTTCTCATTTGGAAGTCAGAAGAATAGATAAGATGGTGATTATTCATTCATCAATAACTTTGGTTCAAGCACATACTTATTTCTGACTGTATCCCACATGACAGATACCTGACACAGGGCCTAGCACGTTGTTGGATCTCAACACTGTGCATGTCTGTTTAACATAACCTCAGGCAGAATTGTGATGATAGTTCTCAGCATGTGTATTCCCCATCTCCCCAAGTAGAAGACAAGCTTCTGGAAATCTGGAACCAGGCTTTATAGCTTATTAATTTCCTAGAACCAAAAACCATTCTTTGGTAAGTGTAGGCAGTCCATAAATGGACTGTCCATTCATCCAATATAATTAACTGTCACATTTATCCTTGTGACAAAAACATTAATCTAGTCTCTTAGACAGCATATTAAAAAGGAGAGATATTACTGTGCCAACAAAGGTCCGTCTAGTCAAGGCTATGGTTTTTCCAGTAGTCATATATGAATGTGAGACTTAGACCATAAAGAAAGCTGAGGGCCAAAGAATTGATGTTTTTGAACTGTGGTATTGGAGACGACTCTTGAGAGTCCCTTGGACTGCAAGGGGATCCAACCAGTCCATCCTAAAGGAGATCAGTCCTGGGTGTTCATTAGAAGGACTGATGCTGAAGCTGAAACTCCAATACTTTGGCCACCTGATGCGAAGAACTGACTCATTGGAAAAGACCCTGATGCTGTGAAAGATTGAGGGCAGGAGAAGAAGGGGACGACAGAGGATGAGATGGCTGGATGGCATCACAAACTCGATGGACATGGGTTTGGATGGACTCCGGGAGTTGGTGATGGACAGGGAGGCCTGGCTTGCTGCAGTTCATGGGGTCACAAAGAGTTAGACATAACTGAGCAGCTGAACTGAACTGAACTGAGTCTTTTAGGATTTAATATGAAAAAGATACATTCACTACATTTAAGGGTCTTATAGGCTTATGGAAAGAACAAGTACAAAAAATAAAAGTGAAGCACTAGGTCACTTCTACCAGACTGGCACAGTCATCCTTCATCCACCGTGAGTGCTGACTGCTAAGAGCTCACAGCTTCATACTTCTCAAGGAAATGATCATGGCCAATGGATCTGCCATGCCCTATGAGGCCTAGGAGGTTAGACCTCCTCTCCCTTGTCAATTAGGACATGGCCTATAGCCAATGAATGACTCAGAGGGGGCATAAAAGCCTTGCATCTGACTTCACGGCAGGACAATTCATGCTCCAGAGCTCCCCATGAGATCAAGCTAAGACTAGACTTCAGCTAAAGTCTAGACTTCAGGCTCAGCCTAAGACCAGACTTTGTCTAGTCTTTATGTAAACACTATACTTCACATCATTTCTCGGTTGCTATCTTTATAGCTTTAACCTGGGAACTCTCCCTTTCTTTAGGCTCTGAATCTAAGAAAACTAATTTAATACATACTGCTATAATATAACTCAGACAAACCTAGACAGCATATTAGAAAGCAGAGACATCATTTTGCTGACAAAGGTCTATATAGTATAGTCAAAGCTATGGTTTTCCCAGTAGTCATGTATGGATATGAGAGTTGGACCATAATGAAGGCTGAGCACTGAAGAATTGATGCTTTTGAACTGTGGTTCTGGAGAAGACTCTTGAGAGTCCCTTGGACTGCAAAGAGATCAAATCAGTCACTCCTAAAGGAAATCAACCCTGAATATTCATTGGAAGGACTGAAGCTGAAGCTCCAATACTTTGGCCACCCGACGTGAAGACTCATTGGAAAAGATCTTGATGATGGGAGAAATTGAAAACAAAAGGAGAATGCGGAGACAGAGGATGAGATGGTTAGATAGCATTGCCGACTCAGTGGACATGTTTGAGAAAACTGTGGGAGATAGCAGAGCCCAGAGGAGTTTGGCGTGTTACAGTCCACGGGGTCATGAAGCATCAGACACGACTTAGTGACTGAACAACAATAATGAATCTCAAGATGTGGTGGGCAGCGAGGAGGGAGGAATACTACTTAGAATATTTAGGAAGTTTTACTTAGCAGGGGGACTCACATTTCATTGTGAAGGACACATTGAAATGAGGATGGTGAGCAAGGGGTGATGTATACAGAGTCTCTATTGGTAACATCATGGGCATAATAACTGTTCAAAAGAGAATTTCTGCCCCTCCCTTTTCAGTATAGACAAATAAACTATAGCAACTAAATCATTAAGAACATTGCCAAGTTTCATTGCCTGGAGCTCAAGGAGGCTGACAGGGACTTGAAGGAGGGTGAGGTCCCTGAGGGGTTGGCATGCAGTGATTTTGCTGGTGTACATGGAGATCCAAAAGAGGTTTTCAATCAGAAGGATGATATTGGGTCTGTGCTTAAAAAGATAATTCTGGTGGCAGGGGAAAGGTAGATTGGAGCCCTAAGACAGGGGATCAGACAGACAGTCATTGAAACAGTCAAGACAAAAGAAGCTTAAGAGACAGAGATGATCGCTTAGCAGGATGGAGTCTTTAGACTTCGGGATGTATTCAAGAGGTTTTTTAAAAGAATGGCTCTTCAGCATGAAGTGACCGATAGAGAGGGAGCCAGAAGCCTCTAGAATAGTGAATGACAATATTCTGGCATCTTGCAGTGACAAAAATATTAAATCTGAACAATGATTACTCCATTAACTCTATTGGTAAAAAAAGACAATTCTAATGAATGGTGCCACCCAAGTAAAACATACATTATCCTCTTATTTGAGACCCCCTGTGTAATTTAAGACATCACCATTGTATTTAAAAGAATGCATTATTGCAAGCGCTAGGAGAAGGTCAGCATTCATTAGCAACCCTACAATAATAGCCAACAAGTTGTGAAGAGTGAGCCTGTGATTGAGGAAAACAATTTCAGTTAGAAAATAGACTCTCATTTCTAACTCTTGCAAGGTTACAACAGCAACCAGAAACTGAAAACACGTTTTTATTTTTCAAATTTATGAAAAAAGCCCTCACTACTCTCTGTCAGTCTAGCTAGGAAAACATCTTCAACCGATGTCACCTTTTCTTCTCTGAACTTAAATAAAGACAGCTACCAAGGAACAAGAAGAGATTGTGATAATTTCTTTCTAAAACGCAAATGAAAATTAAGTTGTTGGAGAAGATTTAAATTTTAGTGTAGAAATCAAAACAGATGGATCTTCATGCCATTGCTGTGCATGTGTGTTTGTTGTCTGAACTGGCTGTGTGTGTGTGTGTTTGTGCTCTGAACTGGACACACCTGTGCTCTGAACTGTGAGTGTTTATGTGTTTTTCTGAGACTGTTGAGGTGAAGTACCATATTCAACACCGGCTTCTCAGGTGGCTCAGTGTAGAGAACCCGCCTGCCAATGCTAGAGATGTGGGTTTGATCCCTGGGTCAGGAAGATCCCCTGGAGAAAGAAATGGCAACCCACTCTAGTACTGTTGCCTGGAAAATTTCAGGGACAGAGGAGCCAGGTGCGTTATAGTTCATGGGGCCACAAAGAGCCAGACATGAGCTACTGAGCACCCAGCACAGTCTGTTTTCTGGCTAACCTAGGCACCATATTCAGTAAAACACCTTTTTGGATTTTCATCTGTTACTATGCATTCACACACTTGGTTTCCTCTGCCTTTCTTTACCATGTTGGATAAATATTAGAAAATCATTTTAACATTTTTTTAAAAAAAAAAGTGAAGTATGCTTGATTTACAATGGTTAATTTCTGCTGAATAACAAATTGATTTATATATATACTTTATATATATATATATATATATATATATATATATATATATTCTTTTTACAGTCTTTTCCATACAGTTCCCTGCCTATCCATCAGGGCCTTCTGTCTGTCCATTCTATATGTAATAGTTTGCATCTGCTAATCCCAACCTCCTGGGGCCTCCCTCCCCCACACACCCTCCCTTTGGCAATCACAAGTTTGTCCTTTAAATTGATTGAGCCTCAGAAATATTGGGTAACATTCAAGATCACTGAGCTAATAATGGAGCAAAGAGCACTGGGGCTGGGGCCGTGTGGGGGACAGACTTGGACAAGCTTGCCTCATTGTGAAAGTACTCACAGCCAGCAAGGGGCAGAGATGGGACGTAAACTCAGGTCGGCTGATTCTAAAAGCGTCTCCCTCTCTACTGCTTGGTAGTCCCATCCCTCGCACACTGGGATGGCGGGGTCCTCTATCAGGTGGTGCAGTGGTCCCCCAATTTTGCACATTTGGGATCACCTGAGGCACCCCCACAAGCTCTAATGCCTGGGTCCCACCCCTTGACCTGGTGAATTAATTGGCCAGGGGTGTGCCTTTGGCTTTGAAAATTTTCAGATTCCCCAGGTGATTCTCCGGTACAGATAAGCCTGGGAATCAGTGATGTAGTGGTAAAGGGCAAGTTCCCTGAAATCATAGTCCTGGGTTCAAATCCCAGATCCCAGACGCACAGTGTGACCTTGAGCAAGACGTTTGACTATCCCCTGTCAGTTTCCCCCTTGTACCTGCTCCATAAGGCTGTTATGAAGATTAAATGAGTTAGAAGGGATAAAGCATTTGAAATTGTTTGCATTATTACTTCATGAAAGCAGCCATAAATTAACAACAACAAAAAATTAGCTTTTGGCTTCTGTGCCTGGGTATACAGGAGGACGAATTTGTTTAAAAAGTCCACCAGTAGAGAAGAGGCCACCAAATCCCCCACCAGAGATGTAAGAAGGCCTTATGGTGCTCCCTTAGAAACCCACTTTGTGCAGGTTTTATTGTTGGTGAAATAGAGGTCCAGAGAGGTTAAGTGACTTGCCCAAAGCTGCTCAGCAGTTATAGCCCTGTTGCGGGGTAGGTCTCCCGGTTCCTTGCTTCTTTTATGAAGCCAGTTCTGCTTTAAGGTGGCTGCTCTGGAGTCAGTAGTGTGGGACTCATGCAGGTGGGAGTTGGTGATTCCAAGCAGATGCTCAGAAGCCCCTGAACAACCCCGTCTGACCTGCCGTGATTCCGAGTCCTACCCTCTTGAAGGACAAGTCTCAGTCGACCAGCCAGGTTGGCGCTTGTCATTTCTTTTCTGTGTGTCTCTTTGATGTGCCCTGGCTGGTGGAGAGAACGTCCCTTTAAAGAGCCTCTGAATTGGAATCATCCCAAATGGGTCTGATTTGCCTTTCAGCACTTTGAAGGGAGAAGTTTTCTCTTGTGTACCAAAGCAATCAGCCCAGCCCCTCTGCCAAGGAGGAGTCTCCTGGCTTTGTGCAGCCACAGACTCTAATCACAGGGGAGGTACTTGACGCCTTCTTTCTGCATTTGCATCTTCAAAAGTTGTGTAACCGGAACACATCTTTTCAGACAAAATCCTTGGGAAAATGTTGGCTTTTGTGTGGGAAGAGCCAGTAGTGGGAATGGTGAAAAAAGTGCTTTATGGAAGGAAACAGACACGGGTTGTGTGCTGAAGCATGCCACACAGAGCCGTCAGTTTGCTGCGCCTTAATTTCCTTATCTTTAAAGTGGGGATGACGCCTGTGTTCTTCAGCCACGCATTCATATCTGATGATGCATGTATCAGATTATTAGTACAAAGATCTACGCCTAGCAGATAATTAGGAAATAGAGCTTCTCTCAGCTCTGAGATTTCATGTGGAGGGAATGGAGTCAATTAATCAGTGCATCAGAAAAAAATTCCAGTTTTCTGCAAAGCAACCATGGGCTGTGAAAGCTATGTCAGGCAGCATCCTTCCCCTCAAGGGGTTTGGACTTTAGTTGGAGAGAAAAAGTTAACACAGTAGGTGCTAGTTGATGAGGTAGAGAAAGTGGATTACTTGGGTGAGGCTGAAGGTTGTTACAGGTGGCCATCTGTGTTATAAAGCAGGTCACAAACTTGCAATTTCCAAGTGATTTCAGGCCTCCTCTGGACAAGTTTAATTTTAATAAAGAAAACAATGAAATATGGAAACAATCTGTGGGAAGACTCTGGTCAGGAAATCGATCACTGCAATTGATTGATGCCTGTGCAGAGATGACATGAACCCAGCATCACGGGCTCAGCCCAAGGGACTCAGGACTTAACAGAGAAGATGGCAGGAAGCTCTGGGAAGAGGAGCTGGTAGGAGGGGAAGGCCAGCAAGGATGGAGAGCAAGGACAGATGGAGGCCACCCAGCGTTCCTGGAAACTCAGGGAGGCGGGCAGACTGGAGATGGAACAAGGAGAAGGAAATGGTTCGGAAGCTGCAGAGCAGAGTGACCGGTAAGAAGGGCCTTGAATGTCACGTGGAAGAGTTTCTATTTTCTCCTCTGAGTGATCAGAGGCCTCCCTTCTAAGGGGACTTAGAAATAGAGGAGATACACAACAAGCTAAAGATTCAGTTTTGAAGCAGCCACATTGACAGGTGTTCAGCCAGCAGGACGAGTCCCATATTCTGCGAGAGGACCCAGCAGGCACTTTGGAGTCCAGGTTTCTCTTGAGAGGTATCTGGCCTGTTCCCCCTACCCCTGGTTGTTTAGGTCTATGTAATATCTGCCTGCAGGCTTCCCCAATGGCTCAGGGGTAAAGAATTAGCCTGCAATACAGGAGATGCAGGTTTGATCCCTGAAGATGCCCTGGAGAATGCAATGGCAACCCATTCCAGTATTCTTACCTGGAGAATCCCATGGGCAGCCTGGCAGACTGCAGTCCGTGGGGTCGCAAAATGAGTCGGGCACGACTGAGTGACTGAACAACAACATGCATTGAACAATATCAATTTAGTTGCTCAGTCATGCCCGACTCTTTGTGACCCCATGAACTGCAGCACACCAGGCCTCCCTGTACATCACCAACTCCTGGAGTCCACCCAAACCCATGTCCACTGAGTTGGTGATACCATCGAACCATCTCATCCTCTGTCGTCCACTTCTTCTCCTGCCCTCAATCTTTCCCAGCATCAGGGTCTTTTCAAATGAGTCAGCTCTTTGCATCAGGTGGCCAAAGTGTTGGAGTTTCAGCTTCAACATCAGCCCTTTCAATGAACACCCAGAGCTGATCTCAAATAAACACATTGCAAAATATTGCCTTTCAGGGTTGCTTGAGTTTTGATGTGGAGAGAAAATCTATTGTTTCAGGTGAGACTGATTAAGGTGTTTCCAACCCCTAATGCTTTGTAGAAAGTATTGCTTCAGTGACATGGAGCCTTGTGGATTCAGGAGTTTAGACTGGATGCTTCTAGAGGTGTCAGCTAGGTGGAAAGGAAGTCCTTCCTGTGAGAGAGATGAAAAGTGGTCCTGGGGACACCCATCCAGATCGAGGGACCCCAGCATGGTGAGGAGATGGTAAATACTCATTGAATGAATAAGGGAAAGAACCATTGAATAAAAGAATGACTGATTTCAGCTCCCAATGATATGTGGGGTAGAAAAGGAAATTAAAACAAATATATGCTGGATAGTCATTTTGTTTTGTTTTAATAGCCCTTTTTAAACAGCATTCATGAGCAAATGTTACTATATCCTTGACACTAGGGGAGAGGTCCTGACAGCCCCTTGTCTGGGGTACCTCTCTGCTCACCATGATGGCCATTTATTTGAACCGATTTCTCTGTGTTCGCACACGGATAGTTGTGACTCTGTGCGGCTGTCCGCTTACAAGCACATCTCCATGCGCTTTCAGGAGATTAGATTATTTTTGTCATTTAGCAAATGAGAAAATGGGGGCTCAGAGAAGTGGTATTCCATGTCAAAGGTTAAGTTTGAGCCCAGCTCTGATGGCCCCAGAACCCTTTCACTTTGGGCCACTGAAGTCAGTCGTCAGAGGAACTCTTCCCTGTGCTGCCCACAGATAATGTGCTCTGCTTTGACTCTAGAGAAGATGAAATCCTGTCCATTCTGGAAAGGGATGCTGCGAAGGTGAAAATACACAGTGCAAAGGAGGAAGGCAATGGGCCACCTGCATCACTCAACATGGTAGCCACTAGCCACTCATGATTCTTTGATCCTAAGCTTAAATTTGTTAAAATTAGATAAAATTAGAAATTTCAGTTCCTCCATCCCACTGGCTGCATTTCAAGTGCTCGGTCACCACATGTGGCTGCCAGATTCGACAGGGTAGATACAGAACTCTTCCATCATCGTAGAAAGTTCTGCTGGACAGCAGGGCAGCCAGACTGCAAAGCAAAGTACCAGGGTGAGGGCTTGCTTATATTATGCAGGACAGGGACTTTTCGTTGCTTTCCTTTGTTTACACTGACTTGAAGTCCCGGAGGCTTTCTCCCATTGCCCCCCAAGCATGCTACATTTTAGCTTTGCCACAGATCTCTTGTGCAGATTCTGATGATCCTGTGCAACAGAAGCCTCTCAAACAGTTTGCAAACGCATTCTGGGCTTCAGCTTCATTCAAGATCAAACCAAAGCAGACCCTCAAGGACTCTGTGGCCTTTGCACGTCATTAGTTCAGTCAGTTCAGTCGCTCAGCCGTGTCCGACTCTTTGCGACCCCATGAATCGCAGCACGCCAGGCCCCCTGTCCATCACAAACTCCCAGAGTTTACTCAAACTCATGCCCATCGAGTCGGTGATGCCATCCAGCCATCTCATCCTCTGTCGTCCCCTTCTCCTCCTGCTCCCAATCCCTCCCAGGGTCTTTTCCAATGAGTCAACTCTTCGCATCAGGTGGCCAAAGTATTGGCATTTCAGCTTCAGCATCAGTCTTTCCAATGAACACCCAGGACTGATCTCCTTCAGGATGGACTGGTTGGGTCTCCTTGCAGTCATAGAAGGTCTTTAATGGAAGTGAACTTAGGTGTTCTAATCTCCACTTGGGAGGAGGATGTTGAAAACACCTTCTCATTATGGGACTGTCCCTGGGAACTTTGTCAAGCCGATGTGCTGTGTTCTTTTCATGAGAACACTTGGAAGAAATCTGTCTTAGACTAGAATTCTCCTGAGTGACTCTATGTTTTTCTTCTCCGAACACTATAAATCTTACAACTGGCTGTCTTTTCCTTCTTTGCTTCAGTTGCTAGGACGCTCAATTTCCAGTTCCATCTTGACAATATCCTTCATCTTGGAGGATATTCTGGCTTGCGATGCCGTCTTCTCTTCTGTGTCTGCTTTACCCACCTGCTCTCAGGTTTCTCTCATTGTGATTTTCCTTCCCCCTTCACCTTAGCCCTCACCCGTTGTACGACAGGGTTTTCTGTTACTATTGTTTTGTTTGTTTTACACGGCTTCTTCAACACATCTGGCTGGTATCCAGGACTAAGGAGACGGGCCATGAGATATAAATGGCTGAGCTTCTTGGGGAAGTGGAGGGAAGGGGCGAGGGATGGCCTGGCTTCTCTCTTGTGGCCTGGGAGGTCCCCCCAGACTGAGGCCATTCCTTCGGAATCACATCACCTTTGCCCCTGAATTTGGCCTTGACACGTGACCCGGCCACACCGAGAAGAATGAGGGCAGCTTGTCTGGGCACATTCATGCTTCTGGGCTCTGACTGGGGATGGCCCCGCCTGTCCCCACTCCTGATGGTAATTGGGAACATCAGAGGTGACTCACAGGCGGCTTTGGCCTATCTTTACAGGGAGAGGCTTTCCCAGAACACGCGTGTCCCACCACCCTAACCCCTCCTTGCTGGGACTGCAAGTCCTAATTATGTAAGGGTCAGTAAGGGTCACCCCTGTCTCTGAGCTTCCCAGTTTCAGGAGCTGACTTCTGCTGGCAATTATTCATCTTCCTCTTGGGAGGAGGCTTTCATGAGACCTTGGTCAGCAGTGTCTAGATCGCTGGAGGGCGTGCCGTACCTGTGGGCCAAGCCAGGCAGCTAGGTGCTTCTGGAAAGAAAGCAAGTCCTGGCCCAGTGGAGACAGCATGCTGCAACTTACATACGCTTCCGCATGGCTTGTATCAGAGTTTGATTTAATTTTTACCTGATGCTTCACCTATTACAATGAGACATAAAAAAGGAATTTGCAGCTGCCTGCTTATCAGAAAAAGATCAACTGTTTCTGTAATTAATATGGAAGATAACAATTTAAAATAATGAAACACCCATAATATGCTTAGGGGAAGCAGCTTGTTGCTATAATTAGAATGAGAATCAAATTGTTCTGATGGCAAACACATCATTTATTGAACTGAAGCTACTCTATGAATGGAAGTAAATAGCACAGCAGGAAAAAAAAAATAAACAAGCAAGAGACACATTTTAGAAAACTCTGGGTCTGAAGAAGAGCTCAGAAGCATCCAGGGATGGAGTCTAACAGGACTGGACGTTTCTGCACTGCCATGCACCACACCACCCAAGCACCTTCATGGTATGTGTGTAGTTCCCTTTGAAGCCCTTGAGATTTTTCTAAAGTACAGCTCTGATGTCACCCCTGATCAACCCCCTTCACTAGAAGGTTAAATATGAAAAAAGATGTATATCTCTAAGTACATGCACACACACATACGTGCATATACACACATCATACACACTCTAATTTCAACCTATGTTCCCCTTTGCAGCTCCTGTTTTAAAGACTCCACAATGTATATTATTTTTATAACTAATTTAAAAAGTTGTTGCTCCCCCCCCTGCCGCCCCCCCCAAAGGCTCTCCATTTTTCAAAGGCTTGAGTCCAAGTTCCCCGGGTGGTCAGCTCCATCTCCTTCACCAGCGCCAGCCCCTGAACCGCAGCCTCCTGGGCAAGGCCTGGACCTCTGACTTTCCTGCATCTTCTGGACCTGATGTCTTTCCTTCTGCCGGTCTCTTGGCCTGTGACTTTCTCTCCTTCCCTTTCTTGTCGGGAAGACTCTCACTTAGCTGTAAAGACCAGGTACAAATGTCATCTTCTCTTAGCAGTCTTTTTACGCCAACCCTCTACCCTGGTGGGACAATTAACTGCTTTCTTCTCTGAGGTTTCACAACACTTCCCACAAAAGTATATCAGTGCCTTATATGGCATTATATAGTTACTTGCAGTCATGTCTTCTTCTTTCAACACATGTGAATGTGTGCGTGTGTGTGTGTGTATCTGTGTGTGTTTATATGCCTGGCACATAGTAGGTATAAATGTTTACTAAGATGGTGTTAGATTAATTTGGGTGAGCAAGGACACATTTTGGGTTCATTAGACATGTTAAGTTATTTTTAAAGTTCTGTGGTTTGAGTAAAATTTGAAAAGCATTTTGCCAAGTATGTTTCTCCCTATTTTGTAAAGCCCATATGTCTATTAAGGGGGGAAAAGCCATATGGTTATGATTTCTTTACTCATAGATCAGCATTTCAGTTTTTAGGATATCTGATGTTCAAGATGCTGCCCGTACTCTGTGTATTGGTCCCTCTTTTTGAATATGTTTTTCTTTGAACTGAGGAGATCAACTTTCCCCCAAACAGAAACTTAACCCTCAACAGTGTAGAAGGAATTTTTCAGTTCTCCATTTGTGAGGCCTAGGAGATGCTTTCTCAAATGAAAACCACTTTCTGCCTTGTGCAAACAGAGAGAAGGCCACCCTTCAACAGAATCCCTAGGACCAAGAGGAAGGTTTCCCTGGTAGCTCAGTCAGTAAAGAATCTGCCTGCAGTGTAGGAGACCCGGGTTTGATCCCTGGTTTGGGAAGATATCATGGAGAATGCAGTGGCAACCCACTCCGGTATTCTTGCAGGTAAAATCCCATGGACAGAGGAGCCTGGTGGGCTATAGTCCTTGGGATTGCAAGAGTCGGACATGACTTATCGACTAAACCAACCAGGACCCAGAGGAGCCAAAGTAGGTGACAGTTCAAGTTGGCTTATTTCTGGTGTGACTGAAGGAAATCCAGGTGCACTGAAAAGATATTAATTAAATGAATCGATGAGTTAATAAACACATAAAGGAGTGAGAGCAGTCTACAGAGGGGTGATGTCATAAACACCAGTTTCAAAATTAGAAAACCCTCTGACAATGATCCCCCTATTGAAAGACAGGATTCGTAATCTATCTTCAAGTTTTAATGAAGATTTAATGAAGACCTATTTTTTGAGCGAAGTTTGCCAAACTTTTAGTCATTATTCTAATGCCTTTCTGATCTTGGCCATATAGATATATTTTGCATTACCACTTCACATTATTTTCTAAATGTATTTATCTTTATTTGATAAAATACATAAACAAAGATAGTTACAAAAGAAACAGTTTATTACTGTTGTTTAAGGAAAAATGACATTCCTTACTATATGAGTGAGTGAAGTTGCTCAGTCGTGTCCGACTCTTTGCCACCCCATGGACTGTAGCCTACCAGGTGGAAAAGAAGAGATACTTATTACTTTTTCTCTAATTATTAATCTGTAAACCAGCTAAACTCATCTCACTCATCATCGATGGTATCTAGCTTTGAAAGCAGTCAAGGAGTCTATCTAGGAGCATTCTCTAAAGTGGATGGCTGCATAAGTGTTCAAAACAACTGTTATTGTTGTTACTGAAAAGATTACCGTGATGGCTGTCAGACACTATGCCTCAAGCTCCATCCAAAGCATTTTGCTAAATGTGCAGTTACAGAAAAGTGACTTAACTGTTGTAAGCTACAGGGTCCTCACCTGAGAAAGAAGTGAGTTCTTTCAGATGTGGGGCAAAATGCTGAAAAGGAGTTTATTCCCTTTCCTGATCATTGGTGCTTCTGCAGCCCTTCCTCTGTGGGATGCCAATGCATAGATGACCAGTGAAACATGGTGTCAGCTATGTCAGAGCAGCTAATTCTCTGGACATCTGTCACCACCCTTGTCCTCATGCAATTTCTTACACAATGACTCATCAGATAATTTAGCAGCTCCATGGAGTGGGCATGACCATGAACAGGATTCCCATTTTCAAAGTGAAACAACGGAAGCTTCAAGGAGATCTTATTCCCAGGGCTTTGGGGCTCACACAAGGCTGAGTCAGTTCTAGAAGGAGCCAGAACTTTCTAACTCTTGCTGGTCAAGGCTACTTGAGCTTGTGCTACTGAATAGATAGCAAGTATGATGGTAGAGCAGGTCAACAAAATTAACAAGACATGAGACATTGCTGAGAAAGAACATGGTGGAAGATCCTCAAACGATCCCCTCCCTTTGTCTTTTTGTTTAAGTAGAGCTCTTAGAGGACACAGCCCAGAAGGCCTGTTCGTGACTTCACAGGCTGTCTTTTGAACTTGGGAAATTTAACAAATGGATTACTAAAATGGAATGTGTCAGGTCCTAAGATAGTTTCTGGAGAAACAGGAATAATTCTTGGAGAGTTTATAGTCTGGTGGGGGGAACACACTGATCAGAAAATGGACCAGAAAAAGCAAGCAAATTAAAACAAAAAATGTTAAGGTCGTGACTGAAATAAAGCTATGAGCAATGTAACCTGGGAGAAGGGGGCAGGCAGCAATTTTATTTTCTATTTTTATTTACTCATTTGTTTGGCTGCACCGAGTCTTACTTGGGCTTCCCAGCTGGCACCTAGTGGTAAGGAACCTGCCTGCCACTGCAGAAAATGTAAGAGAGTCAGGTTCGATCCCTGGGTCAGAAAGATTCCCTGGAGTAGGAAAAGGCACCCCACATCAGTATTCTTGCCCCCAAAATCCCACGGACAGAGGAGTCTGGCAGCCTGCAGTCCATGGGTCGCAAAGAGTCAGACAGGACTGAGCAACTGAGCATGCAATATGCAAGGGTCTTAGTTGCAGCATGCCGACTCTTAGCTGTGGCATGTGGGATCTAGTTCTCTGACCAGGAGTCGAACCTGGGACCCATACTGTGGGAGCAGAGTCTTAGCTACCCCACCAGGGAAGTTCCAGCCACAATTATTTGTGTTAAAAAGTACAACTATGTTGCATTTTCAGTGCTGGATAATGAGTCAGATCCCCAAATACTATTTTCTCTTTGACTTTAGAAGAAGTAACTTACCAAGAAATCTATCTTATTACTCTCTCTCTCTGTGAATCACAGGCTGGTCATTTCCCAATCAGAATCTCTTTCAGTAGGTTTCTAAAACTTTTGCAGTGCAGCAGGGGTTGAGAAGTCCCCTAGTATTTTTTTTTTTCAGTAGACACTGGAAAAGTCTCAACAATTCAAGTTACTACTGTGAAACAGAATCTTAAACTTGGCAATGAGAAGCAGAAGAATTCATTTTTAGATTTTAAAAATAAAAATGTCCATCTTCAAGTCAACACATTCCCTTGTTTTGGCATCTCAAACCATCTTTTAAAAAGGAGAGAAATTTTCAGCTTACCTTTGCATCTAAAAATGAGATTAAAAAAAATTCTCATTACTAAACTCTTGCATGATTTACTTCAACAGGCAAACCTTTAAATTCCTTATACACAGACTTGACAGCCATGGCTGGTGGGGTGTGGAGTCCACCAGCTAGGACAGAATTGGAGGTTAAATAAGAGAGGGAAGGGGCCAAAATAAAGTGGAAACCAATTGGTGTGTATTTCAAACAGCCTCAACAAAAGGAGCTGAAAACAGCGAAGAGAAAACCCTTGAACTCTTGGTCAATGATTGGGAGTAGCTACTAATCTGCTAATCATCTCTGCAAGTAGAAATGGCCTTCTTTACTTTAAAATTTTTTTAAAAACTTCTTATTTTGTATTGAAGTATAGCTGATTAAAGAGGTAGGAATATCAACCCACCTTACCTGCCTCCTGAGATATTTGTATGCAGGTCAAGAAGCAGCAGTTAGAACTGGACATGGAACAACAGACTGGTTCCAAATTGGGAAAGGAGTACGTCAAGGCTGTATATTGTCACCCTGCTTATTTAACTTATCAGCAGAGTATATCAGGCAAAATGCTGGGCTGGATGAAGCACAATCTGGAATCAAGATTGCTGGGAGAAATAACTATAACCTCAGCTATGCAGATGATACCACCCTTATGGCAGAAAGCAAAGAGGAACTGAAGAGCCTTTTGATGAAAGTGAAAGAGGAGAGTGAAAAAACTGGCTTAAAACTCAATATTCAAAAAAACAAAGATCATGGCACTTCATGCAAATAGATGGGGAAACAATGGAAACAGTGACAACTTTATTTTCTTGGGCTCCAAAATCACTGCAGATGGTAACTACATCCATGAAATTAAAAGTCACTTGCTCCTTGGAAGAAAGATTATGACAAACATAGATAGCATATTAAAAAGCAGAGACATTACTTCACTGACAAAGGTCTGTCTAGTCAAAGCTATGATTTTTCCAGTAGTCATGCATGGATGTGAGTTGGACCATAAAGAAAGCTGAGCACCAAAGAATTGATGCTTTTGAACTGTGTGTTGGAGAAGACTCTTGAGAGTCTCATGCACTGCAAGGAGATCCAACCAGTCCATCTTAAAGGTAATCAGTCCTGAATATTCATTGGAAGGACTGATGCTGAAGCTGAAGCTGAAGCTCCAATACTTTGGCACCTGATGTGAAGAGCTGACTCATTTGAAAAGACCCTGATGCTGGGAAAGATTGAAGGCAGGAAGAGAAGGGGGTGACAGAGGATGAGTTGGTTGGATGGCATCATTGACATGCATTTAAACAAACTCCAGAAGATAGTGAAAGACAAGGGACCTGGTGTGCTGCAATCCATGAGGTTGCAAAAAGTCAGACATGACTTAACAACTGAACAACAACATGTCTTGACTATTGTAAACGGCACTGCAGTGAACATTGGGGTGTAGGAATCCTTTCAGTTCATGTTTTTCTTCAGATAGATGGAAAATATCCCTTTTTAAAATAGCTTCACACATCTCATAAGTAGAACTACTTGATCTAGGAGCTAAGTTTCCATAGACTTTATCTTTTTGTTCTCGGTTTTATTTCCCAACAGTGGAGAGTGTCTGCAATTTTGTTACAGAGATATGAGCAATGAATTCTACCACCAGCAATTGTGCAGAAGTCCCCCAGACTCTCTGTGCTGGGTTTCTGCATTTATTAAGCAAGGATGGAAATAGCATCTCTTCTGAAGAGCTGTGTGATGGTTAATTTTTCTCATTCAGTTGCTAAGTCGTGTCCAACTCTTGGCGACTACATGGACTGTAGCACACCAGGCTCCTCTGTCCTCTGTTATCTCCTGGAGTTTGCTCAAATTCATGTTCTTTGAGTCAGGAGACATATTTAACATGATACTTGGACCATTTTACGTACGCAAAAAATGCTATCTACTATTTCCAGATAATGATGGACAGCAGCCCTCCATTCCTGCCAATCCCTAGACCAAAACTGTGCAACATCAGTTTGATTGCATCCATTTTCCAGGTGAAAATAACTGTGACTAAAATGTAAAGCTAATCTTTTTCTAAGGCATGCCCAGAAACTTGTAGAACTTAAAATTTAAATGAAATCTATATGACCCAATTTCAAAGACCAATTTTACCACTGTCTTATCCTGCTTAACTTGCAAAGGATTTTTGGGTCTCTTAGGCTACTTACAAGAGTCCAATGTTTGGTTTGAAAGATGAAAAACTCAGTCATTCAACCTTCTGTTTTGACTCTACAAAGTGCAAATATCATTTATTTTTAATTTTTTTTGCCAGTTATTGGACTAAATATCACAAGTGATGATGACCATTTGTTGAGAGCACCCCGTGTGAGAGAATCTGAGACAGCATCCCGACAGAAAAACAAATAGCAGGTGTTATCATGCCTGTCTTACTATTAGGTCTTACTGTTAAGTGGTGGAACCAGAAAGAAAATCTCAGTCTGTTGGTTTGAAAAGTGCAGGCTCTTTCAAACAATTAGTTTTTAATAGTTTGTTTAAAGTCTAGAAGCAATGGGTCCAGAAATTCTCTTATAGTTCTCTGGAGAGCAACCAGGATTCTGGAAATAAGAATTGGTCACATATAGAGAAGAAAGAGCTTTTATGAGCTTGAATGTACTTCTTAAACAGTGAGAAATGTCATTTATGATGCAATTAGAGAAGCTAATTTCTTTATAAAATGATACAGTGTCTTTGAAATAAGGTTTTCATTTCCTTTGGGTATGTGCCCAGCTGGATCACATGGTAGATCTGTTCTCAATTTTTTGAGGAACCTCCATATTATTTTCAGTAGTGGTTGGACCAAATTACCTTCCCACAAACAGTGTGTAAGTGTTCCTTTTTTTCCCACAACATCCTCACCAACACCTCTTTTATCTGATCTTGATAGCCGTGATAGCCATTCTGAGGGATGTGAGGTGATATGTAATTCTGGCTTTGATTTGCATTCTCCTGATAATCAGTGATGCTGAGCATCATTTCATGTGCCTATTGGCCATTTTGTTGTCCTCTTTGGGAAAATGTCTATATAGTCCTTCTGTCCACCTTTTAAATCAGAATTTTTTTATTAAGTTGTATGAGTTCTTTATGTACTTTGAATAGTAACCCTTTATCTAATATATGGTTCAGTTCAGTTCAGTCACTCAGTCATGTCCGACTCTTTGTGACCCCATGGACTGCAGCACTCCAGGTTTCCCAGTCTATCATCAACTCCCGGAGCTTACTCAAACTCATGTCGATCGAGTTGGTGATGCCATACAATCATCTCATCCTCTGTCATCCCCTTCTCCTCCTGCCTTCAATTTTTTCCCAGCATCAGAGTCTTTTCCAATGAGTCAGTTCTTCGCATCAGGTGGCCAAAGGATTGGAGTTTTAGCTTCAGCATCAGTCCTTCCCTGGTGGCTCAGACGGTAAAGCACCTGCCTACAATGCAGGAGACCTGGGTTCAGTCCCTGGGTTGGGAAGATCTCCTGGAGAAGGAAATGGCAACCCACTCCAGTATTCTTGCCTGGAAAATCCCATGGATGGAGGAGCCTGGTAGACTACAGTCCATGGGGTCACAAAGAGTTGAACACCACTGAGCGTCTTCACTTATCAGTCCTTCCAATGAATATTCAGGACTGATTTCCTTTAGGATGGACTGGTTGGATCTCCTTGCAGTCCAAGGGACTAGTACCCGAGGCCAGATGGTAGCTTTATCTCTTTTCCGGCAGATCTTGCCAACCCAGGAATCAAACCAGGGCCTCCTGCATTGCAGGGGCATTCTTTACCAACTGAGGTCTCAGCGAAGCCCCCTGATATATGGTATCAATTTCTAATTCTGTAGGTTGTCATTTCATTTTGTTAGTTGTTTCTTTTGCTGTGCAGAAGCTTTTGAGTTTTGGTTTTGTTGTTTGTGTTTTGGTATCATGTCCAGAAAAGTCATTGCCGAGACCAATATTGAGGAGCGTCTTTCCTATGTTTTCTTCTAGTTTCATGGTGAAAAGTGAGTGTTAGTTACTCAGTTGTGTCTGGCTGTTTGTGACCCCACGGACTGTAGCCCACCAGGCTTCTCTCCCATGGAATTCTCCAGGCAAGAATACTGAAGTGGGTTGCCATTTCCTTCTCTAGGGGATCTTTCTGACCCAGGGATTGAATCTGGGTGTCCTCCATTGCAGGCAGATTCTTTTTTTTTTTTTTTTTTTAATTTTAATTGGAGGATAATTGCTTTACAATATAGTGATGGTTTTTGCTATACATCAGTATGAATTGGCCATAGTTATATATATGTACCCTCCATCCTGAACCCCCCTCCCCCCCCTCCCCACCCTATCCCTTCAGGTTGTCTCAGAGCACCAGCTTTGGGTGCCCTGCATCACACATCAAACTCACTGGTCATCTGTTTTACTGATGGTAAAATTTATGTTTCAATGTTATTCTCTCAAGTCATCCCACCCTCTTCTCCCACTTAGTCCAAAAGTCTGTTCTTTACATCTGTTTCTTCTTTGCTGCCCTGCACATACTTTGGCACCCTGTTTGAAGAATTGACTCATTTGAAAAGACCCTGATGCTGGGAAAGATTGAAGGCAGGAGAAGAAGGGGACGACAGAGGATGAGATGGTTGGATGGCACCATTAATTTGATGGACATGAATTTGAGTAAGCTCCAGGAGTTGGTGATAGAGAGGGAAGCCTGACATGGTGCAGTCCTTGGGGTCGCAAATAGTTGGACACAACTGAGCAACTGAACTGAACTGACATAGGATTGTTGGTGCCATCCTTCTAGATTCCAAATATGCATTAATATACACTATTTGTCTTTTTCTCTTTCTGACTTACTTCACTCTGTATAGTAGGCTCTAGGTTCATCTGTCTTATCAGAACTGACTCAAATGCATCCCTTTTTATAGCTGAGTAATATTCTATTACATGTATGTACCACACGTCTTTATCCATTCATCTTTCAATAGACATCTAGGTTGCTCCCATGTCAAACAGCTATGGAGAACACTATGGAGATTACTTAAAAATCTAAGAATAAATCTACCATATGACCCAGAAATCCCACTATACCCTAAGGAAGCCAGAATTGAAAAGCACACATGTATGCCAATGTTCATTGCAAACAGATTCTTTACCATCTGAGCCACCTATTTTTTCTTCTAGTTTCATTGTATCAGGTCTTATATTTGTCTCTGATACATTTCAAGTTAGTTTTCATAAATGGTGTGAGATAGGGGTCTAGTTTTGTTGTGCTGCATGTGTTTCTCCAGTCTATCCAACACCACTTATTGAAGAGAATATCCACTATTGCAGCATTATTCACAATGAACAACATATGAAAATAGCCTAAATGCCCATGGATCCATCAATAAATGAATGGGTAAAGAAAATGATGTGGTTCATGTTGACAATGGAATATTCCTCAGCCATGAGGAAAGAGGATAGCCTATCATTTGTGACAACATGGAATCCACCAGAGAAAGACAATTATTATATGATATAGCTTATATGTAAAATATTAAAGGTCTAATTGGTAAAAATCAGACAGTAAAATGGTAGCTACCCGGGACTAGGGAAATAGGAAGATATAATTGATGTTGTTTATTGGTATAAACTTGCAATGTGTAGTAATAAACTATAGTGATATAATGCATAATATAATAGATAACAATGTAGTCCTATACTTATATAATGTGAAAAATACTACTATAACAATTACATTATAATATTGCAATGTATAAATGTATCAAAATAACAGATACACCTTAAATGTATGCAATGTTGTATGTTAAATATATTCAATAAAGATAATTTTTAAAAATGATATAATGTCTTTATTGTTCATTTTCTTAAACTTTGGAGCTAATTGTTGGCATTCCTTATATATCATAAACTCTTTGGAGACAAAGAAATTTATACTATAAATATGAACACAGACAAACTGAATTAAAAAAGCTCTTGAAAAATAAAACATTTAAAAAAATAAAAATGAATGAAATTCATTTTGGGAAACTAAAAAAAAAATGCAAAAATAACTTCACAATTTTGTAAAGAGTTCTACTAAAGTGAAGAGATGAGGACATAGAGATTACCATGTACTAGGTCAGATTCTGAAGTATAGATTCTTTGGGATTAGCTGCATGATGCCTGCAGCTATCTTAAATATTGTTTCTTTTGTTTAAGATAGTTGAATTGCAGAAATTAAGAAAAGTGGAAAGAAGACGATTAAGCATGAATAATTCTACCACTCAAAAGAAACACTCTTACCTTCCATTTATTTTCTTCTAAACTTTTGTCTTATACTTTATAAAAATGCTTTGAATTATGCATTATACAGTCATTTGTATAAATAATTTAGTTATTTGGGGGACAGATTGGTTGGAAAAACATATAAAAGTACCAAGATAACAGTACACAGTTATGTTCTATGAACACTAAGGTGTATTTTTTCCTAGTCTTTTCTACCATCATAAAAATAAAAATGTATCAGATAATATAGGAATACATTCCTTTCATAAGGAAAATACTTGAATGTTACAGACATCTTCATTTTGTCCTGATAAAAGAAGAGATTTTATGCATTTGTATTTTATTTGTATTCCACTCCAATCACCTTCATATTTTCATTCCTCATGTTATTATGACATGTCATTTTAGTTTGAACTTGTTAAACATTGTGTAAATCAGGGAATTCCCTGGTGGTCTAGTGGCTAAAACTCTGCACTCCCATTGCAGGGGTCTTAGGTTCGATCCCTGCTCAGGGAACTAGAACCCACAAGTCACAATTCAGAGTTCATATGCTGCAACTAAAGATGGAAGATCCTGCATGCTTCAACTAAGACCCAGATCAGTCAAATTAAAAAAAATATATATATATGTGTGTGTGTACACCATATTATAATTTCTACAGACAGTAGTTATTTAAAATCACCAATATCTACTGATTTTCAAGCTCATCATGGCTTCTTATATTCCATCATTTCTTTCTGGCTAATTTTCCTTGCTGAAGAAAATTCAGGAAAGGTTTGTGTCTTTCTGGATCATTTTATGTCAAAAAGTATCTTTATTTTACAGTCACTACAAAATGATACTTTTTTAACTGGGTGTAAAATTTCAGGTTTTAAGTTACTGTAATAATCAGCAATTTGAAGGTATCCCATCCATGTTTTCTGGCATTGTAATGCTTCTGATAAGAAGTTGGGAATAAACTGAGTTCTCATTTTCTTGTGGATAGCGTGATCTTTTTCTTGGTGAGCTATCAGGCAACCTGAACTGATGAATATAGCATCTTATTCTTTTCTTGTGTTTCCAATTTACTTTTAATGTTTTTAACCAATTAAAATATACCAATAGACTTAGAATCTCTACATCTCAGATTTTCTGTTATGTGAATCTTTAGGTGATTAAGTCTAGCTGTTTTTCATGTTTCCTTTAACTCATGGTGAATTGTTATTTGGTCCATATTTTAGTTTTGGATTGTGAACTCCTCTTTGGTGGGATTCACTGAAAAGATTTCATGCCCCAGATAAGAGCAATCCTCCAGAAAAATTCTGCCTTATATTCACCATAAATTTCAGTCAGGTCAGTTCAGTTGACCCAATGTCATGGATGCAGTCACCATCTGCAGTGGTTTCAGATCCCAAGAAAACAAAGTCTGTCACTGTCTCCATTGCTTCCCCATCTATTTGCCATGAAGTGGCGGGACTGGATGCCATGATCTTAGTTTTCTGAATGTTGAGTTTTAAGCCAGCTTTTTCACTCTCCTCTTTCACTTTCATCAAGAGGCTCTTCAGTTCCTCTTTGCTTTCTGCCATAAAGGTGGTGTCATCTGCATATCTGAGGTTATTGATAATTCTCCCAGCAATCTTGATTCCAGCTTGTGCTTCATCCAGTCTGGCATTTTGCATGATGGACACTGCCTATAAGTTAAATAAGCAGGGTGACAACATATAGTCTTGACGTACTCCTTTCCCAATTTGGAACCAGTCTGTTGTTCCATGTCTGGTTCTAACTGTTGCTTCTTGATCTGCATACAGATTTCTCAGGAGGCAGGTCAGGTGGTCTGGTATTCCCATCTCTTTAGGAATTTTCCACAGTTTGTTGGAAATTTCTAGGCAAGAATACTGGAGCAGTTGCCATTTTCTATTCCAGGGTATCATCCTAACCCAGGGATCAATTTAAAAACTATATAAAATATATATCAATGGCCTCTGGCAAAATTATTACATGAAAATAAGAAATAAATAGCAACAAATGCTTTTTAAACATCAAAAGAATTGCTAAGATCATCAACTCTGATCATTTGGAAATGTGACAAGTTACTTAACAAACTAATGGCTTTGTCCAGTTGCTGATAAGATAGATGTTAATAAATTTATTGATTACTTTTGGACTTCACTGATAGCTCAGCTGGTAAAGATTCCACCTGCAATGCGGGAGACCCTCGTTCGATTCCTGGGTCGGGAAGATCCACTGGAGAAAGGATAGGATGCCCACTCCAGTATTACGATTTTTCACCATAAACTTAGGAAGATCAATTTTAAGATATTCATTATATGGCATATCTACTTCTGCTTTATTGGTTACACCAAAGCTTTTGACTGTGTGGATCACAATAAACTGTGGAAAATTCCTGAAGAGATGGGAATACCAGACCACCTTACCTGCCTCCTGAGAAATACGTATGCAGGTCAAGAAGCAACAGTTAGAACTGGAATGGAACAACAGACTGGTTCCAAATCAAGAAATGAATATGTTAAGGCTGTATACTGTCACCCTGCTTATTTAACTTATATGCAGAATACATCATGCGAGATACTGGGCTGGATGAAGCACAAGCTGGAATCAAGATTTCTGGGAGAAATATCAATAACCTCAGATATACAGATGACACCACCCTTTTGGAAGAAAGCAAAAAAGAACTAAAGAGCCTCTTGATGAAAGTGAAAGAAGAGAGTGAAAAAGTTGGCTTAAAGCTCAACATTCAGAAAACTAAGATCATGGCATCTGATCCCATCACTTCAAGGCAAATACATGGGGAAACAAGGGAAACAGAGAGAGATTTATTTTAGGGGGCTCCAAATTCACTGGAGAAGGTGACTGCAGCCATGGAATTAGACACTTGCTCCTTGGAAGAAAAGCAGTGACCAACCTAGGCAGCATATTAAAAATCAGAGACATTACTTCACCAACAAAGGTCCGTCTAGTCAAGGCTATGGTTTTTCCAGTAGCCATGTATGGATATGAGAGTTGAACTCTAAAGTAAACTGAGTGCTGAAGAATGGATGCTTTTGAACTGTGGTGTTGGAGAAGACTCTTGAGAGTCCCTTGGACAGCAAGGAGATCCAATCAGTCCATCCTAAAGGAAATCAGTCCTGAATATTCATTGAAAGGACTGGTGCTGAAGCTGAAACTCCAATACTTTGGCCATCTGATGTGAAGAGCTGACTCATTAGAAAAGACCTTGATCTGGGAAAGATTGAGGGCAGGAGGAGAAGGGGACAACACAGGATGAGATGGTTGGATGGCATCACCGACTCAATGGACGTGGGTTTAAGCAAGCTCTCGGTGTTGGTGATGAACAGGGAAGCCTGGCGTGCTGCAGTCCATGGGGTCTCAAAGAGTCAGACACAACTGAGCAACTGAACTGAACTGATGCCAGTGAACCTTCAAAACTGACTTTTCTTCCCTCTTTGAACCTCCTTTGATATAGACAGAACTTCACTATTGACTCATTGTAACTACAGGTGAATTTATTTTTAGCTATTCTTTGAGAAATCTAACTTTTCTGGTGCCTGAATGTCAGTTACTCTTATTTAAATTCCCAGTATTTTATGTTCTTCTCTTTACTTGGCCATTCAATTGATATATTAAATCACAAAGATAAGAATTTCATTGGTAGCTTAGAGTTAGCTTTATTTACTGTCTGGGATTTTGCCTCATTTTGGTTTTTGTTGTTTCCCCCCCCCCCTTTTTTACATAATTGGAAGTTTATACGTTTAAGGGAGGCCCATTATCTTGTAACCTTTATTTTTAATGTTCTTCTGTAATGGGTGGAATTTTAGATTATATATAGTCTGCCATATTGCCAGAATCGGAAGTCAATACTCATTTTACAGTGTCACTATAATCTGATGTCAAAAGTGAACATAGATAGTAACATAAAATAAAATTATAGGCTAATATCACTAATGACTATAAAAGCAAAAGTCCTAAATAAAATTTAATAAAGAGATGTCAGCAATGTATCAAGATTATATATCATAAACAGATAGGGTTTATTTAAATAATGCAAGAATTGATCAATATTGAAAATGTGTCCAAATTATTACTATATTAATAGTAAAAGATATAAAAGCCATCTTATCTCAATGGACAATGAAAATCATTTATTAAGACAGCATACAATTTGAAGAAAGGAAAAAGGTCTAGGATGCTAGATTTAATAGAAACTTTTCTTTACAGTTCTCAGAAATCTTCATCACATCATACTTAACCATAAAACTATTAAACGATAGCATTCTTTCTTCATGAATGTTTGTGGTTGTTTTTCAGCTACTAAGTTGTGTCTGACTCTTTGCAACCTATGGACTGTAGCCCATCAGGGTCTTCTGTTCATGGGTTTTTTCCAATCAAGAACACTGGAGTGGGTTGCCTTTCCCTTCTTCAGGGGATCTTCCTGGACCAGGGATCGAAACTGCATCTCCTGCATTGGCAGGCAAATTTTTTACTGCTGAGCCTTTCAGGAAGACCCTCATCATGCATATAGTAAATATTTATTAATTACCTACTACATGACATTCTTCTAGTATATATTCAGTACAGCAGAATATGTAACAAAGTCCTAGACATTGAAGTTAAAGAGCAAGTATAAATTTTTTTAAAGTTAACAATGCTACCATAATTTGTGAATGATGATCTTAAAGAATCAATTGGTTAAATATGGTTAAAGGAGTTAGTTCAGCAAGGTGACCTGAATTGGTTTAATATTCAAAGGTTACAGTTTCCTTTAAAACATCAGTACCAACTAGGAAGGGTAACCAAAATAATAATATCTTTAGTATGTCTAGTTGTTGTTTAGTTGCTAAGTTGTGTCCAACTCTTTTGCAACCCCATGGACTGCAGCCTGCCAGACTCCATGGGATTTCCCAGGCAAGAAAACTGGAGTGGGTTGTCACTTCCTTTGCTAGGGGATCTTCCTAATCCAGGGATCAAACCCCATCTGCTGCATTGGCAGGCAGATTCTTTACCACAGAGCCACTTGGGAAGCCCAAAAATGCGCTCAATCTTTTTGAAGAAACTTCTAATAGTTTAAGAAGGAACAGCAAAATATATAACAAAACATAAAGAAATGATACCCAAGTGTATTAGAGCACATGCAAATAAGTAAGTTAATAACAACACAATAAAAAGACAAAATTATGAGCTGACAATGAAGAACAGGAAATATAAAAGGTCAATAAACATATGAAAATAAATATCCCATATAAAATAATATCAAGTTAGTGTGAATGAAGATAACAATGCCATGTTCTTTTTCAATCATCAGATTAGAAACAAATCAAAAAGTTAAGGATATTAAGATCTGACGTCAGTATGAGGAAGCATCATTTCCCTCTGGTCAACCGCTAGTGAAGTGTTGTATTGGAGTTGGTGCTGAGCTCTCTTAGTGCCGTAAGAAGGAGCACATTGAAACTAAGGTCGATGCATACACAGGCACATGTTGTGCTCTGGACTTAGTTACCCAGCTGTGTCCAGCTCTTTGCGACCCCATAGACTGTAGCCCGCCAGACTCTTCTGCCCATGGGGATTCTCCAGCTAAGAATACTGGAGTGGATTGTCATGCCCTCCTCCAGGGGATCTTCCCAACCCAGGGATTGAACTCAGGTCTCCCGCACTGTGGGCAGATTCTTTACCATCTGGGCCACCAGGGAAGCCCAAGAAGACTGGAGGGGATAGCCTATCCCTTCTCCAAGGAAACTTCCTGACCCAGGAATTGGACCTGGGTCTCTTGCATTGCAGGCAGATACTTTACTAGCTGAGCTACCCACATCAGTTGAAACTGGTGAGGTTGTGCTGTGTGCAGAGATTAGGAAAATGCTTCACTGTGTATTCTTAAATGAAGAAAGAAATTTGCAGGTCACAATGTGACCATTGATACTACTTATGTGAAATTCTCATACATGTGCACACTTACACATATACTGATAAATTTCCATTAGATGCCATATTACAAGTTAGCAAATACATAAGAAAATGTCTAGAAAGATAAATGCCACATATAATAGTGATAAACTTGGGAGCAGAGGTAGGCTGTTTACAGAGGGCTCTAGAAGAAGAAACACATTTCTTTCTAGCAAATTGTATTACTTATTTATTCCAGTTATTTTTCTTGTTCATGCATCATTCTCATGCCTGACCCATTCTCATAAGTAATATTTCTTATAAAAGCAATAGCTTTCTATCTGTGCATGTGCAAACAAAATTTTTCTGAAATCCTTACAGAACTTAAAAAAAAAAATTTCCACCTGAATTTTATATGCTCTCTCAAGGAGAAATGTTCACTAGTTCATATCTATTAACCTTTCTTCCTTCCTTTCTTTGTTTCTTCCTCTCTTCCTGCCAGTTTTCTTAGTATCCACTCTGCATCAGGTACAGTGTTAAGTCTTGGTAATAAGTAGATAATATTGCTTTTCTCCTGTCTCAAGTCACTCTCCATCTTTCATATAAATGTTATATATGTTAATTAAACAAGGAAATATAGCTGGTATAAACAGAAGCAAAAGCTCTACAGAAATGCTCAGCAGGTATCTTCTCACATTTCAAGGACCAGAACTTGGTCACTTAGTAAACACTAGCTGTAAGGGATGAAAAAATGCAAATAAGGCGAGGGTGGGATGTTCAGAGAGAACAGCATTAAACAAGTATACTATCAAGGGTGAAACAGATCACCAGCCCAGGTTGGATGCATGAGACAAGTGCTCAGGGCTGGTGCACTGGGAAGACCCAGAGGGATGGGATGGATTGGGAGGTGGGAGGGGGGATCGGGATGGGGAACACATGTAAATCCATGGCTGATTCATGTCAATGTATGGCAAAAACCACTACAATATTGTAAAGTAATTAGCCTCCAACTAATAAAAATAAATGAAAAAAAAAATTTCCAACTTCTCAAGTAAAGGAAGCAAAAGAAAGGTAGAAATGCATGAGTGCTACAAGGCTTTGCAAGCCATGGGCAGGCAAAGAATAATTATGATATATATTTTTTGCAGATATTAACAAAATACTGCAGGAGCCCACTTTGAGGACTTAAACAGTAGTGTTGACCAGATCATGGAGTTACCATCGTAGCAATACAATGATTGAAATCTTCATCGTTATCATCCTCTTTATCACTGACAGTCAGTGCCTGAGACAGTGATTAGAGTCCTAAAAGCAGACAGTCAGCATGTGTTGAATGAACAAAGGGATGCAACATAAATATTCTATCATCACAGCTGCCAATTATTTAGTGCTTTCTTTAAGTCATGTAATAAGTTATTTCATCCAGGCTGTTTAGTTTAACAATAATCTTTTTCACTGGAAGAAACTGAGATTTAGAGATGTTAATATAACTTACTAAAGATCCAATAGCTATAAGTTGGCAAGCCAAAACTCATATCCAGGTGTTTTGAATTTTTCTCTCTACCAGAATTAACTCCATATTCATAGACATCCATACATGAATGTCATATGTCTATACATTATTAAAATTTTGATGACACATTCACTTCTTGTTGGTGTGGCTTTGAAGAAATCTATTCCTTTAAAAGAAACACAAAAAGGTTGGATTGTTTGAAAACAGCAGCCCACACAATTTTAGTAAATATAATATTTATAGGACTTTGCAATTAATTTACAAATTTTTTACATCAAAATTCGCCCTGATGATCTTATTCTTGAGAGACAACAATTGTCTCCTTTGTGATGTCTTCCCACACTAAAGGCAATTATTGTTGCTTCTAGCTGTAATAAAAAAATAACCAAAACAGATAGAAGTGTCTTTGTTGAAATTGAGCTGAAACTCCCACTGTGGAAATAATCAGAAAATTAAAAGCTCTGCAATCTTGCAAATAACATTGCAACTTAATATTATTGGAACATAACATTATTATCTCTTTTTATAGGGGAAACAAACATAAATATATTTTCAAATGACACCATAATATTAGTTTTATTTTATTGAATGGAGGAGGGGTGCAAAGAACAATAAGTTTTTAGGATGGAGCAAATGAAACAATGGGGATTTATGAAAAAATGATCAACAGCACAAGGATATGATGCAAGTCACAATCTCAGGCAGAATCTTACAAATACAATGGTGTACAACAGCAGCTCCTCCTCGGCAACTTTCTAGTGTGGCCTCATCTACCATTCTCAATGGCAGGGATAGAAAACAGGGTCTGCCGCCAGTTAGGCGTGCAATCAGTGTGGGTTAAATGAGCTTTCAATTAATGTTGAAAGAGATCAAAGGCAAGTCCTCCATCCATCCATCTCCCTCCATCCCTCCCTCCCTTCTTTCCTTCCTTCCTTCCTTCATGTTTTCTTTCCTTCCTCTCTTCTTTTATGTTAGTTCAAGCTCTGAGGAGATATAATGCAGGACAGTTCATCTTTACAAATAAAATGCATCATTTGAAGTCAGATAATCAATTAAGCATGCATTCAATGAAGACTCATCCCATAGAAGATATCTAAAGTATTCTAATGGGCCCTCAAGATAAGACATCCAGACATAACTTACTGGCTCACTTCCAAAAAAATAAAAATGTCCAGGGACTTCCCTGGTGGTCCATTGGTTAAGACTTTGCCTTTCAATGCAGAGGTGTGGAGTTGATCCCTGGTCAGGGAGTTAAGATCCCACATGACTTACAGCCAAAAAACAAAAACATAAAACAGAAGCAATATTGTAACAAATTCAATAAAGACTATAAATGAGCTACATTAAAAAAAAAACAGCTTTTTTAAAACTATTTTTGGCTGAGCTAGGTCTTTGTTGCTACACACAGGCTTTCTTTGGTTGTGGCAAGTAGGGGTGACCCTCTAGTAACAGTGCTTCTCATTGTAGGGACTTCTCTTTTTGCAGAGCATGGGCTCTAGAACATGTGGGCTCAGTAGCTGTGGCACATGGGCTTAGTTGCCGCTTGGCACGTGGGATCTTCCTGGACCAGGAATCAAACTTGTGTCCCCCTGCATTGGCAGGTGGATTCTTAACCAATGGACCACCAGGAAAGTACTTCCCTTCCCCACAAAAAACTAAAAAAAAAAAAACAAACAAGTTCGGTGGTCCCTGACTATGTTAGGGAGCTGACAAATGAGACCGATCTGGGGGATATTGAAATGAGGCAGTCTTGGAAATGCTTCAAGGATGTGTGATCTAAATACAAGTGAACTGTAAGTCATGTCGCCACTTGCAGAAGTGTTAAAGACAGTCTAAGAGACTATTTGGGAAGAGGTGGGGGAGAGGATTGACGAGTTCCATTTTAGACAAGTTGCATAGATGTCAAGAACACGCCACTGCAGCTATCCCCAAGCAGTTGGAAATTTGAGAAGTTCAAGGGTTGATACTGCAGTGAATGTAAAGCACAGATTGATCAACTATCCTTTTCTTGAATAGCGTGGAGTGAATGAGAAATGCTTTTCTTAGAATATCTCCACCCTTCTTGAAATTATTGTGATTGCCCTTCTGTCTTATGTGTGAGTAATCAGAGATAAGCTTCCCTGGTGGCTCAGTGGTAAAGAATCCAGTTGCTGATGTAGGAGACAAGGAGTCGATCCCTGGGTCAGGAAGATCCCCTAAAGAAGGAAATGGCAATCCACTCCAGTATTCTTGCCTGGAAAATTCCATGGACAGAGGAGCCTGGTGGGCTATAGTCCTTGGGGTCACAAAAGAGTTTGACGTGACTCAGCAACTAAACAATAACAACAATCAGAGATAAGAGAATAGAATTCAGCCTATCTGGATGCTTGGCAACTATCGGGCAAGTTTTCACTATTTTTTTCTTAAGAAGCTCAGAATTAAAGCTACTCTCCGACCTCCTCCTTGGGAGAACTAACTGGAACAACTTCTGGGCACTGTTTTGAGCACAACAACTATACTTTAGTAGGGCAGTAAAACGGAAAAGCCATAGGGATTGGACTTGAGTTTGACTCCCAGATCTACAATGTACTAGCTCTAAGATGCCATGAAATTATCTTAATATTTGTTCTCCTTGGTCTCCTTATCTGCAAAATGGAAACAAATTCGGGGTCAGGTGAATGTGAAATAATAGATAGTATCAGGCTCAGAACTTATTTTAGATTCTAAGTGATCTTAGAATTCTAAGTGATCTTAAATTCACTATAATTCTGAGTCAGAGCTCAGTCATTGATCGACACTTTCTTCCCCTTTGTCACAATCTTTCATCCATATTTCTCTCTCTTTCTCTGGAAACCTGTAATCAAATAATCTTGAACCCTTCAGCTGAATTTTACCGGATACCACCCCATTTTGAACATAATGTTAAATATGATCTAGCCAATTTATAGCAAGCTCAAAACAAGTGTCAGTCCATCAGTGGCTTGATTTCTGGGTTTTCTAGCCTCTGGAATAGGAGCAAAGGGATTTACAAAATGTAGATTGCCTCTTCCTTCCTAGAGCCCTGCATGGCATGAGGACCAGGCAGTGATACAGCCCTGGGGCTGCCTTTTAATTTTCCTCCCTGGCTTGGTCTCTGTTCAAAGTTGAAATGAATAGGCTGGAGATGGAAGTTGTACAAAGTACCGGCACCTTCCTTTTGGGCTTGCTTTGTGTAAAGAGCCTTTTTATGATCAGATAAGTGCCATGATATATAAATATGAATATATATGTGAAAGTTGTGTCCAACTTTTTGCTACCCCATGAACTATAGCACACCAGGCTTCCCTGTCCGTGGAATTCTCCAGGCAAGAATACTGGAGTGGTTAGCCATTCCCTTCTCCGGGGGATCTTCCCGACCAACTCTTTGTGACCCTGTGGACTGTGGGCCACCGGGCTTCTCGATCCATGGAGATTCTCCAAGCAAGAATACTAGAGTGGATTGCCATGCCCTCCTCCATGGTATCTTCCCAATCCAGGGGTTAGATCAAACCAGGTCTCCTGCATTGCAAGCAGATTTTTTGCCATCTGAGTCACCAGGGTCTTTATCCTCCAGCCCCTTCTCATCCCTCATGTATTGAGTGACTCGGGGCCTCCCCATCAGCTGTTTCCTCTGCTTGGATGGTCTTCAGACTCCTCTTCCCACTCCTGGCTCCTTTCTCTCATGTCAAGCAACCTGTCTTCTCAGAGAGGTCCTGCTTATTTTGTCTAAAGTAACTTTCCTCAGTAGCACTGACCTCTCTCTAACATTGTTTGTGTTTATTCATTTGTTTATCATTTATCTCCCTACCACCACCACCCCTTCCAATTATAACATAAACTCCATAGAGATGGGGTTGTATCACCTCTGACGGCTCCTACAACAGCTCAACAGATGTTTGCTAAAGGAAATGATCAATTCATTTGTGATGTTCATGGGCTAGGAGAGGAGGCAGGTCAGAATCCAAAAATGCTACAATCTGGGGGACCCAAGAGAGGTGCCACGCCCAAGGATGGGGTCCACACTCACAGGACCATCAGGGGAGGCTGCAGATAGTCAGTGGGTCTTCAAAAGGTGACATTATCTTGCAAAACATCCCACTGTGTTGTCCTTAAAAATCTAATTTATAGGTGTGCCAATATTCACACTTCCAAGAATAAATTTAAACATGAGAATGACCTACACATAAACCTTAATGGAATTATATCGTCTTGAAGAAATGTTACTTGGATGGATGGCATTTAGTAGTATGATCCTCCAACCCACACCTTTTCCCTAATTCACCCTCAGAAAGTTCCTTAATGAGAGTGAAGCCGGAAAGATAAAGACCAATACAGTATACTAATGCATATATATGGAATTTAAAAAGATGGTAATGATAACCCAATATGCAAAACAGAAAAAGAGACACAGATGTACAGAACAGACTTTTAGACTCTGTGGGAGAAGGCGAGGGTGGGATGTTCTGAGAGAATAGCATTGAAACAAGTATACTATCAAGGGTGAAAGAGACCACCAGCCCAGGTTGGATGCATGAGACGGGTGCTCAGGGCTAGTGCACTGGGACGACCCAGAGGGATGGGATGGATTGGGAGGTGGGAGGGGGGATCGGGATGGGGAACACATGTAAATCCATGGCTGATTCATGTCAATGTATGGCAAAAACCACTACAATATTGTAAAGTAATTAACCTCCAACTAATAAAAATAAATGGAAAAAAAAAAAAGAAAGTTCCTTAATGAACTTGGTCTCATATCATAGATAGTCACAAACAGTCTACTGTTTTTGTGGAATCACCAAGTAAAAAACTGAGGAACTAACCAGTGGTTTAATGGATAGAGAATGAAGGGGTCTAGATAAATGGCTTAGGACCAAGGTAATATGCAAGGCAAAATTGGGAGGCCCTCCTTCTTATGGAGCTTGGTGCCCTAATGGTTGGCTCATGAATGCTTAGTGGAGCTGTAAAATTGCAGATGGACCCTTGACCTCTGCCTCGATTGTAGATACATGTGTGCATTTTCTTTGGAACCCGAGCGAAACCTGGTTTTGTCCTGGCACCCTGTCTACTGCCCCTCACGTGGATGTGTTCTGTTCTTTGCAAATGAACTACTTCCTGCTTAAACAGTAAGTCAACAAAAATTTAAATGGAAAGTTCTGTTTCTGTAATTCACAGAACCCATTTGGAAGAAGAGAAACGATTCCTTCATCCCATGGTTCTCTGGCAGTGCAGAGGGTTAGGGCAGCTTAGTCTCTCAGAATCTGTCTGTTGAGTATTAAAGGCCCCAGGATGCAACCTAAGAAATCCAGACAATGTGCTTCACATGCCTTGGCTCTGAACAATGGACCCTTTGCAGGTTATAGGAAAAGGATGGAATCCTCTCTACTGTTATTCTTTCCTTGACTTGGTCTTTCTTGGTTTAGGCTGGGATCATTTTGTTGGCATCCACTCCTCTCTGATATTGGCAAAGTCCAAGTTTGCATTTGAAACTCACTCAGCCACAGTTATTCTGACTCTGTCTTCTCTTCCACTTGGCTTTTTCATGCTTGTCCTGGAGCACCTGGGGTCAAACCACCACCAATAAGCTTTCCTGCCTCTTGCCTTCCTCTCTGTCCTCAGCCGTTCAGCCATAATGCATCCTCATTCTGCAGGGCTTTTCCTTAGCTCCTTGTCTAGTCTTACTTATCATCCAAAGACCTAACAAAATAATGCTAAATCCTTCACACCTTAAGCAGAGCTATTAACTTCCTTCTTTGTGCTCTCAGAGGACTCGGTAACTCCAGGTTAACTCTTGCTTCTTTCTTCTCTGATGGAGTCACATAATAATAATAATTTTCACATAGTAAGTTTACTCTGTGAATGTCTATGTGCTTGCCTGTCTCCCTGAGATACTGACTATACAAATGGGCAATGCCCAAACCATATATGACAACATAACTTTGACCCACAATCTCTGTAGGAACCTGCCCAGGAAACCAAACCACAACCTCTGCAGCAACTTGGTCCAGAACTTGGTTAGAACAACTGGTTAGAATTTGGTCAACTATGACCAGTTTTCCAACCTCTTGTCTCTGTCTTCCAGCTCATGACCACCCATAGAAAGCCAAAGATACTCCTCAAACAAATCAAATAAAAACCTACTCCTAGTCAGCTACCTCCAGCATCCCTAGCTAACAGCCTCCAATCAGGGCATGCCTGAAGCCTTCACTTATAACTCCAACCAAGCTTCCTCTTTCCCTACCATTTGAGGCTCTGCCAAACACAAGTGATGGTATCTGACTCCTCTGTAAGAAGCTCTAAATCAGCAGTCTCTGAATGTTCTCCTTTGGGTGGTCTTTATCTACTTCTGCATCCCCAAGACCCTGAACAACAAATATCACTATTCTTATTTTACTTAGAGGGGAACTGAGGCTGAGAAGGGTTGTATGATTTGGACAAGTTATTTCAGCTGAACCAACAAAGCCAGTGTCTAAATTCATCTCTCTCTGATTCCAAAGCTATTGCTGTTTCTCCTCTGTGGCCATGCCTCCCCACAAGACCTCTACCTTATTCATTTTTGTATCTCCTGAGTTTTGCACAGGAGCTGGCACATAGCAAGTGCTCATCAAATAGCTGAAGGTTTGGGTTGTTGTTAATGTTCTTAAGGAGTCGTGCTAGTGGCTTGATGGTAAAGAATCTGCCTGCAATGCAGGTAGACCTAGGAGATGTGAGTTCAATACCTAGGTCAGGAAGATCCCTTGAAGAAGGAAAAGGCAACCGACTCCAGTATTCTTGCATGAAAAATTCAAGGGGCAGAGGATCCTAGGGGGCTACAGCCCAAGGGGTTGCAAAGTTTGAACACAACTGAGCGCACTCACACACACAATGTTCTTAAGACATGAATCTCTATCGTTTCTAACATGTCTGCATTTCTGGAAGCAGACAATGTACGTAAGTGCTGGTGAGCCTTCGTGTTCTCAAAATAAATGTGAGCTGTTATTTATTGCAAAAAATACCAAGACTCATTTTTTAATATAATGCTTAACCTAATAATTCCTGGAAACGGTTCCCCTGTGGTGAAATAATGAAAAGTAAGTGAAAAGAGCTGCGCATGTCGCTTCCGAGCAAAAGATTAAAGTACTCCTCTCCTTGGGTTTGCTTCACATGTTTGAATAATAGAATTGGTTGGTTGGCCTCACATTGTAAATTGCAAACCCAGCCACTGTGGACACAGGTGGGTGCCCCTGGGCTGTGGTATGTGCAGGTCATGCCATCAGGACAGGGCTTTCTTGGGAGAAACCTATTTTGAAGCATTTATTTTGCCAGAATCTGAGGGCCGTGATTTATTAATGAGACTATTTATATAAGAGCTTTGTATTTTATTAATTTTTTGACTTTATTCCTTTCTATGGAAATTTAGTAGTTCTGGGAGAACTTAAAGAGCCTGACATACAAGAAACTTCCTAGAAAGATGGTACTGATGGTCCTACGTGCAGTAGCAAAGGAGATGTAGATATGAGAACAGACTTTTGGACACAGTGGGGGATGATTTGAGATCTTAGCATTGAAGTGTGTACATCACCATAAGCAAAATATATAGATAGCGGGAATTTGCTCTAGGATGCAGGGAACCCAAATCCAGTGTTCTGTAACAGCCTAGAGGGGGAGGAGGGAGCAGGAGGTGGGAGGGAGGGTCAAGAAGGAGAGGACATATGAACACCTATGGCTGATTTATGTCAGTGTATGGCAGAAACCAACACAATACTGTAAAGGGATTATCCTCCAGTTAAAAATGAAATAAAATTTTTAAAAAGAGGAGAAACTTCCATCATGGAAAACATGCATTTAGGTGGCAGTTCTTTTACAAGTTTGCAAAGGTGGCTTATGCAATAATTATATAAAATATTTTCAAGAAGTGGATTTTTTTTTTTTTTTTTGCAGCAACCACAGACTGGGAATTGGAGCATTCTAGGTTTCATGTGGACTCACTGCTTTGAGTAGGACAGCTTTGTCACTTTTTAGAAGCCCCTTTTTTTGTTTTTAACTTGTGAAGTAGGTAGAAGGGATGTCAGCCCTACTCTGAGGATCAAATGAGATCATGAGAAATATGAAAGCACTTCACAAATGTAGAAAGGTCGTCCAGCTGCCATCATCATTATAAAGCAAACTATTCTTACAAAGTATCAGATGATAACGTATTGCTTGTTTTTTAGCCTTCTAACAAAATGAAATATCTGTCTTAGATGAGTGAAACTTGTTACTATCAGTTGCATAAAATACAGAACCTCCGGCTAGCATCAGGAATCATGGACTTGTTAGCATTTGTCAAGATTGAAAAGATAAGATCATTTATTTCACCCTCTCTGTTTTGAAGCTCAGTGGCAAAGCTTTCCAGGGGAAGACTAAGTGGGACTTCCTTGAGGGCATGAGTTTGTATAAAGAGTCTGAGCCTTAGTAAGTGTTGTGTGTGTGTGTGTTTTCTAGGGTAGAATATCCAATTCCATTAGACTACCACTTGTGACATCAGAAAAACAAGATGGTGGCCATGGTGGCCGGAAGACCTGGGGCTGGAAAGTGAGGAGGGTAATGATGTCCATCAAAGAGTTCAGCCTTTTGTAGCTGAAACAGGGTCTTTTCAGCAGAAGACTGTCTGTGTCAGTACTTTTGTATAGCTTATTATGGACCCTTGGTGTCTCTGTGCTCTGACACTGATCTTTGGCCTCACACTTTTAAGCAAATGCTGGCAAACCTCAGCAGTACTAAAGGAACCAAGGTAAGATGGCATGTCTACTCAAGCTGGGTTTCTTCCTGATGGCGTTGAGTCTTCTCCCCCGAAAAGCTGTCGTTGAGGTGGTGAAGAAACCAGGGGCCCAGGAGTTTGACTCCTTGTGACTTACTGGTCCAGTTGCCTTGCTACAGGGCAGAATCTTCACCCAGTGCTTTTCTTCCTGCCCAAACTGCAGAGTCCTGTGTTTTGTTTGATCAGAGTTGGAGGGGAGGATTGAGCCTGCTGCTCTCAGTTAACTTTGGAGGGGCTGTTTCTGAGCGACCTGGCATACACAATAACCTATCCTTTGACTGGCTGATGGGGCTCTCTGATAAGGGCCACCTGATATGTCTTAATGGATGCGCTGCCTCCTCTTGGGGGCATGCACATTCCTTAGATGTCTGGCTCCAACCTGACAGCCTTTTGAACTTCCTATATTCTGAAAGCCCATTACTTGACATAATAAGTTGGGGGAGATTTGAAGGCTGTCCTTGCCAAGGTTTTTTTCAGACATGTCGAAAGGGGAAGATGTGGTTTGCAAGAAAGGACTTTTCAAAATTATCTCTGCAAATGATCAACTTGCTCAAGTCTCTCCTTGACCCCATGACACACCCCCCTCCCCATGCATTCTTGTCTCAAAAGAAGGGTTCTAACAAGCTGTCTCCCGTTTGTCATACCCCAATGGCTTATCAAATATCTTCCCCAAAGCTTTCCAATTGGCCCCACAAAACTGATTTCTGTGGGCTCTATGGATTAATTGCCCATCCTACTGAACCACTTTTGCCCTTATCTTGAACTTTCTGCTATATTTGACTCTGATAACCACCCCCACCTTCTTGGGACTCTTTCCTGAGCTTTTATTTTCACATAATTTTCTATTTTTCTTCATATTTATTTCCCCTCACAGGTCAAATTCTCCGGAAGCTGATTTTGACATGAAGTTCAGGGTGAAAGGTATTATCAGGATCAACACATTTAGGGGAGGGGGCATTGATGTAGGTACAACAATGCCTTAGGCAGCCTGAGGCTCTCTGGGGAGAGTATCACCTATCAGAGTGACCATGTCAAGGAGAAATAGGCAGGCCTTTATTCCCACCTGGCTCAGTCAAAGATGCTGTGTTTCTGGGAAGGACATGACCTCAGGCAGAACAGCTTTTTAAGGTGGGGAAGATGCTGAAGGAGCTGACTGCTGGATGCTGTTTAGAGAGCAAACTCCCTGCCTCTGGGCAGCAAGTTCAGACTTAAAAGGGAATCTGATTGAGGCAGCCCTCATTTCCCTATTTTCTTTCGTAAGTCCCTTTGCACCCCCTAAGAATTATAGAAGCAGTGGGCATTCTCCCCAGAAGAAAGACACACATCCACCCACTGGTAAATACATTGCTAACAATTTGGAAGGGTTCATAAGTTTTCCAAAATCCGCCAAAAGGTCCTCAATGTGGATACACTTAATTATGGTCAAGCTGCCATTATATTTGATTCTTCTCACTATACTTCAATCCACATCCACATATATCCCAAGGAAAATTCCAGAATTCAAACACCTATGGGTCCTTTCTCCTGCATAATTTTATTTAAGCCTTAGCACCCACCTCCATGTTGGGTACTGAAGATGCTATTTACAAGCTAGGGAACCAAGGTCCTGATCACACTGATACTAAGTGGTTGAGGTCAGTGATAGCAAAAAAAAAAAAAAAGTTTTGTTTGCTTCTGTGGCTCATGTCTCTTCTCTTCCACTGTATCTTCCTTCCTCAAAGAGGTTTTCAACTCTCAGGGAGCTTGTAAATTAAAAGGGGCATGGGAGACAAGAAAAGTACACAAATAAACACAGTGCAAGGACAAAGAGATAAGTGTTGTAATATAGACAGGGACATGGTTTGTATGAGAAGGAACATCCCCTTAGGTTCATTAAACATGTGATAATTTTCCCCATCAGAGTCCATGCGAGAAGAGTCGACAGAGATAATTAAATGGCCTTTTTGCTTATAAGCTGTCGGCATTTCCATAGCAGACATTTCTAGACTTTAGCTGGCTATTTAGAAAATATTTATGGGGCATTCCTTCAGCCCATATGACATCAATAATTATCTTTCTCTAATAACAAATCATACACTTTTCATATGTAAGCCTACCTATCTTCTAAGAATCCGCAGATGCAGGAGTGGGGTGTGATCAACAGCATACTGCGCTACAAAGCCACAGAGAAGCAGGTAATAGCATCCCGAAGAGGGAACCAGACATCTCTGTTGTCTTTCCCTGTCTCTGACAAAAACGCATTTAAAATGGCTTTAATTATAAATGTATATTATGCAGGCAGCAGTGTGTTGGTTATACAGTATATGATATACTTAGTTTTCCACGTTTTTAATGACAGTTAGCCAACATTTCCTTTATGAAATTTCTAACGCATTAAACAAGTCCCTGCTATTTGGCCAGAGACTGAAGTGATAGGCCTACAGGAGATAGCCAGTAAATAGTCTAAATGAATCAGTCAGTGATTTAGTATAAACATGAGCGAGCAGATTCCTTATTGCCAAATCCTTGAGCCTTCTCTAAGATCTCATCCCACTGGGTTATTTTTTTCTTCTACGTTTACATCTGTTGACAAGGATGCAGGTGCCTCTCCTTTCATTCTTAACTTGGTCCTGATGCCAAGAACTTGGCTTCTGGTGCAGAATAGAATCTTGGGGACAGAGTTTTACATGAAGTAGAAAAGACTAGCTTTATCCCTTTGCCAGCCAAAGGGGGATGCAATGGGTCATACCCCTCAAAACTGTGTGTCCCAACCTGAGAAGAGTGAGGAGTTTTATAGTAATAGTTCAAGGGTGAAGTTTCTGGTAAGCATGAGGCTCTGGGCAGAGCCTGTACTCCTTTAACCTGGCCTCTGGTGATCATCTCTCTCTCCCTCTCTCTCTCTCTTTTTGTTTTTTTAAATTTTTATTGGAGTATAGTTGCTTTCCAGTGTTGTGTTAATTTCTGATGCACAGCAAAGTGAATCAGCCATACCTGTACATCTATCTTCTCTTTTCTTGGATTTCTTCCCATTTGAAGATGTGCTAGAATCAATAGTAAATGTGTGTCGATACCAATCTCCCAGTTCATCCCACCCCCTCTTTCCCCCCTTGATGTCCATAAGTTTGTTCTCTAGCCTGTGTCTCCATTTCTCCTCTTAATGAGCTTCTCTGGTTGTTTTGATATGGCCTCAGATGGTCTCTTGAGGAGATTTTTGAGATTATCAAACTGCGATCTAATCTGGAATGAAGAATGTTAACATCTTCCGTTTGTTGGAGGTTTTAGTGCTGTAAAGAGATTAATGATACTGTCATGTTTATACCTTGACTGGGAACCTGGACCCTGTTGTTGTTCGGGCTAAGTCGTGTCCAATTCTTTGTGACCCTATGGATTGCAGTGTTCCAGGCTTCCCTGTCTTTCACTATCTCCCAGAGCTTATTCAAACTCATGTCCATTGAATCATAGGTGATGCTATCTAATCATGTCATCCTCTGCCACCTCCTTCTCCTCCTGCCCTCAATCTTTCCAAGCATCAGGGTCTTTTTCCAATGAACTGATTCATTGCATCACATGGCCAAAGTATTGGAGCTTCAGCTTCAGCATCAGTCCTTTCAATGATTATTCAGGGTTGATTTCCTTTAGGGTTGATTGGTTTGATTGGCTTGCAGTCCAAGGGACTCTCAAGAGTCTTCTGGGAACCTGGGCTCTGCCCCAAGGCTATTTTAGTGTTTCTTGGCTGCTCCTCCCTCGTCTCTGCATTCCCTCCCTTTCCTGACTAGCAATTTTTTCTTTAAAAGGCTTCAGTGCCTAACAGTCTTGCAGGGTCCTGCCCAGTTTCCAAACTCTCGACGGACTATTGGGAATCCCTATTTACATGGCTATCAAACCCTTGAAACCCAACATGTACAAAGTTAAGCTTGGTAGTAGTGATATCAATATTACGTGATAACATGACTTTAAAACTCCAGTTGTCTGAGTTTGAATCATGACCACATACTACCTGTGAGACATTGGGCAAGTTATTTAACTCCTTTGTTATTGAGTGTTCAAACGTGTGAGTTACATGTAAACATAGACCACAAAGAAGGCTGAGCACTGAAGAATTGATGCTTTCAAATTATAGTGCTGAAGAAGACTTGAAAATCCTGTAGAGGGCAAAGAGATCAAACCAATCAGTCTTAAAGGAAATCAACTCTGAATATTCATTGGAAGGACTGATACTGAAGCTGAGGCTCCAAAATTCTGGCCACCTTACTCAAAGAGCCTACTCATTGGAAAAAACCCTGATGCTGGGAAAGATTAAAGGCCAAAGGAGAAGGGCGGCAGAGGATGAGATGGCTAGGTAGCATCACCAACTCAATAGGCATGAATTTGAGCAAACTCCAGGAGCTAGTAAAACACAGGGGAGCCTGGTGCTTTGCAGTCCATGGGGTTACAAAGAATCAGACGTGGCTTAGTGACTGAACAACAATGAAGAGAGTTAACACAGGGAGTGTTTAGAAACAATCCTGGCACAGAATGAGTACCTGCTTAACCTTCTTAGAGCTGGCTGTTAGCTAAAGCTCTTTCTATCCACTTGAAGAGAGGAAATCCATACAGAGAAACATTTGAAAATCAATTCATTGGGAACTTCAGGGTTGCACTTTTGTTTGAAGTTGTGTCCTATTATTTAATGAGTGTGGGGCACACCCTCATCTTCTTCACCTCTGAATCAGGAATGATAAAGCTCATGGGAGTTGTTTGGAAGTTTAGAAATAATAATACAGAAAATTTGTATAATAATACAAATTATTTGTATTTGTACAAAAAAACTGTATAATAGTACCTGCTCAATGTGGGTGAACTCCCTTCTCCTTGAGTTCCCATAAAGATTGAAAGATAACAATGTGCATTTCTTGCCAGAGGAACCAAGAGGTAAGAACTGGATCACTGAACCAACTTGCGGAAGGGCAGCCAGGTCAAGGAAGAAATCACAAAACTCCATCAGAGGCTTACACTGAGAAGGACAGGAGTGGGCTAGGGAGAGAGCCGTGGACAGACCCGCACAGAGAGAAGATTCACAGATTCTTGTGGTGGACAGTTATGAAAGGCAGAAGGCGGGAGTTCAGGGTGTTGACGGGGACTGTTCTTGCTGGACCACAGAGAGGGCCCCTCCAGAAAACTCCCTGGTGGGCTCAGAAGCAGGACCAGAGACTCGGGCATGCCATGTGCCTGGCAGAGTCAGCAGGAGCTGGCGCCTGGCACATTTTCTGTTCCAGAAGGCGCTCCAAGCCAAGAGAGAGTGGATTAGGAGGATTTAAAGTACAAAAAGTAAAACAAGCTGGGTTTTTTTAGACAGTCATTCTCAAAGACAGTGAGTGAAATTTGTGTCACTTTAAATAAGGGATATGTCAGCAGGAAAAATAAAGAAGAGGAAGGAAGATTCTCCGTGCTTCTCCTTGTAGTACAGCAAGACAACAAACAGAGTGACTCGCCAACTACAGCCTCACCCAGCCCTCCTTTGGCCATAAGCTACGCTGCCTGCATTTTTTTCTGTGACTCACTCCCACTGCCTGACGTCGATCACCCATTTCCTCCAGATTTCTCCAGCTTTCTTCCTCCCTTGGAGGAAGCCAGCAGCTCCCTGTGGATGACTCCTCTCTATTAGTGCAAAGTCCACCGAGTATCTCCTATGGGGCTCAAGAGGAGAGTGTAACATTCTGTATAGAGGTGAATGGCTACTTTTATTCTGGAAGAAAGTCTCACTTCTGGGATGAAAAAGACAAAAAGCATTGGACAAAGCATTGGAGTGTAACACCATGGGAAGTTTGCAAAACACCTCTTTGTTTTTAAATTAATTTTTATCGGAGTCTAGTTGATCTACAATGTTGCGTTAACTTCTACTGCAGAGCAAAGTGAATCAGCTGTGTGTATATATATACACATATATTCCCTCTTTTTTTTTTTTTTTTTTCAATTTCCATTCACTTTAGGTCACCATAGAGCATTTATAAAGAGCATTTACACTCATGACTTTATTTAACAAATGAACCCTACATATGGGAAGTGGGGTGTGAATTAACTCTATCGCATCAAGAAGGGGAGTTGAAAAGTGGTTTTTCGACCTTTCTAGAATTACTCTGTCAATGGTGAAGAAAAGGATTGCTTATAGTCACAGAGGGTGAAGGCCGTCTTTAGGAGTGCTGGCTGCACCCATTGCCATCTTCTCTGAATCACTGCCCACCCCTGCCCATCTCAGGAGTGGACCACTGGTAGCTGTCCTGGTAGCTCAGCGGTTCTGCTTGCTGGTCAGCGTCGCATGAACCAGGCGTGCACACCTGAATTGACCTCTGCAGGCGTGCAGGGCAAAGGTCAAGGGCTAGAAGGAGTTCCGGCAGTTCTACAGCTGCTCTTACATTTTGAATTTACATATTGAAACAAAGTTTAAAGTACATCAGTGTCTGCATTCCCCCCTGAAACAAGGTGAAGACTTCAAGGTCTTTTAATTCACTGTGAATCCTACTCATTTCCCCTAAATACCCAGGTATTATCCAATATTTTACTTCTAACTCAATCTTATGCACAAAAGATTAACTGTAGTGGTATCACGAGTATTATTATATAAAGTCACTTTTCCTTTCGCATTCCCAGTGTGTATTGCCAATGTGCTTAATAATCATTACTTCTTTCTTCTCTCTTCTTCTGACTTAATTTTCCTACTAAAGTATCTCCTATACTTTCAGTATAGGAGAAAATCTGTGGTTAGAATTCTCTCAGTTTTTAAATACCTGAAAATCTGTTTGCTGAATCTGACAAAGATTATGTCATCTATCAGTGATAGAATGTCCCTAAAAATAAAGGCATAAACTAATCAGAGTTTTGGTTTTCTCATTCATTGATATAGTCAGAATCAGGCTGATGATAGCTTGTACGGAAGCCCCCACAATATAAGTACCCAGTTTCCTGCTATATTTCTGTTTCAGGAGCCTGTAGGTCACTTCATAGTCACAATATGGTTGCTGCAGCTCCAGCCTTATCTAAGTTTGAGGCAGAACCCATGGAAAATGCAGGAAGCAAAAATAACACATCTACTGATTCCACCCTTCCACACAAATTACAGCTATTGCATTAGGTTCTAAGTGCACTTTAGCCATTAGCACTTCAAAAATTGTTTTCCTACAGTGTTCAATGTTCTTTCCATCTAGTCTTCCAATAGAGGAGTTTGAAACTTCTCTATTTTCAAACTTACTTTTTGCATTTCCTATTAATCTTTCTGAAAGACATACTTGTAGCATTTCTCTATCTCCCAGATGTCTGATTCTCTTGTTTTCTGTGTCAAGCATTCTGTTTTACTTGGTTACTGAAATTAAAAATAAAATGTTCAAGATTGTATTTTTGATATCTAAGTTTCTTAATTGGTTTTTAATTTTTATAAAAAAGTTTAAAAAATATCCTTAACTTTTACTACATGCTTTTTTCTTGTTATTTCTGGCTTTATGGGTGGAGTTCCTTTATACCTTTGAAGATATTAAATATTTTTACTGTTAATTACCTTACAGACTTATCAAATTTATGTGGTTTCATATAGTCAACTTCTCCCAACTTTTAATCCATAGACTAATTAGTACTATTGTATGTTTTATAGTTCTCATGTTCTAGATCATTTCCCATGGGCATTATGTTCAGTGGGCATTCTCTTCCCTGCAGGACCTGAGGCATCGACATGAAGGTTTGGATTTGCCTCTTCCCACACACTACAAGGGCTTCCCTTGTGTCTCAGCTGGTAAAGAATCCGCCTGCAATGAGAGAGACCTAGGTTTGATCCCTGGGTTGGGAAGATCCCCTGGAGAAGGGAAAGGCTACCCATTCCAGGATTCTAGCCTAGAGAATTCCATGGACTTTATAGTCCATGTGGTCACAAAGAGTCGGGCATGACTGAGTGACTTTCACTTCACTTCACTTCAAGCCCTACAGAGTTCACTGGCTATAAACTGATCCAGGGTGTCCTGAGTTAGGTCTCTGTCCTCCATGGGTTTCTCTATTTGAATTCCATACCCACTGCTCTGTGCCTTTGGGAATCTCACCTGCCGCATCAGTTCCTGTTTTCACCATGACTTGGGGCAGCAATCGTCCAACCGGTGGATTGAGATAGTCTCATCCCAGGTCACAGGACAGGCCATTCTTCTCTTTGTGTTTACTTTCTTCTTGCTGCTTTTAGGTTTCTGTCCTAGATTCTCATGCATCCAGGCAGGTTGGGGTCCAGTGAGCCAGCTCATAAGTGAACTGGGGCCGTATTCTTCAATTTTGACCACAAGTTCAGGCCTCTGAGTTTCTTCTTCATTTCTGGCCCCTGAATATTTTCTTTCCAGCTTTGGAGCTTAGCAAAATACTGGTTAGGTAATTTATATGTGTCATCTAATATTTCCATGTGTTCAGAGCAGGTAGGATGGTGTTAATATGCTTCACGAGCCATTTTGACCATAAATCAAGAAACTGCAACCTACAGGGGAAAGAGTTGTAAGGAGGGTTGAGAAACACTATTTGCTTAGGGCTAGTTGCTTAGATGGAGAACGTGTAACTTGGAGGCTTCATGATTGCCTTCAGGTTGAACTGTAAAGGAAAATGGATGGAGTACATTTGCTGAGTGGGGTCAGATCAGGAAGGGGGGTATGCTAGGATCCCAAGAGCTTTTCGACTACCATTTCCAGTCTTTTCTGTAGACTTACTATACTTTCTGTGCTTGATTCCATAAAGTAAACCATTATCTTCTCTGTGCACGTGTGCATGTGGGTTCACACATATATGCTCAGTCTCTAAGTCCTGTCCGACTAGTTGAGAGCCCGTGGACTGTAGCCAACCAGGCTCCTCTGTCCATAGGATTCTCCAAGCAAAAAGAGTGGATTGGGTTGCCGTTTCCTCTTCCAGAGGATCTTCCCAACCCAGGTATTGAACCTGTGTCTCTTGGGTGTCCTGCATTAGCAGGCAGATTCTTTACCACTGAGCCACCAGAGAAGCCCTGCGTATGTGTTTGTAAAAATTCACTGGAGTGGTTTTCTCCACGTGCATCTAAAAGTGTTCTATCAAAATGTGGAATTCAACTTCAGACCCACCAAAAGCCCAGCTCTGACTTTCCAATTGCCTCTGAGAGTGAATTGGCTGGTTTGATCAATAGTAGAGGCTTGTATGGGTCATTTCAAGAAAGTGGAAATGAAAGCTGCTCAGTCGTGTCCAGCTCTTTGCAACTCCATGGACTACATAGTCCATGGAATTCTCCAGGCCAGAATACTGGAGTGGGTAGCCTTTTCCCTCTCCAGGAGATCTTCCCTACCCAGAGATTGAACCCAGGTCTCCTGCATTGCAGAAGCTTTCGCTTTTCACCTAACTTTCAGAGGCGTATATAGATGATTTCAAAAAGCACAGTTGAAATAAAAACATTTCAGTAAACCATACAGTGGAGTCTTCTTAGTTAATTTCTGTGTGTCATCACAGAGTTGCTGAAACTAGTCAGAGCACTTGCTTTGGAAATGGGAAGGTTTCATTGTATCTTCCTTGTTGAGTAAACCTAAGCCAGTCATTGTATCTTCCTTGTTGAGTAAACCTAAGCCAGTAAGTTCAATTTACAATGTTTCAAATTTTGTAGTTATGAATAGTAAGGATATTTTCATGGCAGCTCAGTGGTAAAGAATCTGCCTGCAGTGCAGGAGATGTGGGTTCAATCCCTGGGTCAGGCAGATGTCCTGGAGAAGGAAATGGCAACCCACTGAAGTATTCTTGCCTGGAGCATCCCATGGACAGAGGAGCCTGGCAGGCTACAGTCCATGGAGTTGCAAAGAGTCAGACATGACTTAGCAACTAAACAACAGCAACAAGGGTTATTTCCAAGGCTAAAAGCATGAAAGTAGTTGACTAGAACAAAGCATCTTTTAATAAATGTGTGTTCTCTCATCCTGTCCTTATCCTATCAAGAGCAGATGCCTGAGGAAGAAAGAACCAGTGTTGCTCTGGTGAGGAAACTCTCTTAGAGGAAGGCTCTGGTGTCACATTTGGGCAGGTGGCCAAGGGAGCATGTGTGCCCTTGGAGAAATGTCCATGTCCAATCTTCAGCTGTTCTTGGAAGAGCTCACCATGGCTGAAGCCTGCTGTCTGATTAGTATCAGGAGAAGTAAATTATCACTGCATGTTTTTCTCCTTGGAGGTAAAATGCCTTGTGAGGGAGGCAGACAACATGTTCCTATGAAGACAGTCATTAAGTTCTCTTGATTGTGTTGTTGCTTCTCCCCAGCTTCACCTGACTTCACCAGCTGGTGTTCAGAGTCCACAGCGGTGACACAGCCCTCACCCTACAGACATGACTTACAGAGGGGCAGACAGGGCTTCCCTGGCAGCTCAGATGGTAAAGAATCTGCCTGAAATGCAGGACACCTGCGTTCAGTCCCTGGTTTGGGAAGATCCCCTGAAGAAGGGAATGGCTACCCACTCCAGTGTTCTTGCCTGGGAAATCCCATGGACAGAGGAACCTGGCAGGCTATAGTCCGCGGTGTTGCAAAGAGATAGACATGACTGAGAAACTAATGCTTTCACTTTTTCACTTTCAGAATGAGAGAGCATTTGTCCTGGGCCTCAAGGGAAGCATTTGGCAATTTTTAAATATTGTGCTTCTTTTCCAATTATGTGTTTGCTAACGTCCTTTTATTTTTTACTTTTATTTTTTGCAGCAAAGGACCAAAAGTGACTATGAGTTAGGGGAGGACATAGAAGAGCCAAATCACATATCACCTAGTTGTCCCAGATAAGATAGGATTGTCTCTCTCTCGGCAATGGAAAGTAGGGGACACTGCTTATGAAATGCAGGAAGGGTGCTCCCCTGTCTGAGACAGACTGTATCCATGTATGTGTTAACCTGATAGTGAAGAACAGGCATCTTCCAAAATGAGACTTGATTTAAATGTGTGTGTTTACACGTTCACACCTGTGCACATTATTGAGGAGAAACTGAAAATGAGGCTACGTTAGATGAGCAGGCCCAGGTTGTGTGTTCTCTGGGCTATTTTCCCAGATTCCTAATCTATCCCCCTTTTTCCACATTCACTCCACCTACTCTGCCCAGTGACATTTTCTCAAAGGCACCTCTCACCATGCCACCATTTGACTTGCTTTTCAACTTTTAGGACAAGCACAGAGCTTCAGTCATGGCATAGGGGCTGCCCACAAAAAGTGTTGCTCACTTACCTTTTCTCTGTTTGTGTGAAAGCATGAACATAGTACAAATGCAGGTTAGTTGGGTTGTCATCCCAGGAAACACCAGTAGGAGAGCGGGGAAGTGAGCTGGAGAAGAGCATGACAACAACTCACCATCAGGGGCAGCAACTGGACGTGATCCATCCACTCTACCCCATGCAGAGGGAGGGAGCTGAGATGTTGATTCTCCCAGACCTCACGGGTGTGGGCTGGGTGCTGTTTCTGGGGCACTGAACAGGCCCTTCTGAGCTGTGGTCCACGTGGGCAAAGAGGGTTCTGATGGCCAGATGCAACCTTCAGCAAATAAAGGAAAGTGCTGACACTGAGATCAGGTCTGATGAACTAAGGACTAGAGCCAGGTAGGAACCCCTCCACATCACTCTTTCTCACCTGTAGAAAGGGCACAGTATAAAGACATACATAATGCATAGTTAATAAATATATTGTATTCTTATCATGACCCTTTTTCCCCAGTCCATTTGTAATGATGCTAAAATATTTCAGCTCACCATATACACCTGAGGTCTGCTTATTCACTCATTCATTAACTAAGTGAAAAGTTACTAGTTGTTTACTTGAGTCCACAGACTATAGTGATGGCTGGTGATGGTATCTTGAATATGGCACATAAGCTTGATCCTCATTCAACTTACAACTTCACGGTGGGAAGTGAAGCCAGTAGCATGCAGACCAGAAACCATGGGGTCACATTATATCATGCCAAGCCTAATGATGAGGGAAGGACATAGCAATAAAGCAACATATAAGAGAGATGGACAGACTTCACTCCAGGGGCTGGTGAAGCCTCTCCCTAGTGAAGTGATGTATAAGCTTTGACTTACTAAAGGATAGGAGATCACATCTGGTGCAGACAGTGTCACGTAGCAGAGGACCTGTCATCTCTCTTGGATCCAGTGACAAAGAGTTAACAAGATGTAACACACACACACACACACACACACACACACACACACACACACACACAGAGGCTTTCCCAGGACAGGCAACTTTGGCAGGTGGCATTTCTGTCTGTGCTGAACATGAATGGCATATATCTGCCCCCCAGAACCGGAGCATCCATGAAGTGCCAGAAGCACTGTCTTGTTACTCCCATTGGGCAGTGATATTAATCAAGGCATTCTTCTTCTTCTTCTTCTTTGCCACACTGAGAGGCATATGAAATCTTTTCTTAGTTCCCCAACCAGGGATCTAACCTACACTCCCAGTATTGGAAGTGTGGAGTCTTAGCCACTGGCCTGGCAGAAAAGTCCCAAGGCATTCTTCTTCAACAGACCTATAGAGAATATCCTGGATGCTCACCTTAGGGGGAGCCGGACAATGCCGCCCTAGATGACTCTACATTGTGGGGTCGAGAATGGGCTCTCCTAGAAGATTGTGGAGGATATTCTTTATCCTTTTTCCCCTGATGTGTTCAAGAGATGCATCATCCTCCCCTCGCTCCTCACATGGTGTCATTCTTTGCAACAAGACATGCGCACACTTTGAAAATGAACAGTATCATGCTCATCTGCATGACCATATGTGACTCTTTGCAAACCCATGGACTGTAACCCACCAGGCTCCTCTGTTCATGGGATTCTCTAGGCAAGAATACTGGAGTAGGCTGCCATTTGCTTCTCCAAGGATCTTCCTGACTCAGGCATCGAACCTGTGCCTCTTGCATCTCCTACATTGGCAGGCAGATTCTTTACCTCTGTGCCATCTGCTGCTTATTTTAAGGAACATTCCAGCACTTGTCCACCTCTGGATGTATCAAGCTACAAACTCTGTCCAAACATGTTGCCTTCTTAGATCTCAGTTCCGTGTGTGTGTGAGTTTTAATGGGACGGAAGCAGTTGACAATAAAAAATTGAGAGTTTGAAGTCTATGACTTGTGATGCTAAGATCCATCAAGTCAAGACATTACCTCTCTGAGCCCGAATCCCAGTTCTATTGAAGGCATGTACACTCTGCCTCACAGAGGTGTAAGGATTAAAAAAGCAATGAGACATCATTATTGGGTTTTGGTGTATGTTCATATATTGTTGAATGTAATGTCAAATGCTGTGGGGTGGGGGGGTGGGGATTAGCTAATCCAGAAATTTCCAAGCTTCATTTTCTTCAGCTTTATTGACCCTGGGTCTCAGTTCAATCCCTCAGTCATGTCTGACTCTTTGAGACCCCATGGACTGCAGCATGCCAATCTTCCCAGTCCATCACCAACTTCTGGAGCTTGCTCAAACTCATGTTCATCGAATCAGTGATGCCATCCGACCATCTCATCCTCTGTCATCCCCTTCTCCTCCTGCCTTCAATCATTCCCAGCATCAGAATCTTTTCCAATGAGTCAGTTCTTCCGTTCTGGCGGCCAAAGTATTGGAGCTTCAGCTTTAGCATCAGTGCTTCCAATGAATATTCAGGACTGATTTCCTTTAGGATTCAGTGGTTGGATCTCCTTGCAGTCCAAGGGATTCTCAAGAGTCTTCTCCAACACCACAGTTCAAAAGCATCAATTCTTTGGCACTCAGCTTTCTTTATGGTCCAACTCTCACATCCATACATGACTACTGGAAAAACCATAGCTTCGACTAGATGGACCTGTGTTGGTAAAGTAATGTCTCTGCTTTCTAATATGCTGTCTAGGTTGGTCATATCTTTTCTTCCAAGGAGCAAGCATCTTAATTTCATGGCAGCAGTCACCATCTGCAGTGATTTTGGTGCCCAGAAAATCTCACTGTTTCCAGTGTTTCCCCCTCTATTTGCCATGAAGTGATGGGACTGGATGCCATAATCTTAGTTTTTTCAATGTTGAGTTTTCAGCCAGCTTTTTCACTCTCATCTTTCACTTTCATCTTTAGTTCCTCTCTGCTTTCTACCATAAGGGTAGTGTCATCTGCATATCTGAAGTTATTGATATTTCTCCAGGCAATCTTGATTTTAGCTTGTGCTTCATCCAGTCCATCAATTAATATGTCCTAACTCTGCACAGAAGTTAAACACGCAGGGTGACAATATACAGCCTTGACGTACTCCTTTCCCAACTTGGAACCAGTTCATTTTTCCATGTCTGGTTCTAACTGTTGCTTCTTGGCCTGCATACAGATTTCTCAGGAGGCAGGAAATGTGGTCTGGTATTCCCATCTCTTTAAGAATTTTCTACAGTTTGTTGTAATCCACACAGTCAAAGGCTTTAGTGTAGTCAATGAAGCAGAAGTAGGTGTTTTTCTGGAATTCTCTTGCTTTATGATTTTTTGGCAATTTGATCTCTGGTTCCTCTGCCTTTTCTAAATCCAGCTTGAACATCTGGAAGTTCTCAATTCATGTACTGTTGAAGCCTAGCTTGGAGAATTTTGAAGATTACTTTGCTAGCATGTGAGATGAGTGCAATTGTGCAGTAGTTTGAACATTCTTTGACCTTGCCTTTCTTTGGGATTGGAATGAAAACTAACCTTTGCTAGTCCTGTGGCCACTGCTGAGTTTTCCACATTTGATGGCATACTGAGTGCAGCACTTTAAGAGCATCATCTTTTAGAACTTGAAATAGCTCAGCTTGAATTCCATCACCTCCACTTAGCTTTGTTCATATTGATGCTTCCTAAAGCCCACCTGACTTCACACTCCAGGATGTCTGGTTTTAGGTGAGTGATCACACCATCACAGTTATCTGGGTCATTAAGATATTTTTTGTATAGTTCTTCTGTGTATTCTTGCCATCTCTGGGTCTATAGTAGAATTTTTTAGGTGTTTTGATCCTTCTCAGGGAGAAGGAAGACATTGCAGGTGATCCGCCTTCACTTCATCCACTGGATGGAGTCTGGTCCCTGTGGCTCCTGTTGTGATTGGCCAATTGACTGATGGAATGAGCCAGCTCAGGAGAGCCAGCTCTCTGGGTTCTGGAAGGCCACCATGTGCAAAGGTTATCTCACACCCAGTGTGATCTGAGGGTTGGTGAGCACTCCTTTAGACCTTCATTTGTTTGAATCAGGGTTCCCCAGTAGAAGTGTTGCTGTTGCAGGCTTGGGGCTCCCAGCTCTGTTGCTAAACACGTTGTTCAGGGCACTTGAGGACTCTGGGCCTCAGTTGTAGCATCAGCAGAACTCGCGACTACATCAGGTTATGTCCGTGTTTTGTTGTTGCTGGTGATGAGGAGGGAGCTTAGTTCAAAGAAGGCAATCATGGACACCTTAGGAAGCAAAGAAGAAAGAGCAGGACTCTGCCCCTTGAAGCAGAGAATGTGTAAGAAGGGGTGTGTCTGAGGGGGCTGCTGCTCACTGGCCTAGCGCCTGCTTTGTTACACCCACCCCTCCCATCCCTGCCACCCCCATTCACACCCCCCCACCCCGACCCCAGCAGCACCGAACTTACCCTAGGGATCCCTGAGGGCTTCCAAGAAACCTCAGTGGTCCAGGGTAGGAAAGTTTAGGAAAACCAAAACAAAACAGTGGATTAAATTACTTCGAAGGCCCCTTCCAACTAATATTTCATAAGCCTCTGGATTAAATCGAAGCCTGGTATTCCTCTTATGAGAGTTAAGTCCTCTGGGAGAAGTTCCTGGTTGCCCAGATGGTGCTGGTTGGAAGCAAGTATGACAGGAGGGAGGCAGAACATATTAACCTTGGCACCTACTGTCAATGCAGAGCTTCAGGGACAAATAGAAGGTCAGCTCGAATGGGATGTGAGCACCACCAGGGTGGGGAGCTGATGCCTAACACCCAGCACAGTCATCAGCAAGAACCACGTGCCATAAATAGACATTAGTTTTGTGAGTAAAGAATGCACTTTTGAACCTTAATCCTGGCTTTATCACTGAGTTTATCACTGGTTTTCTCATCTGTAGAATGGGGATGATGGCATCTTTTTCATGGAACTTAAGAGACTTTAATGGTAAAGTAACCAATAAAACTTCTGACTCACAATAGGTTCCCAATAAACTGAGCTACTATAAGCTTGTTTAGCAGGACTGGGGGTTAAGAAACCCTGATTGGGTTTAATATAATAAGACATAAGGTCATAAGAGGGCAGGAGGGAACCACCCAGGGTCTAGTCCGCACTGAGCAGGCTGAGGAAGGCTGGAGGAAAGGAGAGCAGGGGTTTTGGAAAGGGCGGAGGTGTCTAGTAATGGAGGTGAATAGCCTTGACCAGGCTCCCCACCCATTAGCTGTCGGCCTGTGAGGGTCTCAGTGTGTGGTTTGGGATGCTCCATGTACATTTCCCAGAAACCACTCACAGTGACTCTAAAACTGTTGCTAGCCTTCACCTCTTGGGTAAGGGATTGGTCCTCAGAGGAGACCTGCTGTGTATTTAGGAGAGGAGGTGGCAGCCTTTGATGTGGGGCATTTGTCTTGGGGTCAACACTGCATGTGTAGCTGGACTTTCCCTACCCGCCCAGGCCCGGGTCCCTGTGGAGCAAAAGAGATGCACCACATCCCTCTTCCCACGGAGTGTGTGCCGAGACAGACTCTGCCGGGGTCACCCCAACCCCGTGGGGACCCACCTCTGCCATCTCTCTCCATGCTGGCAGGTAACCACTTGTTCCTGCTAGCCGAGTCTGTTGGGATAAGAACATGAATTTTTTGGTGTGGACATGTGTCCACGTCACTCATCAAGAGAAACATCCCAGGCAAACAGGTGACCCTGCTCCCTTCTGTCTGGACCATCATCGGGGGAAACAGCAAGTGATTCGATGATGTGGTCTGAAAACCATGTCCCAGGGTCTCGGTCTTACAGTCAGGTCCCCCTAAATAGTGATTGTTTACAGAGGCATCATTGTGTTCACAGATGGAAGAACATGGCAAGCCCTGTCACTCACCTAATACACAAAGAATGCTTCAAGGAAGAGAGATTGATTGTGTGTAGAGACAGGGAAACTGAGTCCTTGAGACGGAATAGACAGAATCTTCCCAGAGTGAAAAGGGGCAAAAAGGTGAAGCCAGGATGTGTTGCCATTAACCACCAGCAGAGAGCTTTCCAGGTGGCATAGTGGTTAAGAACCTGCCTGCCAATGTAGGAGACGCGAGAGACTCAGATTCCATTGCGGGGCCAGGAAGATCCCCTGGAGGAGGGTATAGCAACCCACTCCAGTATTCTCGCCTGGACAATCCCATGGACAGAGGAGCCTGCTGGACTGTATAGTCCGTGGGGTCACAAAGAGTCAGACACAACTGAGCGACTGAACACAGCACCAGCAGCAGCAGCTGATTTAGGGCCAAGGAGTCACTTCTCACTGGACCGTAATCTCACGGCACACACCTATTCACGCTGAGACTCGTTGAGAGCTAAGGCACCAGATATAGGCAAAAACAGGTAGGACGACTCCATTTACACATAAAATGCAAAAGCAGGCAAACAAATTACAATATTGAGACAACAGTCTCCTGCAAGACAGAAAGGGTGTCCTGAATTTAAGGAGTCCCAGTGCATCCTGAGGTTATTTTGCTTCCTCCACAAGGGAGGTCACAGTGCTCAGAGGAGGTTTAAATGGATAATTTTTTCCATTAAAATAAAGAAATCTGTATTGTGGGAGGTAGTTTTCACTGGGTAGGCCAAGACAGAAGGTGGGGGATTCTGACTAATGATGTTCATTTTCCTTATGTTCCAAAATTAAATGTCAGTTGAGTCCCTTAGATGCAAACACTAGGTGCCATTTTATTGTGCATCTTTTATGTGCCAGGCTCTGCTCATAGCATACTTTCTACGTTTTCATTGTTTCTTGTAAATTCAACATCCGGGAAGAGGAAAGGTGTGAAACGTACACATCATTTGAGGTTTATTTTGACTTTTTTCTGCTAAAATCTTTGTAGCCTACATGTTTTACATAACATACTTTGGTAACATACTTTTTCCTCACAATTTGATCTGGGACTCCAGAAAAATGGAATAATTCCAAATAATTTCAAAGCTACTGTTTTGCAAATCCCATGCCTTCTATGCTGAGAACGCAAGGCAGGAAAGAGTCACCTCAGCCTTGGGTGACTTCAGTCGTGACAGTTACAGAACAGAGTGTGGCCTCTGGAGAATCACAGGGACTTGGCTTAAATCAAGCTCCATCAACTTCCCAGCGGTGCGGCTCTGTGAATGTGACCTAACATTTAGAAGCATCAGCTCCCTCGTCTTTCAAATAGCATCTTGCTCAAATGTGATACACATGCTCCTGAAAAATCTTGCATGCTGCACAATAATCACACACCAAAAATAACAAGCTGCATGACCAAAATAGCATAAACAGAAGAGCAAACAGCTCAAAAGGCAGGTAACTTTGCAAGCAGAACCACCCCCCCCACAAAATATATAAATAAAGGTTTTAGTGTTAACAGATGAAAGCATGTTACCATAAACTACAGTTCTTTACATGTAACATAAGGTAAAATATTTTGCTAAAAGGAGGGTGTAAGAAAAGCTTAAGTACAAAAAGTACCAAGATCAGAAAAACCATGGAATCAGCCCTTCTAAGAAAGAGCTGGTGGTGAAACTGAGTCAAAACAGAGACCAGGTGTCAAGGTCACAAGATTGTTTTCTTCCCCTGCTTGCTGGGATCCACAACTAGGTTACTGGAAGTTTAGCTATTATTACTAGATCGTGCAAAGTTTCATGTACAAAAAAAAAAAAATCTCATGTGACCCATACCCCTCTTCTTCACGATGCGGACAGTATCCCCTCCCTATTTATTTACCTGTTAGATATAATCTAATTCTTGCTTCAGGAATATACTTTACCATAGAACAGATTGTCATATGCCCTCATCAGTTTATTTTGATGCTTACAGGTAAGAAATTTAATGGGTTTGACAGTGCCTTTGACAGTGCCTGATGCTTAGTAGGGTCTTCATAAGTGTTGGCTCCTATTCATGCTGTGTCATTATTAGTTTTAGGATGAGGAGCTGTAATTTGGCAATAATGAGTTGTGTGACTTCTAGTTCAAACACTTTCTTCAAATTTTTTTAAGTGTTAATCTATCAGAGGGGCAGGAAAAAGTAACATCCTGAAAGCTCTAGGAAGCTTGTGTAAGCCAATATTCTGGCAGAGGGTCCTCTGGAGAGATTGAATGATGGAGGTGGCCTGCAAGTAAATGCAAACACAAACTTTCAAAAATAAATCTCCTTCAAAGAGCCTCTTTTGCAAAAGCAAACTTAGGTCCTGTTGATTGATTCTGTAGTATTTGGCAAGACTGTAAATAGAACCTCTGTTAGATATGACCAGGGGATAATGCAACATCCATAAAATATTAAGCTAATTAAAGAGTATCTTTTCTATCTTGAGGAACCTTGTAAGGCCTGATAAGTGAATGCAAAAATACCACCAAAATTGTCACAAATGGTAGATCCTGGGACCCTATTGTTTAAATGATAAGGTTGTATCCTTCAGGGGAGACAAAGAGACATGTGGAAGAATTTGAAATCACATCACCTGCTAACCACCAGTAGAGGGCTTCCCATGTGGCATAGCGGTAAAGAATCCACCTGCTAAGTGCAGGAGGTGCAATAGATATGGGTTCAGTCCCTGGGTCAGGAAGATCCCCTGGAGAAGGAAATGTCAACCCCTTCCAGGGTTCTTCAAAAATCCCACAGACAGAGGAGCCAGGCAGGCTGCAGTCCATGTGGTCCCAAAGAGTTGGATATAACTGAGCACACACACATGAGATTCAGTTAAAGATCAGGTCTTCTTTAACCTCAAGAAAATAAACTCAGGGGCGTCTATTGTTACATTCAGCTATCTCACTTGTTTCATAAGTTCCAGCAGAAGAGAGATAAAGAGAATCAGTATACCTTAGACTAATAAAGGACTCTCTAACACTGAAATCTGCTCAGCTCTGGAAGGCTACATCATCAGAAGTGAGTGTGCTGTCTCTGAAGGTATTTAACCAGAAAGGGCATGACCATTCCATGCATGGGTTGCCTTGCTTGTCCCTGCTCCCCACTAAACACACATAATCTTCTCAAAGTTTTAAAAAGTCTTCATATGAAAAGTAACTCAAAGGAAAACAGCTGTCCACCATCCATGTTTTGCATGCTCTGATCTTTGGGTCAATCCTATAAACTGGGTGCTGTATTAGTTTACTAGGCCTACCATTACAAAGTATTGCAGATGAGAAGGCTTAAACAACAGAAATTTCTTTCCTTAAAGTTCTGGTGGTTGGAAATCCAAGACCAAGGTGCTGGCCTGATGGGTTCCTACCATGGCCTTTCTCCTTGGCTTGTAGAGAACAGCCTTCTCTCTGTGTCTTCACATGGTCATCCCTCTCTTCCTGACTATGTCCTAATCTCTTCCTATAAGGACATCAATCAGATTGGATTAGGACCCACCCTAATGATGTCATTTTAGTTTAACTACCTTCTGAAAGGCCCTATTGTGGTGCTTTACATTGTCACCCTGTTTATTTAACTTATATGCAGAGTACATCATGTTAAAATGCTGGGCTGGAAGAAGCACAAGCCAGACTCAAGATTGCCAGGAGAAATACCAAAAACCTCAGATATGTGCATGACCCCACCCTTATGGCAGAAAGTGAAGAGCAACCCAAGAGACTCTTGATGAAAGTGAAAGAGAGTGAAAAAGCTGGCTTAAAACTCAACATTCAAAAAACTAAGATCTTAGTATCAGGTCCCATCACTTCATGACAAATAAATGGGGAAACAATGGAAACAGTGAAAGACTTTATTTTCTTGGGCTCCAAAATCACTGCAGATGGTGACTGCAGCCATGAAATTAAAAGACACTTTTGTTCCTTGGAAGAAAAGCTATGACCAAACTAGACGCATATTAAAAACCAGAAACATTACTTAATCAACAAAGGTCTGTCTAGTCAAAGCTATCGTTTTTCTAGTAGTCATGTATGGATGTGAGAATTGGACCAAAAAGAAAGCTGAATGCCAAAGAATTGATGCTTTTGAACTGTGGTGTTGGAGAAAACTTCTGAGTCCCTTGGACTGCAAGGAGATCCAACCAGTCAGTTCTAAAGGAAATCAACCGTGAACATTCATTGGAAGGACTGATGCTAAAGCTCCACTCCTTTGGCCACCTGATGTGAAGAACTGACTCATTTGAAAAGACCCTGATGCTGGGAAAGATTGAAGGCAGGAGGAGAAGGGAATGACAGAGGATGAAATACTTGGATGGCATCACTAACTCAATGGACATGAGTTTGGGTAAACTCCAGGAGCTGGTGATGGACAGGGAAGACTGGCGTGCTACAGTTCATGGGGTCACAAAGAGTCAGACATGACTGACCAACTCTACAACAGTTATGGTGCTGTAAAGCATGCTTAAGGGTTCCTTGGACATAAAGGAGAACAAACCAGTCAATCCTAAAGGAAATAAACTCTGAATATTCATTGGAAGGATTGATGCTGAAGCTCTAATACTTTGGCCACCTGATGCGAAGAGCCGACTCATTGGGAAAGACTCTGATGCTGAGAAAGACTGAGGGCAAGAAGAGATGGAGGCAGCAGAGGATAAGATGGTTGAATGGCATCACTGGCTCACTTGGCATGAATTTGAGCAAACTCTGGGAGATGGTGAAGGACAGGGACATCTGGCATGCTGCAGTCCATGGTGTCGAAGAGAGTTGGACATGACTGAGCAACTGAGCATCAACAACAATCTCCAAAACAATCACATTCTGAGGTGCTAGGGTTAGGGATTAAAGATGTGAATTTTGGCGGGACACAATTCAACTCATACCAGGCGTCATCATCCCCATTTCACCAATGAGGAACCAGAGGCATCAGGGGTCAGTGATTCATCCAAGGTTATGGGGCAAATGAGCACAGAGCTGGAATATGAACTTAAACCTGTCTGAGGCCTAAACTCACACCTCACCCCCAAGCTGCATTGGCCCACCTGAATAAGGCCATATTACACAGGTGCCCAGTATGGTTTCTTGGTAGAGAAGCTGGGATGGGCCCTAGAGGAGGCCCAAGAGCAGGAAACAAGAGTCTCTGAGACACGGAAGCGGGGAGCCAGCAGGGGGTGTGTGCAGTAGGACCCGGACACCCACACACCTGTGAGCTTCCCTTACGTTTTAAGTCCTGTTGGTGCCTGATCCAAGTGTGTGTAGATTTCCTGAAACACTCTGAGAGGAGACAGACCTTGGGGAAGCTGCCCCTTGTGTATTCCCATGAGAGAAAGCAGCTCCCTCACTGCAAAGACCAGGGATACTGAGAAGAAAGAGTGAGATGTGAGCCCATTTCCTTTTTCCCATCAGAGATCCTGCCCTGTGTCCAACAATGGGAGGTTGTCCCTCTGCTAATTGTTCTGGGAGAGGAAACAGTGATCATCACATGTGTGTGTAGACGCACCAGAGATGCAATAAACACAGTCTAAAATATCCCCAGCTCTGGTACAAGGCTGATTTGCAATTGTAAATCCATTAGTAGCATGCATGAATACTAAGAGTGTCAGAATGCCTGGTTGTGAATTCGCCCAGGAAACTGATGTGCTTTTCTGCAAGAGAAGAAACACATACCCTGTGGAAAATGATTTCCTTCCTGTGCAATTAGGTCTCTATCTCTCAATTTAAATCATTTTTAATAATCACCTGATCAGTGGTATGTTTTTAAGTGTGAATAATATAACATTTATGTTTACAACAAACATGAACCATTAGACCAAAAAAGTGCTTCATCAGCTTGAAACAACCACCTGCTCTCTCCAAACGATGGTTGCAAGCTGATGAATTTCTGCAGGCAGGATGATCAGATAGAGCTACTGTCCTCAAAAAGATACGGACACATTGTTCAGCCCTTTAGAGCAGGGGTTGGCAAGTTGCAGCCTGAGAGGCAAATTCAGCCCACCATTTTTTGTACCTAAAGTTTTATTAGAACATAGCTATATCCATTTGGTTATGGATTGTCTACAGCTGCTTCTGTCCTATCCCAGTAGAACTGAAGAGCCTCTTATGAGGGTGAAAGCTGGCTTGAAATGCAACATTAAAAAGCTTAGATCATGGCATCTGGCTGGACCCATCACTTCATGGCACATAAAAGGGGGAAAAGTGGAACCAGTGACAGATTTTATTTTCCTGGGCTCCAGAATTATTGTGGACAGAGATTACAGTCAAGTACTTAAAAGACACTTGCTCCTTGGAAGGAAAGCTATGACAAACCTAGACTGCATATTAAAAAGCAAAGACATCACTTCACCAACAAAGGTCTATATAGTCAAAGCTATGGTTTTTCCAGCAGTCATGTATAGATGTGAGAGTTGGACCGTAAGAAAGGCTGAGTGCCAAAGAATTGATGTTTTTGAATTGTGGTGCTGGAGAAAACTCGAGAATCCCTTGGACTCCAGGGAGATCAAACAAGTCAATCATAAAGGGAATCAACCCTGAATATTTATTGGAAGGAATGATGCTAAAGTTGAAACTCCCGTACTTTGGCTACCTGATGTGAAGAGCCAGTTCACTGGAAAAGACCCTGATGATGGGGAAAACTGAAGACAGGAGGAGAAGAGGGTGACAGAAGATGAGGTGGTTGGATGGCAATCACCCACACAATGGATATGAATTTGAGCAAATTTTGGGAAACAGTGGAAGACACGGAAGCCAGGTGTGCTGTTGTCTATGGGGTTGGAAAGAGTGGGACACAGCTTAGCAACTGAACAACAAAGGAGAACAGATTGTTTCAGCAAAGATGGTATGGCCCACAGAGCATAAAATACTAACTTGCTGGTCCTGTATGGGGAAAGTTTGCTCATCTCTGCCCTACAGCCGCATGCTACCAACCTCCTTCTCCATTACCAGCAGCTCAAGACTTTCTTGAATCTGGTTCTGGTTCTAGATGTCTTAGGCCAGTGAGAAATAATGCTAGTGACTGCCAAGTTTGATTCCAGACCGTATATTGTATATTTCACTCAACTATAAACAGCAGTTTCTAACTCAGAAAAACCCAGAGAACCACCATAGAAAGAAGCAATTAACATAGAATGAGTTTCTCCATGTGACTGGGTGTGAATGTGCCTCCTAGTCTTGTTACTCTCAGACCCATTCTTCACTCTGATCTTTTTAGGTCTTGGGGTCTTCCTCCAGACTCCTTCTCTGTCACTGGGTTTCTGCCCAAGTGTGATCATTAGGGACCCAGGCAAGAGAACTGGAGATAGGTGCAAGGGAGAATTCAGGGTATTTCTTCTCTCTTTCTCTGTCTCTCTACCATGTATGCATCTTTGCCAGCACCTCCATTTACTCTCCAACACAGTAAGCCTTCACCAAAGACTTTATATCTAGGAAGTAACACAGCCAAGAATCAAACTTTGCTATGGCTCTTTCCAAAGGCTCTGTCCTTTGTCACATGTGTTCTTTGAGAAAATGTGTGACCTCAGGATGCCTGCCAACCCCCTCTGCAAGGACCTAAACAAAGTTGGTGAAGAATCCTTTACTTAAATTACCATGGAGTGAAGAGAGAGAGAGAGAACAGACTTGTGTAGCATATAGGATGGGACAAGAAAGTGTTGCAGGGAGAAGCCAATTCTGACTCCATGTTGGAACTGTTTCTTTGACTTGCTTTTTGTTGCTTTTGGGAAGAAATTAACACATCCCTTGCCTGAAGCCTGCCATTCTAGGAGATATTTGCAAGATGAATGGCCTTTCTATTTTGCGTCCTCACCTCCTCCCGTCTCTGTTCTATAAAAGAACCTGGCATCTAGATGCCAATAAGATGGCTGTTTGGAGACATTAGTCTGCAATCTCGGTCTGCAGGCTTTCCAAATATAGTCGAATTCCTTGCCTCAACACCTCGTCTCTCGAATCCATTGGCCTGCCGTGGGGAGAGCAGAGTGAGCTTGGATCCGGTAACAGAGGAAATCAAGGTCTTCAACAGAAACTTCTGGTAAAATCCAGGATGATAAATTCAACCAGAGCATAAGGATTGCTGTATATATATATTACTCTTTTCTTTGCCTTCTTGCCAAGATTGTCTTAAATAGTGGTTATCAATGTGAGTGAATGTGGTTTTGTCCCCTTGGGGGCACTTGTCCGTGTCTGGAGACAGTTTTGGTTGTCATAGTTGGTGGGAGGGGGCTGCTGGCTTCCCCCTAAGGATGCTGCTAAACATCCTCTAAGACACAGGGCAATCCCAGAGCAAAGGGGCTCACACATTTGGGTCCCTAAAGTCAATGATGCTGAGGTTGAGAAACTTTTAAATTAAATATATTTATCTGACAACTGATAGAAATCATGGCTCAGTCAGACTAATATGATGAAGGCCCTTGGCAGATCCTAGGAAAATATAAATGAATGGAAAATATATTTCCCCTGTCATTGACCCTGATAGCTCAGTTGGTAAAGAATCCGCCTACAATGCAGGAGACCCCAGTTCGATTCCTGGGTTGGGAAGATACCCTGGAGAAGGGAATGGCTCCGCACTCCAGTATTCTGACTTGGAGAATTCATGGACTGTACAGTCCAAGCAGTTGCAGAATCAGGTGCAACTTTCACTTTCACTTTTCATGTGAAAAAGAGAACTCGTCTGCCATACTGTCCTTCTCAAATGCATGCAAATTATTTGAATCTCCTATATTCAGGTGATTTTCAGTGGCTAACCATATTTCACTGCAATTTCAATACCAGTTTACCTACAAAAATATAGTCCAGATACATCAAAAGAAGCTGAATAAGAAATATGTGTACCCTTTTTTATTTTTAAAGGCAGATTGCAATGTATTAGACATAGATACAATACTTTAGACTTTTCCTTTTTGGTCAAATCATGTTTGATTTGGTTAATCTCAGCTGAACAGGAGTTTAATCCTAGGTCTTTTAAGTGAGATCATTCCTATATTAATGAGATCCAGACTGATTCAAGTATAAAAAATGATTAAAAAACTAAAATGTCCCCTTGCTGTTATTCAAATGAATGGAAGGAAAGAACTGGCATTTTTGAAGCTCACTTGCTCTCTCTCCTTTTTTTTTTCCCAGACTAATTGACTTGGATCTGGTTCATCTTGAGTAGGTTATGTTTTCTTATTGTAACAGCCTTTCCCCAGCAAAATCATTCCCCTCACTAATGAGCTCCATCCTCCTATGATAGGGAGAGAGTTTTAAAAACACCCACTGTTCTCTTCCATTCATTTGAATAGCACCAAAGGGACATCTTTTCCCATCATTTCTATCAGAGAGATGGGGCTGGATCTCATTAATAAAGAGATGATTTTACTGCAAAGAGCCCTCGGCACTGAGCCCTAACCTAGATTAGAACTTTGTCAAACACGGAGCCCCTGCCATTGGAACGACCCCCTGAGCTGTCCCCCAACCCAATGTTGCTGGAGTTGGGGTTTCACTGAGGGCAGGCTGTCAACTGTGTCCTCTGAGACATTAAGCATGAAAGGCTTTTCACCCTTAAACAGTCCTGGATTTCACAGAGGTCATGCCAGACCTGCCCCTTGAAATGCAAAGGTTCTCTCAGGAGTCATGCAGGTCAGAACGAGCTTGCAATCAAGGGCTCCACTGAAACATTTGCCCAGCTCTGCCTTCACTCCCACTCTCTCCTCTTTGTTACAATGCCTCGCATTCACCTTTCTGGGTTGAAATTTCCATTTCTTCATATCCTAACTCACTTCCAGACTCCTTTCTTTGGCCTGCTGAGCCCCAGCCCCTGCTTACTACCCCGCTGGGTGATGAGCTCCAGGTTAGATTCCTGGCCTGACATGCTGGGCCCTAGAAAGCCCTCCTGCTCTGAATTAGTTCCCACTCAACCACTGACATCTGTCAAGATGCTCTGATGGCCTAGGGAGGAACTGGAGCTCAGTGGTTAGACATGGGGCTATGAAATGCCCTAACTGGAACCCAGGCCTCGCTATTCGTGACCTCGAGTAAGCGCCTTGTGTTAGGAGACCTTTCTCCATGTGTTTCTTGTGTGTCTGTATATCTGATGAGCCAGGCACTAATCATTCTGTGTTCTGAACTAGCAACCAGGCTTGGGCTTTCCTGGGTGGCACTAGTGGTAAAGAATTAGCCTGTAAATGCAAGAGATGTAAAAGACGCAGGTTCAATCCCTGGCTTGGGCAGATCCCTGGAGGAGGGCATGGCAACCCTCTCCAGTATTCTTGACTGAAGAATCCCATGGACAGAGGAGCCTGGCAGGCTACAGTTCATGGGGTCGCAAAGAGTCAGACACAACTGAAGTGACTTAGCATGCAGCAAACAAGCTTGGAAGATAGAAATAGTGTTTCCTGTCCTGAGGAAAGGGCTGGCAGGCTGACTACTCATCAGAAGACAACCAGGTTTCCCAAACTGAGGGGTCCTCGCCTGCAACAACTGACCACATGTACAGGTGTCATATGGCCCTTGGGCACGGGGACACAGGGAGCAAGTGTAAGAAAAGCTGACACTGGCTGTTCCCATAACTGTGAGTTAAGAACTACCCTATATCCTTGTCCCAGAAATCTCATGTCTACTAGCAACCTTGAAACTGGGACAGTCTTACTCTCTAATATGTAGATAACATAAAATCTCAGATGCTTCACAATTCTTCACAACATTACTTGTTTAGAGCTTTAGTTTCCTTGTGTATAAAGTAGGAGAATAACAGGAATTCCTCCTTCATAAGACATTATAAAGATTAAATATGTTAATCGATATTAATGCTGAGAAGCACTGACCAACAAACACTGTGTTGAATTAATACTATGTAGTTATTATGCCAACTTCATCTATAACCTCAATCATATTGTTGCAGAGGGGATGATCCAAGGGTGTGAAAGACCAATAGCAGAGGGACCACCCATTATGGCAAAATAATCTAGTTCTTGTGTCAACTGCAATGGTCATTAGAGACAGGAAATATTCATAATTTGAGCCTCAGTTGGACTGGCACTGATCATTTGTTCCCTCTCATTTGAATTGCTTTCTGTGATTGCAATAGACCATGTCTTATTTAATCACTGTCCCTTGTTTGATCCCTGGGTTGGGAAGATCCCCTGGAGGAGGACATGGCAACACACTCTGAATCCCCATGGACAGAGGAGCCTGGCGGGTGACAGTCCATGGGGTCGCGAAGAATCAGACGTGGCTGAGCGACTAAGCACAGCCAAGCACAGCACTGCCACTTATAGGTAGCTACTCAACAAATCCTTATTGAATAAGGTTGAACATATAAATTCAACTTTTTATTAAGAATTTATGATTTTAGGTCAGTTTTAGGTTCAGAGCAAAATTAAGTGGAAAGTTTATACATGCATAGTGTCCTCGTTGTTAACATCCCCACCAAAGTGGTACATTCGTTACCACTGATGAACCTGCATTGACATATCATAACCACCCAGAGTCCATAATATGTACTAAAAGTTCACTCTTGATGTTGTACATCCTCTGGATTTGGACCATGTATAATGACATGCACTCACCACTATGGTACCATGTAGAACAGTTTCACTTCCCCAAAGATTCTCTGTGCTCTGCCTATCCACCCCTTCTTCCTTAATCCCTGGTAACCACAGATGTTTTTATTGTTTCTATAGTTTTGCCCTTTTCCAAGACATCATATGTTTAGATTTCCATATTGCATAGTTCATAGACTTTTCAGATTGGGTTTTTTCATTTAGCTGTTATATGCAGTTAAATTTCCTGCATCTATTTTTATGGTTTGGTCATTTATTTCATTTTAACACTGAATAATATTCCAATGTCTGGACAGATCACAATTTGTCCATTGACCTACTGTTTTCCATAGTACTTGTAACAATTTACCTTCCCATGAATAGTGTAGGAGAGTTCCTTTTTTCCCACACCATTTCCAGTGTTTATTATTTGTAGACTTTTTGATGATGGCCATTCTGATTGAAGTGAGGTGGTATCTCATTGTATTTTTGATCTGCATTTTTCTAAATATTTAATTAGTGATGTTGAACATTTTTTCATGTGTTTTTTGGCCATATGTATGTCTCATCTGTTTAGATGTTCTGCCCATTTTTTTTCATTGGGTTATTCATTCTTTTAATATTTAGAAAATATTTATTTTTGTTAAATAAATATATACAACAATGAGTAGGCTGGTCTTAAGCAGGTTGTAATGTATGTCCTCTAAGGTAAACTGAGACCTATATCCTAGGTGGGTCTCTATGGCTCCTTCCAGTTCTGTTTTTCAGAATGAATTCATTACACTGGTTCCTGTAACCAGTTTCTTTTCATCATATCACTCAGCGTACCCTTCAGAAACAAGGCTTTCAGTTTAGCTTTTGTGCTTTGTGCTTTGTGTGTGTGTGTGTGTGTGTGTTTTAAAATACAAAATTATGGTTTTGGGTCATTGGGTCCATGAATTCCAGCATTGAACAATCAGAAAAAAAAATTCCTCATTGAAGCTGGTAGATGATCCAAGTCACAACTACACAAACCAGATACATTTGGGTCCATTCATTTAAGAAAAGGGGTTTATAGACAAAACTCTAAACTCTAGTTGAGGCATTTCACAGTCATGTGGGAATAGTTGGGAGAAATCAAGAGCTTGAGAAGAACCAGAGAAATCGCAAGGTGGTGGGGTCCTTCAAGAATTTCAAGCACCACTGTACTGAAAAGAAAGTGATGATAACAGCATCTTTGCCTATTTAAAAGTTATTTTCACATCCCTTATAGTTCTGTAATATGACTATGCTACTTCCTTGCAGACAATGAATCATACAGTTATTATTTTCCCAGTGAGAATTTTCCCATTGAGGAAAGTAAAACACCACAGATCATAACATTAACATGTGTGGTAAAACTAAGACTTGCACTCTAGTTTTCCCACTCTCATCTGTTTCCGCTGCTCTGTACTAGCAAACAGTCCACACCCCATGTGGCTGACATTAGAACCTCAGAAACTAGCAGAAGAGGTACTTTCTGATTCAACAGAGATAAGGCTCTTGTAAGAATTAAAACTGCCAAAGTGGGCACGGGCTGCTTCTAGAAGTGGGGCGCTTTGTGCCCTGGAAGACCTTAACTGGAAAGCTAAGAAAATTGTGATTAAGAAAGGACTCACAAAAAGAGTAGATGGTTGGATTAAATAATTTGCATACCATTTCTAACTTGAACCAATTGATCTAACTTGAACCAATTAATGGGCTAAAGTTTCTGCCCATCCAACCAGCCCCCATCAACCTCAATCAAATGGAGAATGGAAGGGTGAATCCTTGTCCTAGTCATTCCCCCCAGGTTAGATGGAGTGCCTGTACTCTTCATACCTACTAATCTCTGAAGGCACATCTTCCCTTAGAGAACCTAACCATACTTGGCACAATTATCTCTTTAAACATCTGTCACTCATAGTAGATCCTGTGGTCCCAGATGAGAATCCTCTCTTAAGTAGATGCTTGTTCAACTAAATTTAAGTTTTTGACTGAGTTGACAATGTGAAAACTAACTCTATCTCTGTTTTTTGTTTTTTTTTTAGCATTGTTTTGCTAATTTTACCAAATATTCCTCTCAAATCCCTCTCACCATTTTTTTTTCACTTCTTAGAACATACTCAATCCTGTATCCCTTAGAAAAAAAATGTTTATTTTCTTCCAAGACACCAATATTTCTCTCTCTTTACAAACAGACAGTGACAGAATATGGACTTTATTTCCCCCCTGAGAGAGTCCTTTCAACCTAGAGCTGGTAGCCAATTGATATTATTCATTTACTGGGGGTAAATTACAGATCATGTTCCTAAGATATTGATAAAAATAGTGATTAGCAATTGCCTGCTTAATAGAGAAGAAAAAGGTCTGGCTGGGGTCTAATGGGAGTTGACAGGGTTGTTTTATTAATGTTTCTAATTGATTCTTGATTTAAGTGGCAGCCATCGTAGTTTAAAAGATGGCCGCTAACAGGAATAGACAACCAGTAATAAAGACCTTTCAATTAACATGCCAGATACTTTCACTTATAAATCTGTCCATGTTCAGAAAAAATTATTCAAACTAGAGTATTGATTTGAGCAGACCTACTTAAGGCAGTCTGAAAAAGAGAGAGAACAAAGCAATTGTTTCCTGTTATTACTTTGCACGCACATTTTTTTCCATGATGAATTTTATATTCCTCACATCATTGGTACTTTTGCTGTATTCTTTACATATGTATAGTATATAAAACAAAACAAAAAGGACTATATAAAGTATGTATCTCCAACGTGAGATACTTTAAAGAAGATTTTGTGTGGGGCAGAGACTTAGGTCCTACGACTAAGTGTATCACTGAGCAATTTACTTCTTTATTAAACTTGAATATCATGCTTATTCTGTAGTTGGAACTATTATAAATGCTTTACAAATGTCAGCCAAATTTGTCTTCCTAACATAGCCACCATGTGGGTGCATTTACTTAATCTCATTTGTACATTAGGAGGGGGAGACTCAGAGAGGTTAAGCAACTTGCTTAAGGTCACATAACCAGGAAGTGATTGCACTGAGATTCATTTCAAGGAAATCTGGCTCTAGCAGCTTGTACAACTTACTCACTTTGTGATTTCATACCATATATTTTCGAAAATATTTTCCCATTATACACCTTTTCCTGTGAGACAGGCATTTACTGTTAGTTTTACTTTGCAGATGAGCAAAATGAAGGTTCTTGGAATGGGGCTTTCCAGACTGGATCTTAACTGATGATATAAAGTGGAGAACTAAAGAGCCTCTTGATAAGGGTGAAAGAGGAGAGTGAAAAAGCTGACTTAAAACTCAACATTCAAAAAACTAAGATCATGACATCTGTTCCCATCACTTCATGGCAAATAGATGGGGAAAAAGTGGAAGTAGTGATAGATTTTATTTTCTTGGCTTCAGAATCACAGTGGACAGTGACTAAAGCTTTGAGATTAAAAGATGCTTGCTCCTTGGAAGGAAAGCTATGACAAACCTAGACAGTGTATTAAAAAGCAAAGACATCATTTTGCCAGCAAAGGTCTATATAGTCAAAACTATGGTTTTTCCAGTAGTCACATATGGATGTGGGAGTTGGATCATAAAGAAAGCTGAGTGACAAAGAATCCATGATTTTGAACTCTGGTGCTAGAGAAAACTCTTGAGAGTCCTTTGGGATGCAAGGAGATCAAAGCAGTCAATCCTAAAGAAAATCAACTCCAAATATTCATTGGAAGGACTGATGCTGAAGCTCCAATACTTTGGCCACCTGATCCAAAGAGCCACTCATTGGAAAAGACTCTAACGCTGGAAAAGATTGGAGGCAAAAGAAGAAGAGAGTGGCAGAGGATGAGATGGTTAGATAGCATCACTGACTCAATGGATGTGAACCTGAGAAACTCTGGGAGATAGTGAAGGACAGGTAAGACTGGTATGCTGCAATCCATGAGGTCATAAAGAGTCAGACATGACTTAGTGACTGAACAACAACAAGACCTGAATAATGGTAGCAGTCGGTTAAATCAATGCCATCTTTTGTATTTCCATCCAAAAATATAGTTTTTATTTTTGCTTCTGCTGTTTTCCAGTTGTAAACTGAATATATATTTACATATTCAAAATTTTGTTGTTGCTCAGTTGTGCATGTCTCTTGCTTTGCTGGTGGGTTCTTTACCCACTAAGCCACCAGGGAAACCCCCAATTATACTACATATCTGTCAGCTAACAAGAGTTGTCAGAATTCATTTCCTTATGGGAACATGCAGGCTTTCCAGGTGGCCCTGGTGGTAAAGAACTTGCCTGCCAATGCAGGACAGGTGAGAGATGTGGGTTCGATCTCTGGATCAGAAAGATTCCCTGGAGGAGGGCATGGAAGCCCATTCCCATATTCTTGCCTGGAGAATCCCATGGACAAAGGAGCCTGGTGGGCTACAGTCCATAGGGTCACACAGAGTTTGACACAACTGAAGCGATTTAGCACACACACAAACATAGGAACACGTGACCATCATTGCTGTTCACACCGCAAACACCACACTCAGCTACTGTGTTGGGCACTATTATGCTAGACCAAATCTTTTTAGTAAAGGGTCATGAAAACATCATCTTTTAATGAAATCAGTGCACTCATAGACCTCTAGTACACAGAAAGAGAATCAGATAATGAAACTGAAGCAGATGGATTTTTTTTTTCTTTACCAGTAGAGAATAAAATAGATTTCTCATTTTGAATGCATTTAGAATTTTTATTCTACAAGTCTATATATTTGATGTTATCTCTAACTCTACACCTGTCTATTTAAATTTTGTATTTTGTGTGTGTGTGTGTGTGTGTATGAGAGAGAGAGAGAGAGAGAGTAGAGAGATTGGAAGAGAGAGAGCACCTTACTTTAAATATATATTATTAATAAGGCTACTTTGGCTAAAAAATTACCAGAATGATCAGATTAGGTATTTGAAATGCTGGTGCCTCATTTCTGATCAAGTATAAGTTTTGAATTGATCACCTTTTAAAAAACAATAGTGGTTCCCATCAGTAATTTTTTTTTAATTTTCAACATTACTTGCTTTTGTTTTTGCTTGATTTTTAAATCTTTTGTTTTTGATTCAATATAAAAATACAGCTAGTTTTGAAAGTTTTGCTTTTGCAATGAAGTGAAGTGAAAGTCGCTCAGTTGTGTCTGATTCTTACAGTCCATGGAATTCTCCAGGCCAGAATACTGGAGTGGGTAGCCTTTCCCTTCTCCAAGGGATCTTCCCAACCCAGGGATTGAACCCAGGTCTCCCGCTTGGAGGCAGATTCTTTACTAGCTGAGCCACAAGGGAAGCCCAATAACATTGGAGTGGATACCATATCCCTTCTTCAATGGATCTTCCTGACCCAGGAATCAAACCAGGGTCTCCTGTTTTTGCAATATAACATCTTAATAAAGAAAAGGGTTTTATTTTGCTTATAGTTACAATTTTAGTACTTGCACCATGCCTGACTGAAAGACCCTTGAAAAATATATATTGAGTAACTTAACTAAATGGGAGACAGAAACATTAAATAGAACTCCAAAACTCACATGCTGTTGTGAGATGTAAATGAAGAAAAAGAAGCGATGGCGGAAGAAAGATGCTTACAAGTTTGCTTTGCTGCTGTTGTTCAGTCGCTAAGTTGTGTCTAACTCTTTGTGACCCCATGGACTGCAGCATGCCAGACTCCTCTATCCTCTACCATCTCCCAGAGTTTGCTGAAATGCATGTTCACTGTAAGCCCCTGGAAATGGTTTCTGTCTTTAAATGTCTTCAGTGGCCAAGTATTAAACCAAACTATCCTTGCCTCAGCTGGTTAAGAATCTGCCTGCAATGTAGGAGACCTGGGTTCAATCCCTGGGTTGGGAAGATCCCCTGGAGAAGGGAAAGGCTACCCACTCCAGTATTCTGGCCTGGAGAATTCCACAGACTGTATAGTCCACAGGGTCACAAAGAGTCGGACGTGACTGAATGACTTTCACTTTCATAGCTTTGACCGTACATACATATATACAAATATATGCATGCACACACACATATATACATAATCTCTATAAACATACACACACAGAAGGATGAAAATAGATAGATGCGTGTATATATATACACACACACACTCTTTGGTAGGCATTCAGGGACTTCCCTGACAGCTCCGCTGATAAAGAATCTGCCTGCAATGCAGGAGATCCTGGTTTGATTCCTGGGTCAGGAAGACCCCCTGGAGAAGGGATAGGCTACCCACTCCTGTATTCTTGGGTTTCCCTGGTGGCTCAGATGGTAAATAATCTGCCTGCAATGTGGGAGACCTGGGTTCGATCCCTGGATTGGGAAGATAACCTAGAGAAGGGAAATGGCTAGCCATTTCTACAGGATAAACTGAGATGACTCATGCTAACAAATGAACATTATCCAAGGTAACCTGAGAAATAAGATTAATTTTTTAATTTTCATCTAATCTGGTTATTAAATTAAGTGTCCAGAAAGGAGGACCTTTGAACTTTATCAGCACTCACCGGTCACATTTCTAAAACAGCTTGAATACCAATGGTGAGGCATGAAATGAGTTAGCACACCTAAGGTGGAAATTTAGATCTTAACTGAATCATTTCTGTTGTCATACATCTTCTGCCCTCTTAGGACTGAGTTTAGGGAAGCAGAGTATAAGCGTGGATTTCATAAAATTGTCTGTTCTTGGTATTTCCATGGAAGAAGCAGAAAAAAATATAAATGCAAATATAAATATACACTTATTTGTGTATACATATATATTTTGTTGTGCTCAGTTACTAAGTCATGTCCAACTCTTTCCGACCCCACGGTCTGCAGCATCCCAGGCTTCCCTGTCTTTAACTATTTCCTAGAGTTTTCTCAAACTCATGCCGATTGAATCAGTGATACCATCCAACCATCTCATCTTCTGTTGCCCCCTTTTCCTCCTGCCTGTAATCTTTCCCTGCATCAGGGTCTTTTCCCGTGAGTTGGCTCTTCCCATCAGGTGGCCAAACTACTGGAGCTTCAGCTTCAGCATCACTCCTTCCAGTAAATATTCAGGGTTGATTTCTTTTAGGATTGACTGGTTTGATCTCCTTGCTGTTCAAGGGACTCTCAAGAGTCTTCAGCAGCACCATATTCAAAAGCATCGTTTCTTTGTCACTCAGCCTCCTTTATGGTCCAACTCTCACGTCCATACATGACAGCTGGAAAAACCACAGCTTTGACTATATATAATATACATATATACAATATACAAATACATGCACACATAAATATCATATATGCACACACACACAAACACACACACACACACACACACACACCCCTCCATAAAGATGTACACACAAATGGATGAAGATAGATGGACAAATATATTTAACAGCTTTTGGTAGCCATTTCTACATGGTAAACTGAGTTGACTCATGCTAACAATTGAACCTTATTCAAGGTAACCTGAGGAAATAACTTTCTTATTTAATGACATGGAACATCTCTTCTTGTTTTTAGCCACTTCATTGAAGTATTCCTTGTATACAAAAGGCTGTACATATTTAGTATATACAACTTGACCAGGTTGGAGATAAGTATAGAACCATGAAACATCACCAAAATCAAGTTGTCTGTCACTTCCAAAAGCTTCCTACCACCCTCTTATTTTTAAAAATTAATTAATTTATTTTAAAATATAACAATACATAAATAAATAAAATAGTGACAGACTTTATTTTCTTGGGCTCGAAAATCACCACAGGTGGTGACTACAGCCATGAAATTAAAAGATGCTTGCTCCTTGGGAGAAAAGCTGTGGTTAACCTAGACAGTGTATTAAAAAAAGTAGAGACATTAAGTTGCTGACAAAGGTCTGTCTAGTCAAGGCTATGATTTTTCCAGTAGTCATGAACGGATGTGAGAGTTGGACCATAAAGAAGGCTGAGCACCAAAGAATTGATGCTTTTGAATTGTGTTGTTGAAGAAGACTCTTGAGAGTCCTTGGGGTTGCAAAGAGTTGGACATGACTGAACAACTGAATTTGAACTAATTTTTAAATATTATTATTTTTCTTTTGTGTTAACTTAAGACTTACACTCATAGAAAACATTTATATATCCAATACAGCATTAATATAGACCATATGCTATTCTCTGGGACATATCCATCTTGTATGACTGAAACTTTGACCTTTTAGGTGCTTCTCCATTTCTTTCACTTCACAGATCCTGGTAAATACTCACCCACACTCCTGTCCTATGAGTTTAATATTTTATATTCTTAAAAATAGTGTGATCATATATAATTTGTCCTTTCTCTGGTTTACTCCACTTAGTATAACATCATTTACGTCCATGCATATTATTGCAAGTGGAAGAATTTTCTTCTTTTATAAGGCTGAATAGTATTCCATTATATGCATCTATCACATTTTTTATGCATTATCTATTAATGGACATTTAGGTTTTTTTTAATATATCTTGGAGAATGTGAATAAAGAAGATTTATTCTTTAAAATGCTTTGTTAACAAGTAAATGCCCTTGCTTTTTGTATAATACAAAATATTTCATAATCACTGTTTTTAAAATTATAAAGCTCTTTGTGATCAACTATGTGGTTGGTTTGCTGTTTGGAATTCTTACTGCAATAATTCTGCTTCTTCTTTCTTGCCATGATCAAAAGAATGAAGTTGATGAGTATAGAGATTTTGTTACTGAATTATGTTTAAACATGATGGGTTGTAAACATACATTTCTTTTCTGCTTCTTGACTGAAAACCAATAAAGTGAGAGAGAAAACAGCATTAAAAACATCAATATAAAGTCAAAGTATAAACAGAATTAGAAGTCATTCACAGCAAATCAGATGTGTTAAAACATGGAGCATGGCAGAGCACTGTTAAAATAAACCACAGTGAGGTAGAACCTTACTTTCTGCAGGGAGGTGATAATAAAAAATAAGCACATTTTTGCTGCAAGAAAAAAGAAGTGAAAGATATGTGAAGGACTATTTTTCTCTGAATGTCAGGGTGCAGAGTGGTCTGAAATTTGGACTCGGGCCATAGCAGAGTAAATAGTAGTAATGTGTCTAGATCTTTTTTCCTATTCTACATAGCCAGATTTTTCTCTCCCACTCATCCTCAAAGAAGACATGTTTATCCTTTAGAAAGGTGGAACCAGGGGAGCCCAGGATTTTGAAATTCCAGACACAGGGGTCAGGAGCCATGTTGATGAGAAGGGGAGAAGGTAAATAAGTGAGTGATTACTCACAGAGTTATAACTTGGGCAATATTTTTCCTCTAATCCCACTGAAAGCCCAGTTCCTCTGCACTAGGTAGGACATTTGAGGACTGATCTTTGCAAAACTGATCAGCTCAATATATTATCTGAGGTTCATGACATCTGTGGATTGCCGCATAGTGAAGGCCTAGAGATGACAAGCCCTGTTTATGCACATCCAGTGACTCAATCAACTTTTCAGAGCACCATTCTTAAATATATGGGCTTCCTTGTTGGCTCAGACAGTAAAGAATCTCTCTGCAGTGCAGGAGACCTGGGTTCGATCCCTGGGTTGAGAAGATCCCCTCAATAAGGGAATGACAACCCATTTCAGTATTCTTGCCTAGAGAATTCCTATGGACAGAGGAGTCTGGAGAGCTACAGTCCATGGGGTCGCAAAAAGCTGGACATAGTGAGCAATACACCACACACACACACATGCTTAAATATAAATGGAGCAACAAAGGTCTCCAAATCTTCTAAGAAATTCTCTAATGTCAAAGACAGAAACAAACAAACAAATAAATCTTGCGGTTAAGGGGATATAAAAGAGACGTAGAGAATGAAGTGAGCCAAAGAAAATCAAAATAAAATTAAAAATAAAATTTTAATGTATTACTCAAGAGAAACTATGACTTTCCTTGAAAAAAAAATGTGCTGAGCATGGGGATAACTGCTAGTGATGCAATGTTGGGTAAAGCAGATGCTCTCTATTTCTCTGTCCTTATGGAGCTTTATCTAACTGTAACCCTTCTTTGGCCACCTGATGTGAAGAGCTGACTCATTGGAAAAGACCCTGTTGCTGGGAAAGATTGAGGGCAAGAGGAGAAGGGGGCGACAGAGGATGAGATGGTTGGATGACATCACTGACTCAATGGACATGAGTTTGAGCGAACTCAGGGAGATGGTGAAGGACAGAGAAGTCTGCAGTTCATAGGGTCACAAAGAGTTGGACACAACTTAGTGACTGAACAACAATCCTAATCCAGTATTCTTGCTTGGGAAATTCCATGGACAGAGGAGCCTGGCAGTCTACAAGTCCATAGAGTTTCAAAAAGTCAGACACAACGGAAGTGAAGCAAGCAAGCAAAGCAAAGCTAACCCTAATGATGATAATAAAATATACATATATATTTGGAACAGGATTAAGAGCTGTGAAGGAACTTGCAAGGACCCGGGAAGGGGAACAGTGGAGGGTGGACAGAGGGTGAGCATCAGGTGAGGTTTCTGGGAGAGAGGGGCGATTGTGATGCAGGCAGCACCAGTGGGAAACAGGGTGTCTTAGGGACTTCTTAGGTCATGGAATGCTGGAGGTGACAACCAGCACTGTGGCCATCACTGGAGCTATTACGAATCTTGGAGGGCCTGGGTTTCCTAGTGGCACAGTCTTTTGGGCACTCCAGTGTATACTAGGGGCAGTCAGGAATTCCTGGATTCTCTGTCTTCAGGAGCCTGGGGAGAGGAACCTGGTTTGTTCTGAGTGGCACACAGCATCTCTGGGGGTTTCCTGAGCATTCCATAGAGGATGGACTCAAATGGCAGGGAGAGATCAAATCTCCTTTTCTTGTAGGCAGTGGGGGCTCAACATGCTACCATTTGAGACCCTGTTAAGGGAGTGTGGAAGGCTGAATGGTGTCCTTTGACCCACCAAAAATATGCCCTGGTCCTAATTCCCAGAACTGGTGGATGTAACCTTACTTAAAAAAAAAAAAGAATCTTTGTGGATGTTGTAGATGTAGCTAATTTAAGGTTTTTAAAATGAGATTATCCTGGATTATCTAGTATGTTTAGTCACTAAATTGTGTCTGACTCTCTTGTGAACCCATGGACTTTGGCCTGCCAGGTTCCTCTGTCCATGGGATTTCCCAGGTGAGAATACTGGAGTGGGTTGCCATTTCCTTCTCCAGGGGATCTTCCCAACCCAGGGATCGAACCTGGGTATCTCGCATTGCAGATGGATTCTTTACCTCTGAGCCACTGGGGAAGCCTGTATATTATCTAGATGGCCCCTAAACAATGTGTGCTTATAATCTAAAGTCAGAAGGAGATTTGAGACAGAGGGGAAGAAGGCAACAATAAATGGCCATGTGGACAGCGGAGTAGCGGAGTGATGTGGCCACATGTCAAAGGAGGCCTACCGCCAGCAGAGGCTGGCGGGATCAAAGGACTGCGGCTCCAGCATCTGATTTCTGGCCTTCACAACTGTGAGAGTGTCCATTTCTGTTTTCTTAAGCAACCAATTTGTGGAAATTTGTTACAGCAGCCTTAAGAAGTTAATATAAGGAGTGTCTTTCCTTTTGTTTGTATTCCCAGGGAACTGGGCTCTCCAGGTATGATAATAATTAGCGTAATTAGTAAGACTAGTGTATTTTATTTTTCAGTTGTGCTTTGAGAGTGGAAGGCCAAGTTGGTGTTTCTCTGTAACATGTGTATGGCATGTCACTGCCCCCTGGTCATTCAACCATTCCTTCATTTATTCCCTCTCATTCTCATTTCTCTTCATCCATGATCACTGGGAATCCAATGAATTATTGTAACATGGATATTGTTCCCTATGCATGTATTCTAATCTACATAAATGTACTTTAAACTATATTCTATTTTTTTCCCCTTTTACAAGTGTTTCAGGATGTACTTTCAGGTGTACATTGACCTGTTGGTTTTAAAACTACTCCTTGGTGTCTCATGGCCTATTCCTCCTTCCACCATTTGTCGATTTTACCAGGGACAGCCAGCCAGATCGCCTATGACATTTTCCCACTGCAAACGATGCTACAGTGAAGATCCTTATGGCTGTCTCCTTAAGGGCTTCAAGAATTTATTAGAGCTGTAATACGTTGACTAGTATTTATTAATCACTTATGTGGTAGTCACTGTGCGAAGCACTGTACAGTTTTTTTAAACACTTATTTCCCATCTCCACTTGACATATACATAATTAAGGGCTCAACATCATAGCAAAAACACATTATTGGGAAATAAAAACTGGGACTCAAACTAGGTCGGTCTGGCCCATAAAGCAAACACTTCTCTTTGAATTTCAGAACTTTAAACACAGTCCTTAGACTTTGAATCACTGAAACGTTGTATCTGTTGGGCCTGCTTGTTAATGATGGGATAATCATGGTTTCATAAATCTGGACATGATTTATGGTTTACAGAGAACATACATGTTATCTCATTAAATATTCCTATCTAGCTGAAGAGAACAAAAAGGGACTAAATAGTACATACACCAAGAGACATACAGCTGGTAATAGAATTAAAACTCAGATCAAATCTTCTGATCCTAAATTCAGCATTCATTTTTCACAAGATTAAAGCAGAAGGTACATTCACCCTTGGAGAGGATGTTGATTCAGGATCACGAAGACGAAATAGGTGTTGTCTGTGATTGACACCAGCCAACAGGACATTTGACGGTCGGTTCACAGAGGGGCACTGCAAGCCAATGTGCCATGTCTCAGCCTCCTTCCTGGAAAGTGCCCTCCCTCCGCCTCCTCACGCTGATTTATAAACCAAGTGAGACCTCATTACCACGCCCATCTCTCATGTGAAAACTGGGATAAGCAGACAGGAGGCTGAGGCAATAGCTGTACTAAACAAATTAGTTGTATAAACACATTTCTGGGGAAATATTCCAACTACTTAAGAGCACACACTCTTTTCAAGCATCCTCCAGCCCTTCACAAGCACCCTTTGCAATACAAACAAATGATGGACTAATTACAAACCATTCTTATCTATTCATTAAACCTCATCCTCCGAGGGCCACTCCTTAACTGAATGCCAGTCTCCTTCTGGTTAATACCCATCCTTGTAGGAAGTATCCATAAAATGGGATGACTTTAAAAATATTTTCTAGATCCAATCTCTCACCGTTCAGTCAGAAGTTCCTTCAGACAATTCCTCTGAATTAGTGAGGTTTTTGTGGTCACTGTGCTTTAATGTCTTATTCACGTTGCCCAGAACATACAAATCAAAGAAATGTGAGTCTCATGATGGTATTTTCCCAAACTGTACATCACTTAAGGATTATTTGGAAGGACTTAAATTGTAGCCTTGTTTGAGGTTTGGTTTGAAAGTAAGTTTACAGGGAGAAAACAAGAGTTGGCCAAATACTTAGAAAGGAGACTTGCCGGGTTGGAATTTGACTTTGAGGCAATTTTAGACTTCTCTCTGCTTCATCTTTGGTCCATTAACCAAGGCTTCTCCACCCATGTCTTATGTCCAGCCAACAACTACAACAAGAGTCAGAAGTTGCTGCTGTCCAAGGCCCTCCTGGCCCTCCTCTGCTCCATCCCCTGCCCAGGGAATCTGGCCAGCGTGACCTCAGCCTCTTGCTGTGGTACTGATCGGGTGACTTTAAACCTGAACTTGGGCCCCCTAGCCAGTCTCCTGCACATCTTCTATTATTATTTAGGGTTCCGCCCACCCCTTCTTTCTTCCTACTCGGCGTCAGCTGTTCAAGGTTACCACAAGGTTTCACGACTTAGGCTTCACTACAATAACAAGCGCTCCTGCCAGGGGAAAGCCACTCCAGTCTGGGGTCCTTGGTTAAAGCCCTGCTGGATATAGGTAGTTCCCTCTCTGCGACATAGATTCTTGGAGAGTGCATTCATTTCCTAGGGCTGTTGTAAGAAAGTATCACAAACTTGGAGGCCTAATGCACTGGAAATGTGTTCTCTCTCAATTCTAGGGGTCAGAAGTCCAAGGTCAAGGTGTTTCCAGGGCCATGTTTCCTCTGAAGTTGCCAAAGAAAGATCTTTCCTGACCTCTTCCTTGTTTCTGGTGGTCCTGCCAAATCTTGGTGTTCCTTGGTTCTGATCTCTGTCTGTATCTTCACAGAGCAATCTCCCCATATGTCTAGTCCCTTTATAAGCACATGAGTGATATTGAATTTAGGGCCCATTCTAATTCAGTATGGCCTCATCTTAACTAATTCTATCTATAAAAACTCTATTTCCAAACAAGGTCACATTGTGAGATTCCAAATGTATATGAATTTTAAGGAGTGCCATTCAACCCACAAACATCAGATACAAAAATCTATATCACATCAGGTTATTATTTGGGGATAATCTAGGCTAACAAAAGGAAAAGTGTTTATCCACTTATCCATTCATCCATCCATTCATCCATCCATCCATCCATCCATTCATTCAACAAATATATACTAAGCAATAATTATGGACTAAGTAACAATAAAATCAGCAAAACCTGGACCTTTCTCCCAGTGTTTACAGTTCTAAACAAGTGTTAAAAGGCAAAAACAACAAAAATTATTTCAAGAGAAGATGACCACAAGTCTGGTGTGGTGGGAATTCTAGGACACAAAAGACAACATCCAGGAAAATAAATTAGATAAGACTCCATGGAAAAGACAATTTTTGAATAGAATCTTGAGATATAAAAGCATATGAAAAAGAGCTCATGGAAAAAGAAGGCAGTTAAGAGATCTATTCAAACTTGGGGCAGAAATATCCCATTATTTTATCTGAATAAAATTTATATCTTAAGAAAATACTATGTGAATTGGACATTGAGATTTCTCTTTGTCATTCTTATTCAATGACTAAGATGTATCTGACTCTTTTGAAACCCCATGGACTGTAGCCTGCCAGGCTCCTCTGTCCATATGATTTCCCAGGCAAGAATATTGGAGCAGGTTGCCATTTCCTTCTTCAAAAGATATTCCTGAGTGAGGGATCGAACCTGTGTCTCCTGCATTAGCAGATGGATCCTTTACCACTGAGTTATCAGGGAAGCTGAGATTTCTCTTTACTCATCAGTATTTTCAGGAGACCACCTGGGCCTCACCAGTGCTTTAATCATCAGTTGTAGATTATTAGAGCAGAGTGTCTGCTGCTGTAAATTTCCTGGGATGATGGCTCCATCAAGATATTTCCACATGTATAATAAGCTGCTGAGGACAAAGTTCAAAGCTGAGAATAACTTAGGCTACAAGCAACTGCTTTCCCTATTATTAATTATTAAGATGATTATGCCATGTCTTGAGAATACACTGCTAAATGACAGAATCTCTCAGAGAACATACAATCTTGATTTTCTATCAAATGACATGAAAATCCAGTACTCAGAAATCCCATCCATTAGAGACTAGTGGGACAACCTGGATATCACATAATTAGAAACAGCAGTCTTTATACAAAGCTCAAAAATATTCCGATGCCCTGAATATAGCCTGTTTAAATATGCACACATGCACACACACACATACACAGGAAACCTCTGGATCCATGCCAGACCTGGTGAAGCTACCCTTCCCTTTCCAAAGAGGATGCTCAGGCAGGGAGTAAAAGACCTCACTGCTGGGAGGACCTGAGATGGATCGTCTATGTGCTTACAGCTCAAGTTCTGCTCCCCAGTCTTCCAAACAAATGAATAATTGAAGGCCATTACCACTTTTGGGGCTCTCTCACAGGCTTCTTAGGCTCCCATCAAAGCCAAGCTCTGTGTCAAAAGCAGCCGCCACAGTGAGCAGACTCTCAGGGAGACCACTGATTAATTGCTTTTGCATTTTGGAAGTGCATCCAAAGATGCTGCAAGATCATGTTTGTTTTTGCTGTTGCCAAGCCTTGTTTAGGAGGGCTCTGGAGGATGACGATGATGTAGTCAAGATGGTGAGAGAGGCGCTTGCGATCCACCCAGGTGTGCTTGCCAACTCTGCTCCCAGGGAAGATTCTGAGGGCAGGTATGGGGAGGGGTTGGGGCAAGGTACGACACCCACACCGCGGGTCAGAGCCTCAGCCACTCCATGCCTGCTTCCGGGGCATCCCTGGAGACTCAGCCTAAATAAGGACCACCAATTAGAGTTCTGAGAAATCCCCGATTTGCTGGCAGTCAGAGGCAGAAATCGGAAACCCGGGAGAGGCTTGCCCTCTTAAGCCTTGTGGGTGCCAAAGACCTTACTGAAATTCAGTAATAGAAGATGGGGAGCGTGGACTCATTTTGTTCCGGCAAATTCTGTCAGCATCAGCAGGCCTCACACTGTGATCTGCCTTTCTGCCTCTTGCTCTATCAACTCCACATGTTGCCCCGGTGGCCGTCTTTGTACTTAATAGAACTTGTCAAAACATATCTATCAGTTACGTGGGGAGCAGACTTGGGTGGTCAGGCGAGGGCTGGCTGGGTGCGGGCTGCCAGTCCTGGTGGCCACAGACATCCCCCTGCTCAGTGATTCTCTAAATGAAGGGGACATACTGTTGAGTCACTGGGTTTTTAAATAATTCTCACACCAGCCACTGCCATTAATAGCACGTTTGTGTTTATTTGAAATCTCAATCTTTACTTTCATGTGGATTTTTCGTGGTTCTCAAAACTGTGAGAGAAATAAAGCATGTTTCTATTTGGAGGAACTTTTAATGCTTTGGATGAATATGTTTAGGGATGTACACACACACCGATATGTAAAGATATGTGGATGTACATTATTTTGCATATCTGCATATGTGTACATTTAGGAGCATGGCCACATTATTTGAGTATGTCCAGACACATGCGTAACAACACTTGTGTCCAAACTCTCGTGGGCATAATTATGCACACACATTCGTATATATTATGTATATACCTATATATATCTTATGTTTGCAAACATCATATATACATATCATATGTGGTATGATGATGTTATGGACAATCTGATTGCATGTGTGTTCATATATATATATAAATGTATATATATATATATATATACATATATGTATACATAATACATATCTGTAAAGGGCTTCCCTTGTGGTTCAGATGGTAAAGAATCTTCCTGCAATGAAGGAGACCCAGGTTTCATCCCTGGGTCGGGAAGATCCCCTGGAGAAGGGAATGGCTACCCACTCCAGTATTCTTGCCTGGAGAATTCCATGGACTGAGAAGTTTGGCAGGTTATAGTCCATGGAGTCACAAAGAGTCAGTTATATACATACACACACACACATATATAGTCAAATATATACACACATGTTGATATTTGCATATCAGTTCAGTTCAGTCACTCAGTCATGTCCGACTCTTTGCAACCTCATGAATCGCAGCACGCCAGGCCTCCCTGTCCATCACCAACTCCCGGAGTTTACTCAAACTCATGTCCATCGAGTTGGTGATGCCATCTAGCCATCTCATCCTCTGGCATCCCCTTCTCCTCCTGCTTCCAATCCCTCCCAGCATCAGGGTCTTTTCCAGTGAGTCAGCTCTTTGCATGATGTGGCCAAAATATTGGAGTTTCAGCTTCAACATCAGTCCTTCCAATGAACTCCCAGGACTTATCTCCTTCAGGATGGACTGGTTGGATCTCCTGGCAGTCCAAGGGACTCTCAAAAGTCTTCTCCAACACTACAGTTCAAAAGCATCTATTTTTCGGCACTCAGCTTTCTTCACAGTCCAACTCTTACATCCATACATGACCACTGGAAAAACCACAGCCTTGCCCAGATGGACCTTTGTTGGCAAAGTAAAGTCTCTGCTTTTTAATATGCTATCTAGGTTGGTCATAACCTTCCTTCCAAGGAGTAAGCGTCTGTTAATTTCATGGCTGCAATCTCCATCTGCAGTGATTTTGGAGCCCCAAAAAATAAAGTCTGACACTGTTTCCACTGTCTCCCCATCTATTTCCCAAGAAGTGATGGGACCAGATGCCATGATCTTAGTTTTCTGAATGTTGAGCTTTAAGCCAACTTTTTCACTCTCCTCTTTCACTTTCATCAAGAGGCTTTTTAGTTCCTCTTCACTTTCTGCCATAAAGGTGGTGTCATCTGCATATCTGAGGTTATTGATATTTAACCCGGCAATCTTGATTCCAGTTTGTGCTTCTTCCAGTCCAGCATTTCTCATGATGTACTCTGCATATAAGTTAAATAAGCAGGGTGACAATATACAGCCTTGACGTACTCTTTTTCCAATTTGGAACTAGTCTGTTGTTCCATCTTCTGTTCTAACTGTTGCTTCCTGACCTGGATACAGGTTTCTCAAGAGGCAGGTCAGGTGGTCTGGTATTCCCATCACTTTCAGAATTTTCCACAGTTTATTGTGATCCACACAGTCAAAGGCTTTGGCATAGTCAATAAAGCAGAAATAGATGTTTTTTTGGAACTCTTTTGCTTTTTTGATGATCCAGCAGATATTGGCAATTTGATCTCTGGTTCCTCTGCCTTTTCTAAAACCAGCTTAAACATCTGGAAGTTCACAGTTAACTTATTGCTAAAGCCTGGCTTGGGGAATTTTGAGCATTACTTTACTAACATGTGAGATGAGTGCAATTGTGCAGTAGTTTGAACATTTTTTGGTATTGCCTTTCTTTGGGATTGGAATGAAAGCTGACCTTTTCCAGTCCTGTGGCCACTGCTGAGTTTTCCAAATTTGCTGGCATATTGAGTGCAGCACTTTCACAGCATCATCTTTCAGGATTTGAAATAGCTCAACTGGAATTCCATCACCTCCACTAGCTTAGAAAGTAATGCTTTCTAAGGCCCACTTGACTTCACATTCCAGGATGTCTGGCTCTAGGTGAGTGATCACAACATTGTGATTTTCTGGGTCATGAAGATCTTTTTTGTACAGTTCTTCTGTGTATTCCTGCAACCTCTTCTTAATATCTTCTGCTTCTGTTAGGTCCATACCATTTCTGTCCTTTATTGAGCCCATCTTTTCATGAAATGTTCCCTTGGTATCTCTAATTTTCTTGAAGAGATCTCTAGTCTTTCCCATTCTGTTGTTTTCCTCTATTTCTTTGCATTGATCACTGAGGAAGGCTTTCTTATCTCATCTCTCCTTGCTTGTTTTGGAACTTCAAATGGGAATATCTTTCCTTTTCTCCTTTGCTTTTCACTTCTCTTCTTTTCATAGCTATTCGTAAGGCATCCTCAAACAGCCATTTTGCTCTTTTGCATTTCTTTTCCATGGGGATCATCTTGATCCCTGTATCCTGTACAATGTCATGAACCTCCATCCATAGTTCATCAGGCACTCTGTCTATCAGATCTAGAACCTGAAATCTGTTTCTCACTTCCACTGTATAGTCATAAGGGATTTGATTTAGGTCATACCTGAATGGTCTAGTGGTTTTCCCTACTTTCTTCAATTTCAGTCTGAATTTGGCAAAAAGGAGTTCATGATCTGAGCCACAGTCAGCTCCCAGTCTTGTTTTTGCTGACTGTATAGAGCTTCTCCATCTTTGGCTGCAAAGAATATAATCAAATCTGATTTCCGTGTTGACCATCTGGTGATGTCCATGTGTAGAGTCTTCTCTTGTGTTGTTGGAAGAGGGTGATTGCTATGACCAGTGTGTTCTCTTGGCAAGACTCTATTAGCCTTTGCCCTGCTTCATTCTGCACTCCAAGGCTAAATTTGCCTGTTACTCCAGGTGTTTCTTGACTTCCTACTTTTGCATTCCAGTCCCCTATAATGAAAAGGACATCTTTTTTGAGTGTTAGTTCTAAAAGATCTTGTAGGTCTTCATAGAACCATTCAACCTCAGCTTCTTCAGTGTTACTGGTTGGGGCCTAGGCTTGGATTACCATGATATTAAATGGTTTGCCTTGGAAATGAACAGAGATTATTTTTTCGTTTTTGAGTTTGCATCCAAGTAAGGCATTTCAGACTCTTGTGTTGACCATGATGGCTACTCCATTTCTTCTAAAGGATTCCTGCCCACAGTCGTAGATATAATGGTCATCTGAGTTAAATTCACCCATTCCAGTCCATTTTAGTTCACTGATTCCTAGAATGTTGACGTTCACTCTTGCCATCTCCTGTTTGATCAATTGCAATTTGCCTTGATTCATGGACCTAACATTCCAGGTTTCCATGCAATACTGCTCTGTACAGCATCGGACCTTGCTTCTATCACCAGTCATATTCACAACTGGGTATTGTTTTTGCTTTGGCTCCATCCCTTCATTCTTTTTGGAGTTATTTCCCCACTGATCTCCAGTAGCATATTGGGCACCTACCAACCTGGGGAGTTCCTCTTTCAGTGTCCTATCATTTTGCCTTTTCATACTGTTCATATACTGTTTCATACTGTTCATACTGTATATATATTTGCATTTATATACATATAAATGCATATATGCACATGTGTTTATACACACACACACACACACACTCCAATGTTGCATCCATAAATGATCTTTTCTGTCCCTGAAATAACAACACGTCATGTCCTTCCAAGGAGTCTGTTTATGTGGCCCCCAGTGACATGACGTCTCCCTGCCAGGTCCAGCATTCCCTGAGCCACCTCAATGCCCCTGGAATGCTGTGCGGCTGGCCTCTGGCTGGGACTTACCACCCTCTACCTGGCCTGGAAACCAGGGAAAGGAGATTCTGGTAACGGAGCAGCTCAGAATAATCATTGGTCAAATAGGAATCCAACCACCTGACCTCAAGCCCTTCCCTTTGTGCCACTGAGAATGCCAGGAGGAGCCCTGATGGGATGGCAAAGTTGGCTTTCATGATGTGACTCAGGCAATTTATGTGAACCATGCAGGCAACACACATGTACAGCTCAAGGTGCTGGGAAAGGTTCCACAGAGGCAGAACCTATCTGGCCAAGGTCTGCAGTTACCAGTTGCAAGACCTTGAATAAACTAGCTTTCTTACTGGAAACATGAAGTTATTAATACTATTTATTCGGGGCAATAATACTAGCTGCAATTAGTAAGCTACTAGTATAATACTAGTATACTACAACCCCAAACCTCACTGGCTTCATGAAACTGATTTTATTTCTTGCTCATATCTCAGTCCATTGGGGGTGAGAGGCGGGGAACATGGCATCGCCTTGTCCTGCTCCTTGGAACTGGTGGGTGACAGGCGCTCAGTCCTTCTGGTGGCTCTGCCAGGCTGGAGGGACTCAGAGGGCTCCAGTGGAGTCTCTCCCTCTGGCCAGCCAATGAGTAAAGTGAGAGGCACAGAGGGTCACAGCACAGGTTTTAGAGGAGAAGTCTGGAAATGGTGCCTGTCATTTCAGCCTTAGTCCAGTAGCCAAGAATGAATCCCATGGCCAAACCTAACTGCAGGGGATTCTGGGAAATGTAGCTTAGCTGAGTATCCAGGAGAAGAATGAAATTGGTTTGGTCAATACTATTTGGCAAGGTTAGGCGGATGTACTCAGTATATTGTAATAGCTTACAATGGAAGAGAATGTTTAAAAAGAATATATATATGATATGTGTGTGCTCAGTCATGTCTGACTCTTTGCAAGCTCATGGACTGCAGCCCACCAGGCTCCTCTGTCCATGTGATTTCCCAAGCAAGAATACTGGAGTGGGTTGCCCTTCCCTTCTCCAGGGAGATATATATATAAAACTGAATCACTTTGCTGTACATCTATACATCTGAAACTAATACAACATTGTAAATCTACTATATTTCAATGAATTTTTAAAAATGAGATCTTGTATTTAAAGCCATCAGTGAAATGGTAGGTACCCAAGTCACTGTACCCACTTTCACCATTATTGCTGCTGCTGCTACTATCATTATTATTATTAGCCAACCAGAGAGGAAACACTTTGCAATATTCTTTCTTTCTTATTGAAGTATAGTTGATTTACAATGTTGTGCCAAACTCTGCTGTGCAACAAAGTGACTCAGTTATACACATATATATCTACAGAGCTTTTAATATTCTTCTCCATTATCATTTATCACAGATATTGAATATAGTTCCCTGTGCTATACATTAGGGCCTTGTTATTTAACCATTCTAAATGTAATGCAATATTCTTTTGTCTCATTTTAAGGTGGTATTATTTCTATATTCAGAAAATGATTGCCTATATTCTGGAAATGGAAATAAAAGACATGACAATTTCATTCTAAATTTCTAACTTATGAAACATATCTCAATATCTGTCTAATATTTATCATCAATCTTGCTCTGGCATTGGCTCTTATCTGCCTGTAAAATATTATCTTGCTTTCTGTGGCCATTGAAAGTGTTAGTAGTTCAGTCTTGTCGATTCTTTATGACCCCATGAATTGTAGCCTGCCAGGCCCTAGGAAGCATCACTACAAGCAAAGCTAATGGAGGTGATGGAATTCCAGTTGAGCTATTTCAAATCCTGAAAGATGATGCTGTGAAAGTGCTGCACTCAATATGTCAGCAAATATGGAAAACTCAGCAGTGGCCACAGGACTGGAAAATGTCAGCTTTCATTCCAATCCCAAAGAAAGGCAATACCAAAAAAACGTTCAAACTACTGCACAATTGCACTCACCGCACATGCTAGTAAAGTAATGCTCAAAAGTCTCCAAGCCAGGCTCCAACAGTAGGTGAACCATGAACTTCCAGACGTGCAAGCTGGATTTACAAAAGGCCGAGGAACCAGAGATCAAACTGCCACCGTCCACTGGATCATTCAAAAAGCAAGAGAGTTCCAGAAAAATATCTACTTCTACTTTACTCACTATGCCAAAGCCTTTGACTGTGTGGACACAACAAACTCTGGAAAATTCTTCAAGAGATGGGAATACCAGGCCACCTTACCTGCCTCCTAAGAAATATGTACACAGGTGAAGAATCAACAGTTAGAACCAGACATGGAACAACAGACTGGTTCCAAATTGGAAAAGGAGTACGTCAAGGCTGTGTATTGTCACCCTGCTTATTTAACTTATATGCAGAGTACATCATGAGAAATGCTTGGGCTGGATGAAGCAAAAGCTGGAATCAAGATTGCCAGGAGAAATATCAATAACCTCAGATATGCGGATGACACCACCCTCATCGCACAAAGTGAAGAGGAACTAAAGAGCCTCTTGATGAAAGTGAGAGAGTGAATAAGTTGGCTTAAAACCCGACATTCAGAAAACTAAGATTGTGGCATCTGATCCCATCACTTCACAGCAAATAGATTGGGAAACAGGGGAAACAGTGACAGACTTTATTTTTGGGGACTCCAAAATCACTGCAGATGCTGACTGCAGCTATGAAATTAAAAGACTCTTGCTCCTTGGAAGAAAAGTTATGACCAACCTAGACAGCATATTAGAAAGCAGAGACATTACTTTTCCAACAAAAGTCTGTCTAGTAGCTGGACTATAAAGAAAGCTGAGTGCCGAAGAATAGATGCTTTTGAGCTGTGGTGTTGGAGAAGACTCTTGAGAGTCCCTTTGACTGCGAAGAGATCTAACCAGTCCATCTTAAAGGAAATCAGTCCTGAATGTTCATTGGAAGGACTTATGCTGAAGCTGAAACTCCAATACTTTGGTCACCTGATGCGAAGAACTGACTCATTGGAAAAGACCCTGATGCCGGGAAAGATTGAAGTCAGGAGGAGAAGGGGACGACAGAGGATGAGATGGTTGGATGGCATCACTGGCTCAATGGACATGAGTTTGAGTAAACTCCAGGAGCTGGCGATGAGGGAGGCCTGGCAAACTACAGTCCACGGGGTTGCAAAGAGTCGGACACGACTGAGTGACTGAACTGAACTGAGGCTCCTCTGTCCATGGAGATCTCCAGACAAGAATGCTGGAGTGGATAGTCATTTCCTTCTCCAAGGGATCTTCCAGACACAGGGACTGAGCCCAGTCTCCTGCATTGCAGGCAGATTCTTCACCATGTGAAACATCATTAGGTCCAGATATTCCACAATCCAGGGGACAGAATTCCAAGTTCTTTCTGTGCCATGCTTGGGGGGGATCATTTCCCCTGTATTTGTAATTATTTCATCACAGTTGGTGGATCTTTGCCATTGTTGAGAATAAGCATAAATGAACTCCAAGTCTTCTCCTTTAGCTGAACTAACAAATGTTTATGTCCCCAAGACTTGCTGTAGTCAGAAACTCATGATTCATCTGAATTCTTAATTTACCCATAACACCCCTATGCAAATTACCTCCTGCCCCCAGTAGACACCTTGGGTCAGTCAGTTGGCAAGGATCTGTGCTGGGTCTGGAGGAAAGTGGGTCTCATATTTGAAATAATGAGAACTTGCTGGACTTAGAGCTGAGGTTGAAGTTGAAGTCCACTTGCTGGAGGAAAGTTCAAAGAACTCATTATTGAAAAGGCTAACATTAGTCACAGAGTAGAGTCTTAGGATGCTTATAACAAAGAGAGTTAAGAAAATGACCCCAAAAACCTGACATCTTAATGTGCTGGTCCCCAGATCTGGGTTGGAATTTTGACTCAGTTATTTATTATCCATACAGTATCAGCCACTTGCCTTTTCTAGTTTTCGTATCTGCAAAGTAAAATAGCAGACCCACCATTCAGGAAGACAATTTTGAGGATTAAATGAAATAATGCAAATAAACTCCTCAACATGAAACTCAGCACATAAAAAATGCTTGATTGAAAAGTAGCGAAAGGCTAGCAAGTCAAACTTAATGACCCCTTCTGGCTTTGAGGAGTTTCCCAGAGGGCTAGAACTAGATAGACCCATACAGCAACTCCAATAAATTCATTTTCTATCTCAGGTGGCCGACTGACCTCAATATGAACAAGAGAGCCTGCATCTGGCCTGACACCATCCTCCAACACCTTTTCAGAAGAATGGGTTGGTGTAGAGTAGACCTTCTACCCAGTTCACTGACATGCAGTCATGTCTGACTCTGCTACCCTCTGGATTATTGCCCACCAGGCTCCTCTGTCCATGGGATTCTCCAGGCAAGAACACTAGAGTGGATTGTCACGCCCTTCTCCAGGAGATCTTCCTGACCCAGGGGTCAAACCTGTGTCTCTTATGTCTCTTGCATTGGCAGGTGGGTTCTTTACCACTTGTGCCCCCTGGGAAGCCCCCTCATTGTTAATGAGAGACTTGTAATTCAATGGAGACTATGTTTTGCTTTTGGAGCTAAATGACCCTTGGACCAATTTGTTGTAAATCTTAGATGGCCTCTGCTCTCTCTGACTTGTGTGCCCTGTAGTCCCACAACTGTGGGTGCAAGATGACTAGGCATCTTCAGTTTTGGAAGGCTGTGCTGTTCAGTATTCTGTGTGTAGGAATTTTATGCTGCTGGCTCACTTCTCCATTTCACATGGTAAATCGTTAAATGACTCCATGTCCACAAAACCGTGCCACAAAGGAAAAGGGGATCAGTTTGTTGCTGTTGCTGAATGTAGGAGTGAACGAAGAGCAGCTTTAGGAGAAGATTTTTCTAGAGCAATGTCTTTTTAAAAATTAATTAATTTGTTTTGGCTGCTCTGGGTCTTAGATGTGGCACAGGGGATCTAGTTCCCTGATGAGGGACTGAAACGGAGCCTCCTGCATTGGGAGTGAGGAGTCCGGGCCACTGGACCACAAAGGAAGCCCCTCTAGGGCATTTGGGGGGGTGGGGATCAAGGAAGTTGGATGCATTTCTCTTCCCATGCTGTACTATGTTAAATATGTATTTGTTCATGCACATCAAGGCTGTATATTGTCACCTTGTTTGTTTAACTTATGGGCAGAGTACATCATGAGAAATGCCAGGCTGGATGAATTACAAACTGGAATTAAAATTGCCAGCAGAAATATCAACAACCCCAGATATTCAGATGACACCAGTCTGATGGCAGAAAGTGAAGAGGAACTAAAGAACCTCTTGATAAAAGTGAAAGGAAACTGAAAAAGCTGGCTTGAAACTCAACATTCAAAAAACAGATCATGGCATCTAGGACCATCACTTCATGGCAAATAGATGGGGAAAAGGAAAAAATGGCAGACTTTATTTTCTTGGGCTCCAAAATCACTGTGGATGGTGATTGCAGCCATTAAATTAAAAGACTCTTGATCCTTAGAAGAAAAGTTATGACAAAACTAGATAAGCATATCAAAAAGCAGAGACATCACTTTGCTGTCAAAGGTCTGTATATTCAAGGCTATGACCTTTCCAGTAGTCATGTATAGTTGTGAAAGTTGGATCTTAAAGAAGGCTGAGCACCAAATAACTGTTGCTTTCAAATTGTGATGCTAGAGAAGACTCTTGAGAGTCTCTTAGACTGCAAGGAAATCAAACCAGTCAATTCTAAAGGAAACCAGTCCTGAATATTCATTGAAAGGACTAATGCTGAAGCTGAAGCTCCAATACTTTGGCCACCTGATGTGAAGAAATGACTCATTGGAAAAGACCCTGATGCTGAGAAAGATTGAAGCCAAGAGGAGAAAGGGGTGCCAGTGGATGAGATGGTTAGATAGCATCACCAACTCAATGGACATGAATTTGAGCAAACTTTGGGAGACAGTGAAGGGCAGAGGAACCTGGTATGCTACAGTGCATGGAGTCACAAAGAGTTGGACACAACTTACAGACAAAACAACAACAGACATCTTCATTTGTAACAAGCTCCCAAAGTGGTTTGCAGATTCTTTTTTCTAAAGTTCTCTTTTGCAGAAATATTGTGAGATGATAGCTCTACAGGGTAATTGTCTTGCAAAGGGATTGCTTGCACTTATGTGACTAGCTCACTGCTTTATACCACAATATGAGTTTTGTTGATTTTCTTCAAAAAAGACCTTCAATATATGGTTTCTGTGAGTATTAAGAGATTCAGTCATATGGTCACCTCGCATGGAAATTTTTCCTATATTATGCCCCTCCCTTGCCCTCTCTATCTCCCCTGCATCCCATTGGCATGGCTTGAGTGACCTACTTTTACATTCCCATAGTATATTCCCAAGCTGCAAACCTTGATCAGTAAACGTTCGTTGAACAAGCCAATTAACGAATCGATTTTCCAGCTCATTCAAGATTATCTTGTTAGAGTTATTTTCAGCTTTTCTTCTAGAGAGGAGTAGTGCCACATCACAACAAGTATTGCCTATATCCTTTTTTTTTCCCCTTAACTTTATCTCTTATCTGTCCTGTACACACAGTGGTTCTCACCTTGCTACGCAGTAAGATGAACAACGGTAACAGAAATGATTTTGTCCCTGCCCTCCTGAATCAGCGGCCGCCCAGGAAGACAGAGGTATCGACAGGGCATGGGAGGTGCACACACAGTGGTCCCACCTGTGGGGGCAGCAGAGGAGGCAGGCCCTTCATCCCATCTGCAGGGTTGTGGAGGGCTACTCAGGCTGAGTGCAGCCTAGGCAGAAGCCCAGGGAACTAGGCAGAGACAGAAGGGACAGGGGCAGAAAACCAAGTGTAAAGGCACGTGCACCTTGGACTTGGCATGCTCTTATTGAGTACTTTCTCCTTGACTTGCTCTCTAGCTCTTTTATATCCACAGTTTATTCTCTCCTTGCCTGAACTATAAAGTTATCATAGGGGTCCGACTTCTCTCTGTTTCTTAAATTTTTTATTGGAATATAGTTGATTTACAAAGTTGTGTTAGCTTCTGGTGTATAGCAAAGTGACTCAGTTGTACATATACATAGAGCCAGTCTCTTTCAGATTCTTTCCCCAGATAAATCATTACCGAGTCTTGAGAATAGTTCCCTGTGCTATGCAGTAGGCCCTTGTTAGTTATCTATTTTATATAGAGTGGTGTGTTCACTGGAAGGACTGATGCTGAAGCTGAAACTCCAATACTTTGGCCACCTCATGTGAAGAGTTGATTCATTGGAAAAGAACCTGATGCTGGGAGGGATTGGGAGCAGGAGGAGAAGGGGACGACAGAGGATGAGATGGCTGGAAGGCATCACCGACTCGATGGGCATGAGTTTGAGTAAACTCCGGGAGTTGGTGATGGACAGGGAGACCTGGCGTGCTGTGATTCATGGGGTCGCAAAGAGTTGGACATGACTGAGCAACTGAACTGAACTGAACTGAACTGTGTTCCCCAATAACCTGGGCCTGGGCCAGACTTGGGTGTTTCAGGCTGGGATTCTTTTTTTAATTTAGGGCAGCCATGCATATGGAGGACCAAATACTTTTGGTACCTTCTTGCTATGTGTTTTGGTGTGTTTGTATTTTTTGTTGTAGTTTTGTTTTCCTTGTTTGCATTTTCTCCCTTCCTCTCTCTTCTGCTCACACGACAACCTGTGCTTCCTTCTATGTGAATACCCATCTGTCCAGGGTCGCAGACTCAAACACCAACCTGGGCCAGAAAGCTAATGAATCCTAGTTGTGGATCTGGGGAGGGCTGAGACAACAGAGAGTGGTGAGGCCTCTGAGGATCTAGAGAGCACACGCCCTATTTCAAATTCACGGTCTTGCTGTAATGACTCTGAGCCAGCCAAACAGAACACCTATCCCTTGTGGATCTGGCCCAGTAACCTCCCATGTGTGACCTCTCTCAATGAGGTCGTGGGTCAGAGCTGATGTGCTATTTATTTTCCGATCTCTGGAGCTCAGGAAAGAGTAGGTGTTTAGGAATTGTTTGTGTTTGAATCGTAGTGAGCTTTCCCAGCAGAACTTTTGAAAACAACGACTGTGCAAGTTCTGATCCACCCTGAGTGATTATTGGCTCAGTCAGGTAAATGTAAATTGGTAAATGGATGGGTAAGAAAAAAAGAGACTCTGAACTGATAAGAAATTTGCCTCAGATGATTCACCTAATAAGAGATCAAATTAGAATTCACACCCAGTAGTTCGTGGCCCCAAATGCTGTGGTGTTCTGTGCAACATAGGAAAACAAAATCTCCTATGGTAACAATTTGGTCTGAAGATTTCCTTTCAAAGGTCATTCTCATCATGCCATCCTCTTGCTTAAAATTTTTCCCATTGTTCTAAGTTAAAGACAAAGTTTCTTAATGCGGCCCATGGAACCCTACAGGACACAGACCACCCAACTCCTTTGCTTTTGGATCCAACCATGCTAGCCTTACAACCTTCAGGATTTCCTTGTTCACTTAGAATTTGCACTTAGTTTCTCTCTGCTGCAAATCCCTCCCCCAACCCCTTTGTTGTTCATTTGTTAAGTAGTGTTAAGTAGTGTTGTTGTTAAGTAGTGTTCCACTATTTGCACCCCCAAGGACTGCAGCCAGGCTCCCCTGTCCTTCACCATCTCCCTGAATTTGCTTAAATTCATGTCCATTGAGTCGGTGATGCTATCTAACCATCTCACCCTCTGCCACTCCTTTCTCCTTTTGCCTTCAGTCTTCCCCAGCATCAGGGTCTTTTCCAATGAGTCAGCTCTTCACATCAGGTGGCCGGAATATTGGAACTTCAACTTCAGCATCAGTCCTTCCAATGAATATTCAGGGTTGATTCCCTTTAGGATTGACTGGTTTGATCTCCTTGCAGTCCAAGGGACTCTCAAGAGTCTTCTTCAGCACCACAGTTGAAAGCATCCATCCTTTGATGCTCAGCCTTCTTTGTGGGCTTTCCAAGTAGTGCTAGTTGTAAAGAACCCGCCTGTCAGTGCAAGGCATGTAAGAGACCAGGGTTTGATCCTCGGGTTGAGAAGATCCTCTGGAGAAGGGCAACCTACTCCAATACTATTGCCTGGAGAATCCCCATAGATGGAGGATCATGGTGGGCCACAATCCATAGGGTTACAAAGAGTTGGACATGATTAAAGCAGCTTAGGAACTCTCACATCCATAGGTGACTACTGGAAAAACCATAGGGGATTTAATTCAGATGACCATTGTATCTACTACTGTGGGCAAGAAACCCTTAGAAGAAATGGAATAGGCTTCACAGTCACCAACCTCTTGCTTAAGATAATTTTCTCCTCTAGCTCTCTTTTTTTGGCTGGGCCGTGTGGCTTGTGGGATCTTCGTTCCCTGACCAGGGATTGAACCCAGGCCCTTGGCAGTGAGAGCGCAAAGTCCCAACCACTGGACTGCCGGGGAAGTCCCTATAACCTATAAAGAATCTTCTAACCTCCCTGCCTAGGTACAGTCCTTCTGCCATCATCGCCCATACTGTCCCCTTAAAGGTGCAGTTATGCAATTGTATATTAACTACCTAGAGTGTTGCTTGGACTGGCAGAGACAATGCCTACCTTGTCCTGTTCAGCAAGATACCTAAGGCAATGTTTGGCCCAAAACCAGTGACCAATAAATATTCGTTGAGTGGATGAATGAAAGTTACCCATTATCAGGGATGAGTGTATCAGTGTCAGCCGGCTGGCCCCTCCTCAGTGATGGGGCAGCTGGGAGCTGTGCGGAAAAGCTGGGGAAGGGGTAGGATGAGGCTGGCTGATCCTGATGGTCCCCTCTGGGACTCCGAGTCTCTGCTGTCCCTCCCAGAGGTCCAGAGGACACTTACGGGCCTCCTGCTGCTTGCCCTGCAGTCTGAGACCTGTACAAAGTAGGTCAGGTACCATAATAGAACTCGACAAGTCACTCACGAGAGACCTGGCTGTCCCAAACAATTCAAGTCAGAGAACCAGGCCACGGCTGAATAGGCAGAGGACGAGGACGTTTATTAAGGTGATAGAGCATAATGAACCCAGGGCAACAGAGAGATGTCTGACTAGCTATTAGATCAGTTATCAAACACTACAGCAGTGTCCCCTCTTCACCGTGGAAGCTGAGCTAGCCGGTGACATGTTAGGTCAATCAAGGCATGCAGTCACCGTCGCTGTGAAAACAAGCACTAAAGTCCCTTTTCAAGTCTAATTTAGTGCTTGGATTTCTGCTGGACCTTTCTGGTCACCTTGCATAGCATTTAATGACAAGGTGACTTTGGGACAGCACTTCTACCAGCTACTTCAAACCATTCCTGGACTATTTCAACCCTTCTGAATCTTGTGGCAAGCAGCTTCCAAATCTGTTGAAAGTCAACGGGGGTTAAATGATCAATAATTTTAGGAGAAGAGACATATTTCGGCCTTGCCAAAGAGGTTTTAGCAAGCAAGTGACAAAAGGACCTTGAAAGAATGGGCTGCTCAGAGGTAAATTGGTTATGAAATTTTCCCTGATGACAGAACTTCTGCTGGATCACTGTTGACTGCAGAAAAAAAGGCCCAAACTTCCAGCATGGTGTTGGTGTATCCCTCAATCGGGTGCCCACCTGCTTCTCTAATTCATCCCAATTCCTTTACATTCTGACTGCATGGGATTCCTGACTCTCCAAATTTTCTGTTATTGTCCATCTCTGCAGAGAACACTTCTCAAATGACCCTTTCTTCACATAACTATGGCTGAATGCATAAACATACATTATATTATTTATTAAATTACTAACTCTTATATCCTTGTCTGACCGGGCCCCTGTGAGACTGTGTATGGTCAAGGGCTAGGCATTTTATTTATTTAGTATTTTCTCACATAAGCCCCAGTGCTTGGTGTAGTTTCTGGCAAACAGGCAGTATCACATACATAGTAGTTTAGTTCATCAAAGAGTGAGCAGACTGATGAATGGATAGATGAACATAGGACTGGGAGGCAAGGGATTGGTACTGCAAAAATGTGGACATTTCTCCATGAGCCAGCTGAAGCCACTAAAGAGTTTACAGGAAGGAGTTATATGTTGCTTTAGAAAGATCAGTCCAGTGACAGGGAGTGAGGGTTGGAGAGATCTTGTGCAGAGAGACTTGTGGGGAAGATGTAAGAGTCTACCAAAGACATAATGGAGGCCAGGTGAGGTGGTAATGGGGCTGGAAAGAAACTGATGGATAAGGAAGGTAATTAGGACCTAATATAAGCAAGACTGTGTAAATATTTGAATAAAGATGGTGAGAGTGACTTCCTGTTATCTGCCATGAATAACTGGGTGAATGGAAACACCATTCAATGAGTTGGGAAAATGTTTTAAATTGCATAGTGACTCTTTCCAGAATTATTTCTGACATGAGTATTAAATTCCATAATCATATTAATAATTTATTAGTTGTCGGTAGTGTATCTTTTTGTTTTCCTGTAAACAAGATACATGAGTTAAGTTATATCATCCAGAGGACTTGTGTATATTTCTGTTGCCTATGAGTTTCTAATTTAGTTGGCTAATTTTCTTGATCATAATCTGAAGCTCTTTCAGTGCTGAGCTAGGTTGAGGTTTACTTTTGTTCTGAGACTTGTATATCTGACCATATATTTATCTTGCTTTATATTCAATATAAAGTTAACAACAGAAAATTCTTTGGGCAAAATATTATTTGACCTCAGAATTTCATGAAGATTCATATTTCATTATCACTGTGGCAAAAAATATGTTCTTTGAGTCTAACACCTGGGTGTTAATATGTGACAACAGACAGCAAAACCCATAAGTGTATGTTCATGTTATTTGGACTTCTATTTGTGTGTTTAAAAGATGTAAATGAAACTTTTGAGTACCTTGTGGAGAATGCAGAAGAAAACGTAGGCAACCTAATGGATTCTGTAGAGAGAGTATACGTCTGGGAAAAGTATGGCAGAACCAGAAGATCAGAAACTCGAAGATTTCCACCAGAAACTTGGAAAGTTTATACATCAGTACTGAATGGTGACCACAGGATGGACAAGGTGTTAGAAGGCTGACGCTGCAAGTTTCAATGAAGGTAAATATTTATATTATTTAAGAAATCATGGACCAATCATCTCAATGTGCACTTTGGACAGGACAAAATATCAAGGTCCTTTTGTGTGGGCCACATGTCTCCATGAAGATTTTCGAAAGTACCAAATGTCCTGCAAGAATAAAAATCAGTAACGTCAGTTCTATTCATCCCATGATTTAAGGCTATTACATCAAACTGTAGTCAATTGCTTCTAGCAAGCCTTTAGCAGAAAGTAAGAAATCAATTTGAGCAGATGTGTGTTTATGGACAGTAATGAATGATACCTTTAAAAGTGAAATATTTCCTCTTTATTAGGCATTTTTAAATAACGTGTCATATTTTCATTAAATTTTATAAACATTTCATTTCTAACACTTCATCATTGGGGAAAGAGGAAAATTTGAATTTATAGTGGATCAATACATAAATTTTAACATCTAATGTGCACACCAAAAAAGACTGTTCATTAAATTCCAATGCATTCAATAGTCAAGCACTTCTCAGTTGAAATCAGAGAAGACTTATGGTCTCCGGTTCTATTCTTGGTACAGGGGACACGGGGGCAGAATTGGTCCAGCACCTCGCCTTCAAGGACCTCACAGTCTGGACTGAAGACAGACCTTCAGACGATGAAATACAGTGCTGAGGTGAGTGCATCACAGGAAACAGGGGAGTGCCCGCGTAGCAGGGAATGATTAAAACTCTTCAGAGTGGTTGAAATGAGGGATTGCGAGAGACTTCTAGGAAGAGGGGGGTTCTTGAACTGAAATGTCATGAGTGCATGTGATTTTAAGATGTGCTCCTAAAACTGTCAGCAGTTCTTCATTCCTGGAGCATAATATTCAAGGGAGGAGAGATAGGAACAGAGACTGGGTCAGAAGCACCTCTTGTTGTTCATTCACTAAAACGTGTCTGACTCTTTGCAGCCTCACGCACTGTAGCACGCCAGGGCCCCTGTCCTCCAACCTCCCAAAGTTTGCTCAAATTCACGTCCGTTGAGTTGGTGATGCTATCTAACCATCTCATTCTCCGTCTCCCAGCTTCTCCTTTGGCCTTTAACCTTTCCCAGCATCAGGGTCTTTTCAAATGAGTCAGTTCTTCCCATCAGGTGGCCAAAGTAATGGAGCCTCAGCTTCAACATCAGTCCTTCCAATGAATATTCAGGACTGATTTTCTTCAGAATTGACTGGTTTGATCTCCTTGCAGTCCAAAGGACTCTCAAGAGTCTTCTCCAGCAACACAATTTGAAGACATCAATTCTTTGGTGCTCAGCCTTCTTTATGGTCCAACTCTCACATCTGTACATGACTACTGGAAAAACCATAGCTCTGATTGTACAGACTTTGCCAGCAAAGTGATGTTTGCTAAGTGTCTTTTAATTTCATGGCTGCTGTCACTGTCCTCAGTGATTTTGGAACCCAAGAAAAGCACATATGTCACTACCTGCTAAGTACTCTAGGATTTATCCTGAGAGTGGCTAGGAGACAATCCATTGTTTGCAGCAGAGCAGGAGCCAAAATCCAAGGTGGCCTCTGAAATACCTCCCTCCCTCCTTTCCCCATCCTCTTTGGCACAGAACCCCAAGATCCAACATAGGATCACAGCAAGGTGACATCTGTGGAGCCCAATTTGTTTTTAACAAAAGGAAGGTCATCTGGCGCACCTTGAGGCCATAGGAGAGGAGAAGCACCCCAAGTCTTCGTTGGCGCTGGGCCCCCACTTCACTGTCGGAGTGGAGGTGCTCCTCTCCTGAACTCCCCCATCAGGTGTGCGCCAGGCTGTGCGCTCACCCAGCTCTGCATTTTTCTTCTCCCAGAAACAATGGGATTCTAAGTGCATTGCCCCAGAACTGGGGAAGCAGCAGTCTCTTTTCAGGCTGTGGCCCTGAGCTCTCGGGCCTTCACAATGGCTTGCCTGATAGCAACAGGCTGTTGAAGACTTATTGTCTCTTTGAATTTTGTTGCGTGTCCTTTTTTCTTCCCCGTGAAAAGAAAGGGGGCCATTCTTTCCAGAATACAGGGCATTTTTCTTCTCCCCATAGTCACTCAGCAACCTTGAAGTTTGCAGCAGTTACAATAAACAACTTTGCCTCCTGGCTCTGCCCTTCAGAGCCCCAGGCTTGCTTTCTCAGGGACAATAGGTTGAAAATTCCCCCAGCGATCAATTCTTCCCAGTAAAAGTAACGATAGATGCTGTTTGCCAAGTGCCTTTTTATATGCCCAATGCAAAGCTAGTTTGTTTTCTTTTTTAATTAAAATGTTAAACCTTTCATTGGGAGAGAATTTGATTTATAAAGGGGCTGCAGAGAGAGTGCAAGATTTTCATGTGCCTTTTACCAAACTTCCCCAAATGTGCGCGTCCACTGGATAATGATCAAAGATAGCAAATCAATGTTCACATACTATTGCTATTAACCAATCTACAGAACTCATTCAAAGACTGCCCATTTCCCTTTTTCCCTGTTCTAGAATCCAGTTCTGGCCCACAGACTTCATTTGCTTGCCATGTCCCTTTATCTTTGGAATCTAGAGGGATTCCAAATGTTCCCCATTTGTCATGACCTTGACACTTTTGAAGAGTCCTAGTCAGTTGTTTTGTAGAAGATTTGGTCTCCATTTGGATTTATCTGATGTTTCCTCACATTTAGATTCAAGTTTTCCACTTTTTTGTAAAAACAGCAGAGAAGGGATTTAGTGCTCTTCTCAGCTTCAAGAGTCCCGGAGATAAATGTGTCTCACCGCTGGTCACTTTGGTCACTAGTCACTGGGCTCAAATGGTATCAGCCAGATTTCTCTCTTAGAAAGTCATTTTGTTCCTCTCTAGTCAGGGAAGGTGTCATGGTGCCAGATTGTGAGACCATGTGAATATCCTGTCTCGCTGTTCTTTTACCTACTATTTTTAGCATTCATTGAAGACTTTTGACTGGAAAAATTTTTACTGCAATGTTTGAAAAAGTTGAGTTTTCAAAATTTTGCATTGTTTTATACACATTTCTAAGTTGAGAGTCCCTTAAAAGGAAGGACTTTCTCTTTCCCTCCATGTTCTTATTTATTTGAATATTTATATCAGCATGGATTCCTGGGTTCTGATTTTGTCCTGTGATTAGAATCCATCACCATCGTTATATATCCTGCTGTTAAAATTGTTCTAGTTTTGGCCATTAGGACAAAGTTCAAGTTGGTACATATGTACGTTTAAGAAGTCCCCGTCTTTTCTTGAACATCTTATTTTCTAGGGACTAAGATGATATGTTGAAGCTGAAACTCCAATACTTTGGCCACCTGATGCGAAGAGCTGACTCACTTGAAAAGACCCTAATGCTGAGAAAGATTGAAGGCGGGAGGAGAAGGGGACGACAGAGGATGAGATGGTTGGATGGCATCACTGACTCAATGGACATGGGTTTGGGTGAGCTCTAGGAGTTGGTGATGGACAGGGAGGCCTGGCGTGCTGAGGTTCATGGGGTCACAAACAGTCGGACACAACTGAGTGACTGAACTGAATTGAAGATGATATGGGCTCGTCTTGTACTTTTCTTGCACCAGTCCTGGAACCACCTGTTTCTCCAGACTGATTTCTTTTAATAGAGAATGATACCTAGAAACCAAAATCCGGGTTCCAAGAGTGCTCATTGCTACTGAGTACCTCTATTTCTAGTCCCTTTTGGTAGATAATACATACACTGACTGATTTGATCTTATCAGCAAGCTTCTGGGAAAGAAGTAATTGTGGTCATCTTACCAGACAATGAAAATGAGAGCATTTGGCATGTGTTGAGGTCTCACAACTCAATGTGGAAGAATTAGAAATCAAACTCATGTGTTGGCTTGAAATGGCAGTATCCTTCCTACCATGTGGTGCTAACTCCTGGAGGGTGAGGGCAGGCCTCTCCTTTCTAGTTGGCATGGCTGACCCGTACTCCTTCACACCTCCTCCCTGGATAGTCCCTCAATATTTTTTTCTAGTTGACCAGACTGTATCATTCTACTGAGGCCAATATAGTCTACTTTTGGGGGTCTCACTTTGGAGTCTCAAGCATTCTTTGATTACCCACCAGTTCCCTTCTTTACTGATTATTCCTGTTCATCCATTCAGTTCTTTATTCATCCAGGAAACCCTCCATGATAACAACATGCACACAACACATATTCCATCAGAATCCCGATCTCATTCGTAGCCAATCAGTTGATTAATTACATGACTATTTGCTTAATGCGTAACATCTCTGCTAAAATTTGACATCTGGGAGAGTTGGAATAGTGGTTGGTACATTACTTGACTTACAACAGGTACTTAAGTGATATTTGTTAACTGGACCAATAAAGGCAGTTGGTCACCTCTCACTCTTCTTCCCAAAGGATTACATCGATGGATTCTAAGAAAGTGCTCTTGTGCTCCCCCCAGGCTCAAAGGAAATATTTATCTTCTCTTGCCTGTCTTTCCCCAACAGTAGAAAGGCCACTCCTCTGTGATCAGCAGGAACTCCCTTTTGCTCTTAATTACTTAATTGTTTCATTAAGTCTAATTGCTTAATTGGATTAATCCCATCTTCCCTCAAGGGGCATCAGTAGTGGACAAGCTCTCCACCCACTGGGGAGAGGATCTGCTGCAAGACCATCTGAGCACAGACTTCTGGTCCCCTCTACATAGAACTTCTGGAAGGAGGTAAAAGTCTCTGCAGATTACAGGGCTTTGAGAATTTAGTTTATGGACTCTGGGGGAAGGCTGGTGGGGCCAGGACCAAGTGCCTGTACCCTAAGAGGACGGCTAAGATGCCAGTCCCACAGGACTCCAAGAGAGGACCGTATATGCAAACTAGTGCTGGGGAAAATGGGGTGCAGGCAATGAAGAGAGCATCCTGGTGAATAGGAAGGATGCTGCCAAAGCTGGCCCGGCTCCCACCTCCACTTCTCCCCACCTCCCTCCAGTGTGACGTCACGTCATCTCCTTGTGAACCCAGCTCACTGGTTCTCCACAGGGTCAGAGTCGAGCCTCATTTAAGTTGGTGATGTTCAAGAACTCTATCTCAGCCAGTTAGAGGGCAATCTTGAATGTTCCTACAACTGAGTTTGTTTTTTCCTTAATTTGGAGACCAACCCTCACCCAACAGGCCTCCTTGCTCCCACAGTAGATCTCTGTCTTGTCCAGCAGACTGGGGTCCATGCTCAGGGTAATAGTTATATGCTGAAAACATGAACCACTGAAACCCGTAAAGGCAGCAACTATCTCTTTCTATATGGGACAGTGTCTCTAGGGCCACAAACAAGGTCTGGCACAGATCAGGAGCCCGATAAGTGCTTAGAGGAGGAAGGAGTCAAACGGCTGCTGTCTTTGTGGCTAAGAGATGTACTCACCCTGTGACTCAGAATGGCAGAGTCAGCAAGTGGGTTTGGGTCCTGAGTGAGGAGGGACGTGTTCATGGTCAGTTACCTGATGGAGGCACAAGAGATGTCTCCATTCCTAAAGGGCTCCCAGGAGACTTTAGGTACAGGAATACTGGAAAGGAATTTCTACAGAGTTGGACCAGGTGGCTTATGTGATGGACCCCATGGCTCTAAAATATTATGATTCAACAGACAGCAATAGTATAGTGATTAGAGCACAGAGCTTTGGGTCATATTCAGCTCAGTTTGTAAACTGCAATTTAATTTTATTCCTGATTTTATCATCTTGCAATTGTGTGATTGGAGCAAGTCCTCGTCTGTTATTCATAAATTGTCCGATGACAGAGGAGACCACGGCCAAGAGGGTCATGTCTGCGCCATCAGTTTCTATTCCCTACTCAGAGCGTGCATCATTGCCGCGGTTCTTCCTTGTCACGCACATGCACACACGCACATACATACAAACACATCAGATCAGACTGGGGATGTTTTTCTCATTTAGATTTACAAGCTGACATGAAAATCCATTACTTGAACTACTTACTTCACATACGAGGCTCAAGGGAGAAGTTATTTTTACGAAGTCAGAGGAGGCACCCTGACCCGGGCTTCCTGGAGCTCATTCCCAGGTCCTCTGCCAGCTTGTCATGTGCTTTGAGATCACGTGGTCCCTGCCTCTGAATGAGAAAGATGCCAGCGTGGGCCTCTCCCCCAGGGGCAGGCATGCTAGTGAACTTGAGAAGAGATGGATAGACTTCTGGGGGAGGTGTGAGAGCCTGCTGGTAGAGCATTCACAGTTACCTGCTCCTGGACTAGTTCTAGGATGTTCTGATGCTGGAGGCCCCATAGAAGTGTTACTTTTCTGACAGTGGATTTCACGTTTCAGCACATAAAAATTTCAAAGGAGAGAAAAATCAGCTTTTAACTTTTCCCCTCTGCAGCTTCTCCAGACTTGACGGTAACTTGCTGGGAATGGCATTTACACCAGAAAAGCAAGAAGGATTGTTTGGGGCCTGGCGTGAGACAGCATCCTTGATTCCACCAAAGGCCTGTCAGGGCAGGGGTCTAACAGGCCTGGTCTAGAGGGCTTCCCTAAGCTCCCAGCACTCCATGTTGACCTGATGGGACTGGAGGACCATGGCTGCTTCAGATCATTTGGAAAAACATTTTGCAAAATCACCTGTAGCTTTTGGACTGTTTTTCTTCAACTGAACAATGTTAAAGACACAGATATGTGTTAACCTACTATGATGATCTTTGTGCAAGTGAAAAAAAAGCTTTTTATTAAAATCAAGCCTCTGATACTGCAGAAAAGTAAAGATTTGGTAGCCTAGGGTCTAAAGTCACCTCTGATAGTAGATGAAAAAGTAAAAACTGTGGGTAAGGAACCATTTAATGTACTATATATATATATGTATATAGTACACAACTTATATAAATGAGATAATACAGTGTATTTCTGACTGACTTATTTCACTTAGCACAATGCCCTGAGATACAGTCATGTTGTCACAAATAGCAGGATTTCCCTTTTTTATGACAGATTATGTTATTTATATATGTATATATAATATATATCATATGCATTGCTACATGTATTATTCTACCATATAATAATCATATATATATACACATATATATACACATATATAATATGTGTATATGTGTCACAACTTCTTTATCCATTCATCTGTGGTTTCCACTTCTTGGCTATTGCAAAACAGTAATGCAATGAACATGGGGTTTTGTGTTCAGTCACTTCAGTCATGTCGTACTCCGTGACCCTATGGACTATAGCCTAGCAGGCTCCTCTGTCCATGGGATTTTCCAGGCAAGAATATTGTAGTGGTTGCCATGTCCTCCTCCAGGGGATCTTCCCGACCTAGGGATTGAACCTAGGTCTCCTGCATTGCAGGCAGATTCTTTACCATCTGAGCCACCTGCCAAATTTATATTTCCACCTACATTGCACAAGGATTTTCTTATTTTCCACTTCCCAAGTTTCCTAATCATCATTTTAGAGGGGGTAATTGAAGCACAAGGAGGTCTAAAGAACTTAGGAAAAGGACCACGGCAAACGGCATAAGGTGAAAGTGAAAGTCACTCAGCCGTGTCCAGCTGTTTGGGACCCCATGGATGATAGAGTTCATGGAATTCTCCAGGCCAGAATACTGGAGTAGGTAGCCTTTCCCCTCTCCAGGGGATCTTCCTGACCCAGGGATCGAACCCATGTCTCTCACATTGCAGGCAGATTCTTTACCAGATGGGCCATAAGGGAAGCCCAAGAATACTGGAGTGGGTAGCCTATCCCTTCTCCAGGGGATCGTCCCTGACCCAGAAATCAAACCGGGGTCTCCTGCATTGCAGGGGGATTCTTTACCAACTGAGCTACCAGGGAAGCCCAATAAAGGGCATAAGGGGGATTCAAACCAAGAGTTTTGAACCCCAGTTCTCACATTCTTACCCATCACTTCGTTTAAAATGAATGAACTGACTTTCATTTGGGCTTCCCTGGTGTCTCAGACCGGAAAGGTCTGTCTGCAGTGTGGGAGACCCAGGTTTGATCCCTGGTTTGTGAAGATCCCCTGGAGGAGGAAATGGCCACCCACTCTAGGTATACTTGCCTGGAAAATCCCAAGGATGGAGCTTCCTGACAGGCTGCAGTCCATGGGGTCACAGAGAGTCAGACATGACTGAGTGACTGTCATTTAAAATGACTTTCACTTGAAAAAGCACTTTTGTGACCTCTGTTACAGTCAAACCAGGGTTTGAGACAATCACACAAGGTTGAGCTGAGCTTCACTCCACCTGAGAGGAGCTAAATGAGTGAACTGGTGTCTGAGACATCAGTATAGAGGATTCTGTAAGTACCTAGCACTGCTTGGGCCTCTAGAACAGAATTCCAACTGAGATGCATCCAAGGGCTCTTTTCTAGAGCTGGAAGAGAAAGACACAAAGTGTAAAAGCAGACTGATCTGGGTCCAAATACGCCTTTGACATTTGCTAAGCGTGTGACTATGAAAAGCCAGACTAACTGCTTCTGTTTCTCCATCTTCTCACTTCTATCCCCCAGCAGTCTTGCAACAGTAAAACAAAGTCACACCTGTGCTCAAGTTGTGGTCTCCTTAACATCCACCTTCTTGTTGCCTGAGCTGCTGCTGCTGCTAAGTCGCTTCAGTCGTGTCCGACTCTGTGCCACCCCATAGACGGCAGCCCACCAGGCTCCCCTGTCCCTGGGATTCTCCAGGCAAGAACACTGGAGTGGGTTGCCATGTCCTTCTCCAATGCCTGAAAGTGAAAAGGAAAGTGAAGTTGCCCAGTCGTGTCCAACTCTTCGCGACCCAATGAACTGTAGCCTACCAGGCTCCTCCGTCACTGGGATTTTCGAGGCAAGAGTACTGGAGTGGGTTGCCATTGCCTTCTCCAGTTGCCTGAGCTAGGAGCAATCAAATCCATTTATTTTTCTCCTTATTCAGGAAACATTCCAATAGGTCAGGCTTACACTCAAAGGTTACTGAATCACCAAGAGGCAGTCTAGGCATACACAGCCCATCGGCATCACTGAAGCTGGTCTGGGGATAACCAAATGCATTCTTGTTTTCATTAACTTAATGGGTGTTCAAATTTGAGTTTTTCTCTGGAATCTTTGTTTTCTTCCTTGAAAAATGAGATTTAAAATTCTAGCTGCTACTAGTAGACATTAACTCACAGAAAGGACCACTTTCACACAGTGGAAGTCTTGTAGTTCCCACTGTAAGATCAGCATAGACAAGGTAGATGCCATTTTATCTTCATTCAATGATGAGTAAGCTGAGACTTACAGACTCAGTGCAATGGAGCCCAAAGTCACATGGCTGCTAAGAACTAAAGTGTCTTAATAAATACAATTAAGTCTTCTGAACATTAAGTCCATTGCTGTTTTCTTGGATCTATATTGGGACAACAAACTACTAAGAAATCAACAGTTTATTGGTGCTTTGGTTCTGAGAAGACTAGCTTTTTTTTTTTTTTTTGCCTTCATTATTTTAAATGAAGTTTCCTTTTTTTTTTTTTTTTTAATTATTGGAATACAGTTGATTTACAGTGTTTATTAGCTTCAGGTATACCATAAAGTGAATCAGTCATACATATATGTATGTGTGTGTGTGTGTGATGCTCTGTCATGTCCTACTCTTTGTGACCCCACAGACTGTAGCCCACCAGGCTCCTCTGTCCATGGGATTCTCCAGACAAGAAGACTGGAGTGTGTTTCCATTTCCTTCTCCAGGGATCTTCCTGGCCCAAGGATTGAACCCGTGTCTCCTTCATCTTCTGCATTGGCAGGTGGATTCTTTACCACTGAAGCCAGCTGGGAAGCCACCATGCATACATATACAAATACCCACTCTTTTTTAGATTCTTTTCCCGATAGGTCATTACAGAGAAAGATAAATATCACATGATATGTGGAACCTAAAGAAATGGTACAAATGAACTTGTTTACAAAATGGAAACAGAGTCACAGGTGTAGGAAAGCACCTTAGAGTTGCCAGATTGGAAAGGAGGGGAGGGACAAATTGGAAGATTGGGATTGATATATATACACTACTAGATATAAAACAGATAATGAATAAAGACCTACTCTATAGCACAGAGAACTCTACTCAGTACTCTGTAAAGACTAGCTTTTTGACAGATGCATTTGTTAATGTGTTTCTCTATTGTTGCTTAACAGGACTTAGCCTACTGGCCACAGTTGGTGCATAATGACTTTAACAGTTGAGTTCATGGGCCTCAGAGGACCAGAACCAAGGCCAGTGGAAGTTAATTGTTTAAACAGCCATCTTTAGCCATGTAAATCAGGATGGAGAATGTGTCATTCTATTCTTGGGTCAGTCTGACATTCAATAAATCAGTTTATTTTCTTTCTTTATCTCCCTGTGTCCCCTTCTCATGAGTTTTCAAAAATAACGGTCATAGTTTTTACTTTCAAACTCATAGTGCTTCAGCCTTTCTAAATGTGACTTGAGGAATCTTCAGGTTCAATAGAAGCAAAAAGGGATATGCCCTAAGGGTGTCATCATGATGGTTTGACCTTGGGAAAGTTACTTCATTCTAAGTTGAGTTTATATTTCTCACTTGGGTCTTGAGGGAAGGACCTGAAATTTTGAATGGGGGGCTTATGCTTTACCCAACTTAGTGGACTCTTGAGACTCATTGTGCTTCAATACTGAGAGGAAAACAGAGAGTGAGATTGTGCTTAAGACGACCTCCGCTGGGGACAGTGAAACAGCTAAACTGTGAAGTCCCAGGAGCCAAGTAATAGTAAGGGACAAGAATTTTCAGTTTCCTTCTTTCAAATTACATAAGTTAACCTTCTCAATAAGGGGACTCAATATTTAACTATAGTTGTAAAACAAAATGGGAGATAGATAATGGAATATCCAACTGAATTGTCACTCATTTAAGCATTTATTTAAATGGACATAGCTTTATAAGATAAATGCTATTTAAACTAATATGCATATGTATTCTTGCTATCTTAATACCAGCATCTTTTTTTCTGTATTTTTTGCCTTTATTCCACAAATACTTATAAAGCACCGACTGAATTGCAGAGACTTGGGCTAGCATTTGGTTTTAATGAAATATGCATAACTGTTCCAAGTATAGATTTTTGTGTACTTTTTTTTTTTATTGGCGTATAATTGTTTAACAGTGTTGTATTGGTTTCTGCTGAACAATGAGGTGAATCAGCTATATGTATACATATATCCCCTCTCTCGGGCTTCCTTTCCCCCACCTCCCGATCCCGGCCCTCCAGGTCATCACAGAGCACCGGACCAAGTTTCCTGGGCTGTCGAGCAGGTTCCCACTAGCTCTGTATTGTACACATCGTAGTGTGTATATGTCAACGCTACACTCCAGTCTGTCCCCTCCTTACCCCCAGCCCATGTCTACACACCTGTTCTCTACATCTGCATCTCTATTCCTGAGAAAACCATAATTTAAAATGAAACCTGAACCCTAATGTTCATTGTAGCACTGTTTATAATAGCTAAGACATGGAAACAGCCAAAACGTCCAATGACAGATGAATAGATAAAGAAGATGTCTACATATATACAGCAGAATATTACAATGGAATATTACTCAGCTATACAAAGGAACAAAATGAGTCATTTGGAGAAATGTGGACGGACCTAGAGTCTGACAGATAGAGTGAAGTAAGTCAGAGAGAAAAAAACAAATTTTGTTATCTGCTTTCACCATTTATATCATTTGTCAGAATGTTACTGCATTTCTACAGTATTTGTATATTGCAATTTTAATGTGCCCTGATAGCCACTGTGATCTCCCTAAGTAATTCTACTGTCACATTTTTTTTTTTTTTTTTGATAATGGAGTGCAGTTTATTACACCGGCGGGCCCAAGGCAGAGTCTCCTCTTAGCCAAGGACCCCGACCAGCATTTGTGAAAATCTTTTATACCCCATGTGTCCAAACCCACTACCCCAATTCCCTTGAGACATAAACAAAGGAAGGGTAAATACAACTACAATAACCCCATCATTCACGTGTTATGTGTTCAAACAGTCAATAATCAATAAGCTCGCAGTTACATTCCAAATAGTTAATAACTGATAAGCCTGTGCTTACATTCTGATAGATAGTGTCCGGAGGCAGGGGTGATTAGTGTCTGTTTTCTCTTCAAGATTCCCCTGCCCAGAGGGGGGTCTTATCCTTCCATTGTCATTCCCACAGGCGCTAAGCACAGAGTTCAGAGTCCACTGGAGAGGTGGCCGCGCATGATCAGCACAGACAGGCCTGAGATGGAGTCCAGGCCCTATGAATTCCTTCTTCATTCCCCCCTCTTGGTGCTCTTAGTTTCCATAATGAGCATCATTTATTGAGATATATTGTACCTTAGCCCTCCTGCCACCCACATGAGAGAATGCTATCAACCTCTGGGTTACAAAATTCACAAGGCATTGTAGGAAGCAGGGCCCACAAAGCAGTATGATCAAGATTACTATAACAACAGTTCATTAGACATGGCTTTCACTTGATTTTGCATATCCTCCAAGGCAGCAGATACATCTTCAGACAGGTCAGGGATGTACACACCATTCGCCAAAGTCCCTCCTTGGGCTGCTGTGAGTATGTCTAATGCCATCCTATTTTGAATTACTGCCTTCCTCATCTGAATTTGTTCTTCGTTCAAAGCTTGAATGGCTTTTGTACTGTCTAAGAGGGACTGTTTAATGAAATTAGTTAAGGCCTCTACCTTAACCATGATATCCGTTGTCCCTACAGAGGGTATAAGCAAGGCAGCAAGATAGTCATACCATTGGAAGACAGATTGTGTCCATCTTGCATGCAGATAAGGCAGGTTTACTGGAGGCTGGTATAGGCTAGGCTTAATTCTGCCATGGGCGAAAGCAAATCCTAATGTGCAATACCAGCCAACTGGTAACCATGGCCATAAGTTAAGCCCACAGAGCCACTGGGTCCCATTGGGGGCTACCCAGCGGATTCCAGGATTATATTTCCAGTCGGAACCGGGCCACTGAGCAGACTGATTGGGGTGATAGGTAACTTCCAAGATTTGTTTACTTTGTTCAGGGGACAAATAACAATTTTTTTGTGTCTAGGGGATGGTCTCCAAATCCAACTTTCTGTTCTTTTTGTTCCCAGCAAATAGTAGCAGGGGTAATCAACTGTCCTTTCTCAGGAGTCATCCAGAAATATTCATCCCAGACCTGGTAGTATTGCTCAAGGCACAGGGAGGCCTGTCCCCCTTTTGTAAGGGAGCCCTTTTCCTCTTTAATTCTATAAGCCTTTGTTATCTCCGTAAGGCTGGTGTTCATGTTAAATGTAACCCTATGTCCCTGGCCCATTGATGGCTTCTTCTAACACCAGAGGGCAAAGAAAGGTTATGGTTGGTGAGAGAGAGGAAAGTTCCTTTCTGTTGTTAAAGTCCCCATAACGGAGTGACGATACCCACCAGGGGAGTCTGTCTATTACTGACAGGGGCATAGCCCCACATACCCAAGTTCAGAATTGCATTGGTGAGGCCGAGCAGCAGGAGTCGTTTACCCAGCTCCATCCTGTAGAGGGCTCGTCTGGGACCTAGTTTTCTTCTTCCTCCTCAGAATGATCTTGGTTTCCTGTGGGTCGGTGGGGTCCTTCTGGGTGGTCCACTCGGCGTCCTCCGGGTCAGCGTGGTATGTCTTTTTTGCTCTGGTGTGATGGATCAAGGGACAATACCTGCAACTTTAACTGCCAGACCCCAGAGGGAGAAGGGGGATCAGCGTGTCTTCACCTGCCAGTCAGCATGGCTGAGCCAGAACATCACATGGTCCAAGACTGTTTCTCCCTTAAAGTCCGTTCTGCCTTGGTGGGCTGAGCGCTCAGTTCCCCTGCTGCCCGACTGTCACATTTTAAAAGAGTTTTTTCTGAGCTATACACCCATGGACATTCTTACTGAATTTAAGCATCCACCCTGAATATTTCTGAATATGCAGAACCTTTGCTGGTTGAGGCTTTTTAAGACCTCCATTTATAAACATCCACCAGTTACCAACGATTTGCTTTAGGGGAGACAGGAGGGTCAGGGGGCTAGCTCCTGACTTCAGGTCCAGTTTAGCCTAAGACGGGAGATACATCAATCAAACAATGACACAATTACTTGTAAAATTCACATTCTAGACATACTAGAGGGGTGATGCTTGGTGCTTTGGAAGAGGGTAATGATCTTCCCGAGGAAGTAAATAAAAGTGAAGTTGTAGCATTGCATGACCTTCCCTAGTGGCTCAGACACTAAAGAATCTGTCTGCAGTGCAGGAGACCTGGGTTTGATCTCTGGGTCAGGGACATCCCCTGGAGAAGGGAATGGCTACCCACTCCAGTATTCTTGCCCAGAGAATTCCATGGACAGAGGAGCCTGGCAAAGAGTTGGACATGACAGCAACTTTCATCATTTCATCATCATTTTGGGGCTTCTCTGGTGGCTCAGACGGTAAAGAATCTGCCTGCAATGCAGGAGACGCGGCTTCGATCCCTGGATCGAGAAGATCCCCTGGAGAAGGGAATGGCTACCCACTCCAGTATTCTTGCCTGGAAAGTTCCAAGGACAGAGGAGCCTTGTGGGCTACAGTTCATGGGGTCACAACAAGTTGGACACCACTGAGCAACTAACTCTTCCATTGTAGCACTGCTGACTGGATTGTATTTCTTTGAGTTAATTCTGGAAAGGATAAAGTGGGGGGAAAAGGGGTGAGAATGCCTAGAATCTTGAGGCCACAGATCATCATCATCTAATTCCCCTCCTGCCTGTAAACATACATGATGTGTGAACACAGCTGCTTTCCCTTTTAAAGCTTTCATTGTGTTATTCTACAACAAGGGTGCGTCAAAGCACAATTTTGCTGGCTACTTTATTGGTTGAGTTAACACAACAAATACCATAAATCCAGTAATTACTAATTGTCTCCTCCATTATCAAGGAAGAAATGAATCATAAACCTTTTATTACTTTAACAGTGGACTGCAGGAAGGATTAATCTCCCAGAGAGGCATTTTTCATCTTTACCTGGTGCCAGCTCCCGCTCCGCACTCATCCTTACCTCCGTGGGCTTCCTGCTTAATGCTCTGTCGTGGCCTCTGTTAGGATCAGGATGTCTTGAACTATCCGCGAGCGTTGGCAACTGGTGATAAATCTCTGCATCCTTTGGTGACTTAGCAATTACTCTCCTTCCCTCATTGGGAAGAGAATGAAATGGCGACCCTGGTAACCCAGAGTTGTTTGCCACTTGCTGTGAGCCAGCAGTGTGGGCTATTGCTCTGGACATCCAAGGCCAAGAGCAAGGCTTTAGAAATACTGCTTTGAGGCTGCCAAACTGTGCTTGAAAAGAACGGCTTGTCCCTAGCAAGAGAGCTTTGACCTGGGTATTGATTTTTCATGTGCAATGTCTTGGGTTTACTGTCTCCTACAGGTTACTACCCCCTATCAGGGCTCCCCTGATAGCTCAGCTGGTAAAGAATCTGCCTGCAGTACAGGAGACCCTGGTTCAATTCCTGGGTCGGGAAGATCTGCTAGAGAAGCAGTAGACTACCCACTCCAGTATTCTTGGGCTTCCTTTATGGCTTAGCTGGTAAATAATCTGCCTGTAATGCGGGAGACCTGGGTTTGATCCCTGGGTTGGAAAGATCCCCTGGAGAAGGGAAAGGCTACCCACTCCCGTATTCTGGCCTGGAGAATTCCTTGAACTGTATAGTCCATGTGATTGCAAAGAGTCAGATATAACTGAGCGACTTTCACTTTCACAGGTTAACGAACACAGTCAGATACTAAGAGCATCTGTGTAAAAAGCCCCCCAGTAAAAGGGGGCACACAGCCATCATCAGAGACAACCTGGAGCTGCAGCTCTTAAAGCGTTTTCCTACTGATATCATAGGTGGGCCCTTGTCACCATCTGTCTTCACTCTTCTCTCCTGTGTCTACTTATTGCTACAATTTCATCCACATTCAAGACAGCATGGCATAGCATGGCTTTTAAAGTCCAAGGCCCAGGACTCATTCCATAGACATGGACACGTTATAACCCTTTCTTTCTCATTGGTCATCTTCCCAACCATTATGCAAGCTGGATAGTTTCTTCCTAATAGCAGAGGGCAGGTAAGCTCAAATACTTCAGCCATCTGATGTGAAGAGCCAACTCATTGAAAAAGACCCTGATGCTGGGAAAGATTGAAGGCCAAAGAAGGGGGCTGCAGAAGATGAAATGGCTAGATAGCATCACCAACTCAATGGACATGAATTTGAGCAAACTCCCGGAGATAGTGGAGGACAGAGGACCCTGGCGCGCTGCAGTCCACAGGGTTTCAAAGAGTCAAACATGACAGTGACTGAACAACAATAACAAGTATTATTAGTTCTGACTACAAGAGGTTCTGGAGCCTTGAAGATATTCACATGCAACCCTTCTCTGCTCTGATCTTGGCCTACTTACCCTGCATGTCCAGCACCACCTTCCTATGAGTTAATAGCTCACTTTTTGTTCGATAAACAATCGCTCTTTGCACATCTTACTGCAGCACCTTCTATAGGCCCACCTCTTATCTTGATCCGTGGGATACATCAATAAACAAAACAGAGTTCTCTGCTTCTTGCGGCTAATGTGCTAATGGGAGAGACAGACAAAAAAAGACATTATAGTGAAATAAAGCATACAAAAAGATGTGTGTGTTAGATGCTCAGCCATATCTGACTCTTTGCAACCTCATGGACTGAAGCCTGCCAGGCTTCTCTGTCCGTGGAATTGAATTCTCCAGGTAAGAATACTGGAGTGGGCTGCTATTTCCTTTTCCAGGGGAATCTTCCTGACACAGGGATGGGACCCTATGGTGGAAGGTGACAAGAATTGTGATAAAATATAAAATAAAATAGAGCAGCAATGGGTGTTAGGAAGTGCTCGGGATGGGGGGCAGGGTGAAGGAAGTTGCAATTTTGAGCAGGAAGTTCTTACAGGTCTCATTAAGGTGGCCTTCACTTACTGCATATCAGGCATATACGAGGCACTCCCAATAGTTCTAATGGATGTCTGTATTTATCTAGACTTTATAGAGGTGGAAACTGAGACTTAAAAAAAAAAACAAAAAACTAATGTACTTGATACAAATAGCAAGCAGTAACAACACTATTTAAACCTGAGCTCTTAACTGCTATTGTCAAGTTTTGTCACATAAATTTAATATATAGGCTACTCTGTCAGCTCTTGTGATAGATTTTTTTTTAAGGGGTTTAACAGGCCTTAACAGTTTAACAGTAAGAAGTAGTCATATGGCCTCAAAGATGTTAAAATCTCAATGTCTGTTAAGTAATAATAATAATAGGTCTGAATGTCTATAGATGCTCTGGAACAGAAACTCATTGAGGGGGAAGTAAAAGGCGTTAGAAGAGTAACAGAAGTGAACCAGTGACTTTATTACTGGATCAATACTGCTCTGTACTGACAGAAACTTCTGTGGGGTGTTGTTACCATTTTAATCCCATCACAGCCCTGCACATAATACATATTTGTCCAACACATTTAATACTGAAGAAGAACATAACATTCCACAGCATACAACAGTATATTAAAAGCTTCCTAAATGCCAATAGCAAAGAAATTGACTTAACATTGTTTAAATCAGCATCTCCCAAAACTGTTTGAGATAATTCTTTTTTGCACAGATTCACAATAAAAGTAATAGTCCACAGAGACAAGTTTAGGGAAATGCTGCTCTCAGGAAATAAGACTTTCTATCCCTTGACTCTCAAAAAGGAGCATGTGCAAGTTCTCGCTGTTACGTCTTATGTTTACCTAAGTACACATTGGCATGTATGCTAAGTCACTTCAGTCCTGTCCGACTCTTTGTGACCCTATGGACTGTGTAGCCCACTAACTCATCTGTTCATGGGGTCCTCCAGGCAAGAATCCCGGAGCCGGCTGTCATGCCCTTCTCCAGGGGATCTTCCCATCCAGGCGTCGAACCCTCGTCTCTTATGTTTCTTGCATTGGCAGGCAGGTTCTTTACCACCAGCACCACCTGGGAAGCCCACATATTGGCAGAAGAAGGATTTTAGTAGAAATAGAGATATATTTGGAATCAAGAAGCCTAAGGTTCAGTTTCCATCCTTGTGATATTGGGCTTGTCACTGAATGTTTTCCGAGATCTGGATTTCTCACCCGTGAAATTTTGTAGAGAAATTGGATGCTGTAATGGATCAGACACTTCTGAGAAAGTGCTTTGCCTGGAGAACCACTGATAAGTAGAGTTTGCATGTGAACTTATGATCTCCCTCTGCTCAGACATCATTGATAACAAGCAAGAATATAACTTAAGAATTATAACTTAATGCAATGTTCTGCATTAAGAGAGCCAGAAAAAAAGTTCCTTAATGCCAAAAGGAATAACTTATTTGTTACAACAATAAATAAATTGTTGAGGATACAGAAGTCTCTCCCCTAGCCAGTTGCCCCTCTATCAGTTACACCCCAACTTCCCAAAGGACTTATCAATGACCCTCAAAGGATACAGGAAAAGAGAAACTCATGAGATTTTGAAAACTTGATAGAACACAGCAAACAGTAGATTATGGACTCATTTGCTTCCCTCATAGCTCAGTTGCTAAAGAATCCACCTGCAACGCAGGAGACCCCACTTCGATTCCTGGGTTGGGAAGATCCCTTGGAGAAGAGAAAGGCTACCCATTACAGTATTCTGGCCTGGAGAATTCCGTGGACTGTATAGCCCATGGGGTCACAAAGAGTCAGACACAACTGGGCGACGTTCACTTTTCACTTTATATCGTGGTGAAAACTGGTTCTGCACTATTGTTTAATGTTATGAAAAAGCTGCTGCTGCTGCTGCTAAGTCGCTTCAGTTGTGTCCGACTCTGCGCGACCCCATAGACGGCAGCCCACCAGGCTCTGCCGTTCCTGGGATTCTCCAGACAAGAACACTGGAGTGGGTTGCCATTTCCTTCTCCAATGCATGAAAGTGAAAAATGAAAGTGAAATCTCTCAGTCATGTCTGACTCTTTGCGACCCAATGGACTGCAGCCTACCAGGCTCCTCCATCCATGGGATTTTCCAGGCAAGAGTACTGGAGTTGGGGTGCCATTGCCTTCTCTGTATGAAAAAGCAGCTTATTTTAAATCAGAATAGACACAAAAGCAGACATGAAAATAGGTGTACATAAGACTTTGGCTCTGGTTATGAATACAATTTTCCTTTTGCATTAAAGAAGAGATTTTTTTCCCCCAGCATTTTTTTCTGTAGAGAAAATGCCCCTAATCTTGAGAAAAAATAAAAAAAATAAAAACTTAGGTAACTTCTGATGTCATTAAAATATAGGTTGAAAAATGTCTTAGTTCCTTTGATGCAACAAAATACCACACACTGGCTTATAAACAACATAAATTCATTTCTCATAGTTCTGGAGACTGGGAGTCTAAGGTCAAGGTGCCTGAAGATTTGATGTCTGGTGAGGATTCACTTCCTGGTTTGTACCATCTTTTCGCTGTGCCCTCACATGATAGAGCAAGGGGGCTCTCTGTTGGCTCTTATGAAGGCATGGATCCTATCCATGACAACTCTGACCTTATGACATCATCTCTCAAAGTCCCCACCTCTTACACCATCACATTGGGGATTTTGATACCGTATACGAATTTTGGGTGAGACACAACTGATCTATTATAGTAATAAGAGTTTTCTACTGGTCATTAGGAACACATGTAAATTATCTTCAATTACCCTCTGATTCTATGCTTTCTGAATCCAGGACTAGAATACTGACCCAAAAAGGAAAAGCTGGTTTGACCAGGACACTCTCTACCAGGTTCCTTCAGAAAGGACTTCAAGTGGGTAGGTTGTCGTTTTTGCTGTTCAGTTGCTGAGTCATGTCCAACCCTTTGCGACCCCATGGACTGCAGCATGCCAGGCCTTCCTGTCCCTCACTATCTCCGGCAGTTTGCCCAAGGTCATGTCCCTGACAAGGACAGGTTAGAATCAGTCAATAAAATGGAAGAGTTGGTTTGCCCCCAAGCTCATTCTCAGGCAAACTTCCACCCAGAGTTTTAGTTTCAGGTCACATGTCTTCCCTGTAACACTTCCCAGATCTATCCACACAGAACTGGTCACTTGCTCTCCCACTCAAACATGTTTTTTCTATTTGCCTTTTTCACAGTGGTTCACTCTCTGTCCTATGTACTCAGATATCTCTCCCCTCTGGCTCTGAAATTTCTACCAGGGCAAAGGCTGTTTCTGATCCATCTCTTTATCCCCCTTCTCTGGACTGGTGCCTGCCCTCATCCGAGAACCAATATCTGCCAGCTCTAGGTCTTCAGCAAATGACTTTACCTCTTTGTGCCTCGGTTTCCTCAACTATAAAAGTCAGAATAATACCAGTATGTTCCCCAGAGAACTGTGGTGAGAGTTAAATGCTATTGTTCTTAAAATGTTACAGGCGGGTCCATGGAAAGCATGATCCATTCTTGTTCTTGAGCCTCAATGACTTTATTCCACATCCAAGAATGGTTACAGTGAGTTCGTGGTCTGGGGACTTGAGTTTTGTAAAGATATATTCCCCCTGGGGTGTTCAGAAATGAATGAGGCAAGATCCACTTTACCACATGGCATCTACTTGTCTGGGGGGCCCGGTGCTGACAGCAGAATAGCCCAATGGCTGGGCAGCAGTTCATGAAAAAAACAGCAATAAAGGTCTATCGACGGTCACATCTGCACCCCAAAAAAAGTTAATTAAAGGATATTTTGTGCATGTCTTCAAATCAAAGAGGGCATGGATGAAGAAATCTGCAGAAATTATCTAAGGCTGCTTCAGCTTTAGCATTTATTATTCAACACCTCACTCATTGCCCTTATTATAAATATTTAATCACTGCACAACTGTAAGTGGCTGGGTCTTCCAAGAGGACCTGGGAGCATTAAGGGGAAGCAGGAGGTGGTGGGAGGGCGGGGGCGAGAGAGGGATATAAGGACAGGAAGCCTCCAGGCTGTGTCGAGGTGAGGCAGGGCCATGAGGGTGTGTGAAGGACAGTGCTGAACTGGGCTTTGAAAGCGTGTTATCAAGGACTTGAGCATTTTGCTTCAGATGTACCCACTGGAGTTCAAAGTCACCTCCACCCTCCACTGCTTCACAGCCACTGTCAAGGGTGCCCTTGGAAAGCAGGCAGAACATGTTCTTAATGAAAGCGAACTCCTAGAAGTGAGAAGTGCTATCCATGTCCACGCCTTTTTTCTGCTTTCTTTCTCTCTGCGTCTCTCTCTGTTACACACACACACACAGCCAGAAAGCTTGGCAAGCTTGTGAGCTATCAATAATGTATGTGCAGCATTGCATCCCCCCCAGGCCAGGAGACTGTGTCGAGAGAAAGGACTTGTGTTACTCCTGGGCCTTGATGAGGTCACGTCTGCAGTCAGCAGGTTGGAGGAAGACTGCATGTTTGTGCTCAGTCGTGTCCAACTCTTTGCGGCCCCATGCACTGTAGCTCTCTGGGCTCTTCTGTCCATGGAATTTTTCAGGCAAGAATCCTGGAGTGGGCAATTTCCCACTCCAGGGGATCTTCTTGATCCAGAGATCGAATTCTTGTCTCTTTCATCTCCTCAATTAGGAGGTGTGTTCTTAACTACTGAACCACCTGGGAAGTCCTGGGGCAAGACTCCTTATGTGAAATGGGTGTGAATTTGCTCAGATAGCTGAGCGTCATAGAAACATATAACACTCACCAATGTGTTTTTGGTTGAACTGTAGCCTCTACAGATCTATATGCTGAAATCTTAACCCTGGGGACCTCAGAATGTGCCCTTATTTGGAAACTGAGTCATAGGATTTGTAATCAGTTAAATGAGAATGCTGCCATCCTGAAGCAGGGTGAGCCCAAGTCCAGTATATGTGAAGTGTTCTTACAAAAGGGAGAAATTTGGACACAGAGAAGCAGATGTGGAGGACGCCACATGAGGATGGAAGTAGACCCGGAGTAATATTTCTGCAAGGTAAGGGTTGCCTAAGATTGCTCACAGATCAGCTGAGAGTCGGGAGAGAGACAGCGAGAGCAGAGACTGCCTCACAGTTCTCAGAAGTAATCAGCCCTGATGACCCACCCTCAGACTTCTGGCCTCTAGAAGGGTGAGAAGAAATCCCTCCTCTTCATGCCACCCAGCCTGTGGGGATCTGTTACAGCAGCTGTAGCAAACAGACTCACCAAGGCAGGAATTTTTAAGTTTAGTTACTCACCAGAATCTCGGCAGCATCACTCTGCAAGGAGGCACCCTTCCAGGTATCGTCTGTCTCTAATTCCTCTGCCACACTGGTTCCTTTCTGGGTTTTTTTTTTTTTTTTTTTTTTGGCTGTGAACTTCAAATTTTACTTCAATTTATTTATTTATTTTACTTTAAGACTTTATTAGAGCTATAATCAAACCACAGACTGGAATGTCATAAAGTCAGAGTTCTACAGAACAAGAAAACCAATAGATGTTTTGTTATATAAAAAATAAAATAACAGTTATATGTAACTATATTATATAGTTATATTTTGTGGTTGTTCAGACGCTAAGTTGTGCCTGACTCTTTGCAACCCCATGGACTGCAGCATGCCAGGCTCTTCTGGCTTTCAATATCTCCCAGAGTTTGCTCAAATTCATGTCCATTGGGTTGGTGATGCCAACCTACCACCTCTTTCTCTGTTGCCTCCTTCTCTTTTTGCCTTCAATTTTCCCCAACATCAGGGTCTTTAACAGTGAATCAGCTCTTTAAATCATGTGGCCAAAGTATTGGAGCTTCAGCTTCAGCCAACAGTCCATCTAGTGAATGTCCAGAACTGAACGTTAGGAGTGACTTGTTTGATTAGTCTATCAATAAACAGTATATTGATTTCAATATTCATCTCATCCACAAACACCCTCACAGAAACATCCAGAATAGTGCTTGACCAAATAGCTGGTTACCCAGTGGGTTCAGTCAAAGCAACACATAAAATTAACCATTATGAATATTTTCTACAATTGTAGGTATGTTACTTATGTTATGCACATGCTGTAAAACAAAATGTAGTCAATGGATAAATAAATGTGTTATAACCATATATCAGGATATTATTCTGCCCTTTAGAAATTCCAACACACACTACAACATGGATGGATCTTGAGAATATTATGCTAAGTGAGATAATCTAGTTACAAAAAGATGAGTACTGTATTATACCATTTAGATGGTGTGCCTAGAGCTCCCTGGTGTCTCGGTGGTAAAGAACCTGCCTGACAATGCAGGAGACCTAGGACACATGGGTTCTATCTCTGGGTTGGGAAGATCCCCTAGAGAAGGAAATGGCAACCTGCTCTAGTATTCTAGCCTGGGAAATCCCATGACAGAGGATCCTGCGGGGCTACAGTCTGTTGGGTAGCAAAAGAGTTGGACACGACTTAGTGACTAAACAATAAGAACAGCAAAAGAGTACTCAGATGCATAGAGAAATAAAGTAGCTGTGTGGTTGTGAGGGGCTGCGGGAAGGGGGGGAATTGATCGTTAGTGTTTAATGGGGACAGAGTTTCAGTTTTGCAGGATGAAAATAGTTCTAGAGGTGGATGGTGGGATGGTTACCAGACAAAGTCTATGTATTAATAATTACTGCCACTGAATCGTATCCTTAAAACAGTTGGAGTGGCAAATTTAAATGTCAGGTGATGTGTGTTTGGCATGATTTAAAAAAAAAAATACAAAGAAGAAAACTGAGTATCTTGCAGAGCAGTTGAGGTATACTGTGGAACCTGGTTTCATATTAAGTTTCCAGAATTGGGCTGATGGGAAAAGGTCACTGCTGACTCCGATGGTGGGGCTGTATGGCAACCCTACTGGTCTTGCTTGTGAAGCCACAAGGACACCCATCTTTGGAAGAGCTCCCTTCTCTGAAAGCCTAGTCTTGGCTGACAGTCCTGCAGTGGGTCTAATGGTCCCTTCTGTGGGTCTCTTACTTCCCATCTCAGCATCTGTATTAACCAGAATCCCCAGAGAAACAGAACCAACAGGTGTTCTATGGTATGTATAGGAAGATACTTATTATAAAAAATTGGTTTATACAATTATAGAGACTGAGGATTTCCATGATTGATCCTCCATCTGCAAGCTGGAGACCCAGGAAAGCTGGTGGTATAATTCAGTGAGTCTGAACGTTTGAGAGCCAAGAGTGCTATGGGCAAGAAAAGATCAATACCCTAGCTCAAATAATGAGGCAGAAGAAGACAGAATTCTTCCTCCCTCTGCCTTTTTGTTCTATTCAGGCCCTCAACAGATTGGATGTTCAACCATACTGAGGAGGGAGATTGACTTTACTGAGTCCACTGATTCTCATTTCACCTGGAGACACCCTCACAGGAAAAAAAAAAAAAAATGTTTAGACAAATATCTAGGCATCCTGTGATCCAATCAAGGTGACACATAAAATTAACTATCACAGTGTGCCTTGAGCATATCTGGAGGAATGAATGCGAAGTCTGGGTCCTGGCTGCAGCAAAGAGGGTACCAGAGGCCAGAAATTCCTCTCCAAACATCAACAGTGTCTAAAATACATTAAGTGGACAGAAACAGAGAAGCCATCCTACGTGTTGGTTATAATACCTTTCTCACATGTTGGTTATAAAGTCAGCATCATACAGCCTGATGTCGAGAAACTCAGCATTGTATGAAAGCAGCTGTTTTTACTGTTCTTGTAGTGATGTGATGATCACTTTTATTACTAGCATAATATAGTCTATTCTAGTAGCTCTTAATGTTGTTAATAAAATATTAATGCATTTTATTTATTTTTTCATATATTTCACTGCAAAAACAAGGCATGCACTTTTTTTTTTTTTTCTCTCACATGGAATCATTAGTTTAGTGATTGACCTCTCAGGAGAGCAATCCTTAGTCTATGATTAAATACAGGTTTTAAGAGGCCTGAACAGGGGCTGTGAAAATTCTGCCATTGGGGTTTCCTGGAGGCCAAATAAAGGGGATTGTCTTATTTGGAGTATGCACGGTATGTTGAAAGTCCCTTGGACTGCAAGGAGATCCAACCAGTCCATCCTAAAGGAGATCAGTCCTGGGTGTTCATTGGAAGGACTGAGGTTGAAGCTGAAACTCCAATACTTTGGCCGCCTGATGTGAAGAGCTGACTCATTGGAAAAGACCCTGATGCTGGGAAAGATTGAAGGCAGGAGGAAAAGGGGACGACAAAAGATGAGATGGCTGGATGGCATCACCGACTCAATGGACATGGGTTTGGGTGAACTCTGGGAGTTGGGGATGGACAGGGAGGCCTGATGTTCTGCGGTTCATGGGGTGGCAAAGAGTTGGACATGACTGAGTGACTCAACTGACTTGATGGCATGTTTATGTCATATGGGAGGAGAAGCATGCATGCTGTGCAGGGTGGTCGGTGGGTGCTGATGGGCTCAAAGACACATCAGTTCTCTTCCAAGGTGTAATCTTCCTTCAATGCCTTTTGTTAATGATTTGCATTTGGTGTTTTATCCATTGGGCCTTATCTTTATTCTCACCTCTTGATCCTCAAATCTCTCCTTTTACTTCCTTGTCCTCCATCAGTTTTTCTCCTGCAAACTAATGTTTTGTTGGCATTGATCCTGAGTTGTTTTAGAGTCATGATACACAATTGAACCATCTCTACACTTTCCAAAACTATTTGTTGTGTGTATGTGAGGTACTGAATTCTATGTTATCAAACACATCTTCTATCATCTTTTATAGACATCATCTCTTATCCCCTGCCACTGCTGACATTGGTAAACTGATCTGACTTTGCTACATGATGTCAGGGTGTTTGCTATGTGATGTTAGGCTTCCCTGGTGGCTCAGATGATAAAGAATCTCCTGCCAATACAGGAGACCTGGGTTCTATCCCTGGGTTTGGAAGACCCTCTGGAGGAGGAAATGACAACCCACTCCAGTATTCTTGCCTGGAAAATCCTGTGGACAGAGGAGCCTGGTGGGCTGCTGTCCATGGGGTTGCAGAGTCAGACACGACTGAAGTGACTTAGCATGCATGCATGCATTGGAGAAGAAAATGGCAGCCCACTCCATAATTCTTGCTTGGAAAATCCCAGGGACAGACGAGCCTGGTGGGCTGTCATCTATGGGATCGCACAGAGTCGGACATGACTAAAGTGATGTAGCAGTAGAAGCAGCTGCAACTATGGGAGCCATTTTAGAAAGCAGGACTTCCACAGATGACTAGTGACTAGTGTTCTCCACATGTATATATGTTGAGAGAAAAGAAATCAATTTACAATTCTTATTTATTTTAAAAATAAAGCATTTTCACGGAACATATTTTGTGCCAAGAATTGTAGTAAGTGCTCCACACATGTCAACATATTTGATATTAACACATTGACCCAATGAGCTATGAACTATCATTGCCTATCTTTTACAGATGGGGAAGTTGAGATAATGGACAGTTTAAGGAGAGCTGCTCAAGGTCTCATAGCAAGTCAGGTTTGGAGATTGTGTTTGAAAGCATCAGTTACTTCATTAGTCCATGGAATGGCCTGTCTTAATTCCCACAAAGTGCCCTAGAAGTAGAGAGGAGAGCTCCAGTTAAAATGTTTAGATGGCAAAGGATAAGGAAACCGACCTCAAAGAGGTGGTGTTTGAATGGGACCATGAAGGAAGAGTGGCGCTGGAAGATGAGAATTATTAAGAGAAAGGAGTACACACCAATGGAGGGGTGGGTCTTCTGGACACTTCCAGGGACCAAGCTGTAATAATAGTTGGTTTTGGCTAAAGCATAGGGTGCCTTCACTCTGTGGAGCTGATCATGAAACACTATCTCAAAACACAGGGCAGGGCTCAATCTTGAAACAACCTTTACTTGGGGTCCTAGGAACTTGTCTAAAGATTTTAACTGATGTTAAAGGAAAATACTTGCAATTATATAAAGTGTACCTTTTAGAACGTATTTAAATATGAAAGTGATAAAGTTTGGGGACATTCTAATTTTCCTTAATATTTAGTAATCCCATTGAGACATCGTGAAATGTTTCCCCTCTCAGTCCTTATAAGAGAAATGCATGCTCAGTTGCTCAATTATATCTGACTCTTTGCAACTCCATGGACTGTAGCCCATAGCTGTCATCTGACCATGGTATTTTCTAGGCAAGAATACTGGAGTGGGTTGCCATTTCCTTCTCCAGGGGATCTTCCCAACCCAAGGACTGAACCTACATTTCCTGCATCTCCTGTACTGGCAGGTGGAGTCTTTACCACTGAACCACCTGGGAAGCCCATAAGAGAAATACATACCTTTAAAAATAATAGAAATTTGTAAAACAATCTCCTAAGGCTTGATGAAAATATATAAATTACCAACTGGAAGATGCAAGAAAATAAATATCCTATATATAGGTATAGATATACCCTATACATACTATAGTGAAGTGAAGTCACTCAGCTGTGTCTGACTCTTTGGAACCCCATGGACTGTAGCCTACCAGGATCCTCAGTCCATGTGATTTTCCAGGCAAGAATACTGGAGTGGGTTGCCACGTCCTTCTCCATGCTACTACATACTATAGATGCATTGAAACCCCAGGAAAGAGAAGCAGTTGAAATTAGTCCTTCTCTTTTAATTGAACAAGATGACTTTTGAAGATGGAACTTGGAACTTACCGTAATTTGAAAAGAGGGACTGTTTTAACCATTTGTTCCTTTTAGGGAATTAGAAGGTCTGCCTGTCTGACTCCCTGAGGGAAGCCAATGGGTTTTGGAGAGCTCTCTTAGGAGCAGAAAAGGACTTCTCTCATTTATTTGCCACTGGGTACAGTAAGTCCCCTACATATGAACCTTCAAGTTTTGAACTTCCAAAGATGCAAAGGGGCGTTCCATCAACATCGGCCTTGAGTGAAATTGCAGCTTGCCTTCATCTTCTATTGCTGGACAATCCTTCAACTCCACCATCTTCCATCTCCACTCCCTCCTCCAATCAGTAACTCCTCTTGCTTGCTCAGTAAATGCCGGTCCCTGCATGCCATCTGTAGTACTATACTACTGCACTTTTAAGTTACTGTACTGTCAGATTAAAACTGGGTTGTTATTTGTTTTTTATGTTTTATTTGTGTGAAAAATATTATAAACCTATTACACTTACAGCACTATATAGCTGATTGTGTTAGTTGAGTACCTAGGCTAACTTTGTCGGACTTGGAACAAATTATACTTACGAACATGCTCTCAGAATGGAACTCATTCATATGGAGGGGACTTACTATATCTCCAACATACATGGTGCATTATGTGAAAAACCCCAGTTGAATGGAGTACAGTTATCCTTAGTCTTTCTATCCATGAGGTACACCATTATGATATACATGCTTGATAACACACACCCATACATGGACGACTCCTGTAGGAGTATTCACATAATTCCCCACGCCTGTTAGGTGGCCTGGAACACAAAGCCATCATTACAATGGCAGAGTCCTCCTATTGACAAGCTCGACAATGGCCTGTCATCATCCTTGCTGGCCAGTGTCACACTGACTCACCAGTTGAGAGATTCTGGAAGAATCTATCAATTCAAAGCAAAGAGGATGCTTGTCACTTGAAAAATGAATTTACAAGTCTTGCAAAAATGTAAGATGGCCTAAAGTCCATTTGCTAAAAAAGGTCCGTCTAGTCAAAGCTATGGTTTTTCCAGTGGTCATGTATGGATGTGAGAGTTGGACTATGAAGAAAGCTGAGCGCAGAAGAATTGATGCTTTTGAACTGTGGTGTTGGAGAAGACTTTTGAGAATCCCTTGGACTGCAAGGAGATCCAATCAGTCCATCCTAAAGGAGATCAGTCCTGGGTGTTCATTGGAGGGACTGATGTTGAAGCTGAAACTCCAATGCTTTGGCCACCTGATGTGGAGAGCTGACTCATCTGAAAAGACCCTGATGCTGTGAAAGATTGGGGGCAGGAGGGGAAGGGGACGACAGAGGATGAGACGGCTGGATGGCATCACCGACTCAATGGACATGTGTTTGGGTGGACTCCAGGAGTTGGTGATGGACAGGGAGGCCTGACGTGCTGTGGCTTATGGGTTGCAGAGTCAGACATGACTGATCGACTGAACTGAACTGAACTGAAAGTTGATGGAAGTGTTGGAGTATTGCTCGAATCACCTGTAGAGTCTGGGTGGGGAAAACTGTCAACATCCACATTCCTGCCTTTCCTTCCTCTGTTTGTCCCCATGTGTGATGCTGTATTTGTTTTGATGTTTTAGCCCTCCTAGAAAATACATTTCAGGACTATGGAGATCTTTGTGTTTCTTGCTCTCTAATGCGTTCCAATCACCTAGAAAGTGTGCCTTGGAACATAGTAGATGGCTAATCAATGTGTGCTCAGTAAATTAATGCCCTGCTTTCCTGTCTAGAGTATTACCAAATGTTGTTGCTGTTTACTCCTTCAGCCCAGCTTATAGAAAAATGATTGACATACAATAGATACTCAGTGGGTATCTGTTGAATGAATAAAATAATGATGCATGTTTCCAAAGAGCAAACTTGAAGAAGAAAAAGGAAGAGAAGTCCTTGGCAAAGTTGCTGCAGATATTGCATATTTTCACAAAAAGTGACCTCTTTATGAACTTCTCAAAAAAGCTAAGTACTATACAAAGGTTATTTCATCATGTTAGTAACCAATTTTATTTAAAAAAAAAATCAAAGCAAATCCCCCTTATTTCATTCTTTGTTCATTTAAAAATTTATATGGGTCTATAACATAAACTATTTATATTACATATATGAAAGACATGACACATTCATTTTCATAATGACATTTTTGTTTTTCAAGGTAAATTGCTAATTGAATCTGCTTTGTTCCATTATTAACTGTAAAATTTTTATTCTTTTCTCTTCCAAATTGATTATTGAAAATGGCTTATTTCCAGTACCAATTCATCCTGGGACAATCTTGAACTTGTTTCTTATTTAATTTTACATTCTACATTTGTCACCTATATTACACACAAGTATGTTGCCATATTATTTTGTTAAAAGTCTTCACAATTGAAATGAGCTAGAAACTATTTCATCTTTTGGATATGAAAGGTTTTCTTAAACTATTCTTTATTTTATCTTTTAAAATAATTTATTTATTTTAATTGGTGGCTAATTACTCCACAATATTGTGGTGGTTTTTGCCATACATTGATATGAATCAGCCATGGGTGTACATGTGTCCCCCATCCTGAACCCCCTCCCACCTCCCTCCCCATCCCATCCCTCTGGGTTGTCCCAGTGTACCTGCTTTGAGTGCCCTGTTTCATGCATCAAACTTGGACTGATCATCTATTTCACATATGGTAATATACATGTTTCAATGCTATTCTCTTAAATCATTCTGCCCTTGCCTTCTCCCACAGAGTCCAAAAGTCTCTTCTTTCTATCTGTGTCTTTTTTGCTGCCTCACATATAGGGATGTCATTACCATCTTTCTAAATTCCATATATATGTGTTCATATACTGTATTAGTGTTTTTCTTTCTGACTTACTTCACTCTATATAATAGGCTCCAGTTTCATCCACCTCATTAGAACAGATTCAAATGTGTTCTTTTAGATAGCTGAGTAATATTCCATTGTGTTTATGTACCACAACTTTCTTATCCATTTATCTGCCAATAGACATCCAGGTTGCTTCCATATCCTAACTACCGTAAACAGTGCTGCAATGAACATTGAGGCATGTGTGTCTCTTTCAATTCTGGTTTCCTTAGTGTGTGTGCCCAGCAGTGGGATTGCTGGGTCATATGGCAGTTCTATTTCCAGTTTTTTAAGGAATCTCCACACTGTTCTCCATTGTGGCTGTACCAGCTTGCATTCCTACCAGCAGTGTAAGAGGGTTTCCTTTTCTCCATGTTCTCCAGCATTTATTGTTTGTAGACTTTTTGATGGCAGCCATTCTAACTGGCATGAGATGGTACCTCATTGTGGTTTTGATTTGCATTTCTCTGATAATGAGTGATGTTTAGCATCTTTTCATGTGCTTGTTAGATATCTGTATGTCTTCTTTGGAAAAATGTCTATTTAGTTCTTTGGCTCATGTTTTTGATTGGGTAGTTTATTTTTCTGGCATTGAGCTTCATGAGCTGCTTGTATATTTTTGAGATTAATTCTTTGTCAGTTGCTTCATCTGCTATTATTTTCTCCCATTCTGAAGGCTGTCTTTTCATCTTGCTTGTAGTTTCCTCCGTTGGGCAAAAGCTTTTAAGTTTAATTAGGTCCCATTTGTTTATTTTTGCTTTTATTTCCATTACTCTGGGAGGTGGGTCATAGAGGATCCTGCTGTGATTTATGTCAGAGAGCGTTTTGCCTATGTTTTCCTCTAGGAGTTTTATAGATTCTGGCCTTAGAAAGAAACAAAACAAAAACAAACAAACAAAAAACAGATTCTGGCCTTAAATTTAGATCTTTAATTCATTTTGAGTTTATTTTTGTGTATGGTGTTAGAAAGTGTTCTAGTTTCATTCTTTTACAGGTGGTTGAATGGTTTTCCCAGCACAACTTGTTAAAGAGATTATCTTTTCTCCATTGTATATTCTTGCCTCCTTTGTCAAAGGTAAGGTGCCCATAGGTGCATGGATTTATCTCTGGGCTTCCTATTTTGTTCCATTGATCTGTATTTCTGCCTTCATGCCAGTACCATACTGCCTTGATGACTGTAGCTTTGTAGTATAGTCTGAAGTCAGGCAAGCTGATTGCTTCAGTTTCATTCTTCTTTCTCAAGATGCTTTGGCTATTCAAGGGTTTTTGTATTTCCATACAAATTGTGAAATTATTTGCTCTAGTTCTGTGAAAAAAAAAATCATTGGCATCTTGATAGGGATTGCATTGAATCTATAGATTGCTTTGGGTCGTATACTCATTTTCACTATATTGATTCTTCTGAACATTAGTTTGAGTTTCTTGTGATCCTATTCAGAGAAGATGCTAAGATATGACACAAATTTAGCTTTGGCTCCCTCATGAGTAGGAGATTACCATAATACGAAGCTGTTTTTGTCACTGAAGGATGAACCCTATCTACCACCATGGGTCCACTTCCCCCAACCACCCCCCCCCCCCACCCCAAGCTTGGAAACAGTCCTGAATCAGGCCTCCTGATGCTCCATTCTAACCTGGGGAAGAGCCAAGCTGCTAAGAGGTAGGCAAACACAGAGGCCTGGGACACAGTTCCTGCCAACAGAACTAATTGTACAGCAACATTCTTTGGCAGCTCCACAAAGAACGTCAGGGCTGTCAAAGGTGTGGACAGAGAGGCGCTGCCTACGTGCCCATCAGGGAAGGGATGTTTGTATCCTCGGGATGCCAGGAGGCATGAACCTGGCAGGAGGCACCTTTGCCTTACTTTATCCGTTGCCCTCATAAACTGCAGCCAGGTACAAATAATTTCTCAGTCACAGCTCATCAGCTCAAGCAGCAAATTTGGCCTGAAAGGGGAAGTCAGGGAGCCACCTCAGAAGTGTTCTTTCAGGCTAAGTTTCTTGTGTCAGTTTGATTGTGGACCTTGCCCCAGGAAAACTGTGCTCTCTTCTGAGGAAGAAAGTCATTTTATTTATTTTTATTTATTTATTATTATTTTTTTTAGATTCTAATTTCTTTTTATTTTTTATTTTATTTTTTTATTTTTTTTTCATTTATTTTTATTAGTTGGAGGCTAATTACTTTACAATATTGTAGTGGTTTTTGTCATACATTGACATAAGTCATTTTAGACACAGCCTCAAACCCCTGGATGAGGATGAGATGGTTTGGATGGCATCATCGATTCAGTGGCATGAGTTTGAGCAAACTCTCAGAGATGGTGAAGGACAAGGAAGCCTGATGTACTGCAGTTCATGGGGTCACAAAGAGTCGGACATAACTGAGCGACTAAACAATAATAACCAATCCCCGGGGCTCAAATCCTGGAGACCTGGCTGTGGAAGGGAGTGGAGAAGTCGGAGCTTCTCTAGCTGGCTTGCCTCACATAACAGATGATGGGAAAGAGGTCTTCATCCAAAGCCCCACCCTCTACCACAGTCCCATGACAATACCCATCGGCTGGAAAATCCAGAATTCAGCTCTATCCCCTGAACCTTTCTTTAAGTGCAGGCAAGGCCCAGCTACTGATTTCCAGTGTGGACTTAAAAATATTCACAACCTAATAGTTGAGAATTATGTTTTAAGATTCAGTGAGAACTTTTTAGGACCTCAAGCCACAGAAATAGCATCGCAGGTAACCCTAAGAGAACTGCTCCAAGGAGGAGCCTAGCGGAGAAGCCAGGTTTTATAGAAATTTTGTAACAAAAGGCAGGTATTCTGAACATCAAAAATTATTGTAAATGAAAGAAAATCAAGTACTCCACTTTAAGGAATTTAGTGCTTTTCTATATCTAGGGGAAGAAGCAAGAGTTGGGGCTCACTGAAATTATTCATTTGTCATCTACCTCAGCTATCTGGGGCCAGGATCTTGAGTTTTTTCAATCTTCTGAATTTCCTCAGGACTCACTGTGGGGAATGGTTGTAGTCTGATGGCTGCAGGATGGCAGATATTCTTTCCTTCCTGAACTCTCTAAGGGCTCACCAATTCACCATCCCTGGTGGCTGCAATTTCTGATGCCTGTGACATCCTTTGTTTATTGACAAGGCAGGAAATATTCTACTACTCACCATGCACTGTCACACATGTGCACCCATTTTGTCCTCAAAACAGCTGAAACAGAGCAGGACCCTGTGGGGCTCCTGGGCACAGAAGCTTCTCTGACTCCCATTTGTTGCAGGAAACAGACTCCAGCCTCAGGACCTTCCTTGAGTTCCAAAGGGCACAAAAGAATAGTTGCTAATCCAGGAATCAATGAAATACAGACAAGAAAAGGGAGGGACAGTCAAGAAACAATAGTGAAGTCTGGGGGCAATGACTTGGTTCCCTTCAAGGGATACACATAACATTGTTTTTAAGCTTTCTTTTTTTTTTTTAAGGATTCTAATTATTTATTTATTTATATTGTTGGCTGCTCTGGGTCTTCTTTGCTTTGTCCAGGCTTTCTCTAGTTACAGTGAGTTTCATTGCCCGGACTTCTCATTGTGGTGGCTACTGTTGTTGCAGAGCACAGGCTCTAGAGGCTTGAGTTTTGGTCATTGCAGCTTCCAGGGTCCAGATCTTGGGCTCAATAGTTGTGGTGCATAGGCCTTAGTTGCCCTGCAGCACGTGGGATCTTCCCAAAACCTATGTCCCCTGCTCTGGCAGGTGGATGCCTATCAACCGGACCACCAAGGAAGTCCCTGTCCTTAAGCTTTTCAGAGAATTAAAACTCAGCAAAAGGAAGATGCCAGCATTCTTCATACCAGAGAAGCTTATCAAGAAAATCACCTGAGACCAGACTAGGGGAGCACAGAGATAATTCACTTATTGGCTCAGATGGTAAAGAATCCGCCTGCAATGCAGGAGACCTGGGTTCCATCCCTGGGTTGGGAAGATCCCCTGGAGGAAGGCATGGCAGCCCACTCCAGTATTCTTGCCTGGAGAATCTCCATGGACAGGGGAGCCTAGTGGTCTACAGTCCTTGGGGTTGCAAAGAGTTGGACACAACTAAATGACTAAATGCAATCTTACCAGCACTGCACCCTTGAACCACTGCTATAAATTGCCAAATCAAATCCTCCCAGATGGGTACACAGTTTTGGGGGGTAGGAGCCCACTGTGTCCCCCTTTCTCTGGCAATGCAATAGTGCTATTATTTTCTACTTCACCCAACACTTTTTCTCCAAAATTTGTCTAGTGCAGAGGCTAGGAGGAATATGTTCCAGTAGTTTGTTTGAAAAGAGCAGCCTGAGGTCTAGGGAATAGTCGTCATTTCACTAACATCCTTCTATTAACTCATTCTGCAGCTTGATTCTGTTCAGATCTTGATGAAGTAGGCATGCCCTCTATACATCAACAGTCCCCCATATGACTGTGGGCTTTCCAGAGGAAGCAGGACTGCCCTGCTGTCTCAGCCTGAGTGGATCCCCAGCTTAGCTCAACTGGATTAGTCTACCTTCAGCCAACTGTAGATCCATGAGACTGACTGCTTATCATATATGACAAGAGAATAATGATGATGATGATGATATGCATTCAAAGTGTGAACTCTGCTTAACTCACGATTCAAGCAAACCAACTATAAGGATACGTATTTTTGAGACAAGGGAGAAAACTGAACATGGATTTGATACTGTATGAACTAGCTATTTGATGATCTTAAGGAATTCTTATCAATTAAAGTGCCATCTATGGCATGAGTGTGTATATGTGTGTGTATGTGTGTGTGTGTGGTGCCCTTACTTGTAAGGAAATTGCACTGATGAAATACTTCAGGTAAAAATTGGAAGAAAATAAAATGAGAGGAGGATGAATTAAACAAGACTAATAAATTGTCCAAAGTTGGGCAAAGGACACATGGGTGTTTTTGCATGTTTAGAAATTTTCATGATTTAAAAAAGATAATAGCAGAATTATCTCAGAGAAGTGGCAAGTTAAATGGTGTTTTCTTCTTTGTGCTTCTTAGAATTTCCAAATTTTACATAGAATTATGCATACCATTATATTTAAAAAGTCTTTTTTTCCCATAATTTGCATTTTCTAAGCTCATGCTGAGTTGCTTAGCTTTCTCTCATCAATTTGTATGAAAAGCCCTCTAAAATATTTCACATACCTTCCTGATTTCCTTGAAATATATAATGAAGTATATAAGTTAAACTTTTCTTTGCAATCACAAGAGATTACAGGAACTCACTGATTCCCCCTCCTGCCTCCTTCCACACCCTCTGCAACAAGACTTTGCAATGCTTCCCATCATGAGTTAGGGTCTGTTTCCCATTTCCTTGAACTTGAATTGGTCTGTGACTTACCATTAGAATGTAGCAGAAGTGACTACATGCCAGTCCTTAGCCTAGATTTTAGGAGTCTTTGTGGGCTTTCTTGCTCTCTCAGACCCCTATCAGTTATCAGAAAAACAAGCCTAACTAGGCTGCTCAAGTTTGAGGAACTACATGTAGTAGAGACATGGGTTAAGCTGAGACCACCTGGAACAGTCAGCCTGTGGTCTACCTACCAGTTGACCAAAGATTTACGGTCAAGCACAAATGACAGAAACCAGCCCAACCCAATGCTCAGACCCTCCCAGGACCCATAGACTCCTGAAAAACACTCACTTCTTATTATTGCATGCCTCACTTCTTATTATTGCATGCCTCTGGGAGTCTGTGGCTATCTGTTAGTTACAATTTTTGGCAATAGATAGCTGATAAGGGTCTCTAAACCATGGCACTAGATGAAATGAAGTGATAACCTTTGAGTAGTGGATGAATATTTGTCTCTGCCCTGAAATGACCCCAGTGTCAAGTGCTTCAGTGTTTGTTTATTTTAAGAAATATTTGGCAAGATTTTACTATGACTAAGGCACACTAAGGTGTGAGGCATTGCTGAGTAGGTTCAGATTTACATGATCAATTTCAGGGACCCACGATTATTTAGAGTGACTTACTCATTTTGTCCCTTTCCCCAGTGTGAACTCTTAGGTCTTAGAGGGGATGCACAAGGGAATTTGCACAGGTGCTCACTTCTGGGAGAAACATACACCTAGTTTAAGGCTGTTGGACTCTATTCCAAGGACATTTTTCTCACAGACAGAGCAATCCCTTATTGCATTAAATCCATTAATGATGCTGAGGATCCACCTTCTTTCCAACAAACCCCTAGAGTTCCAGGCAGGGACTATCTCATGCAATTAAGGAGATACAATCAAACAAGATACTTACTACAGATTTTTTTTTCTTGCACACCCAGACATAATGAATTAAAAACTCTGAACAATAGAAAAACGTGTAGCTATCTATAAATCTAGTCTAGAGAAATAAAGTACAAGCTATACAATTTAATCCTAAGTGCCTTTTTATTAATGAAATGAAGCACACTAAAATATTCATGTACATTAAATTTCTTATAATTAAAATACTGGCTTTTTTTTTAATGTTCAAAAGAAGTAACTAGAGCTGTGATGTGTATTCAAAATGACTATATTCTCATTCCTGGCTTACAATAGATCACTAATTTGAGTCCATTATAATTTTTGAAAGTATGTATAGGTAAAGTTTTCCTAAGTTGAGTTCAGTTCAGTGGGGTAAGCATTTTTAGTCCCTATTCTATGCTAAGGAACACCAAGCTGAAGCAGACATTGTATAACTACCAAAATGCTATGTGGATGTTCTTATAATGAAGTATTGCCATCCTATTAACGACAGTAACCCCAAGAATCAATATGGGTCCATGAAAGAAGACTTAGCCCTGTGTGGGAAAGACAGTTGTTTTAGGGGCTAGGCAAAAGGTCCAGAGTAGAGAGAGTATTTGGCTGGGTTCAGTCTTCAAAGATGAGCAAGAGTTAGACCAAGGAAGGGAAAGGGTGAAGCCCGATCTTGATAAGAAAGTTTGATTTCCATCTCACAAATGAGCACAATGCAGGCAGGAGTAGGAATAGGTTTGTAAATTTACGGCACAAGGAGAAGAGCTTGGGATCTGATGCAAAGCTGCCTGATTCTGTGACCTTCTGCTACAGCTGCTGTCTTTATTCCAAGCCTCTCCCTCCTTGTTAGAGGCATAAGCAGTTTGAAGTTCTTGAAAACTTACTCTGTGTTCACAAGGAAAAGCATCTTTCCAGGTCAACAACAATGTGGGTTGAAGAATGAAGTGGCTGATTACTTTGGTCTAAAGTCAAACATGGTTCTCAAACACACGTGATGCATTCCACATAGGCAGGTTTGCAAGATGAACTACTCCCCACAGGACATAATCCCATTCGGTAGAGTCTAGCTAAAGCAATATCTCAACCATAGAGCTGTCCATCTGAAGATAGCTTTTGGCTTGGAAGAATCCTACCAAAGTTATGTGTATAATCAACCATATTTGCTTAACAACAACTGCCTACTAAAGTCATCCTAACTCGTATAGTTCCTTCCAGCCTCCTCAACATCATCTTCCACTCCTGGTTGCTCATTTTCTAAGCTCCCCCTAGACTATTTTTGTTATTTCTTCCAACATGTCCATCTCTTGGCTGCACTAGAGTGTTTTCACTTGCTGCCCCTCTGCCCGGCATCCAGTCCCACCTTCTTCTCACACTCTCTGTGGATGTCTGGCTCTTTCTCAACAGATGGGTTTCTGCTTAAACAGTACCTCCTTGATCAAGTCTTTCCTGGCCACTCAACCTCAACTTCCCATGAGCACCATCAATCTCTATCACATGCTCCAAGTTCTCTTAGTTGTGAACTTCCTGGTTTTTCTAGGATTAATGACTTGTGTTTGTTGATTTTCTATCTCTTGGGCACATGAAAGTGTGAGCTTTGACTTATTTTTACTGTTTCTTTAGGACCTAAAACAGTCCCTGGTATATTCTAAGCCTTTAATAAATATTGGCTGGATGAAAGGACTGAAGAAACACAATTCCCATCCATGGTTCACTGGGGAGGAAAATCTTATCTGACTCTTTTTCTAAATGGAAAACTGGGTAGGGGCTATTTCCTATTATCATTAACACATACTTGGACTTAGCTGTTGAACTTGGTTTGTAATCAAGTACTTAATAATGCCACCTTGTACCTTCGTACGAGAGTACCCTTGTACCTCCCCCTTCTCAACAGTCTGCATTTTGTTGCTGGAGGTTAATTTATTATTTACCTTTAGAATAAATGCTCATTCCAAACATGGTCTCCACATTTGGGATTCACATCCTTTCTTTGACCCAGTATCTGTATATAAGTATTCATATTGGTGCTTTAAGCTTTGTATATCACTTTAAATGTCATCAGTATGGTCCAATTGATTTTCTTCTCTGTTTCAGTGATGTCTTATTTTTTATCCCCATGCACAGGTAAGAACACTAAGCTTCACTGAGATTAACTTACTGGTTTTTTTTTTAAACAAACAAGTTATGCCAGGAGCAGAATGGAAGCTGTGTCTGCAGGTCTTGTCAGGGTTTGCTTCTTAAGCCCTCAACCCCAGTGGGCACAGGGATGAACAAGAAGGGATTGAATTGTCGTCTTCAAGGAGCTTACAGTCACAACCTGCTTTGATGTGTTACAAGCTGAGCAGCGCGCCTGTCATGGTCTACAAATCCAGTAAATATTTAATAAATGACCAAAAAGGAAGTAATAAAATGAATCTCTCAATTGGCAACATAAGGGAACATAATTACATAAGTAATTAAAAAGTCTTCAGTCAAGAACAATAGGTGATATGGTGGATTTACACACTTGGATGGAGGTAATCCTAAGGAGGTTGAAGTAGGATGAATTTATTATGGAATTGTGGGCATATGTGTAGTTGAACTTTAAAAAATATTGGGCTTGCTATTTAGGCAATCTCTGCTCTGCTCCTTTGCAAATATCTCTGGCAACTTAGTGTGGCTGCACTAAAAAGACACGGGAGAAGAGAACCCCATCCTCTTCACATACTGTGTGTTTTCAGTAGGTCACTCCAGAGGTCCTGTCCCTCTCTCTTCTCAGAGAGATAAAAGGGCCTCATTACCCTTGCATCATTCTCAAATTTAAGATATAGGAAAAGACAGAAACAGTGATGAGAGGCAGAGGACACAACTATCCAAGCTGTGGGGAAAGAATGATGCAGGTATGACATGTATAAAACTAACAGGCCCTTCTGGAAAATCCACACAGATTCCATTTCTATGTGATAGGCAAGGGCCAGGCCATTTTTTTCTCATTGAATGAATAAGTGAGCATCTTTGGAATAAATTATAGGTTTTCTGAACCTGAATGAGTCACTATAACAGCTTGCCAAAAAATGAAAACAAACAAGAAAGCCACAATGGATTGGGTATCGTAAATGGTAATGATAGTTTAGTTTCTAAGTCATGTCCCACTCTTTGCAACACCATGGACTGTAGCCCACCAGGCTCCTCTGTCCATGGGATTTCCCAGGTAAGATTGCTGGAGTGGGTTGCTGTTTCCTTCTCCAGGGGATCTTTCCTTCCCAGGGATTGAACCCAGGTGTCTGGCATTGCAGGCAGAGTCTTTACTGACTGAGGCACCAGGGAAGCCCCTGGTAAATGGTGAAGTGGACTGATAAAGGAACTGGTTTGCAATTAATATTCATTTCCTATTCTTTTTAGATTTTAGAAAGCCCAAAGAAAATATTTATGTCTACTCTGTGAAAAGATGCACCTCTCTTTAGTTGATGAAACTTTACCAAACAAACCGGTCCAGACCATGCTGGCTTACAAGATCTGCTCTCGGAGGAACTCGGTGGACTCCCCTGGGCCAGTTAATTCAACATCTGGTGGAAGTACCAAACGCACACTCCATCTGATCTTATTCACAAGTTGCAAGACATCCTATAAAAACCCTTTTAACATATATTATTGAAAATCTCTATTATAGCCCTCCAACTTAGTGAATTTGATTAAATCTCCATGACAGAAAATAAGCCATTGTAACATATGCACTCATTTTGCAAAGGTCCTATTATAGCGTAGGCATGCTAGCCTTATTATGTTAAAAATGAATGGTCCTGGGAAAATAATTTAGTGAGAGATGAACTTAGGAGAACTAAAGGCATCTAGTACTGAACAAATTACCAAGTGAAATTGCTTTGCTATGAAACTTTGGGCTCATTGTCAGAGATGTTTAGTCTGCTCAGAATGTTTGATCTGGGAGAATGCTTGTGTTCAGAAAGAAATTCAATTTCCACGGTGGGGGCTGGAGAGCCTCCACCATGCTACCGCGACTTGACTCTGCCAGACGCTGGATCTGGGTCCCGGGGAACAGAGATTCCAGGCACACATCTCCAAAGTCCTGGCTCCAAGTCCTGGTCCCAGGCAAGCACAGTGATGTCTCCACCCATTTACCCTGGTGAATTGGAAGGAATATTTGCATCATAGCAAACTAACTCTCACAGGCACCCTTACTCTGAACAGGAGGTATCCCTGAAAGTTGGGCACGGGATGTAGCCTTCCAACACCATGTCCAGCCTGGGCCATGAGGAAACAACAACTCCAGGATCAGCTGCATGCACAGATCAAGTAATGGGATGATAAACTATTTCTCTGGTGGGTGCACACTTTCAAAAGTTTTCATATCACTTAAACAGAGGAAATGCTGGTTCTTAATGGGAAAGAAACAGATGGACTCATAGAATTCTTCATTAATTCTGGGGGACCTGAGAGGTCATCTATGACCTACACATGCTTCTAGATGGAGAAGCAAGTCTGGGACAGGTAAGAAGAAGAGTTAAAGAAAGAATGAGATCCTTGACTGGAACTCGAGCCTCCCGATATCACAGTTCAGTCTCTTTATGCTTAACTCTCTGGGCCCTGATGAAGGACATTGCACACCCGAGATTTCATGTGACTTCTTTGGTTTTCACTCCCAGGAGGCAGCCAGACCAGGGATTGTTTCCTCTAGTTTACAAATGGAAGAAAAGAGGCTGGCGGGGGTCCACAGGCAGCACAGCAAGGTGTGAATATTAAATCTTCTGACTCCATGTCTCGGGGTTTATCCCTATACAAACTCTCTGAATATAAACATTTATAACCACACAGATCAGGCCAGCTGATGTGAATTTCAGATTATCCATGTGGCTCATTGTACCTAAATAAAGTGAACGAGTGAATGAATGTTAGTTGCTCAGTCATGTCTGACTCTTTGTGAACCCACAGACTGTATTCCACCAGGCCCTTTTGTCCATGAAATTCTCCAGGTAGGAATACTGGAGTGGGTAGCCATTCACTTCTCCAGGGGATCTTCCTGACCTAGGGATCGGCCTGGAATCTGCATTGAAGGCAGAGCCTTTATCGTCTGAGTCACCAAGGAAGTTCACAAAATAAGGTGAAGCTACCTCCAGTAGATGTGTCATGCTTTCTTTCAATTTGTGGTATGCAATGATACTGAAAAGGTCAACCAAAGACCAAAGGGTCTTGACTAGTGGAAAGGTCCAGATGGTGATGTCAGTCTCCAGGCTGGGATGCATCCTTGAACATTTTTGGGAAGTGATGTGGCTTCATCTGAATTATGGTTTAAGATGATAACTGGTGGAATTAACTAGTACACTTCGGGAGACATCCAGAAAGGCTTATCTCAGCCAAGAGGAAAGCATGAGAAGCTTCCTGCTTCATTGTGGTTACTTAAAGGTTGAGAAACTGTAGCTTTCGAATTGCCTAGACACTTGAGGTAGCCACAAGGCAACCCACACCTTACCCTCCAACATGTCCTCCAAAATTTGGCTCAGAACACCTTCGAGGCCTTTCTGAATGACCATGAGGCTGTAGGTGGGGCTGTCACAGCACCTGAAGCCTGGCCCCATCATAACGCATGTGCCGCCTTGCTCTGCCACACTGTCCATCTCTCAGATGTGCCCTGGGAGCCTTGAAGCAGCTCCAAGTCTTATTCATGGCTCTTCTCAGTGCCTGGACCCAGTGCCTGGCACTCAGGGCTGAGACCCAGGCCTCCACACGTGTTGGTTGAGTGGAAGGAAGGAAACAGCCTGCATTACCATTTCGGCCTCCATAAATATTGACAGAGTCACTCTCCCTACTTGCAGTCTGGTCTCACTGCGTCTGCTGCTGCATAAATGTGTGTTAGGCTGGCAAATCTCCTCTTGCTGCTATTGTGCACAGTGGGTGTGCGTGTGTTTCCCTCTTTCGCTATATAAAAACAAGTGTCTCCATAAATCTCCATACTGATCGAGTGCATTAAAAAACAAAAAAACAAGACAAAAAAAAGCACTACTCAACTCCTGTCCAAATTCTGAAGGGAGTATTTGCAAAAGAATCATCATAGTGTAGAAGGAATTTGAAACACAAGCCAGGTTAACCCCTGTTTTTTACAGATGAAGGAGTAAGGGCCATGTAAGGGCAGGGTCTTGTGGACACTCCTTTTCCTAATTAAAGTGGACCCTTTACTTCCACTCTGGTATCCTTCTCCCAGTCCATTATTCACACTCCAGGAGCTCTCAACTTAATTGATTTAATTTGTCACTGAGATGTCATACTTAGGTTAGGACCAAAAACTGAAGCTGGCTATGTCCGCAGCAAGGAAGAATAATTAGCATATTCACCTGTTGTGCTGACTTTTATCCTTCTAATCACAGGACCAATTATTGTTTTAAGTAAAGCTGTAAAGTGGAAAGACAGATACAGAGCTATGAAAAAAAAAAAATCCCTGAATCTAATAAGGTATTGGGTTGGTCAAAAAGTTTGCTTGAGTTTTCTATTAGGATGGCGTGGGAAAACCTGAACAAACTTTTTGGTCAACCCAAGAGAACTTCTGCCTTTTCTTGGAAGCCTTCTGGACTGAATGAACAGTTCAGTTTATTTATTATTCTACAGTTTAACTTTTCTTTCTCTTTGCCCTTTCCTGACACTGTGGTTATTGAGGAAACAAAAAGGCATAGAATGGGTCTTTTATAGAGTTACCACATTATTAACCATAAAATTTTATTTTTCCTACTAGAATATTAACAGGATTCCCAGGTGACTAGGTGGTAAAAAATCTGTCTGCTAATACAGGAGACACAGGAGATGCGGATTCAGTCCCTGGACCAGAAAGATCCCCTGGAGGAGGAAATGGTAACCTGCTCCAGTATCCTTGCCTGGAAAATCCTGTGGACAGGGGAGCCTGACAGGCTGCAGTCCATAGAGTCACAAAGAGTCAGACATGACTGAGCAACTGAGCGCGTGCACATACACACACACACACACACACACACACACACGAATATTAACACCTTGTACCTGGTTGGATTGTATTCCCCCCAAGGATATGTATAACCTTAAGCCTGGTACCTGTGAATGTAACCTAATTTATAAATAGGATTTATAAATTTATAAATAGATGTAAATAATTATCCTGAGATCAAATGATCTTGAATTTAGACTGAGTTCTAAATCCAATGACGGACACTTACTGAGACAAGAGAGACAAATGTAAGGTGCAGAGTCACAGAGAAGGCCATACGAAGATGAAGGCAGAGATGGGAGAGGTGCAACTTCAAACCAAGGAATTCCAAGGATGGCTGACAGCCACCAGAAGCCAGAAGGGTGCTGGCAGGCCACGGCCCTCTGCTAGCTTCTGGAAGATTCACATGTTCCTTGGCTTGTATGTGGCATTGCCTTTGTTTAACACTGTCATCTCTCTATGTGTGTCTACCTCTGTGTCCAAATGTCTCCCTTTTATAAGGACAGAGTCATATTGGATTAGATCCTACCCTAATGACTTCATTTTAACTTGCATCTGGAAAAATCCTATTTTCAAAAAAAGTCACATTTGCAGGTACTAGATGGACTGAGAATACGGGTCTTCCTAGGAGGCTCTAGCGGTAAAGAATGTGCCTGAAAATGCAGCAGACTTAAGAGACTGGGGTTCAATCCCTGGGCTGGGAAGGTCTCCTGGCGGAGGGCATGGCAAGCCACTTTAGTATTCATGCCTGGAGAATCCGACGGACAGAGGAGCCTGGTGGGTTACTGTCCAGGGGGTCACAAAGAGTCAGACACAACTTTAAAGAAGCGACTTTACACTCATGCTCACAGGACTGAGCATATGCACATCTTTTGCTGGGTGCACAATTCAATCTGTAACAAAAGAGACACAGTAACATCTCCTCTAGGGCCTTCAGAAGGAAACAACATTTTTTTTATACCTTAAAATCAAAGTTCTGGCCCCTAGAACCAGGAGAGACTACAGTTCTGTTGCTTTAAGGTACCTGGGTTGTGAGTAGCTTACAACAGCCCTAGGAAAGGAACAGATGCCTCATCAAGGCCATGCCCTGTCATTCTTTACTTTTCTTCCTGTTTTCCTTTTGCTACATAGTTTTTACCGCTTTACCTGGCAGCATTCCATCTAGGAATTGCTTGTATTTCATTTTAATGCAAGTTATACAGAAATGTATATTTCATTTTTGTTATATAATAGTTACTCATGGCTATTGTGGAGGCAAACTGAGCAAGTGGTATCTTTAATAATATATATGTAAATAGAAACACAATTGCTCTTCTCTAGCAAGGATACACTGGCATAGCTTAGTGTCCCTAAGTCACTGTTTTGGGCTGACATCTTTTTTGTTCTCTTGACTTCCTCTTCTTGGCTACTAGACAGCTGTAGAATAACACTTGTCAGATCTACATGCCTTGCATTCAAAGTCAGGAACATAAGTTGACATAGACATGGGGTTTTTCCTCATGCAGCTTTTTCAGATCAGGACAGAAATATCTTTCCCAACCTCCACTCCCTAGATCCCTACGTAGATCTCATTGGGGAGAATTCAGTTTGAGGACCACCTCTAACTACAAGAAAACCCCTGACTTTTGAAGTCTGTGCACTGGAGGATAGATAAGGGAGGAGAGAGTAAGCAATCAGCCAACAACCCTTGCTACAGCATGCTGTTCCAGGCTCTGGGTGCTTTTATGGGCATCGGTCTGTAGATAAGCGATCCTCAAAATGTAGCCTACAGAAGCATTTCCAAGAAAGTTTGTTAAAATACAGATTCCTGGGACCCACCCAGGATGACAGGCTACCCAGGGATATTGAGGCTGCTGATCCATGAACTGAACTTCAAGTACCACTGACCCAGTAACCCTTTTGGTATTATTGACATCATTGTTTCTTAAGGATTGTAAGAAAATGAGAAGTGGTCAAGAGGGCTATTCTTTTTAATGCTCTTCTTACTACTACCATTCAAACTATCTTGAATGTAAACAGAGAGAGCAAGGGGACAGGTGTCCTTTAGTTAGCAACAACTTTATCCATTGACCTAGAGTTGCCAGATGTTGGCCTAAGATTTTGGAGAACTCACTCTTGTGTTCTGCTATGACACATTCATTTGACCTTGGCTTAGTCACTGCGCCCGTGTGGGTCTAGCTCTTTATCAGTGAAGTGGGAGTGCTAAACTGTATTTATTATGACTTCCTTTCCTTCTCTCACTTCTGTGAATCATTATTTTGTTCACTTAGACAAAGTCACTTACCTTTAAAAGATACTTTTGAGCATCTACCCAGGGTCAAGTCTTGTGTTGGGAGCACCCAGTTTCTCTGTATTTGCACTTTGAATGGGATGTTTGATTTCATTTTGCAGATGCAAGAATCAGTGTTAAATGAAGAGTCTATGTGTGTTCAATGGCAGAATAATTATTGAATAAAATCACATGGACAATGAACACTCCTTTTGCCTTGAAAGCTGATTAGATCACCCTTCAACTTGATGTACCTTGAAGGGCCTGAATGGAAGGACTCAGTGTTCCTGAACTCGGATGCAAGAAAAGACTTGCTTCCCTTGCTCAGAGGATATGTTTGTTGTCTTTTGCAAATCAAAGTATGAATTGTTTAATGGATTTGGCTTTGCAATTTTATCATCTTAAAAAAAGAGAAAGAGAAGCAGTAAGAAAGAGGATCACAAATCCATTTAGTTTGGGAGCCGTCCATTGACTGTCTCCCAAGTAGACACCAGTCATTTCAGCTCTTAGCTCATCAGTCAAGTCTGATCTCAACTCCAACCAGAATGAACAAGCTCTTCTCCAATGGACTTTTGTCCATCCTCGCAACTCCAGGTAGGAAGATGATCTGGGTCAATAGAGAAGGAAGCCGACTTGCCATGGACTCCCAGTCTGGTGCCTCATGCCAATTTTCCACATTCCAAAAGAATTAAATAATTATGGGGGTGGAGGCAGGACTGTCACAAACAATTTTGGATGCATCCAACATTAGAAAACAGAGGTCTCTTAATAATATCAGATCAGCCTGCCGGAGGCTCTTTCCAAACCAAGCTGCTGGCCAGCAGGATTGGGGGCACAGACACCAACTTCAGCTGCTCCGTCAGGCACTTGCTGGCTGCTGTTAAAGTTGGAAGGGAGTCATCCTGGGAATCTTCGTGTTGCTGTTGATCCAAGGACCATCCTTTCTTTCATTCTCTTTCATCAAGCACTTGCATGCTTGCACTTGACCACAGATTAATGAGACTGTTTGCATGAGCCAAGTCGGAAAGCCAGAGGGAGAGACACAGCCTGCGGACACCACTGGGATGTAAGTTCTTCTGGGTCCAGCTTTGAGAATAAACCTGTGCCTTGCAGGACAGCCAATTTCTCATGTGTATGCTGAGTCTTAAGATGGGCAGCTGCCTCACCATGACCAGTGGTCCTACAGCCCTCGAAGCCCTTCCTGAAATAGGAAATTTGGTTTCTCATTCCAGATACACTGCTTTCATATTTTTATAACTTCTGAGTAGAAGACTCTGCAAACACTATCATAATTTTAGATCTGATTTTTTTTTCCCTTTGGGTTGGCAAAACTAATGGAAACACCTTTAGTTACCTACTTTTGGAAGCACATTTTAAAATGCATTTATTTATTTTTCTATTATGAGACTGATTGTCTCCTGATACTGCCCTGAGTGGTCAAAATTATAGCTGTGTCTGTGACTGGAGATAATAAAGCAAGATGAACTATCAACATAACAATCACTAATACCACTGCTATGCCTACTACCACTATTGTTGTTTAGTCATTAAGTCATGTCCAACTCTTTGCAACCCCATTGACTGCAGTACACCAGGCTTCACTGTCCTTCCCTATCCTTCCCTGCCCTTCACTATCTCCCAGAGTTTGCTCAAACTCATGTACTTGAGTCAGTGAAGCCATCCAACCGTCTCATCCTCTGTCATCCCCTTCTCCTCCTGCCCTCAGTCTTTCCCTGCATAAGGGTCTTTTCTAATGAATCAGCTGTTCCCATCAGGTGGCCAAAGTATTGGAGCTTCAACTTCAATATCAGTCTTTCCAGTGATTATTAACAGTCTATTTCCTTTAGGATTGTCTGGTTTAGTCTCCTTGCAGTCCAAGGGACTCTCAGGACTTTTCTTCAGCACCACAATTCAAAACCATCAGTTCTTTGATTCTCAGCCTTCTTTACGGTCCAACTCTCACATCCATATATGATAACAGGAAAAACCATAGCTTTGACTACAGGCAGCTTTGTAGCAAAGTGATGTCTCTGCTTTTTAATATAGTGTCTAGGTTTGTCATGGCCACAGTCCATAGGGTCACAAAGAGTCAGACACGATAACCAACTAAGCATGAGCACACACTAGGTTTGTCATAGCTTTTCTTCCAAGGAGCAAGCGTCTTTTAATTTCTTGGCTGCAGTCACCATCTGCAGTGATTCTGGAGCCCAAGAAAATGAAATCTTTCATTGTTTCCACTTTTTCTTCATCTATTTGCCATGAAGTGATGGGACTGGGTGCCACTATCTTAGTTTTTTCAGTGTTGAATTTTAAGCCAGCTTTTTCACTCTCCTCTTTCATGCTCAAGAAGCTCTTAAGTTTCTCTCCACCTTCTACCATTAGAGTGGTATCATTTGAATATCTGAGGTTGTTGATATTTCTCCCAGCAATCGTGGTTCCAACCTGTGATTCATACAACCTGACATGTCACATGATGTACTCTGCATATAAGTTAAATAAACAGGATGGGAATATGAAGCCTTTATGTACTCCTTTCCCAATTTGGAACCAGTTCATTGTTTCATGTCCAGTACTAACTGTGATTCTTGTCCTGCACACAGGTTTCTCAGGAAGCAGGTAAGGTGGTTTGGTATTCCCATCTGTTTAAGAATTTTCCACACTTTGCTGTGATCCACACAGTTAAAGGCTTTAACATGGTCAATGAAACAGAATCAGATGTTTTTCTGAAATTCCCTTGCATTTTCTGTGATCCAATGGATGCTAGAATTTGATTTCTGCTTCCTCCGCCTTTTCTAAATCTAGCTTGTACATCTAGAAGTTTTCACTTCACATATTATTGAAGCCTAGCTTGAAGTATTTTGAACATTATTTTGCTAGCATGTGAAATGAGCACAATGGTACAGTAGTTTGAACATTCTTTGGCACTGCCTTTCTTTGGGATTGGAATGAAAACTAACCTTTGCTAGTCCTGTGGCCACTGCTGAGTTTTCCAAATTTGCAGGCATATTGAGTGCAGCACTATAACAGCATCATCTTTTAGGATTTGAAATAGCTCAGCTAGAATTCCATCACCTCCACTAGCTTTGTTCGTGGCAATGCTTCCTAAGGCCCACTTGAATTTATACTCCAGGATGTCTGGCTGTAGGTGAGTGATCACACCATTGTGGTTATCTGGGTAATTAAAACTTTTAAAGTATAATCCTCCTGTGTATTCTTGCCACCTCTTCTTACTACTTCTTTATTACTTCTTACTAATGCTATTTTTTATTAGTTTTTTTTTGATGTGGACCATTTTTAAGTCTTTATTGAATTTGTAACAATGTGACTGCTGTTTTTGTTTTATGTTTTGATGTTTTGGTGGTGAGGCATGTGGAAACTTAGCTCCTAGACCAAGGTTCAATCTTCCACGTGTGTTGGAAGGTGAAGTCTTAACCGCTGGGCCACTGGGGAAGTCCTAGCCTTTAATCTGTTATTGTTCTTTACGTTACTCTCATTACTACTACTGTGATAACTCCTGCTGCTGCTTCTACTGTCATTGCTGGTACTACCATTGCTGCTGTGGCTGCTACCATGGTGACAATGACGACGATTACCAGTTCTACCACATCCACTATCACAGCTACCCCGACTTCTACTACTACTATTATTACTGCAACTCCGTAATAAATACTTGGTACCCAGTGGCCTCAGGGGCTATTCAACATGGAGATGGAGGAACAGATTGAATCCTTGAGCTCATCTGTTCCTAGGTGGCTTTTGGGAGGAGCACCACATTTGTTGGATGGAGAAGCAAAGAAGAAAAGGAGATGCGGAGGGGGATGAGAGGGCAAGGCATCCCAGGTTAGGCAGACAGCATGAGCAAAGAGGCAGAGGAACCAAAGCTTGAGACGCTCTTATGTAGTTTCCAGGAGGTCAAAGCCAGGGGGCCCCCAAATCGAGACTCTCAAATGACGAGTGCACCTGGTCTTTCAGTAGAAGAGCTGGGCTCCTGGAATTTCACTGGCCTGCCTTTGCATGAATCTCCCTTCTTGGTTTCTATTCCTTTCCAAGTTAAGTATATACGCCATACAGTAGACTTACCACAGTACCTGGTCTATTGTATCTTCTGCAAATCTCTGATCAGCTTCCTTGGTTTAACCACTCAAATTCACCCTTTCCTCCTGGGATAGATATGTCTTCCACACACTGTTTCTCCAGAAATGGTACTGGGAACACAAGACACTGATACTCATCCACCCTTATCCTGAAACCTGGGCCTGGACTCTGAGGAGGGACTGTGGTAGGACACATCAGGTTAGGGGAAGCTTGTCATGGCTTTTACACACATTCCTCCTCCTGACTTAGGTTTTCAGTTTGTAGAGTGGAGATGATGATAATTTATTCAAAGTATATCATAGAGCAGCATGCAAGAATGTGGCTAATAGAAACTGTAAAGTTGGTGTTGCTATTAATGCTGTTGATTATCCACATCTCCATGGTCACTTTGTACACAATAAACATGTCATTTGGCACCTCCCCTGTGTAGACCTGGGCTTCCCTGGTTGCTCAGCAGTGAAGAATCTGCCTGCAATGCAGGAGACACAGGAGATGTGGGTTTAACACCTGGGTCTGAAAGATCCCCTAGGGAAGAAAATGGCAACCCACTCCAGTGTTTTTGCCTGGAAAATCCCAAGGACAGGGGAGCCTGGTGGGCTACTGTCCATGGGGTCACAAAAGAGTCAGACATGACTTAGCAACCAAACAATCACCACTATGTAGAATTCCAGCCTGCTTACCCCTCTGTTGGTGATGGCAAAGGTTGCAGTTTTCCCAGTCTCTGGAGTAGTGTTTTGCCAGCTCTCAGAGTTTTTGTATATCCTGAAGCAGTGGAGGCTGATTTTTCTCCAGGGTGAACTGTTTGGTTTTGTGCTTTAGGAGTAGCTACTTTCCCTTCTATAGTCAACCTGAAGCTTTGGGTCCCCCAAGGCCACTGATGGCTGCCTGGACAGGACAATGAGCAAGCAGAGTGGGAGGGAGATCCGGGTGTGTTGATAAAGGGGCTGGTCAACAAGCAGGCTTCCCTAGTAGCTCAGCTGGAAAAGAATCCACCTGCAATGCAGGAGACCCAATTTGATTCCTGGGTTGGGAAGATCCCCTGGAGAAGGGGTAGGCTACACACTCCCATATTCCTGGGCTTTCCTGGTGGTTCTGGCAGTAAAGAATTCACTTACAATGCGGGAGACCTGGCCTTGATCCCTAGGTTGGGAAGATCCCCTGGAGGAGGGCATGGTAACCCACTCCAGTATTCTTGCCTGGGAAATCCCCATGGACAGAGGAGCCTGGCTGGCTGTTGTCCATGGGGTTGCAAAGAGTTGGACCCCTGAGCGACTAAGCATGTGCGCGCACACACACACAGTGAGCAAGAGTGGAATGGAAACATCCTCTGACAGAGAGGTTCCAGATGGCTGGTTTCTGTTCCCCTGGCCTCTTTATTTTCACTCCTCAGACCTCAGTATGATTCAAAGTCCCGTGGGTTCTCTGGCTCACTTCTGACACATTCCAGGTTTGACTTTCTCGCAGTTTCTTCTTCTCTATCTTTCTGCATCAGAAGGTTGGGTGGGAAGACTGGAGGAGGAATCAAGCCTAGTGAAAGAGCACTAGTAGATGATGAAGGGATGATAGTGTGTCATTTTGTTCCCACCTCAAATTCTGTTTTGTATTCTGGGGAGTGGCAGAAGGAGGTTTGTGGTGTTTGTCATTTGCTATGAAAATACTATCACCCTATTTTCTCAGATACTGTGTTAGGCCTGATGAAGATGTCAACTTACCAATTAGCACAACAAAAATAATAAAAATAACAGTACACACATGGTACTTAAAAACATAAAGCTTTGTGAGAGTTTCCATGTACTTCACTCATTATTCAGTAGATGTTCTTTGAATGTTTTCTCTGCTGAAGCTTTAATAGGGGGGGCTAAGAAGTTCATAATCTAGTGTTAGAGATAAAAGAAAACAAACAAACAAACAAAACATGAAGTGGAAGGAAGTAAATGTCTATTACTTTCTCCAAAGAGCATGAGTGGTTGACTGGCTGGCAGCCCCTGCTATGGCATCACCACTAAGCTTGCAAGATGTAAACTCATCACTGCGAACACGAATGTCCCCTCCAGATGGCTAGTCCTTTGAGGCAGAGACTGTCCCACCTTACTCACCATACAGCGCAGTCCAGGACTGGACTTCTGCTGGCCATTTTTTCAGCCCCTTGGCTGAATATCCTATGCTTTGATCTGTCTCCCTTTCATGAAACTATCCTCACTTAACTTTCTGGCAGCACCATGCCCCAGTGCTCCTCCCGCACATGGGACACTTCTTCCCAATCTCCAGATGTGGTCAACCCTCTCACCACCTTAGGTCCTGATCTTTTGTTTCTCTCTAATCTCTCTCTAGATGGTCTCATTCTTTTTTGTGGCTTCAGATAGAGTGTATAAACCAATGGCCCCCAGACTTTAATGAGCTCTAGTCGTTTGACCTGGAGAAGGAAATGGCAACCCACTCCAGTATTCTTGCCTGGAGAATCACGTGGACAAAGAGGCCTGGTGGGCTGCTGTCCGTGGGGTCACACAGAGTCGGACATGACTGAAGCAACTTAGCATGCATGCATGCATTGGAGAAGGAAATGGTAACCCACTCCAGTGTTCTTGCCTGGAGAATCCCAGGGACAGGGGAGCCTGGTGGGCTGCCGTCTATGGGGTCACACAGAGTCAGACACGACTGAAGCGACTTAGTAGCAGCAGCAGCAGCAGCAGTCATTTGACCTCTCTGCTTGGGTATATGACAGGAACCTCAAAAACGTGTTGTTCAAAATCAGTCTGTTATAACCCAAACCTGTTTCCTTCCTAATCTTCCCTGGATCACTTCCCTACATCCTTTCCCCTGCCTGCTCTTCTTCACCCTCAGTGTCAGTGTCAGCAGTAGAAATCTTGTGCTGTTTCTTTTCTCAACCACCCACCCCAGTCCAACTCCTGATGGTTCAGAACCATACTCACATCCCTGATTCCCCCACCAACCCCCAACTCCAATGTCAGATACTGGCTGGTGGTCCAGGCTGCCATCACCTCTTGCAATACTTATTACACTAGTCTACCAACTCATTGCTTCCTGTCTGGCCCAGCAGAGAACCAGGGTGAAGTATTTTATATATATATATATTTATTTATTTACTCATTTGACTGCCTCAGGTCCTAGTTGCAGCACTTGAGATCATCACTGGGTCATGTGGGATCTTTTGCTGTGGCTCATGGGCTCATGAGTTGTAGCAGGTGAACTCAGTAGTTGCAGCATGTAAGCTTAGTTGCTCTAAGGCATAGGGGACTTTAGTTACCCCAACCAGGAACCAAACTGGTGTTCCCTACATTGCAAGGCGGATTCTTAACCTGGGACCACCTAGGGAAGTCCCAGGATGAAAATGTAAATCTGTCCATCCTTAAAAAATAAAAAAAGACAGCATCCCAACAGCTTCCCACTAAAGTAAAATTAAAATTCAAAGCTCTCATTGTGATACACAACGCAGAATATAGAAATTGGTCTCCACTTAAGTACTTCTCCCAATGTCATACTGTGCTAGTTATCTCTTTGTTTCCAAATGGTCTAGTCAACTGAACTGTTTCTAGCCTTGGCCCCTTTCCCCAGGCTGTAAAGTTCCCAATCCTCCTTCTGCAGGTCTCCTCTTAAAGAACACCTCCTCTGGGAGGCCTTCCTAGTCAAACAGCCTCTCCAGTAACTCTGTCAGATCACCCTGTCTTATATTTTCATTGAACTCCCTGCTTACTTATATGTGAATGTCTGGCCATCTAGAATGTAAGATTCTTGAGGGTGGTGGTAAGCTCTGTTGCTGATTCCATGGTACAACTCACATTATACTGGTGCTTAATAGGCTATAAATAAATATTTGTTGGCTGATAAGTACATCCTAAAAGTGCTCTATCCAAGGATGTGCTTGTCAGTAGCCTAGCATTACAGTATCATCCAGTATAGGGATTATATTTCTCTTCAAATTAAGTTTAAAAAATGCATTTGCTCAAGACTCATTTCTTAAAGAAATATTTTTTGGAGGTTAAGAAAGGAATTCTAATCTTCATCCTCTATTTAAATGCCAAGAGCATTGAATAAACCTACTTAGCCACCTAATATTAATCACTCTTATGAATTACTTATTTTTAATTAAGGGCTTGATTATTAAATGGTGAAATCTATTCATTGCCTGCAGAATATTTTACTTGCTGCTTTGACTTATCTGGGCCTGGCCAGGTAAGAAGGCTCTGAATCATGGGTGTCTGTAAGTCCCAGTTCCAAGCTATTTTTTTCTGATTTATTCTGTTGACCACCCTTTCTCAGATTCTGCTGTGCACACTGTTAATCTCCCTGAGAAGTCCCTGAAAATAGTGAGTAGATCTGAGATATTGGAAAGTCCCGTTTTCCCTTAGGATTTCCTAGATTTGTTTTGGGATGAAATGCATTCATCTCTATGTCCAGAGTCTTGCCAACACAAGAGGTATGATCATTTCTCTGACATCATGGGCACTATAATCTCAGACTCTACCCTATATGCAGCAAATCTGAAATGTTGATTTTAACAAGATCCCCAGGTGTCTCGTGTTCACATTAAAGTCTGAGAGGCAATACTTTAGGAGGCAAGGAGATCATCTTTTCTCATGTGACCTTCCCAAGAACCCTTTGCTGTCACTATTATCATCCCTATTCTAGAGATGGGAAAACAGATTCAGAAAGAAAATATGACTTGTTGTCTCTCATGTCCAATGAGCAGCAGACACAAGATGAGAAGAACCCACAAATCTGTCTTCCAGTCCTTCAATTGCAATGCAATGAGGGAATACTGGATCAGAATGAAACAGAGGGCAAGTATTGAATTTTTCAGACTTTAAAATAGAAGTTTCATCATGAATCAGGGTAAGGAACCATTCATATGGTAGAGACTTGGGAAAGGAGTAAATGAGACAATGGAAGTTAGACAGGAACTCTATCAAGTGAACAAATAACTAAATTCGGAGTTTTTGTTTCCTTAGCTCCATCCGTGCAGGGGTGCCATGGGCTGTGTCCCCCTCCATACAAACTCCTCTCCAGCACCTACTCCTGACATGGACCCATTCAGGCCTAGGACTGGCCCAGGGTCCTACTCTTAGAAGACCCAGCTATTGCACCATGCCTTGATAACACCACCAAAGCTGACCGCATCTTTTTAAATTGTCCTATAAAAAGTAAAAACAAATGGAAAGAAATATAGATTATTCCAGATTATTCAATTTCAGTGTGTTATCAGTTATCTGTTAAAACTCTCACAATAGTATGTGCTTCTGTAATCCCTGTATTATACTTTTACATTTACATGCACTCCAAAGAAAAAAGTGAGGCATATGATCTGTGCAAAATTACATACTTAGACAGATGGGACATTTCTAGATATAGTGTTCTGCAACACACAGACTCTTATATTCTTTGATATGTATTATTGAGAAAATCCATCTACCCAGTTTTTTTCTTTAAAAGCTATTCTACCGTATGTAGATACCAAGTTTTATTTAACCATTCTCATGTTGATGGGCTTTAAGATAATCTCCAATACTTTTGCTCCTGCTAATTGTGACTCACTGGCTATCCTGCTTGATTCTACCATGCCTGTGTAGAAGTGTTGGACTAGGAAAGCACTGAAAAATGTTATTGCTTGGTAGGTAGGCATGCACAGCATTTAGGCAATGCTAAACTGTGGCCCAAGGGGCCTCCAGCGCTTTGAGTCCGATCAGTGGTGGATGAGTTCTCCAACACTTGGCTTATCCAACTATGTAATCTTTGCCTATGTAACGTGATAAATGCTATCTCATTCCTGTTTAACTTTCATTTCCTGACTGGAGAAGCTGAGCATCTTTTCCTCAACATAGGGGCAGTTTGAATTTGCTCTTCTACCCATTGTTTTCACTTATTTTCCTTTTCAGGGTTTTAATTTTCAGCATAAATTTTTAGACACCCTTTATATATTGTAAATAATGATACTGTTTTATGTATTGAAGGTGAAGGTCATCTCTCATAGTGCCTCATGTTAAGTTTTATATTGTGTCTATTGAGTTTTTTGGTCTGAGATTGCTTTTTTTTTTTTTTTTAGGATTTTGGTATCTTTAAAAGCCATTTTTTTTTTTTTTTTAAGATTCTTGTTTTGTTCCATCATGTATTTTGTTTAAGGAAGCCCTCTTTGTTCCAAACTCACAGGATATTCTCCTACTATAATTTTAAGAGTATTTTTAAATTATTGGATGTTTATTCCTCCTTGAATTTCTTTTCTCTCTGCTTGGAAGCAGAGTGCTAATTATACTGGAGATTTTTTTTTCTTTATAATGGATAGACATTTCCTCCAATCACATATTAAGTTGATGGTTGCTTCCCCTACTGATAATTAGGGATTAAGCTTTAACTATTGAAATAATCCTTGTTTCCCTTTGAATTACATACTTCAGTGTAGATAAATGTGCTCCCCCAGGAACGCTTTCTCATGGAAAGTTCATAGATCCAGTTCCTTCCCTCTTAAACTTCTACCATCTTGGTGTCCTTCACTTCCAATCATGCAGAGGGACGAAAATGTGATAATTACTGGAATATTCTATAGGCCATTTCTGGAAATGCCTTATGTTACTTCCATCTATATCTACTGACTCATTCCTAGAAGCAAGGAGAGATGGAAAATGTCAGTTTCCCGTGGGCCCAGGAAGAAAATGAAATACATCCGCAGTGTTTCTTCCTCATCCACTGACAGTCATCTCTCCTCCATCTTCGCTCAGTTCTCATTGTCTGTAGGGATATGCTTCTGTCCTCGTCCTGATAGTTCAATCACCTGCTTACCATTTGTTGGACAATTCACTGCCATTTTAAGTTCCATAGCACCTAATATATATTGGTATCTGGTAGAGAAAATTCAACCATGTATATACATCTATTTAATTTCTGAATTTCTCTTATCTATTTTGTACTTTTATTTTCCATGAGAAATACTAAAATCAATTAGTCTTATATCCTAAAGAATGCTACTGGGTTTTTGATTGGATTGTATTAAACTATAAATTTATAGTTTGAATGAGCAATAAGTAGCATCCTTTAAATATTGACTCTTTCATGCTCAATATCATACTTTTGGTGATGGTGTCCCAATTGTACGCATTTTCTCAGAACTTACCAAATTATACTTTTAAATGGTGACAATACAGCTGACCTAAAAACCTGGTGGAGTTGAACACCCATTTATTTTCAATCTTTCTTCTTTTCTAATAAATGTTTTTCAGCCATGTGTTTCCTTCTGAACACCATTTTAGCTAAATCCCTCAGATTTTTCTTCATAGAAACATCAATAGCGGGTAATAGAACAATGAACTTTGAACTTTGTTCTCTTCATTGAGATGCAACAACTACTAAGATTTTACAATATTTACTTTATCTATCCTTTTATTTTGGTCTGAAATGAAAGAATTTAAAGCAAATTCACACATATTTCATTTCTGTAAATGTTCTCAGTAAGCATTTCTTAAAACTGTGAATGAATCATTTCTTATATAACCACAAGACCATTATGACAGAAACTGTAAGCACAGTTGAATTAAATAAAAAAATAAATCTTAGTCTCTTTTTAAATAGGTGAATCTAAACTACATTTACTTATACTTATTGTACTAGATATATATTTGGACACAAGGATATCATATTATTTTGCTTTTTTATTATTATTCTGTCATTTTTTTTTTCAGTCTTGTATTAGAAAGGCACTTTTACCCTCTTTTGGTATAGAAGCTATAGATTCATTTAATAAATGTTATGACTATTTTTGTATCTTAACACCCACATTTAACTTTTCTTTCTGAAAAAGGCTGTCTTTATAATGGTCTACATGAAAAAATAATCTAAAAGAAGAGTGGATTTATGTCTATGTGTAACTGATTCACTTTGCTTAAACCAGAAACTAACCACTTGTTAATCTACTATGCGCCAATAAAAGTTAAAAAATAAAAGTCGACATTTATCTTTATGCCCTCCATGTACCTGAAGAAGACACAGACATTCATCTGCTTTTACTTTCATTTACTCTGCACTCTTACCATGTTATTGTTTTCCAGAAATTCAGCTTCAGTCTATTATTAAACACATAGAATCACAATTTAATATGAGTTGCTTCAGAGGGACAGCAGAGACTTCCTCAGCTGACCTATACCTAACTGAGGTCACCAATTCTCTGCATTTTCTCTGTAGAATGCAGACCAGACCCCACTGCCATCCGCCAAAGCTTCTGTCTTGCAGGCCTCTGCTCTCAGAGAAAGGGCCACTTATGTTTCCCCTCAAAGCTGATTATACCAGGTGTAAATTACGTGGTTTAATTAAATATTACACAAATCATCGGAACCTAAGTACAAAAGGAAAGAGTTGTTACCATGAAAACCACCCTGAGTGATTTGAATGATTCAAGAAAGATGAGTAACGTAAAAATGCTGTCTAATTACATGTAGGTAAGATAAATGTAAAAGAATGAAAACATTTATAAAATACTAGAAAGATCTGACACTCTGATTTCTTGTCAAATTAATTATTTCTGTCTCTAATTAAAAGAAATTAAAAGAAAAAAAAAGAAAACGCTAGTGATGTAAAGTAGATATGATTTGTCAGAAATGACACAAGAGAAAACCATTCAGCAAAGGCACATGTAGATTAAAAAAACTCGACCCAAAATGTTGGCAAATGAACCATTTTCAGGTAAAACCTGTAAGTAAAAATTACATTTATTTTAAATAAAAATAAAATCTCTTATTGAGACATGGTTGTTCTTTCCTTTCCTTTTGCCTATCAGTCTTAAATTTGTAGCTATGAGAGCTTCCACTATAGGATCTTATTCTTACTGTCAATGATTATTGTTTATTACATTTTCTTTGTCCTCTGTTACTTTTTGTCTTTGCTGAATTTCACCTTTTGCTTTTCACTTCACATATTTTCTTTCTAGATTACATCCATGAAGATTTTCTATCTATCTTCTGGTGAGATTCTGGAATTAGTACATTGTTTCAGATCTTGTGTGTGAAACAAATGTCATTATCTCCTTAATTCTTTACCTATAACATGGCTAAGTGTGGAATTCACTTGCTCTGTGGGTGCATCTTAATTGAGTATTTTATGTTTGCTCAAGTAATTCTATGTTTCCAATGGGTAGATATTCTTTTCTATTAGCTTGCAAAGAACTGAAATTCCTCAACTGTTCAAAATGGATATAATACTATTTTGGCCTCAAGAAGAGTCTTAATAAAAGGGAATAATATTGTACATATTCAAGTGTGTACATATTTACCACAAAAATTTACAGATTTAGAAAAAACAGTTAAAAATAATCTAATTTATTTCTTTAACATACTCCTATCATAAGTCAGAAAGTACTTCTAGACTACAAGGGAAAAAAGTATGATCCTATTTTCTTTAGCAAAGTTATTTTAGAAGTGGAAAAGCACTTCACATGAAACCATGGGGATTCATCAAAATACTCCATAAAGATAATTGTTTTTAGACTTAAAACACACATATTTTAAAGATTGCATTATTTAGTGAGTGTGGGAGATAATTTCCAAAGGAAAAATAAATCTTTTCAAACTATTTACATAAATGTGAACTTCAAAAATAAGAGAAAAGTGTGAAGAAGAGATGAAAAGACAAAAATCCATAGACACACACATACACACACACACACACACATATATATACATGTATATATATATGTATATATGCACTGGCGCCCCACTCCAGTACTCTTGCCTGGAGAATCCCATGGACGGAGGAGCCTGGTAGGCTGCAGCCCATGGGGTCGCTAAGAGTCGGACACGACTGAGCGACTTCACTTTCACTTTTCACTTTCATGCATTGGAGAAGGAAATGGCAACCCACTCCACTGTTCTTGCCTGGAGAATCCAAGGGACGGGGGAGCCTGGTGGGCTGCTGTCTATGGGGTCGCACAGAGTCGGACACGGCTGACGTGACTTAGCAGCAGCAGCAAGTTGGGATGATTCAGGGAGTTCTGGAAACATTTGTATTATTGGAAAATGAGTTTGTTACCTCAGCACCTGTCACATAGCTACTGCTGTATTATTTCTAAGGTAATTAAAGTCCACTGAAAGAGCATCAGAAAAGGACAGAAGGAAGGAAGGAAAGAGGGAAGGAGGGAGGAAATGGGAGAAAAGAAAGATATATTTTAAAACCTTCAACCTACTTTGAATAAATAAAGAGAAAATAAAATCATTCCATCAATCATTGCACAGAAGATTTTGACTTCTGTCTGTCCTACTGAGTTATTTTAAAAAGAAAAACACAAAACTGGCTCATGGAAGGGATTTCATTTCATTATAATTTTCTTTCTTAATCTTTGGCATTCTGACCCTTCGTGTCTTCTGTTGTGTTGTAGACTGTGCCCTCAAATAATCACTCACCTACCATTTTGCCATCATGATAGGCATAATAAAGGTCCCAAATATTTCCATCCTCTAATTCCTAATACTTGTAAATAAATACATTACCTTGCACCACAGGAAGGACTTTGCAGATGTGATTAAATGAAGAATTTCAGATGGGGAGATTATCCTGGGTTACCCAGCAATTCAAATGTAGTTGCAGTGGTACTTACAATAAAAGGTGGCATGGCATTAGAAGCAGGGGTCAGAGGTCAGAGTGATGTCACGGTCCCAAGGGGACCATGAACCAGGAGTGTGGGCAGCCTCTGAAAGTTGGGAAAGACAAGGGAATGGACTTTTTCCTAGGGCATCCAGAAGACCTCCAGACCTTAAAAAAAAAAAAAAAATGTCTATTGTTTTAAGCTACTAAGTTTGTGGGAATTTGTCAGAGCGGTCACAGGAAGTGCATGCAGCTACCTTGCAGGTGGTACTAGAATTTGTGCTTTCTCAAGGTTTCCTCGTTGGCTTTTCTTCCAAACCTCTCAGAACTTACCCTGGAAGATTTTGAGGTCTTAAGACCCAGAAGGGGCTCCCCTTTGGATATCCAAGCTTCCTTGTCTGGTGGGCCAGAGTCTTTATCTTTCACCAAGACAAGAAATTCTCTAAGTTCCAGAGACAGTTCCAAGCACTGTCTCAGATTGGGGACTCTTCAGTCTCCATGTCCATCCCAGTATGCTCCCCACAAACAGCTAGGGGTGGGGGCTGTCATAGAGATCTTTTCATAAAAGAATCCTGACTATCAGTGCACCTCTTTGGCACTCTTCAGCTACCCCCAATCACCCTTTGCATGCTAAAGCTAAAGCTCCAATACTTTGGCCGCCTGATGTGAAGAGCTAACTCATTGGAAAAGACCCTATTTGCTGGGAAAGATTGAAGGCAGGAGGAGAAGAGGGTGGAAGAGGATGAGATGGTTGGATGGCATCACTGACTCAGTGGATCTGAGTTGGAGCAAATTCCGGGAGAGAGTGAAGGACAAGGGGGCCTGGTGTGCTGCAGTCCATGAGGTCACAAAGAGTCGGACAGGACTTAGCGACTGAACAACGACAAGCATCAAGATCCCTCTGCAGCTTTGCCCCTTACCTGTCGGTCTACAGCATCCCCTCTCCGCTCCACCATATTCTCCATGCCTCAAGCTCACTGACCTTCTCTGGGTCCGCATGCACCCCAAGCACCATCTTCCCTCTCCTATTTCCTCCACAGGGAGACTCTTCCACCTCTCCTATCCTTTAAGTCTCTCTCGTCCTTACTTCTTCCCAGGAAACCTTCCCTGAAATCCCCACTCTCTGGAATAGGTTCAAGGTAGCCTCCTCTTTTCTCTTAAATCTCCCATCTCCCACCTAGACACTCCCTGTTCATAGCACTTGCTCATTAACCGCCTGTTATTTCTAATAGTCGCTCATTTTCTAGGACAATGGTTTTCAAATTGAGGTCCCCTACCACCAGGGGTATTGAGGCTTCCCCGGTGGCTCAGAGGTAAAGAATCCACCTGCAATTCAGGAGTCACAGGAGAGGCAGGTTTGATCCCTGGGTCAGGAAGATCCCCTAGAGGAGAGCATGGCAACCCACTCCAGTATTCTTGCCTGGAGAATCCTACAGAGAGAGGAGCTTGGTGGGCTACAGTCCATAGGATCGCAAAGAGTCAGACATGACTGAAGTGACTTAGCTAGCACATACACAACACCAGGAGTGTCAGAATCACCAAGAAACTTCTGAAAAATCAGGTCACAACCCTGACCTGCAGAAGGAAACACTGGCGTGGGGGACCAGTCGTCTCTTTTTAAGGCGATTCTGATGGATGTTAACTTTAGAGCCGCTGTTCTGGGGAATAAATACCATTTCTGACTTCTTCATTTGGGAATATGGGATCACATACTTAGTGTCTAATAACTATTTATGAAATTAACACAATAATTTTATACTAGAAGGCAGATTGAGTGACATAGTGGGTATCAAAATTTTGCAGATAATATCAAATTAATCCTAGCAAAAACCTTAAGCAGGCAATATTATTATTTCAGTATTACAGATGGGAAAAATAAGGCTCAGACCTGCTTGCTTAAAGCCTTCTTGTTTGTATGATAACCAAAATTGAACAAAAAATATTTTTACAAATGTGGGACAGCAAATTAGACCTGGCTAATTCCACAGCTGTTTTCTCAAGTTCACAAGATGCTATCCTCAGATACTTACATTAAGGTGCTTTTCAACTGGGGGAACTTAAAACAGGCAAATCAACAAAGATACAAGTTCTGGTCTCAGTGATCACATTTCTCATCAAATTGGATCAAGATTGGGGTACTGTTATCAGTGTTTTTAAAAAGTATACCCTACTGGGACTTCCCCAGTGGTCTAGTGGTTAAGTCTCCATGCTCCCAGTGCAGGGTTGCTGGGTTTGATCCCTGCTCAGGGAACTGACCATTGGAAAAGACCCTGATGCTGGGAAAGACTGAGGGCAGGAGAAAGGAGTGACAGAGGATCAGATGGTTGGATGGCATCACCGACTCAATGGACATGAGTTTGAGCAAACTCCGGGAGATAGTGAAGGGCAGGGAAGCCTGGTGTGCTGCAGTCCATGGGGTCGCAAAGAGTTGGACTCGACTTAGCGACTAAATACCACAACAGGGCACTAGATCCCACATGCTGTGACTAAGAGTTCACAAGCCTTGAGCAAAAGATCCCACACGCCACAGTGCAGATTGAAGTTCCCATGCACTGCAAGTAAGACTCGGCTCAGCCAAATAAATAAATGAATTTTTTTTAAAGTTGTTACTAAAAAATTATACTCTTCTATCCAACTGGAGTTGAAAACAACTGTTTGGATGGAGTTTTCTGTCCTGAGCTGTGATTTCTTGTTATTTCTTGTTGTCTTATCTCAGCCTGGGCTTTTGTTCCACCTCCTTGGTGTCTGTAATTCACCTTATCCCTTGGCTGACAACCAACCTCAGGCGTCCACCCTTGGCAATGAGGAAATCCTCTGAGCAGGCTTCAATGTGTCTCCTAACTGCACATACTGTGACTGTGGGTAAGGGGCACCCTCCCATCCCTCAGTCCCCAGGCTCTGTCTTCATCTCTTGATTAGCTTTCTGCTGGGGGAAGGGAAGCAAGCAGATGTAAACTCTCTCTCTAAAGTACTTGCAAGTAGTCAGGATTATTCCCGCAGCCGGTACAGTTATGAGTCCACACTGAGAACTCACGGATGGGGGCCATCATCCTCAGATTTGAAACATAAGCCTCAATATGTGACAGAGCCTAGACTCCAATGCAAGTGTGTTGGTCAAAGTTGAATACTCACATTCCGTTAATGTCTCTTACAAATTACTTTTCTAATTAAGCGCCTGCTTATTAAAGATGCAATCTGTCACTGCACGGGTGATGCCCGACTCCATTCCCGTTTCTTCTTTGCTTTGCCCAGATGTTGTTTACTAAGATGCACTTCCTTAAAATCCTACTTTGCCATCCCATCCCTGAAGTAAACTAGCTGACCGTTGCCCAGACAGGTAAAAGTGTTAGTCACCCAGTCGTGTCCAACTCTTTGCGACCCCATGGACTGTAGCCTGCCAGGTTCCTCTGTCCATGGAATTCTCCAGGCAAGAGAAATGGGTAGCCATTCCCTCCTCCAGGGCATCCTCCCAACCCAGGGATCGAACCTGGGTCTCCTGCATTGCAGCCAGATTCCTTACCACCTGAGCCACTCGTCCAGCCAGGTGAGGACCAGTCAATGAAAAGCTACAGTTGGGGGTGGCTTGAATTAGAAGAGTCGGCTTTTGTTGTTGTCCTTGTTCTTTGGCTTTTTGCTCTTTTAGACTAAATGAGATACTTCCTAGTAATCTGTAGGCTGGGAAAGAGTTCTCTTTATATCAATTGTATTAAAGAGGAGTGAAAAACTTCTGGCCTTTGAGATAAGGAGTTTTCCATCCCGAGGCACAAAGCTGTTGGTGTTGATTTTACTAGAAATACTCTGTTCCTGAAAGTGATGGCTTATAGCTACAACTCTGTTTGCACTGGGCATACATAGTTTGGTCATGCAGTTTTATTATGTCCAAGAAGTTTACAAAACAGGGGTAATTAAAAACATTCCAATTCTCTACTGCATTTTCCTGCAGTCTATTGAAAGGGATATGAGGATGGCTCACAGACAGTTCCCAGCGTGCTCCTGGACGCTCTTCCCTGGCCTGTGGTGTCACTCTTCTTAAACACATCTCCCTACAATAAACACACAGAAACATCTTGTCTTCCATCCTCTGTTCATGTGGCTTTATTTCTGCCTTCCATTTTCTTTTAGATCTCTCAGTTCTTAAAATATAGATCCACTCAGGCTTCCTCTCAACTGCAAAAAAACTTCCTGTTTTTGTTGATGTTGTTCAGTTGCTGTCCTGTCCAATTCTTTGCGACCCCATGGACTGCAGCACACCAGGCCTCCCTGTCCCCCACCATCTCCCATATTTCACCCAAGTTCCCGTCCATTGAATTGGTGATGCCATCCAACCATCTCATCCTCTGCCGTCCCTTTCTCCTCCTGCCTTCAATCTTTCCCAGCATCAGGGTCTTTTCCAATAAGTCGTCTCTTCACATCAGGTGGCCGAAGTATTGGAGCTTCAGTTTCAGCATCAGTCCTTCCAATGAGTATTCAGGGTTGATTTCCCTTAGGATTGACTATTTTGATCTCCTTGCTGTAGGAGACTTCTTGTAGGAAGGAGGGAATTGAGGAATCTAGTTATTAGATTTTTTGCATGTATATATTTTGAAAAGAGTGCTATCTGTGACTATTTGCTTATTAGTAATATATATCCTATAAAATAATAAACAGACAAATTGCTCATTTCACATTTACTTTATTTATTATGTGTGTTAGTCACTTAGTCATAACCCACTCTTTGCAACCCTGTGTACTATGGTTTGCCAGGCTCTTCTGCCTTTGAACTTCTCCAGGCAAGAATATTGGAATGGGTAGCCATTCCTTCCTCCAGGGGATCTTCCTGACCCGGGGATTGAACCTAGGTCTCCTGCATTGGCAGGCGGATTCTTTACCGTCTGAGCCACAGTGGCTCAGACATATCTATTATAGTAAGTACTTTATTGTTTTCATTAAACATTCCCAGCAAATCTGATTAGGTCTCACTAGGTCCATTTTACATTGTAGGAAACTACACTTTATGGAGGTTAATTGATTTGCCCAAAGCCACAGTGCTGGAGTTTCAAGTGAGTTAAAGCCAGTGTATGTAACCGCTCTGCTAGCCTTTCAGTGCCGCACCACCTGCCCTAAATATAGTTTTAAAATAAGAGCCCTGCAAGCTGAGTTTGTCTCATTTCCTCAGTGAGAAAGCAGTGAGGTGCAATGAGGTCTCAGAGTTAGTTTCCCTTGATGTGTTTTACCCACATTTTGCAAACACTGGATGAATATTTTCTTTCTAAGAACCAAGCAGTATTCTTGCTTGTCAATTGAAATTGGACACCAGCAAGAAGCTGGTCCAGCAAGAAGATGCTGGGGTTCAAAGGTAGACCGCCCTGGGACAGGCTCTACTTTTATAAACACCACATAATGTGGCACTTCGGGTATCCTGTTTCTTCATTTTTTCTTGCTCCAACAATTTGCTCTTTCTGAATTGGAGAATGATTTGCAAGACACCAAAGCAAGACACCAATAAGAGTTGGACCAACATTCTAGTCTGTCTAGTGTGTTATCTCCACTCTGTGCCCTGGGGTTAAACACTCAGCCTCACTGATCTAGGAGGGCACCACTGCTGAATGCTGGCGTTCCAACAACAGCACACGAGGAGGAAGGTTTCACGGAGGGTACAGAGGGGCGACAGGCTCTGCTGGAGACACAGGACCCATGCATAGAGCAGCATATCTGGTCACTTTGGATCCAGAAAAATATCTAGAGCTGACTCTCCAGAACTGACCAACTGGGTCATGTACTACCTTTGGCTTCATCTTGACTTTCACTAGATTTTTAAGAGGGCTTCTCAACAGGCAGTAACTATCAAGCAAATGAGAAGACCAAGCTGAAAACGCAAAGAAGCAACCATGTGGACTAAAAACTGCTCACGTGGCTTAGCGGAGACGTAGACCAAAGGGATCATCTGCAGAGTTTCCCTGATTCACGACAGTGTCAAGTTCAAGTGCAGAAGCATCTTTCCAATTGAACTCAAAGTCTAGTCAAGAAAAGAGAACTCAATCTAGGTGTCTTAGAAGCATAATGTTTATTGTGGGAATTAGCAACATGTGAGACGGAGAGTGGAGAAATGTTACCTAAATCAAGGGGTATGCACAGCAGGGACTGCCCAGGGGAGGCGAGACCGTGGAGCGGAAGGTCATCTACTGGAACCAGAGCCAACAAGACACAACAACTGCTGAGATGCTCAGAGAGGTAAACTCTTGTTTCTCCCCTCTTTTCACCCTCTGGTCTCTCTCTAGACAAATTGTCCAGGAAGCCAGAGGGCAGTCAAGTCAGGAAAACAGTATGGCGTGGCTGGAGAGGGATAGTCTGAGATCACACAGGCAGTGATCACACCTGGCCTGATGGAATGGATATCCCTACCAGGAATCCAAGTGTCTGAAAGAACATGGCCAATTTTCTCCTAGTTCTCTCCTGCTCAAAAGACAGGATGTGTTGGGTAAGAAGGTTGGGATGTTGAACACTTTCCTCCCATGATATTTCATTAACTAGATTGTCACAGTTATAGCCAGGATGCTTTTTTATTTGTGTTTAAATAGAGAGAACATGGATGAAAACAAGATCCATTTTCTCCAGGGTTACCCTGTGAGAGGCACTATGCTAAACGACTCTACTGATTACTCATTAATCCATTCAGCAATCCTAGGAAGTCAGTTTTATTACCTGTATTTTCCTAATGAACAAATAAAACGAAGTTGTAAAAGGGCAGTCGACTTGCCCCAGGCCTCACAGCTTCTCTGCAGAAGGTCCAGTGAGGGCTGGAATCCTCCTCTGTGTCTTAAGCACACGTGCTAATATCTTGTGTCAAGAAAACTGTTGACAATAGCACAGAAGTTGTAGACAGTCCCAATGCCTGGGTTGTTTAGTGAGCACTCGAGTTTTCTCTGTTTTAGCATGAAGCGAACTAAAAAAAGGAGGGGGGAGGAATGAAAGCAAAGCAAACAATCAGAACAAACCAGGCTCTGGATTTTGATTGGGGATAAAAGCTAATTTCAGTAGAAGGTAAAGAAGAGAGCTGCTTCAAGTTCTCACTGGATGTTTAGAAGCCAGAAGTAACTGTGTTTCCTGTTTAGATGTTGCCAGATATCCACATCCGATCCTTGGATCCCTTGGGTTTCTCTGCCTATTGTCTCCTGCAAGCCGTGTGCCCCCTTTCTCTTCTTGGGGAACTGGGTTTCTCTCCTGGAACATCTCTCAACCCCTTGTCTTTTGTGGGGAACAAAACAACACAGGGACAGCGATGAATATATCACAAACTCAAAGGCATAATCACTGAAACCAAATGGAAAAAATTTTACAAAACGACATGAGGCACCAAATTGCTCAGGTCACTTTCTCAGAGTATCTGAATAGCTCCTGCTACAGGAGTGGGCGGGAGCAAAGGCTTCTTTCTGAATTATCCCCATGCAGGGGACTTGGCGGGGAGGCAACTGAAGGGCGGCCGGGGACCAAAGCTCAAGGCCTTGCCTCTGCCTCTGACCCTGCCTGGAGGGGGCTGCAGAGGGGGCTCATTCATCTTTTGATTCTTTTTCATTTTCAAAATACATTCCTGAGGCAGCCGGGGCTCTTTAAAGAGTATGACTGAGTTGGTTCTTTGAGAGGCAGGCAGTGGCAGATGGGTAAGTGTGAAAATGTGATCTCTCTGGGATCTCACACCACGGAACACACACCAGACTCCACTGGAATCACAGCTATTAGGGAAGAGGGCTCGATTTATGGCCAAAGTGCTGTGCCTAGCATTTGGCTTTTGGAACACAGTGCACAAGGATAGCCAAGGGATGGGAGGTAGAGCCTCCTTTGCTGGATCCTCCCACAACCCAACTCATTTATATTATCTTGAAAGATATAGGCAGCTGACCAATTTGTTCCTGTTCATTGTACATTTTTCTGCATGCAACAGTGTTTGGATTCATAATGTTGGCAGGGATGTGGACGTCCTTTTTCCCCCTCACAATGGTATCTGTAATTGACATCTGGCTTAGCCACCCTGGTACCAACAAAACCAGATAAAGAAACGAACACAAGCAAAGCCAACTTGATTTGAAGATGCTCACTGATTTAAAGACCGTTAATACAGTATTCATTTCCACAAATATTAATAAGTACAGACCATGCTCCAGGCAATATTCTGAACCTGGAGGAAATAAATAGGAGGTAGACCTTCTCTTCAGAGAGATCTGAGCTAACAGAGAGAACCCTGGTGTTGACCCTGGATTTCTTTGAGTGTGTGAAGGTGCTCAGAGTGCTCTGGAGACTTCAGAGCCCTGCCTGAAGGGTCTCTGCCTTTCTCCAACTCCTAACCCAGTCCCTGACCCCAAGGGAGCCCTGATCACAGGGTATGAAAAAGAACTGACCACTATCAAGAGAAGGTGATGTTTATGCTGAGTCTTGATGGATGAACGGAAGTTTGCCAAGTAATAAATGATGAAAGCACTAGAGGGCGGGAAGTAGAATTGCAAAGATTAGGAAGGTGGAACGTGGAGGGGAAGGACTGAGGCTGAAACTGAAGCTCCGATACTTTGGCCACCTGATGCGCAGAGCCGACTCTTTGGAAAAGACTCTGATGCTGGGAAAGATTGAAGACAGAAGGAGAAGAGGGTGGCAGAGGATGAGATGTTTAGATGGCATCACTAACTCAATGGACATGAGTTTGAGAAAACTCCGGGAGATAGTGAAGGACAGGGGAGCCTGGTCCATGTGGTTGCAAAGAGTCGGACATGACTTAGTGACTGAACAACAACAACATGGAAGGGAGGGGAGCTTCCACATGTGCCTTAGTCCCTCGGGGCTGTTGTAACAGACCCCACAGACTAACTGGCTTACACAACAGGCATTTATTTACCATGGTTCTGGAGGCTGGAAGCCCAGGATCAGGGTGTCAGCACGGATGGGTGCTGGCGGAGCCCTCTCCTAAGCAGCACCCGGAGCTTCTCCTTGTACCTTCACTTGGGCAAGGAAGCTCCCAAGGCCCTTACAGCCATCATTGGACCCCACGCAGAAGTGGAACCTGCAGGGAAAATGTATCAGACTGTCAGCTTTTCTGGATTATTCAGTTTTGAAAAATAAAAGTGACTATATTTTTTGACGTTTTTCTCTAAGCTGTTGTTTAGTCGTGGAGTCATGTCTGACTCTTTGTGACCCCGTGGACTGCAGCCCGCCAGGCCCCTCTGTCCATGGGATTTCCCAAGCAAGGATACTGGAGTGCATGGCCACTTTCTTCTCTAGGGGATCTTCTCGACCCAGGGATTGAACCCACATCTCCTGATCTGGTAGGCAGATTTTTTTTTTTTTTAAACCACTGAGCCACCTTGGAAGCCTTTCTCTAAGTCATTTATATCCTTATGTATTTAAATAAGGATATCCTTATATCTTTCTATATGACAAAACTACCTCCAGTATTTTTAGCAATAGTTTCTTAAGGACATTTTAACACTCCAATAATTGTTTGCTTGATTTTAAAACTCAGTTTGGCAAGTCTTTTTTTTTTAATGATATAGTTAAATTTCAAATTATTCCTTATCCTTGTGACCGGATCATTGGCGAGCATCATTTTCTTCACTTGACATCTGAGTAAGCAGAGTATCAGAAATCTGCCCGAGTTCATGACTAAAAGCAGCAAAGAGAAGCACTGACATGAGCCCTGTCTTTCCCTTTGTCCTAATGTCCTGCCAGAGTTTGAAGCCGGAGGAATATAAAATATCATGATGAAGCAAATAAAGATATCATTGCTATAATAACAACAACAACAAAAAAGGAAAATGAAATGAGCTGGTTCAAAATGAATAAGCAAGACCCCTACTAACCCTTGACCAGCTTATTTCCAGAGGTTTTATGTTGGCCGTTCCCTCACCTGCATACTTGCCCCTAAAACCAGAAGGGAGTAGAGTCAGTTCATATCTCAGCTTCCTGTCCACCCCATGCTGCTTCCTGAAAGTGAACCAAGAATCTGGGGAGCTGCTCTCCAGCATAATTTCTGCAGCCATCACTGATCCCTGCTACAGCTGCTTCCATACTTTCCGAAGGGTTAACTCCTGTCGGAATGAGAGAGAGCAGATGACCACAGAAACCGAGCTCTCCAGACTCGGGCTGAAGTCGAGTTCCTAAAGCGTGAGTCATCCAGGAACAATGAATAATGAAAGTGGCTAATTTATAACTGGGCACATCCAAGCCAAGGGTGCGTGCACGTGGGAGGAATGGGTAATGATAGTTTTTCTCATTAACAATAGAACTGACTTGAGTGATTAATCTGCCACACAAATGCGCTGTTAGGATCATAAAGCCACTGTGCTGGACACTGGAGGACAGGTTGGGGAGGCCACCTGTGCCTGACCACCAGCCTGGGACATTGACTGGCATTTCCTTCTCCATCAGCATCTCCTGGCCACTCAGAATTCCTGGATTTCCCTCCTGACATGCTGGTTGGTGCCTGGGCCCTAAATAAGTGACTCTCTACCTCTTTACTATTCTTCTTCCTTTTCTCTCCTTTCCTTTCTGTTTAACCACTGATGTTCATGCATCTCTCTCTCACTTCTCTGCCTCTCCCCATCTTTTGTTTATATTCTGTCTCTGCTTCTGCAACATCTCAGATTTCCATCCCTCACTCCCTCATTTGCCTCTCTTAATGGCCTCTCAGCTTCTCCCCTCTTCCATTTCTTGTCATCTCCTTTCCCTGTCCTTTCTCCTTCTTACATTAGCCTTTGTTGGCACCCTGACATAAAATCAAGCCTCAGAGCATCAAAAGTGGAAGGACCTTCAGGGCACAGCTTTTCAAACTTTAACATGAACACGAACTACCCAGGGATATTGTTAAAGAGCAGGCTCTGTTCTGGCAGGTCTCAGCTGGGACCTGGGATTCTGCAGTTCTCAGAAGATCTCAGATAATTCTGATGCTACAAGTCCCAGGTAGCTGACACTCTGAGCACCAAGGTTTTCCAGGAGCTCTGTGTCAAGTGCTTCACTGAACAGAGAAAGAGACCAAGCCCTAAAGGGCGAGAGACTTGTCCAGAGCTTGGATGTTGGATGAGCAGCTGGCAGGATGGGAACTGAGTTAATCTCAGGGCCTTCTGTCTTTACCTGAGTCAATGTGACTGAAAATACCTCCTTCTTCTTCTGATAGAGGAAGATAGAAGAAGCAGCTGGCTGATCCTTGATGTGTATTGGTTTTCATATCTACAGTTGAGGGTGGAGAAAACTTTATCTTCCATTTTGAGGCAAGGTTTATGATTTCAAAGAACAGATGTCTTGGACTCAGTTCTGGGTTTCAATCTCAGCACTGATAAATGTTATCTCTTTCCAACTGGTGAGTCATCTAATGTTTTGGGGCCTCAGTTTACATGTACATAAAAATTAGCATTTACTCTGGGTGATTTTGAGAATAGTCTTCGCAGGTTGCTCAGTGGTAAAGAACATGCTTTACCATTTACTAAATGCAGGAAACATGGGTTTGATCCCTGGGTTGGGAATATCCCCTGAAGAAGGAAATGGCAACCCACTCCAGTATTCTTGCCTGGAAAAGTCCACTGACAGGGGAGCCTGGAGGACTACAGTCCATGGGGTCACAAAAGAGTCACACATGACTGAGCGACTAAAAAACAGCAATTTTGAGAATGAAACTGCAAGTCATGTGCATAAAGTATCCAGCTCAGGGCTGGCAGTCACTAAAGTCACGCTCATCTCAGCCCTCTCCATCTTTACCCTTGAGTTTCAGACCAACAGTTCTCATTTTCAGTGTGAACACCTGTCTTTCAGATGGAAGCATAAGTTGGGCAATGTGCCATCCACCCCATCCTATTCTGGGGGCAGCACATGCCTGGTGTGCATTCAGCCGTTCATGACTCATCAGTAGATGAGGAGCAGGAGACCCTTCTCAAAGTAGGGCTTTGGGGTACAATAGACTAGTATTTAAGTCTCCAACTCCCTGAGTGGGGATCTTCAGGCCATGACCCACCACCCACTAGGTCCAAGTCTGCTTCCGACCATGGTTTCTTATCATCACCTTTTCTCAAGAGCCAAATGCGATGGCCACACCTTCCCTCCATCCACATCCTGGGCTGCATACTGCAGCCCAGCTACAACCACGTAGGGAGCAAAAGTCCAAAAATAAGTTCACAGGGGAGTATAAAATGCTTTACTTTGATACCCTCCATATGAATGGAAATGAACAATCCTTGGTCTCTGTTTTTCATATTGTTCATGGGGTTCTCAAGGCAAGAATGCGGAAGTGGTTTGCCATTCCGTTCTCCAGTGGACCACGTTTTGTTAGAACACTCTGCCATGACCCGTCTGTTTTGGGTGGCCCTACATGGCATGGGTCATAGTTTCATTGAGTTAGACAAGGCTGTGGTCCATGTGTTCAGACTGGTAAGTTTTCTGTGATGGTGGTTTTCATTCTGTCTGCCCTCTCATGGATAAGGATAAGAGGCTTTTGGAAGTTTCCTGATGGGAGAGACTGACTGAGGGGGAAACTGGGTCTTGTTTTGATGAGCGGGGCCATGTCAGTAAATCTTTTATCCAATTTTCTGTTGATGGGCAAGGTTGTGTTCCCTCCCCGTTATTTGATCTGAGGCCAAATGATGGTGGAAGTAATGAAGATAATGGCCACCACATTGCTACACTCAGTGCCCCCTACCCCGCAGATGGCCACCACCGACTCCACGCCTCTGCCGGAGACTCCTGGACACTCACAGGCAAGTCTGGGTCAGTCTCTTGTGGGGCCACTGCTCCTTTCTCCGGGGTCCTGGTGCACACAAGGTTTTGTTTGTGTCCTTCAAGAATCTATTTCCAAGTCCTGTGTAAGTTTTGGCAGCTCTATGGTGGGGTTAATGGTGATCTCCTCTAAGAGGGCTTGTGTCATACCCAGGTCTACAGCAAGGAGATCCAACCAGTCCATTCTAAAGGAAATCAGTCTTGAATATTCATTGGAAGGACTGATGTTGAAGCTGAAACTCGAATACTTTGGCTGCCTGATGTGAAAAACTGACTCGTTTGAAAAGACCCTGATGCTGGGAAAGACTGAAGGCAGGAGGAAAAGGGGACGATAGAGGATGAGATGGTTGGATGGCATCACCGACTCAATGGACATGAATTTGAGTAAGATCCGGGAGTTGGTAATGGACAGGGAGGCCTGGTGTGCTGCAGTCCACGGGGTTGCAAAGAGTGGGACACGACTGAGCAACTGAACTGAACTGGTCTCTGTTACTAATTTTGCCATTGTTACAAAGAGATTTAAATTTCACTGTTTTTCACCACTTCTCTTTTTTCCTTTCCTTTTTTCCCCCCAATCAATGCAAGTTTAACTTCATTTCTTCAGGACAAATAACTTGTTCCTTTCAGTCAAACTCCTACGGTGCCAAATGACACCAGCCAATTAAGAAAACTGCGAGACTGTTGGCAGTTTTTAGGGTTTCCAGGGGGAAGGAAGGTAGATGTTTTACAAACTTAAAAGTCACAGAGACTTTGAGTCTGAAGGTCTTTGGTCCCTCTCAACAGAGCACAGTATCTCACAGCACCATTTCCCCAGGGTGATCTGGGGAAGATTTTTCTTGAACAGCCTGAAAACCAGAGTGAGTGAGGCTGAAAGATCCTGCGAAACATCAACTAAGCTTTATTCTGGGTTCAGACTGGCTGTGTTACTTGTTGGAAATGTGACACAAGGAAGTCATTCTTCCCTTCAAGTTTCACTGTCCTCAAATGGAAAGCGGGGTTGACAATTCTTGTCTCCTGACATACAGTAAGTCCCCTCCATACAAGCTTTCAAGTTGCAAACTTTCAGAGATGTGAATGTGTGTTCGCACGTCCGATCATGTAAGTTAGTTCACGTGTCTGGTGTACATTGTCACATGTGTGTGTCCTCTACGAGAGGTCATGCGTTTGTGTACTTTACTGTACAGAATTGTATAGAGTACTAGTACGGTATCTTTATTTTAAGCCCAGGATGTCCCGAAGCAGAAGCATAAAACTAGAACTGATGCACCTGGTAGAGCTGTGCTTTTCAAGAAATGTGTGTGTGTGTGTGTGTGTTTGTGTGCACACGGGCATGTGCACATGCCCAGTCGTGTCTAACTCTTTTACGACCCCATGGATTGTAGCCCACCAGGCACCTCCATCCATGGAATTTCACTGGCAGGAGTACTGGGGTGGGTTGCCGTTTCCTACTCCAGGGGATCTTCCTGATCCAACATAGGTCTCTTGCATCTCCTGCGTTGGCAGGCAGATTCTTTGCCACTATGTCACCTGGGAAGCCCTCACTTTTCAAGGTACTGTACTATAAAATTAAAAGTGCTTTCTTTGTTTTTTCTTTGTTTTTTAATCTATTATTTATGTGGAAAGCATTATAACATTATTACAATACGGTGCTTTATAGCTGATTGTGTTAGTTGGGTATCTAGGCCAGCTTTTTTGGACTTAGGAACTCATGAATGCACTCTCAGAATGTAACTCATTCGTATGTAGGGGACTCACCATAGCTTCAAGGGTGATTGGACTGTGTGTGTTTCTCATGCCTAACACAGTGTCTGGCAGAGAGAGATGCGTTCTTCATGCCTACATGCTTCCTGCAGCCCTTGCTTCCAAGTCCTCACGGCATCTTTTCTGAGCTTAGTGAGACCAGGCTTGTACATATGACCCTGATCTATGACTTGCACCAAGAAAGCTCCTGCCCAAATGATTTTAGTGTATGTGTGTGTGGTTTTTGTTGCTTTTGCTTTGTTGTTTTATTTTTATGACATCTACCATATAGCTGAATATGTTTACATTCTGATTTCAGAAAGCGGGAAAGGTAAGATGTTCACTTAAATTTAATTACAGGCCACAGAGTATGATTAAAACAGATGGTTTTTGAAAATTATGTTGTATGCGGTTTTTTTCCTTTCCTTTTTTTTTTAAAGAAAAATCAACAATATAATTTTGCTGGCTTTCTTTTCCTGAGTCTCTTCTCTCCACTTGGATTTCTTTCTCTCTCATCTTCTTTGAATTCCTTTCTGCCTTCCTTTCTTATTTTCTAAAAGGTTCTGGATTGTTGCCAGTTATTATTATAAGCTGAATGCTTTGGCTTTGAGCCAAGATGGTGATAGTTAAGCATGAAGCCAGAATGGATGGTTTCTCTCCTGTCTTCTCCTCACATACTGTCCTCCTCTGCAGCTGATGGGAGGGGAAGTGGGCAAGCTATTCTGCCATCCAGATTTCACAAATATACTCTGATCTCTGATCGTTGGAAGAACAAGGTCATATTAGGGATATAAGATGCAAGATCATTGTAAAAATTTAGTGCAAAGATTTTTAGGGTCATTTCTTATTTATTAGTTATTTTGGAAATTAAGTCAACCACCTTAATTGGGGTCCGACAGAGGTGTAAGGCTTATCCTTGGTGTGTAGTGGTTTCAACGTGGGATATGTTACTTGAAAACCAATCAGTTTCAGGGGAAAGCGAAACAGAAATGCTAGGGGGAAAAAATTGCCAGTCTTTGCACTCACTGAAAATGTTATGCCTTCATGTTCAGAGAGAGGAGCTGTCAAAACAAAAACGCCAAGAAGTGGGTAGGAGTTCCCTTCAGCTTCTGTAGTAAATTAGCACACCTTCAGTGGTTCCAAACAACATGCATTTATTATTATTTACTATATAATATACTTCTTATTTTATTATCTGAAAGTCAGAATTCCTGAAATCAAGGCATCAGCACTTCATCCCTTCTAGGAATGTTTAGGGAGAATGTGCTTCTTGCTCCTTCCAGCTTCTAGAAATCACCTGCACTCCTTGGCTTGTGGCCCCTCCCAGCAATGATATTACTCTGGCCACCTCCATATTATACATGCCCCTCGGCTTCCTTGCGCATACCACCTGGTTCTTCCACTGACCCCCCTGCTTCCCTTCTTATGAGAACTGTTGTCACTAAATTGGGTTTACTTAGAAAATTCAAAATCCTCTCTTAATTCTTAATCTTCTTAATTTAATCTCAAGGTTCTTAGTTTAATCTGAACGGCAAAGTCCCCTTTGCCATGTCAAGTACCATATTCCCAGATTCCCAGGTTTAGAATGTGAGCCTCTTTGAGGAGGGATACCATTCTGTTTATCTGGAGGGGTTTTCCTGCTTCTCCCTTTCCTCTGATAAGTCCTGGAAGGCCCAGAATGTGAAATCCCAGATGGTTACCATCCTGGAGAAGTCATTTTACCCTTTAATTTAGTTGAAAGGCGTCCCGGTGGACGTTCAAAGTTTGGTTTTTCCACTTCACACTCTATTGTTGAAGTCTAGGCCTTAAATCTGCCCATAGAAACCAAGGCACAGGTGTCAGGACCTGTAGGAGCTCACCTCACCCCCATCCTCAGCTGCACAAGTCGGGGGGATAACTTCCTCCTTCATTGCTCACTTTGCCTCCCCTCTGTCTCCCCAATATCAGCTCCTTCTGAACCCAGGCACATTGATGCTGGCACTATGGAACAACCAGACACACTCCATGCAAACCTCTGGAATGAACTTAAGCCAAAAAATAAAAATACCTAGAGACTGATTCCAAACTACACCTGGACATCTTGAGATTTGCTCTTCCCCATGACATTGTTGTAATCATTGTTCAGTCACTAAGTCCTGCCCAACTTTTTCTGACCCCATGGACTGGAGCATGCCAAGCTTGTTTGTCCTTCACTATCTCCCAGAGTTTCAGTTCAGTTCAGTCACTCAGTTGTGTCTGACTGTTTGCACTCCCCTGGACCGCAGAACACCAGGCTTCCCTGTCCTTCACCAGCTCCCTGAGCTTGCTAAAACTCATGTCCATCAAGTCGGTGATGCCATCCAACCATCTCATCCTCTGCCATCCCCTTCTCCTCCCGCCTTCAATCTTTCCCAGCATCAGGGTTTTTTTTTTTTTCCCCAATGAGTCAGTTCTTCGCATCAGGTGGCCAAAGTATTGGAGTTTAAGCTTCAGCATCATCAGTCCTTGAATGAATATTCAGGACTGATTTCCTTTAGGATTGACTGGTTTGACCTCCTTGCAGTCCAAGGGACTCTTGAGTCTTCTCCAACACCACAGTTCAAAAGCATCAATCCTTCGGTGCTCAATAGTCCCATCTCTCACATCCACACTTCCCAGGGCCTTCTCCAGCACCACAGTTCAAAAGCATCAATTCTTTGGTGCTCAGCCTTCTTTATGGTCCGACTCTCACATCTATACATGACTACTAGAAAAACTGTAGCACTGACTATATGGACTTCTATCAGGAAAGTGAGGTCTCTGCTTTTTATTACACTGTCTAGATTTGTCATAGCTTTCCTTCCAAGGAGTAAGTATCTTTTAATTTCATGACTGTAGTCACCATCCACAGTAATTTTGGAGCCCAAGAAAATAAAATCCCCATAACACACCAGCGGGCTAAAAGAAAAGGAAAGTGGAAGAGTCCTCAAAACTCAACCTTTCCCACATTCTTTCTTCCCTTGCTGTGGTATTAGCAATTTCCACAGAGATCAGATCTTTATACTCCGTTCCTTTTAGTAGATGATTTTACAAAAACTTAAAATGAAATTGTTTAAAAATCATATAGAGAAATCCAGAACATTACACATACAGGGCATTCATATCTTAGCCTGGTTCAAAACACGTGACACAATCTCAATCATCCTCAATGTTTAAACATTTTATTAAAAAGTGAGCAAATTAATACATTAGTAATTAAAAGAAAGACAATAAAATCAGGGTTTTAAAAAAAGAAGAAGAAGAAGAAGAAAGTAACACTCGGTCTTGCCAGAGATGAAAGAGTTAGATCCCCAAGGTTAAGAAATAGAGAACATGTAGAAATGTGTTTGTTTCTTATATAAACTTGATATTATGCCTTCGCAATAACCTTTGCTCGACGCAGATATTAAAACTTCATGACTTGAATGTGTTTTTGTACAATTGAATAAACAAAAGAATATTATTTATAATACTCCCCAGAGGAAAGGCTTAATATCTCTTCATTATTAAGGATATGTGACTTAAATTATGTTTTCAGGTCTCCAAACGAACAAGATTGCTGGTTTTGCTGACATTCATGGGTGTTAGAATATAACACTGAAGCGATAGCTGACTCTTGGAAAGAAAACAGCAGCTTTTTGCTTTTTCTTTTTTTTTCTTTCCTGAAAATTTGCTTTTGTGGTAAGAAAAGTTTAGTGATCATTTTGTGGCATTTTTGTTTGCTGTGACTTTAAAGTGACCAAAGGAATGAATGAGGCTGTCCTTAGAGGGAACACAAGAGGCAGAACTGGGGTTCTTTGCCCAGCACTGAAGGAGGAAGAACAAAGGCTGGGCAGGCGAGTGACTCCAGAAAGGACAGCCCCGTGGGTGCTGGCTTGGATTCGAGATCTGGCACATGTTAAGATGGACATTTTCAACATGATACACTGAACTGACCATTTGGGTGTTAATTAAACTCACAGTTCCTCAGCTCTTACAGGGAGAATTGGGAGCTATGATTAAAGCCTTATAATTTGTCAATTGCTCACGATTGATGTTAAACTAGTCAATATAATCCATTACAAAAGCATACACTTGATCCCCAAGATGTAGAATCCATGCTTCAGATATTTTCAAGTCTTAAATGGGGAGATGCATTCCAAGTTATTTTTATTGTCAAGAAGTCCCAGGAGAACACATTTCAGGCTCCTGTTGAATTTGGATCAGCTCTCCACCCGCACTCAGAGCTTCTGTGTGTCTTTGTGCACACACAAAATCTCTTCTATGAATCTCTAATATTAAATCTTTTAATTGAGGTAGAGGTCCTCATTCCTTTTTTTTTTTTTCCTTTTTTAAAATGATTTTAAAGTGGCATGTTTTTGTTGTTAATTGCTGTTGTTGTTCAGTCGCCTAGTCGTGTCCAACTCTTTTCAACACTATGGCCTGCTTCATGCCAAGATCCCTTCATGGATCACTGCCTTGTCATGGGAAAGGGGCTTGTGTAAGTCAACGAAATTATGAGCCATGCCATGCAGGACCACCCAAGATGGATGGGTCATAACAGACAGTTCTGACAAAACGTGATCCACTGGAGGAGGGAATGGCAAACCACCCCAGTATACTCATCATGAACTGTATAAAAAGCATATTTTATTTATTTATTTGCCTAGTTGCGTTGCAGGCAGGACTCTAGTTCCCCAACCAAGGACTGAACCTGTGTACCCACAGTGGAAGTGTGGTGTCCCAATCACTGGACCACCAGTGAAGTCCCCCTCATTCCTGTTCTTAATACTACCTTTTCTTCACATGCCTCTCTTGTCATTTTCTTATCTAACATAAGTCCACAAATTTATCAGCCTTTGGTCTTTCCTCAAAACCTTCTTTTACTAACAAAGAAGGAAAAATGGACACTGAACTTGGATAAAGACATCCATGTTCTAAATCCAAGCCTCATTGCCTTTCTCTTGAGCCTGGCTTTGCCCTTTGTGTAAATGACATCAGGTTAGATCACACCCCAGGGTCCGCTTCTTACTATCCTCCCGTCATCTTCCTACTTGGAGACATTCTGCAAAAATAGCTTGCTTATTTCCAGAATTTCTTATTCAAACTTTTCAATAACTGAATCTTTTCTATTGCTTTTTGTGGGGGGAAAAATAAAGCATCTTTCTTGGCAATCGAGAAAATTATCTCAAAGACATCCCTAATTATTTCTTTGCCCTCCTGTTGGGATGACAACTGTTGGGAGAGAAAACAGACTATTGTATGGATCATATCAGACTATCTGAATTTGCTTATTTCTCCTTTATAACTTGGAGCAGGTTTTACAGGGATCTTTACAAATTGAATTTTTTTCCTCTCAAAATGGAGACGTGGTGCTTGCCCTGACCTACTTCAGAGTAATTTTTGGACGATCTAAGAAGGAAGATGTATGTCAAAAGAATTTGCCATCCAGAGACACATATAACAGTAGGTGTATCTGTTAGGTACCTCGACTATCCATCTGTTGGAAGCCACACATATGACCATCCTGTACCCTGGATCCCACCACCTCCAGAATGAGTACTTATTTTGTTTCATGTCTTACCCCATCTAACAAGAAGCCTGTTCCCCAGCCAAGCAGCCATATTATGATCTTGGTTTATGTCATCCTCTTGCAGACGTCAGAGATCTTCATGTTCTTTTCTTTCTGCCTGGAGTATCTCTTCTCATTATTTCCATCGGATCAAATATTTTGTTTCTGTTAGTGGTGTAGTTTGTAAGAAGACTGCCCCCCCCCCCACATTTTTTATTTAAATAAAACAACAAAAAGAAGACAAGACAGAAGCAGTTGAATTCTCTTGGTTCCTTTCACTAATCTCATTTTTTATTTTTTTTATCTCCCCAGCAATAAAAACACTCTTTTTCAACTTGGCAGCTAACAGTCCCTTGAGTAAGTTTTATAAGTATCTAAATGTGCAGGTTGCTATAAAATGTATTGTATTGCTAAGCATATTTTAACAATACAACATTGTATATGTTAAATATACAATATGTCTATTATGCTATCATAATATTGTATTATCTAAAATATTTTTTTGGCAATTTTTTTCATTAAATAGAAAATCGGAATCTCTTATTAAGACCACAGGATCAAAAGTGGTCAAAAGCAATTTTTTTTTTTCTATAATATATTTGGCAGCAAAGTCTAACTTAACCTGAACCCATTATGTGGTAAAATACAACCAGAATTGACATGTGGCTATTTGTGGCCTTGATTTATTCTAATTTATTTTTTAAAATATTTTTTTCTGTATAAATACTGATATTCTGGGTTTTATACTGTTGGTTCAGGTTTGGGAGGGGTCGGTGTTACCAAAATATAAATATGTGCCTCTCTGAAATAAAAAATTAAGAAAAAAAAAATGAATTCTGAAACACACCACATCTGGCCCCCGAAGGTTTTAGAAAAGGGATTTGGATGAGTACGTTTTTGAAATCAATCCATGTTGATTCACAAAGCTCTAGTGCATTAATTTTAACTGCTTTAACAGCTTGGTAATATTACATTGTATGATATGATTCAACTTATTTATTCAGCCTCTGGTTGATAGACATTTAGGGTATTTCCAATTTTACACAATTTCATACAACGCTGCAATATGATTCTGGTACATGAATCCTTGTGCAATGAAGAGAAATTTTCTAAAAGTGCATGTGATGATGCACAGGGTATATGCTTTTCTACTTTTTTAGCTATTGCCAAATTGCTCTCCAAAATGGCTGTTCCAACATAGACATGAGCTGTTAGGGCATGAAAGATTCCTTTGTTTCACATTCTGGCAAACAATTGAGATCTATGGTCTAGGAAATGATCATATGTGTATTCTCCATACAGGCTCAAAATGAACATTTAATCTCCAATTTAGATGGTACAAGGTTCTGTATGTTTCATTACATCACACTCAGCAATTATGTTATTTAAATGTTCTATATCTTTATTATTTTGTTCCTGAGACATCAGTAACTGAGAGAGGTATATTAATTCCTTCCAATATAATATTAGATTTTTCAGCTTTTTATTCCTATTCTGTCATTTCTTTTATTTAATATGAGGGTATAAAATTGGATTATGTAAATCCTAAATTACAATATCTTTCTGATGCATTTTTGTCCCCTATAATACTTTCGGGTCTTCTCAGGTGGCACTAGCGGTAAAGAGCCCACCAATCAATGCAGGATACATAAGAGAGTCTGGTTCAATCCACAGGTCGGGAAGCTTTCCTGAAGGGGGAAATGGCAACACACTCCAGTATTCCTGTCTGGGAAATTCCGTGGGCAGAGGGGGCTGGCGGGCTACAGTCCATGGGGCTACAAAAAGTCAGACATGACTGAACATAAATACATAATACTTTTGGACTTCTGTCTTTTTTTTTTTCCTCCTGATATTAAAATAGCTACACAATCTTTCTTTTGGTTAGTTTTTCTCAATCTTTTGAGATTTTCAAATTTTATTAAGTGATTATCTTTCCTTTTCTCTCTCTTGTACAATATGAGAGTTTATCTTCTTATCTGGCAACTTAAGTCCACTTAACATTTATTATGATTACTGATATATTTGTATTGTGTTATAGTTTTTTATTTTATGCTATTTATTAAGTTTTTTGTTCCATTTTTATTTTTATTTTCTATTGAATTAATAAAGTATTTTCTATTCCTTTTCCCCCCAACAAGCTATAAATTAGTCATTCTATTATTGTGCTTATATTATCTTTCATCTTTGATTTAACACAGTCAAAAATTGAAAAATATCTTTTCTCACTTCTGGAACAAGAGAAAAATCCTTTAAGCAATATTTCATATTTTAATACCTCATTATTTCTGGACATGTGTGTATGTGAGAGAGAAAGAGAGTGTTTCTTTCTGACGCACATCATTCAGTTATTCTTTCAGCAAGTTCTCTTTCTGGTAAATTCTCATTTCTCTCACAATGTCTTTATTTTACCTTCACACCTGTATGATAGTTTAGCTGGCTGCAGAATTCCCAGTGGACTCTTCTTTCCTCCAGCAATTTGAAACTGTGACTTGTTCTCTGGTCTGACTCAACTGACTGCTCTTGTAACTGTTGATAATATGGGCCACAAGAAATCTGCCCTCTAGTTTACCATTTTTCTTTACCTGATTTTAATCTACTGTGTAGCTTATCCTTTGAGTTTTAAATTTTACAGTTTTAATTTTTAATGTTATAATTCTATGTCAGTCTTTTAAATTTTCTGTTCTTTTTTTGAGTATCTAATTCTTTTTAAAAATTTTTATTTTTTTTATCTTTATTTGATTTGTTTTTACTTAATTCTTTGATATTTTATCTGTGGCAGTGCTAGTGGTAAAAAATCCCATCCACCAATGCAGGAGACATGAGACACTAGTTCGATTCATGGGTTGGGAAGATCCCCTGTAGGAGGAAATGGCAACCTACTCCAGTGTTCTTGCCTGGAGAATTTACAGACAGAGGAGTATGGTGGGCTATATGTCCATAAGGTTGTAAAACTTTAAACACAACTGAAGCAACTTAGAACACACATATAAGTACTCACTGTCTTGTGGCAAATAAGCGACTTTTCAATATTACCAAAATAGTTATTTATTTGCTTCTCAAATTACATAGAATAATCAGACCAGTCAATCCTAAAGGAGACCAGTCAATCCAAATGAAACCAGTCCTGAATATTCATTGGAAGGACTGATGCTGAAGCTGAAGCTCCAATACTTTGGCCACCTGATGCGAAGAACTAACTCATTGGAAAAGACCTTGATGCTGGGAAAGACTGAAGGCAGGAGGAGAAGGGGATGACAGAGGATGGATGGTAGAATGGCATCACCAACTCAATGGACATGAATTTGAGCAAGCTCTGGGAATTGATGATGGACAGGGAGGCCTGGTGTGCTACAGTCCATGGGGTCCCAAAGGGTCAGACGCAACTGAGTGACTGAACTGATACTATTACTATAATTACTACACAGTTTTAGATTTTACTTGCAGTTACATTTAAACTTTTCCCTTTTCCACTTTATGTTAAAAGTTGTTGTATATATTTCATCTATATACTTAGAATTGCATCCAGACCATATTACAATTTTGTCTTTTGCATTCATTCATATTTTATTTTCTTGGTCTCCAAATTCACTGTGGATGGTAAGTGCAGTGATGAGATTAAAAGATGCATGCCCCTTGGAAGAAAAGCTATGACAAATAGACAGTATATTAAAAAGCAGAGACATCATTTTGCTGACAAAGGTCCATATAGTCAAAGCTATGCTTTTTCCAGTAGTCATGTATAGATGTGAGAGTTGGACCATAAAGATGGCTGTGAAAGTGAAAGTCGCTCAGTCATGTCCAACTCTTTGTGACCCCAATGGACTATACGAAATTCTCCAGGCCAGAATACTGGAGTAGGTAGCCTTTCCTGCTATGCGCCAAAGAATTGACGCTTTCAAAGTGCGGTGCTGGAGAAGACTCTTGAGGGTCCCCTGGACAGCAAGGATATTAAACCAGTCAATCCTACAGGAAATCAACCCTGAATATCCATTGGAAGTACTGCTGCTGAAGCTGAAGCTCCAATACTTTGGGCACCTGATTCCGAGAACTGACTCATTGGAAAAGACCCTGATGCTGGGAAAGATTGAAGTCAGGAGGGAAAGGGGATGACAGAGGATGAGATGGTTGGATGGCATCACCAACTCAATGGACCTGAGTTTGAGTAAACTCCGGGAGTTGGTGTTGGACAGGGAGGTCTGGCAAGCTGTAGTCCATGGGGTCCCAAAGAGTTGGACACGACTGAGCGACTGAACTGAACTGGAACTGAACTGAGCATGGCCCCGCCCATCAGAACAAAACCCAGTTTCCCCCTCAGTCTCCCCCTCAGTCAGTCTCTCCCATCAGGAAGCTTCCATAAGCCTCTTATCCTTATCTGTCAGAAGGCAAACAGAATGAAAACCACAGTCACAGAAAACTAATCAAACTGATCACGTGGACCACAACCTTGTCTAACTCAAGGAAACTATGAGCCGTGTCTTGTAGGGCCATACAAAGTGGACTGGTCATGGTGGAGAGTTCTGACAAAAACGTCCACTGGAGAAGGGAATGCTAAGGGAATAGCATTAATGGCACTAAGGAAAGTCCTTAGTCATTCTGAATTGTTTTTCTTTTACATATAATTTCTTTTCCTCTCATACTGCTCTAAAGAGATTTTCTTTTTTTGTATGTTTGCATTTTGGGTTTTTATTTTTTTGTAATTTATCTTTAGTTTTCAGCATTTTAAACTACTTTGCTGGACATAGTTCAGCTTATCTTGATGTCATTTTGCTGAATTTCCTGAATCTTTCTAGATAGATAGATATAGGAAGATTTTAGCCATTATTTCTTTCAAAACTTATTTCCATACCTATTTTTTTTGTTGTTCTTCTGCAATATTATTGTTAGACCTCTAAAACTTTCTCATGGGTTTCTGAATCTGCTCATTTTTAATTTTTTTCTCTGTCCTTCAGACTGTATAATTTCTATTCATCTATCTTCAAGCACACTGATTCTTTCCTATTTCATCTCCATTCTGCTAAGAGACCTTTCAGTGAATTTTTATTTATGTATTGAGTTTGACACTTCTAAAATGTCCATTGTGTTCCTTTTTTATTGTTTCTATTTTTCTGCTCAGAACTTTCACCCTTACATTTGTTTTGAGTATTTGCCTTTATTTCAAGGATGATTTCATAATAGCTGCTTTAAAGGTTTTGTCTGGCAATTCCAACATATGGCTGATCTTGAGATTGGAATGTAATGATTGCCTTGACTTTATAGTGTATATATATATATATATATATGTGTGTGTGTGTGTGTGTATATATATATATACACACCACATCTTTTTTATCCATTCATCAGTTGATGGACATTTAGTTGACTTTCATATCTCAGCGATTGTAAATAATGGTGCAATAAATATAGGGGGTGCATATTTCTTTTCTAATTAGTGTTTTTGTATTCTTCAGATAAATACCCAGGAGTACAATTGCTGGACCATATCCAGCAGGTTTTAATTTTTTTTTTAATTTTTGAGGAATCTCCATGCTGTTTCCATAGTGGCTGTGCCAATTTACATTGCTACCAACAGTGCATGAGGAATCCCTTTCTTTCACATACTCACCAACACTTGTTATGCATTGTCTCTGCACGTGTACCACCCAGAAGTTACTCTGAAGTTTAGTCTGTGGGTAATTTTGGAGTCTGGCTCCTAAAGCCTTTGTTCAGCTTCTTTGGCTCTGCTCCACCCATGAGTGGTCCAGGAATGAGTCTGGAGCGTGTGTAGATTCATGCATAGAAATAGGGAACCCTTTCAGAACCCTTTCAGACCTCTCCTCTTTGTATTTTCCTCCACACAAACTTCCAGAGGCTACTTTTTCCATTCTCTCTGGCGAGAAAGACAGGGTTTTCTCTAGACATTAGCTCTCAAAGACAGTGGGCTAATTTCATGTCATTAGGACAATCTTAGCGCAAAGTAGTAAGAGTATTCTCTCAAATATCCTCTTCAAACAATACTTTCTTAGCAGGCCCTTAACAGAGAGCAGGGTCTTCTCTTGGAATTCTAGATAGATGTCTGTGATGCTGTAGGGATGGCAGTACTGCTTGCTGCTGTGGTTGTCCTCGCAGCATGACCCGGAGAGGGAAATCAACGTAGAGGGGAGGACGAGGCCGGCTCACGCTCTCTGACACGCTCTTGTCTCTGTCCTCTGGCTCGAAACAGAAGGATTCACTTTTTTTCTTCCCCATGCGCACGCTATACTTGATCATTGAACTCATTCTTGAGTCACAGCTAGGAGATGAAGGAGGGAAAAAAGAAAACCCTGAAAGTATCCCAGTAATGAAAAGTTACTCATGTGTTTAACTCTGTTTACAACCCCCACCCCCAGCACTCCCCCAGCCATTACTGATTAGTTTCCAGAATCCCGAGGTAGTTTTATTTTGCATTATGCTCAATTGTTTTAGTTATTATTAGAGCATAGTTGACTTATTCTATCTTGGCCAGAGTTTGATTTAAATATATATATATATATAGCTTTAGAAATTTTTTTTTGTAATTTACTTTTACATCTTTAACATATTTAAATAGCTCTAAAGTTAAAACTATAAGATGGGTTTGTTGCGGGTTGAACTGCATTCTCTCAAAAATCACATGCTGAAGCTTTGGCCTCCAGAACTTTGGAGTGTGACTATTTCTGGAGATAGGGACTTTAAAAAGTAACTAAGTTAAAAGGAGATCCTAAGAGTGGTCCCTAATCCAATCTGACTGGTGTCCTTAGGGGGATCTTTGGACTCACGACAGACACCAGGGGTATGCATTTGCAGAGCACAGATCGTGTCAAGAGGCAATAAGAAAATAGCCATCTGCAAGAAGAGAAGTCTTGGAAGAAACCCACCCCTCTGACACTTTATCTTGGACTTCTAGTTCTGCCAGACAATATATTTCTGTTGTTTAAGCTGCCCCATCCATGGTGCTTGGTTCTGGCAGCCCTAGCAAACTAAGGCAAGAAGGCTGCACTTTATTTATTTATTTATTTTCTTTGTCTCCCGCTCATTCTCCATTTGCTCAGTGTTTGCAATTTTCCTTCCGACGTACTGTAAACTTTCCACAAAATTCAGTTCTTCTTTATTTGCATCAACCTCTTAAACTTGCTATCTTTATGTCTCTGTTTATAAACAAGGAAACTGTTAGAGCTGGTAAGCAGGAGAGCTGGCCCCTGACACATGGCTACACAACCCAAGTGCCTCCTGTCACATTGCATGGCTCAGTTAAACTCCCAAATACGAAGAAGGTAAATGTGCAAGCATGAGATTCCCTAGGTTCTCATTTAACTGCAGCTCAAAACCTGAAGCATAATGTAAAAAAATGTCATTTTAATTCACCGATCTTTTTTTTTTTTTTTTTTTGAAAAAAATTATTGTTCATGCAGTCAGGGCAGTGCAGATCCCTTCCTGAAAAATTTTGACAAACTCCAAGCACCATTCAGAAACATGAAGAGCTCTCAGCGGGACCTTGTTATTCTGAACATTAATACAAAGCCATTCCGTACAATACAATACAACTTGATTTTGTATGGTGCCCCATTCAAGTAGGCACCCCAACGGAAGCTCACGTATCCAGTTTTTAATCATATTTGAGTGATTTAATTTCAAACACACAACCACTTTTGCTTAATGCAACCTGCGTTAGAAGAAAGGTTCCTTCATGGCAACCAAGTGAGAGGATGACAAGGGTTTTATTCTGACTCTGACTCAATAAGCCACATTTTTGCCTCTGATGAGGGGGTATAAATACCACCTAGGGGAGGGTGAATGATGGGTGGTATGGGATTTTTCCATTTTCCCCCCTCTAGGAAGTACTTATGTGCTAAAATTACAGTATTGAATAACAACAAAAACGATCAAAAATGCCTTAATTTTTTTTTTCCTTTCCTTGGGGGAAAAAAAAAAATCATGTTTACCTGCCAGTAATGCAAAAGCAGCTTGGTAAAGTGGAGTGAACAGTATATTGAGGTTCCTGGTCTTTACTCTAGGTTTTGCCGATTAACTGACCAACCTTGCATCCTTAGGCAAGTCCCTTTTTTTCTGTCATGTTCAGTTTCCATCACCTGGGGAAGTGCCCTTCGAAGTGTACATTCTCTGTCTTGTTTCTAAATATGGGCTCCTGCTTAGCTCTTTCTTCTTAGTCTTGTTGTTTGAGCACTTCAGAGAGCCCACTGATCCATAACCACTTTAGTTACAGGTGCTCAAGGAGAAGCTCCCATTTGAATAGATTTTTGAGCTAAAGATAATATTTTGGGATGAGTTGAGGTGAGTCCATACAACTGGATGGAAGGGTAAAATTAACACACACAGCTGAAACTGGTACCAGAAATCAAGAATGGAAGTTTTTTGTTTTTTTTTTTACCCTGATAGACTCTTTTTATGTATGGATGAACAACAAAAACTTGCTAAATAACAACAACGTACCCTCTTAGCAGGGAGATGTTCCTGTTGATGAAGTGCGCAGACAGGAAGTGGCAGAGCCAGCATTTGGCCTTAGTTGGATGCTATTTCACCTCGCAATTGAAGGCGGAACCTTTCTAACTTCAGATCTGCTTCCTTGGCCATCCCTAGAACCACGGAATTCCTTCCGTGACTCCACATCACAGGAATGGAGAGGCAGCAGACCTCCTGTTAAATAATTTTCCCCAAGGCCACCAGGGCAATCATCCTCAGACATGGTAAATAAACATGCATGGTGTCTGCGGTGTGGTCTACTGAATTCAGAGAACAATCGTTTTTATTTATCCTACAGGGCATCCATGACTTCTGTTGGCTGTCTTCTTGGCCTTCCATTTCTTTGCAATCCTCATCTTCTCCATTATGCTGGAATAAGATACCAGGTGACCTCTCTGATGAGCCTGTTTCCTTAAGTGAAGCTGATTCTCAGTTGCCCTAATTAAGAGATAAAAGGGCTTCCCTGGTGGCTCAGAGGGTAAAGCATCTGCCTGTGATGCGGGAGACCCAGGTTCAATCCCTGGGTCAGAAAGATCCCCTGGAGAAGGAAATGGCAACCCCACTCTAGTATTCTTGCCTGGAAAATCCCATGGACCGAGGAGCCTGGTGGGCTACAGTCCATAGGGTCGCAGAGTCAGACACGACTGAACAACTACACACATACACGCACAAGAGATAAAAGGGAGATGAAGACTCTCCAGGGCCTTTCAGTACCATTGTTCTTGTCCACCCCTCACCCAGTCCCAGGCTGTACCTGCTGGCTCAAGTCCTGGCCTAGATCCTGACCCTTGGATTAAGCAACACTTTATGGCTCCAAAGCCATACATGTTGGTTCTTGTTTTCACAGGCTTTGATCCTTGAGACTTTCTATGCCTTTGGCTCAATCTTAATTCTGGCTTATTTAGCTTGTTTTTGCCAAATACCTTACATCCCCAGCCAAACTCAGCAACTCAGAACCCAACCCCAGCCACTGACCTATTTCGCTCTGCCTCTGATCCCTAGAGATACGGTTTCTTAGATCATATTTCTCTACTGTCATTCTAATAATCTTCCAAGAATTAATCCTTAATCTTTGACAGGAGGAATTTAAGAACACTGAGATAATAGGCTGCCTATTGGGAACTGCCTGGCTTTTCCCAGCACCAACAATGTTTCAATTCTCCGACACCAGCTGCACGTCCAACAGCTCAATCCTGTTCTGACACTACATACATTAACGCTGGTCCCGCAAGTTGAGGGCTCAGTTCCACAGGACTGCCGTCCCTTCAGACACTCATGCAAGTCACACTTCACACCCACACAAGGCATACCCTAGGCAACTCATACTTCTAGCTGGCCAACTACAAATTTGGACGTTTCCACAACTCCCTGGTTAGGTTCAAGAATTCACTGGAAAAATTCATGGAGCTCAAGATAGCACCTACTATTACTGGTTTATTACAAAGGCTACAACTCAAAAACAGTCAAATAGAAGAGATGAATAGGACATGGGGAGTGGATGCAGTGTAGGGTATACCACCCTCCCAGAACATCCATGTGTTCACCAACCCAGAAGCTCCTCAATGTCATCCTTTAGGGGTTTTTATGGAGATTTCAATACATAGGCATAACTGATTAAATCACTGGCCATTGGGGATCAAACTCAATCTCCAGCTCCTCTCTTCTCCCAAGGGAGGTAAAGAAGCAGGACTGAAAACGTCAATTTTCTAATCATGACTTGGTCTTTCTGATGACCAAGTTATTTAGTTCCTTCTCTTCCATGAGTCATCCTATTAACAAGTAACACTCTTATTACTCAGGAAGGCTTTAGAAGCGTTGAATCAGGAATCATGGACAAAGACCAGTTTTCTTTTTTTTTTTTTTAATTACACCACAGGAAACTATTAAAATTTGAACTCATGTGCATTCAACCCAGCCAAGATTCCAGAGAGTGATTCATATTGTTGGGCAGAGGACAGACCCTTTTTCAATTTGCAGGACCACAGGGCTGCAATAACTGCAAATGGGCTCAGCTGAGGGTCGAATGTACTTTCCCGGTGGCTCAGACAGTAGAGTTTGCCTGTAAAGTAGGAGACCGGAGGGTTTAATCCCTGGGCCAGAAAGATCCCCTGGAAAAGGAAATGCCTACCTACTTCACTATTCTTGCCTGGAGAAATTCCATGGATGGAGGAGCCTGGCAGGCTACAGCCCGTAGGGTTGCAAAAGAGTCGGACACAACTGAGCGACTTTCACTGAGGGTCAAGGGCAATCGTGCTGACCCCAGAGAGCCTGTCAGTCACCAAGGTTTCCTGTGTACTTGTTACATGCTACGTGCCAGGTGAGGCTGTGAGATGAGTGAAGTCGCTTAGTCGTGTCTGACTCTTTGCAACTCTATGGACTGTAGCCCCCAGGCTCCTCTGTCCATAGGATTTTCTAGGCAAGAATACTGGAGTGGGTTGCCATTTCCTTCTCCAGGGATCTTCCTGACCCAGGGATCAAACTCAGATCTCCCGCACTGCAGGCAGACTCCTTGCCTCTGAGCCACCAGGGTTAGTCCAGGGCACCAAATACAGCTCCCACCTTGTAGTAGCCATGGTTGCAGGAGGTATGCAGGACTTATGCTACATCTTCAGGCTCCCCCAGGAGATTCCAAGTGGCTACAGAATGAGACATCTCAGAAGACAAGTGTGTCTGAGAGGACAGAGAGCCGCAGCGAAGTATCAGAAACTGGAGGAGAAAACCCTGAACCCAGGAATAGATCTAATGGGAAGAATTGGGGCAGAGAGCCTCATTCTGTGAAACACTGAAATCCAAGATGCGGATCTCAGTTGGCTCTACCAGAGAGAAGCCACAGGGTATCCACACAAGTGTGATGCCTCTCCTAAGCAAGGAGGGTTCCTGACCAAGCCCCTGAAATAACCACACTCAGCGGTGAACCCAGTGACAAGGGTGGGCCGCTGAGAGCCTCAAGCTCAGCACCACGTTGCAGACCAGGTGAGCGAGGTGAGGATGCTACACTTTGAACCTCAGGCAACTGGATTCAGAACTCTTGCTTCCTGATGCATTTTACTTTGAGTGCACTTCACAGCCAAGGGTCCAGTGACTCTTGGGAACCCATTCTTTGCATTTATCCCCTGTGACACTTTGGGGAATGCAGTAGGCAAGGCCCTGTCCTTTAAATATATGCGCTCCTATATAGGCCTTGCCTGGAGGATCCTGTGGACAGAGGAGCCTGGCAGGCTATGTTCCATGGGGTCGCAAAGAGTCAAATGTGACAGAAGCGACTTAGCTTGCACATTTGTATGGACCTTAGAGTAGAAATAAGCTAGCAGATTTGTTATTTTTTGTTTGTTTGTTTCAAGTAAGCATGCCTGTTGTGGCAGATGTGTGGACATGGGGGTGAGGAGAGGTGGGATGAATTGGGAAATTGGGATTGACATGTATATAATGCCATTTGTAAAACAGATAACCAGCATAGCTAACGGGAACTTGCCATATAACACAGGGAGCTCAGCTCAGCACTCTGTGATGATCTAGATGGGCAGGATGCTGCAGGGATGGGGGAGTGGTGTTCAAGACGGAGGGGATATATATATATATATATATGTATATATATACACACACCTATATATATACATATATATATATAGCTCGTTCACCATGTACAGTAGAAAGTAATACAACATTATAGAGCAACTATATGCCAATAAATTCTAAAAAAAAAAAAACCACTTATTTGAAAAGAAATCTATTCTTTAAGGACACTACTCAGGCAATATATTACTGACTCAATCACTGGTTCAATGGACATGAATTTGAGCAAACTCTGGGAGACAGTGGAGGGCAGGGAGCCTGATATACTGCAGTCCATGGGGTCACAAAGAGTCAGACCCAACTTACTGGCTGAACAAGAACACTCTGGAAAGATGGGAGCTGTGACGCAACTTCCTGTCCAAATCTCCTATCGGCCTCTATTCTCGTATCACTGCAACCACACTGACTTATAGGATGTTTTGCCAACAAAGTAAACACTGCCCAGGACTTTGGTACTGAGGTTCCCTTCCAGTACTTTATCTCCATATTCAAGTAGTCCGCTTCCACACCGCGTTTAGATCTTGACTCAGGCATAGCCCAAAGTGGCATTTCCTGCCTTCCATGTATCAAGTGTACCATCTCTCACACACATCACCTTTAACTTCTTACTCCGAACTTCCTTTTAGTATTACAACTCAACTTAAATCAGTGTATCAAGTGTACCATCTCTCACACACATCACCTTTAACTTCTTACTCCGAACTTCCTTTTAGTATTACAACTCAACTTAAATCAGTATACATACATCCCCTACTTCTAAAAAGAAACCTTTATTTGGAAAATTATTTGATTATTTCACTGATGACCTGAATTTAGAGCAGAATCTAGCACAAAGTACAAAATTAATCATTTGATAAGTGACGGTTGTTTAAGTGAATATATGTGCTCATATCTTATGCCGTGAGATCCAGGAACTCTGGCAGGAAGACTGGACTAAAGATGGAACAGCCAATCTATAGGGAGGGTGATGGCTTAAGAGCTTTACCTCCTGGGGGCCATGTAACTATCAGATCTTTTGTCTTTGGGGTTGGAATGGGAGATCTTGAGGCAGAGACACTTGGTACAGAAAGAATTTGTAGGAAGACAGCTACTAGGTCCCATAAGAGTATGGGTGGACAAATTTCTTCAGCTGGAAGCATAAAAAGAATACACAAGAGCTCTGGTGGTTGGGAAAGCACTGAATCATGAGGCTCAGAAGTCCTGTGATTCCTCTTCTTCCCAGGTGGTTTTCAAACTATACAAGGGTTGGACAGGGCTTCCCGGTGGCACTAGTGGTAAATAATCTGCCTGCCAATGCAGGAGACATAAGAGACCTGGGTTCCATCCGTGAGTCGAGTAGATAACCTGGAGGAGGGCACAGCAACCCACTCCAGTATTCTTACCTGGAGAATCCCATGGACAGAGGAGCTTGAAGGGCTAAAGTCCATGGGGTTACAAAGAGTCAAACATGACTGAAGCTACTTAGCCCACGTGCAGTGATTGGACAAGTGGCTAATAATCCAGTTTTCTCTTTTGCACATGTGTCTCCTTACACTAAACCCTCCATGCCTTGAGTAAAGAGAGGGGATCTTTCGCTTTTTAGAAATAGAGACATACTAGCAACATCTTCATGCTTTCCATGGTTTTTAAGACCTGGTAATGTCAATATATATTTGTGCCACAGAGAGAAGATGAAAGAATCCATGAGAAAGGAGTGAAATACAAAATAGAAGGAAGTTAATGAACACCTCTTGAAGACCTAGTAATTGCTACTAATTGTGTGGGTGTAATTATCACATTTAGTTTTTCACATATATTAAGTTGCTTTGGATATATGTGTGGGGGTGGGTGTGTTAGTCACTCAGTCATGTCCAACTCTTTGTGATCCCATGGACTGTAGGCTGCCAGGCCCTTCTGTCCATGGGATTTCCCAGGCAAGAATACTGGAGTGAGTAGTCATTCCATATATGAAGAATCCACCTGCCAATGTAGGAGATGCAAGAGACAAGAGACACAAGTTCAATCCCTGGGTGTTTGGAAGAGTCCCTGGAGAAGGAAATGGCCACCCAATCCAGTATTCTTGCCTGGGAAACATCATGGACAGAGGACCCTTGAGGGCTATAGTCCATGGGGTCACAAAGAGTCAGACATGATCGAGTGACTAGAAGCATGCTGCTCACATATGCATACACACCCTGCCCTAGTTTGAAGATAAAGGATTTTATCTCACATGTGGAAAGTGTAGATCCAGCACAGATATATCAGGGACCAAGCTTCAGTTCTCTTCTATTCTTTTGTCTCATTTTGGTGTGACAGCTTCATCCACAGGGTATCTTCTCCAAGTCATCTGATGGGTAAAATCTCCAAGTCAGCATGCTTCCAGGGGGCAAATTAAGAAGGCTGCTTCCCTATATTGTAATTAATCTATCAGTGACCCTGATGGGGGCAGCCTGGCCTCCCAAACCCCTTGCTCTCCAGAGAAACAGGATGACCAATATTAACTGTGACATTTTAAATCTCATCCCTGGATTTGGGGGTCGTGCCCACCCCTGTGAGTCGCAAGAGTTGCAGAGGATGGAGTGAGATGTCTGAATGGAAGATAGATTCTTTTAGGAGACAGAGAGTGAAGAAGGAATGTATCATCTCTATGTGCAGATGAGAAAACTGAGACTCAGTGAGATTAAGTGTTGTGTCCACACAGTAATACTAATTGACCATACAACCAGTGGCAGAAGGAAATTTGTACTCAAATCAGTCTATTCCAAAGCCTTTATTTATTGCATCAGGGATAAAGGGGGAGGGACAGATAAAAGAGGGAAAATAGCAAAGAGAGGGAAAGCCAGAATTAAGGAAGTCATAAGTTTCCTCCCCCAGCAGTCCAGCTTAAGAACCAAGTGCGCCGTGTGGTTTTCCAGTTCATTACTCCTTGGCATCAGCAAGTTCTCATTTGTGAGAAGAAAACAATGACTTTAAAAGGCTCATAAAGATTCTTGGACATCAACAGAGGCTTTCCCAAACATAATTTCATTATATTGGGAGGAAAGTGAATTTGCCCTTTTCAGAGACAATCTTCGTTTCCAGTTATATTAATTTACAAATGAGCAGAAAACAAGTGTCCTGTGGTTGGCTGAACTCCAGATATTAGAGGAAGAAAGTAGCTGAAGTCATTCAACTAAAGTTAAACCTAACAGACATTCCCATGCCTGACTTTTAAAGAAGCTTCCAGATTTATAATTTCATGCTGAGGTTGAACCTCTTAGAACCTGAGAACAGGAATATATTTTAGGGGAAAGGACATTTTCCTCTGACCTCTGAGACAAACAGGTCTGTATCTTTCTGCTGTGATATCATCACTACGTAGGTGTCATGGGTCAGAGTATAGTCTAAGATTGGGAGTGAGGGGACCTGTGGGCCACAGTACCAGACCCTAAGGATGCTATTCAAATAGGTGTGAGCACATGAACCTGGTCAGGCAGGTAAGTTGGGTTCACAAGGTTATATACAGCAGGCCTTATTCAACACTCAAAGTCAGATGATTTGGCTCATTTTGGAAGAGCTCTCATATGTTACTAGGGTTGCTGAAGCCAGTGTCTCCTAGGTAAAAGTCTGAAAGGAGAGAGGTAAGTATCCAGTTGTTCAGTTATTCAATCACGTCCAACTCTTTGCAACCGCATGAACTGTAGCAAGCCAGGCTTTCCTTCACTATCTGCCTGAGTTTGCTCAAGTTCATGTCCATTGAGTCAGTGTTGCCACCTAACTATCTCATCCTCTGTTGCCCCTTTCTCTTCCTGCCATCAATCTTTCCCAACATCAGGGTCCTGGATAATTGACACAAGATTCTGAGAGGAACACAAGGGAAGATTACACTTCCATCAGCAGGTCTATGCCTGTCTGAGTCAGCTAGATGGAATATTCGTATCTAAAGCTCAAACGCATGCGAACCCAGTGCATATAGCTGTGGGCAACCAAACATTCTTTCAAACTCTTCTACATTGAGTCTTAATCATATACTTTATTGGCTTCATCATATTTCAGTTGCTTCCACTGGAAAATGGATATAACATACCTAACTCATGGGATTGCTGGGAAGATGATTTTGGGGAGGATTAAAGTAATAAGGGCAAACAAAGAGATTAGAATGTTGCATGGCACACAGGAAATAACAGAAATGAATAGCTACAAGACCTATGTATTGATCAGCTTGGGATGCCATAGCAGAATGCCATAGACTGAATAGCTTAAGCAACAGAAATTTATTTTCTCACAGTTCTGGAAAATGGGAAGTCCAAGAGCAATGTGTTCTTGATCAATGCCCTCTTTTTGGCTTACAGATGACTACCTTCTCGATGTGTCTTCTCATGGAAGAGAGAACAAGAGAGAGAAAGCTATCTTGCTATTCTTTTATAAAGGCGCAGCTCCTGTTGGACCAGGGCCTCAGCCTCATGAAAACGTTATCTTCCCAAAGCCCTGTCTCCAATATCACACAGGGGATTAGGGATTTCATATGTCAGTTTGGGGGAGCACAAGATTTTCAGTCTATGACAACCTATATAAATAATGGTACCTAAAATTTCCCTAAGGCTATCAGGTTTTCCTAGGCTTCCAAAGATGCTTAGCTTGATGAAAAAATATCATAAGAGGAGGAATTAATCACATCTAAAAGGGCGCTCTTGACCCTATGTTCTCCAGAGTTCTACCCAGCGGTTTCTCAAACTTAGTGTGACAACTACATCAAAGTCATTACAAATCCACTTGGAATGTTCTGTTTGCATTGCTGCCTGGGTGAAACTTTGGACTGAGAAATGGCGTAAGTGACTTTCTCTAGTAATTTATGCAGCTTATCCTAGGATTGCCTTGAAGAGCTCCTGCTTAAATCCTCTCTGCCTCAATGTATTGGCTAGAGAGCTGGACTCCCTCAGTGTGGAAGTAGTAGAATACAGAATGGCATTTGTCGTGGAAATCACCCCCTCTCGGAATCCTTGCCATCTTCTTTCCTTCTTCTGTTATTTAAATTAATAAATTATTTCCTTCAAAGAAGCAATGTCTCATTTCCTGTTCATTTAAACTACCCGACACTTGCATTCACAGTTCTAACTTTGGGGTCTATGATAAACAGGACTGATACTTTGCAGTTATTTTTTCACAGTATTCCAAAGAAAGCTCAACATTTTTTAACATAGAGCATCACATAAACCACTGCCAATCAACATTTGCAAATCAATATGAAACCAATTTCTCATACATGTTTTAGTACTTCCCAGGTGAGCCTGAAGAATGGAGACATTCACATCTTTGATATGGTGAAGTCTCAGGGATCTGAGAAATATCTAGGTTAATGGAAAGATCAGTGGAAAAATTACAGATGTTAGATAATTTCTCTTTTTCCTAGATAATTTCTTGAATCCTAATTGTCACACATTCAAATCCTATAGCTTTGATGAAATAAGGCAATTTTTTATGCCTCAGTTGTCTCATGTGATGGTAAGAAAATCTGTTACTTGCCTACAGATATAATCAGTCCCAAGTGGTACTGTTTACCAAGTCTTTGGTACAAAATGGGGTCTGAAGAACGTATTTTTTATACCATGTGTGATCTCAGATACCTGAGAAATAATTAATAGAAAATCTCTAGACTAAACTTTGATAACTATATTCACACAAAACTCCTGTTGATATCAGTATTTTTATGAAGGGTCTGATTCTGGTCAGGCTTCCTTGGTGGCTCAGCAGTAGAGAAACCTCTTGCCAATCCAGGAGGCGTAAGAGACACAGGTTCGGTTCTTGGGTCGGGAAGATCCCGTAGAGGAGGGCAGGACAGCGCACTCCGGTATTCTTGCCTGGAGAATCCCCATGGGCAGAGGAGCCTGGAGGGCTACAGTCCATGGGGTCGCAGAGTCACAGGGCACGGCTGAGCAGCTCAGCACACACACAGTAAGATTGGCACAAAAGACGGGAAATGGCCTTCAGCTATAGATGGCTGACTACATAGTAACAAAAATAATCCTTTAGGGAATCTAAAAACAAGCCTAACTTCAAAATACTTGCATTGATATATGAATCCAGCAAGGTTATAGGATACAATATAAAAATACAAAAAAAATGAATTTATATGAGAAATGAACAACTCAAAAATGAAATTTTTAAAATAACCATTTATAACATGGTCTTTGTTGCTAAATCGTGTCTAACTCTTTGCGACCCAAGGGACTGTAGCCCACCAGGCTCCTCTGTCCATGGAGTTTTCCAGTCAAGAATACTGGAGTGGGTTGCCATTTCCTTCTCCAGAGAATCTTCCTTGCTTAGGGATCGAACCCAGGTCTTTCTGCATTGCAGGTGGTCTCTTTACTTACAAAACACATAGAGATATATTTTCCAAAAATGTTCAAAACCTTTACTCGAAAACTGTCAAACATTGCTGAAAAACATTTAAGCCTAAATAAATGGAGCTACATATTATATTCATGAATAGGACAACCTGTCAAAGTGTCAGACCTCTTTGAATTGACCTGCAGATTTAATACAATCCCATTGAAAATTCTAGAAGAATTATTGTAAAAATTGACATACTAGTTCTAAAATTTATGTAGAAATTTAAATGATCATTTAAAAAAAATGAAGTTAAAGAACTTATATTCTCTGATTGTCTCTCTAAGTTACAATATTATAAAGAGTCTGTTTTTGGAGTGAGGGTATCAAGACACATCATTAGAACTTAAAAATAAATCCAAAAGTAGACTTACAAACATGTGGCCAATTAATTTTTGGCCAAGTCATTATGCAATACAGTGGGAAGAAGTCTTTTCAAGAAATGGTACTGTATCAACTAGGTAGTAATCGGGAAAAACAACTGATTACAGAACATAACCTTACAACACACAAAAAAATTTATTTTGATATGAGCCATAAAACTAAATGTAAGCCCAAAACTCTAAAGATTCTAAGGAAAAAAACAGAAAAACAATGCTGTGACTTTATCTCTTAGAATACAAAAGACAAATTAAACATATGAGAAAAATAAATTGACCAAATTTGACTTCATGTAAATCAATTGCCTCTAGTCATCAAAAGACATTAAGAAAATTAAAAAGCTAGCCACTGAGTGGAAAAAAAGAATTTGCTACACAAAGGACTTATATCTAGAATATATAAATGATGTTCACATATCAAATAAAAAGATCACAGTCCAATAAAAGCGGGCAAGAGATATAGACATCTATTTCACTAAAGAAGATAAAAAATGCTAGAAGATGCTCAAAGTATATCTGTCATCTAAGAAATATAAATTCAAATCCCAATAGAATCAGCTCACACCCTCTATAATGAGTAAAACAAAAACATTGACTATTTCAAATAGTGATGAGGATATATAGTAACTAGATCTTAGACATTTGGGGGGTGTAAAATGGCACAATCATTTTGGGAAGACTTTAACCAGTTAAAGTTGCATGTTAAAGGTTCACATATCCCAGGAAACAATCACTCTGTTCTTAGGGATTTATGGGAAAGAAATGATAACACATGCCCTCAAAAATGTGTTATCAGTATCTTCAAAGCAGTTTTATTTATTACAGTTGAAAAATAGAAACGACCCAAACGTTTTTTGCAGGAGATAGATAAACAGATTTTAGCATACTTATAGAATACTATACAACAATGAAAAACAACAAACTAAATTAAATAAAAACCAACAAACAGCATGGATGAATATCAGAAAGTTTGCATGAAGTGAAAGAAACCAGATACAAAAGAATAAATGTTGCATCATTTCCTTCATATAAAACATCACTTGACGTTTAAGTTCATGTAAAGTTTAAGAATGAGTACAACTAGACTATGGGAGTAGAAAAGAGTGACACGTTAGCTGTGAGAGCCAGGCGGGGATTGACCGCAGATGATCATAAGGAAATGCTCTGTGGCAATGAAATGTCCTGCATCTCCTTTGTTGTATTCCCATATGCTGCCGTGCCTTAAAAAACTGATGCGTTTCCGCCTGTGTGCAGAGCTTGGTTCAGCGGTTCTGCGACTGCCTGCAATGTGTACTAGGGTTACTAGTGGTATGGACTGTTTTCTTACAACATGACATATACAGCAGCATCCCCCTCAAGGGTTTGGTCTGGAACTCGCAGAGCCTCGTTTCTGCCACATTCAGCTGGTTAAAGTAAGTCACAAGTTCAGCCCAGAGCCAAGGAAGGAGAAACACAATCCATCTCTGGATGGGAGGGACAGCAGGCAAGAGAGAGAGGAAGAGAAGGGACTGTTTGCAGCTTCTGGGACATCATTTAACACAGTTTAAATGTTGGTCACATGGGTGTACATATTTGTCTAAATTCTCCAGCTATACTTTTAAAATCTGTGCATCTCACTATATATAAATTAAAATGTGGCAATTAAGAATTCTCACCTTAACCCTTTCTAATTGAGCATGGGAAATAAAAGCACAAGAAGAAAGACTTTCTAACAAATGCATATCAAGGTTCATTCATTTCCTGAAATTCGTTTGGCTGAGTTCTCTTTCCAGAATCAGTTAAAAGGATAAAACGCAGTCTGAAGACCAAACAGAAAAATTAAAACTGCTCATTAGGTCATTCACAAAACTCTGCTTTTGAAGAATTATAATGTATAATTTGGCTACTCGAGCAAACTATTCAAAGCTTGTTGTAATTGAGTATTTTATCTTATGCTAGCGGAGAGGGGTCTCCCATAGATTTTACGTATTTTATCCCTCCATTTTGAGGAATGCAGAAGAAGCAGTGAAGTCCAGTGATGAAAACACAGGCTTTGGAGAGAGGAGGCCTAGGAGAGCTCTGTCAGTCAATAATTGTGTAAACTTAAACAAGTGGATTCATCTCTTAGTGACTCATTTTTCCCAACAATAAAAGAGAAAAGTCACCTGTCTGACTTATTAGAAGAATTCAAAGAGGTCATCATTAAGTGCTTATCATAGTGTTGAGCATATACAAGGGAGCCAATATGTGAAAAGGAAGGAATGTGATAAAGATAAAAATGCCAAAAAAAACAGAAATTCCATATCTCAACAGCTAAAGACCTCCTCAACTTAACCACACCCTCAGCAGCCCTCCTCCCCCTGAGGATCCTGAGGTCACAATCACACACCAGCCCCACCTGCCCTGTCTCCGCAGCGCTCACTTGTAACTCAGTTCAGTTCAGTCTGACTCTTGTCATCGAAGGATTATGGGTAGAAATGCAAACCCCCTAAGGAAGAACTCTGCAATTATTAGGCCTCTCTGTAAAAGAATGGATTTCCAGTAAAGAGTGACTTTCTAATCACTAGAGGTATTAAGTGAGAGAGGCTTAATAACTTTTCAAGTTTTGTTCCTTAATGTTGTCAGAAGGATAAGTGCTTGAATTCTGCCTCACACGCTATTTGTGTTTCTTTGCATGGATCAGCCTAGCTGAACCTTGATGTCTTCATTTATGAAATGGGGATAATAATAATCATGTCTAAGAGCTACCCTCAGGGGACATCCCTGGTAGTCCAGTGGTTAAGAATCCACCTTGTAATGCAGGGAACATGGGTTCGATTCCTGGTCAGGGAACTAAGATCCCCTATGCGGTGGAGCAACTAGGCACACGCGCCACAACTACTGAGGCTGAACTCTGCAACTCGAAAGTCTGTGTGTCAGACTCTCAAGATCCTGCCTGAGGCAACATAAATCCTGCATGCCTCGACAAAGACTCAGCGCAGCCAAATAAATAAAAGAGCTACCACTAGGATAAACAGTGATTTATATGAACTGCCTAGTCTGACCTCCTGCTCCTATGGCTCAGCAGAAAAGAAACTGCCTGCAATGCGGGACACACAGAAGATACACGTTCGATCCCTGGGTCAGGACGATCCCCTGGAGGAGGAAACGGCAACCCACTCCACTGTTCTTGCCTGAAAAAATCCCATGGATGGAGGAGCTGGTGGGCCATGGTCCATGGGGTTACAAAGAGCTGGACACGACTGAGCGACTAAGAACACACACACCTAGTCCAATAGCCTATGAACTTCCGTCGCTGCACTTGCTGTTATGAAACCTCTACTATGTCTCAAGTCCTGTGCTGGAATTCACAGTCCACTAGGAATACAGATAAAACAAGACATACTTACAGTACAGAGTGAGAAAAGTTATGTGAATTATGAAAATGATTTTGCAAGTGCAACAAGGAAGCACTAACTGCCTAGGTAATTATGAAACAAAACTGAAAATTAAAAACAAACAAAGCTCAATTGTATTTGATTGTTAAGTTTGAAAGATTTTCATAGTGTTTGAAAAGCACTCTAAGATGTTTTTATTTGGTGTAATGGGAAATACAGACTTGGGATATTAAACCTAGTGAAGGTTATAATTGGTAGAGGACAGACTTTGATTATGGTCTGAGTATTGATTGAGATTTTATCTGTGTGACCTCATATAATTAGTATACATACTCTATGCTTCAGGTACCTGATCTGTTGAGTGGGGATAGTACCGTATCTTTCACCATGTTGGTTGTGAGGGTTATGTGTGATAATATATCTAAGATCACACAGCAGAGGACCAGACATAACTGGATAAGTATCTGGTTGCCCGTACTGTGAGATGGATCATATAGCTGGGATTCCTTTGGATCCTGTAACAGAAGACCCAAAGAGTGGCTTGAATAATCAGAACAGTTTTATTAACTCACATAAGTCCACAGGGTGGTCAACACAGTTGATCAACTCAGTGACTTAAAGATGCCAGCAAGAACCTGTTTGTTCTGTGGTTCTGCTCTATCATCCTCAGCTGGTTGGTTTCACATTTCATCTACCCTTCAAGATGGCGATGATGCCTCCATACATTATGTCTTAATATAAAGACATCCAGGAAGAAGGGGATTTTCTTCTATATATCTGATACACATCTTCTTATAATAGTTGTTCCGTCTCTCAACCTTGTCTGACTCTGCGACCCCACAGACTACAGCATGCCAGGCTCCCCTGTTCTCCACCATCTCTTGGAATTTGCTCAGATTCATGTCCACTGAGTCGGTGATGCTATCTAACCATCTTATCCTCTGTTGCCCCCTTCTCCTCCTGCTCTCAACTTTTCCCAGCACTGGCGTCTATTCCAATGAGTTGGCTCTTCACATCAGGTGGCCAAAGTATTGGAGCTTCAGCTTCAGCATCAGTCCTTCCAAAGAATATCCAGGGTTGATTTTCTTTAGGATTGACTGGCTTGATCTCCTTGGAATCCAAGGGACTCTCAAAAATCTCCATCTCCAAGGTCCAAAAGCATCAGAGCACCAAAGCATTCTTTGGTGCTCAGCCTACCTTATGGTCCAACTCTCACATCTGTACATGACTACTGGAAAAGCCACTGTTTTGACTATACAGACCTTTATCTTATAATATAGTGGTTCCCAAGAGATTTGGTCTCAGAACTCCAAAGATTATTTATGTGATTTACATGTATCAACATTTACTTTAATAGAAACTAAAACTGAAAATTTTGAATTATCTATTTACTAAAAAACAAACTCATTGCATGCTAATAAAGCATCATTTTAATGAAAAACAACAAAAATACTTCGTGAAATATTTAAAAAATAATGAAATATTTAAAAAATATTTAACGAAAAACAACAAAAATATTTCCATATTTTCTAAAGCAAAAACTATATATTTTTTAATTAGTAAGAAATGATATTGCTTTTCTTTTTATTTAAATCTCTAAAAGCCAGCTCATTGGAACACAGCTAGGTTCTCATATCAGCTTCTGCACGCAAGTTCTTGGATATATCACTTCGGTTCAAGTCGCTGGTAAAAATTTGGCCTCACACAAAAGTGAGAAAAGGAGTGCTTCAGTAGTCTTTGCAGATAATTGTAGATATTTTTCATTTTTACTGCATCAGAACTCAACAAATGGTAGTTTCTTGAAAGTTAGTAGTAGTGTGGAATCTGAAGATACGTATTTTTTTGTATTCTTTTCCATGATCTCTTGCACTTTGAATGGAAAATTTGCCTATGCACAATCTTATAACATCATTCATTGGTCCTATGGAAAATATTGTTTTACAGAGTAATAGAGAACTTCCAAATGTTGACATATTTTATATACAATATTTAAAAACAAGTCACTGCTTGTCCCATCAAAAAAAGCAGTATTTTCATTTTGAGAAGTCAAGCTCATAGTAGAAGGTAAAGTTTATTCAAAAAATCTGTTTTTCCTTCAAGTTTCAAATTTTGTCTTTAGCAACAAATAGTGTCATCCGTTTCCTCTGAAGTAGGAGGATCACTTGACTCAGTTTCACAAAAATGTCTGCCAAATACCCAAGTTTAGTAACTGCATTTTATCAGTAGTTCTTTCAAGTAAAAAAAAAGTGAGCGGGTGGGCTTGTAGAAAAAATAACTGCTTTGATTTTTCACGTATACGCTTCCGCAAGTACCTGGTCACGCAGCACAGAGCCCTAACTGGACTCCCCATTTCATCACACAGAATATTAAAAAAATTGTACTCAAGGGCTAAAATTCAAGACAGTTAATTCTATACATATCATTATATATAGTTTATTTAAATTAATGTATAGTATATAAATACTATATAACTAATATATATTAATAAAATATATTCATTATATTACTCTATAATATATACTGCAATTACAATTGCTATTAATATATTCTATTTTATATATATATATATATGTATATTACTGCTCCATTAGGGGTATGCTTAGATAAATCTGGCATTTCCTTGTTATTTTTTAAATTGTTTTACGCCTGTGGTTGTATACAGTAAGCAGGAGACAGGGTGGTACCACCCCTGGATTCATGCTGCGGCACCAGCAATTCTCCCCTGACTCGCTTTTGCACCCTTAGTGTCTGTGTCAACACAGTGACAAAGAGAAATAACATCTTAGTATTACTACAAAAATAATTATGCAGTCCTCGAACCCCAGAAAAGTCATACTTTGAGAGCTGCTGTGTATCTTCATAGGTAAGAAAATACAGCTCTAGTTGAGCAAATCTCCCAACAGGGGAAATAAAATTTTACAGTAAAAAGTTGATTGAATAAGTCTCATTAAAATATCCTCTATCTGGTTTTATTTAGCATAAGGCTGGATATTTAAAAAACTATAACTATTGCTATCTTTTATTTATTAAAATATTAATATTTTTGATAGGTAAGAAGCGAATTTATTCAGAGAGAAAAAAAAATACTCTATAGACAGACTGTGAACCATCTCAGAAGGTGAGAGCAGCCTAAAATGTTAATATATTTTTACAGTAGAAATTTAGACATATAAAAAAGTAAAGATAAAAAACATTTAAATGAAAATTCCCCCTGCTGGGGATAAATCCTGTTAATATTTTAGGGAACATCTTCCTTTCTTCCTTACCATTTATACTATTTTGCAATTTTTTTTTTAACTTAACATTGTCTCATGAACATTTTTTCATATCATTAAATATTTACGGACGACATCACTCTAAATTACTCACTTCCCCTTCTGACAGGACGTCACATTCTGCCTGCAATGCACTGGCGCAAGTTTGCTTGGGGAGACAGTTTTGAGACCCAGGGCTCTGGCGTTTTAGGAACTCTTCCTCTTGGTGATAGAGTTTAGTGATGAAGTCACCAGAATTCGTGTGGGCTCTTGGCAGCTGCTGGCTACTCAGGAGCATTCCACATCTCGGCGGCATGCCCTTGTGTTTGATTTTTTTCTCACCATTTCTACAGCCACCCCTGAGGTCCTCTTAAACTTGCCTAGCCAGCCAAGACAGCCTCCAGATCTTTCTGACACCAGTCTCTCCTCGCTTACCTCCTTCTTCCCTTGGCACAAAGCATCCTCTTCAAATGCTTTTCTTCCCATCACCCTTTCATCCTTGAATTTCGTGACTCCCTTCGGTGTAGGTTGCGCTGCTCCACTTCAGGGCTTTCCACCTCCCTCTAGGCTTGGTTCTCATTTGCCTCTTTACTTGAAACCCCGACTCCATTCAGTCTGAAGGACTACAGAAAACACTGTGTCAGAACACATTTTTCCAAAATGGCCACAGTAGAATTTCTGCTTCCATATGTTTTTTCCAGAAACTTCGTATTTCTCCATCAAAAGGTGGAAAAAATATTTTTCCCTCCCTTGAAAGGAGGTGGGCTTTTTAAATGCCTTGGACAAAATGATTAGATAAATAAATGCCTTGGACAGAGCAAGAGAGACACTGCGTGGTTTCTGAGGCTGAGTTTGAAAAGGAGGACAGCTTCTTCCTGGCATTCTCTTTGATTTTTTGTGTGTTTTACTGAAGTTGATTTACTATGTTGTGTTAATTTCTGGTGTACAGTGAAGTTATTCAGTTAAACATATATATATACAAAAATATTTATTTTTTCATATTATTCTCCATTATGGTTTATTACGGGATATAGAATATAGTTCCCTGTGCTCTACAATAGGACCTTGTTGTTTATCCATATTATATTTATTACTGTGTATCTGAGCTGCTGTGGTAGCTCAGATGGTAACGAATCTGCCTGCAATGTAGAAGACCTGGGTTTGATCCCCAGGTCTGGAAGATCCCCTGGAGAAGGAATGGCTACCTACTCCAGTATTCTTGCCTGGAGAATCCCATGGACAGAGGAGCCTGGCGGGCTACAGTCCATGGCATCACAGAATCAGACGTGACTGAACGATTAAGCATGCACGAAAGTACACACCCTCCTTTTCCATTTGGTCACTGTAAGTTTGCTTACTTTGGGTGTGAGCTTACTTCTGTCTGCAAGTAAGTTCATTTGTATCATGTCTTATATCCCACATGTAGGTGGTATCATGACATTTGTCTTTCTCTGACTTGTTTCACTGAGTGTGATTGTCTCTAAGCCCATCCATTTGCTGCAAATGGCTGAGTTTGAAGAGGAGCAGCTGCCTGGCTCTCTCTGTGGACACACAGCTCAGGAACCCGGGGCCAATGTCTAAGAAGGCTGGCCCCCTTGAATCCATGAAGCTGGGGAGACCACGCTGAGGCAGAGGGAGCAGAAGATGCTGCCGCAGCAGCCTCTGACATTGCAGGTACCAGCTGATTGAGTCTCAGATGTCTGAGTCAACAGGTCTTCTAAGGACTCCCATCTCAGGCAGAGAACCGACCCAGCTGACACTGAAGAGCGTGGACTCGGATTATCTCTCCTGAGGCTTGCCCTAACTGCAAGTCTGTTGTTCCTGAAGCCTAAGAAATATGATTATAAAATCCCATAAGGTATACCTCACCATTGCTCTGTGAACACCCCATCCAGATAACTTTGGGTTTATTACCTTTTTTTTTTTTTTTTTAATTTAATTTCTTAACGTGTTGAGATGTAGCCAATTATCTTTTAGGGTTTGAAATAGCTCAACTGGAATTCCATCACCTCCACTAGCTTTGTTCATAGTGATGCTTCCTAAGGCCCACTTGACTTCCCATTCCAGGATCACACCATTTAGTTGAGTGATCACATCATCATGGTTATCTGAGTCATGAAGATCTTTTTTGCATAGATCTTCTGTGTATTCTTTCCACCTCTTCTTAATATCTTCACTTTTGTTAGGTCCATACCATTTCTGTCCTTTATCATGCCCATCTTTGGATGAAATATTCCCTTGGTATCTCTAATTTTCTTGACAAGCTCTCTAGTCTTTCCCATTCTATTGTTTTCCTCTATTTCTTTGCATTGATCACTGAGGAAGGCATTCTTACCCCTCCTTGCTGTTCTTTGGAACTCTGCATTCAGATCGGAATCTTTCCTTTTCTCCTTTGCCTTTCACTTCTCTTCTTTTCTCAGCTATTTGTAAGACCTCCTCAGACAACCATTTTGCCTGTTTGCATTTCTCTTTCTTGGGGATGGTCTTGATCACTGCCTCCTATACAATGTTACAGACCTCTGTCCATGGTTCTTAAGGTACTCTGTCTATCAGATCTAATCCCTTGATTCTATTTGTCACTTCCACTATAAGAAAAAGGCCAGTCTTCATTTCAATCCCAAAGAAAGGTAATGCCAAAGAATGTTCAAACTACTGCATAATTCCACTCATCTCACATGCTAGTACAGTAGTGCTCAAAATTCTCCAAGCCAGGCTTCAACAGTATGTAAAATGTGAACTTCTAGATGCTTGAGCTGGATTTAGAAAAGGCAGAGGAACCAGAGATCAAATTGCCAACATCTGTTGGATCATAGAAAAAGCAAGAGAGTTCCAGAAAAAACATCTACTTGTGCTTTATTGACTATGCCAAAGCCTTTGACTGTGTGATCACAACAAACTGTGGAAAATTCTTCAAGAGATGGGAATATCAGGTCACCTTACCTGCCTCCTGAGAAATATGTATGCAGGTGAGGAATCAACAGTTAAAACCAGACATGGAACAACAGACTGGTTCCTAATTGAAAAAGGAGTGTCAAGGTTGTATATTGCTGCCCTGCTTATTTAACTTACATGCAGAGTGCATCATAAGAAATTCTGAGCTGGAAGAAACACAAGCTGGAATCAAGATTGCCCGGAGAAATGTCAATAACTTCAGATACCCAGATGACACCATCTTTATGGCAGAAAGTGAAGAGGAACTGAAGAGTCTCTTGATGAAAGTGAAAGAGGAGAGTGAAAATTTTGGCTTAAAACTCAGTATACAAAAAACTAAGATCATGGCATCCGGTCCCATCACTTCATGGCAAATAGATGGGGAAACAATGAAAATAGTGACAGACTATATTTTTTGAGGCTCCAAAATCACTGCAGATGGTGACTGCAGCCATGAAATTAAAAGATGCTTGCTCCTTGAAAGAAAAGCTATGACCATCCTAGACAGCATATTAAAAAGCAGAGACATTACTTCATCAATAAATGTCCATCTAGTCTAGGCTGTGGTTTTTCCAGTAGTCATGTATGGATGTGAGAGTTGGACTATAAAGAAAGCTGAGTGCTGAAGAATTGAGGCTTTTGGAACTGTGCTGTTGAAGAAGATTCTTGAGAGTCTCTTGGACTGCAAGGAGATCCAATCAGTCAATCCTCAAGGAAATCAGTCCTGAATATTCATTGGAAGGACTGATGTTGAAGCTGAAACTCCAATACTTTGGCCACCTGATGAGAAGAATTGACTCATTGGAAAAGACCCTGATGCTGGGAAGGATTGATGTCAAGAGGAGAAGGGGACGACAGAGGATGAAATGATTGGATGGCATCACCGACTCGATGGACATGAGTTTGAGTAAGCTCTAGAGTTGATGATGGACAGGAAGGCCTGGCGTGCTTCAGCCCATGGTCAACAAAGAGTCAGACACTACTGAGTAACTAAACTGAACTGATAGCCAATTAACAATATTGTGATTGTTTCAGGTGAACAATGAAGGAGCTCAGCCATACATATACAGGTATCCAGTCTCCCCCAAAGTCCTCTAGCATCCAGGCTGGCACATAACATTGAGCGGAGGTCCATGTGCTATGCAGTAGGTCCTTGTTGGTTATTCATTTTAAATATAGCAGTGTGTACATGACCTTCCCAAAATCCCTAACTATCCTATGACCCTGGCAGACTGAAGTTTATTTTCTAAGTCTGTGAGTCTCTTTCTGTTTCATAAATAAGTTCATTTGTATCATATCTTTTTAGATACCATGTATAAGAGATGTCATATAATATTGCCTTTTTACAAAAATTTATTATGCATTTATTTTTATTCCTAATTGCTTCTCGGCCTTTTGGCTAAGATCAAGTGTATTTTTATTCCTAAACTATTTATTATTTTTAAAAATTATTTGGGGTTTTATAAAGCAGAACCATTATCTACCTAACATTCTATACCTGTCACTTTTCAACCTACCTTAAACTTTAGAATATATTTATGTTGGTAGGTAGCATTGATTCATTTTAACTAGTGTGCAAATTCCACTGGGTGAATATACCTCAAAAGAATTAATTTACCAGTTTAGAGACACTTGAATTGGGCTCAGTTTTTTGTTGCTCTGACCAATAAGTGTATAAATACTCTTGTACCTGTGTCTTAGGTCACATGAACAAGAGTGTATACACCTGAGAACAGAATGAATGTAACATACTTGAGAATGGAAATGTGCACTTACAAGAAAATGCTTTAAAAGAGGTTGTAACAATTGCTACTCTTAATAGTAATAGCAAGATAGTATAATTATTAACACTCAACTTTGCTGGTTATCTTACCTTTTACTTATCTATTGGTTGTCAATCATCTTAATTTGTACTTAAATGGTCACTAATTAGACTGAATAGATGAAATAGATACAGACATAGATATAGATGAATGGGACTATTCAAGGATTTTATCCAGATTTCTGTTGAATTTTTGTGTTTTTTTCTCATTAACTTGGGTTAAACCTTCATTATTTTTTGGATGCAAGTATTTTGTTGCTTTGTGTGTTTCAACTCTTCTCCTGTTTTATGACTTGCCTTTTTGTAACTTGCATAGTATCTTTGGATAAATGTGCTAGATTTTAATGCAATTAAAATTACAGTCACATCCTTTATGTCATTTTGTCTTCCTTGGTTGAGACGGCAGTTGTGAAAGGGGAAGTTTATGAATAAGCACCCTTACCTGCCTGGATATTATAAAAATGTTTTAACATTTTTAATGTTATATCTTACAATTTGGTCTTGAATATATGCGGAATTCTTGTGAAGGGGGATTCATTTTCTTTTTTCTTCATATGAATAACCAAAAGATCTACACCATTCATGTGCTGATCATTTTCCCCAGTTTCCAAAATGTGTTTTCTATCAAATTCTGTTTCAACACATGGGTGCCTAGAACTCTTTCTTCTGTTACACTGAACTATTTAGCTACTTTGCTTTAATATGACATTGCCTTCATTACTGTACTTTTGCTACAGAACTAGAGGCCTGACAGAGTGAACTGCCCCACCCAGCTTATTCTTCCTCAGAGTATCCTGTATATTTCCCAGGCCTTTGTACTTCCATGTAGATTTCATTACCAGCTGATCAAATTCTAAAACAACCTATGGGGAGTCAGATTGGGATTGCATTGGATCTTCATATCAGCATGAGAAGATTTGACATTTTTAAATATTGGGCCATTGTATTGCTAAATATGGTACATCTATCCATTTATTTAGGTCTTTAAAAAGACTTCAGACGTCTTTTATTACTTTAATAGGTGTGCATCTTTAAAGATGATGTATGTACACATATATTTTATTGCTATTGAAAGTAAAGCTTATATTTATTGTTTCTGCTTGAATATGGAAATGCAATTTAAAATATATTGATTTTATATGTAGCAATTTTTCTGAACTTCTATTTTTAATAACATGTTGGTTCTTTGTGCATGCATGGTAAGTAACTTCAATTGTGTTCAACTTTGTGAGGCCCAGTGGACTGTAGCCAGGCTCCTCTATCCATAGAAATCTCCAGGCAAGAATACTGGGGTGAGTTATCTTTTCCTTCTCCAGGGGATCTTCCTGACCCAGGGATCTTTAGGGTTTGCCATATTGACAATCATGAGCCATAAAATAATATTTTTCCCCCTCCATGTTGATTTTTCCCCTTATTCTGTTGGCTAGGATTTACATGGTAATATGAAATAGAATCAATGAGAGTGAGCATTTTTGTCTTGTTCATAATTTCAAAGAGAGTATTTCTAATGATGAAACATGAAGAACAATATGTGCCATAAATTCAAGTAGATATGCTTTATCATGTTAAGGAGAGTTCCTTCTATTTCTTGTTTTCAAAGAGTTTTCATCATAAGTGGGTATTGAGCTTTATTATTTACATTTTATGCATGTATCCTCTAATCTTTTGAAATGCATGGTGCTTCTGAGACACATCTATGTTATGTGTATCAATATTTCAGTACTTTTTATTGTTGAAGTGTATCCCACTATTTGGATAAATTTACCAATTTGTTTATACATTCACCCATTGAAGAACATTTGGGTAGATTCTAGTTTTTGGCAATTATGAATAGATCTGCTAGACTCATTTATACAGGTTTTTGTGTGAATATAATCTTTCATTTCTCAAAGATTAATTCTTTGGATTGAAATTGTTGGGTCAGATGGTGAATATTCAATGTATGCAAGACTTTAAAGAAATTACCAAAGTGTTTTCCAAAATGGCTATCCCATTTTGCAGTCCCACCATCAGAGCAGGAAAGTCTGAATTGTTCTGTATTATCACCAGCACTTAGTAATGCTCCAATTCTAAAAAATGTATAGTAGTATCTCATCATGGTTTTAACTTGCATTTTCCTAATGGTTAATGATGTTGAGCACAGATTCATGTGTTTATTTTTCATTGCTATATATTTTTGAGAAGTAATTGCTGAAGTCTTTTATGTTTAAATTGGACTATTGTTCTTACTATTGAGCTTTGAGAAATCTTTATATATTGTGGATACAAGTCTTTTATTTATTATCTCATTTCCAACTATTCCTGTTTATTGTTTGTGTATTCGTTCTGTTAACATTATCACTGACAGATTTTTTTTACTTTGAAAAAATCTAATTTATCATTTTTTTCCTTTTATGAATCATGATTTTGGTCTTTTATTTAAGCTGTCAAAATTTATAATAATTTAAGTTATCAAAATATCTACATGTAGAGTTATTTACAACAATTTCATTAGTATTTATGGAGTCTCACTTTACAATATATAATCAAGTTGTAACTCATGTCTTCTTTCTTCTCTTGCTTGCCTAGATAGATATTTATTTATGTTATTGATGGTTTTCAAAGAGCCAGTTTATGGATTTTACTTATTTTCTCTATTGTTTTCCTGTTTTCAATTTTATTGACTCCATCAGTTTTTATTTCATATATTTTGAAGCTCTATTGTTAGGTACATAAGCATTTCAATTTGCTTTGTCTTCTGGTAAATGGACCCTTTTGTCATTCCATGTATCCCACCTATACCTGAAAATTTTCTTTGCTTTCAAGATTACTTTGTCTGATATTAATATAGCCATTCCATTTTTATTTTCTTTAGAGTTTTGAAAGTATATATTTTTTCATTTGTTTACTTTTAACCTACTTATATCATAGTATAAAGCACAGGTTGGCTTTATTCTTTATTATCTAATTTGATATGCTGTATCTTTTAATTATCATGTTTAAATCATTTATGTATAATGTAATTTTTTTTATTTTAGAGTCAAGTCTACCATTTTGTTATTATAATGTGTTACCCTTTTTATCTCCTTGTTTTCTCTTTCCTGTCTTATTTTGAATTATTTAAATCATATTTTATCCCATTTAAATTAATCTATTGTGTTTCTTTTTACTATATCTCTTTTAAAGTTTTATTTTTGTTGCCCAAAGCATTACACTATTCATACTTACCATTTCACTTTCTACTTAAAATTACTATTTTGCCACTTCAAGTTAATGTAGAAAATTTACCATCTTGCGTATTATTTTACACTCTCCTGCTCTTGTTGTTTTGACTTACAGTGCATTTTAAAATGTCAAGAAACCCCATCAGACAGTGTCATAATTTTTGTATTCAATTGTCAAATGTGTTTTGAAGACCTTAAGAGGAAGAAAATAATCTATATGCCAAGAATTTTACTAAAAATAATTTTTTTGACTATTTTTTGTTGTTCTTTATCCCTGGTGTTCCAAGTTTCGCTCTAGGGTCATTTTCCTTCCATTTGAAGAACATTCTTCAAGATTATTTTTAAGCAATAAGCAAATTTATTTAATTTCCTTTCATCTGAGAGTATCTTCATTTCACCTTCATTCCTGAAGGATATTTTCACTGACTATAGATTTCTGGGTTGACAGCTCTTTTCTCTCAGCACTTTAAAATATTGCCCACTTCCTTCGTGCCTCCATGGCTTTAGATGAGAAATATCCTGTCATTCAGATAATTGTTCTTCTAGAAGTAATGTGTCATTTTTTTCCTCTAGCTCTTTTCAGACTTTTTTCTTTAAGTTTTCAACAGTTCGATTTTGATGTGTCTGAGAAAGGGGTTCTTCAAATTTAGAAATAAATTGGTGCAAATGTCTATGACGGCTGGAGTAGTGGAGGAAAGACTTCAGGTCTCAATGTAGATTGGATTCCTGTAAGTAAATAAAGGAAAGAAAGAGGATTGAGTAAGAATAGTCTTAGACTGTTCTAAGAAGAGTTTGGCCAAACCAATGGTTGTTCTTGAGCCAAAGGTACTTCCTGGTAGAATCCTACATCTTGTAGGAATGGGTCTGCATCAGTACACCCATTATGCTTGGTCATTGACTAGGGGCAAACTTCGAGAGGCACAGCCTTGGCACAGATATGGTGACATGCCTCAAGGAGCAGTAGCTGGGTTCACTGCTATGCTTCCTGAAGCAGAAGATCTGAGCAGCACATCTCCATGGCCGCCAGATCTACTTTGTAGAGTATCACCCTAGCAACCATGTAGAGAGTAGAATGTAGTGACCACTGGTTCTGGTTAACTGCAGAAACAATGATGGGAGAGTACAGTGATCATGTTGGAGCTGGTGAGAAGAGATCACAGTTTGGATCTATTTTTAACATAAGGTCAATGAAATTTTCTGAGAGGGTAGTTTTGGTGTTTAGGATAAAATGCAGGAATAACTTAAGTTTTTTGACTTGAACAGCTCAGAAACAGTCATAGAGTAAGAATCTTAAGGTTCTGTCAGAATCGGAGGAAGTCATAAGGAGATATAAGAGGAAGAAATTGAATATGGAATTCAGTATTTGTTTACAAGCAGTTAGGATTTGAAGAGGGAGAGAAAGAAAAGCTTTTTAAAGAATATATACAGCTTTTAAGAAATGAAAGAGGAAAACTTAAGGTTAATATGAATATAAAAGGATAAGATCAAGGGAAATAAGGAGAATGGTAATTAACCTGCAGACCTTTACATAGAAAAAGCTAATGTTTTTCACTGTCTGGGTCAACAGGGTAACCTTACATGCCTGTGTGACATGACACTTAATTGTCAGCTAAAATCAAACCTAGCCTTGGAGTCTTTCCTAAAAATGAATCCTTAGAAGCTCAGACTTTTCAGAGTCTCTTACTCTATCCCCTCAGTAAATGGATGGCAGGATTGAGGACAAGTAAGGGAAGATCATAAACCCAAATCACAAAGTCCTTCATCTCAAGAACTGCAATAAGCCCAGCTAGTCTGATGTCCTGTCTCATATTTCTCCTCCACTTCTGAATCTAAGCCAGGCTTCCCAATCTTCATCAGGTGCATATTCCACCAGGCACTCAATTCTCCAGAACATCTCTGCAGGTAAGGTTAGTCTATTCTGATCAGTTCCTGAGATTCTGTAGATAAAGAGTAGTTCACCAAAATGAGTACAGCGCTAAAGGATTTGCAAGATGACATCAAAGAAGCAGATTGTTCTCAGATGTGCTAACCCTACTGCCCCTTCCCCAGTCTTCTTCCCCAGGCCTGAATAATGGGTACATCAGAAACTGTCCCACTTTATTTCCATATTCAAGTCCCACTAAGTTTGATGTCCATCTCACATACCTCCATCTTCCGTAAGGTCTCCCTGACAACATAAGCTGTCCTTTATCAACATAAGCAACCTATTTCTTTCTATAAACAAAAAAGGGTGTCTGTATTTCTCTTAGAATTCATCAGCTTCTACCTTGTGTTAGATTTCATGTCCTCTGTCAGTCAACTTTGCTTCTGTAATAGACAACTGCAAAAAAACCCCAGCAAAACCACTACAATATTGTAAAGTAATTAGCCTCCAACTAATAAAAATAAATGGGATAAAAAAACCCACCAAAGTAAAGCAGCATCCCTTTCGCACACATATAGGGTGCTAGTTGACTCAGCTCCAGGATACAGCCCTGTCAGGAGAAGCTCTACTGCATATGTCTTCTCATACTGGGACCCAGATGGATAGAGCAACAGATGCTCTTTGGAACCTGCCATTGTCATGGCAGAGGACAGAAGTACAATGGAAGACATGTGCAATATCTTTTAAAACTTTGGATATAATATACTCCCACATCCTACTGGCCAAGACTAAGCCAATGTAGTAACAATGACACAACTTCCACAGGAAGAAGAAGCAAGCTCCATGGCAATGAGTGGGGATGTATGAGGAAATCTCTAAGAGCAATTATACAATCAACTGTGTCTTACCCACCCTGGTTTTGAGCCTCTGGGGAGCAGAGCCTGGGAACAATTCCACTGTGACCTCTATAAGATCTAGCACTGTGGCTAGCATTTAGTAGGTACTCAGCCAGTGTCTGATTAATGAATGGGCATTTTTCACAACAAAACTACAAGGCGACCTATTGTTTTATGAGAAAACATCAAGCTGTCTGGATTTTTCACTCTTCATTTATTTCCAGCAAGTTATCACTTTCTGAAGAGGCAATATTGTCCTGATTCCAAAATCTCCCTGAGGTATTATAGTTCCTTTCCCATGACCTTTGAGTGTTCATGGATCAGCCTAGATGGGGGAAGCAGTGTGGCAGGCAGGAGAAGATTGGTGTCAAAAGCAAGCATCCTTATAGCCCTAGGTTGAATTCTGACCATGCAAATGATAAGTTTCATGGCCACAGCAAGTCACTTCACCTCCAGAAACCCACTTCCTCAACCTCAACATGAGGACAAGAATATCTGACTTGCTCATGTGTAAGTAAAAGGCACATGATGTCCTTAGTCCCATAAATAGTATTATCTTTTTTTTTTCACAAAATTATTGAATACAGTGATAATAGATAAAGTTTGTGTGGCATCTTTTAATATCTAGTGTTCTTTCTCATGGTAAATCAAATCCCACAAGCTGTGTTTCAGGCCCTCTGATTCTTCAAGTTTTGGTTTCTTCTATAAAATGCAGAGTTTGTTCCATATGCTTTTCAGTTCCCCTCTACTGACATCCTGGTTGGGCCGTTCCAACAACTGTGATTCTGCCGTGGGACTTGCAAGTTTCTTTAGGAGACCATAATGGGTGACTTTGACAACACAGGCCGTTGACTTACTGTGTGATGCCAATCAAGCCTGTTATTTTTTCCAGGCTCACTTTCCCCATATTTCATATGACAGAGTTGGGCAACTTGATCTCATAATTTCATTATTATAAGTAATTTAGATTAGTTATGTAATGATTATGATTGCAGATAGCCATTTTGGAGATTCTAGGTATGGAACTCACTGCTATGTATTGCTTTATCAAGTGGTCCAAAATGTTTTAATCTAGTAGCGTGACCCAGAGGAAAAGATGAATTTGAATGCTCTGCATCAGGTAGGAAAGATAGTGGAATCAAATAACCACTGGAATTCTTCAGTCTCCAACCTCTTTGACAGTGGGGTGATTTTCATTCTGAGACGACAGCTTTCCAACATGTTACTCCAGAAACTTCCAGAGTGGTAGTTTGGGTGGAATATTCTTCTTCTCTGCTGGAGTCTCTGAGAAATGTTTGGGTTTGAGCAGAAGCCTCCATGTTCTTTAATTTGCATTTTCTCATCCTCTTTCTACCACCAATAGCAATGATTAACTATCCTTAATTCTCATCTTTGAGGCAAATTCCTGCTCTGGCATTGACTACCAAATAATCCCATTCCAGGAGCAAGTGAACAAATGACCTGGGAAGACTCTAAAGGGAAAAGCATACAATCAATTAGGTCTAATTTCCACACAGTGGAGCCTGAGATTTGCTTGTATCATGTCTTGGTCTGTGCACTTGAGGTACCGCTACTCCAGGTAACTAGGGACTCTACCCCATGCCCAGGCTCTTGGGTAGAGCTGAAGCATACTACTGACCTTTTATTCCAGAACACATTATATCATCTAATAGAGTGCCTCAGAATCATCTACAGAGTTTTGTCAAAATGCATACTCCTGGCTCATGTTCCAAAGATTGTAGCATACTTAGTCACCCAGATAGAAATGTAAAGAATTTCCAGTGTAATATATCTCAAATAGTTTTGTAAGAAAGGTAATATGCAGTGTACTACGATTACCCCAGTTGACATCCATAATTTTATCCTCGGGGCTGAGGACAACTCAACCCCCAGACTTTACTCCCATCTCTCAGAGGAACCAACTGTCATTGATGACACATGCATATCAGCATGCTTGGCTTTTTTGCTGGTATTTACGTTCTTTTTTGTTTCCAAGGGAATACTTTATGCGTTTGTCTATGGTTAGTTCTCCAAGGTTGGCCCTTTTTCCCTCATGTTCTCTGAGATACCTCAGTGATCTACGACTTCACACCCCTATATGGATGGCTGTAGTTATATTACTATTTCAAAACACGTGTAGGGATTCTTGCATTTTCTTAGGACAGCTGGCCAGAAGACACGGGATATCAGTTGGACAAACAAGGTGGATAAGGTTGGGTCGGAGGCAGAAGAAGAATAGAAGAAGAAAGGACCACACTGGTGAAGGACAGAGAGGTGAAGCTGGAGGATGCTGCTGCAGAATCCAGGTGTTCAGGGTATGACAGAGATTTGTAAAATGGATGTGACATCCACAGGAGAGGCTTCCCGAGCTCCCTGCTGGAAGTTACTCTTCCCTCCTCTGAATCCTGCCAGCATTTTATCTGCCCTCTCCTATGGCATTCAAGCCTTTCTGTCTTATAACTTGACTCTCTCTGTTCATGGACTGTTTCTACTAATAGATCATGGATCCCCTTTAAGGAAGAAAGACCATGGTAACAAAGTGACCAAAAACGTGGATAGATTGAGAATCGTTAACACCTGGGTTTTAAGTTTAGACTCTGCTATTCACTACCTTTGGGGCCTTAAGGAAGTCCCTTAAATCCCCAATCCTTCTAATGAATATTCATGAATGCCAGCCCCCACCAAATACTCATTGGTGGGAGGGCACTGAATGTGGGGAGAGACCACATGGGCAAGAGTCAGGCTTCTGGTGTCCCAGAGGTAGGGTTGCCTGCACCAGACTGCATTCTGCCAGGGCCGGAGGTAACAGAGTGGTATCCACATGGCTCTTTCCTAAGAGCCAAGCTAGTGACCAAAATAGCTGGACACTGTAGAACCTCACATTCTGTCTCTTTTAGCTGCATGGGCTTGTTTGAGTAAAGAGCAATGCTGGGTAGATGTGGGTTAACTTATTTGAGCACAACCACATTTCTATCTAGTTCAGTTCAGTTCAGTCGTGTCCGACTCTTTGCGACCCCATGAATCGCAGCATGCCAGGCCTCCCTGTCCATCACCAACTCCCGGAGTTTACTCAAACTCATGTCCATCGAGTCAGTGATGCCATCCAGCCATCTCATCCTCTGTCATCCCCTTCTCCTCCCACCCCCAATCCCTCCCAGCATCAGGGTCTTTTCCAATGAGTCAACTCTTCGCATGAGGTGGCCAAAGTATTGGAGTTTCAGCTTCAACATCAGTCCTTCCAATGAACACCCAGGACTGATCTCCTTTAGGATGGACTGGTTGGATCTCCTTGCAGTCCAAGGGACTCTCAAGAGTCTTCTCCAACACCACAGTTCAAAAGCATCAATTTTTCAGCGCTCAGCTTTCTTCACAGTTCAACTCTCACATCCATACATGATCACTGGAAAAACCACAGCCTTGACTAGAGAGACCTTTGTTGGCAAAGTAATGTCTCTGCTTTTTAATATGCTATCTAGGTTGGTCATAACTTTCTACTTAGAGATCTCTCTAAAATTGGGGTTCTTACCCCAGGGGTTGATGAATGGGCTTCAGAAAGGCTTTGAAAGCCTTTTGAAAAGTTTCTGGATTTGTGAGACTTTTACCCAAAATATGCTCATTTGATGACTTTTTCAGATTCTTCCTGGACCAGCAATGAGAAATGAATGAATGAATACAAGCTGTCGAAACCACTATTCCTGCGTGTTCTTCCAAGCCACTAATAAGTGCTGCAAGGCTTTAGGTTGGTCCAGATGAGGACCAGGTCTAGGGAGAAAAACTAGATCTCATGCACTGGTTTATCCAACAACTGTGTATCAAGCAAGGACTCTGTGCAGCCAGGGATTGAAGTGGTGCAGATGAAGCAATAAATAACCCATGAGGTTCCTTCAGCCACAGAGCACATATTCTCATCATGGAGACAATAAATAAACTCATAACCAGATTCTTTAGATAACATCAGGCAGTGGCTGTGGAGACTTCGGTTATATTCGGCAGATAAGATACTCTGAGCTCCAGTTCCGCATGTGGGAAATGCCATTCATCTCAAGACTGTCACAAGAAGCAGAAGAGAGAGAAGGTTAGGAGAGCCTCAGAGATGAAAGAGTTTTCACTCACTGGGCACCTGTGAGCCACAGATACCAACCATACCACTTCACATATGAATTCTCATGGACTCCTCTTGGCAGTGGTGTCTGCCAAGGGGCAGTATCATTAATTCTATAGATGAGGATGCTGCAGCTCAGAGAATCTGAGTGACTTGTTCAGGGTCACACAGCTGCGAAGTGATGGAATCCGGCTGAGATTTACAGGAGCGGCAGAGCCTATACTTTCTCTTGGGTTAGACTTGACCACTCTGAGGATGGGGTTAGAGGCATATCACACAGGAGAGGAAAAGATAAGCGCAGATGGACTCCAGTTCAAGTGTTTACTCATCCCTCATGAGTCTTAAGACCTGAGACAACGTTAACCACCCAGAACTTATTACCCCCTTGTCAAGTATTGTTGTATTGAAGGTCCCTCAGGGGATTCAGATCTTGAAAGACAATGTGGTCAGTAGATTGTGACATGGCTCCCAAAGTCCCCACCTGCAGTGTTCACATCCTGTGAAGTCCCCTCCCCCTGGGGATCGGCTAGACCTAGTGACTTCCATGTAACAAGAGAACATGGAAGAGGAGATGAATGTCACCCTCTGAGACTAGGTTGCAAAGGACTCTGACTCTGAATCTCCTCTTACTGGCATTTCCCTCTCTGGTCCTTCTTACAGACTCATCCCGGGGAGAGGACCCCCGGGAGGAAACGGGCCAAGAGTCAGCGCGTGACTGAAGCCCTCTGTCCAGCATCACGAGAAGCAACTGAATCCCCCTGACAACCAAATGCGTCATCTCAGAAGACGGCCCGGTCCCAGTCCAGCTTTGAGATGGTGATGGCCTTTGCTGACCCCTTTCCTGCCTCAGTGTGAGAGATCTGGGTCAATGCTCTGAATGCAGCCTCAAAAGAGACCCTGAGCAGAGGACCCAGCCAGCTAAGCAGGGCTCAGATCCTTGACCCAGGGAAACTCTAGAATAATAAGTGCATGCTGGTTAGTTCATTTGTGTCCCTTTCTCTGATTCCACATATAAGCCATATCATATGATTTTTATCTTTCTCTGTTTGACTTACTTAGTAGGACTCTCTAGGTCCATCCATGATGCTGCAGGTGGCATTAATCCCTTCTTTTTCATGGCTTAATAACATTCCATTGTATATTTGTACCATATTTTTTTAAATCCAATCCTCTGTTAATGGACATTTAGTTTGTTTCATGTGCTGACTATTGTAAATGGTGCATCTCCAAAACAAAAAGAATTACAGATGTCAATAACAAAGTTATGGTAATCAGAGGGTAGGGGTAAATTGGGAGATTGGGATTTACATATACACACTACTATATATTGGAGAAGGAAATGGCAACCCACCCCAGTTTTCTTGCCTGGAGAATCCCATGGACAAAGGAGCCTGGTGGGCTACAGTCCATGGGGTTTCAAAGAGTCAGACACGACTGAGCAACTAACACACGTACTACTGTATAAAACATAGATAACTAACAGGGACCTACTGTATGATACTCTCCTCAGTATTCTGTAATGCCCCATATGGGAAAATAATCTGAAAAAGAGTGGGTACATGTATATATATAACCGATTCACTTTGCTGTACATCTGAAACTAACACAACATTGGAAGTCAACTATACTTCAATTTAAAAAATTCTTTTTAAAGTGCATGTTGTTTGAATCTCTATGTTTTGGACTACTTTGTTACTCAGAGATCAGTAACTGATACAGGTGAGCAGAGGAGAGGAGAAACTCACAGGTGAAACTTCATCCTCAGAGAGGTTCAGGCTAGTCTAGTGGAAAAGAACATGCTCTGCAGCCCCCATGAACACTGTCTTGACTCTACATCCCATCACTCACCCACCAGCTGTATGACCCTGGATAAGGTGCTCAAACTCTGAGCTTCAGCTTTCTCCTCTATAGAGTAAGAGATGCTATGGGTGAGTCAGCTGATAATGCTGCTGAGATGATGCAGCATATGTAGGGTATTGCATACCACCTCCAGAGGGGTCTGGGTCTTACTTTTACATCCTAAAGTAAGCTCACTTATATTTCTATACCCAAACCTATGTGTGATAGGGGGAAATCATAAATAACATCACATTTGTTCAGTTTAGAGTTTGCTGTCATATTTGCACCAAATTTATGAACAAACATCTGTCTTTCAGAGCTTTCTGGATTTGAGGATTTCAGATAAATTGTCATGGACTTTTCTCCCATCCCCAGGGATGTTGTCAGGATCAAACGACAAGGTACTTGGAGAATATTCTTAAAAAGCTGCAAAGCCTTATGGTAGAGGGGCTCTGCCATGAACGATAGTGGATTATTAGCTCCTGAGTAAACATATGGTCTCAAGCTCAGACTCTTGCCCACCATCAAGCAGAGGAAACCAAGACTTAATGACTCGCACAGGCTCCACTGGGCCCACGGTGCTGCTTGCCAAGCTGCTGAATGACACATTTATGCAATTGACATTTGACCAGCACTTGTCGTGGGGCATTGCTTTGACCTAAAAGAAGGCATGAATGATTCACTGAAACCAGGATCCAGGTCAAAACCTGTGTGAGTCTCTCCCTGTTACAGGGTCTGATTCCCAAGAATGAAATTCAATCCTGCCAGAATGTCAGAAGCCAGATGAGGAACCTCCCATAGACCTTATAGTGTGTGGGGGGTGGGGGAGGTGGGGGGTGCTGGAGGCGCATGCCACACCTTTTTGCTCCTGCAGGGGTCACGGCCACCTCCACCCACCTGTCCAGCCATCTCATCATGAAGTCCCTCTAAGGCCAGCTCTTATCAAATCCCTGAATTCAAGTAGGGAAGCAAGGGGTTTCTAGCTGTGCTTGGACATTGCAGTTCTTGAAAGAGCTGGGAGTCACACACTGACAGTATCAATATGAACAACAGGATCAACTATTCCAAGGCAATGTTGGTGGACTTTGAGAAACTTTCCCACTTCAAGGATTTTATGGAAGGTTTCTCAACTTCAGTGGTCTTAACAGTTGGGAGGCAAAAAGAAGGGAGTCTTAACATCCTTGGTTCCTTGAGTAATTTCTTCTTCCAAGATTCAGGGTTCTTTTTTTAAACCAAAATTAGGTCTCATTGGCATCTTTGACATAATAGTGACTCCAGAATAGCTTGAAAATCTTTTTTTTTTTTTCTCCTTTATGTACCCATGGAGGAAAAGGCTCAGCATATTCCTGAAGTCACCCCCAAAATTCACACACGGAAAGCTGATTTGGTTTTCAACCCAGAGTGGTATTTAAGAATTCTGAGGGCTGCTTTGGCAGTGGCTTAATTGTAATACTATAACACCGCTGCAGGCAATTTTCTTTGATTTAATTAGATGAACTGTGGCATTTTTTTTCTTTTTGCAAAAAGGCTTTATTATGTAGAAATGAAATATGTATAAATTTAATTTTTAATCTTGTCACTACAGTGTGGGAAGGAGCAAGCTGATTCTTTTAATTTACCCTCTTTGTTTAAGAAAAAAAAATTAAATTAATCTTATCACAAGTGTTTATGAGTAATTGATTTGATTTTTGCACTCCAGTCAGAAGTGAGAGAGTTAAGACTGCCTGATTCATCCTCAGCCTAAGACTCACTATGACTTTCTTTCAATGTGTAAACACTGACAAGAAGAAAGCCAACTGGATGTCCCATTCTCAGAAAATGGTGGGCATGCTCTGGTGAAGTGTGGGATAGTCTCTCCCTGTCACTAGGGCTGGAGGACTTGAGGCAAAGAGGAAGCAGTGGCAAAGGACCAGCTGTGGCGTGGGTGCTGGTCCTTGTTGGAACACTGGAATGTGCAGCCTGGTCATGGTGAGTGAAGACAACCTTAATCTCCAATGTTTGTGCATCCAGTCATTGGGCCTTTCCTGCTCATTGCTCAGACCTGACTCTGACATCAACTGCACTCAGACTTGTGAAATGGTTTTTATTTCTTGAAACTTGAAGGGCTCATGTTGTGATTCTCAAACTTTTGCATAATGACCATAGGAAGAATTTCTGCAGCATACTGACTTCTGGCCCCACTGACGCAACTCAGCAGGTCCGGGGTGGGGTCCAGGAATGGGCACGGAGCCCAGGAGATTTTCCTGTAGGTGCTTGGATAATCATGGCAAACGAGAGGGATGTAATACTCTGTAGTTTTCAGTGGGCCACTTTCTTACTCCATTTTGCTGAATAAATAATCATTGCATATCATGGTATCATTGCATTATTATTTATAAAAATATATTATATGCCTTATTACATGTCATCAATTATACATATTTCATAAATATATATTTATAACATAAAATACATATAATTATAGTATATGTATGTATCAAATTATTATAGAGAATGTGGAACATACAGAGTGAGAAAAAAACAACATTGATTCCATTTTTGTATGATTCTATGGTTTCTTAAATGGTAAAATAGCTTTAAGACTTTGAGAAAAGACTCCATTTAGACCTGGGTTTCTCAGTCTTGGCAATAATGAACATTTGTGGATATTCTTTATTGTCATTGGGGGCGGTCTTGAGCATTATAGGATATTTAGCAGCATCCTTGGCCTCCACTCAATGGACTGCAGAAGTTTCCCTCCTCTCTCCCCAACTAGTTATGACAACAAAACTAGACATTACCAAATGCACCCAAAGTCAGCCTTGTTGAGAATCACTGGATTATGCTGAGTCCCAGGATGACTCCCAGGCCCCCCATTCAGGTATTGATCAGCCTGCAGCCCTCTGTGTTAAGACTTTGTGTGCCATCCACATGCAGATGGATAGTAAGCTCAGAAGTGGGCTTGGACCATTAAGTCTCTTTCCATAGCAACAGTCAACCTTTCAGATGGGAAAATAACAGACTCTGCTTGGATCAAAAGTCCTGAATGAGAAACCAAGGGATCCAGAGCTTCATTCGGTCTTTATTAATAATAGAGTCAGATGGTGGCTCAGAGATCAGACTCAGAGACAGGAACGAGTAGCAAAAGGTCGAATGGCTTGGAAACACTAAGAATGGTGCTAAGCCCTTTGGCGCTTCTGTTCCCATGCAGACTGGTTACCAGCAGCCGTGTCAGTGAAAGTGAGCCTTAGTCTCCCTGAACCTAACAAATATTGATTTTTTTATTTTTAAATTAATTAATTTATTTTAATTGGAGGCTAATTACCTTACAATATCGTGGTGGTTTTGCCATACACCGACATGAATAGCCACGGGTGTACATGTGTCCCCCATCCTGAACTCCCCTCCCACCCCCCTCCCCAGCCCCTCCCTCTGGGTTGTTCCAGAGCACCGGCTTTGAGTGCCCTGTTTCATGCATTGAACTTGGACTGGTCATCTATTTCACATATGGTAATGTACATGCTTCAATGCTATTCTCTCAAATCATCCCACCCTCGCCCTCTCCCACAGAGTCCAAAAGTCTGTGCTTTCTGTCTGTGTCTCTTTTGCTGTCTTGCATATAGGGTCATCATTACCATATTTCTAAATTCCATATATATGTGGTGATATACTGTATTGGTGTTTTTCTTTCTGACTTACTTCACTGTATAATAGACTCCAGTTTCATCCACCTCATTAGAACTGATTCAAATGTATCCTTTTTAATAGCTGAGTAATATTCCATTGTGTATATGTACCACAACTTTCTTATCCATTCATCCGCCAATGGACATCTAGGTTGCTTCCAGGTCCTAGCTATTGTCAACAGTGCTGGGATGGACATTGGGATACACGTGTCTCTTTCAATTCTGGTTTCCTCAGTGTGTATGCCCAGCAGTGGGATTTCTGGGTTGTATGGCAGTTCTATTTCCAGTTTTTTAAGGAATCACCACTGTTCTCCATAGTGGCTGTACTAGTTTGCATTCCCATCAACAGTGTAAGAGGGTTCATTTTCTCCTCACCTTCTCCAGCATTTATTGTTTGCAGACTTTTTGATAACTGGTCAGACATTCTGACCAGCATGAGATGGTACCTCATTGTGGTTTTGATTTGCATTTTTCTGATAATGAGTGAGGCTGAGCATCTTTTCAGGTGTTTGTTAGCCATCTGTATGCCTTCTTTGGAGAAATGTCTGTTTAGTTCTTTGGTCCATTTTTTGATAGGGTCATTTATGCAGCTCACTACCAAATGTTTATGAGCCTGAAGACAAGAAGGAACTGCCTTCTGAGATGTCAGTGATGTAGCGTGCATGAGGTATGTTTTCTTCTGGTGGCAGCATCAGGTAACTCCAGGCTGGTTAGAGAGCAAGTTCCTCTGGGATGTGGGGACCAGGACCAATAAAACGTGTAGTCTTAGAGGTTTGTTGCAATGGCAGGCCAGTATGAGCCTGCAGCCAAATTCATAGACCTTGTCTGTGTCTACACACAGGGGCCTGGGCAGTCTTTCCAGCAGCTACATTTGTTGACCACCTTCTCTTTCAACCATGACAGCTGATCTGTGACTTTCTATGCTGCCTATCAAACACTGCCATGCATGTTTAGATAATATACTTGAACACTTACTGCCCCGGAGGGAAAAGTAAACTGAGCTTACTCATAAGTGCATTTTGCATGTTTACACAGAGGCATTTTCAGGAAATGGCAGGCAACCCAATTTGGGCGACTGGGGCAGGGGTTAAGAGTACCGTACCTCATGGTCCCATTTCAAGAAACTAGGATATTTTAAATCCCTTTACTTTTGCATCTGAGGAGGCCCAGGGATGTCAGATGGTCTGTCCAATGGAACAGGCAGGCTGGGAACTGGGTACCAGGCCATGGGGCACCCTACCTCATCCCACCACTCACTTCCAAGTACCTAGGAAGTCCTTTGGAGCAACAGTCTCCAACCATTGGTACCAGTGACCAGTTTCGTGGAAGACACTTTTTCCACAGGCTGTGGTGGGGGAACTGGTTTCGGGATGATTCAAGTGCATTGCATTCATTGTGCACTTTATTTCTATTTTGCAGCAATATCGGGATATTCCACCTTGACTTTAGTGTTAGGGTCTGTGCGCCTATGAGAATCTAATGCCACCACTGATCTGACACGAGGTGGAGCTCAAGTGGTCATGAGAACAGTGCGGAGCAGCTGTGAATACAGACGAAGCTTTGCTCTCTTACCTGCCATTCACCTCCTGCTGTGTGACCCAGTTCCTAACAGACCACAGACCGGTACCGGCCCACAGCCTGGAGGCTGGGGACCTCTGCTTTGGAGCCAACATAATGGTTGGAACAGTTGCACCAAGTAGAAAATCTCTGATTGGCAATCATTCTCCTTCCCCCATCTCCATTACCAGGCCTCTCTGGTGGTTCTGGTGCTAAAGAATCTGCCTGCAACGCAGGAGACCCAGGTTTGATCCCTGGGTCGGGAAAATTCCCTGGAGAAGAGAATGGTCACCCACTGCAGTATTCTTGCCTAGAGAATTTCACAGACAGAGGAGACTGGCTAGCTATAGACCATGGGGTTGCAAAGAGCTGGACATGACTGAGTGTCTAACACTTTCACTACTAGTCTCCCCCTTTGCCACCCTGCTCACCCAGGCATGAAAGTTCCCTTCTCCTCCTCTGAAAGGCTCCCCCACATAGGCATCCAAGTTCAATTATCACACTTATAATCTTTTCCCACATGTAGCAGTTACCTTTTCAAGACATGGTTGGTTGGGCACACACATGATATTTCCCACTTAATATATTTTCATTTCCCATCCTCTGGAAAAAAAAAAAATGTTATTATGGGATTTTGCTGTATTTAGCTAAATATTGGGTTTATTAAAATGCATCATGTTTCCCTGAGAGTCTGATCAGTTGTAGGAGCTAAATGGGCATATTTAACCAAATTGAAAACATGAATTATTTACCAAATAGTTGAGAAGGAGGATTCTATCACATCAGAAGCAGACATTGAATGGCACTGGGGTGAGAAACGCTTCATGGTTTAGATGAAGCCACATAATCATCATGTTTCTTTCCTTCATCATGTGAATGTTTGGAAGAAGCCAGCTTTTGTTCAATTTATTTTTTTTTTAACTTTCTCTACTTGTAATTGAATTAAACTGTTTCTTGGTTTTGATTTCAGAATTCCTAGTGCCAACCAAAACATCTTCAAGTGACACATTTTACGAGCATACATGGTGGTTATAGTTAACCATGTCCTCTTATAGAAATCTGGCCAAAGAATCTTCTCTCATCCCAGCACCCAAGATGCTGGAGAGGAATGGCAGAGATGTACAGTCCATGGTTCTTCTTCCTGCTGGCCGAGATAAGGAGGAGGGTCCAACAGTCATTAGTTTTTGCTTGCCATCAGGAATGTTGCCACTCAGCCAGAAGGTGGTAGTCAGAGGGAGATTCAAGGGGAAACCCAAGATGGGCAGCTGTGGAAAGCGGAGGAACTGAGACCAGTGAGCAGGAGGATGTGAGGTTTCATCCTATGTCTGCTGATGAATGACTATGTGACTTTTGCAAGTCAACCCACCTCAGTTTTCCTCAATTCACAAAGTGTCTGGTTGGGCATCCAGACCAGTCCTCCTGAGGGGTGTTTCTATGTGAGTAAAGTACAGAGAGCAGGGCCCTAGTGACACCAGAACTTAGCTTCTGTGCACCAGTACCAAGTCGAATCTCAGAGTTTTGAGTGAAGCAGAAAAGAATAGCTTTATTGCCTGCCAGGCGAACGGGGGTCACAGTGGTCTAAGGCCCTTAAAGCTGTGTGTCCAAACCTGCGGATTTGGTGAGGAGTGTTACGGTGATTGCTCCAAGGTGGGGCTGCTGGTAAGGTTCAGGGTGTGTGCAGAGGCTATACTCCTTTAATCTGGCCTCAGATGGTCTCTTGATGAGCTTCTGTGGTTCCTTTAATCTGACCTCAGGAGGTCTCCTGATGAGTTTCTCAGGTTGTCAAGGTTATCAAGCAGTGACTGTCTCTGGAGTGAAGCATGCTTCCTCAAGTAATTAACATCTTCCATTTGATGGGGGTTTTAGTTCTATAGACGAGCTCAAATCAACATTGCTACATGTTTCTGTTGAGGCAGAACCAGGACCCTGCCCCAAGCCTGCGTGACTATTTCTTGACTGTTCCCCCTTGTCTCAGCATCCTCTCTCTTCCCTGGTTACCTATTGAAGCTGCCCTTTGGAACTCAGAGAAGGTGGTGGAGGCTGAAGACCATTTCCTACAAATGAACAGGAGACACGGAAAGGCTTCCGTGCCCAGGAGTCCCACAGGCTCCTGCTCAGTTTCACCTGGGCTCTTCCTCTTCTCCATCTGAGACTTTAGCCTTGGTCTGACTATGCTACCCAGGCCTAGATTCCTGCGTCCATAAGGCAGAAATTATAATTCCTAGCTCTGTAGGTTGATGCACGAATTAAGGTTGTTTTGGACCATCTGATGTGACAAACTGACTCATTGGAGAAGACCCTGATGCTGGGAAAGACTGAAGGCGGGAGGAGAAGGGGATGACAGAGGATGAGATGGTTGGATGGCATTACTGACTCAATGGACATGAGTGTGAGCAAGCTCCGGGAGTTGGTGATGGAGAGGGAAGCCTGGCGTGCTGCAGTCCATGGGGTCACAAAATGTTGGACACGACTGAGTGACTGAACTGAACTGAAACTCAGATGTTAATCCCAAGGCCATATTCTGTGTATAGTTTTGAAAGTCTCTAGAAAGGTCATTCTGCAGTATACATGTGGAGAAGGCAATGGCAACCCACTCCAGTACTCTTGCCTGGAAAATCCCATGGACGGAGGAGCCTGGTAGGCTGTAGTCCATGGGGTCGCAAAGAGTCAGACATGACTGAGCAACTTCACTTTCACTTTTCACTTTCATGTATTGGAGAAGGACATGGCAACCCACTCCAGTGTTCTTGCCTGGAGAATCCAAGGGACGGGGAAGCCTGGTGAGCAGTTGGACATGACTGAAGTGACTTAGCAGCAGCAGCAGCAGTATATGTGAGTTTTAGCTGAATTACTGTAAATTACCACCAACCTTGTGGTTCCACTGCCCAATGGCCTCTGAAGGCTCACCAGTATTCAGGAAGTGGGTCTGCCCATCTGAGTGTGCATGAAAAGTACAGCAGTTTGAAAATGCAATTCCTTGACATTGTCACATAGGGATTGATTTGCAAGGCCTGAGAAACCAGGGAGTTGCCTCTTAAGAGGTACAACTTGTCTGTAGACCATGTTCACAAAGCACATTTATAGAACTAAAATGTCCAGACATCTAACATGCAGTCCAGTGGTATCTGTGACCTCATCTCATGGTACTTATCACCCCTCTTTATTCCCTCTCACATTCAACAGAGACCCATGTTTCTGTCCTCATTCTGTTTTGTTCTCATCTCAGGACACTCTCCCGTCTTCCTCACTCAGTGCTTTTGTACCTGCCAGAAAATTATTTCTCCTCAATCATGTCTGGATCACCCCCTCACCGTGGAAAACCCTTCCAAGATACCACTGCATCTTGGAAGCTTGCATACTATGTCACCCCTATATTCAAGTTTTTCTCTCATCAAGGACATTTGTTTTATGTTGTGATGTGTATTCCATAGCATTGAATCAACTGCAGGGGTAAAACGTATTAAAAAAAAATAATAACCTGAGTTCAGCACTTGTTAGATTAAACAGTCTTGTTTACATTGTAATTTAGGGACTTTATGAATGGAAACAGCTTTAGAGGGCTAGCCTAGGAACCTAGCTATCACTTACCATATGGTTTCCTTAAAGAAAAAGACAAAATGCATTCTGAGTCCCAACTCAGCATGTGTTTCAGGTAAGATAGAGACTTCACTCCCCTTTTCCTGTGACCTCAGTGATAGATACTCCCTCCCCCTCCTCACTGTATGTGCATCGCTGGTGGCAGAGAGAAATGGTACTCTGGTCCCACAGCCCTGCAGGACACAGCACGGAGGGATGGGAGAAGACAGAGCCGAGACAAATAGAACAGCAGAGACAGAAGGCGAGCAAGAAGCTAACCATAGGGAGATTAGATTCCTCTGGTTCACTTGATGTCTCACTCTTCAGCTGGAAGGTGAGCATCTTTCTACTGGCAACTGCCCCCCTTTTCCAAGTGAGTGAACCCAAAGCAAAAGTGACCCAGTGAGGGGTGAAAATGAATGGGAAAAGGCATTCAAGTATCTGCTATGTCTGAATCAGTGGGCTTGAAGCTTTATATAAACATTATATGTAAGCCTCAAAATGCCCTTATCCCAATGGATAAGCATTCTTATCCCTACGTCAGATAATTGAGACCATACAAGATAAAGAAGCCTGCTCCAGTGCGACCCAGCTCTAAGTGGACTTTGATTTTGGTCCTTCCATTCTCAAGTCCAGACAAATCACTCTTAGGAAGCAGATGCTCAAGAATAGGTTTAGCAAAGCATTTTAATTTCCAACAATGGAAAATATGATGTCTTTAAGAATAGGTGTAGACATTATTTCTTGTACAGAAATGACATCTGTAATTTGTATCTTTATTTTCTGGAAATGAAATGATTTTAATGTAGTTTTAAAAAAGGGGTATAAAAGAATATGTTCTCTATAACATGCATGTGCACATTTAAATGTATGTGCATCAAAAGCTTCATGGGAATTCCCTGGCAGTCCAGTGATTAGTACTCCAAGCCCTCACTGCCAAGGGCTTGAACCAAACCTGGTTGGAGAACTCCGATCCTGCAAGCCATAGAAAGTGAAAGGCACTCAGTTGTGTCCGACTCTTTGTGACCCCATGGACTATACTGTCCGTGGAATTCTCCAGGCCAGAATGCTGGAGTGGGTAGCCCTTCCCTTTTCCAGGGGATCTTCCCAACTCAGGAATCGAACCGGCATCACGTACACTGCAGGCAGATTCTTTACTAACTGAGCTATCAGGGAAGCCTTCAGCAAGCCATCCGGTGTGGCAAGAAAAAAAAAAAAGAGAGAGAGAGAAACTTCATACTGGTATTACACTGTGATCACACAACCAAAATATTGGTAGTGCAATTATGGGTAGTTTCCATCTTTTTCTCTTGGCCGGTATTTTATATTACTCCATAATGAACATGTGTTTCTTTGTGAAAGTACAATTATTTAGAAAACATTGGCTTCAATAACAGTAGGAACAACAAAGTAATTCTTCAAGTGAAAACTTACATCATCAACGCAGGGAGCACCCCCACCCCTAACACCAGAATCAGTGCTACACCGCGACCATCACGGCCACCCAAACCAGCATCACCTCCACCACGACCACTTGTGACATGACTTATTCCAGGACCACCACCAGCGGTGCCACCAGCACCACAGTACCCCCATCCCCATCATCAGCAAGGACACTACTGATTTCCTCACGTCCCAAAGGCACCAGGCTGGTACCATATCAGCAGAGGCTGGCGAAACACCCTCCATGCCCTCCAGGAGTTCTGATGAGGCCAGGGAGAATGGTTAACATACATGAAAGAGAAAACCCCTTTCATTTCGGTGTCCCCAAGATTAAGCACGGTTGTTGGCATTAGTAGGTGCTCAGTAAATGTTTGATGAAGACAAAAACATGAATAAAACAGCATGTGTTAACCATAAGTGTCGCTGAATTTCAAACTATGACTTCAGCACTCCAGGCTGTGCAGATAGATGGAGTTAATTTGTGATGATATGGCGACACCATTTTCTTTTCATTAAAGTCTGCATCTGGTGCCTTTGTAGCCTGTATTAAATGCCATTTGTCATGCTATGGTCTTAGCAGGGCCCCTGGCCCCTGATCCCTTTAAACACGCTCTGCCTCCTACATGGTCCTTGTGCTATCATGAGACACAGTTAAAGCTGGATGGGCCCTTCAAATGAATCTGCTCTAAACCCCTCCACTTGAGGTCTGGGGAGACTGAGGCTGGGCAGGTAAACTTGACTTTTGTGCAGTCTCGTGGTCTCTCCCTCTTCCTGTCACGTTCATAGTTGTTGTTTGTTTGTTTGTTTTTTTCCCCTCCTATGCTTATTGGGGGGCAAGAGATCAGATTTTCCACAGGGAAAGGAAGACAAAAAACACATATTCTCAGCTAGTTCTCTGTAAGACGCAGGCTAGAAATACTACTCGTGTGGTCTCGTGTATCCTCACCACAACTCAGGGAGGTGGCTTGGTTTTCTCCTCTGCACGGATGAAAAAAGTGAGATGCAGAGTGGTTAACTTCCCCATTCAGGTCACAGAACTGCTAAGAAGTTCAGCTCAGATCTCTCTTACTTCCACACCCGTTCTCTTTCCATTTCATTGCTCTTAGTTATCGAGTTATCATTCTGAAAGATAAGAGCTGAGATGACAATCTGTTTCTGAAAAACCCCAAAGGCTGTCGTGAGCTATAGAAGAGAATCCAGATTTTAAGATGGCATTCAAGACCCTAACATCTGCCCCAGAGAAGTTTGTCAAGTTCTCTTCTTTCCACACCACCCTTAAACATGGTTGAGATGCTCATCTCTAGTTCAGGGTCCTCTTTGACCCCTGGGCTTATGTACATACAGCTTAACTCTAGTCCCTGCTTTGTCCACCCAGGAGCATCTTTATAATCTTCTTGCTTCAACTTCTCATTGCTACCAAATCTACAACTGGACCTCCATCCCTTTGTTTCCCCAGCGTAATTCACATACACCATCTTCTGTGCCTAGAATGGCTCATTTGTACCTATCAAGCCAAACTTTCCCCATTGAACCCCTGCTGCAGTTTTGTGTGAATGTTCCTGTTTGAGATCATAGCTTCTGGAGGACAAGATCCATGCAATACACACCCATTAAATTTATTAAACCCTGAACCCCCAGCCCAGTTAGCACACAATCATTGTTTATTATTTGTTCAACTGAAGATTTTTGTAGCTGACTTTTGGTATAGCAGTAATTAACATTCACATCAATAGATTATTGACAGCTGATAAAACTGCTTTTCTTGAAGACTTGATGGAATAGGTAGGAGAGACTTATCCTAGCTTGAAGATGAGGAAAGAGAAGCACAGAGAAGCCTTGCCTTAGTCAAGATCACATCGATAGAAAGAGGGAACATGCTAGACCGTGACTCAGATTTCATGTCAATTCCAGCTCTCTTTTCAGAAATACTTGGCTGCTGGAAGAAGTGTACCCCCTCTCTTCTTCTTCTTCTTTTTTTTTTTTGAGATGACAAATTATATTCACTATTGTCCTAAAGTGGTTTTCATTTCTGATTACTTAATTTGCCCAGCATTTGCTTTAAATGGTTTTCCACCGCGTGCTGTAGATGTTTGCGGTTGACTTTTTGACATTATAACACTTTAGTACAAAGAAAGCTACAGAAAGCAACAATGAAAACATTTACTAAGTATGTTTATAATCAAATATATCCCTCAGTAATTTAATTTGGAGGAAGCAGAGAGCCCAGCATTACAAACAGAGGGCTCGTTAATAATTCATAAGTCCTGAAACGGGGAAAGCTGGAAAGAAGATTCAGACTCAGGCCATAGCTGGTTGCTCTACTCAGAACCCACCTCTGCCCAGTGAGAACTGGAGATGCAGGTGATGAAAACCCTCTGATGGTTTGGAGTCGGTGGTTTTTGAACGGCGGTCCTAGGTGCTCACATTCTGAGGGATGGAGTCAAAGTTGAGGCACTGGATAGAGTGAGGGAGACTCAAGGGGCTTGGATCACAATCATCAAGTCTGAGAGCAAGACCTCTCAGCAAAGGGGTCAGTCCAGGCAGTCTGCCAGCTCGCATCCTTTATTCAAGGTCTTTGCCTTGCTCTTGGCCTTTGTGGTTGAACACCTCATGAGACAACTGATGAGCCCAGAAGATACAGAAATGAGTGCAGCTCAATCTGCTCATCTTAAACAGACCACACTACAGCCTAGATACCCAAGCTGAGCTTTAAAGTGTGGAAGAACTTTCCCACTCATCCTCACCTTGAAATCTTCCCATGAAGAACCAGTGATGCTTCTGTGGGTTGTTATCCACTTCCAGTGGAAGGTGAAGACCCAGAGTGACTAGGACTTGCTCAAATCCCAACTCAAAACTGAGGTGGAGACAGGATAAGAGCCCATGACCCCTGCTTGTGCGTGGCTCCTGAGTCCACAGAACAGAGAGGATATATGAATTGTGGCACATGTGCACACTTCCCAGATGATTTCATGATCTGAAAGATAAGACCAAGAGGTTTGGTTAATTTCTTTGGAACTTAGCCATCTAAAGAATTAAAATAAGTTTGTGGGCATGGGGAGAGGGAATGATAAGAACAGGTAGTTGATAGAAAAGGAAATACACATGGCTTTTAAGTCTATGAAAATACGCAAAGTTTGCTGGAGGTGAGACATGCAAGTTATAGCTATTGAGAGATATTATTTTTCATCTATCAGATTGGCAAAAGTCAGAGTCTAATAAAACACAGTGTTGGCTGGGGAAGGGGAGCTCTATGTAGTATTTCACTACTGCTTGGAGTGCTAACCATGGCTACTTCAATGGAGGAAGATGGGGCAATGAGTGTTGTAAGAATAAACATCTGCAGTCAATTTAGACACATGGATGGGCCTGGAGACTGTCATAGAGCATGAAGTTTAAGTTGGAAAGAGAAAAACAAATATTGTTTATTAACACATGTATGTGGAATCTAGAAAAATCATATAGATGGTCTTATTTGCAAAGCAGAAATGGAGACACAGATAGAGAACAAATGCCTAGGTAGCAAGAGGGGAGCAGGGAGGAACTGGGAAACTGAGACTGACATCTATACATTACTGATACTATGTCTGAAATAGATATGAGAAGCTACTGTGTGGCACAGGAACCTCTAGTCAGGGCTCTCTGGTGACCTAAATGAGAAAGAAATTGTTAAAAAAAGGGGATATATATGTAAACATGTAGCTGATTCATTTTGCCGTGCGGCAGAAACGAACACAATGTTAGAAAGCAACTGTACTTCAAAAGAAAAAAGATCCATAAGCCAAAAAATAAAAAATAAAAAAATTCCACAGACACTTGAACACAATGATTTTACAGCAAAGTGTGTATGGAGAAAATTGTATAAAGAAAATTGCTGAAGTAGTTTCTTAAGAATCAAAACATGATAAATGCTCTAAGCATGGATAGCAAGTTGTTTAAGTTTTGTTGCACACATACACATAAACACACATATAGTGGAGTAATAGTTCTTAAGAAGAATGAAGAAATGAAGTTTAGTTCTTCATATGTTTTCTGGATGTATACATATATATCATATATATATATATATCATACCTTTGTACATAAACATATGTGCATGTGTGTGTATATGTACATATTCACACAGACACAGACCATGCTAATATGTAATGTTTGACCTATTAACAAGTGGATTAAAATTTGGTTTAGAGATAAATGTGTATAATATATTCTCATTTGTATAACAGTAATTAAATAATCCATGTGCATGGTTGTGTGCACACAGACACACAAGCCTGGTTTCTGGCTATCTTCAAATAACTAGAGAACTCAAACAGGGTATCAAGGAGAGATATGCATACATTTTGTAGTATAGAATGCAATTTATTTAGAAATATAATGGAATGCTAAATAGAAATCCTCATGATAAAGAATTTTGGTGAAACACAATTCAGGTCCTCCACTGCAGTACTTTAGTTATTTAAGGTAACAAAGTTGACTTTACTATCCTTTGCATTTGTCTTCACATGCCCTGGTGTTTCAAGTTGTCTGCATCTCCGTCTCCCTGCTCTGACTAGTCTCCCCTGTGTGTCCTCTGTGAAGCTCTGCATTCGGAGTTAAACACAAAATGCCAAGTGTGGTCTGACCCACACAGACTAAATCAGAGCTGTCAGCCCTCTGTCCTGAGACACGGCCAGGGTTAATTTAGCCAAAGAACAGAAACATTGTAAGTGGACTAAACTCCATGTAAATGAAGTTTGAGTGTGATTCAAGTTTTCCCAACTCTAGCACCTACCTTATCTACCCTCGTATCTCAGTACATTTGGTCCCCAAGACCCAGGAGCAGAGTCTGACCTGACATTCTTCACTTTTAACCATTTTCCACCCCCATTCTTTGGCCCTTCCCCGGATCCACTTCAACCATAGCCTCTTACCACCTCTTCCTCACTTAGAAAGATGTTTCCAGACTGAGTCTTGCCTGTGATACTTATATGTGTATATATACACACATATACACATATGTGATGCATATATATACACACACATATACATGCATATTCACATATATATATACATGTATATTTTTCCACTGTGTCACCAAGAATACCCATCAGGACTCCTTTTCCAATAAGATTCTGATTGGTCAAAAATGGCTTCCAGTAACTCAGCCTTTGTTTTGTAAAAACATTATTGCAACATTGTATAACACTTTAGAAATGTTTCGAATTTAGGCTGGCTGGTGCTCTAGCAGCCGGGGGCTAGCATATGGAGTCTGCTCTGCTCAAGAGGCTGCGGTTTTATTTCTGGCACCTTCAGGCAAGTCAGGATTAGCAACCAGGGGCACCTTCTCAGAACTAAGAGGGCCAGGACATCAGGTGTGGGTACCTCTTTTCAACCAGTAGCTCAAGTGTTGTGGGCATACGGGAGAGAAAAAATTTGGACATTCCAAGGCAATCAGGTTCTAAAAGGCTGAGTATAAACGTCATTCATGTATTCATTCAAATTTAGCATATACATTGTGCCAGGAACAGAGCTGTTTAAGATACAGAAGACCTAGATTCTACCTTCAAAGCATCCATATTCTAATAAAGTATGAAAGCAAAAAAAAGTGAAAGTCGCTCAGTTGTGTCTGACTCTTTGAGGCCCCATGTCCAGTAGCCTGCCAGGCTCCTCTGTCCATGGAATTCTCCAGGCAAGAATACTGGAGTCGGTAGCCTTTCCCTTCTCCAGAGGATCTTCCTGACCCTGGGATTGAACCCAGGTTTCCTGCATTGCAGGCAGATTCTTTAATATCTGAGCCCAACAGGGAAGACCTTCTAATCAAGGATACAGGAAAGTGAATACAAATTACAGACCAGCTCAAGAACTGCAAGATGTGGGGATGTTGTGGGCACCTGAGAATAAGGGATTCAGAAGAAGGTCATTGATTTGAGTTTAAGTTCTTCTTCTAAATTAATGAGTCTATGCTGTTGCTGCTAAATCACTTCAGTCGTGTCCGACTCTGTGCGATCCCATAGATGGCAGTCCACCAGGCTCCCCCGTCCCTGGGATTCCCCAGGCAAGAACAGTGGAGTGGGTTGCCATTTCCTTCTCCAATGCATGAAAGGGAAAAGGGAAAGTGAAGTCACTCAGTTGTGTCCAACTCTTAGCGACCCCATGGGCTGCAGCTTACCAGGCTCCTCCGTCCATGGGATTTTCCAGGCAAGAGAACTGGAGTGGGTTGCCAGTGCCTTCTCCGTATGAGTCTATACTCAGTGACAATTTATTAAGAATCCTATAAAGTAGAAGAGGGGAGGAAGACTTCAGACAAAAGGAACTCCATGCAGAATTCCTGTACATAATATAGAAAAAAAAGGACGTGTATTAGAAGTTATGAGTATCTTTCACCCAGCTTGTCTGAGAGCTGCTGTTTGATCATTGGTTCATCCACAGAGCTCCACACTTCTAGCCTTCTGGAGAAACATTCCCTTGCTCCAAACTGGGCATCCATACAAAGCTGGAGTCTGGTAGATCATCCCAGCACTGTCCAGTGTGTTCCCGAGCCCCATTGGTGATTAAGTTTTCACGATAATGACTAATTTCAAACTTGAAGGCAGGAGGAGGTTCAGCCAGTCTGGCTCTGCTCATTATTAGCTGTGAGAGCTCACAGCATTCTCTAAATCCTGGGAACCTCCTTTTTCTCGTTTGTTGAAGGTGGATGAACACTCATACCTGCCTGATGGGGACAGTACCAGGATCAAGGTACACATCACAATGAAACGGGCTCAGTGGTCTGTAAAGCACTTTGCAAATAGGAGTAGTCATGTACGGATATGAGAGTTGGACCATGAAGAAGGCTGAGCGCCACAAAGAATTGATGCTTTTGAATTATTGTTCTGGAGAATACTCTTAAGAGTCCCTTGGGCTGCAAGGAGATCAAACCAGTCAATCCTAAAGGAAATGAACTCTGAATATTCATTGGAAGGATGGATGCTGAAGTTGAAGCTCCAGCACTTTGGCCATGTGATGCGAAGAACTGACTCATTGGAAAAGACCCCGATGCTGGAAAGGTTGAGGGCAAAAGGAGAGAGGCTGGCAGAGGATGATATGGTTAGATAGCCTTGCTGACTCAATGGTGACAAATTTGAGCAAACCCTGGGAGGCAGTGGAGGACAGAGGAGCCTGGTGTGCTGCAGTCCATGGAGTTGCAAAAAATCAGACACGACTTAACGACTGAAAAACAAGAACAACCCCAAAGCAGCAGTTACCTTGCAATTTCCATTGTTAATGGCAGAAATTATTTGAGACTCATCTGGAGGCTACTGGTTTCATATTTTGACAGGTTTGAGGGTCAGGGACTAATTCTTTAACTCGATCCCTGTCACCTATCTCTCCAGGATTTCCCAAAGTGTAATTCTTTTTCCCCATGGAAGCCATCTGCGGGTCCAAGGGATGCTGTTCTTTTTTCCCACATTCTTTATTCTTTCTGCCAAACTGCCCTTGGGGCCTCAAAGAGCAAATCTGGATGCACTGAAGAGCAATGTGATTTCTGTCCAAGGCCTCCCTGAAGGAAGATGCTTGTCTCACTCCATCTACCTCTTTGGGAATTCCTCTTCTTTTTGTAAAATAAGAGATTGTGAAGGAAAACAGTGTGCTTGCCAAGTCTTATTCCCACACGTGGTCAGCCTACACCTTCTGGAATTCTCTGGCTTCATTTCTGAAGTTCTCCAGGGCTGGAGGGGATTCCTTTGGGTGGAAAGCTGGGGCTACCCAGAAAGAGGGCACGGGAGGTCACTGTGTAGGAGCACCGGCAGAGGGTGGGGGGCGGTGCTCATGGCCCTCTGTAACCCTCAGGGAGACAAATCAGAGCTTGGTGGCTGATTCTGTGTCTGGAGATCCCGTAGAGGCCGATGGCAGCATTAGAAGACACGAGCTGAAATACAGCCCAGGGTTTCTGAGCCAGGAGACCTGAATGCACACAGGATCACCCACCTTGTGAGTGAGTCTCTCCCCCATCACTGGAGACCCCCTTCTTCAGCAAGAGACATTTGCAATGGCCAAAGTGTATCTATTTATTTATATCAGTCTTGAGTCTCACGTGCTGATATCTGGAAGGAATGAAAATGGCACAGACAGGAGAAAAGTGAGCGAGATGTCTCATTTCCCACCCCGGCGTATCCCTGGCACTTGTTCTGTGACAACAGCAAAGAACAGCAATGTATGCCTCCAGCGGTGTGGGGACTCCCAACAAGTGGGTGGAAGATCTGACCAGGGTGGTGCAGGGAGGATGCTGTCAATCTCTGGGACCTTCAGGGTCTGCCCCCTCCAGTTTTTCCAGTTACCCTGTTTCCTCCATAGCAGATGAGCAGGTGGAGGTTTCTGGAATGGTTTCTAGAAAACATAGCCCCCAGGCACAGGGGCATTCTCCCGGGACCCTGTAAGGAAGGCATTTGTGCCGAGGAATGTGTTCTCAGAGCTGGGAAGGGAGACACAAGCCCCCAATGGGGTTGCGATAGGGTGGATGAAAGAATGAAAGTGTTAGTCACTCAGTTTTCTCTGGCTCTTCTTGACCCCTTGAAGTGTAGCCCATCAGGCGCCTCCATCCATGAGATTCTCCAGGCAAGAATACTGGAGTGGGTTGCCAGTCCCTTCTCCAGGGGATCTTCCCCACCCAGGGATAGAACTCAGGTCTCTTGCATTGCAGGCAGATTCTTTACTATCCGAGTAACCAGGGAGGCCCAAACCAAAATGTTGTGGGAACACCAAGGCTGAAACCTAGGAAACCAAAATCATAGTGTGAATGAGGGTGCGTTGACGCCCCTCAGTGTCCTTATGCAGCTGCTTTGTAAGGCTCCGCAACCTTCTCCTGACTTGTTTTTGAGCTGCTGTTTCTATGAAAGTCAATGCTTCCTGAGTAAAAGACCCAGATTCATTTTCTGCTGTTTCCTTGCGTAAGTGGATGTTGAAGACTTAGAGGCTGGAATAAAGTGTCAGGTTAAGGAGCAAGAGGGAAGCAGCGTGGGGCCAAGAGAGAGCCAGGGACGGGTAACTGCGGCATCCTGGCATGCCTGTGAACGCCCAGCTGGGCCCTCTGGGCAGCTCTTGCCAGCTCCCCGTGACCCCAGGGAGCCAGCCACACCTTGCAAATCCTCGACAACCAGGCTGAGTGCTGGCCACTGCTGCGTCACCCTGCAAGGGCCCGCTCTCATTAGAAGCAAGACAGGTGGGTCTGGAGGGAAGTGGACGTTCATCAAGGGAGCGGCGTTGTTGGGGCCACGTGTTTATTGGAAGCTGAGCAAAGCGACACCCTTAGAACAGAGTGGAAAATACAGAAGAGGGAGGGGCCGGCCCAGAGTTGGAGGGGGAACAGCAGCTTCCATCAGTCCTGCCTCTATTCCGATGCCATCAGTGGGTTTGGCAGGCAAGCTCCCCATCTACTTCAGAGGACCACGGCACAGATTAAGGGAGCCTGGATGCTAATTTGCACATATGGAAATGCTTTTTCTCACCGTCGATGGCTCTGTTGTGGACAGATGGAATTAGCGAGAACTTCGAAGTCGTGAAGGCAAACACATCAAAAAAAAAAAAAGCAAGCCGATCTCTTTTCTTTCCCACTTTTCTGTCTGCCTCCCTCTATCTTTTTTTTTTTTCTTTCCACCATTCCCCTGCCCTTCTTCGTCTTTTTCCCTCCTCTCCTGTGAATCTTCAGACTGCTGGAGAGTAAATAAAATTGCCCCCAGAATTGCTCCTGGCATTAATAATGCATTGATCGTATTTCAATTGCAAATGGTGTTTTAACAGAGAATCGCTCCTACTTCAGTGGGGAGGTGATGTGGGGAGCCAAAGACGCCCTGACCAGCGAGGGCCAGTCTTCAGAGAGCTGCGGCCTCTGTCCTCGCACTGCCCCCGGGAGGCTGAGGCTGCTCGGGTCCCCTCTCCTGAGCCCTCAGCCCTCTTATCTGTCCCGTTTCCTTTCTTGCGGACTCCGGTGGGTGGGTTCCTGTCCCTGAAGGATAAAGGCTCTTCAGATGCACTGCCTTGCTTCAGGGCGGAAACAATAAATCCGCTGGGATTACCTTTTATTATTATTTTTTTCTTCCTTTCTTGTAGTCTGTGCCTTTGACTGGGAAGGTCTGTAATATTTTATTTATTTGAGGCACTAACCAGGTTTAGCGTCCTTCCAGAACTTGACACATAAAGGTGCTCGCTAGCTGAGGTGCCTCTCTGGGCAACGGGCCCTCCTCGGGGCTTGGCAAACTTTTCCGGAAAGGGCCGGAGAGTGAATCTTATCAGCTTTCCAGGGCAGAGGAGTCCCTTGCATGTAGGAAAGCAGCCAGAGAGAACATATCAGCAGATAGGAGTGGCTAGCAGAGAAGGCAATGGCACCCCACTCCAGTGCTCTTGCCTGGAAAATCCCATGGACGGAGGAGCCTGGTAGGCTGCAGTCCATCGGGTCGGGAAGAGTCAGACATGACTGAGCGACTTCACTTTCACCTTTCACTTTTATGCATTGGAGAAGGAAATGGCAACACACTCCAGTGTTCTTGCCTGGAGAATCCCAGGGATGGGGTCGCACAGAGTCGGACACGACTGAAGTGACTGAGCAGTAGTTCCAATAGAGCGTTACTGACACAGACTGGCTGATGGCCAGATTTGGCCTGAGGACCACAGTTTACCACCCCTGGTCCAAGCAATCTCTTCTTTGCATGGATTTATGTATGCGTTTGTTTCTGGCTGTGCTGGGTCTTCACTGCTCCACGTGGGCTTTTCTCTCGCCGCAGTGGCTTCTCTTGCTGCGGCTCAGGGCTCCAGGCGCGCAGGCTCAGGCGTTGTGGAGCTCAGGCCTCGCTGCTCTGTGGCACACGAATCTTCCGTGCCAGAGGTCGGACCCGGGTCCCCTCCCCTGGCAGGTGGCTCTTTAACCACTGGGCCGCCAGGGAAGACCCTCAGGAAGTCTTTAACTGCAGAAATCGCATGATTCTGCCTATCCTTCTCAGGCTCTGTTTTCCAACTTTTCCAAAGGCTGCATGAATATCTGTCTTGACTACGGGAACGGTGTTCTTGTCCTGCTTTGTCCTGGCCCACCTCAGAATCCTCCCTTCCTTACCTCATCATCCACATTGAGCTGACCTTCTCCCCTACATGTGATTCCCTCTGGGGACCCTCCCAGGATCATAGCTATCCGGTTGAGGATGTTTCCCCAGGTCCGCAGTATTAAAAGAAGACACAAGATCACTATGGACATTCACATTCACATCCATTTAACATTGTCTAAACCATTGGATCATCAGGCCATGCTCCACTAGACCAGGTACCTTGCTTGTTTGTTAGAATATACTGCTACTTTTATATATGCAGATTCAAATCAAGCACTCATAAGTTATGTGTGGAGAGAGAAAGGATACACAGTTATACAGACATGGAAATAAAAGAAGAGATAAATGGATAGATGGACAGATGGATGGATGGAAAAATGAACTACAAAAAGGCAAGCCTTAGAAATGATCTAATTATTTAAATCCTCTGAACTATTTAATTTTCCTAATTCTCTGTAACCCATGTTCCCTTTCATTAATATAAAGCTAATAAGAATTTCATACCTTCTCACATTTTAATTTGAAGAAAAAACTAATTTACAAAAATGTAAGTGCCCTGCGAATTGTATCATGTAATACAGGCATACGACAGTGTTGTTTTTCCCCAACTTGCTCATCTTGATGGCTATTTGAAAATGTCCAAGAAATGTATTCTCATCACCAAGAATAAATTGCCAGTGTTATGATTAATATAATTTGGAATTCATATAAATTAAAATTATTATGAAAATAAAGGGAAATATAATACTGAATGTGTTGTTATACATCCATTCTCACACAAATTCTGATCAGAGAAATTTTCTTCTTGCCAGGTTAAGATTCACTTTTTATGTGTTGCTGACTTTATAGCATTGGTTCAAAATCCTACACTTGTAAAATGGTTAAAAAAAATTCCTCTTGTGGTTTTAGAATAGGAAGCTGAGTTTTAAATTACCAAGGACTCTGAATGCTTCTTCACTAAAATCAATTCTATTGGACCTTTCCAGGTATTGGAGATGATTCCCTTTGTAGTCATCCCAAACTGGGCAAGAATTGGTTCAGCTATGTTGTGATTGTTTGCATGACCTAACTTCTATTTAATTAGAAAAATAGACTCAGGAAGGTTTTTCTCACCCATTACTCAAGGGTTCCCAGTTCAGTAGGAAAAAAAATGTTCCATGAAATTTTTTAAATGGTGCAGAATTGGAGCTCAGAATCAGCCACCTGCCCTGGAGAACATGAATGGTTGAAAAGCAAGAAAAGAATGGAAAGAAGAGCTCAAAAAGAAAGGGAGAATTGCCAGGCCTCACTAATGGGTTGTAGAAAGTGCAGGGGGAGAAGAAATAGAATCCTGTTCAGTTTGCCTCTAACAGACTGTAGGACTGGGGGGCAAATCTCTAACCACAGGAAAATCATCTCCAAGAGGAGAAAATCAGAGACAGAGATCAAGCACCAGTGTTGAGACAACCAGCCCAGCTCAACGTTGGTCTGAATTTCAAATTCAAGCCTCTACCTCTATGCCTAGTTCACTACCATCAATGCTGCCATCTTATCAGGCATGGAAACCAATGGAATGTCCCATCCATGCCACCCCCTCTCTTCACAGCTTTGTTCCACGGATGTATCACAGTTGCAGTCAATACAGCCTCCCCGTGTTACCTCCATCCACGGCCATACCACTAGCGCAAAATAGCTCTAAATGACAGACACTAGTATCTGACATTCTGAGCACTAAAGGAAGCACATTTTATCCGTGATGCTGATTTTCTGCGCCTAAACTTGTGCTTTGCCTACATACTACATGTTTTTTAAATAGTGCATTAAAGCCAGGGGACTTCCTTGATAGCTCAGTTGGTAAAGAATCCACTTGCAAAGCAGGAGACCCCAGTTCAATTCCTGGGTTGGGAAGATCCGCTGGAGAAGGGATAGGCTACCTACTCCAGTATTCTTTGGCATCCCTTGTGGCTCAGCTGGTAAAGAATCCACCTGCAATGCGGGGGACCTGGGTTTGATCCAGGTTGGGAAGATCCCCTGGAGAAGGGAAAGGCTATCAACTCCAGTATTCCTGCCTGGAGAATTCCACGGACTACAGTCCATGGGGTCACAATGAGTCGGACATGACTGTTTTTCACTTTCACTTCAAAGCCAGGAAAAAGGATGACAAAATATGCAAGATCCCTTAATTCTTTGTTATATTTATGTTTTCATAAATTTTTCAGTTTCTAAAAGAAATACTTGACCATTATGAAAAAAATACTAGGACTCTGGAACAATAAAGTGGTGAAAACATACATCACCCATACTCTGCTAACAAAGAAAAAAATGTTATCTGTCTTTTAGAGTTTTTCAAGTGTACTCGTGTTATGGCCATTATATTGAATATAAAATTTTACATTTGCTTTCTCACTCGAATTTATATTGTAAACATTTTTGCACATACTCAGATTATTCTGAGATACAGCTCTTTATGCCTGGCTGACCATTGTGGCTATATAAGTATTTATTTACCATTCACCTCTCATGGAGTTTTTAGGTTTTTATTTTGTGGTTGTTCATTCATAAAAAAAACACTCACATGTCTATATTTTTGTTTCCTCTAGTCTCCATTCCTCCTTCTTTCTCTGTCCAATCTTATCTTCTCAGTGAAATTTTCTTGGTTCTTCAAAGTATAATAAAGTTTTCTTTTTTAACATTTCTGACTTTGATACCTAATTAGATGTCTATTAGTTCAGATAATATTTTGTTAGATGAGCTTTACTGTCTGCACCAGCTGAACCAGTTGGTATCTAGGGGGATACAGACAATATGCTTTCCTTCTCTGCTCTCAGGATCTTCATCTCTAGGTAGTGATACTTATTTCTCAGGATTGATGTAAGCTAGTAGATATAAAGTGTTTAGAATAGGAACTAGGACACAGAAAGTTCTCATCAATCTTAGTATGCTATAGATTTAGGTACAAAATAGCGTCCCCCAATAATGAGAATACTTGAATAAAAAGCATGCACATACACACACACACACACAAGCACACATATGTACATGGACGCAGTATCTAGCACAGTGCCTAGTTGGTGGAGCTCAGGAATTATTAGTTGAATGGAATGGCTCCAGATTAATTTTGTTAACATTAACATCATAAGGCCTTTTGCTCAATGGATATGCTAATAAAAGTGTTACTTATAATGAGATTTTGCATCTACTATAGAGTATTTATTTATAGCTCTCACAGTCACATATATTTTAGGATTGTATAAATAAAACCTTATTTTATCTAGAAGATTCTCATATCACTAAAAAAAGGACTTCAGAGACATTCTAATAATTGCCGTATGTTCAGTGAGAGAGGCTCTTTTCATCATACAAAAATGAAGTTAGTTAATTGAATGGTTATGATGGCTGCAGAAGGGGTTTATAAAAGTCACAATTAAGAGGAACCCACTGTAAGAAAAAGGCAAAATGTATTTTCTTTAGGCTCCCATAAGCTGCATTTTCAATGCACAGATTTAAGAAAATTCCCTTTCCAAATCCTCTTTTGTCCCACATGAAAGGAATGATGACTTTAACGCGGCCGACCCGGGTTTAAAAAAAAAATAAAATAAAAGGACTGTTTATTCTAAGTAGAACATCATGGGCTTCGTCACAGCCGTTTCATGACAGTTTCCCTCCAGCTGGTTTTATTTATCTCTTGACTTCCAATAAAACTTATGTTTTATTTCAAGGGGCAATCCATAATTAACTTTTCAACTGGTGGCAGTGGTTTCTTTTGGTGCCACCAACAGTGTTGAACTCAGCCTTAAAAAAAAAAAAAAAGTAAATATAAAAGACCTGGTGCAGATCCTTTCACTGGTCCCAGGGAGGTTTGCTCCCTGGAGAGTTTGACAATGATAAGATGCATTATGGGGCTTGGCTTGGATGAACCAGGAGAAGCAGAAGGGTCATGTGATAAAGGTAAGAGCTCAATTTTCCCTCCTGTTTTAAAGATAGATGCTTGGAAGATATAGGCATCTCCCATTCCACTAGATAACGGAGAGATGATAGAGAGACAGATAGTTAGAGATGACAGATAAACAGGTAGTGATAGATGAAGATAAACAGATAGTGATAGATGATAGATAAATAGATAGGATGAATGGATAGACAGATAAATAGATATGTGTGTACCCATTTCTAGCCACATCAATGTATCTGTCAATCTCCCGATCATCTGTTGATGGGTCAGTTGGTCAAACTACTCACCTACCAGACAGGCTAGCATTAAATCACCCAAACAGAGTTTTCCTCCTCCAGTGTTCCCAACATATTTTTGAAACAAAGAGCAATTTGAGATGACACAAAAAAAAAAAAAAAGGAAAGAGAGAAATCACATTTTCACTGAGAACATAGAAATCACCGAGGTAAAGCAAAAGAGAGGCTGAGAAAGTAGGAGAGAATAACCAGAGAGGGAAAGAAGGGTGAAGCCCCGGGAAGCCACCCACCTCTCCACTTCTCAGCCCACGGTGGAGGCACCCTGGCCCCTCGGCGACTACCCCAAGTGGGTTTGCTGTTCCCCACATCATAGAACCTGCCCAGTTGTTCAGATGCTGAGCTTAGCTCGCCTGGGTCCTCCCCGAGCATCCCAGCTTAGGAGGCATGTGGTCATGTCCCAGAGAAGACAGACACACTCAGGAAGGATTCAGGTTTAGGAGCTCCACAGGGAAACTCACAGTCTTTTTCAGGCTGCTCTCAACAGGGTGAATTCCGGCCAAATTATGGTCAGGGAGCTGTGTGCAGGACCCGGGCAATGGGGTCACTTTCCTACTAGGTGATCGGGTGAGTGGGGACAGGTCACATCCTGCCATCAGGCCGGCCTAGGTTCTGAGTCTCTTCCTCTGCTCCTTCCGACTGTTGCACTTGTCGTAACTCTCCTTGTTGACCCTCCTAAGCTTCGGTCTCTCTACCCGAGAAAGGTAAGTGGGGAGAAATGAGGTCGGGGTCCTAGGACAGTCTTGTGTTTGGCACTGGACATTTAAAATGCTACTTCTGCCCCATTTGTATTCAGCAGGTATGTCAAACTCCTCTGGAGTCTCTGCAACCCCCAGCACTTTAGTTTTCTCCTTGCTTTTAATTTATGAATAAAACAAGTCTCCATCTCGTGAGAGTCCAGAAATCCCTACAATCCTGGATGGATGCCCGAGGCCGCCTGGCCCCTCCCTCTCAGAGCTGAGTGCCTGGCCTGCAGGGGCTCCCCTCCCTCTGTGCCCTTTGATCACTGGTGCTGCCCTCGTTTTCTCTGATTCGCGTGTGCTAAGTCACTTCAGCTGTGTCCGACTCTTTATGACCCCAAGGACTGCAGCCCGCCACGTTCCTCTGTCCACGGGATTCTCCAGGCAAGAATACTGAAGTGGGTTGTGGTCCCCTCCTCCAGGGGATCTTCCTGACCCAGGGATTGAACCTACTTCTCTTATGTCTCCTGCATTAACAGGTGGGTTCTTGACCACTAGTGAAAACTGGGACGACCTTTCTCTGATCTAACTTCCTCTAAAATACATATTCGGGAAATACAAACCCAAAGTCCAATCACAAACCACCTGTGTATTCTTGGCGGAAAATGTTTACCATCTTTGTTGCTCAGTTTTTCCATCTGTAAATTACAGAAAAAATAGTACCTACCACATTTTTTTTATTGAGGTGATATTTCCTCTCTATTATTGATGTAAATTCCCTAGCAAGCACATGGACCACACCCACATCCAGTGAATACAGACGCTCTCACAGCACTGTGCTATGTGTAGGTCACACAGGGTTGGACACGCAAGAATGAAACAGCCAGATATCTGAGTTGTCCCTGTGTTTCAATGGTTGCGGCAGAGGTGTGGGGTGGGGTGAGTTTTGATGCTTTCAGTAAGAAAACATCACTGATGTCACCCAGGAGGCCCTCTGGATCTGAGCAATGGTGGATCCATTTTCCACCAGATCCCCAAGCATGAGATGCTTCTTTCCTTCCAGAGGGGCTTATCCTACCCTTCCATTTACCCTGCAACCTCGAGACACTGTTCCCGTACAGAGAAAATGGAACCATAGCAGTCCAATGGGCACTGAGTTTGGAGAGAAAAACCAGCCCATTGTCCCAGGTGCTTTGATGTCAAGGAATCAAGCAGAGAGCTGGTCATTTGCAGAAGATAAGAGGGGGAATCAATACTGTCTTTAGAAATGCACTTTACTAAGGACTGCATTTTAAGCAAGTACGTAGCAAAAAGTGCAGTTTAATAATTGAAGGCGCTGAAGCAAATTTGTCCTTTTTGCTACAGGTCAGAGGTCAGAACTTCCCTGGTGGCTCAGATGGTAAAGAGTCTGCCTGCAATGTGTGAGACCTAGGTTTGATCCCCGGATTGGGAAGATTCCCTGGAAAAGGAAATGGCAACCCACTCCAGTGTTGTTGCCAGGAAAAACACATGGATGGAGGAGCCTGGTGAGCTACAGTCCATGGTGTCATAAGAATCAGACACCGCTGAGTGACCAACTTTTCCAGAGGTGAGGGCTCAGAATGCACCAGAAGACAGTTGAGAAGCTAGTGTGACCCAGCACAGATCCCTGGCAATACGTGCGTGATTTTAGAAGAAACGGGGAGTGACGCTGAACTCATTGCAGACCAGCTCATCAAGGAGTTACATGATGTTCTCATGAGGAATGAGATGATGGTGATTCCCCAAAACTGCTTTTGTTGTCTTTTCAAAGCATTAGGTTAAGAAGCCTCTCTCTTAAGTGTGATGTACCCCTTGCTGGAGCAGGCAGTATCAACCTGGCTAAACAGGATGTTTTTACCAGGAAATAATAGGAACCACAATTCAAATGGACTGGGTGATATACTACATCACACTCCAAGGAGTCGGATGATAGGGAGAGTCCAGGGAGATCAGCTCAGCCAAGGAACCAAAGATACTTCTGCTTTTTTCCTGACCTTTCTGAGCTCATGAAGAATGTCCCCAGGCCAGCTCCCCTCAAAGTTCAGCACTTCAAAAAAGCAGACCACACAATGAGGGGTGTATTCATTTCATAGCTGCTGTAATAAAATACCAACATTTAAAACAGACACTGTCTCACTGTTCTGGAGGGTAGAAGTTATGCCCCTTTTGAAACCTCCAGGAAAGGATCCCTTCTCCGCTCTTCTGGCCTCTGGGATTTGCTGTCAATCTCCTCTGTTCCTTGGCTTGTTGCCGCATCATTTCAACCTCTACCTCCATCATCACATGATGGTTTTCTCTCTGTGAATTTCCATGACATCCTATGGTGTTCTCTCTGTTTCTTCTCTCTTATGAGGACATCAGAAACAGTGGATTAAATGTTCGACCTACTCCAGAATGACCTCATTCTAACTAATTACATCTTCAGTGACCCTGTTTCAAATAAGGTCACATTCTGAGCTACTGGAAGTTAGGACTGCTATGTAAGTCTTTTGGAGACAGAATTCAACATATAGTAAGGGTAATCTCTGCTTTGTGTATCTTTTAATACAAGAGAAAATATTTTCCAGAAATAACAAATGTTCCTTTTACCTTTCATTGGTCAGCATCGGGTCACACACACCCAGCTCACCAATCACCAGAAAGGAGAATGCAATTTCTATGGTTGATCACGATTTAGTTTTCTCCCAGGCTTATTGAGGTACATTTGAGAAATATAATTTTATGCATTTAAAGTGAATAATGTGGTGATTTGGTATATGTATATACTGTGAAATGCTTACCACAGCCATCCATCACATCACATAGTTACTTTTTTAATGTAATGCAGTGTTACTAACTATAGTCACCACACTGTATATAATATTCCCACCATTCTACAATCTGATTCTTGAGTTCGACACTTTTTGTTTTGATTCCACAGATAACAGATCACACGGTATTCGTCTTTCTCTGTCTGGTTTATTTATAGTGATGTTCTCCAGGTTCATTTGTGTCCTCACAAATGGGGGAATTTCCTTCTTTGATATGGTTGAATGACATTCTACTATTTATTACATGGCATATATTAATATTACATGTAAAGTATATGCATTACATGTATGCATATGTGAACATATTGTATACATATATGCATAATATTTATTACCAGACTTCCCTGGTGGCTCAGGCTGTAAAGAATCTGTCTGCAATATAGGAGACTTGGGTTCGATCCCTGGGTTGGGAAGATCCCCTGGAGAAGGAAATGTCTTCCCACTCCAGTATTCTTGCCTGGAGAATTCCAGGGGCAGAAGAGTGTGGCGGGCTACAGTCCATGGGGTTGCAAAGAGTCAGACATGACTGAGTGACTAACACTTTCACTTTTTTTCGTATTATCTTTATTTATCCACTGAAAATGAATGAAGAGCATTTATCACTGGATATGACATAGGATCAAATGCCACCTTTCGTCTGGTCTTTCTGACTTTACTATCTCAAAGTGTCCTTGCTTCTTCCACCATGAGCCCGAGGTAGCTACGTGAAGCACAGGTTACTTTCTTTTCCTCCCCTTGAACCTGAACAGATTCTCCAGAAAGAAGACCAAGCTTCTTAGTGCCCTGTAACTAACTCTGTTATCTTAATTTTTAACCACCCTCAAACCTGTGAAGGACCATTTATTTTCACCCACCCTTCATTGAAAAATGCAGTAGTTCACCTGAAATAAACCTTGCTCATTCTCCAAAAAAAAAAGAAAACTGAAAGTTGTTGGGTTGTGTCCAACTTTTTGTGTGCTCATGGGCTGTAGCCCACTAGGCTCCTCTCTCCATGGAATTCTCCAAGCAAGAATACTGGAGTGGGTAGCCATTCCCTTCTCCAGGGGATCTTCCCAATCCAGGGATTGAACCTGGGGTCTCCTGCATTGCAGGCAGATTCTTTACCATCTGAACCACCAGGAAAACCTGTTTACCCTCCATGCCTTGCCTCAAATACACTTCCTTGTGACAAATCCCAGACAGTCATCCCTTCCTCTGTGCTCCACCTTTGGGTCTTGGTGTGACCTGTGCTTGTGACTTTGTTCACTGGTCAGTCTAGTGTTTTCCACTTGCCCCTTGGGGCTCAGCTCACGGAGGACTTTCTGCAGATATAAAGCAACTTCTCAGACTCTCAGGTTGAAAGACTCATCTTCTGCTCTTGGTTTTTGCCAGCCTCTGTTTCTGCATCTGTAATAGCTCTGAGCGTAACTCCCTGCATTGATGACATCTGCATTATTACATCCATCTCTCTGTTAGTCTGGGGACTTCTCTGGGGGACACACATACTTATCTCTGCAGTATCTGCCCACATACCAGCAACAAGAACAGGTGATCTCAGTTGCTGTTCAGTTGCCAAGTCGTGTCTGGCCCTTTTCAACCCCATGGACTGCAGAATGCCAGGCCTCCCTGTCCCTCTTCATCTCCTGGAGTTTGCCCAAGTACACAGGTCATTATGAAGTGCTAAGGTGTATGCAAGAGTTCTGAGAAATGTGTACAAGGTAAAGTGGAAGCCAAGGGCAGTGTTTAAACTACACGTGAAGGAAAAATGGCATGGAAGCTTCGAAGACTGGCTCTCACACACATTGCTTATTGCTCTCCAGGTCTTGGGTGGTACAAGGCCCTTTCAGTAAATTAAGAAGTGGGAGTTCAGGGAAGATAAATCAATTCTCCAAGGTCACTGAGTTAGTAAGTAGCAGTACTCAGTCCTCCAGCTCCTATTTTATGGCTCCAACAGGCCTGCCCAGGACATGGCAGGGCTAAGTGTTTTTTCCTCACTTACGTTATTAGAATTTTGTTTGATTTTTGCTGGTCTGCAGAACACAGCTGGGAGCAAGGCTAGGTATTAAATAGCAAGCACACAGCAAAACTTGGAAGTCTGAGCTGCCAACTTGGACTGGCTAGAAATCCACAAGGGTGTGGAAATTAGTTACACACAGGTTTCTGCAGTGTGTCCACTGAGTTTCTTCAGGCAGCTGTTTTCTGGAATCAAACCAATGCTGTCTTTTAGCTGTTGTGGTGGGTGAGGATTTTTTTTCCCCCCCCTATAATTCTTGGTTTTTCATGAGCAGAGGGTCAGAGTGGTGGCTGATGTGTAGAGACCCCATTTCATTGGTTTCTAACTCTTGGGTAAGTTTTGCCTTCTGCCTCCCACTTACTGGTGAATGAGGCTTTGATCCATCCGCATCTCTTCCTCTCAAGGTCTCCTTTATCTCATTTTTTTTCAAACTCAGCCAGTTAACCAGAAAGGATGTAGCACTGGCTTAAGCAACATGACCTAATTGTAGAGCAACACTGTCCCAGAGAAGGAAGACGTGAAAAGCGACATGTGGACGCTGTGGAGGCAGTGATGGTCTCTGCCACGAGGCTGGGCAGTTTAGCTCGATCCTTTCAAGGTCAATTTCCTCATTCACAAACAAGGACGATCTAAGTCACAGATTGTCAGGATTAAATGAGAAATTGTCTTTGGAGGCCAGGTTTCTTGACAAATGAAAGTTTGGTGCCTGGGCATATGATTAGCGAAGGGCAATTAAAAACATATCTGTATATAAAACACACAGTTTCTGCCACATGATACCTCTCTGATGATTATGAGTTGCTATTTCTGCAACAAATGTGATGAAACCCTGACTAAGATGAGTTCTAAAAAGGAACTGGTAATGACCTTCCGAGATGCTGTGAGGATCCGGATGGATCCCACCTGGGTCCTAGAGACTCACACTAGTGACCTTTGGAAATGTATACCCACTGATCAGTAGTTCCATAGTGATGGCAAGTCACATCTGCCACTGCTGCTGATGGTGACCCAACCTCTCAAACGGAAGCAGCAAGACAGATACACAGCTGCATGCTGTTGTACTTGGAGACCATGCCCATGATTCTGAGTGTAACCGTGAATGTCTAGGCTGGCTGGACAGGGGTTTCTGGATAACGAGATGGTCCACCATACAGAAGACACAGATCCTATGCCTGACTCTGGCCTGGATTAGCTGCTCGACGTCCGACACTTCCCTGACAGGATACATAGGACTAATAACTTTCCCTAGGGTTTGCCAGGTTTGGACACAACAAAAATAAATCAATTTCACTCTTTGTCATTGAGTAACATGGGTCCTAGAAGTAAAAATAGATTGGTGCTCTTCTCCTTACAGATCCTCAAGCTGCCCTTTGATTGAGTTGGGTTTACAGGGATCTTTATTATTGCTGACATCTACTAAAAGTGAGAGCCCGTATTGCCTCTAAGAGAGCTTGAGATGAATGACATTAATGAAATTAACAAGGGATGTAACGTAGGATTTTGGAGAGGCCTCCTGAAAAAAGAATGTTTGGGGGGTGGTTCGGAGTAGAGAGGTTGACATACTGCCTTCCCAAACACTGTGAGATGTGTCGATTCCTGTCTTTTGTGAATATTTTGTTATGTGCTTCTGTTGATTTTTCTGTCTCCCTTCCAGCTTGCCACCACTGGGGACAGAGGCTGAGGGTCAATGTTGTGCCTTAGGTACCCTCTGCTACTGAGCACAACGTTCACTGTCCTCACCCTTGGCCTTGGAACACCTGCTGGGCCGGACTGTCTTCTCAGATGTTAAGGGAGAGCCTGGAGGGCCCGGTCCCTGGGAGTGCCCTCCTTACCCTCACACAGAATAAGTTGTTCCCCCATCCCCAGTGTTTGGATGCCCACCTCCACAGTGCAATTTACAAAACCTGCCTGGCCCCGCTCATCTCCACTAGACTGCTGTGTTCATTTGCTAGGATTGCTGTAGCAAAGAACCACTCACCAGACGATTTAGGACAATGGAAATTATCCTCCCAGTTCTGAAGGTTGGAAGTCTGAGATCAAAACCTTCCAAATCTCTGAGGGGGAATCTGCTCTCCACCTCTCCCTAGATTCTGGCGGTTTACTGGCAACATTTCTTGTTCTGTGGCTTGTAGAAGCCTCACCCTGGTTTCCACCTTTATTTTCACATAGCCTCCTCTCTATATGTGCCTCTGTGTCCAAAAGGCCCCTTTTTATAAGGATACCAGTCATATTGGATCAGCGCCCACCCTCATGATCTCCTTTTAACTTGATCATCTGCAAAGATGCTATTTCCAAATAAGGTCACATTCAGCGTTTTTGGAAGGACACAATGATGACTACGCAAAGGAACCCAAGGGAAGAAGGTCTGAGTGAGTGCTGACTAAATGAAAGAGTGAATGAATGAATGCCATCAGCCCCCTGTCCCCTCCCCTTGTGCCTGGAGTAACCCATGGGAAGATGCTCTGGGTGCAGTGAGGACACAGTCATACTGAGTGTCGACTAAATGAATGAGAGAATGAATGAAGGCCCCTGTCCCTTTCCCTCGCCCCCGCCTGGCGTACTGATGCAGGGCCTGACATAGAGTGAAACTTCCACTGACACAGCCAGCAGTTCTTCAAAGCCGGAGGAGCCTTCCTTCGGCTCCTTTCCCAACAGCGAAGCAGCTTCTGCTCCATGGGTACCTGTTCAAAGGACACCTTCCTGCCCCGGCCTCCACCTCACACGCTTTACACCCCAGACTGGCAGCAGGCGTCTCACCTCCAGACTCAGGCTGACTCCACATGCCAACGCTGGAGCTGGGAATTGTTAGCTTTTAATTAAGCTCCCCTTTGCACTCTAGTTCCTGTGCGAAACATCTGTGGCAGAACGGACGGACGTTTATCGGCTAAACGCATTTGTTTAAAGCCACAAATCGGAGAGTGCATTTTGCCCTATTAAGGTTTGGATTCAAGGGGAGCCTCTGAGCTGAAACGAACTCCCCATAGAAGCTCAGACTCTCATCGGCAGCCCTGGGCTTTAGAAGGTGCAGCAGGCCAGCCTAACTCTGCAGGGTGACACTTCCTGAAAGGGAGCACGACATTAAAATTGAGAAAGAAAGGTCTTTTTCCCCAAGCACGCGGCTTCTAACTGAAGGTCAAACCCAAGGTAAATAGATGGCGAGCCTGGGCAAAGGGGGCCGTCTGTGCCTTCCTGAGCTCCTCCCGACTCCCGAGCAGACCAGCTGGGTCTGCAGAGCCTTCATCTTCATAAATTCTTTATAGAAAGTTTCACAGAACTAGTCACCTTTCTGGCTTCTGCTAAAATGACAGCTTGTTCACTCAGAAATAAAAGGGCCAAACGCATTTTTGGAAATGAAGACTGCTCTGCAGTCTACACACTCAACAGACAGAGAGTGGGTCCCAGGCATCTTTCAGATTCTGGGGGCCTGGCTTCAAGAGGCTGGTTGCTGAGCCCAGTAGAGCTCACTAAACATTTCAGGACTCAGTTCTCTTACCTGGGAAATGGGTCCAAGGCTTACTCATGCCTCACACACATTGTTGGAAGGATTATAAAGATCCTTGTCATGGATGTGAAAGATGCATTTACTGTCATAAATGACTTTATGCTGGAGCCCTGAGCATCACAAGGAAGGCATGCCCCTTCGTCTAGGCGACAGGATATGGATCCTGCGTCCATTGCTCATGTGGTACACTGTCCACCCCACACCAGATGCCTGGGATGGTCTCTCTGTCTCTCTTATATATGTATAGTTGATGAATCAATTTGTGCCCTATGCCCTCTACCTGGATTAACTTCTAGGTTATTCCAGGTAGAAAATAACTTTCCCAATTCTCAGCCATCCTTTGGGTCCATGCTACTCCACATGGGGTCTACAGTTCAGAGCTCGTAGGCAATGGAATCATATAAAGAGATATATGCAGAAAGAGACAGAGTCAGGATTTAGAAATATGTATAGGAATCTGGACTTCCCATGTGGCCCATGGGTAAAGAATCTATCTGCCAGTGCAGGAGACTGAGGTTCAATCCCTGGGTTGGGAAGATTCACTGGGGGAGGAAATGGCAACCCACTCCAGTATTCTTGCCTGGATAATCCCATGGAGAGAGGAGCCTAGTGGGCTACTGTCCATGGGATCGAAAAAGTTGGACATAACCAAGTGAGCAAGCATGAACTTAGGAATCTGACCCTGCCCAGATATCCAGATGGGTATCAATGACCTCATGCTTTTAAACAGGATAAACGCCTACAGTAGTCAGTATATAATACAGAAGAATAGCGCCAAATGAAAATGCAGAGCCATTCATTCAAAAACTAAGAATTTCAAGATGGCAACCACAGAGCATAGACCCAAGTGCTGGGCCCTCTGAGCCCAGGGTCTGCTGGTGCAGTTGCAGACCCGGGAAGCCAGTGCTGGCTGTTGAAGCAGATGCTGAGGTTTGTGTGAGAGCTGTGTGCTATTCACACACAGTAGGCCCGTGCAGTGTTCTGCTGGGGGCTGGAGGAAAGCTGAGTGCACACCCAGACAGTTCTGGAAGCCTGTCCATAGGACACAGTGGAGGCCCCATCTTGCCCACTTGAGAGCCCAGGCAGGAGAATGTTCTCCTGCCCAGCTGAGCATCCTTGCTCTGTCTCAGAACAATGAGCTCTTCTTTACTTCCCTGCCTCATTGATCACTAACCACCTCTCTCTCAGAGCCGCTCCCACTCCAAACTGCAATTAACAGTTTCTTCCCTTCCTGACGTGACCCCAAGCCACTCCACGGCAAGGAATTGCATCTTAGTAATTTTTGCAACCATTCCATTGACAAGCACCAGATAAGCACTTACTCTGCACCCCACTCCACGCCGGCAAAAACAAGGAGGGTGATCTCGGCTCACAAGGATCCTGATCTGATCAACAGGCTGTGAAAGGGTGTCCAGGATATGGCAGGGACAATAACGGTTCTGGGCAGGCAGAGAGGGCTCCAGCCAAACCTGTGCGGTCCAGAGGTTTCTTTGAGGAAGACACTCTAGTTAGCACCTACTTAAGGGCCGGGGAAGAAAGGAATGAGGAAAAGAAAGAAAGAGGAGTCAGTTTAGTGAACTAGAATCGACTCTTATGCTCCCCACCCAGTCAAGCTTCCAAGCAGACTCCCTTAAAATTTATAAGCAGACTGACCCTCTGTCCTCAGTGATAGCAAAAATCCATGCACTTGGCCCCCCAAGGTCTCCATCCTCTCCAGGGACACACTCCAGCCATTTCCAGGCTCATCGTCCTGCTTGGACAGCTCTCCCCCAGATTACCCGTGATGCTGGTTGTGAAATCTGGAGCCAGTTCCTCCCTCATGTGATGTGACTTGTCAGCGTTAGGATTCCATTGACCTGCCCCACCTTCTCAACCCCTTCCCTCTGCTGAATTATTGCCATTCATTAATCCATCTCCATCACTCAGATCTCTGGACACGGCAGTGCTTAGAACCCTGTTTACAGACAACTGTATTTTCTTTTACCTTTTTGTTTCCTCAGGTAGTATTATCCAGTCAGATGTCTTTAAATATCAACTCCCAAGCACAAATGTGCAGCATGGACTTTGTCACTTAACTTCAGTCCCCTATTGTGCGTGCATACTTAGTTGCTCAGTCATGTCTGACTTTGTGTGACCCCATGGACTACAGCCCACCAGTCTTTTCTGTCCATGGGATTCTCCAGGCAAGAATACTGGCGTGGTTAGCCATTCCTTTCTCCAGGGGATCTTCCCCGCAGGTCTCTTGCTTTGCAGGCAGGTTCTTCACCATGTGAACCACCAGGGAAGGTCTGAGTCACCTACATACAACTGCCTTCTCAACAGCTCCGTGCAATGCTCACCAGGAAGCCCTGGTTTTCCTGGAGCAGTCTTGGAAGAGGTGTGCATCCCTTCTGCTTGTGTTCCGTCAGCTAGAGCTCAGTCACGGCCACATACATCTCCAAGCGAACTCAGCAAGTGCAGTCTAGTTAAGTTCATGGGAAGAAGAGAAAAGAGTGAGCAGCTAACCGCTCTTTTGCAGGTAGATTGAGCTATTTGATGAGTGGAGTTTTTGCAGTGGAGGAAAGAGGGGAGCGGTCATGTGCAGATGATAGAATTTGAAAAAGTGAACTTAGAAACATTATACAATAAATGAGAACACATAGAGGCAAGACAGCATAGGTGCAAATGTCAGTTAAGTCTTCCCTTTTAGAAAGAGCTAACATTGGAAGATGGCTTGTGGCAAGGTTCTGGAGTCTTCCAAAGCTGGGCTTGGCTTGTCTTCTCTGTACACTGTCCAGGTGTGTCTCTGAGACATACTCACTGAAGCCCATGGAGACCTTCAGAAGACATGGACCAAGCAGGAAGCACTATTTACATTTGATAGAAGAGGAAGCAAGGGCACGCATGTGCATCAGGGTCAGAGGTGAGATTTGACCCCTAAATCCAGAGCTCGCTGTGATTCTGATCTTAAAGTATCAAGAAGCATCAGGGAGTCTTACTCTAACTATCACTAAGAATTTTAAGGCTCAAATTGATCAGACGTCTGAAGTTTATTGCATTTCCATTTGTCCCATTCAGATAATAAAGCATGCAAAGTAAAACCAAATTAAAATTTGAAGCATGGTTACATTATTAAAATAATTTGACTGCCCTTCAGCTGTTCTCTTTAGCTTCTGATCTTATCTCACAGGCATTTTAATTGCATTGGGCAGAGATTTAAAGTCACAGTACCTGTCCTGACGTATGGACAGTGCCCAAAAAACAAGGCATCATCCTAGACCTCAGGACCAGGCTCCAGGGGACCTACAGAAGGTCTAATGAAAGCCTCTCTGGATTCCTGGGCCAAGAAAGCCTCCTCCCAGGCAGGTTGGAATAGCACCATCAAGGAAGGACTCATTTTCCCAGCTTATTGCTATGATAATGATGGTAATGGCTGTTTATTCCCTCCCAGCGTGTTTTCACATCCAATATCTCCCCTTTTCTTCAAAACAGTCCAGAGCCCAGGAAAAGACCTATCATATAGTAGGTGCACAGTGGTTATTTCCAATGTTAATGGGTGAATGACTCCACGGAAATAAATATAACATGCATTATTATCTTAATTGTGGACACATGGAGATCGTGTCCCATTTGTTCAGTTACTTGCTCAAGGACGTGTGTCTGACCTGGCAATAGAAGCAGGTTTCTGAATGTGGGTTCAGTCTTCTTACCTTCCTACCAGCGATTCTCCAAGTGTCCAGCTCTACATAGATGGGGCCCGAGATGATTTTAGGCAGTTCATCAGATAACGTCAAATCTCATGATGAAAAGTGTCTTCTGTTTTCAACTTTATTTCAATGGTTTCAAGGAGAAAGCTTAAGGTTGGAAACACATGCATGTATATTTTTAACATCTTTCTACACAGACTTCCAATCTCTCTTCTTAACAGAGAGCGAGCAAGCCATTGGTTCAAGCCTTGATAGGTTACAGCATCTAGCTAGAATTTCATAGCAATGTTTTATTATCATTGTCTTTATTTTATCTTCATTTATAATTGGTGATGTGGGATACTGCTATCCTTTTAAAAAATATAATATAAATATGTGCAAAAAAAAGATTCATCCAAGTTAAAAAAAAAAAGTGATTCCATTAAAGGGAGCAATAGTGAGACAAGAGCATCCATGATAGATTAGATAGAGCAAAAGTCAAGTAGGTTGTCTAGCTCAGCAATGGAAGCTTGGAAATCACAGCTTTGTATTAAGAGTCCCCCAAACAAACCAAGAAGATCCCAGAATCTCAGATATGAATGAAAGGTAGAGAGTCTGCAGACAGGAAGTAAGTGTCCTACCTGATGATGCTTGGAAATTAGCCCATGCTATCTACAGATCTTGACTAAACTAACTGGGGTCTTCATACCTTCATCACAAGTGGCACTTCCTTCATGAAGACTTTGAACATTTCCCCAACCAGCACTGATCATTCTGGGTTTTGTTTTTTTTTTAATCTCCATAAGCATTTATCTGCACCCATTCTTAGGATTACTGGACTACCTCTAACTTCTTGCATTTTATCTTTGTGTGGTCAACATTTTCTCTGATGGTCTTCTTGAGGGAAGTTGACATATTGAATCAGGGCCATTCCTTCCTGGAGATGGTCCTCTATAGGCCTTTAAGTAGAGAGATGATGGCACCTCAGAGGCTCTTCAGGAGGCTCACTCTGGACTGAAGTTTTTCTCTAATGGGAAGCAAATAGAAGCCATGGAAAACAATGATCTGGAGGAGTGACTTGGTTTCTGGAATCCCCAAGTGATATCAATAACTGGCCTGAACTACTGTTCTTGAGTCCTTTTTCTGAGATGGCCTTGGAAGTTGCAGTGACTTTCTGCTTTCTGGGGCTATTCAACATTGACCCAGGCTTGCTCCAGAGGCATCCTCTCTTTCCAGCACTAAAACGAACAGTGTTGGGTACCCAGAACAAACAGGGGTTTGCTACAGAAGGAAGGCATTCCAAGAGAAAGGAATTGTTTGTGCAAAGGGCTGGAGGCACAAAACAGTTTTGCTCATTGAAGTTACAGGTTCAGCATGATGAACAAATGGGTGAGTCAGGGACAGATGCTAAAGAGCTAGACATGGTGGGTAATGTGTCTCCTTGTAGGGACAGGTGTACAAGGCTATGGAGAGGAGGGGTTAAGCTTCATTCTGAAATTTATGGAAATATTTGGTAGTGTTTTAGTGATGGAGGGACATCCTCACATCATGGTTAGTGTGGAGTTTATTCTAGCAGCAAAGAACTGAGAGGGTGGTAGATGGAACAGGAAGAACCAGGAGGCTGGTAGAATCCATTTGGATTTTCAATCTGGAGCAGAACCAGGGAGGGTGGGGAGGATGAGGTGACCAAATGATATACAAGGAAGCTTATTCTATGGAACTCTCCTTTAGACACACATTTGTATTGAACCCACTAGAATATTCAGGAAGCATTTCTCTAGAACAGAGCAGCGATTGAACAATTTGCTCTGAATAATTAAATTTGCAGTTTTAAGCCCATAGCAGTAGAGTTTATTTATAATTGGAGCCACAGTTTGCATGCACTTTAAATGCAAAGAGGGGCTTTAACCATCAAGTTATTATATTACTCAAGAGTTTAATTAATAACACACTAATTGTGGAAGCCAACATCAAGAGCCTCACCATATTGTTCTTATTACGTTTGGAAACTGTTTGAAGTGATTTGGTAATTAAAAAAATGAACTTCGAAATACAGCCTTATCTCCTCCTTGATATGGAGAGCCTTTTGTTTACATATTCTAGTATTTTTTAAGATCGAAAGGTCTCCCTTGGGTTTTGTGATGAAAAGCCTCTGAATAATGCCTTTAGAATAGACAAATGCACACATGTTAAAACAAGCCAACTGCTTGGATGCCATTGGTTAGAAAGACGTCTACTGAAAAGTTAAATAAAACAGTCAAACTAAAAAATAAATACATCTGTAGACTTAGAGTTGGAAGGGACTTCAGGCTTGATCTGTTTTAGACTCAAGCCCATTTCTGAATGTGAAAGTCAAGGTTGGTGAAGTCAAACGATTTGCTTGGGGAATGCTCACAGAAAAAAACTGTATCTCTTCCACTTCTAAGAATGTCTTCGCTGTCCTAAAATACAGACCCAACCAAAAGTGTGTCCAAATGATCCGTTATCATCTGCCTTCACCCTTTAAAATGCCAACCTGAGGGGTGAACGCATGCCTTGGTCATCTCTTGCAGTCTTGACCTTGGTATTGCTAACACGATGCCCACTACTCAAGAGCCAACCACAAATACCTGGGCGACTGGCCTGGATTTACTACTCCCGCTCACTAGCACACATGCTGAGTTCTAAGCTGAAGTCTACATACAACCTCTGGGTAAATGCACTAACCATTATTTAGTTAAGCCTCAGAGTCACTGAGTTAAACACTGGATCAAAGCAGCTGAGGGAATCTAACAACACGTGTATGCAGTTTGCTGTGCCAAGCTCTGTATTAGAGACTGCGATACAACATTGAATAAAGCATTACTACCCAGAATAAAAATTATAAATTATATATATATATATATATGTATTAATATATAATACACACACACACACATACGCGTGCATATGTGCATTCTTAGTTGCTAAGTTACATCCGACACTTTTCAATGCCAAGGACTGAAGCCTGCCATTCTCCTTTGTCTATGGGATTTCCCAGGTAAGAATACTCAAGTGGACAGCCATTCCCTTCTCCAGGGGATCTTCCAGGAGATCTTCCAGGAATCGAACCTGTGTTTCCTGCATCTCCTGCACTGGCAGGCAGATCCTTTAACCACTGAGCCACTTGGGAAGCACCCCACCCACACACGTATATACATACGTGTATATCCACCTACACAAAGTACTGTTAATAGGGATCAGAGGTTAACGAGACTATCTATAAAGCCCCAACTAGTAGGTATTTTCTGCTTTGCCAGCCACACATGATCTGTCACATCCGGGCAACTCTGCTGTTGTCTGGCAAAAGCAGCTGTGAACAATAGCTACATGAACAGGCATGGCTGTGTTCTAATAAAACTTATTTATAGGCACTAAAATGTGAATTTGCTATCATTTTCACATGTCATGAAATAATCTTTTTTTTTTTTAAACTTTTCAACCATAAACCAACCTCAGCTCATGGGCTATATGGCCAGAAAATGGAGCTGTATTTGGCTCCAAGGTGTGGGGAGGAGGCATGGTTTTCCAGCCTCACTGTAGCTGAGATGCAGCAATTGTTCAGAGTCCCCCGTCAATCAGAGGAAAAAGCAGCTGCTGGGTCGGAATCAGAATCTGGGGTCTGGCACCAACAGGAAGGTTTGTTAGGGAAATGGCTGGATACGAGGTGTGCACGCATACATGCTAAGTTGCTTCAGGTCGACTCTTTGTGACTCTTTGTGACTGCAACCCACCAGGCTCCTCTGTCCAAGGGATTCTCCAGGCAAGACTACTGGAGTGGGTCGCCAAGCCCTCTTCCTGACCCAGGGATCAAACCCACTTCTCCTATGTCTCCTCCACTGGCATGTAGGTTCTTTACCACTAGTGCCACCTGGAATATGAGGCAAGTTGGGCCAAATTTAAACGGGCTTTGTGTGTCATACTAAATAACTAGGAATCTATTCCATCAACAATTGGGGGGCTGATGAAAAGCATTCTTCAGGGGAAGTCAGGTTTGGGTCTGATTTTAGAAAGATCATGCTGGTGATGAATGCCCATTCTGTCTGGAGAAGAGGCTGGAAGGAAAGGTGTCAGCCGCAGAAGGGCCAGCAAGGATGTTGCCAGCCTAGTCCAGGGGAAGGAACTTGCCAGAATGAGTTCTTAAATTGACAGAAGTGTAGAGATTCCCCAGTGACTCCATGGTAAAGAATCGGCCTACCAATGCAGGGAATGCAAGAGATGTGGGTTCGATCCCTGGGTCAAGAAGATCCCCTGGAGTAGGAAATGGCAACCCACTCCAGTAGTCTTGCCTGGAAAATTCCATGGATGGGGGAGCCTGGAGGGCTACAGTCCATGTTTCTTTCATACAGAATGTTTCTTTCAAGTTGCAAAGAGCAGACACGACTGAGTGAAAATTACTAGATGGTTTAGAAAAAAACTCTCACGCCTGAAGAGATAACTGGACAAAATAAACATGTCTGACTCTTGAGGAAGATATCCTGATTTATACCTCTCGGATACAAGATCTAGAAATGTCACATCAAGTGGATATTGGACAAAACCCCTGCCAAGTTACGAGAGACTCAGGGCACAGCGAGGTTTAAGGGCTTTGTTGAAGGCCACACAGCTAGTTACAGATCTGCCCTGGACACAAACCCAGGTCTTCCACTAACTGCTATCCCCCTCACCTTCTAATGCTTACATGCAGTTTTAGTTTCATGAAACATCAGGTCACAGTTACAAGACCAAGAAATCAAGTTCTTAAGTTAAAAGCTCTCTTTTGGGTGAGCACAATTGAATCCTCAAGGCAAAACACATAATGGGATTAAATCTCGCAAACAATGTATTGGGTGAAAGAATCCAGACACAACACAGCATGATCCATCGATATACAGGTTGAGAGTTAAGTGAGAGCTAATCTAGGCTGTGAGAAGTAGGGATGGGGAGGATGGAGTGAGTCTGTGGAGGGTTTCTCTGATGGGTGGTGATGCCAGCCTTCCTGAGTTGGGTGTGAAGAGGAAATAAGCTGTATGCTTATACCTGCCCTTCTCCACAACTGTGCTATCTACTTCAAGGAAAGTAAAGAATCTAGCCATCTCTGTCTCTCTATATTGATACCTATATCTGTATACATACACATAGATCTATATAAAGTGCTATACACACATATACAAATATATAATCTGTATCTGCATTTATGCATGTGTGCAAAGTCGCTTTAGTCGTGTCTGACTCTTTGCAACCCTGTGGACCTTAGCCCTCCAGGTTCCTCTGTCCATGGGATTCTCCAGGCAAGAATACTGGAGTGGGTTGCCATTTCCTTCTCCAGGGGATCTTCCCAGCCCAGGGATCAAACCTGTGTCTCTTATGTCTCCTGGATTGGCAGGTGGGTTCTTTACCACTAGCGCCACCTGGGAAGACTATCTATATTTATACTTATTTCTATTACATTGTCAGACTTTTAAAGCTTTTTGTTGTTGTTGGCTTTAATTTGGCCTCATCCCATGGCTGGCAGATTCTTAGCTCCCTGACCAAGGAGTGAACCAGGGCCCTTGCAGTGGAAGCATGGATTTCTAACCACCGGATCACCAGGGAATTCCCTTAACATTTCTCTTTATTACAATAAAATCTATTAATTGTATACCTCAGAAGTAATATTCTCTCTAAATTCCAGAATAAGAATCTCTAAAGTGAAGATAACTAAATATAATTTCCTTAAGGATTAAATAAAGAATGTGTGTGTGTATGTGTGTGTTTCCTTCTTCCCAAGCCTGGTCCACGTGGGAGTTCCATGCAGAATGAAGGTCTTGGCCAGATTCATCTCTTCTGGATGTTCTTTACCCACATGGCCTGACCAAGATAGCAGTGAAGACTTCAGTGTCCTGGGCGATCAGATGCCCTGCCCAGTCCTGGCACCTCAGCCATCCCCTCTGCCCAGCCCCATTCAGAGGCCTTCTGGGACCATTGCCATCCACTCAGCGGGGGACCCTGCCCACCTCTCATTCCTCTCCCACATCTGCCAGGGAGAGGTGTCTGCTAGGATTCGGTCATGAACAGGTCCCTGGTCCGAACATCGTCAAACACCACAAAATGCCACCTCGATTCCCAACAATTTCCTTGTCTGGCAAATAGGGTTGATGACAAGTGCCTTGCTTATCTCCCAGAGCTACTGTGAGATCAAATGAGATAATAAATGTGAAAGCCTTTTGTCATCTGCAAAGTCGTACACAATTATAAGGATTAGCTGTAATCACTCAATATAGTTCGTGTCTGTTCTTAACGTCTGTTGTCCCCCCAAGACTTCAGTTTCTGCCAGGTGAAGGCTGAAACCCTGGAACCTATGGCATCAGACCTGACACACAGCCACCAAAGGAGAAATATCTGAAAGAACAAGAAGTCGTCACATTATCTGATGCTATCAATGCCTTATGAAGAGATGACACGTGATAACACAACTCCAGCATCCTCTAGCCCTTCTTAGACAGATTGTCACTGAGTTTTACAATATATGCCCTGGATGTCAAGATGTATATTAGGAGCCATAAACAATAATAAATGGCGACATCATGATCGTCACGGAAAATAGACGATGAAAGAGAAAACAATATCTTATTACTGGTGTAAGTGAAATAGAAATCAGGGGCACATTTTCAAGATTAGGAGTGAGATTATAAAATTGACAACATGATACCGTTTAACAAAAATGAGACTCAGCAATGCTGCAGACAGTAAAAGGCATGGTGGCAAATCCACGTTTCATAATAGGGTATTTTGTGATGTTCCTAGTGTTATATGAACCATTGCAACTGTGAAAGGATTATCTGTAGGTTTGAGTCAGAAACTGTGTCTTATAACCTATTTTAAACCTAACCTGATGTCCATTGAAAACTTTGTAAATATAAAATAAAGCTTTTTTCCCCCTCTAATTTACCAGTTTCTAAGTCACGGACATATAGCTGGCAAGTTTCTTATGATTTACAAATTCCTGTGATCTTATTTCATAGGCTAGAGTACCAGAAAGCTACACAGAAAAGACTCAGGAGGAAATAGCAGAAAAGAGTCCAATCTCTCCTGTCCACTGTCGTAACTTAGGAGAATTTGGGAAGTGAAGTGTTTGGTAAGTGATTCCACTCACTTCCGGCAGAAGTGGAGTTGATATCCTTCAATGATATGGGTCACTATGCTTTATTCGCCCTCTGCCAACTTTGGGTTATGCATTCAGGTTTTAAAATATTTAGCCTCAAAATGCAGTGCACACAGTTTTGAAATCCATTTTCCACCCTGGGCCTCTAAATGGGATGCAAACCTGATAAAGTTCTCGTGGGTGAAATTTGAAATTTGTCCCATTTGGTGTGACTCCAAGAGGATTTGTAGTAGCAACAACAGAGATAGTCAAATCTTTTCCCATCTTAAACGGGAATAGACGGCAGCCGCTTGAGGCATAGCCCTGAAGACTGAGGCCTTTTAGATGTGGAGCCACGCACAGACACAAGGGTGAGCTCCCCGGGCTTGTTGGAATCTGAGCGTGGGGGCTGGAGGTAGCCGCCAAAGTTGAAAGTACAGATAAATAGAGAGGAGGCGTCTGTCCTGTGCCTGATGCTAAATGTGTTCTAACTTTATCTTCCCAGCGCTCCACGGCTTCCCAGGTGGTGCTAGTGGTAAAGAACCCTCCTGCCAATGCGAGAGACATAAGAGACTAATTCCTGTCTATGTACGGTGAAAACCGCCTCTTTAAAGAATACTGGAGTGGGTTGTGATATCCTCCTCCAGGGGATTATCCCGACCCAGGGATCGAATCCAGGTCTCCCACACTGCAGGCAGACACTTTATCCCCTGAGCCACCAGGGAAGCATACAAAGTAATTAACCTCCAATTAAAATAAATTAATTAATTAAACAAACAAACAGAAAGACCAGGGTTAGATCCCTGCATTGGGAAGATCCCCTGGAGGAGGGCATGGCAACCCACCCCAGTATTCTTGCCTGGAGAACCCCATGGACAGAGGGGTCTGGTGGGCTACAGTCCACAGGTCTCAAAGAGCTCAATGTGACTTAGCACACATCCTATTTATCAGACGGAGACTGAGCCTGGGGGAGCTTTGGTGACTTTGCCAGAACTTCACAGTAGCATGGTGATCACCGATGTATCTGATGCCATAACCCAGTTTTCCTTGTTGCTTATCTATTTCATATACAGTAGTTGTATATGTTGTATACATTAACCCCAAATGCTTAATTTAGTCCTCCCTATTTCCCCTGTGGTAATCACAAGTTTGTTTTTTATGTCTGTGGGTCCATTTCTGTTTTGCAAATAAGTTCATTTCTGCCATTTTTTTAGACTCTGCATGTAAGCAGTATTGTATATTCGTCTTCCTTTGTCTGGCTTACTTCACTTAATATGATCATTTCTAGATCCAACCAGTTAGTAGTTTTAGCATCATCTGAGGACTTGCCAGAATTGCCGATGCTCACATCTTCAGAACAAGAATCTGCGTTTTCATAAGCTCTGCAAGAGATTCACACGGCATTAACATGAGAGAAGCACTGATCTAAACAGCAATGAAATGGCTTGGTGATGTGTGCTGGGATTCATCAGTGGTGCAGACAGACGGTGGGATGAGAAGCAAAAATCCAGCTTCTCTCTGGGTTCATGTTATTGAGACAGTGCTATGGTTTGGGGATGCAAGACCCCTTAGAATTCCATCTGGTCCCTTAGGTTCGCTTTACAGATGGAAATACTGAGGCCTAGGGATGCAGAGAGAAGCTCTGGAAACCTCAAAGCCAGTTCTGTATTCAGAGTCCAGAGAGGCGGGGTCCTTTTCTCCATTACACTGTGAACTTAAGCCAACTTGCCTTCTCCTCTGTTCTTTCTTTCCTTAGAAAATGCACCCCCCACCCACTCCACCCTTGTGTGCTCAGGTCAGTATAGAGGAGAAAATTATGTGCCTAGAGCTCAGAGCTGCTCAGAACGACCTCCTCTCCTGCCCTGGAGTGAAGATGCCTTCTCTGCCCCAACAGTGCGTTCCACTGCTCAGCTGTGCTTGGGGTTCAATTTCATCCTCAATAATTCATTCTGCAAGAATCTCTAGTAGCTTTATAAATCTGGAGAGCAATAAAATCATCAACTTTTCTTAAGCTTAAATTAAATTCAGATCCTTCTGTTCCCTTTAAGTAACAGCAAAAGGGGTGCTCTGTGTTCCTTTCCACACGCATTGCTGAGCATCTACCAGGACCCTGAGCTTTCTCCTAGCCCTCCATCAACTAGTCTTTGCAAATGATTTTTGCTTAGAAATTCAGAGTTTACAGAGTCCTTTTACACACACAGTCCCACTTTATCCCATCAAATGACAAATGTGAAAAACGTTTGCCTTGATGTTCAGATGCGAGTTAATACGGTCATAATATTAATGCAGATACTCATGTGAAATTGAGAGTAGTGACAAAAACAAGCCTTATGGGTCAGGCATTGAAATGTTCATGGAAATAATCACGTAGAAAGTTTCTTTACTGAATGATGTATTCTCAGATGCTATGAGAGTTGCCTGACTCCAAAGGTAAAGTCAGTGACGTGTGCACTGTCCCGGGTGACTTTGGGTTTTGGGTGGTGTCACAGGAAAATTAGGGGACCCCACAAGAAGTGCCCGTGTGAGCCTTGAAAGCCATGACCGTGTCACCTCATGTGGCAAAAGGGACCTTGCAAATCTGATGGAGGATATGGACCTTGAGATGAGAGATGATCCTGGGCTACCGAGGCAAACCCAATCTAATCATATCTGCCTGCTAAAAGTAGAGAACACTTCCCTGCTTTAGTAGAGAGATAGAGGTGAGCCTGATGGCCAGATTGCAGAGATGCTGCCTTGCTGGCTTTGGAGACACAGGGAAATCTATGAGCCAGGAATGGGGACACCCTCCAGAAGCTAGGAAAGGCGAGGGGAAGAAATCTTACCCTAAAATCTCTGGGAAGAAATACAGCCTTACTTCTTGCTTTTAGCCCAGTGAAACTTGTCTTGGGCTTTCGACCTATAGGACTCTAAGATAATGAATATATGTTGTTTGAGCGACCGAGTTCATAGTAATTTGTTACAGCAGCCTGGGGAAACTAACAGGGCTGCATTTATCATCTCAGAGAAAGTGGAGGAAAGGTTCTCTGTGCCTTAGATCAAGAAACAGCCTGGGTAGAACGCAGCAGAGTTTACAAACCTAAAAAGATTCCTTTCCAGAAAAGGGGGAGGGGACAGATGAAGATGGTGCGGTATCCCATTCCAATTTGCTGAGTCAGTTCAGTCAGTCACTCAGCTGTGTCTGACTCTTTGTGACCCCATGGACTGCAGCACTCCAGGCTTCCCTGTCCTTTACCAACTTCTGGGCGTGCTCAAACTCATGTCCATCGAGTCAGTGATGCCATCCAACCATCTCATCCTCTGTTGCCCCCTTCTCCTCCTGCCTTCAATCTTTCCCAGCTTCAGGGTCTTTTGCAAAGAGTCAGTTCTTCACACCAGGTGGCCAAAGTATTGGAGCTTCAGCTTCAGCATCAGTCCTTCCAATGAATACTCAGGGCTGATTTCCTTTAGGATGGGCTGGTTGGATCCGAGTAGCTCTGTGGAAAGCTTGGGAACCAGGCTGCCTGGGTTCTAATACAAGCAGCATCACTAACCAACTGTATGGCCTTGGGAAATCTACCCAGTCTCTCGGGATCTCAGCTCCCTAAACTGAGAAATAGGTGATCGCAATACGATGCAGGCGTTGTGTGAGGAAAGAACGAGTCAACGTGGGTAAATACTAACACAGTGCTGGTATGCCGCCAGTTCCCCGGTGTCACAGTGATAAAGAATCCGCCTGCCAATGCAGGAGACAGAGGTTCGATCCCTGAGTCAGGCAGACCCCCTGGGGAAGGAAACGGCAATGCCCTCTGGTATACTTGTCTGGGAAATCCTACGGACGAAGGAAACTGGCAGGCTACAGTCATAAAAGAGTCAGACCAGACTTAGCGACTAAACAAATTTAGCCTAAGCATTTAGTTTGGGGGGTGGTGGGGAATAAGGAAAAGTTTTGAAACTTTTGGAATGTGGAAAGAACAGAATCCATGCGATCAGATTGAAGTCATAGCTGAATTGAAATGGAAGGCTGTTTATTAATTTCTCTGGTCTTTGGTTACCTCTCCCTAAAGAAAATAGAGCTACCTAAAGGCATTCGTGTAAGGTTGAAATCTGGTGACACAGGCCGACATCTCTGTCTAGTCTATGTGAGGACCACACTGCACGCACGGTGGGTCATAAACCCCCGGACTCTAAATCACTGTTCACTGACCCCCACCTGCTCGTTGGTGCTTTGGGGAGCTTTAAGGGTCTTCTCTTTATCTCCATTGTTTGAAAAGTGGCAGTCCTTGCTGTGTTTTCTTCCTTTTTTTTTTTTTTTAACATCCTTTGTTCAGGGCACTCAGAAGGATTTTTTCAAGTCCCTTTCTGGTTTTTTTTTTTGGTTGTTGTTGTTGTTTTTTAATTCCTGAAAAATGTGAGCGACTTATTTGATTTACGGAGTAATTGTTTTCAAGGCTAAGGAACATTTTCAATTTTTAAAACCAAGTTTTTTGTGTTGTACCTCATGTAATGGACGTAGATATCACATACTTATAAGATTAATCTGAATTGTTAACAAATTCTCTATCTTTCTTACATGCGTGCATGCTAAGTCATTTCAGTCGTCTCTATTTGTGACCCCATAGACCGTAGCCTGCCAGGATCCTCTATCCATGGGATTCTCCAGGCAAAAATACTGGAGTGGGTTAGCATTTCCTTCTCTAGGGGATCTTCCCGACCCAGGCATTGAACCTGTCTCTTACGTCTCCTGCTTTGGCAGGCACCACTAGCGCCACCTGGAAAGCTTTCTGAAGTGCAGATATTTCATAATGCATTAAAGCTTTGCTTTGCAGAAAGTATATATTTTGTCTATATTTGTTTATGGCTCTTTTTTCTATGGAGATCAACTTTACATTCAGTGAAATGAACAAATCGTAAGCATACTTTGGCCACCTGATGTGAAGAGCTGACTCATTGGTAAAGACCCTGATGCTGGGAAAGATTGAGGGCAGGAGGAGAAGGGGACACCAGAGGATGAGATGGTTGGATGGCATCACTGACTCGATGGACCTGAGTTTGAGCAAGCTCTGGGAGTTGGTGATGGACAGGGAGGCCTGGCGTGCTGCAGTCCATGGGGTCACAGAGTCAGACATGACTGAGTGACTGAACTGATGAGCTTTAATCAGTGTATACACCCACATAGCCAAAAGTACTATCACAATATAGAACACAGTCAGCACCCCAGAAAGTTCCCTCATGAGCCTTCCCAGTGACTCCCCACCTCCACCCCACCTTGAGGCACCTACTATTCTGTTTTTTTCCCCACATGCTAGTTTGACCTGTTCTTAAACTGAGTATCAAGGAAATCATATAATATGTTCTCCTTTGTTACCTCGACATGCTTTTGAGATTTATCCATGTTGCTGCATGTATCAGTAGCCTGTTTCTTTTTGTTTCTCAGTATCCCCTTGTACCAACACAGCACCATCTGTTTATCCACTGTCCCTCCATGCACCCCTCATCTACTTCCAGTTTGGGGCTACTATAAATAAAGGTGAACCCTCCCCCACCAGGTCAGTAGGTGTCCAATATGCCACTGGAGAAGAGCAGAGAAATAGCTCCAGAAGGAATGGAGAGGCTGAGCCAGAGCAGAAACAACGCCCAGTTGTAGATGTGTCTGGTGGTGAAAATAAAGTCTGATGATGTAAAGAACAATATTGCATAGGAACCTGGAATGTTAGGTCCATGAATCAAGGTACATTGAAAGTGGTCAAACAGGAGATGGGAAGAGTGAACATCTTTTAGGAATCAGTGAACTAAAATGGACAAGAAGGGGCAAATTTAATTCAGATGACCATTATATCTACTACTGTGTGCAAGAATCCCTTAGAAGAAATGGAGTAGCCATCACAGTCAACAGAAGAGATGGTGAAGGACAGAGGAACCTGGCGTGCTGCAGTCCATGGGGCACAAAGAGTTGGACATGACTGAGTGACTGAATGACAACAATGAACATATCCTTACAAATCTTTTTGTGTGTATTTTCTCCATTTGTTCTGGGTGAATACCTAACAGTAGAATTTCTGGCGTACATTTAGTATTTGCCATTATATCCATACCGTTTTTCACTACTATACAGTAATATGAATTCTATTTGTTCCATATCCTTGCCAACAGTTACCATCATCTATATTTTTAATTTCAGGCATTTCTGCAAGTGTATAGTGGTATCTCATCATGATTTTCATATGTATCTCCCTGATGATGAATAGTGTTGAACACTTTTTCATTTCCTTATTAGCTACTTGTCTGTATCCTTTTATTAAATATCTGCTGTCCATTTTTGTTGTTGTTGTATTATTTGTCTTTGTATTAATTTGTTCAAATCAATTTGTAGCTTACCCGGTGGCTCAGTTAAGACCCTGCCTGCTATTGCAGGAGACATGGGATTGATCCCTAGGTTGAGAAGATCACCTGGAGTAGGAAATGGTAACCCACTCCAGTATTCTTGCTGGGGAAATCCCATGGACAGAATTGACTCATTGGAAAAGACCCTGATGTTTGGAAATATTGAAGGCAAAAGAAGGGGATGGCAAAGGATGAAATGGTTAGATAGCATCACCGGCTCAATGAGCATGAATTTGAGCAAATTCTAGGAGATAATGAAGGACAGGGAAGTCTGGTGTGCTGCAGTTCATGGGGTTGCAAAGAGTCAGATACAACTTAGCAACTGAACAACAGCAAGGTGCATAATTACCATTTGTTGAGTTGAATTAAGTTCTTATGTTTCTTTGAGAGGCAGGACACATCCTAACCTGGTTGGTGGTAATAGAACCTCATTTCTGGGTGAACAGAACCTAGAAATTGTCCCCTTATGATTCCAAAGCATGGACTCTGGGAGACCTACTCTCTGACTCGATTACACATGCCCTCCTACTGGGAGACTCCCCTGGGACCCTGTTTCTCCATCAACTTCCCCCAACTCTGTAGTAGGTTAGAGGCAGACACTCCTGGGTCCCCAGTGAGCTTTGCTTTGATTCTCAGCCTTCCTACCTTGAACGCTTGGCATTGAGCTTTGGGGCCTGTGCTTATTTTTACTTATTTCCCTGTTTTCCTTACAGGCTGCCACTGGGTTCTCATAAGGCAGATTGGCCCCAACTCTTAAAAAACAAACAGCCTCTCCTAGTGCTTTGAAATAATTATCTCCAAGAGGGAACAAGGCAGCCCATCCATTGTCAGTCCTAAGTGACACCATGGCTGGTGTGCAGTATTTAGAAGATTAATAACATCTGCTTTTTAAAATCATGGTTGGTCGCAGACCCCGGAGCTCACATCAAACATATGGGGTATTTTGTATGCACGATATGCAGGCAAACTCTACACAGCCAAGGCCACTGACTAGAGAAAATGCTGTAGTAATAACATTGGTTTCCTTGTATTGATGATCTTATATCAGATGGACATACTGACCCCATAAAGTACTATACCTCTATTTACCAAAGTCAGTCTGTGGGACTGGTACTCTTATTTCCACTTAGCTTAAAGGAAAAGCTAAAGATCCAAGGGATTTAAAGCTGAACTAGCTTGCGACTGAGAGCAAGCCATGAAGCCAGGATTTAAACCCAAGGAGATGTGATTCCAAGCAGAACTCTTTCAACTCTCCCAGCCTGTTTCCAATTTTGGATCAACAGGGCATATTCAGAAGCCAAGAGTTTACAGAACATCCATGATGAGACAGGACCATTCCCTGATTTATTTAATCATCTTCCGCTACTCCGTTTAAACACATCCTCAAGAGCAGAGTTTGACCAGGGCTCCGCTTTCATCCTCGGAACGGGGTCTGCATTGGTTTCCTGATGTTGAGTAAAGCGACTCTCATAATTGCAGATCAAGAGCTAGCATGAAAGCCCAGAAAGCTCAGCTCCTGATCGCTCCTGCCTGATACTCAAGACAAAAATGGACCAAACGACTGTCTGCATTTTAAACACGTTTCTCTGAGGTTTGCGTGTGTGTTTTTTTCCTCTTCTTTTTTGTTCACAGTTAGAGAAATTGGCAGTCTGCCCTTAGTCTTTCAAGCAGGTTTCAATGAGCAAAAAAAAAGGAAAGAAAGGGTCGAAAACAATGAGCACGTGCACAATTTCTAAATGTTTCCAGGACGAAAACGGTCGTTCAGACATTATTTGAAAATAAATGAATATAAAGATGGGAGTGGTACCCTTCCTTTTCTCCTCTGTTGGTGAGGAAGGAGCAGAGGTTATGCTGGGGCTGAGGGATTTCCCCCCACAGGTCCCTAAGTATGACAGCACACATATCTGTATTTGCCTGGATCTTTAGAAGACAACTTTCTCCATAGCTCCAATCCTGTATTTCAGACCATCTCTCAATCTCTTTAGAAACTGATATCATTTGAAGATGCGTGTCTTCACTTACCAAGCAAGCCGTATGCTAGTTTCAGTGGGAGAAAGGAGCAAGGAATTAAGTGAAGCTCTGGTACCTGCTCTGTCCTCACCACAGGATCCCGTGTATGGAGAGCAGGAAAATGACCAAGGGCACGGCTGTGAAACCCAAGAGAAGGGTTGTGATCCCTTCCATTCATTTCACAGATGTGTATGGCTTCGGCCTCCATGCCAGGCGCTGGAGCCTATAAAACAAGATCTGTGTGTGTATGTGCAGGCATGCCAAGTTACTGCAGTCTGTCTGACTTCCTACCCCATACACTGTAGCCCACCAAGCTCCTCTGTCCATGGGAGTCTCCAGGCAAGAATACTGGAGTGGGTTGCCATGCCCTTTTCCAGGGGATCTTCCCCACCCAGGGATTGAACCCATGTCTCTTATGTCTCCTGCTTTGGCGGGCAGTTCTTTACCACTAGCGCAGCCTGGGAAGTCCAGAACAAGATACAGAGGACCTCTATCTTCACAGACTTCCCACACCAGTGGGGAGGCTGATGGAAAACAGTTCAAAGCACCAGGTCATCAAAGGACTGCCAGGAGAGTCAAGCGCTTTGAAAGGGACAAGCGAGGTGAACCATCCTTTGTGGAGTGGTTGACAAGGGCTCTCTAAAGAAGCAGCATTTAACCTGAGACCTCAGGGGGAAAAGGAGGCCAGCCAAACAAGAGGGGGAGGACCTTGCGGGACTAGAAGGACTTGACCCCACCTGGGCTGGAGGGGGAGTGCACAAGATTGAGACGCAGCAAGGGGGTCTTGGTGCCCTAGGAGGGGAGAGGCTGGGTGGTGAGGGGTTTTGTACAATAGGATAGAGGTCCGATTTAATTCTGAATGCCTTGGGCGATAACTGTAGTGTTTTCAACAGGGGCATGTTATACTGCAAGGGCTAGTAAATTCAACCCAGCACTTTCTCTTTTTAAATAAGTTTTATTGGCCCACAGCCACACTCATTGGTTTGCAACTTATCTGTGGTTCTGTGGAGCGACAAAGGCAGAGTTGAGTAATTATGACAGAGAACACGTGGCCCTGAAGCCAACGATATTTACCACCTGGCCTTTTATAGAATAAATGTACAAAAAGGGGGGTCTCAGGTATTCAACCTCTTTGAGCATCAGTTTTCTCATCTATAAAATGAAGATCTTAGCACTCTTGGGGCAGGTGAATCTTATGGCATGTAAATTATATCTCAAAAAAGCTGTGAAAAACTCAGATACCAACTATATGGCCATGATAATACTGTACTAAGGGTTAAAAAGGATACCGCACAAAAATCACATAGCAGATTGGCAAAAAGAGAGAGGTCAGTGGCTGTCTCTGCTGCTCATACTGTGACTAACAGCCTGGAGAGCAAGTCTTATTACCTTCACATATCCATACAGTAAAGTTCAGAGAAGCTAAGTCACCGGCCTGAGGATGCACAGCACCACATCCTGGGCCAAAGAGTCTAACCCTGGTCTCTGAGACCCCAAGGCTCCATCCCACACAAGGTCCTGCCTTTGAGATCACTGTGACTTGCAAAGTCAAGTTGGACTGAAAAGTGGAAGTGAACTGTAGGTTTGGGAGGCAGTTTTGGTGAGCTGGAGGGAATTCATTGAAGGTCTTTCTTTCCCCCATTTGGTTTCAGGCTGTGTGAATTCTCAGTGCCCTGTGTTTCACTTTGAGCTGGGTGTTCATGGGAGCTCTGCATTTCGCGTGAAATCTGGCCTGAGTTCTGCTTGGTCGGGGGTGAAGCTGTCAGAAACTGCTGAGCTGGGCCCAGTTGCTAGGCCCCATCAAAGGCGCTGGCCAGGGCTTCCAGCCCTGGGTCTAAGGCCAGCCAGCCCACGATTTCCTCTGGGCCAGAACACAGTCAGTTCACCTCGTTTCAGGTTTCGACTCACCTCCTTTCCAGTTTCACTCTTGAGAGGTTCACACAGAACCTTTCCTCTCTCTCTCTTTGTGAGCTGGTCTTGGCTGTGAAATGCAAACCGAGAAGTCACTGTCCTAGGTGAGAAGCTCTGGTCTGAAAGGTGGAGAAAGGACCAGACCTGGGTCTGGAATCCAGGGGCCCAGGGCCTGTACCCACATGATGACCTACCCGGGGCTCAACAAGCCTCTTCAGGCCTCCGTTCTATCAAGTAAAGGGCGGAACTTAGGATCACCAAGGTCTTCAAGTTCTAACAACCTGTGAGGCTTGCTCTAAGGCTGCATCTTTAAGGATGAGCAGAATGTGGTGTGTGTATGTTAGTCGCTCAGTCATGTCCAACTCTTCACAGTCCCATGGGCTGTAGCCAGCAAGACTTCTGTCCATGCAATTTTCCAGACAAGAATACTGGAGTGGGTTGCTATTTCCCCCTCCAAGGGATCTTCCCCACCCAGGGATCGAACCTGTGCCTCTTGCATCTCCTCCATTGGAAGGTGGATTCTTTACCACTGAGCCATCTGGGAAACCCAGAATGTAGAGTCCCAGGTTTTACTCTTTCCATCATTTTTGAGACCTAAAACAGACTTTGAAGAGTTTTCTGACTTCTTTCTCCCATTTTACAAAGGAGGATGCAAAACCCAGAAATGCTAAAGGAGGTTTCCAGGCTATCTAGGAAGTTAGTGGTGGAACAGGGGCTAGAACCCGCCTCTCCAGGCTCTCAGAGCAGACTTCTGTCTGAGCCCCGCCCTGTAGTGCACACGGATGCCCCCTTGTCAACTTTGATTTGAGCCTTTCTTGTAAACAAAAACAGGAGAAAGGGGCTCCATTAATACTTATTACACCTTTGATAAATTAACAACAATTTTCTTGGCGGCAGCCTGGCAACTTCCCCCAACATCTGGTCAGGGCTGGGCAGGCCTGGCCCTCCTGCCCCTTGGAGGAACAGTTGGGACCATGCAAGCTCGGAGCCTTGGGGCTCCCGGGGGACGAATGCTGCCTAATGCGCTGTCTGCCGGGCGCGCTTCACTTCCACAACACCTGCTTTCCGGAGCTGAGCTGCCACTCAGTCCCGAGCCAGTGGAGCGTGGGAAATCGGAACAGAGAGAAGGAACATGCTGCGGTGGCTGGGGAGGAGATAACTTGGCATCTGTGAGGAGGGCATCCAGTGACAAGGAGGACGGGGAGAAAGAGTTGAGCAGGCAGTGCTCTGTGGGGGGGATCATGATGACGATGGTTCTGGGATGAAGGTGAGCTGAGATGCTCAGAGAGCCCTGTCAGCCTGGTGTCATTGTCCTGCTCTGTCTCCGGACACCCTGTGTTGTGTTTGAATCTCCATGACCTCTTCTATCCTAGAGCATCCTTAGTGAGGATGAAGCTCAATTCTGTGATGGACAGACCAATCCAGGATGTGGGTTCTGGTCCAAGCTTCTTACTGATTGCAAGAACATTACTCTATTCCACACAACAGACATGGGTGCCCAGCTCCGACCATGTGCTGTGCCAGGGGCGAGAGGCTGAGAGAGAGAGCAAAAGGGGACCGCGTCCCTTTCTTCTGCTGATCATTATCTAGTTAGGCAGGAAGAGGAGGTGGGGGCAGACACCAGAACGGGAAGTCTCTTGATAGCTTTAAAGGAAAGAGGGGAGGCAGAGAGATCATAGAGGGAGGAAGGAAAGGGGGGGGTGAGAAACTTGGGAACCTGTGCAGAACTGAGAAGAAGCACCTACCACTAGGAGACACGGGTGAGGGCCAAGGATGGCCCAGTAGTTCAGCAGTGTCTGAGCTGAGTCTCAGCCTGAGGCGGGGGTGTTTGAGGGATCAGCCAGTCCCAGTTCAATGAGTGACTTTGGAGAAATCTCGTGTAAAACACTCACTACAGTGTCCCCCAAAACATTTGTTGTAAATTTTGCAAGTTTATCTATTAGACAAGTTCAGTTCAGTTCAGTCGCTCAGTCGTGTCCGACTCTTTTCGATCCCATGAATCGGAGCACGCCAGGCCTCCCTGTCCATCACCAACTCCCGGAGTTTACTCAAACTCATGTCCATAGAGTTGGTGATGCCTTCCAGCCATCTCATCCTCTGTCGTCCCCTTCTCCTCCTGCCCCCAATCCCTCCCAGCATCAGGGTCTTTTCCAACAAGTCAACTCTTTGCATGAGGTGGCCTAAGTATTGGAGTTTCAGCTTCAGCATCAGTCCTTCCAATGAACACCCAGGACTGATTTCCTTTAGGATGGACTGTTGGATCTCCTTGCTGTCCAAGGGACTCTCAAGAGTCTTCTCCAACACCATAGTTCAAAAGCATCAATTTTTTGGTGCTCAGCTTTCTTTGTAGTCCAACTCTCACATCCATACATGACCACTGGAAAAACCATAGCCTTGACCAGACGGACCTTTGTTGGCAAAATAATGTCTCTGATTTTTAATATGCTGTCTAGGTTGGTCATAACTTTCCATCCAAGGAGTAAGCGTCTTTTAATTTCATGGCTACAGTCACCATCTGCAGTGATTTTGGAGCCCCCCAAAATAAAGTCTGACACTGTTTCCACTGTCTCCCCATCTATTTCCCATGAGGTAATGGGACCAGATGCCATGATCTTAGTTTTCTGAATGTTAAGCTTTAATCCAACTTTTTCACTCTCCTCTTTCACTTTCATCAAGAGGCTTTTTAGTTCCTATTCACTCTCTGCCATAAGGGTGGTGTCATCTGCATATCTGAGGTTATTGATATTTCTTTCTATTAGACAAGAGGGATCCTTGATGAGCCCCTTGATTTAATTTTTCATGTGGTTTAAATTCAATGAATTCCCATGTACTGAGAATGAAGCTCATGGAAATTCACGGTGTCAGGAGGTAAGGGACAAAAGCGTCTGCGGGAGTCACTGGGAGTCATCTACCCAACCACCAGCTGGCCACCTCTTTCTAAAATTAAAAGATTCCAATTGCTTTGAGATGACAGTGCACCCAGTCTCAGGAGATGACTCCTGATTGGTCACAGGCCAGGAGAGTTAACTGATTTTGCTTTGTCAGAGGCGCACTTTCCCAGCCTCTTTGCTGGCAGCTCAGTTGGTAGAGAATCTTCCTGCAGTGCAAGAGACCCAAGTTCGATCCCTGGATTGGAAAGATCCACTGGAGAAGGAAATGACAGACCACTCCAGTATTCTTACCTGGGAAATTCCATGAACAGAGGAGCCCGGTGGGCTACAGCCTATGGGATCCCAAGAGTCAGACACAAGTTAGAGAAGAAACCATCATCTTCAGCAGATGTGGTCATGTGACACATTTCTGGGAAAGCTTTGGCTTTCTGACCTCGTGGCACAAATAGAGCTCCTTAGCAGTCCCAAATTTCCTCTAGCTCCTCAGTATTCATCAAACACTATGCAGTCTAACAACAAAGAGCAGCAGAAGGCCCATCAGATTTAGATGTGAAACCAATATATGGCTGAGAGGCAATTTTTTCTTGAAGTGAAGTATAGTTGATTTACAATGTTGTGCCTGGTGCAGAGCAGAGTGATTCAGATATGTATATACATATATGTGTAATATGTATGAAAGTGAAACTGCTAGTCATTTCAGTTGTGTCTGACTGTTTGCAATCCCATGGGCTGAAGTCCACCAGTCTGCTCTATCCATGGAATTCTCCAGGCAAGAATACTGGACTGGTTCACCATTCCATTATCCAGGGGATCTTCCCAACCCAGGGATCAAAGCCGAGGCTCCTGCATTGCAGGCAGATTCTTTTCTGTCTGATCCACCAGAGAAGCCTGTATGATAATTTCTAGGTCCATCCAATTTGCTGCAAATGGTATAAAAATATATATGTATATATGTATATATATACATATGCATATACATACATATCACGTCTTCATAATCCATTTATCTGTCAATGGACATTTAGGTCGCTTCCATGTTTTGGCTACTGAAAATAGTGCTTCTATCGGGGTGCATGTATCTTTTCAAATTAGAATTTTCTTTGAATATATGCCCAGGAGTGGGATTACTGGATCATATGGTAACTATTGTCTTTAAGGAACCTCCATACTGTCTTCCATAGTGGTTGCACCAAGTTATAGTCTTACCAACAGTATAGGAAGGTTCCCTTTTCTCCACATCCTCCCCAGCATTTATTGTTTATAGATTTTATAATAATGGGCATTTTGACAGAAGTAAGATGATACTTCATTGTAGTTTTGATTTGAACTTCTCTGGTAATTAGCCATGCTGACTATCTTTTCATGTGCTTATTGGCCATCCATGTGTCTTCTTGGGAGAAATGTCTATTTAATTCTTCTGCCCACTTTTTGATTGGGTTGTTTGTCTTTTTAATACTGAGTCATATGAACTGGTGTATATTTTGGAAATTAAAGCCTTGTCATTTGCATTATTTGCAGAATACTTTCTCCTAGTATGTAGGTTGTCTTTTCATTTTGCTTATGGTTTCCTTTTCTGTGCAAAGACGTATGAGTTTGATGAGGTCTTATTTGTTAGTTTTCTCTTTTATTTCTATTGCCTTGGGACACTGATGTAAGAAAATGATTCATGTCACATAATATTTACCTATGTTCTCTTCTAGGAGTTGTGTGGTGTCCTGTCTTATATTTAAGTGTTTAAGCCATTTTGAATTTATTTTGTGTATGGTGTGAGGGAGTGTTCTAACTTTGTTGATTTACATGTGGCTGTCCAGCTTTTCCAACACCACTTGCGAAGAGACTGTCTTTTCTCAATTGTGTATTCTTGCCTCAGTGGCACTTTTTAATTGAGGTATAATCAAGATATAGCATGATATTACCTATCTGTGTACAACACATGATTCAATATTTGTATATACCATGCAAAGGTCCATATAGTCAAAACTATGGTTTTTCCAGTAGTCACGTACAATGAGAATTGGGTCATAAAGGAGGCTGAGTGCCAAAAAATTGATGCATTTGAATTGCAGTGCTGGAGAAGACTCTTCAGAGTCCCTTGGACTACAGGGAGATCAAGCCAGTCAATCCTGAAGGATATCAACCCTGAATACTCATTGGAAGGATTGATGCTGAAGCTGAAGCTCCAATACTTTGGCTACCTGATGTAAAAAGCCAACACTTTTCAAGAAAAGACCCCAAAGGACAGATTGAAAGAAAAAGGAGAAGGGGGCGGCAGAGGATGAGATGGTTAGATAAAAGTACCAACACAATGGACATGAATTTGAGCAACCTCCAGGAGATAGTGGAGGACAGGGAAGCCTGGTGTGCTGCAGTCCATGGGGTTGCAGAGTTGGACATGACTTATTGACTGAACAACAACAGCGAAACTGTAAAATGATCACTACAATATCCCTAGTTAATATTCATCACCATATACATATTTTTTGGGATTAGAGTTTTTATGGTTACTGTCTTGGAAACTTACATCTATGAAGTACAATATTATTAACTATAGTCATCATGCTGCAAATCATATCCTCATGATTTATTTAGTTTATAACTGAAAGTTTGTACCTTTTGACCCTCTTCACCCATTTTGCCCACCCTCCACCTTGCATCTCTGGCAATCATAAATCTTTTCCCTGAATCTATGAGCTTGGACTTTCTATACATCATTGCTACTTTTAGCTGAGAGATTGTTGGCAAATCACTTAACTTGATTAAGCATCCATTTCTTTTTTGGCAGAACTGAATCAAAAATAATTCAGCCACAAAAGATGATTTTGAGGAATGGATGGGCCGCTGACTGTGAAAGTACATGTGTAAATTCTGAAAGTGTTTTCTAAAAAACATCACTTTTAGTAATATTATGTTGATCCTCCCTTGACTATTCAATGTAATTTTTTATAATTACTATTTATTTTTCTTCAGTTAATTGTCTACTTATCTCTGCTAAACTGTGATGGGATAGTATAAAACCCTAGTGTTTTCTGATAACCATTCAAAATAATTTGAATTTTTTCACAGTATTTATTAAATAAAAAGTTGTAAACTGAAGTTTTTTTCATAGATTTTATTAATTTTGTTATTTTTATATTATTCTGTAATAAGATAATTATAATTTATATGTAGTTATATCTTTAGTAGAGACATTTAATTAATGAAATAATATTTTATTAATAATTAATTAACTAAAATTAATTAGTAAATTGATATTTTGTATATGAAATAAAATCAGGCTTATTGAATCCTTAGAAAAACTTTCTGATTCAAGACTTTGTGTCAACCACATGTGCCTGGGAGCTAGTGGGTTTAGATAAAGTTTTGAACAAAGGTGCTGTCACGAGTTGGCAAATTTTCCCACTGAAAATGTTTAATGTGATCATCTCTAAAATGACTTCTCATTTATTTTTTTTCTTTTCTTCTCACACAACCGAGGAACTAGCAAATAGGTTGAGCCTGTATTCATCTCTCAGTTGAGTCAGAATAATTTGCCATTCCTAAAACTCTTGTAATTTCTTGAGTGTTAGTAGTGTTTTTTGTTTCAATGAGGTGGGCTCCTGGATGGGGGCTGGACACCAAAAAGACCAATCCATTAAAAAACTAGAATTTTTAGCTCCACTTCCCATCCTCTGGAGAGAAGGGAAAAATTGGAAATGTAGTTAATAATTGATCATGTTTACCTTAAGAAGCTTCCATAACATCCCAGTTGTATGAGGTTTGGAGAACTCCCAGGTGAATGAACACCTCTACATATGAGGATGGTGACAGAGCCCACTCCATGAGGGTGGAAGCTCTTGCGTTTGTGAGTCTTCCAGACTTAATCTTATCTACCTCTTCAACTGGTTGTTTATCTACATCTTTGATCATATCCTTTCATAATCTGGCATTCATATATATAAGTAAGTGTTTCCAGAGATCTGTGAACTGTTCTAGCAAATAATTGAATCCAAGGAAGAGCTAGTCATGGTAACCTCAAATTTGTAGCCACATATGACAGAAGTTGTGGGTAATCTGGAGAACTATGACTTAGGATTGGCATCTGAGGGGTGATGGTCACTTTTGTGAGACTAAGCCCCTAACCTGTGGGATCTCCAGGTGGATAGTATTAGAACTGAGTTAAATTATGGGTCACCCAACTGGTGTTACAGAATTTCTCTGTGTGGGAAAACCCCCACACATCTGATGCCGGAAGTGTTATGAATGTGGTGTTCATGTGAGAATGAAGGACAGACACGCAGGAGAAGGAAGACTGTTTTTTTTTTTTGCTTTACACTGGGAAAATAGATTTTCCTAAACACTCAAGCTGGAAGGGCGATCTTTTTCTTTTAATTCACTTCACAGATGTTTATGATGCCTAATATCTCAAAATCAGCATATGTAGAGCCAATTAAAATTATCTATTGGAAATTCTAAGAGATGCTAGATTTTTTTTTCAATATCTGAAACATTTGATTCCACACATGGAAGAGGGCATTGCCCAAGAAAATTGATCACATCAATTTTCCTAATTCTCATTGTAGTAGTCTTGGCATGACATCAAAACCTAGTTGTGATCCTATATACCTGTTAGTTGCTCAGTTGTGTCTGACTCTTTGAGATCTCATGGGCTGTAGCCTACCAGGCTTCTTTGTCCACGGGATTTTCCAGGCAAGAATACTCAAATGGGTAGCCAGTCCCTTCTCCAGGGGATCTTCCCAACACAGGGATCTTATCTGGGTCTCCTAAATTGCAGGCAGATTGTTTACTGTCTGAGCCACCACGAAAGCCCAATACTTATTTAGCCTTAAAATTCATGTCCAACTACTAGCAATTCAATAAAAAAATGTTTTCTCTTTCCTGGTAGAGCATTATGTTATTGAAAAAAAAAAGAGAGAGAGAGATTAGACTTATTAAAAGATTTTGCTTCTAGGATTAGTTCAACCACAAACCAACCTAACATCTTTGATTAAGGCATTACACCATTTTGAGGCTATATTCAGTCATCTTCAAAAAGAAATAGCAATAATAATAACAGTAATGATAATACTAAAAATGATAATAATGCCCCTCTCACACAATTGTCTGAGTATTAAGTTCCTGGTTAAAATCTTTAACACAATGCCAAGCTCCCTATAAATTAGGCAAAGACAAAGCCCAGACGTGTAGTATTGATTAACTGGACTAGCAGATGTGAAGAAAAATGAAATGTACATTGAATTTGCTGTATATATTTACTTTTTGTCATTGCTATTTCTGTCTGTGTAGCAAGCTAGTTATCTATCTCCGGTCTTGTTCCAGAAATAATTTAATGTGGTCTATTTAATATTATTATCTTGTTTTATGATTCATTTTCTAGTCAACCCTATTCAGACACATTATTTTCCAGAAATAATAATTATAGTGATTTCAATATAAAATACAGTATACATGTATTGTTGGTTCCCTTCTAAGAGGCTGCCATCTATACTTGTAGGTTTAATTGCTGCCACTAACATGAATTTACAAGACTGCAAACTGTAAGATGAACCCTCTATGCATTCACAGACTCATACTTCAAAGGATTTAAAATAGCAAGAAAGTCTGCATTGAAAAAAACAAATCATCAGGAGTTAATATACTACCTTTACACCAAAATTTCCATCATGTCCCTGGATATAAAAAATTCTGTGTTCAAGGTAGACTTTTCATATTAAATTCTACTCAGCGTGAATCTATGGAGCAAAGATTACTATGTCAAAAGCTACACAGTATTAGAAAAAGAATTGAGTCATAATGCTTAAAGGGATCTTGCGTATCATCTGGTCTCATTTCATTATCAAAGCTAGACTGTCTCTTACAACATTCTTGGAAAGTTATCTGGACCCTGTTTGCTCAAAGTGACAGAAAGTTCATCACTTTACAAGAATGGTCAGCCCACTGTGAGGCAAGTTTATTGGAAAGTGTTCAATTGAAAGCTAGAAGGAATGCAATTATAGTCAGAAAGATCTGCACTAGTCTCAGTCACTCAACCAGCCATGGCATCTTTGGTGAGTAAGTTTTCCAACCTAGGCTATAGTTTCCTCAGCTGCAAAGGAAGAGATAGATACATTGCTCTGAGAAAATCTGGGGAGATGGAAAGAGATAGCAAATGCCAATACAGCTTAGCAGATATCCAACAGAGAATTACTTGCCCTCTCCTCACCACCTTCCTCTGAATTGAACTCTTGCTTTGTTGTTTGATGGCTAAGTTGTGTCTGAATCTTTGAGACCCCATGGACTGCAGCACACCAGGCCTCCCTGTCCTTCACTATCTCCAGGAGTTTGCTCAAATTCATATCCACTAAGTTTGTGATGCTATACCACCAGTTGGTCACTTTTACAGATTGGAAACATTCTCATAAAAATAACACTCATTAGAAACAAAACAGTAAGTGAGGTTCTTCTTTCTTTTTCTGGCAAAGACGGGTTGGAGCAGAGAAACTGCTGCCCCATTTGGAGATGTCATGTGTTCTACGTATGCTTCAGTCCTCACTCTTTGTATTAGCTGAATGCCAAGGCATGAAATTAAAAGATGCTTGCTCTTTGGAAGAAAATCTATGACAAACCTAGACAGCATATTAAAAAGCAGAGACATTACTTTGCAGACAAAGGTCTGTCTAATCAAAGCTATGATTTTTCCAATAGTCGTGTATGGATGTGAAAGTTGGACCAGAAAGAAGGTTGAGCACCGAAGAATTGATGCATTCAAACTGTGGTGCTGGAGAAGACTCTTGAGAGTCCCTTGGACTGCAAGGAGATCAAACCAATCAATCCTAAAGGAAATCAACCCTGAATAATCATTGGAAAGACTGATGCTGAAGCTGAAGCTTCAGTATTCTGGCCAAGTGATGCAAAGAGCCAACTCATTGGAAAAGACCCTGATGCTGGGAAAGACAGAAGGCAGGAGGGGAAGAGGATGACAGAGGACCAGATAGTTGGATGGCACCACTGACTCAATGGACATGAGTCTGAGAAAGCTCTGGGAGATGGTGAAGGACAGGGAAGCTTAGCATGCTGCAGTCAATGGAGTCACAAAGAGTTGGACATGACTGAGCTACTGAACAGCAAATAGGCATGGAGCTTTGTGACCTCTCCTTTGATGTGTAAAACATATTACACTTCCCTCTAGATCACTTCTCTAAATTCAGCATCCTGAGGATAACCAAAGTTACAGCCATATAGATTCTCTGGTAGCTACTGAGAAACCCCCATCCTCTCCTCCCAGATCTGACCCTGTATGAGAGCAGGTCAACACATTTCCCAGGCTTGTCCTCAGAGCTCACAACCCCCTTGCTTTAGAAGCTGGCTGACTAAGTGTTATCAATTCATATTGAAATTTGCACTCACCTCCTCCCTCTGGTCCCATCAGATACTGTGGAACATTCTGTCATTTGTTCTCAAGCAAGAGGAAGGTGCTTGTGTAGCTGGTGTGTGGGGTTTCACATGTGGGCCAAGGGGACTCTCAGAGGGTCTGCTTATCTCAATGTGAGAGATGTCTTCCCGGTGTCAGGTAAGAGGCTCGGTGGGTTCAGACACCGCTGAAGTCTAGCATCTAGTGGTCTTACCAATGCCCCTCCCCCAATGAGCCCCAAGGAAAATCATCATCATCATCATCATCATCATTTTCTTGGCTGTTTATCCTCAAAGGTTATCACACACAATTCCCAGGAGTGACCTGCCGAAGGGAGACGATTTCCAGGTGGAAGATGAGCTTGTGACCTTCAGTGGCAGTTCTAGCATTATAAACTGTAGAATGCAGAGAGTATTCTATTTCTGAGACTCTGGTGGGATTCTGAGCCATTGTATGGAATCCCTTACCTTGGATCATACTTCTGTTCATCATCATTCCTGCATTCATTTAATAGTCATGAGCACCTACCAAGTTTCAGGGTCTTCTTAGGTATTCAGGATATATTAGTGAACAAAACTGGTATAGGTCCCTGTCCTTAGGGAGGTCACAAGCTGGTGAAGAGAGAGCTCATAAATGGTTCATACTATAGAAAGTTACATGTGTGTGTTCACATGTGGGAATGACTGATGAAAACAGAAGGATATGTGATGGCTCAGGAGGTTTTGGGTCAGGGCAGATGGGCATGGGTGAAGTCAGCCAAGGAAGACTGAGAGGAGCAGTGAGGTGTTGATCATTCAATGTTTAGAGTTTGGGTGGTGATCAAGGAGTTTATGACTTTTCGCTCTTTGCTCTAGTGATATGTCATAGACCAATGGCTTAACATCTCTAAGCTTCCCCATCTGTGAAATGAGAGAAAACAATAGTGCCTCCTCATAAGATAATCACGGCTCTTCTTGTAGAGTCACAGGGTGGTTAACTGCAAGAGGGATCTGATGCCCACTAAGTGTTCATTCAACCTGTTAACCTATTCTTTTCAGCATCCCTGTGTTGCAGTTGAGGGGACTAAGACCCAGAGAAGAAGCACAGCTTCCCCCAAAGGAAGATGCGGCAAGACCTGAGCTTCAGGTGCAAACTTCAGAGACATTGTCATGAGCCATGATTACAAATGTGCTTGTGGTTTGTGTCTCTGGGTCACTGTTTGGAGGATCTCTTTTGCCTGGCTCACCCCTGCTCCAAGGCACTTATGAGATGATGCCTCAACAGCCCATCTGGGGTCAACTCTCTTAGGTACCTGGTAGAATCTGGAGGGATAATGTTGGATCAGTCAGTCTGGTCAGTTACAGCTCTTACGTAAGGCACAGTAAGCCTTTCTTCCCAAGTCCTGACCTGCTGAGGAGAGAAGCTTGCAGATAAGCATCACTCTGATCTTATAAATAGTTGAAGACTCAGGGATTCATCCACCTGTGTACTCTTCCTTAGAACACATGGTCCCAGAGCACTGAGTTCCCAGGGCCCCCCTTTCATCCCTTTTATCCTTTCTTTCAGTCATAGACTCTTCTCTTCCTTTCTTAGAAAGATATACACCAGACAAAGGCAATAGGCAACAGGGGGAGAGGAGAGGAAAAAGAAGGAAGAGAATGGTCCTGTTCAGGGTACTCCCTACATCATTAGCTGAAACTTGAGGGAGTGAATCCAAAGGCAAGACAGGGGCATAAAGACCTGGGGTTTCTTCTCACCCACGTTAGTATTCCCATCACTCTTCTCGTTACATCCCTCTGACTTTAGCCTTGTCGGCATGCTCGAATTTCACATACATCAGAAAAGATGGTGTGTAGTTCACTCATCCTTACTTCATTCATTCGTTCATCTACTTTACTGAATATCTTTCATGCTCTGGGCTTTGTGATAAGCCTGGAAGAAGCGGAGGAGAGTGAAACAGGATGCGAAGACACCACAGAGAAGGGCAACATGCTTTGTCCATGAGGGAGGGCTGCTCAGAGCAGGACACACATAGAGGAGATGAAGCAGGGGTGACACTTAATGCCTGAGGGAGACTTAGTCAAACAGAGAAAATGAGGCAAAGAGAAGCGTGTGCAAAGAGTGAAATGAGCGCAACTGCAGCATGCATGTGAGGGCTGGGAGACAGTGTGCAGGAGATAGGAACGCTGGCCAGTGGCAAGGACCACATAATGAGGTGCTTTAGAGAAGCAGTTTGCATTCCACTATGAACTGACTCATTGGGAAAGACCCTAATGCTGGGAAAGACTGAAGGCAGGAGGAGAAGAGGATGACAGAGGATGAGATGGCTGGATGGCATCACCGACTCGATGGACATGAGTTTGAGCAAGCTCTGGGAGTTGGTGATGGACAGGGAAACCTGGTGTGCTGCAGTCCACAGGGTCACAGAGGGTTGGATACGACTGAGTGACTGAACTGAACTGATGAAGCCCATGATGAGACACTGAAGGAATGTATGGAGAAAAGGGGAAAGACAGATACTGCATTTTGCAGAGATTACTCTGGCTGCGTGCAGAGAGTGCAGCAGAGAGGGGCAAGACCAGAAGAAGGTAAATTAAACAAAATATTTTTGCCAAACTTAAGAAGAATTTGATGCCAACCTGAACCAAAACAATGGGAATTTGGATGGAAGGGAAGGGTTTGATGACAGGGAAACATATGGTGGGCTTGTATTTGTCAGCTATGCCATAGTCACAAACAATCATGAAGCCACATTGGTTCACAACAACAAAAGTTATTTTGTAGCTCATATTTATGTTCATCACAGGAATCACAGGAATGCCATGACTCTGAAGTACCCCCTGTTCATCTGGGATGTACTGGTCTTAAAGATGAGAGAAAAGAAGAGCCACATGAGGATTCTAAACACTTCCTTTCAGAAGATCACATGCCACTCTTCACTTACACTTTCTTGGTCACAAAACCTATGTGACTGAGGCTAGTATCACCGTGGCAAGAAGGATCCTGTTTCCATAGGACTATTCTTTCAGAGTAGAAAACATTTTCACAATCATGTAGCCTTTCACCATCTTCCACATTGGTCACAGGTATTCACCTTCCTCCTTTAGTCCTGCAAAATGGATTCATCTCTCCTCCAAGAGAGATGCTCTAAAAATCTCAGCCAAATCTCTGTGTTAGAGATCAAAATCCTGGGTCTGATACTGTGAGTATGTGAAGTCTGAAGATGACTCTTCCTCTCAACTAACTCCAAGAGTTAGCTGTAAACCCAGCACCAAAGAGAATACATATGTCAGAAGGTGAATGGCAGAGTAAGGGCAATGACACGCCTATCAGGGAAGGGAAGAATAAGAAGCACCCAATACAGTAGCTCTTACAGATTCCGAAATTCCGCTGGGCAAATATGTGGAAACTTCTCTACTCTAGGGATGAGAAAAGTCGTTGATGAAGTCTATGTTCTCCTCCCAGGGTGGACCCTCCGATTCATCACATTTTTCTCCGGGGTTTTGGAGGAAAAGGCATGCATTCAGAGGTGGTGACAGGGGTACAGAATGAGGAAGGAGTTCAACTTTTTGTAGCATTTTGATCCAGAATAGTTGTTTGAATCAATTTTATGGGTGCTGGGTGTGTGTTTGAGCTGTGTTTGAGCTACAGGTCTTTGAGCTACAGGTTTGAGCTACAGTAAAGAGTTTGCCTGCAATGCAATGCCTCCTGCAATGCAGGAGACCCAGGTTCGATCCCTGAGTTGGGAAAATCCTCTGGAGAAGGGAATGGCAATCCACTTCAGAATTCTTGCATGGAGAATCCCATAGATAGAGGAGACTTGTGGGTTACAAAGGGCCTGCAAAGAGTCAGACACGACTGAGCAACTAACACTACACTACCCTGGGTGTGTGTTTAGAAATACAATTAAAACACCAAGTTCAAGTTTATTTGCAAGGTTGGAGATCACACTGAAACTCTTAATGGCCTTCTCTCCTACCTTAATTTTGTGATTCTAGATTTTCCTTTGGACATTGGCACCCTTGAGATTTCACCAAGTGCTGCATATGGTGCCAGTGAAGATTGTGGGTGTTGGGAATGTGGCCTCGGCTTGAGAAGAGAAAGAACTTCAAGGTTTGGGGCAGGTTTCTAAAATCTGTGATCATCTACCTTTTTATTCTATGCAATAATGCCAGCAGCCCCATTTGACCTCTTTCAAATGATACTTCTCACAACCAGGTTTCAACACCAAGGAGAGTAGGTGTTCTTGTGATTTCCATCACCCACTCTGGGGATCTGTGAACTTCAGTGATGCAACAATGATTCAGTCACTTCATTGGGGGCTGGGTGGGAAATTTGGTCAGAATATTAAACAATGAAGAACACCCACCATTTCATCCCTTTTTAAAGGTAAACTTGTATATTTGGGGGTCATGCAAACCTCACTCCACTCTATTTTAACTTGTTACTTTCATCTTCTTTTATCAAAGAGAAGAGAATAGTTTATGACTTTATTATGGCAGCCATACTGGTGATCAACAAACATTCCACTTGCTTCACCGTACATCACAGCCACCTTGCAAGTAGGCAGAGCCATGTGGTTACTTCTAGACAGGGCTTAGGCATAGAACTGACATTTGAAACTTCTGGAAAAAATGTAGAAGACTCCACGTGCAACCTTTCAGCCATCTCTGTCCCTACCAGGCAAATGAAAAGATGCTATATTCAGACAAAAGTGACAAATTGATGGAATATGTGTAAGTACATGTCACTGGATGAAATCCCATACTGAGCTGCATGGGACACAGAGCTTGATTAAAACATAACAGTCTATGATATGACATCAAGATTTGGGAGTGTTTGTTACTGCAACCTATCTTATATTTTACTGACTAATACATGAGAACCAAGAGCTCTTCTTTGGCCCACAAAGGAGAATTTGATCACCAATCTTTCAAAATGCACTTTAAAGATCATTTTAGTGTAAAAATCCTCCATTGGTATTAAGAGAAAGTAACACCCTGGGAAGAGGATCTACTGGTCACAATTATTTAACACTTAGAAAAAGGACCAAAAGCACATGATTTGGTACTTAAGCTCCTGTCCCACAATGCAATTAAAATGAGTATTTTTTTTATATTTAATAGAGCCAGTCACATGCTTGATAACACATTCAATATTCAAAATTATGCAAATACTTTCAACATCAGCTACTCTACCCCAATTAAAATTAAACTATTTGTACTACATGCATATTTATACAATCATCCCCTCTGACTAGATGTAGTCATATGCACAGACATTGGAGCTAAATCATGTATTGTCTGAACAAAACAGACGCCAGAGAAGGACGGATTGGTGTTGGGAGCTGGGGATGGCGTCTCCATTAGGCAGACAGTTCATTTAAAGTTTAAAAAATGGATTTTCAACAGCTGATACATGGCAGATTTAATAACCTGACATTTTCCCTCTCTCTTCCTAGATAGTCCGCTCAACTTTGACTGGACCTGTTGCAGGATGATACGATTACCACTGTGTGCACCCTCTGGCATTATTTTTTTTTAAAAAAGTGAATCCCTAATCCCTGCTTAATTTTATGAACTGTCAAAATGATTCTAAATATCTCCTCTGTTTGCATTTTCACCTCGGGACAGGAGTCCAGAGGTACAGATTGGGTGTACAACAGTGGACTTCAGGCAATTTTCATCTCTTAATGCCTGTAGCGTAAGAGGCTGAATTTGTAATAATCACCAGATTATCTCTGAAGATCGCTCTGTTGTACCTGCAAAATGGTTCTGCAGGAAAATGCAAAAGATATAGGGTAAAGTAATTGATGAGAGGCAGGAGATGATTGCTCTTCCTAATCCCTGATGGGAAAAAAAAAAAACGCATCAAGACAAATGTCGGTAATTTCTGTTAAATGCTGTTTGAAATTTGCAGTGGCAGAAACCTACCTGAGAGTCAAGGGTGGCCTCTCGCCACGGGAGACAGCTCACCAGGCTGGGGCAGAAAGACTGGCAGATAATGCTCAAAACAGAGCTAGAAGGGGAGGCAGGACTCTAGCCCAACAAAAGGATAGAGGAGGCATCCCCCACAGAATGCGTGGCATCAGATAGTGCAAGAATGTCCCCAGCGCATCACCTGGCACCTAGCAGGGTCTCCAAACATATTTGTCTTTTCTTTCTCTCACCCTGCTGGGGACAGGCAGCCTGGGGATGCTAGAGGTAGGCCGGGGCCAGACCCCAGAGTATGTGACTTTGGGCAAATGGCACTCTGACCCTCTCCAGGCGTCTGTCTCTGCACCTGCCCATGGAGGATGGAGACAGTGCACTGATGCCAGCAACGATGCCCTCAGCACCCGTGGGCAAAACCGAGGGGGACTGAGCTCCTTCCCTTTGCTGGGAACCGGGTTTGAAGCTTCTTTTCATCTTCATTCTTCTGTGCAGTAGGTGTCAGAGAAGATAAGGTTTACAACTGCCCCTGCTTCTCTAATCTCGGGGAAAGGAGAAAAGACTGAGTCCATCGGTAAGAAAAGGCTACGTGTCTGGGAAGACCTCACCTTACCCTGCAAAACCTCAAATCCATGGGATTTTTTGACACAGAAGAATCACACAGACAAAAGGCCACTGTGAAACCAACCCCCACCTCCAAGTTCTGAGAATGGAAGCCCTAGGTAATAAAATACTATGGAAAAGTGAGGCACGCTTACTTAAAAATCCTGCTTCCCATCTAGTTCACTGGCTGAAGGGAGCAGGATCTAAGCCGTCCACTTTTAATTGTGAGGACATTGGGTGTGGAATGTGGGAGTCAATCACTTTTTTCAGGTTTGACAGAAGAGAAGTCAGAGCTTCGCATGCTCATATGCCAGTGTACACACTTGTGAACAGTGACAACGGATTCCCGGCCAAGCTATCTTCCTGTGATGCCTTCCTTTTTCCTCAGAGAAGAACCCAGTTCATTTCCAGTTCTGGTGAGCTAAACGGGCCGAATCCAGTCCCCCTTCTCAGGAGGCCTCAAGAGTTGGCACTGGGCAGAGAGCAGTCAGGGTGACTGGTTTCACCAGCCACAGATCTTCTGAAGGAAGGGCTCAGGATGTGAGTCTCAATATGTCAAGGTGTTTGGCAGGTGGTAGCTGTTGTTTTATTTGAAATCTGTGAAATGTAAATATGTTTTAAATTTATTTATTTAGTTTTAAATGCTTCGTCAAACATAGTTGATTTGCACAGTTGTGTTAGTATCTGGTGTATAGCAAAGTGATTCATATGTTATACACAATTTTTAGATTCTTTCCCATTATAAGTTATTACAAGATGTTAGGTATAGGTCCCCATGCTTCCTGTTGGTTATCTGTTTTATGTACAGTAGCTTGTATTTGCTAATCCCTATGTCCTAATTTATCCCTCTGCACCTTCCCAATTTGGTCACCAAAAATTTGTTTTCTGTGTCTATGAATCTATTTCTGTTCTGTAAAAAAGTTAATTTGTATCACTTTTTTTAGATTTCACACATAAGTGCTATCATATGATATTTGTCTTTCTCTGTCTGACTTACTTCACTCAGTATGATAATCTCTAGGCCCATCCACGTTGCTGCATATGGCATTATTTCATTCTTTTTTATGACCGAGTAGTATTTCATTGTATATTCATATCACATCTTTTTCCACATATATGTGTGTGTTAGTTGTCCAGTCATGTCCAACACTTTGTGACCCCATGGACTGGCAGCCCTCCAGACTCTTCTGTCTATGGAATTCTCCAGGCAAGAATACTGGAGAGGGTTGCCATTTCCTTCTCCAGGGGATCTTCCTGATGCAGGGATTGAACCCGGGTCTCCTGCATTGGCAAGCAGATGCCTTACCATCTGAGCTACTAGGGAAGCCCTATCCATGAGTGTGTCAAAGGACATTTAAATTGCTTCTTTGTCTTGGCTATTGTAAATAGTGCTGCTATGAACATTGCGGGGCATGTATCTTTTCAAATTAGAATTTCTTCCAGACATGTGCCCAGGAATGGGATTACTGGCTCATATGTTAACTCTATTTTAGGTTGTTTAAGGAACCTCCATAATGTCTTCCATAGTGACTGCACCAACTTACCTCTTGGGATCAGTTTATCAGATTCTCCTAAGTAGGGACTTTGATGTGAAGTCCTCCTATTGCATGCTAAGTTTCTTCAGCCGTGTCCAACTCTGTGCAATCCCGTGGACAGTAAACTGCCATGCTCCTCTGTCCATGGGATTCTCCAGGTAAGAACACTGGTGGGTTGCCAAACCCTCCTCCAGGGGATCTTTCCAACCCAGGGATCGAACCCACATCTCTTGTCTCCTGCATTGGCAGAAATGTTCTTTAACTAGCGCCACCTGGCAAGTCCTCATAGGGATCAGCTAAAATTGACCTCAAACAATCAGAAGGTGGAAGTTTTCTGAGGAAACTGGTAGAATGAATTTTTTTATGCCTTTTTTTTAAAGAATACCCTGCATTAATAAATTACTAAGTGAATTATCTCAGAAATGAAAGATTTACATCTCTTTCACATAAATACCACGTTAGATGCTAGAGAAAATCTATTGATACTTCTTGCTTTAAAACATTATAGCTTATAAAATGATTTTTATACACTGTACATACTACCAACAGTGTGGTTTATAACACATTTTAAATAACATACTGTTGACTCATAACATGTTTTAATAACCTCAATAATATTTAATATTTAATAATATTAATAATATTGAGCATTTCACACATATTCAAATCAAATGAGGGAGGAACTGCTATAAAAAACCCATATAGTGTATGTTATTTAGGTAATCTTGCTTCATTTTTCACAGCAAAAGGTAGGTTTTTATTAATCACATGAAATGTTAAGAAAACGAAGTTCAGATAGATAAAGCAGTCACTTGTTCCATCCAGGTAGCATGCACTAAATGACAGAGGGAGAATACAAAATCTGGTCCTCAGATGACAACCAGAATAATGTTCACACTGCATCTTATTAGCCAGGTTTAGATGTGTGTTATTTGCAAATTATATAACTCTCTGTATATGTTTTACCATTTGCAGAATTTTCCAATGGTTTTCCAGAGTAAATTGCCACTCTGAGGTCCAAACACTCATTTGATACAATGGAGGTGTCTACCTTTTATGAAATCCGGAGAGGAACTATTAAAAACAAAACAATCTGGAAAACAAGGTGAACAGGCATTCTCATTAGAGAAAGCAAAATCCTTTTTCTTTTTTTTTTTTCAGAGAAGACATTTTGTAAATCATCACTTGGGAGATACGTGTGCAAATTTTGTATGGCAGGGGCCCTGTGTGAACATATGGGCCCATTAATCATGAAATATTGATTGTGGATTGAAACTATGAAGCAGGTTCCATGACACATGGGTTTGTTTTGCTGGTCCGAAGTGTTAAGTAGAATAACACAAAGCCATGTTAACATTCATCGCCCACTCTCCTTTTGTTAGCAGGTTAGTCCTCACCCAATTCACATATCCTCAGGTTTATGAATTATTAATCAAAAGAGCTAAAAAGTCAATCCAATCTGGTTAGATACTGTAGTTCTTGTGGCTTCCAAACTTTTAAATAATGAATGGTTTCATCACTTCCCCAGTGGATGTCAAGCAAGTAGAATGTCTGGAATCAAAATCCCGCTGGGTCACAAAAGCAACAGAGTAAAAAGAAAAAAGTAGTATTTTTTAATAATAGCAACTCCAATCTATTGTATCATCACTGCCACTCTCTCAAAAGATGATTTCAGAATGGGAAGGAGAGGTGTCTTGACAAAAGGGCTATATGGGATCAAATACTGCCAGAAAAAGTGATACATCATAAGGGGTTTAGTAAGGGGTGTGAATACCTCCACACACTTATATTATCCATTGTTATACATTGCTGTAACATAAACAATGCTTCTGCTATTCCTAACTTTTCAAAAGAAAGTTTACCTTTAATTATTCCTTATATTGAGGGAATTCTCTGATGAACCTCTCTTCACAAATGGGACCTTGAGGAAAATATCACAGAGTAAAGGGGAGAAATAAATGGTGTACTTATATTGGCTGGATTGTCCTGAAAAATTAGGACCCCATGCTGTTAGAGAGATAGTTAGTGGTAGTAACAAAACAGAAAGACCAGCTTAGAAATAACTGTTTGTATCAGAGTGGGAAGGTGATAGAGAAATGCAGTTTTAAAGCAAAACGGTAAGAGAAGGAGAAGTAATACTGCTGAGTACCGGGGCATGACAATGGGTCGATTGGTGAAGAAATGCTGTAACTAAATCAAAACAGATGGTTTTAGAACTCTCCAGTTGCTTCCATAAGTCTGTTGAGTCATTTTTGCCTCTAGGTGGGGGTGGGGGGGCACCCCTGAAAGTGAAGATCAGGATGCCTGAGACTTGATTGGTCCCTTAATGGCCAGTACCGGGTCCATCCTGTCCATCCTCTTGCATGCTAAACATTTCCATTCACTCTGAAAACGCCCACTCACTCCAACAGCCCCATTCTTACAGCAAGTCCCAAGCCCCTCGAAAAGTTTCAAGTCACTGGTGTTAGGAACCATTGGCTACATTTTGGGTGATACTACACCTATTTGACTAAGTGGGCTGTCCTTGGGGTGATGTCTATACAGTGAACACTGGGAAGAGGTGTGCCTTTATTATTAACCAAGTTTTTGCCTTGAATCCCACTGGGTAGCTTTTTGGTAAAATGGGCTCCAATATGCATAGATTAATAACAAGCCCAAAGGCCTGTTATTTTTTTTTCCCTTTTCCCTGAGCTAAGATTCCCATACAAAATATGTCACCCAGAATGCATTTGAATTTCAGATAAGCAACATGTTTTAAGTGTCTCTCAAATATTGTACAAAACAAACTAAGGAAAAAAACATCCTTCGGTTTCCTGAAATTCTAATTTAACTAGGTGTCCCGTGTTTTTATTTGCAACACTACCCTAAAGCCAAACTCAAATCTCCAGATAGCATCATCTTCTAAAGTTGTTTCAAATGGATAAAATACTAATGAATGTACCTTATCCAAACAACTCAGGTTTAAATTCTCTGTTTCCATTGCCTTTCCTCTCTCCTGTCTGGTCTCCCCATACATGGATCTGTTCTATTCCTGCTGCTCCAGAGTTTTAAACTGAAACAGTCCCTGCCTCTTTCCTGGGAAAGCTCTCGGTCTCCCAGAAGAGAAAGGCATGTCCTGAAGAAGTACTTTAAGATAGTATTAGTCGCTCAGTCGTGCCCGACTCGTTGTGACCCCATGGACTGCAGCCCACTAGGCTCCTTTGTCCATGAGGTTTTCCACGCAAGGATACTGGAGTGGGTTGCCATTTCCTTCACAAGGGGATCTTCCCAACCCAGGGATCGAACCCGGGTCTCCTGCATTGCAGGGAGAGTCTTTACCGACGGAGCTACAAGGGAAGCCCTTCTTTAAGATAAGACATACCTAACTCTTCACCCAGCCAAATTTCCATCATTCATCCATACATCCATTCATCCACTTATTCATCTATCCATCAGCCCATAAATCCATCCACCCATCCATCCCTCCATTCATCATCCAACCATCTCATCCATTCACTTATCCATCCATCCATCCAATCATGATCCATCTCTCCACCCTCCACCTTCAGCTGATCCACAGAAAAAGAGCTCATTGCTTCTGCTTCAAGAAAAAAAGGCTTGGCTACACTCTGGTGATGCATCTCTAATACAGATATCCCATGCCATGGATGGTAGAGCTGAGTTTGGAGAAGTTACTCAGCCCTGCAGAACGGATAAGAAGCCAGTTCTGGATGTAAATCCCAAAACCTCCCTCTCAGAACCCACCCTATTTTGATTCACAAGGGACAGAGCTAAATATTCACACCACCACCTTCTCTCCTTTGGCTGTATTTTTTATTTTTCATTTTTCTTTCTCACAGAACCTCTCCCTTCTCTGTGCCAACGCTCACACCTTTCTCTCTCTCGACATCTGTGGCGTTGGGCCCTGTGGCCCCGTCACCTGCGCGGAGCCCGGCTGCTCCTTGCCCTCCCCCGCCTTCCTCGCCCTGGGTCTCTGACCGCAGGGGCTGACAGTCTGGCCCCCGAGCACCACTTTCTCAGCGGGGCACTTCCTCCGGCGCGCGGCTCTGGCAAGTTGTTTATCTCTCACAAGGATACTGACAGAGATCGTATCGGTGGAACTCTATCTGTCTGGGCACAGATGTCTGCCTCCGCGGCAGACGCCTCATCTCCCTGCTGAGTCTCACCTTCCAGAAGCCTCTTCTTCCTCCCCCCTCCCCGGTCCCTCCGCCGTCCTCCGGAGCCCCTCCTCCCGTGTTGCCGAAGACGCGCTGAAACCCGGTCAGGCGGAGGGAGGGAGCGCCGCGCTCCACTCCGAGCCTGTCAGCGGCTGGGGAACACAGCGCAGACTGGTGTTCTCGCCCCAGTTTAGATGCTGGGTGGCGCCCGGGGATGCTGCGGATTAGGAGGGGCGGGAGGGGAGACCGCAGGAACCCCTGGCGGGAGTCAGGAAGGCAGCTCGGGAAGGATGTCCAGGAAAAGGGGGACGGTCTGAACAGCAGGACTCATTCATGCGTATTTATTTATTCGGCGATGTGTTTAGTCTAAAATTTACTTTATTGAAGTATAGTTGAGTTGCATGTTGTAAGTTTCTGCCGTACAACAAAGTGATTCTGTGTGTACCTGGTTGCTCAGTCTTGTCCGACTCTTTGTGATGCCCTGGACTGTAGCCCACCAGTATATGTGTGTGTGTGTGTGTATATATGTACATTTATATACATATAATATTTATGTATATATGTATGCTCATATGTGTGTATATATATGTGTGTATGTATATGTATGTATATATATGCATATATATGTGATCCACGCACACCGAGTCGCTTCAGTCATGTCCGACCCTTTGAAACCCTATGGACTGTAGCCTGCCAGGCTCTTCTGTCCGTGGGATTCTCCAGGCAAGAACACAGGCGGGTTGCCAGTGCCCGCCCCCGCCCCCACCCTCCCCAGGAGATATTCCTGACCCAGGGCTCCCTTATATATGCATATGTATCAGTCAGAGCCTGCATGCTCAGTCAGGTCTGAACCTTTGCCACCCCATGAACTGTAGGCCACCAGGCTCCTCCGTACCTGGGATTCTCCAGGCAGGAATACTTGGGTGGGTTGCCATTGCCTTCCCCAGGGGTCTTCCCTACCCAAGGATGGAACCTGAGTCTTTTGCCTTTCCTGCCCTGGCAGGCAGATTCTTTACCACTGTGCCACCTGGGAAGCCTTGTATTCTTTTCATATGCATTCTTAATCATATTCTTTTTTCATATTCTTTTCCATTATGGTTGACCACAGGATATTGAATATAGTTCCCTGTGCTATACAGTAGGACTTGTTGCTTATCTATTCTCTATATGATAGTTAACTCCAAACTCTCACTCCATCACTCTCCTGCCTCACTCCCCCTTGGCAACCACGAATCTGTCCTAAAATGCCTGGGACCAGTGGCCCTAGTGGAGCCTTGGAACTGGGGCTGCCCAATAGAACTTTCTGCCATCGTGGACATCTCCCACATCTTTGATACCCAATAGAGTCTCCATCCATCACATGAGGATACAGAGCACTTGAAATGCCATCAATGTGACTGTGAAATGCAATTTCTAACTTTAATTAATTAACAGGGAGATAACCACATATGACTAGTAGGTGCTAACTTAGCACAGATACAGAATCTGCTGCCAGGTGCCCACATGGAATGTGCACCCCTGTGAGTCTGATCACTTCTTTTCTGACCTCCTGCTGATGATAAGAGCAGTTACTGGCCTGTTTGCTCTTAATTCATCCTTGTCCCAATCTGCAAACCACGGTTAATAATCTTCACTTTAACTTCTTCACAAAATGTTGGGAGAATCCAGTAACATAACTGCTAGTCACAATGATAAGCAATAAAATAATTGAGAATGAAGGTATTCGTGTGTTAGTCACTCGGTCATGTAAGACTCTTTTTGCAACCCCGTGGACTGTAGCCCACCAGGTTCCTCTGTCCATGGGATTCTACAGGCAAGAATACTGGAGTGAGTTTCCATGCCCTCCTCCAGGGGATCCTCCCAATGCAAGGATCGAACCCAGGTCTCCCGCATTGCAGGCAGATTCTTAACCACCTGAGCCACCAGGGAAAGCGAGAATGAAGGTAATCAGCCTTAATATAGGCATCGCCACTTGGCTAGCACTCTGCGGTTGTGTTCTACGTGCACGCCTCTCCCCTGGAACCTCCACGCTGACTATTTTAAGACATTTGAACATTTGCAGAGCTCCACACAAATGCAAGACTCATGGCCACTACCAGCACTGCATGCACACCCCTGCCTTTTGACCACACCCGCAGAGCGGTGCTGTCGAGGTAAAGCCAGTGGGGGAGCACTCTGGTGTCTGAACGACCTGAGATTCAACTGCATGGAAACGGATGACGTGGGATCAGATGGACAGGGTCCTTCACCTCCTGGAGATCCTGCTTCCTTTTTGTGAAACAGAATCGTGAATGCTCATGGCATCAGGCTGTCAGTAGCAGTGATGGGGAGCCTATGTTTGAAGTGCCAAACACAGGGCCCAGGGCATCCAGGAAATGTCATCCTCTGCCCTTCCCCGTGGAAAACAACTCTTGATTTTGATGAAACATTTAGCATGAATGGTAGCCTTTGAATACCTGACTAAGGGCTACAGGGAACATTACAAAGGAAAATTCTGTGGGTCTGATTGCGGTTCTTATTGAGTGCAGCGAGGATTTCAGCTGCTTCCAAACCTCTGTCAAATGCCTTGACATTTCTAGACGAAAGTCACTCCTCTCCAGTGGGTTTATTTACACTCAGCAAAGCAAAGTCTCCGGCTTTTAAGGAAAGGGACTTTTAAAATCCTATTGAAACGACCTCAAAAGGTTTCCTAGACATCAAACAACCCTTAAAATAATATTTTGATGATTTAATTGTAAATAAATCAGGAACATGTGGATTATATTTCGATCAAAATGCACATGACTTTTAAAATCAGGGCACGGGGACTTGGCTTAATGCAGTTGGGAATTTTATTGAACTTGGAGTGTTTGAGAAAATCCTTGTGGTATGAGACAGCTCAGACGCAGCAGGGTGCACCCGGCCCTGTTTCTTTTACAGATGCCAAAGGACATTTTAGCTGGAAAGTGAGTTTTAAGCTTTCACAAGATCTGATCTGAAGTGGTCTTAGTGACCTGTCCAGGGGCAGCTCCCAAGTGCTGGAATTCCTGGAGGTGTCCAGAGGGGGAGAGGGGAGCCTGATGTCCACCTTAATGGCAGAGTCAAGGAAGGGTGCTTTTGCAGTCAGTTTGGTTCCTCCAAACCCATAGAGAAGAGGAGGAGATCTGGCCACTGGTTCCATCAGCAGACATCCTCATGCTCCTTGCTAGAGCAGGTACACTGGCTAAGGTACCAGGTGTATTAGGAGATGACCTGTGAATCATTACCCCCCCACCCCCCACACACAGACACACAAACACATCCTCAAATGTGCATGGCCAGAGGAGGAAGTAGCCTTGGAAGAATGCCTCAGCCTGCTGCTAGAGCTGACCCACTGCCTTGTTGCCCTCTGACCTCAGGCCCTTTGCTCATGCCCTCTAAGTGAAGTCCAGCAGGCAAGATGGAGTGGGGATGAGAGGTTCCTCTGCTCCTCTTCCTCCTTCTGCGCTTCCTCCTTCCTCCTCGTCCTTCTCCTCATCTCTCTCTCCCCACTTTTCTCTCTTTCACCTCTCATTTTCTTTATTTATTTCACCTCTTTCTCTCTTTTTCTCTGATCCAGTCTATTTTAGCACGAGTTTCCTATTCAAAGTCTGCTAAGGTGTGGGATTCTCATGTGACTCAGTGGTCAAGAATCTGCCTACCAATGCAGGAGACGCAGGTTTGATCCCTGAGTAGGGAAGATCCCCTGGAGGAGGAAATGGCAACCCACTCCAGTATTCGTGCCTGGGAAATCCCATGGACAGAGGAGCCTGGTGAGCTACAGTCCATGGAGTCGCAAAAGAGTCATACAAGACTTAGCGACTTAACAACAACAACCAAGGTGTGGGACTAGGCGTGTCGACAGAGCACTGGTTTATCTCCAGTTCTATGCTCTTAGGAATCTGAATGCTGAATCTTAAAACATGTTCTGTTTAGGTGTGTCCATGTCTTGCTTTTCAAATAGATATCAATGAATTACTCTGTCGGTTTTGGTCTCCTCTCCAAGAATGGCCCATCCTTCAAGGGCCAGCCCCATCCCTGCCTTCTCTCAAAAGCCATCCCAAGGACAGGGTCTCTTCTCTCTCCCTGGATGTACATGGCATTTTGTCGCTGGTTGTTCTCACTGCCTTTTGTTACTACTGCCCCCCACCCCCAGCTGTATCAAAGACCCCAGCTGGGCAAGGGATGTTGGGAGGAGATACAGAGCTTGGCTCAAAACTGATTTCTGGCTCTGCCGTGTCCTAGCTAAATGACATTGGCCAAGCTAGTAGAGCTATCTGCCCTTGGCTTTCTTATCTTGTCCATGAGCCTCAGGATCTCCACTGTGGAAATTGACGGCAACAGCGACAGGTCCTGCCTCTAACAGGGGACAGGGTCTCCCCCTCCCAGGTACAGACTCCACTCGTGGGAGCACAAGGAAAACGCTCTATCAAACATCCAGCATGGAGCAGCCTGGAGTGGGGAGGACATAAATAGGCAGATGTGGCTCCAGTTCTATGTGCACAGAGGGACAGACACAGGGCAAGGCTAAGGATATTCTAGAGCATTGGTTTTCTCCTCTCTGGAGAGAATGACACCTGCTTCTGGAGATCATGATGAGTTAAATGAGCTCCTGCTGCATACCAAGGCCTGGCACTTGAGGATGGCAGGAGTTGTTTTTACAAATGCTTATCCTCTCTTGTTTTTCCCAGAGCTAATGTTTCACTAATAGTGATGAAGAGGCAAAGTGGGGAGAAAAGATGGGGGACTGGTTCTCACTGTCATGGAGCACTTCATACAATCTCATATAACATTTACAACCATCTTCGAAGGAAAGAATTACACCCATTTTACAGATCTAGAAACGGAGGTCCAATTGGCTTTGATGAGATGTCAAGCCTCCCTGGGTGGGTCCATGGAATGTCCAGAAGTATTGCTGCTCACAGACGCCCCCACCTGGTGGGACAGGCCCAGTTGTGGATGTGTGGATATAGAGCCAAGGACACAGACATTGAGAACATGCCCTGTCCAGTCCCAGGCAGGACTGAGATAATTGGGAGCAGGATGTGGGGCAGGGCGGGGGTGGGGCATGGAGGCTGACCTATATTACTGTTCGTTTGCAGCTTTCCTTGGAAGGATGAAAATATCTAATAACCCTTCCCTCCATGTCTGTAAGAATGAATGGCATTCTTTTCTAATTTTTCCCTTCAGTTCTTGGCTGAAGTTTCAAGCTGTGATCAAAATGGGAAGAGGAGGATTTGTAAGTTAGCTCTCTGCATCTGAATGGCTGAGGCAGAAAGGTAAAGGAGGAAGGTTCCTACACCCCTGCCAGGCTCCACTCCATGTGCCCTCTTGTACCTTCCCTTCCATCCTATTTCTGCATCTTTGCTTCTGTGGCTCCCCCCCACTGGGTGGTCTCCCTCCCTACTCCTGGGCTAGTCTACACCTCTTCATCCTTCAAGTATCCTCTCTAACTCCGAGATCCACTAGCCACTCCACACTCACCTCCCCCTACTCCCAACCTCCTGAATGACACTCTATTGATTTAACACATCTGAGTTTCTGATATCTCTCTACTGGTCTCCAGGGGCCTCGAAAAGGTCAGCCAAGGTCTCTTTGGTGGTTAAGACTTAGCAAACTGATTCGTGGTTTTATCTGCCTCTAATGGCTCTATCCCAGACTCTGCTGGTATTGGCCAGTGCTGGCCACAGCCTCTGTCTCTGCTATCCGACCCTAAATGCCAACATCTCATCCACTCATGACCCCTGACCTCTGATCTTGACTTTGCACCTCAGCTCCCTCCCAAACCTAGGCAATCATTAATGGCTGGCATCTCAGGCGTGTTTCTCCAGCTTTCAAACTCAGTGTGCTTGAACTGGACGTGGCCTCTGACCCCACAATCCGGTAGCAAGAGAGACAGTTGCTCTCAGTTTCTGCTCTGGCCTCTTCGGGCCCCCAGATTCAAGGTCAACTCCTCTTTGCTGTGGGTCATGACCCCAGACTTCAAGCTTGACTGCTACCCACCAGTCACCTGCCCATGGCCTTGGCCTTGCTCATCTGCACATCATCAACTTCTCACTGGACCATGGTTTTCTCATTTGCAAAGTTATGCGGTTGAATCATGTGTTTGTCAGGTCCCTTTTGCTTCTATTATGTCTTTTCAAATGATTGAATGTTTGGGGTATCCTCTCTTCAAGTGGCCTCAGAGAATTTAAGATCCAAAGACTGTGTTTTATTTATTTTTTTGGTTTTATGTTTTTAATTGGAATACAGTTGATTTACAAAGGGTGTTATTTTCAGATGTACAGCATACTTATTCATTTGTGTATATATACACACATTGCTGTTGTTTAGCCACTAAGTTGTGTCTGACTTTTTGCATCCCCGTGGGCTAAAGCCCACCAGGCTCCGCTGTCCATGGGATTTCCCAGGCAAGAATATTGGAGTGGGTTTCCATTTCCTTCTCCAGGGGATCTTACTGACCCAGGGATCAAACCTCTGTCTCTTGCATTGGCAGGTGGGTTCTTTACCTCTGAGCTGCCAAGGAAGCCCATATATATATATATATGTGTGTGTGTGTGTGTATTCTTTTTTCGGATTCTTTTTCGCTATAGATTATTACAAGATATTGAATAAATCTCCCTGTGCTATGCAGTATGCAAATAGTGCATAAAGGCACACACATCAACACATGCAGAGTTAGTATACGATCACACACAGGTAAGTGGGTACAGAAATGCTAACATGATCATACAGGTAAATTCATGCATGAGGAGTGCATACTCACACCCAGTCGGTAATGGTGCACAGGTAAATGTGTACATGAACAGAACATAATAGTGCACAGATAAACACAACCGTAGCTGCAGGTGGCCGCACACATGTAAACACATAAGTATATTAGTCAGATCAGTTGGCACATGGTCAGTGCCATGAGAGGAATGAATGAGATGTGGTAACAGAATGGGGAGTGAGTGGAGGTGATGGGGAGTGGGGATCACTGTAGATGGAGTGGTCAGAGAAGGTGTCCCTTAAATTGCATTTAAATTCTAATTTAAATTCTAACCTGAGCTGAGACCAAAGGGCAGGGGTGAATGGCCATGGCCATGGTCAGAGCTCCCCCCCAACCAAGGGAGCCCCTCATTCACCCTCACTGAGGCTGGACGAACTTCAACCTTGCTGAGGACAAAGTCAGCGTGGCTGGAGATCCAGGTGTTTATGGAGGTGGTGTGAAGTGAGGTTGGAAAGGTGGGCAAGTGGTGACTCAGTCGGGCAGCACCTAAGCTTACAGGGAGGCTGGATCTCTGCCTGTGATGTGGTGAGCTCCCCACCCATGGAAGAATGCAAGGAGAGAATGATCATGGTTCTGACGTGTCTAAGAGGGAGCTGCACATTAGATGCAGGAGACTGAGAAAGGAATTTAAGGGCAAAGGCTGAAAGTCTGACATAAAATTGCTCAAAAGGGTTTGGGGACATCTGAGGTTTCATCTCCTAGCAGATGTGATCAGACACGTAGCCAAGATTGGGGCACAGCTACCATGGTGGGGTGGTAGTGGGACTGGACATCATCCAGCAGATATGGTGGACATCAGGCGAGCCAGCGACGTGCCTCATTTAGAGTTTGTGGCCACCTTCAATGCTTCCTCCCTATAATTACTAAAACCATTAACAGACAAATCAGTAAATTAAAAATCTTATGTCAGACCTGCCCTTACTCTACACTGATGATAGGATATTAGAATTTAAATGCAATTTGAAAGACAGCACCACCTCTTTGATCAAAAGCCCTCTGCACCAGAAGTAGAGCTTTGGTAAGATGCTGGCAGTCAGAGCCACTGTTTGACGATTCTCCTGACAGCAGCTCCCGATATATCAACTTAATTTCGATTCAGAAGCTCCCTTAGTTTTGTATGATTTCAATACCTTTAGACCATGAAGTTTTTGCACCTTGTTTTATGTCCCTGGATACGTTCCAGTGTCTCCAGGTTTATAGTCTATGGGAATTTGAATAGAATTTGTACCCTGCTGTGGTGTGAAAATTGTATAAATCTTAATTATGTTGAATTGGTGCATAGTACTTTTCAGGTCTACCATATCCTTATACTTCTCTGTTCAGTCTATTAATTTTTGAGAGTTTGGTATTGAAACTTTAAATAGAAATCTTAAGTTATCTACTTAAAAAATTAATTGCAATATATAGTGGAACTATATGCAACTTTTTTCTGTATTGTCCAAGTCTGTAAATGTGTCATCATACTTCCATAATTAAAAAAATTAAAAAAAAAATAAACTTTCCTAGTTCTGCCCTCTGAAATCAAATGAATTTTATCAGTTTTCAGCACAAAATGCTCACTTTTTAGAGAAAGATAAAAAATGCAGGATGTGGTTGAAAGGATCATCACACTGGGGAGAGGAGTCTTCATACGTACTTGGAATTGAAGATTTCCCCAAGAAAACTCTGCTTCTAAGAATGGGACCACCAACTGAGGGCCAGTCCGACCCTCTGACACTAGTGGAATAAAATAGAAGCAGATATTTGGCCAGATCATTTTTAGCTACTTTTCCAGACTCGGGTGTGTGTTTTCTCCTGCAGGACTGGTACCTGACATGGATTCATCTGCATCTAAGCAGCAGACGTTCTTTCCCGCAGAGTGGATGTGGGATTTAGGAAGATTCTGGGCGGGGGTTGTGGGGGGGTGGTCTCGGCAGCCGCTGAGGCCCTGCGCCCATCAGATGGCTGGAACCCCCTCTCTTAGCTTCTACAATACAGCCTGGGTCTGCTCAGCCTCACTGGAGGCTTCTAATCCTACTGTGGTTCTAGAAATTTGTTATTGTTGTTGTTTAGTCGCTAAGTGCTAAGTCATGTCCGACTCTTTGCGACCCCGTGGACTGTAGCCCATCAGGCTCCTCTGTACACGAGATTTCCTAGGCAAGAATACTGGAGTGGGTTGCCATTTGCTCCTGCAGAGGATATTCACAAACCAGGAGCTGATTCTGTGTCCGTTGCAGGGATTCTTTACCACTGAGCCACCAGAGAGGCCTCTAGAAAGGTAGTTCAAGCTAACAGTGTTGACAGCTGACTGTGACGGAGATTTTGTCTTCATCGTATTGTCAGGGAACTTGAGGCTTTGGGGTTTAAGGAACTTCCCCAAGATCTAGCAAGGAGCAGGTTTATTTTTCAATCCCAAGTCTGCCTGATGTCAACTTCCAAGCTTTGCATGGTCAACATAATTGCCCATAAGAGCCATCTGCCGTGCATTGAAGCCAGAGGCACTGAGTTGCCAACAGAACTATGGACTGGCCTCTTGGAATCTGCCTACCCTGACAAGTGACACCCCCCCACCCCAAATTGCTGGCCCATCTGATGAGGCCCCCATTCCATCTGGTGAGACCTGGGAGCCCGTCGTCCTGTTACCAAGTCAGTCTCCCAGCGCCTGCATCCTGAGGTCTCCAGGGAGAGAGGACCTGGGTCATAACCACACTAATGACAAAGCTCTAACCGAAGGCCCCAGTAACCTCTAGGTTTCCTTCCTTCCCAGGGCCGTGGTAATGAAGCCAGGCAGGCGCTGAGGGAGTAACAAGATCCTGCTCGGGGTTAGCTAAGAGGTGGTTTGTGGTCAGGCGACCAGCAGATGGGCTCAAATTACCTGGCTTTAATTTCCAATAATTGGCAGCCTGGATTACCTTCCAGCTCAGGGGACCTAGAACTAGATGGCTCTGGCTACCAGCCCTAAAGGAGGGGAGTCCCTGTCCCCAAGGCGGGGTGCTGCAGGCAGGGGCAGGGAGCCCAGAGACACCCAGATGATTTCAGAAACCTGGCTTCTTGTCATGGGACAGGAGCCTCTTGCGAAATTCACAAGGACTTCATCTAGAAGATGGGAGACAGTGGCAATCATGAAAGGCCAGATCTGGTTACATCATTCTCTCCTATTTTTTTTTTTTTTTTGCTTTTGGGTTTAATTACCAAAATGTTTATGCATACGCCTGTATTCCCAAATGCTTGCTTAGTCTGTTGTGTATCTACTTACACTTGGAGTAACTGCTAGATTTGAGTGGAAACTTCCTAGGCAGCAGGCTGTTCCATGTGCATGAGCTTACTTAATGCTGAAGTGACCTCCATAGGGTAGGGACTCTTATCCCCATCAGTTGTGAGTCCTGATGGTGACAGACGGGGCCAGGCCAGCTGATGGTCCCTGATTTCCTGGTGAAGAGCCAGACTCCTCCTAACCCCGCACACACGGAACCCCCTTGGTCACCCCCTCTTACTGGCTCTCCACCTCCCCTCTCAACAAGGCCGAGGACTCCACCCCAGTCATCCCCTGGGCTCCACAGCAGCCACCAAACCATTCATTTCCTCATTCATTTATTTACTGATGCAAAAGCACGTCCCCAAGCCGGCTCTTCACCTGTGCTTGGCGTCAACCTGGTCTATACTAGACACTCAGTAAACATTGATTGGGTGAATCAGTGAGCAAAAATGTCATGATTAAGAAGAGAGGGCTCTTGCATCCAAAGCTTATGCATAGCCTGGTGAGGAAAACAAAACTATAAACAAATCTACAAGCACCAAGATGGTTGGTTTTACAACAGATGATGGTAGAAGGAATTACCATAGTAAGGATGCATGAAGTTCCATGTGCAAAAAAGTGAAGCATCTTACACAACATGGGGTGCGTATAATAATCATTAAGTGAACTGGTTGCTTTGTCTTTCTGGTATACCATTCTTTCCAGGGGTGGAAGGTGTACGCGTGTGTGTGTAGGTATCTGTGTGCTTGTGCGTGTCTTCCATCTCCTGCATTCCCAAGGCTCCTGGTCCACACCCGGTCGTATCCTTGGCACTCAGACTATGACGGATGCTTAAGGAAAGGAAAGCAAGGGCCGAGATGAGAGACAAGGCAGTTAAAATGTCACCCCAAAGCTTCCTGAGTGCTCTTGAAAAGAGGTATGAGTTATTTCGTATTCTGCATTTGTTCTAAGAATTGCTCTCTGTCAGAGCATCTGGGAACAAGACCAAGAGAAAATATAGCCATCTTGTTCCTACCTGCTGAGGAGCTGTAAGCCATTGCGGCTCAGAGATGTTCCAGGGAGAAGGAGGCGCTGGCTGGGAAAGAGGGCTGGGCTGGAGGCTGGGGGTGTCATTGTCTGCAAAGTGGGAACACTCTCAGCCTTGAGGGGTCATTGGCAAATAATCTAATCTCAGCTGGGACAGTTGCTTAGCCAGTTTTCTGCTCAATACATAGGATGGGTCCTTGACCTTGATGACCTTCACTATCCACATCTGTGAAATGGGACCAGTCGGGCACCAATAACTCCCCCAATGAGACCATGCCTCCCCCTACCCCGAGTGCTTTATAGACGGTGAGATGTGGCAGGGGTGCTGACTAATTCATTAATTCCTAATATGTGCATTTATAATATATTCCTCTCCAGCTATGGTGAAACTGGCTCCTTGGGTGCATTATGTAATTATCACAGCCAACTGAACAGTTCTCACAGCAAGGCTGTCTGTGTTACTTAGCTGGCCGCTGAGAGAGCTCGGGCCCCCAGACAGTTAAACCACGCTGGGGCCACCTGGTACTTGAAGCACCTCAAGGGCCTTCATAAAACTGCTGGGTGACCACAAACTAACCACCAGTTCCTCTGACGCCCAGCCCAGCAGCCTGCAGGCGAATCGCGGGAGAAAAGGGTGATGCAGCAATTCGCGGCTCCGGGCACCTCGCCCGTGGCGCACGGCCTGGTTATCTATCAACTTCCCTCAGAGACGAGCCTGGAAAGTCCCACCTGGCCAGGACTCTGCTCCTGTCCAACGCCCCACGTGTCCCCCCTAGGCACTTCCTTTGGGGGCTGCCGACCCCGAATCCTTAGTGTTTAAAAGGCTTACTTTCAGTGAATTCTGGTTTCAAGGATGTTGGCCTTTCAGATAAAAGTGGCCGCCGTTGATTTTCACTGGGCAAATTAAGAGGGCTAGGGCAAACCACCTGCTGGGGAGTGCATCCCCGGATGGGGTATCTGAGCTGTTATTTTGGGACAGAGCCCAGGAATATTTTGATAGCACCCATTTCCTCCTCAAATCTTAAGTCATCCTAATTCTGTGCCCCACCCCCCCCCCACCAACACACACACTCCCTCATCATGTTAATTTCCTTCTTGGAAAACCAGCAGTACGTCAGATTGCTTCCTTCACCAGAACATGACCTTGCGAGTCAGCCCCTGGGTTGGAAAGGCAGCGTCCCCATGATCTGACTGTGTGCTTTGGGAAGCTCATCTAACCTTCCTGAGTGCCCACTGTTTCAGTGGGTCTGGGGGGGTGGTCTGAGAATATGCCTTCAGACAGACAAACCCACTTGGGGTTGAGGCTGTAGTCCCAGGACCACACTGAGAAGCCCTGCATTAGGGGGTCCAAGGATGAAGCTCAGAGGATTGCTATCACCTGTGTGATGCCATGAACCGAGGAGCTGGCATGTTGCAGTCCATAGGGTCGCAAAAGAGTGGGACACGATTTAGCAACTAAGCAACAACAATCACCTGTGTGTGTTTCAGGAGGGTGTCATAGAGTCCCAAAGAGACCTCTGACCTCAAAACAACTTAGACCCAGAACACAGAGGTGAAAAGATGGGGAGCTGTTAATGACTCCAGTGGTGGGGGTCTGTCTTCCTTGGGGAATGTGGTGGCCCTGCCCGTGGGAGTGGCATGAGGGTGGCGTGAGAGGAGTGAGGACTTCTGATTAAACAAGTGAAGATCCAGAAATATGGGTTGGCAGCAAAGTATTTAAAAGGCAATGTCTCAGGGAAAGTAAGAGGCACCAACCAGGTCCAGCCAAGGACTGGGATGTGGGGACAGTGGATGAGCAAACCAGTGACAACACAGGGCAGTGTAGATCAGAGAGCAGTTCCAGGGAGCTGAGACCTGGGGGAAATTCCAGGTCGCCAAACACCGACTATGGAAGGGACGGGGCTTTACGGTTGAGGCAGCACTTGAGGCGTTCCTGGAACAATGGTGGCAGGCTTATTCTCAAACACAGCTTATATGGAAAGAAAAAAGAAGATTCCAGGAACACCAGAACGCACAGGGTTTCAGGAATTCCCCCCCACCCAGCCACACACACACACACACACACACACACACACACACACACACACTTAGTTTCACGAGTCCCTGCTGACACAGGGGCTGAATGGAACAGCCTCGGACCCTTCCATGTGGTGTCCTCCACCTTGACTCTCCCCCAGAAAGTGAGGTTGTCTTCACTTTGAAGGCTGTTTCACTTAAGATGTTTGTTTCCTGACATCCCTGTCCACACACCGAAGACTCTAGTCCCAAAAGTCTGGTGGAAGGCCCAGCCTGCAAGGGTGGAAAGCCAGCATACCTTGGCCAGTGGCTCAGGACACAGAACAGAGCAGAGCAGCCAGCAGACCCAGAGTTTGCCGAAGTACCGATTGTACAAGGCAAACCACCCCGTCAACTTCTGGCAGGCTCTACAAGAGATGAAAGAGAGCTGGGCTGCTTCTGTACCACTCGGCATCCCTCCTCCCGCTGCTGAAGAGAGTGGGGAGGGAGGGGAGAAGATAGATGGAGGAAGAAATGTCAGAAAGACTGGCTTCAGTCCCATTCATGTTTACTGAGCACCTACCTGTGCAGTGCCGGACCAGAGCATAAAGGGAGAAGGTTCTGGCACCAGAGCCTGGCTGGGGCTCCTGGCCTCCTGCCTCTCCCTCTGGTTGTTAGACTCCAAGGCAGTTAGGACTGTCCGGCACTGCTCCCTTGCCCTGTGGCCCCATCTCTTGAAGCTCATTCTCTGAGCCTCAGTTTCCCCAACTTTAGGAAGGAACGGAGAATAAATAACAACGTCAACTAGAAAACAAGGTTTATATACCTATCAATAATCACCTGAAGAACAGATAAAAGAGGATGCAGCACATCTATACAGTGGAATACTACTCGGTCATAAAGAAGTGTGGCTGCTGCCCTTTGCAAGAACATGGATGGGCCTAGAGATGATCATGCCGAGTGGGGTAAGTCAGACAGAGAAAGGCAAACACCATAGGCTGTCACTTCTATGTGGGATCTAAAACATGATACAAATGAACAAGTTTACAGAACAGATTCTCAGACACAGAAAAAAAACAAAAAAAAAAAAACTCTGGTTACCAAAAGAGGAGGAAGAGGGAGGAATAAATTGGGAGTTTAGGATTAGTAGATGCACACTACTATAGACAAAGTAGATAAACAACAAGGACCTACTGTGTGGCACAGGAAACTATGTTGTTTCCTATAATTAGCCGTGATGTCAAAGAACATGAAAAAGAGCACATACGTGTGTGTGTGTGTGTGTGCTGTGCCTAGCTGCTCCGTTGTGTCCAACTCTCTGTGACCCCATGGACTGTAGCCCTCCAGGCTCCTCTGTCCACGGAGATTCTCCAGGCGAGAATACTGGAGTGCACTGCCGTTAGGTATCCGGTCACTTCCGGCTCTTTGCAACCCTATGGACTGTAGCCCACCAGGCTCCTCTGTCCATGGAATTCTCCAAGCAAGAAGACTAGAGTGGGTTTTCATTTCCTTCTCCAGGGGATCTTCCTGACCCAGGGATCGAACCCCCATCTCTTATGTCTACTGCATTTTTTCTTTACCACTAGCGCCACCTGGGAAGCCATATATATATAAAAATATATATGCACACACACATATGTATATGAATGCATATGTATATGAATCACTTTGCTGTAAGCCAGGAACGAATACAACCTTGTAAATCAAATATACTTCAATAAAAAATAAAAATGAAAAGGAATCATCACTCGTCCTCCTCATTCATGCTCTCTCAACAGGAAGCTGAGATGAGAGGAGTAACACGGAGACAGATTTTTGAAACTGAAACTTCTTAGGTGGGAGGTGGGCTTCACACTTTGTTCTTCCAGTACTACTCATAGGTATTTTAGAAGCCCATTTCTTCTTTCCCTCTGTAAGTGTCTGAAAATTTAAAAAAAAAAAAAAATCAACATTGGCAATTTCTTCTTTTCATCTAAAGGTGGAGGCCACCTACCACTCCTTGAGAAGACAAGAGTTTTGCAACGTGTATCCACACCCCATATTAAAAACCTTGAGCCACATGCACTTTGATTTCTGAAATGTTTCAGCTTTCAGACGGTAATATGTTGCATGCTCGGATTTATTTAACATGCCCAGTGGGGCCTGGGGCAGCACCCTGCCATCAAAGCACATTAATAATTCTGCAGGAAAATGTATGAATATAAGCACGAAGTGGGATCAATAAGGACTATAAATAGCCACGTGTCAGCCCAGGTCAAACTTTGCTGTCAGATGAGTTCAGTTCAGGTCAGGTGTTGCAGCCAAATTAGTTCCAAAATGTAGGCTTTCAGAGTGTTGGAACTTTCAGAATCGTAAGTAAGGAGCTGCGGACTTGAGGAAAAAAACCAGCCCTGAATGTGTAACCAGTGCCAGATTCTGTGCCAAGTGTGCCCAGACACTGCCTCCTAAGGGCCTTACGAGGCTGGTTTTGCTCTCACCCTAGTGTCTTAACAGCGAAACTGAGGGTCAGCAAGGGTCACGTGAGTAGTAACTAGCAGGGTGAGGTTTGCTGTCTCTCCCCAGTGCTAAAGCTTGCATTCTGAACCAAGATATCAGACTAAAACCCCATGACTGTCAACCGGGAGGCATAGAAATAGCTCAAGAATTGAAGTGTCTTACAGGGGATGAGACAGCAACTCATTCGGCCATTCTAAATTTACTGGTACAGCCATCCAGCCAAGAAGAAAGGATCATGCCAGCATAAGGAGAATCAGACAAGGAGTCAAACTTAGACATGCCCATCTTGCCCCTTGAGTGTCCAGGAATCAGGAGTCTGGGTTCTAACCAGGTTGGGATTTTCACCTCCAAAGACCTTGGAGTCTCCTCCTTACTTTCCCCTTGTTCTGTTGTGACAGCCCCATGGCAGACTGCCCTGTCTCCAGATTGGCTTCTTCCAGTGTTCTCACCATCAGTAATAACTTGATCTTCCCAAAGCATAAATATCTGTAAACATGCCGCTTTTCCACTGAAAACACCCCAGCACTCCCTGCTAGCTACAGAAGAAGTTCAAAGGCTTTGACCTGGCCTCCAAGGGGTCCAGGGCCCTGTACATCCCCAGGTGAGTTAGACCACTGGATGTCCTACTGCAACCCCCATGATGGTGGCTTAGTCATTAACTCCTATACAACTCTTCCAGCTCCATGGACTATAAGCCAGCCAGGCCCCTCTGTCCATTGGATTTCCCAGGCAAGAATACTGGTGTGGGTTGCCATTTCCTTCTCCATGGGATCTTCCTGACCCAGGATCAAACCCATGTCTCCTGTATTGGCAGGCAGATTCTTTATCGCTAAGCCACCAGTGAAGACCACATATCCCCATATTTTACACTAAATGCTATTGCTATCACTGTCTCCCCACTGTCTGTGTCCTTCTCTTGCATTTTGATCTAAGGCCTGTTTGAATTGGTTCAAATGTCACTTCCTTCAAGAACACTTGCTTTTGGCCCACAAGATGGAAGGAAGCTTGTATATGCTCTCGACTGACACAGTTCTTGCTTTTATTTCTCTTGCAACAGTTTTAAATACCTCTTCAGTTGAACTGGGCTTTCCTGATGGCTCAGCTGGTAAAGAATCTGCCTGCAATGTGGGAGACCTGGGTTTGATCCCTGGGTTGGGAAGATCCCCTGGAGAAAGGATAGGCTACCCACTCCAGCATTCTGGCCTGGAGAATTCCATGGACTATGGGGTCACAAAGAGTTGAACATGACTAAGTGACTTTCCCTCTTCAGTTGAACTATTCTTTTAGGTCCATTTTGTTGAATATGGCAAATTAGACTCCATTTTATTAATGAACTTATGACTATCATTGAATCTGTAGCTTTAGATAAAGTTTTGTTGAATATGTGAAACTCAGCAGGAGGCATACAAAACAACATTAATTTAGCTCCAGAAACTTAGGTTACAAATGAATTCCCCTGCTTTCATAGGCTTCTAACCTGGGTTTTCAGTAATAGCCCAAGTGTTAAGACATTGCTTTTCAAAATTTTCCCTAGATTGCAATAACAAGAAATCTAATTTTGAAGGATCCCTTATAAGTGATTATTTATCTCCCCAGTCTGACCTACAATCTATTTGTATGTTACATGATTCATTTATTCTCTAAAACCTCGCAAAACTTGCAAATAAAAGTGAAAATCGGCCATTAACTTCTTTGAGCTCCATATTATTCTAAATGCCACCTCTCCTCTCTGCCCAATTTCTCAGAGCCATGTGGGTACCTCTAGGACCTGCAGCTGTTCTTTAGGTGTTCTTAGCCTTGAGTTACTAGCTCAAAGCTTTGAAGAGAAGCCCAGGACGCTTCCAACATAGCCCTGGGGCCACTGGACGGGCTCCTTGCTTTCTGCACTTACTCATGTTGGGTCAGTAAGGTGTGGTAGGTCTATAAGTACATTTCTGGGGACTTTCTGTGGAATTCTGGATGACAGATAAAGGATTTCTCAGTGATTTGATCTCTAATGGTGTTTTAGGGGAGGTGAGGGGTTGATCTCTTTATGATAAAGGCGGCTTTTCATAGAGAGTTCAGCCTTTCTGTGATTCTTCAAATAAGCAGGAGGCTTCAGTGCTGAATTTAACCACAGAGTAGGACTTTTCTTTTTCCTCTCGTCTGTTGGGGCCTTTGGCATTTCTGCCAGATCCACAGTCCACAGGGAAGCCCTTCTAGCACACTGTGCTTTTTTCTGATCTTTCTCAATGATTCTGATCTTCCTCAATGATTCTTACAAACACATCCTCCTCTGTTAGTGTCTCAGCCTCCCATGTTGCCTTTAGCTTTTGTTCCAGGTCTGATGCAGAAGACACCCAGACCCTCAGTACATCCCCAGTAAACAAATGGCAGGCATAGACATCCTTAGCTAGTTTGGAAGTTGAGAAGCCTTCGCCAGCCAAGGAAAGCCACAATGGCATTGCCAGGATGTCCCCGGGGGACACTTAGAGGCCAGCTCGGTCCTCCTAACAGGAGGCATGCCTGTCTGTTCTACTGTCTGCTGCCTGTCCCCATGTCCTCAGCTCCTGCTCACATAAAGTTGCATGGATTTGAATTTTGAGTTTCATTGTTGTTTTGTCTGCCTTCTCCCATGAACTTTTAAACTTTTAGGGCTTTGGTAATGCTCTTGAAGCAATTTCACTACAATAATAAAGTCACAGTCTTAAATTAGTTATTATTCTAAACAAAATGTCCCCTCTGGATCTGTTTCTCATGCATCTCTTTCCCCACCATGTGTCAGATTCAGTTCAGCAACAATAACCACAGCACTTTTTGTTGTGGTTGTTGTCGTATCTGCATTGAAGTTCTGCTTTGCGCCAGGTCCTGAGTTTCATGTCAGTGCTACAGAGATGGTTAATTCTTGGTCCACTCTGACCTCCAGGATCCTCTAGTTCAGAGAATGAGGTGGGCATGGACTTTGAAACCTGACTCAGACCCTTCCCCTTTCTCAGCCCTTGGAGATGGTGAGAAGGCCTTGCCCCATCTCCCATGCTGTCCCTGGGAGTGTGCACGGCTTTGGCAAGCCTTTCCCTCTGGAGCCTGGACCACCAGGAGCGGGAGCGCTTCCGCTGTCCCTAACAAGAGATGGCATGAGTGGGTCCAACTGACAGGTTTCTTCCTGTGGGAAGTGTGGGTGCTGCACCGTTCTCTTTTCTTCCTCCCTTCCAGAGAATGCCAATGAGGAGTGGCGGTTCCAATCATGCCATCCAACCAGCTACCCTGAGTCCTCTAAGTCTTAAGCATCTATGCCGATGTGGGGTTGAGAGGATCAGACAACGTGCTGCTTGCTCCCCTGCCTGTATTGGAAGGTGCTCGGAGAGTTGCCTGAACAGGATACTGTGATGATACAGATTTTTCATATTAACAGAATGTCAAGGCTAATTCTGAGGCCAATGCTAGCACATGCTAAGAACATGGCTTTATGTTCCTGTACTTTAATGTTTCAGCTCAGATTTGATTTCCTCTAGTTTCCTCATGGAAAACTTCTCAGTTCCCTCTTCTCAATATTATCAATGCCCTTTGCACTTTCTCTTATGACCCCCGGCTATCCCATACCTACCTTTCCACTGCATTCTTTAAGCATATGGACATATGTTTAGTGTCTAGATTCACCATTAGACTGTAGACTTTTTTAGAAGATGTAAATGACTAAGTCGTGTTCACCATTGTTCTTCCAGAGTCTTGTATATGGTATCTGGTCCAGCATAGGTGTTTAATCTATATCGGTATAGTGAAAATGGAATTCAGTAATTTTTTTGATGACTACAAAGATTTTTCTTTTTTTTTGGCTGCAGGATGCACGAAGAACTTCCCCTCCCAGGGATCAAATGCATGCCTCCTGCATTAGAAGTGACAAATCCTAACCACTGGACACCAGGGAAGCCCTACAAAGACCTTTAAGTTATGAAAACCAGATCTTATTATCCAAATATACAGGTGAAAAAACAGGTTCTGAGCTGGTGAGATCAAGTCAAAGTGCTAGTACCTATGTGTTCTAATTCTTAGCAATATTCTTCAAAACAAACATGTGCAATCTTGGAAAAGACGAGAGAAATGTTTGGGAGTCAATGTCTGTAGAATAAAGAGTTGGTGGCCCTTAAGGTTCATTTTAAGGAATAAATTTAGGAAAACAAGTCATGCTTACATAGGTTCTTGGAGTCTTGAGTATCGAGGCAAGAAAATACAAGAATGAATGGCAATGCCTTAGTGTCCTCCCTGTATGATGAGAGTAACATGAGTTGTTAGCTCACTGTGTTGTTTTCAGCAGCAAATACATTATCAAAGACGTGACATATGGGGAGCCTTCTCTGAGTCAGATGATGGGGATTTATCCCTGTGACATCCTTAGTTTTGCTACCTCTTCACTGTGGCTCTGGTAAATCCTTGGGGATTGGCTGAAAACTCAGGAGCAAATGTTTTAGAAAAGATGCTTTCTAAGACTTTTGCTCCTGTAACAGTATTTCCTTAGGAAAAATAATTCAAGAGCTCCAGTCTATGCCCCACCCCCCACCCCAAGCCAGTTATGTTCAATGCTAGGTCTCTGAAAATTCTAGTTAAATATGTTTATGGTGATCTGGTCCTGGGCTCTGACCTTTTACGTTTATTGAACAGAGGGTGAAAAAGTTGCTTTAGATTTGTCTTTAGTACTATCATGGCAATCTATTTATCAAGGAAAAAGTTGCCCCTCAGAAAGAGAAGTTGGAACTTGCATGCTGTACTAACGTCAATGCTTACTGGTACCAGATAAGGTACCCAACTGGGATTTCTTCTGGGTCCAGGGGTCAAACTGAGATTAGTGCCACAGTCCTTGAAATTCTGTGCGCCATTCTTCTGACTCCTGTTTCATTTGGAATCTCGACTTATCTAGAACACTCATTGTGATATCCTCCCCCTGCCATTTCTGTCTCTCAAGAGCTCTTGGGTACGTGCTTTCACAGCTCCGTCTCATGCAGCTTCTGATTGGAATTTGGTAATTGGTTTTCAGTTCCTCTGCTTGAGGCAGGAGCTCTCTCTGTGTCTCACACCTAGGGGATGTGTGGCCAGCTTCTGCTCAGTCCCTCAGTCGTATCCAACTCTGTAACCCCACGGGCTGGGGCCCGCCAGGCTCCTCTGTCCATGGGATTCTCCAGGCAAGAATACTGGAGTGGGTTGCCATGCCCTCCTCCAGAGGATCTTCCCAACCCAGGGATCAAGCCCCGGTCTCCCGCATTGCAGGTGGATTCTTTACCGTCTGAGCCACGAGGGAAGTCCATGACTAGCTTAAGAACAACTTATTTGACTAAGAGCACAACTCACCAGGCTTAATAACTGGAGGGTTAGTTCAATGGTAGCATCCAAGTGCGCTGGCATGGATACCTCTGGTCTAGGGACATGGGAACCATTCTATCAGTGAGCTTTCCTTCTAGCAAACCTTGCTGTCATCCTGTAGTTAGTATGATTATCTCAAATACTTCAGCAAAGATCCTTCTGAGAATGCATGATAGAATTCTGGTAGATTCCTAGGACCCAAGCAATTTATTCCTTGTACACCTAGTTCTGGTTCTTTATTCATACACATAAATCAAATATTTGAGCATCTATTATATACCAGAAGATACTGTTCTGACACTGAAAATATGGAGTTAAATAGAATTTTGGCTTCAAAACTACTTTGTGAATGGAGACAAGCATGTATATAATTACCTAGAAAAAGAAGCATGGTGATCTCTATTTTTCTCTGTTTTCTTTTTCTTTCATTTCATATATGTCTTAGACTCAAATGCCCCAATCCTCAATGATATAAAATATCAATGACAATTTTTTGCCTACCCCCCAAGCCCCCAAAATGAGGGCAGAAGCGGGGGTGGAAGGACCACTGGACTAGGAGACATCAGGGTCTGTACAGTGTCTGTCCTACTCCTGCTCGGCATGTGTGGGTCCACACGGCCAGCCAGGTTGTGGCTCTAAGTTTTATTTCCTGGGCTGTGAAATGGGGCTACTGGTATCTGCTCCTGCCACTGAATCAAAAGAGACAGTTTTATGTGAAAGAGTCTTGAAAAGCCTCCAACACAAGGCAAATGTGGGGCAATGGTACAAAACAAGTCTGCAAAGCCACATGGAACTTCATGCAAACTGTGAATGGTGCTGAGCGAAGAGGTGGGTGGGCGATGGACATTGAGTCATCTACCTCTCTCTTGAAAACTACAGAGGCCACTGTAGGAAGCACACAAACCAATAACATTTTTCAAACCATGTAACAGGGTTCGCAGGTTCTTTGGTGGCCCGTTTATGGAATGCTGGAGAACTCTTGAGCCCTGATTGAGAGCTGTCCATCTAAGACAGCATCTTTGGAACTCAGTAGGGATGACCGACTCAACTTAAAGAAGAAAAAGCCCCACAAGCCTAGAGGTCAGCGAGCACAGGGCCACGGGCCCCTTCTCCATCCTGCCCTGCTAAGGATGGCCCTGCGTATTTACATCTTATCGTTTCTTCTAGTGAAACAAAAGAGCACCATCTGCGCAACCACATTCCGCTTCCAGGAAACTGAAATGAGAGCGGATGTTGTCTTTCGCTGCATGTTTTCATTTCGCCTTCTTCCTTTCATGCGGGACTCTATTTTTGTGATCACCCTCTTCAAAGAAAATATATACTTGGAGCTATTTTTTTTTTCCCAAATGACTCCCCAAATTTTCCAAAGCCTGAGTCTTCTTTAGGTGCAAGATACCTGTCTCCCAGAAGTGGAGAGGATTCCTGCGGCTTGTTACCAAAATTGGTCTCAAGTTGCCTTGTAGAGACTCCTTGACACCCAGCCATGGCAGAGATAGTGCTTCATTCTACTCCCATCCCCAAATTGTCAGCCCCCAGTAAATACAGATTGAGATTTTATGACTAGAAGCAGATCAGGAAGTATTGTGAGTGAGGGGTCCCAGGAAATAATTCAATAGGCCAAGGGAGCCAGGGTATGGCCCAGAGGGGCCTTTCTGTGAAAGGTCTTATGCACACCAATCTTTATAACTCAGGCTTCAAGACTGATAGTCCCCAACAAGGCAAATTATTCCCCCAGAGGCAGAACTCTGGTGGTCTGCCCAGTTTGAAAGCTTAGTCCTACCTGAAAGAACAAAAGATTAATTGATAAGCTGCAAGCTCAGGAATCAAATAGTTCAGAGTGCTAAAGGGCATTTAGGAAATGCCTAAGAAAGACAGAAGCCATGGCGAGAACTTGGTGTCTGACCTTCTGTTTATTTGCCTACACAGCGCCTTGGTTAGTGAAGTCCTGTGTAGGCAATCACTTCACTGAGAACCTACTGTCTTGTCTTCAAGCGTCAATAATTTGTAAGGAGCTGGACAGACCGTGCTTATGGGCAGAAAATCACACGTAGGTGGGTAGTAGTGGTATTGAGTCCCTGGGGTGCATGTCAGGGAGGAGAGGTGAGGAATAGACCAAGCTGGTCTCAGGAGTGATTTCAGGGATTTAATGTTTTAGTGATAGAAGGGTCCAGGATTTCAGCTGGGAATTCACTACAGTTCTTCTGAACCTCCAGACAGGGAAGCTGAGCTCCAACTCCAGAGTATGTCTGGGACAAAGTTGGATGTCCAAGGCAGGGGCCAAGAAGGTGGACGAAGAATCAGAGAATGCACATCCCGCCCTGGCAGGGTCAGGAGGGAAGGACTACATGGCTGGATAGACAGATTGAAGAAAGATATTTTTCCAATGAAAAGTGAAGATGCTGAAGATCTAGGTACCATTTACTAGCAGTAAAGCCTGGGGACACTCCCGAATTCCCCTGAGACTCATCTCCCTCTTTTATAGAAACAAGATAAAGACAATGGCGGTGCCCACTGTCTGCCACCAGCCTCCAGCCCCAGGCAGCTATAAGGTTGCAGTGTGATAATGTAATTTGCATGAAACTGCTTTGTAAACTGTGAAGTGCTGGTGCAACTGCAGAGCCTGTCGTCCTTTATGGTGAGGAGCTGTTCTACAATTGCTGTGCATTCTGCAAGACCTCCACACTCAGAAAAACCTACGGTCTCATTGGGAAAGGAAGAGGCATGAGCTAAGACTCTTAGGTAGAAAAGACTCTTAAATGTCAGCTTCATCAGTGGCATTTTCATATCCTTCACCTTATTTAATTGTTTCAGCTTTAATGATCTTCCAAGGAGATCTCTAGTCTCTTCCTTTTGGAGGAACACAAACACTAATTGGTTAGAAGCAGGATGTGTTCAAAGAATTTCTTGATTTCCTATCTTCATGGGCTGGGCAGTACTCCCCTGAACTACAAATCATAAGTGGACATCAACTTTAAGTTCTACTGGGGCTCCCAACCACACTGGTAATCTACTTGGATGCACGTGTGCATGCTAAGTTGCCTTGGTCCTGTCCAGCTCTTTGCAGACTCGTGAACTGTAGCCCACCAGGCTCCTCTGTCCATGGAATTCTCCAGGCAAGAACACTGGTGTGGGTTTCCATGGCCTCTGCCAGGGGATCTTTCTGACCCAGGGTTGAACTCATGTCTCTTATGTCTCCTGCACTGGCGGGCAGGTTCTTTACCAGTGGGGCCACCTGGGAAGCCCCTTCAACTGGTAATTTATAGTACCCATGAACATTGGGTCTTTTCTCCACTTCCCATCACTAGAGCCCCCTAAACATGCTAACTTTCAGGTTGCCAAGGCCCAGTCAAGATCAATGGGATGGGTGACTTGTAACCAATCCACCAGGGGGAACGTGCAGAGATTTCCTCCTTTTGAAGATGCAAAAGTCTGTAATGTGTGGCTCCTGGGGTCACAGAGAACAGGAAGAGCATGACAAGGAGATCATTACAAGCTCAATCAAAGAAAGGACTTCCCTCTAGAGCCACTCGCTGCTCAGGAAGACTTCAGGGCAGGAGACATCCAAGCAAGCCTAGGAAACTCTTCCTCTTGCATTTCAAGAGAGAATCTCTGGAGCAGGTGAGCATGTAGATCTAAGAACCTGCAATACACAGTGTTAATACGTGCAGTCATAGCAAGATCTACATAATAATTTCTTCTTAATTGTAAAGACTTAGCCCTTCAGTCAGAGAAGGCAATGGCACCCCACTCCAGTACTCTTGCCTGGAAAATCCCATGGACAGAAGAGCCTGGTAGGCTGCAGTACATGGGGTCGTGGAGAGTCGGCCATGACTGAACGACTTCACTTTCACTTTTCACTTTTATGCATTGGAGAAGGAAACGGCAACCCACTCCAGTGTTCTTGCCTGGAGAATCCCAGGGATGGGGTCGCACAGAGTCGGACACAACTGAAGTGACTTAGCAGCAGCAGCAGCCCTTCAGCGAGTGTTTTCACACATTCATACATGGCCTTAGAACTCTTGTTAAAGTACTTTTTATTGGAGTATAGTTTCTTTACAATGTTGTTGATATATATATATACATATATATATATATATCCCCCTCCCTTTTAGTCTTCCTTCCCATTCATGTCAGGACAGTGTATTAAATAGAGTTCCCTGTACTGTATAGTAGGTCCTCATTATTTAACTATTTTATACATCATTCCGAGGGTGCATATATGTCAATCCCCATCTCCCAATTTATCCCACCCCATCCCCTTTCCCTCTTGGTATCCATACATTTGTTTTCTGTGCCTCTATTTCTGCTTTGCAAATAGGTTCATCTGTACCATTTTCCTAGATTCCACCTCTATGTGTTAATACACAATATTTGTTTTTCCCTTTCTGACTCATTTCACTCTACATTATCCTTGTGCCAAGTGCTAGAGGAACAGCAGCAGTCACTGTCCTCGACATCCAGGATCGAGGAGTCAAGGATGCAGCTTCCTGGCCCATAGCTCGTTATTAAGGAGCTGCCTGGTTAGTGAGGCATCATTGACATGTTCACACAGAGGGGACAGATGCCAGCTGACTGACCTGGAGCAAGACTCTTACAGTCTAAGGCCCTGGGCGAGGAAGCTGCATTTTGAACTCCTGGGTCCTCAGTGTCAAAGGCAGTAACTGATACTGTCTCTTTAGCACTTGGTGTAGGGGTTAAGGTTGTATCCCCCTAAATCAAGTTTTCTTGAGAATGTTCTGATTGTAGACTCAAACCCAAGTCTTCAAACCCTCTCACCAGTGACCCTTGTTCTGTTCTTACAAGACAAAGTTGTTAAAGCATCACCAAAGAAGTTGTTCGAAAGTTCTCAGTTCAGTTCAGTCACTCAATCGTGTCCGACTCTTCGCGATCCCATGGACCACAGCACACAAGGCCTCCCTATCCATCACCAACTCCCGGAGTTTCCCCAAACTCATGTCCATTGAGTCAGTGATGTCATCCAACCATCTCATCCTCTGTCATCCCCTTCTCCTCCTGCCCTCAATCAGGGTCTTTTCAAATGAGTCAGCTCTTCGCATCAGGTGGCCAAAGTGTTGGAGTTTCAGCTTCAACATCACTCCTTCCAATGAACACCCAGGACTGATCTCCTTTAGGAAAGTTCTCTATTGACATTAACTGAAGATCTTTCTGTCCTTTCCTTCTCTCCTCTGTTCCTTCCTCCCTGCTTTTTCTCTGGACTGAGTGTGCTCAGTAACTCAGTCATGTATGATTCTTTGCAAGCATGGATTGTAGCCTGCCAGGCTCCTCTGTCCACAGAATTTTCCAGGCAAGAATACTGTGGTGAATAGCCATTCCCTACTCCAGGGGATTTTCCTGACCCAGGGATTGAACATATGTCTCTTGTGTCCCCTGCATCGGCAGGTGAATCTTTACCACTAGCGTCACCTGAGAAGCCCTCATTGTCTCTACCTATCAATAACTACTAAGCCCTTGGCTAAGCACCAGTATTACAACATGAACAAGAAGGACATGGTTCCTTGCCATTATGACTCAAGGTTAAGAATTAGCATTAGTGGTTGACAAAGTAAGGGGAGCGTGGTTCTCTGATAGTGAAAAATCAAGGCTGCAGGAGCCCATCGATGTTAGATAATATCAGAAAGAAGGTCAATTCTCGTAATGAGCAAATTTCATCTTCTGAACAAATCCACCGTAATATACCTCCAAGGTCAGCAAGAATTTCCAAGAAGATCCAACAGTGGACAGACCCTCAGGAAATACAGTTAAAAATGAAAGCTAAGCTGGAACCTGGGTCTTGCCTTTAAATCATAGACCTTTAAAACACCGAAACCTTTAAAACAATCACTGATGCCTCCCAGCTTCAGTGGCTCTTTTATTGACAGTTGAAACTTCCCACTGATTAAGAAGAAAAATTCCCTGCCCTCACAGTTCTAGGAGACTGTTACCAAGAACGAGACCACTGTGTTGGACTTCCGATCACAGTGAATAAAGACAGAATTTTTGCTGGGGTGACAGGTTTTTATCTTAAGAAGAGCCTTTCACATATGAAATAAGGTCTTTCTTTATTGGTTGGGAAGCCAAAGAAACATGTTGATGATCCAAGAACAGATGTGTTTGGTTTTTGGTAGCCTTATTTTCCTGGTTGTTTGCTAAAAAGTATCCAGGTGGACAAGCCAAAGGATCTGGATTTCAGTCACCTGTTTTCTTCTGAAAAAAAAGTGAAGGAGTTGATCTGTGATCTGGTGTTTACGTAGCTGATCACAGCGACTGCTTTGGCTTGCTATGACTCAACTTCATGGTGTGTGAAAAAAAAATATTTTTGAAAAAAGAGAATGCTTTTACAGTAAAGGAGATGATGAAAGAAGAGTGAATTCTAAGGCAGAGTGACAAAGAATTGCTCTTCGCATTATTTCAAATAATAATAATCCTAGTGATGCTTACTGTCTGTTTCCGCTGTGCTCTGAAGGCTTCCCAAAGCACTGACTCAGTCCTCACCACGTGCCCAGCACTCCAGCAGCGCTCCCATCTTGGTGGCCTCGGGGGCAGGCGTGTCGACCAAGAATGGTGGGGTCTTCAGCTGTATTGGAGATTTGGGACTTTGTACAGGGGGTCTTCCCAGGGAAGGCTTTAGCTCCTTCTTAATATTTTCATCAAAGTTGTGTGAAAATTCATCCAGGGTGGCAGAGGGGAAGAGCATGTGGCAGGAAACATATCTGGCTTTGTGACCACACGTGGCTTTAACCTTCATTCACCTTCCCATGTGATGGGAGGGGAACATCACAGACACCAGAACATGTGCTTGGGGTTTGCAGGAAGAACTAGAAGAAATCTCCCAGGAGCCAGGCAACAGCCTTTCCTGGGGGCAGGTGGGAGCCCTGGACGTGGCCACAGAAGGCAGTATTTTACTCCAAGGTCAGACCTCAGGAAAGTTTTTCTGAATGAATATTTTCTAGGCAGCCACGCTTCCCAGGCCAGTGGAGAAGGCAAAAGGAAGTGTCATGAGAGTTCATTAAATGTCAGCAAACAACTCTGCTTGTTTAGTCTATTTTCAAGGAGAGATTATTGGAAATTATTTCATAGTTCCCTCTCCAGTAATTTATATTCATGTCCCATAAACAAAGCTCTTTGCAAAGGAACCATTGGTCACTCCTATCTTTAATCACCATGATATACAAGAGAATCAACATTGTTTGACAAATTAACTTCTAGTGTAAGAAATAAACCCTTTTTTCATTTAATTTTTGCTTTATTATAGTATTTTGGGACTTCGCTGTTGGCTCAGTGGTAAAGAATCCACCTGCCATGCAGGACACTGCCTGCAATGCAGGATGCTAGGTTCGATCTCTGGGTCAGGAAGATCCCCTGAAGAAGGAAATGGCAACCTACTCCAGTACTCTTGCCTGGGAAACCCATGGACAGGGGAGCTTGGCAACCTACAGACATGTGATCTCAAGAGCCGGACATGACTTAGCGACTAAACCACCACCATAGTTAATTAACCATGTTGTGTTAATTTCACTGCACAGCTGAGTGATTCAATTCTACATACACATATATCCACTTTTTTTCAGATTATTTCCCCATAGAGGTTCTTACAGAATCTACCGAGTTCCCTGTGCTTTACAGTAGGTCCCTGTTGATTATCTATTGTATATATAGTAATGTGTATATGTTAAACCCAGACTCCTAATTTATCTCATCCTGACCACATTTACCCCCTCCTCCCCAAGCAAGTCAGACAAAGACAAATACATGATATCACTTATTTGTGGAACTTTTAAAAAATCACCCAAATAAATGTATTTGCAAAAGAGAAACAGACTCAAAGAAATAGTCTTTTGATAACCAAGCTCTTGGGTACCAGACTATCCTCAATGAAGCCTCCATTCTGTCCTATAGGATTTCTTTGTCATTCAAAATTAAAACACCACCATGTGGAGACATTCAGTTTTTGTTTTGTTGTTGTTTGTTTGCTTTTGGTCACACCAAGATGAGATTTTACCAATCTGAAGCTGGCTCTTCATTTTATGACTGGATTTTTCTGTGGCATTGTAGGTCCCCTCTCATAGGGTCTAAACATTGTTCTTCCCTAAAGTCACAAAGTACATGGAAATATAAGAGAACGAATATATCAGAGCTACTGATAAATAGTTCAAGATTTATAGCAAGATGGGGCCAAATCCAAGCCATCCTTTTTATTCTGAGGAAGTGTGTCTACTGAGGCTCCCCGCCTTTCTGGACCCAGATGGAGGAAGGACATGCTTCAGAACACTCCAGAACTATCTTTTCTCTCCCTTCTAGAGAGCTTCAATAAGTTGTTGTATTCATCTTTTTTTTTTTTTTTAACAGCTGTCCATTTGAATACAAAGTGCCCTGTGCAGCCACATAGGATAAAAATTCAGAAATGCCCAGGAGGAAATCTCCAAGCATGTGACAACACAGCAAATGCCAGGGACAAGTCAGAACAAATTTCAAAAGGATCTCAACACTTTTGAAGTCGACCTGAAATCTCAGTTTGATTCTCTCTCTGTCATATATGTGTATGATGGATGCATATATATATATATACACATCAGTAGTCTATGTTTTATACACACACACACACACATATATATGTATATATATATATATGTATTTATATGTGCTTCCCTGGTGACTCAGACAGAAAAGAATCTGCCTACAATGCAGGAGATCCAGGTTCTATCCCCATGTTTGGGAAGACCCCCTGAGGGGGAAATGGCAATGCACTGCAGTATTCTTGCCTGGAGAATTCCACGGACAGAGGAGCCTGGAGGGCTACAATCCATGGGTCGCAAAGAGCTGGACATGATTGAGCAACTAACACTGATGGTATATACATCATCTTTAATTCTTAGAGTTCACAAGAAACTTATGCCACATAAGGAGTGAGCACACACGTGCACACAAACACGCATGCACACATACCTTTCCAGCAGAGGGTTCCGTGAACTCTAAGAATTAAAGATGAAGTGACATTTCACTCATTACAAGGGAAGTCCCCTGGCTGCTTATGCGGTAAAGGGGAAAAATGCCTTTAAGTTGCCTTTATTTATTTATTTTTTATTAACCTGATTTGAATTCGAGCACATAAACTTAAGCTCAGCTCTTTGACTATATGGAAGTCAACCAAAGCTGGCTGCAAACTGCTGTGAAGGAGGCATTTCAGCCCCAGCCCAGCAAGTCCTGTGATGCAATCGCTCCCTGAATGAAGCTTTGAAGTGCATTTCCCTCTGCCCATCAGGGTGTCAGGGTGACAGCCCCCTGGACCAGTTACCTGCTACCGCAGGGCCTCTGTGAGAAGACTGCTAGGGTTCAAATCCCGCCCTGTGCCCCCCCCCTCCCCCGAGGATCCTGGGGGCATGTTTCAATCCTTTCTGTGTCTCAGGGTCCTTATTTAGATGTCAGAACAAGTCCAGGGTCATGGGGATGAAGCCAGGCGGTGTACAGGAAATGGGCTCATTAGAAACCACCTGGTGTAGAGCTGACCTTCCCTGTATGTGAACTGTTCCTTTCCTCGAGGCTTCATCCTTGTGGGAGCTGGGATAAACGATTAGCGGCCTGATCCAACTAAAATGGAGGCAACCTAGATGCCTATCAGCAGACAAATGGATAAGAAAGCTGTGGTACATATACACAATGGGATATTACTCAGCCATGAAAAAGAATACATTTGAATCAGTTCTAATGAGGTGGATGAAACTGGAACCCATTATACAGAGTGAAGTAAGCCAGAAAGAAAAACACCAATACAGTATACTAATGCATATATATGGAATTTAGAAAGATGGTAATGATAACCCTATATGCAAGACAGAAAAGGAGACATAGATGTATAGAACAGTCTTTTGGACTCTGTGGGAGAAGGCGAGGGTGATATGATCTGAGAGAATACAATTGAAACATGTACATTATCAATTGTGAAACAGATCGTCAGTCCAGGTTCCATGCATGAGACAAGTGCTCAGGGCTGGTGCACTGGGATGACCCAGATGGATGGCATGGGGAGGGAGTTGGGAGGGGGGTTCAGGATGGGGGACACATGTAAATCCATGGCTGATTCATATCAATGTATGGCAAAAACCACTACAATATTGTAAAGGAATTAGCCTCCAACTAAAATAAATAAATTAAAAATAAATAAATAAATAAAATGTGAGTTACCTACTTTTGAGCAGTTCAAGTGGCACCTCCTCCAGGCAGGCACCCCAGACTCTCTCAGAGGGAAAGGCTCTGCTCTGCTTCCTTTGATCACAGTGCAGATCGCGGCCAGTACCTCTGCTGCAGCTCTTACCCCCACCTGCCTCTGTCCCCAAGAGTGCGGACTCTGCCCACATCCCTGTGGCCCTTCCACACGCTGCCAGGCACACAGTGGTGCCACTCTTGTGCATTAAGTCGAGCAGGTAAACACAGTAAAGCCTGCTTGGATCTGAATCTCCATTGACTAAAGTCCCAGAGATGCAGGGGAACAGCGCAATTCCTCAGCCTGTTTACTTGCCTGTTTGTAAAATCAGCCCCGGAACTGATTTCCTGCTGGGGATAAAGTTCACACAGGAACGATCCATTGACCACGGCTGAGCAGAACATTTGTCTCCTGGACCTGGGACTTTCTGAGGCTCTTTCTAATAGATGGTTACTTAATCTGCCATTGGCGTCAAACAATACAAATAAGCAACATAGGCCTGGTGCTCTTCCAGTTAGATGGTTTTTGTTTAAAAAAAAAAAAAGGAAAAAGGAAAAGAAAATAAATTGTCACCTGCCATGAATAGCATAAAAAGAAATATTGTGGGGGCACAGTGGTGGGAATCCTCAAATAACAACCCCCCAAAGAAATTTCAGCTTCTAGTATGGACATGATTTAAATTTTCATGAACAAATCAGCTGGTTTGCACAAAGGCAGGAGCGATGATAAAAAGTAATAAATCATGGCAGGGGGACTGTGACCCACCAGGGTCCCCTGGAGGACCCCTCTGACCAGGCTCCGGTGCCTGCTCCTTGTTGTGGAGAGTGCTTCCTGCACTGGGCTAATTATCTTTTAAAATTCATATCTGGAGCCATGGGCTGCCTCGTGGGATTAAGCACAGGACGCTTTGCAAATTGAAAATAAGATAGCTGTTAGGAATATATACTTGCCTCTATGATTACCACGGCAAACAAAGGCAAAACATTAATTTACATCTATTATAATAGAGAAACAAAGCCGGAGATATTCCTCGCATCTCAGGCAAGAGACGAGTTCGCAAAGGTGATGTTCCTGAAAGATGATGAGACGGGGGATGGGCTACAGAGGTGAGGGCTGGTGTCGAGATCACCTGCTCCTCTCTAAGTCATCCTGCGCCCCCAGCCCACTCACCTTATAAATAAGGAGACAGGTTCAGGAAGGGGAGAGCCAGGGTAACAGAAGAGGATGGGGCAACTGCTTGGGAACAGTAGAATGGGTAGCTTCCAAATCCACCCTTGAATTTCTAATAAGATGGTGGCTATTGGCTTTTGTTTTTTTTTTTTAAATTAAAAGCTTGTTAGGAGCACAGCAAAACTCCCCAAATAATATATTTTGTTACAAAGTGGAGACTTGTTCCTAAACTCTAGTGGACAGAGGACAAAAAAGAGGGTCAGAGGAGCTAATAAACACATGGCCACTTTTCCGTGCTTACCACTGAAAGTTACCCGCCGTGGTGGGTACTATTAGTATGTTTCCCTTTTAATGAATGAAGACACTGCCAAGCGCGAGGCTAAGACATTAGCCTGAAGCCCACACAGCACCCAGTGTGTACCGGGGCCACTTCAGCCTGGATGCAGGGTGCTTGGGGCCCCAGTGCCAAGCTTATGCCCTTCTCCTGGGAAGGTCTTCCCATACTCTCAACCCGGATGCTCCTTGTCAAGTTCAAGTCACCTCGTCTCAGAATCTTTTCAACCAACCGAGAGATGCTATCTGCCCTCACCCAGTCTGCCGTTTCACTCCTCATCAGACCCCCTTGTGAAGTGGGGCCTCACTGGAGCTGGGAGCCCCAAGAGGGCCAAGACCTTCTCTTCCTATCAGAGGCTCCACACCCACCCTGGGCTGAGATTGCAGCGAGAGTTCATTTCTACCTTCACCCTCTCCACGGAGGCTTTTCTGTTTATCAGCCTGTTGTTCCTTTAGTGCATCATCCCACTTGCACGCATTCATCACATTTATCATCCCGGGTCCTATCAAGGCCGGATGCTGGCTTTCCAAACATGCCCTGTTGATCTGAGGATGCTGAGTTCATTCTTCCTGAGAGCATGCCCTTGACATGGTCCCAGTGGTTGACTAGGATGGGGTGGAGGAAGCCGGGCCAACGTCAAGATATTTACAAGGATTTTGGACTCTGACTTAAGGCAGGTCTTGCAATGTGGTGCCTCGCTGACTACTGGAGTGTGAGGTCCAGATACAGTAGGTTAGGGCGGGTGGACACCGCAAGGTGAAGATTTTGAAATCTTGGGGGTGCACTATTGTTTGATGCTTTCTATTAAAAAGTAGAACCATTTGATGTTCCTGGAGTTCATGATGAAGATATTTACAGCTTTTTTTCTTCCTGGGCAAGGATCCTCTGGAAGAGTCAAGTCACATTGATATGGTCAGCAGACTGCATGGAGGCAGATGGTTTTAGCTGTCACACATGTCATCTCAGGTCACCGCCTCATATTGGATCCTATAGGGAGGCTATCCCTCTGGTGACCTCCAAGCTACCCAGAGGACACTGGGTTTAGAAGGAGCAAAGCCTGGAGTCTGATCTGAACAATGTCTCTCTCTCATTGCAAGTCGTCGCCGTGGGACTTGTAAGGACTTGTAAGAGGTCCCTGAAGGACCTCTCTGACCTCTGTTTTCCCTTCTGTCCAGTGCAGCATGGGGGCCGGTTTCTGATTCATCCCATGGCTCTGTGGCTCAGTTAAGGTTGTAGCTTTGGGTAGTGAAATGATTTCCTAACAGAGGCAGGAAAGAGGAGGAGGGGAGGGCACCAGTGAGAAGAGGAGGTGGAGAGACGAAGGGGGCAGGTGCAGAAGGGTCTAGAACAACAAGGTCCCTTTCCTCAGGTCTGGAACGTTTGAGGGTTTTATCTGGCAGAAATGTATACAGCATTTACAAAGTGTAAATAACTCTGTAAACTCAGATAAGATTGTCCCAGTAATACTATAGCCAGAAACAGCTCACCGGGGCTCCCTTTCAATTAACCATTGAAATCACAGCCCATACAAACCCTACCTGCTGCTGCCTCATAATAAAAAAAACAAGTTAGACCAGAGTCGAGGATCTTTTTGATTCGTGCTGCTGGGTGTGGAAGATCCACAACCTTTCTCTTGTGAGTCTATAGTCTGATGTAGCTCTTTGAAAGAACATTCCTTCAGCAGCTAGCAGAGACGTCTCCCCCAACCCCCTTCCTTCTGAGCTGAATGGTGATTCATTATGGATAACCCTTTCTGATTAATTTTGTTTTGACTTTAACTTTGACATTAAAAAAAAAGAAAAGCTGTAATCGGTAAAATTCTCCCCTCTAACATTCACCACTCAGCTACTTTTAGCTGGCTTTGGTGTTGAGGAAAAAAAAAAAAATCTAAATTTAGAAAGAAATTAAATTGTTGATTGTCATCGAAAGTCCTGGCTGTCAGATTAGAAAGTCATCGTGTTAGACCCTCTGTGATGAATAATAAATCAGCGATTTCCTTGAAATTCTTGTTTGAGTTCTTTTCCTTCTGTCAATTGGAAGCATCAGAAGATATGTTGGTGAGGCAGGCACAAGCTGGTTCATCGACACAGAGCTTCTCAGATATGTAGCTATGGATCTGTCAGAGTTCTGCACAGCCTGGCCTCCGGGGAGGGACTGGTCCATCATCCACGTAGCTGGACCAACAGGGGCAGCCCCATCCAGCAGCACATCAGAGAGTTCTGCACAGCCTGGCCTCCGGGGAGGGACTGGTCCATCATCCATGTACCTGGACCAATAGGCACAGCCCCATCCAGGGGCACAGTGAGGGGCAGACAAGTCTGATTTGAATCCTAGTTCCAACTGGTGCTGGGATCCAACTAAGTTCCTGTGTTCCTGTGAACCTCAGTTTTCACATCTGGAAAATGGTTAGAATTCTACACCTTATATAAAGAGGAGAAAGAATTAGGCATGTTGTATGGAAACTGTGAGCACAGTATGCTAACTATGTAGGTGTCCAAGATCCACAGCAGCTACCAGAATTATAATAATTATTGGGAGTGCTGTAGACAGCTTCAGTAACCGGATACTAAAGACTCCGAAGGGAACCCATAGGGAAATCTGACAGTGACTTTCAAGTGTGTTCTGTCCAGTTTGGATAAAAGGTCGTGAATAGCAGTCTGAGGTCAAACTTTCCTTCCCTTTCATGACATGAGGCAAGGCTCTCTTCTAAATAGCTCTCAAACATCCTCATCGCAGCTAAAACTCACAATGAAACGTGCAAATCAAACCCTTCAAGCAACAATTTAATGACTGAACTTAGACTAACTGTGACCTTTGGCCATTTAAAATTAGGCAGATATTTTCCCCTGAATCTTTGCACATCACATTCTTTTCCTGTCTCCGTGCTCTTAACCTCCTGGTAATTTCTCTCTTCCCTAAATCCTGTGGGGTTATGGTGCCTGGACAAACTTCTGAGTAAATTGTTTGCTGTTGTTGTTCAGTCACTAAGCTGTGTCCGATTCTTTACAACTCCACGGACTGCAGCACACCAGGCTTCCCTGTCCTTCACTACCTCTCAGAGTTTGCTCAAATCCGTGGCCAATGAGTCTGTTCTGTGATACCATCCAATCACCTCATTCTCTCTTACACCCTTCTCCTCCTGCCCTTGTCTTTCCCAGCATCAGGGTCTTTGCCAATGAGGTGGCTCTTCACATCACACGGCCAAAGTATTAGAGCTTCATCTTCGGTATCAGTCCTTCCAATGAATAGTCAGGGTTGATTTCCTTTAGGATCCTAAAGGAAATCAACCCTGACTATTGACCCTGAATTGGTAGAAGAAATAAAGAATAGGAGGAAAAGGGAAGGAAGGAGGGAGGGAGTGAGAAGGGAGAGAGAGAAGGGAGGTGGGTAATAAATCTTTATAGTAGGAGGCACTTTACCAATGTAGAGCGTTATTTGCAGTTTCTGATTCACAGAGAACAGGATTTTTACTGCTCTGCACATAGTAGTGCTATGCATATAGAAAATATCTAATACCAGTGATTCATTCAAAAGAAAGTGAAGTCACTCAGCTGTGTCCGACTCTTTGAGACCCCATGGACTGTAGTAGCCTACAAGGCTCCTCTGTCCATGGAATTGTCTAGGCAAGAGTACTGGAGTGAGTAGCCATTTCCTTCTCCAGGGGATCTTCCTGACCCAGGAGTTGAACCCAGGTCTCCTGCACTGCAGGCAGATGCTTCATCATCTGAGCCACCAAGGTTCAAAGGGAATGTGAAATTTAAGTTTGGATAACAATAGTAATTTTTATCATTACCAGCAGTCTTTATTCTACATAACACATGGGCTATGTAATCTCATCTCTTTTTCTCATATTCCAGATTCCTCGAAAGTGAAAATGTTAGTCACTCAGTCGTGTCTGGCTCTTTGCGATCCGTGGACTCTCCTTTCACTGTGAGATTCTTCAGGCAAGAATACTGGAGTAGGTAACCATCCCCTTCTCCAGGGGATCTTCCCTGCCCTAAGATCAAACCCAGGTTTCCTGCATTGCAGGCAATTTCTTTACCAACTGGGCCACCAGGGAAGCCAAAGTTTAATAAATAACTGGGGAGACCTAGGAGTCATCAGTCTCAGCCTGCCTTCTGCTCTGCCATCCACTGCACCTCCTCCTTCATCTTTGGTTCCGAAAATCATGAGTTCATTAGCATTCAGACAACAACCTCTGCTTTTGCAGGACACTTAACATCAAATGAACACACCCAAGAACCCTGGTGTGGGAAAGATCTTGGCCATCTCAGTCCTCTTTAGCTCTGAGATCTCTGAGGCCCATCTTCTCAAGGCAAGGGACCTGCAGAACTAGCTTGGAAGACCCTTATCATGTCCAAAAGGACTTCTCTGGTGGCCCAGATGTAATGGCAACCCACTCCAGTATTCTTGCCTGGAGAATAAGGTAGACAGAGGAGCCTGGTGGGCTACAGTTCATGGGATCGCAGACTAACACTTTCACTTTCATCATGTCCAACCATCTTCCAAAGCTACTGACTCTGGTCTGAGAAGATGTGTCTGGTCTAGGGTCACTCATCCAACTAGGGGTAAGACTCAGGTTAGAAAACACATTTTTCAGAATCTCTCTGTAGAACTCTTTTATCAGGTTACTTCCTCTTGGTTATTACAGAGGGAGTTTGAGGTAGATCTCTCTAGAATGAGATCCTTCTCTGGAAATGTCTGGGTGTGGATGCTTCCTTCTTTGTAGGGGACCTCATTGTATATAAATCTAGGCTAACTGGAATTGGGGTAAACAGAAGAATGAATTTAATGAAAAGCTTACAATAACCTTCAGACTCCTTTCCTTCTCCCAAGAGGAGGAAGTCATGCAGAGCAGGGTCCTCAGAGCATGGCATTTCTAAAGCCAGTGAGCTGCCAGCAGTCAGCCCCATGCTCTCAGTTGCCTGGGCAGGGTCTGCAGTGCTGCAAGTTTGGAATACAGGAGGCATTCATTCAGCATCTGAAGACCTTGAGGAATGTACCTTGGCATGAATGAGATTGTATATATACATTAAATATATATGTGTGTGTATATGTGTATATATCTACATGTATATCCACATATGTATATAATATTTATTCATTTGGCTGTGTCGAGTCTTTTGCTGCATGCAGGACCTTTGCAGCATCACATGGGATCTTTGGTTGGGGTTCATGGGCTCTCTAGTTGTGGCTTTGTTGCGAACTCTTAATCACCGGGCCACAAAACTCCAGAGACAGAGAACCCAGGCAGGATGCAGTCCTCTGGGGTTGCAAAGAATCAGACACGACTGACCACATGCATGGACACGTGAGGGAAGTTCAGCGAGATTGTACGTTGTCCATGATTTACTTCTTGGCTCCATGACACACGGTAAGTTTCACATATTTGGAATGAAAACTTTGTCTCCTTTTAATTTTAGGACGAGTTGTTTCTCTCGAGACACGGGCAAGCACAGAATATGAATATTTGTCATCAGCTCAGTATCATGCCTTTCATTAACCACTCTCTCTTCACCTGAATAATGTCCAAAACACTGGTCCCCTATATATATTTAGACAGATTTGTATCAACATTGCATTGTTACACTTGACTTCCCCCTTTTTTTTAATTATGTAAAAAAAAAATCACATTAAGCCGAATCTAATTACTGCAATGTATATTAGAAGCAGGGCACCATCAAAATTTTATTTAAATTAATCAGGTTTTGATTTAAGATATTAAATTCAAATTAATCATGTAAAAATGGAAATGATCCTTGACGTGCTTCCAGCTGTGACTTCAGTCTGTTTTCTCGTGAGTCACTTTGGGGATGTCTTGGGGGGAACATTACAAAAATTCACGCCGGTGCTATTTCAATTAGAGTTATTTAGCAGGACAGATGTAAAGAATATGGTATAATTAAGAAGGAGCTGATGATGTGGCTACAGATTTTCAGGATTAAACGAGGGAAGAAAAAATACATGAACTAAAGTGAAAATTTGACTAGTGGCCATGATGCCCAAATCCAAGTGCAGAGAGGTGACGCATTCATTAAAGATGGAAAGAAGATTTGCAGAAATGTGCGACGTTTTCTCTGGAGCCATCTGCAAGACTCCTACTTTGGTTTCAACTTTGAAGTTTCATTAACAAGCCGGTACTAACTGATACGGCATTCTTATCATTCCTGAAATGATCTTTCCCCATGGCAGTCATAGCCGTCGACTAATCTGATTCCAGGGCCATCAGAAAGCTATGCGAGTTAAAATAATACTTTAAGACCCATTTTTTAAATCAAATTGCATATATTGGCATATATAACACTGCATATATAGATCCATTTATTATTTATACTCACACACACACACATTGGGTGTGATTCTATCAATAAATTCTTTAAAGAATGTTAATTCTCTCCTATTTATAATAAATATGACAGATTACAGAGTGTTTGTAACACAGCGACTCATTTTTCATAGCACTTAGATGGAGTGGGTGATAGTCCTTTATTCACAGGTGATGAGATGGGCTTATAAAGGTTATGCAATTTGCCCAAAGCTTCATATCTAATTAGACACTCTTGGCCTGCCCACAGAAGTATCTTGGTCTCCACACCCTCACCTCTGTATGAAGTGGGTTTTTGAGGCCTCAGAAAATCCCAAGAGTCAGAATATGATCTTAAGGGCCCGCTTAGGGCACAAACTGGTCAGAACAGAAATCCTGGCGTTGTGATTGCTGGGCCGGGGCCCCTTGTTTGTCTCCAGCAATTTGGCTGAACCCCAGGGAGGGACTGGGGTGGGGGCTTTCCTACCAGAGGATGTGAGTCAGCCTGGGTTTCAGAGCCTCGAGTGATCACTATTTCCATGGAAAGAGCCGTGCATATCCTTTCCTGCATCCACTCTGACAAACGCCGCTGTTCCCACGGACATCGACTGGCCCCTCTGTCCTGCTCTGATGCCCTGGAGCCCCAGGCGAGGGCTGCACCCCTCTCTCCAAGGCAGAGCCTCTTCTCCACCCGGGGCCTCAGCGTCTTGGGAACCTCGGCTCCTTCTCTCCTGACCTCAGGCTGGATCCTGATGTCACCACGGGTTTTACCTGCATCCCTGGAATGTGAGGGTTTCCAGGGAAGGAACCTGGGCTGGTTTCTCATAAATAAATTTAACTCAGGAAGAATCAAGGGTTTCTTGCTGGGCTTTGGCTTCTCAAACAAGCGAGGGGCTGGAACCCCAGTAGGTAGCAGGTAAACGTTTGTGCAAGGAGAAAGAGAGGGACGGTGAGAGAGAAAGAGGAGCAGAAAACACGAGTGAATGAATGCCTCCATCCCTGAGCGAAGTGACTGCTCTTTGTGAAGAAGGATGGGGAGGCAGGTGGGAGACTCCTTCCTCCTCCATCTCAACCCTCCCTCCACAAGTGACTATCCAATCAGGGCAGGGGTCCCACCCCGCAGACATCAACTTTAGGTTTATCTCACGTGTCTGGGCCGACGGCAGAGTTGTAGAAAGCAGGTGATTCATTGACGGGCTCTGCTTCCCACTCATAGGATATAAATATATGTAATTACTCTTTCAAAATCACGTTTCACTCTTTAAAAAGGAATCAGGTGGGAGGTTAAAATAATAACTTTTTTTTTTTTCTCGGTGGAAAAATGGTCTTTTGTCAGTTAAATGAAGTTGCTGATTTCTCAGAAATCTGATCAATCCAATAAAAGGAACCTTTCAAATACCAGGATAACATTTTATTTTCTTCTTTTTTTTCTGGTCTTCTTTGTTTGGACTTTTCCATCTCATTTGTATCCAGTGCCATCCAATGTGGCGAATGGTCAGGCTTTGGATGGAGACCTCACTGCTTACAAGTCCTGGATGAGATGCTTAGCCTCTCTGAGCCTCGGTCTCCCTAGTTCTAAGTGCCTGCTTGTTTTGTGATAAAGAACCTGCCTCCCAATACAGGAGAAGTAAGAGATGAGGGTTCGATTTCTGGGTGGAGAAGATCCCCTGGAGAGGGGAATGGTAACCCACTTCAGCATTCTTGCCTAGAGAATTCTGTGGACAGAGGAGCCTGATGAGCTACAGCCCATGGGATCGCAAAGAGGCAGACACAACTGATGGACTAACACTTTTATTTTCAACCCATCCTTAGGCTGCTCCTCTTAGAAGGTGGAGCCTGGATCTCCATGGTTGTCACTTGCCCTAAAGGTTGGGATAGTTACTAAGTCCCTACAGCTCTTAGTAGATAAGGCATCACTATCTTGCTGGGGCTTAGACAACTTCCTTCTAAATTCTCCAGCTCTACAAAGGTATTGTGGGAAATGGTTTGTGCTTTGTGGACTTGACTTAGGATCCTCTTTTGTAACTTAAAGTTTTGGTGACGTTGCACAAACACTCCATTTTCTGATTCGGTTTCATTTTTTGTGAAATGGAGTGAATGACCTCTACGGAAAAGAGTGCAGTGATTAACTGAGACAACATTTGGCTTCTCTGACTCTATATTCCAGCCTCATCTCTCCTGCATCCTGCTTGAGAAGTGAAAGAGTGAAAGTGATAGTCACTTGGTCATGTCCAACTGTCCATGGGATTCTTCAGGCAAGAATACTGGAGTGCATTGCCATTCCCTTCTCCAGGGGATCCTCCTGACCCAGGGATCGAACCCATGTCTCCTGCATTGTAGGCGAGTTCTTTACCATCTGAACCACCAGGGAAGCCCCACATCCTCCTTGATTGTTCTTAAGTATGCCAAGCAGGCTTCTGCTCCAGGGCCTTTGCACTCTCTGTTCCATCTGACCCTGGGCTGCCCTTCCCAGTTACCAAGACTTTGGTTATTTTTTTTTTTTTTTTTTGGTCACTTCACTCGTATGACCTCAGTGTCCCTTTGTCAGAGATCCTTTCCCTGATCATCCTCTTCTGCCTCCAGCATTTTCTATCCTATTATCCACCTTTAGTTTTCTTCATAGCACTTATCACCCTCTGAAAGTTTTTGCTTTATTTCTGTATTTCTTTCTTGCCCACCCCCCAACATTAGATCTAGGACTTTCTCTCCTGTTCCCTACTGTATCCTCAGGATCTAAAAATGTACCTGGCAAGCAGCTGGCTTGGCTATGTACCTATGTCTCAAATATAGTGGAAAATTCACCCAGGAAAGGCAAGCTCTCCTGCATTTTCTGAATTATCTTCTCTGGGGAGCTAACCCTGGGTTCAGAAGAAGAGAGCCAGGACCCCGGGCTGTCCCACCCATGAAGCTTTGTGCTCAGAGGGCAGCTTGTGCTTGATGGCCTGAGTGCACTCCTGCAGTAACCGTCCACAGAGGGACAGGAGGAGCGCCTGGGGAGAGAAGGAGAGGAGCTGAATCATAATCTAACGGTCAGAGCAGCAGTGGGGAGGCTGAGTACGGGGGAACCCCACCCCCCACTGCCCTTCCTCCCAGTGTCCCTTGTCTGTCTGTCCAGAGAGCCTGTCTCACACCTGATCCCAGGGAGAGCCTTGCATCATCGCCCTTGTCGCTTGGGAAGCCAAACTCCGTCCTATTTACTCAGCGCTCCAGGCCAGGGCTGCGCTCCTCCCTGAGTGCCCCCGAGAGGCCGGGCATCCCGGCAGCACCAGGTCAGGGGCAGCTAATTAATACTGAAGAGGTCTTGGTGGCTCCTGCTAATTGCCGCGGACTTTGCCGGTCTCCGTGTGTTGTTATCGCCCCTGCCCAAGGTCCCCGGGGCCACATCTGACTTCAGGCGGAGGGCAGGGATCTCTGAAGAGGCCAAAGTTTCACTGCATCTTTGCATCAGGCCTGAAAGTCACTTACTCAGAGCAGATGAAGATGGGCACCCAGCTGAGCATGCCCCCAGAGGCCATGCCTGTGTGGTCCTTTCACATGTCCGCCACATCAACCGCCCAGCAGTCCTGCAAGGGAGATGCTTTGTTGTCTCTTTCCTTCCTGAAGATGGGGAAACTGAGGCTCACATGGTTCCCACCTTCTGAGAATGCCGCAGACCTCAGCTGCATTGACCAGACTCAAGGGCAAGGTTGATCTGATCTCCAGTGCCTGGAGCTGCCACCAACCTACACAGTATGCAGAGCCCAGCTCTGAAGAGGGACAGCAGATGCGATTCACCGCTGTCCTTGTTTGGAAACTAGTGGGGCCAGGTGCCCTTCAGAAATCAGAATTTGGCATTTTATAGAATGCTACTGTGTGTCACAATTGTATACTACACAACATCACCCCGCCCCACCCTGCCTCCAAGAAGACTCTGGGGCAGTGCCTCGGGATAGTATGCATTCAGATTTCTGCAGCAAAATGTATGAATATTCATACTATGTGGGGGCAAAGGACTATAAATAGCCTTATACCCGTCCCATCAGTTCAAGTCAGGTTTTGCCACCAGATCAACAAGGAAAATGACTTTGGCTTGCAAAGCTTTTTTTGAAACAGAGACTCTAAGATTATGACTGGTACGAGCTAAGAGACAGAGGCTGCTCTCTCTTTCCTCTATAAGACAGACAGCATGTACAGCAGCCCAAGGATCGTGCACAGTTTCAGTTTATAAACTCAATGTCATTCGCAAGCAGAGCACACGTGCAAAGCAGAGAAGGTTCTTTAGCAGAGCAGTGGACGCCAGAGTGTCGCAGCCTGGCCGCAACAGCCCAGGATCTGAGGCTCGATAAACATTCTGCAGACAGTGCTTGTGACTGTCATCACCTGGAAGAGCCTGGTGTCACTCAGTTCAAACTTCTATTAAATAAGTAGACACAGGAACCAGGGCATTCAGAACACAGTCACTCACTCCTCCAAGCTTTTCTCCATCAGCGTTGGTGACATTGTGCGTTTAACTTGGAGCAGTTTGCAGATGTCCCCCTGGCCAATCAAAGCTCAGGCATTACCCTTGTTACAAAGGGTGGTGTGAGGCTGCAATCATGAGGAGGTGGTGTTTTTTTAAGACTTTAATTCAGAGCGTCCTCTCCAAAATCCGGAAGACTCTTTCAACCTACTCCAGGCAGCTTACAAGAAAGAAACAGGCCCGTCTACATTTAAACTAGTGATCTGACCGCAGGCCCGCGCTCGCGTGGGAGACGGGCTATTTTGTTAAGGCCCTGAGAAACTTTTCCTTCCTCCCATCTGATAGGGTTGTTACTTCCTTTACAGTGTGAAGAGCAGAGATGCAGCTCCCATCCCCCACCCCCCAAACCCCTGCCACGTGGTGAAGGTCCAGAGCAGAAAAATAGGCCGGGTTTTCACAGAGACACACCGGAGGCTGTGATTACGTAACCAGGCAGGGTACTTGCCAGTTCAGGCTCACGGGTGGGTGGGGAGGGAGGCAATCCTGGGGCTTCCTGCAGAGCGAGCGCCCAGGTAGCCATCCTTGAGATGGGCTGAGTGGGGAGGCTCACTGTGGAACCCCAGCTCGTAAAAAATTTGCTGCCTTAGTTTTCTCATCTGTGAAGTGGGCTTCCTATGGCCAGTTCACAGGGCCTGGAGGACAGAAGGATCTTAAGCCTACAGCAACTCACCTAATAAACTAACCCTTCCTCATTGTTCATGATGTTGCAAACATCATCTTATTCAATCCTCACTATGGCATTGTGAGGTCCTTACACATGTCAGCCACATCAACTGCCCAGCAGTCCTGCAAGGGAGATGCTTTGTTGTCTCTTTCCATCCTGAAGATGGGGAAACTGAGGCTCCCATGGTTCCCACCTTTTGAGAATGCTGCAGACCTCAGCTGCATTGACCAGACTCAAGGGCAAGGTTGATCTGATCTCCAGTGCCTGGAACCGGATAAAAAAAAATTATTTTTATCTCCATTTACCAACAGGAAGATTAAGACACAATATCCTTAAGTGACTGGCTCCAGATCGTAGAGATGTTGGTGGACCTGAGACCACGTCTCAGGACTGTCTGACTCTATACTGTATTAAATCCACTCAGCAAGTCAGTTTTGAAACTAAAGTAACAACTAAGAAGCAAATCACTGATAACCTGCACTAACAGCAAGAAAATCATTATTCTTCCCATCAAAGTATCCAGCTTCACAAAGACTAAGATAAGTAAATATTCCAAGTTCTCAGTTTTTAAAGTATGCAGGGTTCTCAGCCCAGGACAGAGGGTCAAGAATAGTTTAGTTCACATCCAGAGAGCAACCTTTCCTGTAGACACTGCAGGCTGAAGTGTTTGAAGTGCAAAGGTGGACACGCCCTTCACCAAGACAGACAGCATGGCTCTAGAGCATCTCAGGTTCTTTATCTGGGGAGCCTCTGGGGCCTTGGAGAGGAGAAGGTTAACCTTTGAGACTGTGCAAAATGATGACCTGTGTCTTTCTTTAACAGACTCGCCAGCTCCTGCCTTTCCAGGTCTGAGCCCAGCAGCTGGCTACCCCGAGGCCCAGGCTGCCTGTTTTGTACAGCCTCTGAAGCCCGCCTGGCTGCTGCCCTAGGAGTCTCCTGGCCACAGGTGAGGTGCTGTGGCCCCAGCAATGCCCAGGGGGCCAATCAGGCCGGGCCTGCATGAGGTAAGATGGAGAGTCGCCCCGTGTGCTCTGGGTTTGCTCAGAAATCTCAGCAGATCAATGTCACCATGGCTTTTAATTACCCCTCCTAGGTCTCATCATTATTTCATGGCCTCTAATACACCCAGCAGGCAGCCCTGGGCACACAGATAAACAGCCACCCAGCATGACCCGGCCCCCAAGGAGGTGCCCATCGTGGCCTCCCAGCCCAGGGGAGGGTAGCCTGACAAGGGCCAGGCCCTGCTGAGTGCTAATCCCATGGCCACCTAGAGCCTCCGAGGACCTGCAGTAGCCTTGCTTTCTTAAGGCCCTTAAGCCCTTGCTTTCTTAAGGCCCTTAAGGGCCTTGCTCTCTTAAGGCCCTTAAGCCTCGCTTTCTTAAGCTTTGCTTTCTCTGTAACTTAACACCATTCACAGAGGAGCTACTTTGTGCCAGGCAGTGGAACCAGGCCAGATGTCCTGCAGTGGGCACCCCTGGCTTCTGCGGGCTCACTGCCTGCCCACATCCCTCTTGCCAACCCCAGCTGCCCCTCCACGCTTGCAGTCTCTCGTCTAGAGCTGGACTCTCAACAGAGTGCCATGTCATCCCCCAGAGGATATGTGACAATGCCTGGGGACATTTTCTGTTGTCACAACTTGGGGAGAGATGTTATGGGTATCCAGTGGATGGAGGTCGTGGACGCAGCTGACATCCTACTTTAGAACATGGAACAGGTCCCCCAACAAAAGGTCATCAGCCCCAAATGTCAACAGAGCCGAGGTCAAGAACCCTGACCTGGAGGTCACCAACAATCTCCTTTCACCTGGTCCATGTAACACTTTCTGCATTGCTGCTGACTTTCCAGGCCACATCTGCCCTCATATCTATTCTTCAGCAACAGAAACACTCAAGGTCTCCCAACTACATCTGCTACCTGCCTTACAGGAGCATGCCTCCGACTAGTCCCATCCCTGCCCCCTGAATGCCCTTCCCCGTTTTCTTCAACAACCAGCTGACGTGATGCAGCAAAGTCCTGCCTCTCCTTGGAAGACCCGCCAGCAAAATGGTCCTAGCTCAGCAATCAGCTCTTTCTCTCCTGGGACCTCGCAGGTTCATATTTTCCCACCACCTCTATGCCTGCAAACCAAATGCTCACAGCTTACTCCCCTGAATGATTAATAATCACCATTGATGCTCTGGGACTTGAGGATGGCTTTCATTTTTTAAATAAGCCAGAAAGATCCATGTCCTTGCCCTAAGAGGGTCTCCCTGGCTCATGAAGGCATTGCTGTGTTTCTCTGCATAAACAAGGCCCTCATGGCATTGAGGCAGGAACCGATTCTGGCCCTTTCCATCACCCCAGGCACACAGCGCCAAGTGTCCCCACAAGGGGAACAAATAGTTGCTTAAGAAATACCTGCCATATAGTGTGGACAAATCCATCATGTGGTCTGGGATGGAAGAGTTGGAAGCTGTGGGCCAGGCTGGGATCACCTGGAAATCCTTGTTCCTCCAGTCCCCGGCTGCTGCCATGAGCCAGCTTCATGAACATTCAATAAACTCCGTGACCACACACTGTGGCTCCTGCCCTCAGAGACCTCAACGTGCAAACACCTGGCCCCAAACTGTGCAAAGTCTCACTGAGACACTTCAGTGACCTCAGAAACCATCCCTGAGGATAACATCACTCTTACTCCTCTTTAGAAGAAATGGAAAGAGGTGAAGCAACTGGTTCAAGGGCAGCAGCTAAGGCGTGATGAAACGCAGACTGCCCCCTATAAAGCTGGAGGGTCGTCCAAACCTGCCCGGTGGACAGGCCTTCTGTTTGCATGTAAGTCCATTCAATGCATTTTAATTATACATGATTCTGGTCCTGGCCAGCCCCAGGAAGGAGATGGACCAGCTCTGGCCCCTGTGAGACCCACAGTCAGAGCAGCTCATTTCAGGGGACGGCAGCTCTGGTCCTCAAGGAGGCAGGCCTGGGGTCTGCATAGGCTTCAGCCTAAGAAGGCCTTAGCTACTTTAGCCATCATCTGTTGGACTGGGACCTACGGATGAGAAGACAGAAAAGCAGCGATGCAGAAAGTGTTACGTGGACCACGTGAAAGGGGTTTGTTGGTGACCTCGGCCCTGTTGACATTTGGGCCTGGATCATCTTTGTTGGGGGGTCTGTTCCTCACCCTAAACTAAGATGTCAGCTGCATCCCTGGCCTCCATCCTGTCAGAGTAGACAGGGTGGTCAGGCCTCCACAACTTCTTTTTGAACTTTATTACCATGTGAGCTCATGGGTGAATGTTTTCATCTTCCTTTAGGTTCTAAACCACAAGCATGGGCACTCCAGAGCAATTCTCCTTCATTCTCGAAATTGTGTCCCCTGCACAAAGTCCAGAATCTTCCATGGGGGTTTATCATCCTGCCTACCCCTGACCCAAATTTATTTTCCTGGGCTCCAAAGTCATTGTGGACAGTGACCACAGCCATGAAATTAAAAGACACTTGCTCCTTGGAAGGAAAACTGTGATAGACCTAGAGAGCATATTAAAAAGCAGAGACATCACTTTGCTGACATAGTGAAAACTATGGTTTTACCAGTAGTCATGTATGGATGTGAAAGTTGGACCATAAAGAAGGCTGAGAACCAAAGAATTGATGCTTTCAAACTGTGGTGCTAGTGAAGACTCTTCAGAGCTCCTGATATAGCAAGGAGGTCAAACAAGTCAATCCTAAAGAAAATCAGTCCTGAATATTCATTGGAAGAACTGATGTCAAAGCTGAAGCTCCAACACTTTGACCACCTGATGCGAAGAGCCAACTCATTGGAATAGACCCTGATGCTGGGAAAGACTGAGGGCATGAAGAGAAGAAGATGACAGAGGATGAGATGGTTGGATGGTACCATCGGATCAATGGACATGAGTCTGACCAAGCTCTAGGAGATAGATGGTAAAGGACAGCAAAGCCTGGCGTTCTGCGGGCCATGGGGTTGCAAAGAGTTAGACATGATTGAGCAACTGAACAACAACAAGCATCCCTGGAGTCCCCTCCACAGAGTCCTGCCCCCCGGGGGTGGGCCCACAGATCCTCTTGCCCCGAAATTCTCACAAGAGAGGGGGGACTCTCTCTTGTTTGAACCTCTCTGTTTGAAATCTTGAGATGGGTTGGCTCTGAACTTGACCATTCCTAGATTACTATTGTATCTGGCTTCTTAATGGAGACTGAATTTATGATATTTTTATTTGGTCAGTCAAATGGGTAGCTCCTGATAACAAATCAGTAGTAGCTGATCACTGATGAGTTAAATTTATAGAAATATAGAAAAAAAAAAAAAGTGTATTTGTTTAGGAGAGATCTTATACATAAAGAGTTTGTCCCAAATTTCACCTTGAAAATATCTCCATTTACCTAAGGCTAATATTCTCTGGGGAAGAAATTCTGGAGAATTATGGGGGGAAATGTAGGGATTTAGATGCTAAATACAGATCTATTTATAAAGCTTTTCTCTCTCCCTGTCTCCCTCCCTTCTTGTTCCTGCCTTCCTCCCACCTTTTGCCTGCCCTCCTGCACCCAGGTCAGACTGCCTGTATAATATTTAGGGAAGGACTCCTATTTGCTGAGGAGCTAATTTACACTGGGGTCTCTGTGAGAAGCTTTGTTTTCAAACGCCACCCTAATAATGGCCCCTTGAGAGAAGTGTTTTGTTACCTATGTTTGCAGAGACATTCTGCTCTGCTCAGGTTCACAGGACTTGCATGTTACAGAGCTGTTTCTACCCAGAACAGTCTTCCCTCAAAACCAACATGCCTTCCTCTAAAGACACACCCGCAAGACTCCAAAATTAGAATAAATAAGGGGATCCAGGGAGAACCTTCCCCTCAGGGATCAACACCACCCATGGCTCATTTTGAACTTTAACCTCGAGTTAGGGGTTGGATGATGGTGGGAACTTCTGGAAGTTTTCCCAGAATGGCACTAGTGTCCTTTGAATCTAGTTAGCAAATCCTTCAATATTTCCTGTAGTCCCTTGAAAACAAGATTCCTCCTTATGCTGCTGAAGCCAAAACTCTGACTGAACTTGGGGATCTCTCACTGAACTTGAGCACCTCTGACTGGATTCTGGATGTCTCTGAACTGAGATATTGGACATCTTTTGTTTTGTTTTTCTTTTTTTGACATTTTATTTTATACCCCCGATGACCAATGCTGTGGTACTTTCAGATGCACAGCAAAGGGACTCAGTCATACATGTACATGTATCCACCCCTCCCCCCCCCAAAACCCCCTCCCATCCAAGGTGCCATATGACATTGAAACTTAAGCAACTTCAATTAAACTCTGAGCATCTGATTGAACTCGCTGTATCTCTGAAGATTTCTGAAGTCTCTGACTGAAACTAGGCATCTCCGAGCTGCACGTGGGCATCTCTGACTGAAATCTGAGCATCTCTGATTAAATTCTCTGTCTCTGACTGAATCTGGCTCTCTCTGCCTCAGCTCGGGCCTCTCTGATGGAACTCTGGGCATCTTGATTCTTTGCGCGGCCTGCCTCTGTGCACGGTGCATGGTCTGTGGAGGCTGGGGTGGGGGGATCCATGTAGGACCTATTCCTTCCCCTCTCCTCCCCTCCCTCCTTCCCCTCTCAGAGTCTCCCCTTTACTTTCTGTGAGTTTGGAAAACACTCTAAAATGAAACCCCACACCTTTTCACGCCCTGCAGTTTAGTAACGCTCACACCTGTTCCCACTTCTGAGCGTCCCCACAAGACAGAGGACAGCAGTTATTTCCCCCGCCGACAAGTGAGCAAAGTCTTTGAGACCCTGGTCACCGTTTTTTTCTGTCTAATCCTCAACCTGTCCAACAACTTCCCTTCTTCCTCTTACTCAGGTGCATATCTTTACCTTCGTTCGAATTTGACGTATTTCTTTTTAATGTGGTGGGAGAATTCGGGGCTGAAAGACACACCTCTCGTACACATTCTAAGAAAATATGTCTTCCTCCCCCACCCTGGAGACTCCCACTGTCTCAAGTCCTTAAGAAGACACTGTGGGTTAGTCACATCCTTTGCTGCTAGAACTCTGCCCTGGTCCGGTTTGCAAGTCACCCTGGAAGGCCCCTTTCAGGGGGAGGCTTCGGCAGAGCAAACCACAAGCCATGGTGTCAACCGGCTAAACACTCACCCGGAGGCCTGGGGAGGTATCGCGCGGGCCGCACCTGCGCATGCGCTCACAGCCGGGCCAGGAGGTCAGCGAGGCTGCGCGTGAGCTTGGAGGTCACAGGATCTGGGGCCAGAAGGAAGATGGCGGCCTGTGCCAGCTGTTAGGCCCGCTGTGACGCTGAGGTTTCTCCCATGTGGAGGGGGACCAATAGGACATGTTCACTGCACCATTCAGCTGAGCTTCCTTCAAACTAAACTACTCTCAAAGCAACTCTTTGAAAGAGGCCTGGGTGTAGAAGCTCATCATTTAAAATAGTTGGTTTATCAAGGGACTTTATCATGGCAACCAGGGGAAGTCCTCACCAGAGAGAAGCCACGGGGGCTGCCTTGGGGCACAGTGACCCCGACATACGTTTCTGAGGTGGCATCAGCTGTCTGGACCCGGATTTCTGGGTCCCGAGGATGAAAGGGAAGAGGCAAGTGGGAGCACCCACGACGGTGTTTGATGCAGAGCGGGTGCTCTACAAGGGAGGTAGACGGAAGCTGGAAAACACTGTCCACCAAGGTTGTTTCTGTGGGGGTGTGGCAGGGCCTGTGGACAGAAAGCTGAGCTTTGGCTGAGCTTTCTAGAAAATTCTGTCTCGGTACTCGGTGTAGAACATCAAGGCTCACGCCCGACCTCCCCCACAGGCTTGCTAAGATGTGACCAGAGGTTGACCACATGGGTTTGGTTTATAAATGCTGAGCTCTCCATCCCCACCCAGCCCTGCACCCCATCCTCCTTGCTCTCCCTTGATTGAAGAAAATGCTTTGTTTTCTCCCTTGGGCCAGCAAGCAGACGTGACACTAGCCAGGTGGGTTCTTCAATGATTGTTGTGTAAAACCAAGGGAGAGCAGCTTCCTTCAGCAAAAGGAAGACAAGGACTTGCTTGCAAACCTGACCTCTTGGGAGCATCGTTGGTGGAGACTTCCTAGAAGGAAGAGATGAGAGCTGGCTGGCCCTGGTGTGGAGTGCAGAGCCTTCCGCGTCAGCCCCAGCGGTTCTCAGGGTCTGGATGAAGGGCACTGGCCTTCACGACCCTTCAGTCAGTGTGTGTCCACAGTGTCCCATCCAGCAGGCCCCCACTCATTCAAAAGAATTAGGCTGACAACTGGGGATGATATGTAGCTGCCGTTCATTTGATGCAACCATAAAACTCCAAAGTTTGGCAGGATGACGAAAGTGGCTGTGAGTGTAATGTGAACCTGATATGGTTAAGCGGAAGAAAATACGTCTATAAATCACATGACATATCCTGATGTGGATTTCAGAGTCACATTCTCAAGTTGACAGTATTTTGGGCTTGGACACCAGTTTTACAGGATGGTCACAAGGAAAAAATGATTGCACAAACAGAACAAATTTTACAAATTTGAGAAAGGGGCAGGCAGAAAGGGAGACTTAATAGAGTCCTGGTCTCTACATGTGTGAATTCCCAAGCAAGGAATGGAACCCAAAGAGGGACACTCCTGGAAGATGGATTCTTAGGATCACTAGGGTTCATTGAGCATTTACTGTATGTCAGTCCAGATGCTGAGGCTTCTAAGGAGTATCTCATTTCATCCTCACAATAGCACAGCAGGGTAAGTTCCTCATTATAGTTGAGACAACCAAAGTACAGGGAAGCAAGGCTGTCATCCTTGGTGACTTGGCTTTCCAGTGGTGAAGATGAGAATCCAGCCCATGCAGGCTGACCCCCACCCCGCCCCGCCCCCAGCACACACACACCCACCTCACTGTCCAGGTGGAGCCAGATGTAGTGCAAGGAGCCGCAGAGTCTGTTCTCTGGTGCCTGAGCCACTCCTGTCTCACCATCTTCATCATCTCCCCGTGGGCTCAGCCTCTGCGTCTGCAGATGGGGATAATGAAAAACCCACTCCTTAGGGCTGTTGTTAGGACAACAATTGATGTCATCTGACCAAGATGTTGATCTACCCCTGTGTTTACTACCTCGTAGGCTCTCAAGGTTTGCCAGCTTCTCGTTTTCGCTTTTCCTCGCTCCTCCAGAAGGTGAACTTGGGTTTGCACTCAGCAAGCTGGATGTCCTTTAACAAGTGGAGTCAGGCTCCCAGGGCTGTTGGGAAATGCCCCCTGCCCCACACCCCGTACATGGGGTAATTGTTCCTTGGTGAGTTCCCAGTTGAGTATGGGTGATGTTGGGACTTCTACATCGTGGCTGATTGGGACAGGACAAATAACCACTATTCAAAAGGTCATTCATTCAGGGGTCAGCCAAGGTCAATTGCAGTGGTCGTGCCAACTGGTCCATCTATCTGATCAGAAATCATACTGAGTAGGGAAGGAAAGGGAACTGGCAGGGGGGCTAGGGACATTTTCTCAGTGTCTGAATCACCAAGATGACAAGATCGCAGCTACGTGTCCCTAAGGCAGGGCTGGTTCAGCCTGAGTAGGTGAGACCTGACTTGGGTTCCCAAGTCCCAAATGTTCATGAGCAGATGAACCAAGCTGGAGATCCCAGCTTCTCACATGGTTTGTCTGTGGATGGTCACAGCCCTTTAGCTGATGCCATTGGTTCTACATATCATTAGTCGCTTAGGATGGTCCCCCAGGATTTAATAGAGCACTCAAAATAAAATCAACTCATAATTTATTGCAAGTGTTACATGTGCACTGCAAAAAAAAAAAAAAAAACAAACAAACCTCAAATAGCATAAAATGGATATATAAGGAAAAGTTTCTTTTGCAGCAGGAGTGACTACTGTTAACTATTTATATTTATCCTTTTAGAAATAGACCAGAGGGGCTTCTGACATTACTGGGGATGCTGACATGCAAACAGATGGTGTATAATAAAACTCAGGGAGTGTCATCCACTATCAAGGGTGAAGAAAGGGCTTCTGGGGGTCTTTGGGGAGTCTCTAATGCTTATGAAAAATAAATGCACAGAGAGGCAAAGGTTTTTAAGGGTGAAAATGTGTTTTCTTAAAAAAAAAAAAGAATTCCACATAGGGGGACATCATAGGCAGAGAGAAATATAGGAATGATAAAGTGTGTCTGTGTGTGAATATATGTGAGTGTGCATGTGTGTGTAGGGCCTGTGTGTGTTGGGGGGGTGATGCTCAAAGGAAACCAGAGCCCGCGCCACCAATCCTGAGCTCTGAAGAGATACGAGCCACTGCGACCTCAGGTGACACTGCGACATTGCAGAGGGGCGGAGGACACTGAGGCGACACAGTCTTCTCTGGCCCCCGTACTCTTCCCGAGCCCCTGACGGGCCACAAAGTTGTTTCAAAGCCACATTACACCCCCGTCCTTCCTGTGCCTCCTGCCATCCACAGAATGGACCAGCAGGCTGGGCTCAAACCCCAGACCAGCCACTCTGTCTCACCTTCAACAAGACACAGCCCTCTTTCTGCTTCAGTTCGTTGGTCTACAAAAAAGAAAACATGAATAGTCCACTGAAACAGATTACTGGGAGCTTTAAATGGATTAATCTATGCACACAGTAGAATGCAAAGAGGGAAGCTGGGGGAAAAAAAAAAAAAGGTTTGTGATACCCCTAGTCAATACTGCCAAGTCTTGTAGGCGCAAGGCACTAGGGTGGAGGATGTGCCCCTGGCCTGGAGAAGGTCATGGACCGGTGGGCAGATGAGACCTGGGACAGATACTTATCACAGCAGAGCCGTACAGAGCAGGTCCTGAGGAAGCATCAGGAGGGATCAAGGGACCTGCCCCAAGGAATGTGATTTGATTCAATATGACTCTTTGCCAGGCAGGAAGGGGAAGGTAGATTCTGGGGCCAGATCCTTTCTGGAGCCTTCCATTCTCTCCCAGGAGGCAGGGAAGGCTGTGCATTCCCAACCAGCATCTCCCCTGATCCAGATGCTGCCCCAGACTCCACTGGCATTTGAATAATGCAGCTTCGGTGGGAGGTGGGGTGGGTGGCAGGCACTTCCTGCCTCACTGTCCCCCCTGCACGTGGGTGCCGCTGCATAATGATCTGGGCTGGCTCAAAAGAAGGGATCTTGGTTCAAAATGTATGAGTTCATTTTTATGTTCTACTGAGAAAATTTATTCAGTGTGATGCTCGGTAGCGAGTGCCGTAAAACACCTTAATCCCTGGTTGAAGAAAGGTAATACCTTGACAGATGTGTGCCTCCTACTTTCCTCCCGGCCATGTTTCAACAACAAACCTTTATTTCTGCTTCTCGGCTGTAGCAGGGAAGAGAAAAAAAAAAAAAAATGAGGAGAGCAATAAAGCAGTCAGAAATCTCAGGAGCCAGGCGGCGATGCAATCGTAATGACAGATTTTTAATGTGGCGGGAGAGATTGACAGAGAAATGTCTTCGGAGCAAACGCTTGCCAGATGGAATGCAAACGGTTTATTGGAGTAGAGAGGTACAGCTGAACCGCGGAGAGAGCGGGCGGAAGGTGGTCTTTCTGGATGCTGCGAGTAAACACACCCGGGAGGGGGGATGGAGGGAGGAGGGGGAGAGAAGAGACAAAAAAATCAATTAATTAATTGAGAGAAAGGCATCGAGGTAGACCCCAGATATGCCTTGCAGACAAAGATCAGCCTGTCCTCAAACATAAACAGAGTGTAAGTTCCCCAAAAGCTGAGACGGGAGAGGACTGCGTTTGGAAGTAGAAAGATCTGGATTCAAGGCTATAGCTGGTTCAACTGATGAAGTTCTGTTGAATCCTGAAGCTCAGCTTTTTCTGTAACTTTGAGCCCTTCAAATATTTATTGTTCTACTATAATTTTCAGAGTCTACTGGGTACCAGGCACTGTAGCCAGAAAGGGAAGATGACTTTGTCCTGAAGATGTTTGATGAGATGCACATGCATAGCATTTATTAATTTGATCTCTGTGAGAAGCAATGTGATATATCCTTAAATTATGCATGAGTATATAAATATATATGTTTGAAAGTTAAAGTGTTAGTTGCTCAATCATGTGCTACTCTTTGCGACCCCATGAACTGTAGCCCATCAGGCTCCTCTGTCCATGGAATTCTCCAGAATACTGGAGTGGGTTGCCATGTCCTTCTCCAGGGGATCTTCCTGACCCAGGGATCAAACCAGGGTCTTCTGCATTGTAGGCAGACTTTACTGTCTGAGCCACTAGGGAAGCCCCATGTATATATTTATCTATCTATATATCCACTCATCCATAATATCCATCCATCCATCCATCCATCCATGCAACCACCCTCCATTCATCCATCCAGCCACCCACCCATCCATCCATCCCTTTTCCCTCCCTTTTAAAATAATTTTATGTATACAGCTCACAATCTGTTGGAAGAGGATAAAATTGGTGGTATTCTCCAATTCAAAACTCAGTACAAGTGTATAATAGCACTTAAAATAGGAAGAGTAGTAAAATCATTATATTCAATTCTGCAGAATAATCAAATATTAGTAATATGTTCAAATCCAGAAAGATACCATTATATGGAAAGGTCACATTAAAAAATATGTATAAATAGCTGCAATATAAGAGAATGACTAAATCTACATAAGTAAAATGAGTATTTAAAGCTTCCATAGGACCATGTCAAAGACCCCAAGGATCTGAGGTACCCTGATATTCTGACTTGAGTTCCAACATTTTCATGAGCCAGTTCTGACTTCGAGCAAATCACTTCTCTTTTCTGGCCTCAGTTTCCCAAGCTTGTAAAATCAGGTAGGGTGTATTGAATCATTATAATTTACAGGTGACACAATTCCCTACATCCTTGTGTTGCTAGCATTTTTAGGGTGCTAAGTGCAGGTTTCTGCCAGTGGATATTCTCAAGACTAACAGTAACTTTAAAACAACAAAGCAACAGAATGTCCGGCATAAGTGGAATGTGCTTTTACAATATATAATACAATAAAATACTTTTCTGAAATAATCCACAACAGATGAATTCATCTTCTCTTTGGAAAACTCTAATCAAACATAAAGATGTCCCTTTTCAGCACCAGGAGCTACAAACCTCCTTATCCTCAGAAACAAACAAATGTAACTTCATGTTCCCGGGGCTGGCAAGTCAAGTTGAAACCTGTTGTCACAGCCCTGCAGAAAATGTAGACCCGTAAGATTTCATGCCAGACGTTGGGTGCCAGACATCTTGCAATGGGGAGGGGAAGGATGGGGGGAGCAAGAAAAATAGTGGTTAAATAGAAGAACAGAATGGGAGAAAATAAAATCATACTCCTAAGCCATTTAGACAGCATTCTTCTCTGACACGTTTAAGATACTAATCTCAGCCAAGAAGAAAGTTCACGATGAGAAGCACTGTGAGCCCCTTGCGGGTAAAAGGTGTTTTGTGTCGGGACTGGCTTGGTGCAAAGGGGTGTTTTTAATCACTTTGCATATGACTTTATTTTCCAGCTCCATAGAGTGTTGGGGACTTTAGCATCTGAGAAAAAAAGAAATAACCAAAGCCGCGTGCGACAGAAAGTTGTATTTGCATCGTGTGCATCTGGCGTGCTTTCTATTCACGTTTCATCCTGCCCGGTCTTACGGTCTCAGAGGAAATAGCCTGAAGCCTCCTGATCTGTTCAGCCCAGTGTTTTTACTTCTGTCTTAAAACAAACGGCCAAATAAACAAATGATGTGTTTTCTCATAGGCTGCTGTTCTTTGGAGTTCTTCTATTGTCCTGTTCAGATTTACTTCTTAAAAAATTAAAACCCTGCTTGGCATGAGGATCTGGCTGAGTAAGGACATTTCAGTCCAAAAACCAAACAAGGTAAAGGTTTGGTTTAGTTTAGTTAAAAAGGTTTAGAAGACAAAAAACAGACAGCTGGATGCTTAGAATACACACAGTTGCCTTCTTTGGGTTATTAAAAAGAAAAAAAAAAAAGGCAATACGATAACTTCTTGATTTAATATTTACACTGCCTCTCCAAATTCCTGACAAGATTTTTTAAGTTGAAAGCCTATTGCACAAAAGCCTTCTCCCATTCTTTTATGTAAAAATAACAATGGGCTAGGTGTCAGATGACTTGTTCCAGCTCAGTTCCATTCCTGAAACGTGATTGTAGGTAAGTGGGTCAGGTTATCGGAGCCTCAACATACTCAACTAGGAAATGGGTACAAGAATGATACAATATGACCCTCAGAAGAATCCCAGGACCTGGAAACCATAAAGTTTATATACACGTAGAGGAAATTAACCCTGAATATTCATTGGAAGGACTGATACTGAAGCTGAAGCTTCAATACGTTGGCCACCCAATGTGAAAAGCTGACTCACTGGAAAAGACCCTGATGCTGAGAAAGGTTGAAGGCAGGAGAAGGGGACTACAGAGGATGAGATGGTTGGATGACATCGCCGAACTGATGGACATGAGTTTGAGCAAACTCCAGGAGATGGTGAAGGACAGGGAAGCCTGGCGTGCTGCAGTCCATGGGGTCGCAAAGAGTTGGACACGATGAGCGACTGAACAACACAGGACCTACGGCTGTAACCTAATAATTATCCTATTATCATTGACGTTAATGATAACATTTTCCAGCTCTCTGCTTTCTGGTAACTCAGGGTTCATCCACAAATTTCTAGAACCACATCTGATCAGTATAGGCTTGAACAATGTTGGCCTAGAGGTAAAACACCTTAATCATATAGAGAGCTTCTATGTTCCACAGGTTCTCATTTTCTCTTTGTTTCTGTGCAGAACCTAGAGCCACATCTATTCCATGGGGTTTTAGCAATAGTTTAACTTTGTTCTGCTTTTGTTGAAACAAAGAAGGTATCATGGAAAGACTAACAATGTGGGGATATTGTTTTCTCCTCTTGTTGCCCTCCATCATTTGGGATATTGAGCAGAACTAGGCAGAGGGTTAAATAGGATCACACAATAGAAGATAGTTATATATTAACATTGAAAACACTGGAAAGTGAAGTCAGTTTGAGTTGAATTAGGCTCAAGTCCTGTTTGACTCCTCCTGACCCTTGGGGACTTCAGTTTCCTCTGCTGTAGCTGAGGATAATTCCCAAGGTCCTTTCCTCCCATCAAAGCCTAACACTGAGCTCTCCTATGTTGTGAAAAGCAAAATTTGGAAAATGACCCAGGACTCATGTTATTTTATTGATCCTCGTTATTAAGAAATCAAGTCAAATCAAATCTTGAGGCTGCTGAAATGTGTAAATCAACTGATTATTTTTTAATGGAAACTATAGCTCAGCTTGGACTTGCCCTCTTTGTTGGTAGTCATTTTATTTATTTTCTTGTATTTTAAAGTATCAAATAAAGAAAATTTAGAAGATAAAAAATTCTGGAGATGCATTCTACTGCTTAAAATTGGTGCATAATATTTCTAATATTTTAGAAATGGATATATGAATATTTTTGCTTATTTACACAAATGGTTTCATACTGTGTGCACTGTCCTATAACCATTTTCACTTCTTAGAACATGCTTTTTTTTTTCCACATCATCAAATACATTTCTGCAACATCATATTTAGATGTATATTTCCAATATTTCCAAATAGAATGCAAGTTCTATGGGCACAAGGATTTGTTGCTTTGTACATAGTTGTATCTCTTAGATTTAAAGCTGTGTCTGGAACACAGGAGAAAGGCCCCAAATAAATATCTAGGCAAATAAATCTACTACAGTCCACCTTGTGTGTACATCATAACTTGTTCAGTTTAGATGTCCTTGCATTATAACTGGGCATCCTTGGGCATGGAATCTCATCCAGTCTTGTTCTCTGTTGCAGTCTCTGCACTAGGAATGAGGCCTGGCACTAAGCAGTTGCTCAAGAAATGTTTCTTCTTCTTTTTTATTTATTTTTTTTTAGTTTTTACTGATAATCAGTTTTTTATTGCATAAAATTATTAATAAAAGCAATACCTTTCTGATAGTACTTGACACTAATTTTGTCATTTGGAAATTTCTACTAATTGATACTCAGTTCTCCTAATTGAATATTCATTGGAAGGACTGATGCTGAAGCCGAAACTCCAATACTTTGGCCACCTGATGTGAAGAGCCAGCTCACTGACAAAGACCCTGATGCTGGGAAAGATGAGGGCAGGAGAAGGGGATGACAGAGGATGGGATGGTTGGGTGGCATCACTGACTCAATGGACATGAGTTTGAGTAAACTCTGGGAGTTGGTGATGGACAGGGAGGCCTGGCATGCTGCAGTCCACAGGGTCGCAAAGAGTTGGACTCAACTGAGCGACTGAACTAACTGACTGACTGACTAATTGATTTATTTGAGGTGGACGGCACATAAAAATAAAACTTCTTTAAAATAATCTCATTTTAGAAGTCAAATAATAAAAATGGATAGAGGTGTGTAACAAAAGTGAATACATGGTTAACAAAATATTGAACTTTTCACAATTATTTCCAAAGACAGTTTATTAAAGAAATGCTTCTTAATAAATGGCCACAATCTTCTCATGCTGGACTCCAATGCTTCCAATATTTTGTGATTATAAATAACACTGTGATGAACATCTTTTAGTTACACAATCATCTCTAGGTATGTAAGGATAAAGTGCAGGAAAAATATAATCTCTGGGTCAATGGATGGGAATATCTAAAGGCTTTTCAAGCATGATAGAAATTCTCTCCCACTCCTCAAAAAGTAGTCTTTGTTGATTTGTTTGTTTTTACCAATTTACATTCCTAAGAATAGTGTAGAAATCACCTCTTCTCCTGATGCCTTAGCACCAGTTTTTTAAGCCTTATTGATAGATGGAAAGTCCTCTTTCCTTAATGTCATTTTACATTTCTCTATGAGAATATTTAATACTTTATATATTATTTTAGTGTTTATTTCATTTGTTCATTTTTAGTTCAGTGTCTTTTGCCTTTTCTTATTAATCAAATTAAAATACATAAAAGCTTTAGGAATAGTTGGGAAATAGTAAGCATTGTTCACTATTATTGTAACTCATATTCTATTTCTATTTTCTCCTTCTCATTGGTTTGTAAGAATTTAATATTATGTATCATGTTTGCATATTCATATATCATTGGTTGACACATATATAGAAAATATTTTGTCTGTTTCATAAATATGTTGTTTTTATGTTGACACATCTACCTAGAGTTTCTTTTTCTTTTGTCCTCTGCCTTTGTGACTAATTTATCTTGCAGGTATCATTCAATATACTTTGCAGAAACATAAGATATTTGTAAGATGAATCAAGCATAGAAAAAAATACAAGTAGACTATTTTATTTAAAATAACCCTATTTTTTGGTGATTTACAGTTTTTAAAACACTTATATGTTTCTTCTGAGTCTTCCCATAAGCCTTACTGTGGTAGGTGACATATTAATACACCCATTTTATAGATGAGGTAAATGAGACCAGCACAAAGGGAACACAGGTAAAGTAGATGAATGAGGATTAGCAAAATCTGAATGTAAGTTCAAAAGCTATACATTTTGCTTTTTCTTTAAAAACAGACAAAAGGAGTAAAGGGGGTTAGGATGAATTGGAAGATTGGGTTTGATATATATATACTATCGATATTATGTATGTGATAGATAACTAATGGGAACCTACTGCATAGCAGAGAAAACTACACAATGCTCTGGGGTGACCTGTATGGGAAGGACATCCCCAAAAGAGGGGACGCATATGAACATATCGCCGCTTCACTTTGCTATATAGCAGAAGCTAACACAACATGATAAAGCAATTATGAAGTGAAGTGAAAGTGTTAGCTGCTCAGTCATGTCCAACTCTTTGTGACCCCATGGACTATACCCCACCAGGCTCCTCTGTCCATGGAATTCTCCAGGCCAAAAACTGGAGTGGGTTGCCATTCCCTTCTCCAGGGGATCCTCCTGACCCAGGGATCAAACCCAGGTTTCCCGCATTGCAGGCGGATTCTTTACCATCTGAACCACCAGGAAAGCTCCATAAAGATTTGTATCAGAGTAAAACAACTATACTTCAATACAAATTAAAAAAAAAAAACAACCTGAGGAAAATGATTGTGTGTGATGATGGTAATAATGATGGTGATCTTTAAAACGCACGGTTCAATGCCAGCATTTGGGTGACCTCCAGCTGCCTTGCACTTCCTAAATTCACAGTGTGAGGAGGTAGAAGATAATGAAGGCGCCACACACACCTGTGATGTGCGTGATGCTTCTGTGTACGTGATCTCGGCTAATCCCTGCTGCAAACCTTGGCAGTAAGAGTCATAATTCCAGACTTCTTTTTTTTTTTTCCTTTTTAAAGGACAAGGTTCTCAGACTCCCCTGTCCCACCCCTCACACTGTGTGCCCCAGGACACCCTAATAAACACCAGACCTTGGATTTCCTACCCGCTAGACTGTGCACTCCCAAGGCCCACGTCTCTCTCATTCACTCTGCAGCCTTAAGTCTGACAAAACCAGCCCCTGACTTTGAGTGGCAAATTATAGCCTGGTTGTATAATAGCTCTCCATTTTATTTATTCATTTTTTTTTAATTCCTAAAAAAAATCATGGCAAGTAGATCAGCATGCCCCCTGCCCCCCGCACTGTGGAAGTTTGATAATGTATGTCCTAACCGCTTAATTGATTGATTACCTCACTGCAGCTTCCTGAGGTACCGAATTTATCTCTAATAGCCAGAGTCAGGCTCTGCAGGCAACCGTGGGGGGGACGGGGGTCCCTTGGTGTCGATTTGCTCTTAACTGGAAAGTCATTACCACTTAATACATGTAGATTGTGTTGAAAGAAAATTATGTGTAATGAAATGAGGGAAAAATTAGTGGAGTGTTATGGGCGAAAGCAGATGTTAGGGAGGAATTATGCTAGCAGAGATAATCACCTTCGTTGGTATTGTGTGTGCTGGGGTGTTAACCGAGGGAGAGGCTGGGAGAGAGAAATGAATGCATCGATCTACACAGATTCGCCCCTTAGAACTGGCAGTGAGGAACGTCTTCCCACCCCGACCGAGGACTCAGAGGCTGGCTCTGTGGCCCTTTCTAGCTGCGGTCTCCTGAGATGCTGGGACATAAAGGGTCCACTTGCTGGTGCTGGGGAGACAGAGGAAGCTGTCCCAGGAAGGCCTGAAAAGAATCAAAGAATCGAGCTCTAAATTCTTACAGCATGAGTTGAATCTGGGAAAAAGCAAAAAAAAAAAAAAGCCCTTCCCTCCACCCCTCAAAAATACAAAACTAAAAAAAGCTTATCCTCTAGGAGGGTAAGGCTGTTGGATCTTTTTGTAAATAGTCTTATCTCAAATGAAGGCATTTAAGTGCCTCTGCCTGTGTGTGCAATGCCAGAGGGAATAAAACCTCATTGCTTTTATGTCTTGGGATCTTCGGGTACAAGAGCTTGGCACTCACAGTCCAAACCTCTCGCTTAACTCATTTACTGATGAAGAAACTGCAGCCAGAGAGAGGGAGGTCCTCCCCACAGTAATAGACCCGGTGAGCAGACGAGGAAGCCGGCATGGGCTTGCTTCTTCAAGGGCACAGGCATCTCACTGGCTGGGGGTGATGGTGCAAAATGAAGGGAGCTTACTGATGTCCTGGCAGGTGTACAAATATCTACATGCGCCACAGAGCCATTGGAGGGTGGACTCAAGTCTCAGTTTTCAGCAAGTGGCCACCCCCAGAGTCTATCTCAAAGCCTTTTTTTTTTTTTCTCTAAAAATACTTGGATTGACCCTGTTATAGGAGTTCTCAGTGTAAGACAGTCCAAGGGCCCTTGGTGCTCTGCAGTAATAAACAAGCTTTGTGAAACTTTCGTTTACCCATACTCAAGGGTCAGGATGAAATCCACTGAGTGACCATGTCATGTGGCCAACGTCTCCAACCAGCATCCCAGCTGTAGAAAGAGGGACAGCCATTCTTACCCCATGAGTTTGCCCTCAGTACTGACCAAAATATTGACCAAGCACTGAATACAAGGCCTGGCACATATAGTAAGTGCTCGATAGTTGGTTTTCATAATCCATACAAACAACTATTGTATTCGACATAGGAATGTATTGTATTGTTGTTGATTAGTTGCTAAGTTGTGCCCAATTCTTTGTGACCCTACAGACTGTAGCCCACCAGGCTCCTCTGTCCATGGGATTTCCCAGGCAAGAATACTAGAGTGGGCTGCCATTTCCTTCTCCAGGGGATCTTCCCAATGCAAGGATTGAACCTAGGTCTCCTATATTGGCAGGTAGATTTTTTACCCCCCAAACACCTGCGAAGCCCAGAAATACATGGCACACTTGTATATATAAATAAATATGTATACATATACATAGCTAGACTCTATTGGGATTAAAGTATAGCAAATCATTTGAAAAGATTCCTGAATTAATGCATCAACATCTTTTACTCATAAGCACATCCTAATCAACATAATCTATAAAAGTCTATACATAATCTATAATCAACATAAGCTATAATCAAATATCACAGACTTATGTTTTGTTGTTAACGTGTTAAGGAGGCCTAATGTTTGACATGGTTGAGGGTGCCTACACGTACTGAATTGACTCTGTTCTAGAAAGAACTGGCAGAAAACCAAAAAACCAAGAGTTTAAATAAATAAAGGCACATTATCCACACTGACAGTGTCCTTGGATAAAGTCGGTTTTGTTGCAAAACCCACTGCTGTGCCATCTTATAGCCTAAGGAGAAAAGGTAGGGATTTTTCCTCCATTCACTTGCAAATGTTTAAGACAAGTGCCTTTTGGATTCTGTTATAGAGACTGCCATCATGGCCTGCCTCAGTTCAGGCAGCCTTTATCAGATATCCACCACCATGAAGGAAACGATGCACTTTACAGGGGCTGTGGGGCTAGAAGAGGTGTTTCAGGGTGTTCGAACGATAGCAATGCTTTTGGTCAATAGCAGAGCTCATTGAAAAAGACCCTGAGGCTGGGAAAGATGGAAGGCAGGAGGAGAAGGGAACATGGAGGATGAGGTGGATGGGTGGCGTCACCGACTCAATGGACATGAGTTTGAGTAAACTCTGAGACAGAGATGGTGAAGGACAGGGAAGTCTGGCGTGCTGCAGTCCATGGGGTCGCGAAGAGTCAGACATGACTTAACAACTAACAACAGAGCAGGGCGGGACTTTCCGACAGGGTATTTAGGCGTGATTCTTTATTTGCTAGTTGCTAAAGAAGTCATGGCTTCCCAGGTGGCTCAGTGGTAAAGAATCAGCCTCCCGAGCAGGAGACACAGGTTCAATCCCTGGGTCAAGAAGATCCCCTGGAGGAGGAAATGGCAAATCCCTCCAGCATTCTTGCCTGAAAAATCCCATGGAGAGAGGAGCCTGGCGGGCTACAGTCCATGAAGTTATAAAACAGTCAGACTTGAGTTAGTGACTAAAAAGCAACAAAAAGGAAGTTATAATCAAGAAAGAAAACTTGGCAGACCTAGAAGCTTGGTAAACATAACACACGCCCACATGCATATTCTCTCTAACAAAACACATCCACAATACCTCTCCTCATCTACCTTGAAGGCACTTTCAATTGTTCCTGAGTATTCTCTCACTTCTGTCTAGGGGAGGGGTGTGTGTGTGTGCTCCTGTGCATATGTCTGAGTCTGGATGTGTCATCGTCTTTAAGGACTTCATGAAATGCAATTGACTGAATGCACTAACATTTGCATAACCAATGGCAGTCTGTAGGATGGTCTCTGTTATTTTTTTGTGATAACAAACTAGCAATGAATACTCTTATATACTGCGCCACATATCTCTGATTATTTGCTTAGAATAAATTCCTAAAATGTAATTTCAACGTCATATGGTACTATCATTTTAAAGATCTGAGAAATACGCAGTTAGTAGTTTTAGAATGGAGTCTAGGTGGAATTGGGCACTAGAGTAGCTTGTGAATACATGCTAAGATGCTTCAGTCATGTCCAACTATTTGCGACCCCATGGACTGTAGCCCGCCAGGCTCCTCTGTCCATGGGATTCTCCAGGCAAGAATGCTGGAGTGGTTGTCATGCCCTCCTTCAGGGGATCTTCCCGACCCAGAAATTGAACCCCTGACTCTTAGTCTCCTACATTGGCAGGAGGATTCTTTACCACTAGCACCACCTGGAATATCTTAAAGTAGCTTAGTTCCCTCTGAAAAATACATCTGACTTTTTCCTTAGGCTGACTCCATGAAGCCTAGTGATTTAGATGCCTACATTTAGCCAGCAAAAATAGTTACATATTCATCATTAAGTATGATAGAAACATGTTATGAACTATCTCATTTTAAACATCAGAAAACCCCGACAAACCAGGGATCAAACTCTTTTAGCCAAAAGGGAAACTACCTTTGCATGTTGACTAATATTCACAATAACTATTGGAAAATAACTATTCTATTACATTCTATTAATACTGATGTGTGATAGGTTGACTTTGGAGTTAGACTCCCAAATGAGCTCTGGTTCTGTATATTTTGCATGTGCTCTTTAGGTCATCATTGAAATTCCTTGAGTCTGTTTCCTTATCTGAGAATACAGTGGTCTAACTTGCTGCGTTGTCTGAAGGTTTCAAAAATACCATAAATGTAAAATTCCTGGTATACATTGTTTTTGAGGGCAACTATTATCAGTGTTTTTGCAATTATCTACAGATTTTATGGTCCTGATAAGGGTTTTGAATTGGACTTGTGTTTAAATCTCAGATCAACATGTGGCATTGGTGGAGTCATTCTATGAATAACTCTCTGGCACTCAGCCTTCTCGCCTATAAAATGGGAATAAGTATACCTGACTCATAGTTTTCAGTGATGAATGAATGAGAACACTTAAGTAAAAGAGCTCAATGCAGAAGCCAGAACACAATAGGTACTCGTATCTGGAACACAACAAGTCTTTGTTTTGTTTTTGTTTTTAAATCCATGAATAACAAAACCAGAAATGAAACTTTGAAAGGTATCTGCCCTCTTTTCCCAGATTCACAGCTGAGCAAATTTTTCAAGGAGAAAGCAACTCACCAAGTCTACTTTAATGGCTTCAGGAGGCAACCGGGTTCTTTTGGAACCAAGGAAAATTATGATGAATGTTTCAGTGACTAAAAGAATAATTAAATTGCTCAGTGCTGGATGCCATTAAATGAAATGGCACTGCATTAATGGCACATAGCTGTTATTATTTATAAATACAGAAAAGCAACATTTAGTTAATGCCTTGGGTCTGCCTGCTACAGATCACTCACACGGGGGTCCGGGTGTGAACTCCAGCCTGTGCACTGCACTCGCTCAAGGAAAGGGCTTGCAGTCAACCAGGCGGTGAAAAAAGGACATGGCCTCTGTGGTTGATTTGCTGGTGAATGTGAACAGCATTATCACGTTCCTGTCCTCTTAATCACTGCCTTTAACAACAGGATCTCAACTTACCTTACTTCAGCAAGGAAATGAAGTGTCCCATAAAAGGACTGTCTAAGCATCTCAAGATATGGGCACTGAAAAAGAATATCCCTGAGTTTGAAACTCACAATGGGACTTTAAGCAAAAGAACTATCCTTAAACTTCATTGATAAAACCAAGATAAAACAGATCTGAAACTTTTTCTGTCGTGATTAGAAGGGCTTCCGTGGTGGCTCAGTAGTAAAGAATCCGCCTGCCAATGTAGGCCACATGGGTTCGATCCCGGGTCAGGAAGATCCCCTGGAGAAGGAATTGGCAACCCACTCCAGTATTCCTGCATGGGAAATCCCATGAACCAAACTGGCAGGCTACAGGCCATGGAGTCACAAAAGAGTCAGACACGACTTAGGGGCTAAACAACAACAATAACAAAGAGGAACTTAAAGGGTGACTTTCTTCCCTTTCTCCCTCTGAAGGCAAATTTATTCCTATTGTCCTATTTTTGTTTTTTATCTATTTGTTTTATTTTTAAAATTATGGAAAAACTTTCCAATGTACATCCTGAACTACTTAAGTATTGTTCAACTGTCATCTTGTACATAGTGTTTATCCCTTAGTTACGATCATAAACTTGGGAACTGTAGGACCATTTGCCCTTGTACCAAATGCCTCCAGAATGAAATAACCCTTTTTGCTTTGTTGCTGTTTTTCAGTCTCTAAGTCATATCTGACTCTTTACAACCCCGTGGACTGCAACACACCGGATTCCCCTGTCCATTTTCTCCTGGAGTTTGCTCAGTTTCATGTCCACTGAGTCTGTGAAGCTATCTCATCCTCTGTTGCCTCCTTCTTCTTTTGCCTTCAATCTTTCCCAGCAAGAGTAATGAGCTGGCTCATCACATCAGGTGGCCAAAGTACTGAAGCTTCAGTTTCAGCATCAGTCCTTCAAATAAATATTCAGGGTTGATTACCTTTAGGATTGACTGCTCTGATCTCCTGGCAGTTCAAGAGACTCTCAAGAGTCTTCTATAGGACCACAATTCAAAAGCATCAATTCTTCAGTGCTCAGGCTTCTCTTTGGTCCAACACTCACAACCATACATGACAATTGGAAAAACCATAGCTTTGACTACACATCCCTTTGTTGACAAAGTGATGTCTCTGCCTTTTAATATACAGTCTAGGTTTGTCATAACTTTACTTCCAAGAAGCAAATGTCTTCTAATTTCATGGCTTCAGTCACTGTCTGCAGTGATTCTGGAGCCCAAGAAAATAAAATCTGTCACTGCGTCCACCTTCTAATTTTTGGAAACAATTCTCTTTTGTCTTTCTCTTCCTGGTTGGCCTATTAGCAGTCAATTTTCTGTGTAATAGTAATAACTTTATGAGCCATCTCAGTAATTTGTCCTTTTCAGTAACCTTAAAAGCAAGTGATTATTATTGTATTTTTTTATTCTGATTCAAGTCTGCAGAGTAGGACTAAAATCTCACACACACAATTCAAGTTGATAAGGGAATGGCAATCGACTCCAGCTTTCTTGCCTGAGGAATCCCATGGACAGAGGAGCCTGGCAGGGTAAAGTACATGGGGTTGCAAAGAGTTGGACATGACTGAAGCAACTTGGAATGCATGTATGTATGCATGATTCAAGTTACTAGTGCCTGAGAAGCCCTTTCAGTTTCTTGGCTGTGCTGTAGAGAGTTGAGGACTCAGATGAGTAATTTACAGATAAAAGTATTCAAGTTTGGCAGTAGGATTCAGGATACTGACATTTAAGAACTTTTGTATCCTTAATATTAATGACTCAAAAGACCTGATTGTTGCATTATAATTTACCCCAACACTGATGCTTTCAGTTGAATTTTGGATAGAGAATTTACTATATCTACAAGAGTGCTTAGCAAACCACTGAGAAATATGTTACGCAAAGTATTAATCACACCACCTGTGGTTGAGATGTGTCTGTTTCTCCAGTCCTGCCCCGCTCTGATTCTGACTAGGGTCAACATGTGTGCTTTACAATTTCAGGGCCGTGTTCAATAGGCTTGCCCTCAGCAGAGAACCCCAGTGCCTCTAGATGGTCAGATGGGGGTCTGTGGCAGCTGGAGGCCTCTGGCCAGTCACCTTTTTCCAGATCTCTCACATATTTGCTACTTTTCACACTGGTGTCAACACCAATAAAAACATTCCCTATGTGGGCCTTGATATAAAAAATTAGGCAAGCACTTAGATAACAACTTCATCATCCACGTGTGTCTGCTGCTAATTTCTACAAGGATGCCCTCACAGGGTGTATCATCACAGCTGTATCTTCCAGCAAGAGAAAAACACCATAGTAGGACTAGTCTTGATTCTAATATCTGAGTACATCATCATAGAAGCTCACTCTGCTTCATCCATTTTCTCCTTTCTTTCACCATGTACTCCAAAGAACAAGAAGATGAAGTTCAGTGTAACTTACAGGTTAAGATCATATAATCAGCAGTCAAGGGAAGTCTGAGTATGGTTCTTTCTTCTTTACTTTCATAGCTGTGTGACTGTGGATAAATTTTCTAGCTTCTCTAAGTCTTGGTTTCTTCTTCTGTTCTTTAAAATGACACGAACTCTACACTAGTAATGAGATAAGAGGACAAATACATATCTCGTGCTCTGATACTTTACTTTTCAGTGTGGGGAAAATAATACGTAGGTAGATAACATAATGAAAGTGAAAGTGTTAGTCACTCAGTCATGTCCTAGGTAGTGGGTTTCTGCCAACTCATTTATTCCTGATCTTTGCCATGAGCAAATGTCAGGCAGCGGGTGGGGGCTGTTTCTTTAATCTAGATCCTAGAGTGAGAAGACCCAAGGAACAGATTGAACAGTTTCAGAGCACAGAGTTCCATCTTTTAACTTACATGTAACATGGAATAGGAAATAATTGGGAGTTGTTTGTGAAGCAGCATTATTATAGAAAGAGCTGACAGATATAGATAAAAACATTCAGTGGAGAGAACTGCCTGCAGAATGGGTGGATTTCTGAAGGGTTCTGCTATAAATGGAAGATTAGAGTAGAAGGGAAGTTTGGGGTCCATGGTGATGGATGGAAGTAAACAACATACCTGGGTTTCTTCTGTAGCTAGTGTGATCCTCCATTGACTATTTTTCACCTGGAGAGGCATTTCCCAGCATGAAGTAAAAGGTATGACCTGAAAAGACTGGTCTTTTGTAACTCTTGTTTGGCAAAATGCTAAAATAAACAAAGGATTCTTTAAAGCATGAAATTTCAAGTTTTAATGTGTTAATTTCTTGGTTGATTGAGTCTTGAGTTCCAGCTTTTATCCCTCTCTCATAATCTCACCTTCATTATATAATTTTATATGACCTTATATAACCCTACAAAGATCCTTGTGAGATAGTTCTCATTAAGTTGCATTAGTTTATCCTTATAGTTGAAGAAACTAGGTGGTAGAGAAATTAAGTAAATAAACCCGTACATGGGTTATTACTCTGACTTTAACCATTTCCAAAATTTTCTGTTAACATTGAAAATTATTTTATATTGCTTACCATCAAATACAATGGAAGCTTCATAGATATACATGGTGCTTATCCTGGGATTGTCTCTGATCTCCCCAGGAATGCCCACATACCAGCTTGGATGTTAGGTATGAATGAGATGGTATCACTCATGTGTTACAGGGGCAGGTATCTGAACCAAATGCATTAGGTTCCCTACTGAGGACTGCAGTTAGAGCCTGCCTGGTACAACTCACAAACTATACCCAACATCCACAGATTTAGTTTTAAAAAAATTAATTGGAGGGCATCAGCAGCCAGGATGGCTTAAACTTAAAGAATTAAGTTTCAAGACTAGGATCTTCTTTGCCTTGCTCACACCAAACTCCACACGGGAACTTTAGATAGAGAAAGCCAGTAGACTGGATACTCAGTGGTTAATCGTGTGGTCTTTCTAACCAAGCGCCAGATTTATTTTAATGATTCTCTTAAGAATGATTCATCTAGGATCCTCGCCTGTGTCCCCTTTGTGTCTGGGTACAGATGTGCATCTAGAACACATTTAGTTCTACGCTTTCAAAGAGTGGCCGCCCACTCTGTGCGTATGATTAATTCTACATGCAGCTAATTATACCCACAATTGGCTAATTGTCGCTGCAATTAGCCAATTGCAGGCCCAATTGGCCACTTGTCCCATAATTTGAAAGTGCAAGTGGACAATTGAAGGACCGATTAGATGCACACAGAGTTTTACATATTCAAAGAGGAGACGAGGGGAGGAACAGCCTTTGAAAAATGTGGTCTTAAGTGCAAAGTAAAAAAATCCATATGTAAAAAAATCCAGGTCTTTTGGGAAAGAAAGTTATAGTTCATTTGACACTTTTTCAACCTCAGCATTTTGGCTAGTTTATTTCCCCCCTCCACCAAAATGGAGCAAACAATACTGAGCTTCTATGCTGGACTGGAAATTTTAGATGAATTGTGATGTTTTGAATTTAAGTTAGGATGACCACACCCCAAACCATCCTGCATCTGTTTATTTGCATGCAATTTTTAAAGTCAACATTTTTTCCTAAAAAAAAAAAAAAAATCATAAAGAAGCAAACAGACAATCAGATTTTCAGGACAGACACATCTGGAGTCACGTTTTCCACTGGCAAGAACTCACTTCTCCAACTCAAAGCCTATCAATTTTAAGGATTAATAGTAGAGGACATGTGCCTCTGAGAACAGCAAATATTACCAAGATTTTGGTCAATGTGCTTTGACTTTTCTCATTGCCTCCCATGCTTCTTAATTTTTTTCATTAAAAACGTTTTTATTCCATCAAAGTCTGTTGTTTTTCAGTAGCTATATTATCAGGGACACCTAGGAAAAATGGCTGTCTTCACTGTTCACTTGATATGATGATATTCAAGGATGATGATTGTTTCTTAGAAATGATTTGTTCAAGTACAACTACCTAATTCAGAGCCCCCAAACCTATAAATACTCCCGCTTCTGTGCATGCTTTCTCCTCAGGTGTCTCACCCCAGGAAGCCCAGATCCAGAAGTAAGAGCCTAAAATAGCAAGAAATCGTGTGAACACTGGCTCATTGTAGGTATTCAGTGAAGAGCAATTGAAGATGAGTGTCACTGACAGAGTTTTAGGGCAGAGAAAGAGGTCTGGAATCATCTCATGTAATGTGGATTTAGTTGCTTGGAAAAGCAATGGCAGTTAAAATGAAACTAGATTATCAAGGCACTCCTTATACCTGCAGTTTATATTTTTAGGGGCGCCTACTTTGTAAAAGTTGCCAGAGACTCAGAAATAAACTCAGCAGACTGATATATCAAGAACACCTGCTACACGCAAATGGCCGAGAACCCTGTAGAAAATGCCACAGCACTCAAGTTTCTCAAGTTGGGATCGTTCAAATACAAGTCTCACGGGATTTTCTGAGAGCCCAGGGATTTCATGGTCAAAGATGAGTGAGAACCAGCATACTATCTGTGTACAGAAGGAAATGACAATCCATCCCAGTATTCTTGCCTGGAGAATCCCATGGACAGAGGAGCCTGGCGGGCTACTGTCCGTGAGGTCCCAAGAGTCGGACATGACTTAGCCACTAAACCACCACTGCAAGGGAAAAAACAGAAGGATCAGTAAGATAAAAGTCTATTTAGTTCACATTTTAACCCAGAATAGTCCAAATGTAACTAACAAAGGAATATACTATTTTTCTCATAAGAGCTAATACTGTGCTGCCAAATTAGAAAGATCCCTTGGAGGAGGGCAGAACAGTCCATGCTAGTATTCATGCCTGGAGAACCCCACAAGCAGAGCAGCCTGGCTGACCACAGTCCATAAGTCAAAGAGAGTCAGACATGACTGAAGGGACTTAGCACTTTGGCCACCTGATGCGAAGAACTGAGTCACTGGAAAAGACCCTGATGCTGGGAAAGATTGAGCGCAGGAGGACGAGGGGACGACAGAGGATGAGATGGTTGGATGGTATCACTGACTCAATGGACATGAGTTTGAGGAAGCTTTGGGAGTTGGTGATGAACAGGGAAGCCTGGCATGCTGAAGTCCATGGGGTCTCAAAGAATGGGACACGACTGAGTGACGGAACTGAATGCATGCTACCAAATTAATTAAATGAGAAACAATTTGGAAATACAGCACAAGATCATGGTTTAGAGTTAAACTAGTTAAGTCAATATGCACCTTTAGCAAATGTGATTATTTGGTTTTCAGTTCGCAGAATAATTTTAGAAAGATTCTTTTCCCAGTTCAAGACCAGGACCACACAAAGGAACACTGAGATTAAAAAAGAAAAGCAATTTGGAATCTGCCTCACAGCTCTGTTCACTGGAGGTAAATCATTCACCTCTCAGGGCCTCAGTTTCCTCATTTGTACAATGTAAGCATTGTATTTAACGTATGCTGAGGTCCCTCTGGCCCTGGCATACTGTGTTACTCAGTGATCCATCCAAAGAATGTTTTATTTGATGAATTTCTTCTCTCTTTTCTCTTCACTCTGTCTTCAGGACCTGCTACAGTAATAGTTGGAAGATAGAGTTTCTAATTCTAGATTTTCTGTATATCACTGCATCACGTGGAGTGAGTTTCAACTGTTAAAAACCTGTTTCCTTAGAAGGAAACCAAGGATAGTCATATACCCAAAAGAAGACCCAAAGGGCTAATGAATATGAAAGCCCCTTTAAAAGTATGAATTCCTCCCAATGACTGTTGCTGTTTTATTAAATAGTATTCTTCCAGTTGACCTTATTATCATTTGTAGTTCTGTTAACTACTATAACCTAGATTAAATTATTATGCATATTAATCATACACTAATCATGATAATGAACTGATGCTGTGCTTGATGTATTTCAGCACCAGATTTTGTTCTGCTAAACTTGGGGTTTTGCTTGGAGGGGAGAATAGCAGTGCTGGCCTTCGGGCCGTGCCAGGAAAATGTGTGGGCCAGATGGCAATCCAAGTTGGTCTGATAGAACATTTCTATTTCTGTGGATTCTCAAAAATGAACTGACAGGCACGAAGCAAAGTGGTGACTCATAGTCTTTGGGTCCCTGACTTAGAGCTTCTGGGCTGAAATCTCCTATTGTCCTATGGAACCTATTTAGGGAGTGACATACTGGATCTTTCTATTTCCATCATTGTCATCTTTGTCATCACAGCCACTCTTCCCCAGGGACCTACTGTGTGCCTGGGTGCCTTCTGTGGACTATTAAACCTAATTACCTTCATCTATGTAACTGTTCTGTAATGTATGTATCCATATCGGCATCCTTGAGATGCAGATTCTGTCGATCAAGGAGATTGTCACTTGCCCATGATCACAGAGACGCTGAAGGTGATGTTAAGCTCAGAATACAGGATACTTACATTTTTCTTCTATATGATAATTTCTTTCCAGTTGCAAGTATCCAAAAATTTGTGATTCTCCTGAGGTCAACCACTCTTGTATGTGTATGTGTGTATGTGTGTGTGTGCATGTGTGCCTATGCATGCATGTATCTGTATATTTTAATTTCACTCCCCAGAAGGGATTTAGTACTGGCCTGGCACAGAATACTCACTGGATAAATGATTCCTGGCTTGAATTTCCAACAAGTCCAAAAGTTGGTCCAGAGCCATGCTTTTTACCTTTTTAAATGGCTCAAATATTAATGCTTATCCCAAAGTCTCAGTATACAGATGCAGATATGGGGGCTTCAGCATACAGTCCTTAGCAGACTAGGCTTAGAATCTAGGTCTTCTGGTTCCCAGGCCAAAGTTCCAGATGTGACACCTTCGGAATGGGGAAATCCATTTGTTCTTAGTCACTGTTCCTCCTTAATCTTCTGTCACTGATGAATAGGTGATGATTTAATGAAAGGAAAGCATAATTACCTATTATAGACGTCTTTGTCATCATTGTCAAGAACACGTGGGGAATGGTAGAATTCTGAGTTTCCCAAGCTATATTTGCCTATGAGATTGAACTGCAATGAAGATCACTCCCATAACAAGAGTCCACATGGACTCTTATGGGTTTCAATCTGCAGTATCCTGTTCTAGTCCCCAACCTCAGAAAAGACATCACCCTAGTCCATCAGAGTACATGGTGGAATGGATGCTCTCAGCACAGTCATTTTGGTAGTGAGAGGGTAAAATATAATTTTGGATCACATTCTTCAAAGAGATTGACTTTTTTAGATATGCACTGGGTTTTCTTTACTAAATGAACATTCCATTAAAAATATTATCAAATTAATAGCATAACAAGTTTCCAGGGGAGGTTTATTAGAGTCAAATATTTTAAAAGCTGTCATTTAAACAGAAACAGTTGTTAAATTGAGGAGATAATTAGTACCTGAAATTAATCAAAGAATGTTTTTAAAAATAAAATCTATATTTGACTCATTGCAAATATATTTCAGCCTCTCGTTTCTCTGTAACATGTTAGAAATTGGCAATTTGGTAATGAACCTGCAAATTGCCTTTGACCATTAAAATCCTGTTCTGGCCTTAACATGGTGGATTCTAGAAATGTGTGTCCCAAATTAAAATTCAAAATATAATATCTAAGAAGTCTATAGGCATCAACTCTCATGTATAAAGATGACAGCACTGAGTCAAATAACTTTTATGCTCAATTTTCTAACAGGCCTTTTCTTTCTCCTTTAATTTATTCTCTTCCTTTACTGAATTTCCTTTTTCTACCAGCTTGCCATTTATACCATTGCAATGCCAACTTAAAAGACGAAGGAAATTGAAAGAAGAGAATGAAAAGAAAATATTGGTGACATTCAACCAGACTGAGGTTGAAATCATGTATTCAAAATATCATTTATTGAGCACCTGTTATGTGGTAAGTAAGGGCATAAAAATGTATGGAATTCCAAGTTCCAAATCTCATGAGTTTTTACTTAGTTGGTGGAAAAGAAACCATGTACAGAAGACAACCAACAATGAAACTGATAATCTACCAGGTGGGAATAAACCCTACAAAACAGAACAGGGTGAGAAAATAAGGAGCGATGGATTGGGGAGAGAAGGATGGGCCCTCACAGGCCACCAAGGTTGGATGAATAATTTCACCCTTTCATAGATGAGTATGTGACTCCCGTTTCTACTTTGTTTTATTCCTTTAAATGTAATGTCAGTCTTATAAGAGCTGATGTGATGAATGAAACAAGAACTTCTAAGCACACAGACAATTTAAGGGCAGAGGCTGAATGTCAGGGCTTTGTGAAAGTGGACAGAAGGCTCGGTGATGCTTTCTTGCATGGAACCCACTAGGTTCAGAGATCATATTCCATCAGCTGCAACCTGGAGGCAATCAGAGCCCATCCAATACAAGATGCACTGACTGTGGAAAGTACTGAAGCCCCCCTTTCTCTATGACCTCAGTTAATAGCAGGCATATTTTGCTAACACTGTTGATATAACCAGTTCTGCCTAAATTATGGCTTAGAGACCTTTTACTCTTGGCAGGGTAGTCACCTTACCAATTTTTATTTCTCTTCTCTTCTTAGCCCTCATAGATCTAGTTGTTCTTCTTCAAATGGCTTTGTCTTGGGTTCACTCTTCCAGAGAAGCATCATTTGATGTTAGAACCACAAGAAAGAATAGGAAGGTCATATTGGGCCCCAGTGATGTGCTAAGATCTGGGTTTTAACAACTGTTGGATCAGTCAATCCTCATTAACAACCCTGAGAACAAAGAATATCTTTATGTTGAGGAATAATTCCAAGGTCACAGAGGACACCCCGATATCCTTAGAGTACACACAGACACTGGGTCCAGGGCCTCATAAACTTGGATGAACACCTTCATCTCTTTTGATTCTTTTTTAACAACACAGATTCCTAGGCCCCAGGTACATGATAATCTTATAGTCTGAATCTATAAGTTCAGACTAACAGAGAAAAATTAAAAGAAAAAAGATTCCTCTATAAAAGCCAAGTTTGGGAACTCTCAATTTAGTTCAACTTCCTCTTTTACAGACATGACATGTGAGATTCAGAGGGATAACACTGAGTTATCCCAGAGACATGTGAGGCTGGTTCCAATATCTTTGACCAGGCGATTTAATTCTAAAAATGGTCTTTATTTCTCTTCCACTCTGTTCACTTTCACTCTGTCTGGAACGCTCGTTGCCTTCTAATCTGCTATGATGTCTATTGCTGTCAGCCTGGCTTCCCAGCTGGAAGGTAGATTTCTCTGTAGCAAGCAGCGTTGCCTGTCTTTGTTTTCTTGTTCCAGGTGCCAAGAACCATGTCTGACTCATAGATAGATGCTCAGTAACTCTTGTTGAATTAATTACGACCTCTCTTGGCTTTCAGTAAGAATGACTTCCACTGGGCGTGGTCATCACTTCCTCTGCGGAGGGCTCTTTTAATGCTCCACAATTGGGTTCAGTAGCTGCACCTCCCTTTTGTAAGTATCAGTCTGATAGATAGGGTAAGGGTGCCTTTTTTCCTAAGTAAGAGGAGCAGAGGTAGATGGAATCTCTGAAGGAAGGTGGGGAGGATGGAGGTTGGTGACTTGGCTTCCAGACCCCTCTCTGCTTCTGAAGGCTTGGTGCTCACTTCTGTTACTGGGCAATGCTAGTTGTGTAAGTCTTTGAATACTTGGAAATAAAGGGTAATGGAGACCAGGGGGGAAATGAGGCTGAAGGTGCTTTGACAGAAGACTAAGGTTAACATAGCACTCTCTTGAGAGTTACTCAGATACAACTTGAAACACTTAGCTCTCATGTACCAGCTGTGTGACCTTGAACAAGTCACTTCATCTGTGTGAGCTTCAGTTTCCACTGCTATCCAATGAGAAAGTATCTCTAACTCATAAAGCTTTAAGAAGGCCAAAATAAAATAAGGTAGGCTGCTAGATGCAAATGTATTGTTTTGGCATTTCTACAGACCATGGAAACATAGTGAAGTGATAGAGAAAAAAAACATATTGAAAGGCCCTACCTATATACATAATTTATAATTTTGCATGTGTATATATTTAAAAGTAAACTATGATGATTTAATAAACAAGAGATGAAATTCAAGTGTAGGTAGACTGCTGCCTGGAGATTTGTCCCTAGGACTGATCACATTTCCCAACACATAGTTATTTTTTGACAAAGGAATACTGAATAAATAGCAAAAGTCTCTTTCTGGGGTCCAAGAAACATAGTGGGCCTGCCATAAAGATGAAAGTGGGCAAATGCAGAAGACTCAGAAAATGTCTACATGTCTCATAAACCAGATTTGCATGTACCAATGAAAAGACTAGAAATAGCATCTCTTGCCTAGAGCCAGTATAACCAGTAAGCAGCAATTAGAAGGTAAAACCAGTGTCACCTTGGAAGAGTGAGTATAGATGGCTATCAAGAGGACCCCTGATATTATTACCAGCTGCAATAAAAAAGCACTTCTTTGAATGTTTTTTCCTACCTAATTGTCAAAACTGAATAATATTATCAGCTTTTTTTATCCTTTGAGTATTTTTCTAATAAGAAAGCACAGAGATGCATTGCAAATAAAAGCAGAAGATTTGAGGATGCAAAGCAATCATGCAAAATGACTTTCATATCAGTTTGATAAGCAGCTGAAATTTAATAACTACATCTCTCCTATGGTGTTGGATGAAAGTTTAATACTTTCTGCTTTGGCTTCTTTCTTCTGCAAGATGCTTATTCAGAACTGTAGCTTCTTTTATAGTCAGGGAAATGAGAGGTGCAGTGGATTAATCAAAGCCTTGAGAGGCTGGGCCCAGCTCCAGCCCAGACCAATGCATGAGAACTTAGAATCTAAACTAAACCAGACCCAGGGCTGCCCATGACAACCGGAGAAATGAAGAGAGATCCCCAAGTGTCTCTAAATACAAGTGATATGTGGAAAGCACACACCACATTAAAAGCTATGATATAAAAAAAAAATATTAAAAAAAAATAAAATAAAATAAAAGCTATGATATAAACTGAATTCCCCAAAAAATCTTTATGCCTTCACCAAGGACAAATTAGTCAACCAGAAAAAAAAAAAAAATTAAGAAAACCACTCAGTTGAACAAAGACCTTGTATTTCAAAAGATAATCAAATTAAATTCAAGAATATGACGACCTTGTTAATATGGAGTATGTCTTCTGCCTATGAACATGCCTTTACTAAAGAATGAACGAGTGAATGTACACAGTAAATAATGAAAGAATGCAGATAGTAAAGATTAAATGCATGCAGCCAAGAATGAAGGAACGCATAATCGAATGGCAGATTGCAGCTAGCCTGACCTCCTGACCTCTCCCCAGTTTAGAACTGGGGAAATTGAGGTGCGAGAAAAGGAAATGATAGCCAAATTTAAGCGTCAAGTAAACCGGTGTGAGTTTAATAGTGTTGAACACTTGTCTTCTCAGGCCTTGCAAAAGCCTCCAGGATTCAAGAAGTCTCCCATCCCCCCAAGCTGCCTGAGCAGCCCAGGCAGGGAATGAGTCCAAGGCTTGTAGCACCCAGCTGACAACAGCCACAGTTTTCAAGGAGCCCCTTTGGAAAGATAGACGCCCAGAGAGGAGAAGGAAGAACATTTGATTAGATGCTTCCCAGACAGAACTGGGAGACCAATTCAAAACCAGTGATCTGTACTAATGGATCTTTCGAGCTCTGTGTCCACGCATGAGGCAGGAGGGGATGGGTTTCCCAGGGCTGGTGGTCTTGCCCGTCTTGTAGGGCTTGCCAAAATGGGGTTTGGTTGGCTTGCTCTTCTACTGCCCCCTACTGGGGAGTTTCCTGCCAAGGTGTGAGGTGGGTGGCTTCTGAGCTGTTTTTCACAAAGGGGCAAACTGAAGTCAACAGGAGATTCTAGCTCAGGGCTAGAAATCGAGATTGTCTTAAAAACACACACACACATTAACGCGGGAACAGACTCAAGCCTCCTAAAGGTTAAAAGAGATGAACCTTGATAACACACATCCCCACAATGACTTGCCTTGTCAAATGTGACTTTTGTCAAATTTGTTCTGAAAGAACAAGGGTGCACGGCTTCCTGGCTGTTTGTATATGTACATGTGCATGCAGTTACAAACTGAATATTGTGTGTGTGTGTGTGTTTTTTTTTTTAATATAGGTATAAACAGATAATAGTTCAATGAAGGAACATCTGATCCAGTCATCAGATCTAACTGCAGCCTTTTAAAAAGGAAATGTAACTCCAGATGTCGTCTTAAGAAAATGAATCAATTAGGCAAATGAGGAATTCCCTCATAAATCAGAGGCTGAGACCCTCTTTTCAGTCCTAGCGCAGGGGTGGGGGTGGCCAGGAGGCTGGAGATGTAGCCGCTGCCATTTTTCATGACCAGGTAACCCTGATGCCTCCTGTCTCCTGAAGTTGTGTTTACATTACTGAACGCTGGTTTGATTTGGAAAGCGTGTTCTGAGTGTTCCAAACCTTTTACCCTGAAGATAATAATGCCTCAGCCTTCAGGAGCAGGACCCAGTATAAGCTGGTGTCACTATTCATAAAATAATTGAGTTTACACAAAAAGTGATTTCAGTAATAGCTGCCTTTTTATAAGTATGTACATTTTATTTAAAATTACTGACTCAAAAGGCAAGGTAGGAAAAAAAATCACCTCCAACAACTTCCTGTAATTGCGAATTATTGTGAGGGAAACAGAAGGAAAAGATTTCGAAATTATGAGCCATTATGCTCAAGAGAGAGAGAGGGAGAGAGAGAGAGAGAGAGGCAGTGGGAAAAAAAAAAGACATCTCGGCTTCATGAAACACAGCTGACAAGCTCGACTAAATTACCCCCGGACCATTACAAAAATCACTTAATTGCCAAGCATTTTGTTAGGTCAATTGACTCTAATTGAAAAAATAACAAAAAGCTTATTATGCTGCAAATGCGGCCGTGGAAAATGAGTCTTCTGTTAGAAGGAAACAATAATTCTAAATTTCAGCTGCTGCTAACACTACAAAGTTCAGTGTTTCCTTCAGAGAGAATCCGCCGTCAAGGAGAAAGTGAATTTGCATCAATTGATTTTTTTTTTCCCTTCTAGCACCCCTCTTTTCTGGCTCTCTGTGCTCCCCGCTTTTCTGCCTGGTACCCCACCACCCCACTCGGCCAGCCTTGTCCCTGCAGAAGTCCATCCACCCCGCCCCCTTCCATCAGCAAATAGACACCCCACTCCCAGCTCATCTCCTGGAGGAAAGGGTTGGGGGGACAAGGAGAGGTCAGTTGTGTGGAGTCCAGCTCTCTCCAGGGCAGGACACTGCCCTTTGGGGAAAGTGCCTTCCAACCCATTCCCTCCAGCCCGCCACATTCTCCCTTTCCCATCCTGGCGATTGCCTCATCTCCTCCCGTCTCTTTAAAATATAGATAATAGAATAAGGCGACAGCTTATGTCCGTGAAATTTCTCTGAAATTGCCCCTCGCACGCGCGCCCAGTGCTGGCCTTGATTGACATCAAGTGCGGTAATTAAAAACCCCGCCAGCTGACGTAGGTGAAGGTTTATTTATAATTATACATTTTTTAGGATGGTTTGTCCAGAGTTGGTGCCTTTAAAAAGGAGAATCCACCACAGCTCTGTTCCTGCCCCAATTATAGATTTAAATGTTGGGGGAGGTTCATAAGGGGGGTGATTCTGCTTTGCAGGAAATAATTATTTGCCCATAAAACCGGGAGGCTGGGGTATGAAAGTCTGATGGCAGAGCCTTTGTTTGAGAAGCCACAGGGGAGAGAGTGTGTATCTGTGTGTGCATGTGTGTATGTGTGTTAGTGCGTGTCTGTGTGTGTCCATGGGGTGTGTGTCTGTGTGTGAAGGTGCTTGTTTCTGCCTGGGTGTGTGTGTCTGTGTGTGTATGTATGTGTGTGTGTGCTTGTGTGTATACCCTGTGTGTTCCCATGCATGTGCTGGAGTGTGGATGTGACTGTGTGTGTACACAAGTATGTTGAAGGAGATTCATAAAATGAAGACAAATAAATCTTAATAGCACCCCTGCCCCTGCAATAAATACAAGGTTGTAGAACACAAACCATCTCCCTCCTTGTTTTATCTTAAAAAATTAAAAATCACGCCCATTTTCAAATCCAAGACAAGGAGACCCCACTTTCACAAGCCCAAAGAGGACCCAGTCGTGTGCAGAGCCTGGGCATCGCGAGCACTGAACAGGCTAAGGTGTTTCTTTCCACCCGCCTTCACACTTGTTCAGGGTGGCAGCTGAGACGTCGGACACCAGCGGGCAGGCACCCCTCTGGGCAGCCGGGGCACTTCCTCCCGCAGACCTCCGCTTACAAGGCGGTCTCTTTCAGAGCTTGGTGTCACTTACCCTCCGGGGCAGAGAGAGCGCTATCAGACTGCGCATCGCGGCCCGTGGGGTTTCCCGGGGCCCCACTGCTGGAGACAATGGCAGGAGTGGCCACGGAGGGCCCTGCCTGTCACCTGGCATCTTGGCAGGCAGCTGAGCCTCGGTGGAAACTGAACCCCATCGGGATGCTACAGGTGTTAAGGGCACCGGGGCAAGGCTTGAAACATCGGCCGGGAGACAGCAGAGCAACCAGAAGCTTTTCTTTGGGGAGGGGGATCCCATGGGGTTTCTTGGGGTTGAGGGGGTGGGTGCTGGGCCACCAGAAGGAGCCTCCAAGAGAAGGGGGGCTGCAAAAGCCACCTCCGATCTGTGAGTCAAGAGCTGGGAGGGGTCAAGGCCAGGCCCGGGGAGCAGCCACCACCCCCCACCCCAGCCCCCACCGGGAGCACTGCACTGAGGATAGGCTTCCTGGAAGGAAGGGAGTCCTCCCGAATAAGTGGCAGAGCCCTACTGCGAGAAATAAAAGTGAAGAATGGTGAATTCGGTACCACTTGCCAGACCAATGAGCTTCATCAATTAATCACAGCCAAATAATCACCACCTACATTAAAGAATAATACATGAAAAGGACAGGGGCCTCGCTGTAACTTATTCAGAAAAGGCTGCCTCCCTAATCCCTCTGAGTCCTGACATGTTAACTGGGTAGCGACTAATTAGATGTCAAAAATTCATAAGCGCTCTTTAATATTGCATATATCTGCAGCCGCCGACATTTCAATATGAGAGTTGTATACACAGAAGTCACTACAGCATTAAAACACAGCGGGGAGGGAGAAATAAAAGGGAACCAATAAAAACAATGTCCCTCAAAAACCCCAGAGAGCGCCAGGCTTTGGAAGTGTGTACTTTCTTATTCAGAAAAGGTATCACCTTAATAAGAATTATAGGCAGAGGGGTTTCGCTGCTCCGTGCTGCGTGGACAGAAAGAGGGAGAGGAGACGGGCTTATCAAAGTCGCTGCCAGGTAAATAGTAATTTATTGTGCATGCACAATGAACATTACCCAGTGTCCTGACACTGGGTGATAATGAAAGACTTGTTATTTGGCATCCACCGAGGGGATTTCCACTCCCCCACCTCCCCTCTCCCTGTCTCTCTTGAGCAAAGAAGCAGTGATGGGTCCTGGCAGCTGCTGCCTGTTTCAAGCCATTTCACATAATATAGGAAGCACCTGAAGTTTAGTGGATTAAGTAAGTGAGTTAGTTTGCCGGCACGGTGATATATATGTTGCCTGCATGTGAACTTATATTTCAAATGCGGGGGACTATATTTTTATGAAACAAGCCTTTTCCTGTCGGAAGAATTATAGGAATGTGATATAATACAAGGCAGTGAGATTAAAAACAATGCATCATAGCCGGGAGGAAACGCACTGTTTTATGGCTTGCACCCGTTAATTGAACCTCTCAGGAATAAAGAGAAGGGCTCTGCGGGAACCTACTGGAAATCATTCTCTTTTTTGACTTCTGGGGGGTACTTTTGTTTGTTTATTTTTTATACATTTTTTATACTCTAGCATACATATGAATACACACATGCATACATGCATGTATATACAAACACATATATGCCCACATGCACACATACACACACAGATGTATATACAATGCCATGAATGACTTGCCTCAATTTCTGAATGAAAATGTTCTTTGAGAGAAAGTTCCATTTAATTCTGCTCACATTTGACATAGGAGGAGAGTGAGCAAGTTGTATTAAGGACCGTAGAAAAAGCAATCTGAGTTCAAATCATCAGGTGAACAATGATTAGTAGCCCCGCACCAATCCCATTAGTATTCTGAGCCTCAGTTTTCTCTCCTGTAAGATGGGAGAAGCATGCCTTCCTCTTGGCTGGTTGGATAGGGAGCAAAAACAACATGAGGAGTGCCACAGCTTCTATCTGTAAGGTGCCAAGGCTGTGCGTTCTGATTAATTTCCACTGTGACTATAACCAGGGCGGTTCCTTCTCATGTATATTGCAGTGCTGACACAGACTTGTATTTTGGCTATCAGGTCAGTGTTGGTTTGGCTCAGTGGTAAAGAATCCACTTGCAATGCAGGAGACGAGGGCTTAGTCCCTGGGTTGGGAAAAGACCGGGAATAAAGGGAATGGCAACTTATTTCAGTATTCTTGCATGGAAATTCCCGTGGACAGAGGACCCGGTGGGCTATAGTCCATGGGGTTGCAAAGAATCAGACATGATTTAGCCACTAAAAAACAACAACAACCTGGATGATTGCAAGGATGCAAGCTCCACAGTAGCAATTAATGATCAGCTTCATGAATTGGGGGAAATCCTTTTCAGCGACACTCCTGAGCTCCATCTCTGATTATATCTATGCAGATTCCACCTCTGCATGTCTCTCCAGCCTCATGCCTGTCTCTGGAATGTCACCTCCAAGGGTGACATTCCCAAAAGGAGGATCAGACCTGAGTCAGTCCTCCAGCACAGCACCGTGGCCCACAGTAAGTCTTCATGACTGCACAGGGTCCTTGGTTTGGAATTCACTACATTAATTCAGGCTGAAAAGATTCCTATATGGCCACTGTTTAAATCACAATTAATTGTGATCATTTGCTATTTTTGCATTATATTGGTTTTGTCCCCAGTTTTAGCATATCTTTTATTCTAAGCAGGAGCGTCTATCAGTTTTGACTGGAGGCCAGGAAGACATGACCTCCCCTGGCTTGCTAGAGTGCAGGAAATAAGATGTTTATTTTTCTGTGGGTTAAGACTGAAGTCCATCCAGGTCACTTCACTCATTAACGGCATTATTCACCCAATCATTCTGTCGCTTGTTCATCCAGCCCTGTGTTCCCTTTTAAAATATTTTTTTTAGCACCATTAGTACTTCCTGATTTTATGTTTCCTCTTGGCGATAGTAGGAAAAGCAACCAAGTTGTTCTACTCCCCAAAACTTATAGCCCAATGGGTCACGGTAACAATAACCAGTGACTCAATATACTAGCATGCACTTATAGTGATATAAGGGCTTTCCACGTGGCTCAGTGGTAAAGAATCTGCCAGCCAGTGCCGGAGGCGCAGGAGACACGGGTTCAATCCCTGGGTCAGGAAGATTCCCCTGGAGCAGGAAATGGCAATCTGCTCCAGTATTCTGCCCTGGAAAATTCCACGGACAGAGAAGCCTGGCGGGCTACAGTCCACAGAGTCGCAGAGAGTCAAACACAACTTAGCTACTGACCGCAGCATATGTTGTGATGTAAGTGCTAGGAGAAAAGCAGGCACTTGTTAGCGGACTTTAGGGGACCCCTAAGGTAACCCAGGGTGGGGATGGTCAGGAGAGGCACCGAACTGGGCGTGGAAGAGCTAGTCTGAGATGAGGGTAAGGGAGTTGCCTGAGACAGAGAGAACACCAGCGCTTTCAAAGGTACAACTGAGAAGGTCAGTGCGGTGAAACTTCTGTGGAGCTTGCTCTCTCCTCTCCATCCAGCTATCCTCTGGAGATAGCAGTGAACATTGTTTGGGGAGCCACCCACACTCTGAGGCATGTGAGGTCAGTACAACTGAGCGCCATCCTTAGATTTAGGGATAGGCTCTCACTGTTTTCATCAATGATTGTACCCACACCTTTGGCCCCTGTGATTGGTTCATGGATGAGCACTCAAAGCCCACTCAAAGCCAATGAAATTTAAGACCTTTTCTGGGGATTCTGGGAAAGAGGGGCTTCCCTGGTGGCTCAGCAGTAAAGAATTTGTCTGCAAAACGGGAGAGCCAGGTTCAGTCCCTGGGTTGGGAAGATCCCCTGGAGGAGGCCATGGCAACCCACTCCAGTATTCTTATCTGGAGAATCTCATGGACAAAAGAGCCTGGCGGGCTACAGTCCACGGGGTCACAAAGAGTTGGACTTGACTGAAGCGACTGAACACACATGCGCTCTGGGAAAGAGAAGCCCCCTCTCGCTTCCACAAACCTCTCAGAACTCTTTTTCTGGATAATGTGGTGTGAGGTTGTAAGGTCTACAACTGCTTCAGCCATTTATTTTTAACTGACAGGAAAGGATCCAGCACTACCAGGACTATTGCAGGAAGTCAAAACAGAAAGACAGAGATGAAATGGGTCCATGTGATATTGTTTGAGTTGTTGGATCAGTCTTCACCTCAGACTAGATGACTATGAATTCTACAATTATATAAGCCCAAAGGATGTCACTTTTATTTAAAACAGTCTGAGGAGGGATTTATTTTATTTGACACATATAATGTGTGAATAGATGAATAGAATAGATGACGATGCTGCTGGTGGTGTTGGCCATGAAGATGATGCTGGTAACAATGATGATGAAGAAGAAAGTGGTTGGTTCAGTAATGATAATGGTAAAAGTGATGCTGAAAATTTTGGTGGTGATGATGATAATGAAGATGCTGAGAATGGTTAACATGGGTCATTTTGAATGTATCAGGCATTGCATTCAGTGCTTTAAGAATAGAATTTATTTGATCTTTACAAAATTCTGCAAGGTGGATATTAACATTTCTAGTTTACAGAAAGGAAAACTAAGGTTTGTAAGGAGAGAGAGGTCAAGTAATTTACCTGAAATCCAATCCTTCATAAGAAAGAGAAGTGGCATGCAAACAGCGTGGCTCAGCTTGGAAGCCCAGGTTTTTAGCTGAGGGGAAATGATGCTGAAGAGATAAGAGGCAGGGAGGTACCAGTCAGATGCAGGGGTGTCCTTGCACACCAGGCACAGGGGTCTGGATTTGCAATGGAAAATCTTTATTCAGAACATCTTCTGCCTTCCTCAAGCTTGAACTCCATACATACCAGGACTACCCTCTACTGCAACCCCTTTCACGTGTTATTGCATTGACAGGCTTCTTGTTGGCATTCCATATCTCCCACATGAAATATCTATAGTTAGACTATGAAACTGAAGATGGTGTATTAGTCAGGGTTCTTTAAGGTCCCCAATAAGAGATAGATAGAGAGAGAGAGGTTAGAAGAAATTAATTTACAAGATTAAGGAGGCTGAAAAGTCCTGAGATCTGTAGTCTGCGATCTACAGCCCCAGGAGAGCTGATGGTGTAGCTCTAGCCCAAAGGTCAGCAGACTCAAGAGCCAGGAAAGCCACGGTTCAGTTAGAGTCCAAAGGTAGAAAGAAACTATGTCTCAAATCATAGACAAACAGGAGGAGTCCCCACTTACTTTCAGGAGGAGCAGTTCAGGTCTTCAACTGATTAGATGTGCCCCATCTATATTGAGAAGGACAATCTGTTTTATTCAGTCTACTGTTAAATGTTAATCTCTTCCAACTAATGGCGAATAGAAATATCCATATCATAGAAATATCTATAATAATGTTTGACCTAATATCTGAGTCTTGTTATCAGATCAAGCAGATCTATAAAATTAACCAGCACAGGCAGGAATTAGGACTTTGTGTGAATAGCCTCAGCTCCTTCTCTAGTGTCTGGCAAATAGGAGGTGCTGGATAAATACTTCTGAGTTAAGTACAGGTAGTGGCAGTGCTGGATGAAGATTTTTAGCATAAAGAAGACACAGCATTGGCTGAGATACATTGACCTTCAAAAGCTTGAAAGATGAATTTGATAATTTCTGGCTTACCCACTATATCCTTAGCTTCTCACAGGTGAACTTAACCCTAAGTTCAGGCTCAGCATCCCTAGATCTAGTTTGGGAGGATGCTGTAGGAAGCCAGGTTTCAGGAGCGCCTTAGAAAACAAGGCATGAGTCCCCCAGCACCCAGCATCATATGACCTGAGCTACCAAATCCACTCTGCCCATCGGAGGTGCTGCTGTCTCCCCAGGTTCCCGTGTTGCACCAGCCCCATCCAGCCACTGGGACGCTGAGGGCTCCTATAGCCTCAGGAGCAGCAGCCTAACCAAGATGAGTCCTTAGGCTCTGAGAGTGGCCATTACCCTTTAACTTATACCAAATTCTAAGGCCTGATTCCAGACTTCCCTTCTAGAAAAGTTATATTCTCTGAGTCTCAAGCTCTGTTTTCTCAGACCATCCCAATATCTAAACAATATTTTATTTTGGCCTCTAGTTTCAAGTCCTGCTTCCCAGCTTCGTGTGTTACCACATGCAGGCCCCATGCTTATGCTTGCCATCACCTCAGAGATGGCAGCAATCATTAAGCGTATTTTGTGTGTGCAGATAGGTGACAGAATGAGAACTGGAAAATAGGAAAAGTGATTTTTGACTCAAAGCAAAGGGCTGTCTGCCCAGGTGGCACAGTGGCAAAGAATCTGCCTCCCAATGCAGGAGATGCAAGGGACTCAGGTTCAATCCCTGGGTCAGGAAGATCCCCTGGAGTTGGAAATGGCAACCCACTTCAGTATTCTTGCCTGGAAAATTCCTTGGACAGAGGAGCCTGGCTGGCCACAGTTCATGGGGTCACAAAGAGCCAGACATGACTGAGCAACTGAACAACTAATGGTTGTCTATCCACACATGTCTGGGGACAGCTTGGACTATGGGGTCATGATTATGTTTCTACACTATCATCCTGAGCTGCATTGGCTGAACTTTGATCCTACTCTCTTTATGTCTTGGGCATGCAGAGAGGAGAATTATTAAAGAACCAAAGAGAAAAGAGAGTTTTGGAAACTTGGACTGGAGCAATAGACTGGAATGAGACTTTCGGACTGAGGGTGGACCAGAGGCAGGTGTGCTCTGCATGCCAGGAAGGGATACGAGATCCCTTGCAGCTTCCTTTCATGGTGTGAGTACTGGGATTTGGCTCTTTCTTTCTTGTGCTTACCACCCAAGAGGAAGTCAAATGCCTTAAGATCTTCCCTGGAATTTTATTCTGGGCCAGGTTGGGGTAGGATACATCACTTGGATAATTACAGTCACTTGAGATGAAGAAAATCCATCATTACAAACGTCTACTAAGTCTTTATATATCTGAGATGCCAGTCATTTTGTACTGGGGTCCATTTTTATTCATGGTGAACTTCAGTATGGTCAGCAATCAGGACGATTAACTGAAAGGACCAGGTCTCTTCTGTGTAATGATGTATGTGATGGATGGTGCCAATTCCACTGCACACAGAAGCAGATTATGTTACCGTTATAGCCAATTTTCTCTTAACAGGAACTTAGACTGCTCTTTTTCTGAGAATTATTATGTGTCACTGAATATTGCGTGTCTCTGGAATGTTGTATCTGTGTGACATGTGTGTGTTTGCATATGTTTGCCCACGATTTTTTACTGAGCATCTATTATAAGCTCGGTAATGCTCTGGGTGCAGGGCCTACAGTGCAGAGTCCTTTTCAGGCTGAAGTTTATCATCCGCTGAAAAAGATACAAGTTAAATAAATGAATGTAATAAATGCTCTTAGCAGTCAGTATTGTAGGAGATTGTCAGGTGCAGAATCAAGTTCTGAAAAGCTGCTGAATCTTCCGGGCACTCTTGAGAATTGTGACCAAGTCCTGGTTTCTGTGTAACATGGGAACAGACGTATGCAGCAGGGACCCCAGTAGAACAGCTTTACAGAGCCAGAGCACCCATCCTCCAATTACTCTAAGAGTTGGCTGTTGCATGATTTTATGGAGAATTGTCCTGAAAACTGCATTCTCCACCCACCCACCCACGACACAGGTGACCTGCGGCTAACAGACGACTGACACGTAGTAGCTAAAGGCTTGGTATCCGGGTCACAAGGAGCATCAGCTTTGCAGTACAATTCATACTTTACAGCTCTCACGGGATCAGGCATAAGCTAGACTCCACACAAAACTGCAACTTTATCTTGTAGAACATCTCTTTCCCCTGTCCTGTCCCTGTTCTCCTCACTCTTCTTTTAAGTTTCTTTCTCAATTAGTCACTTGCATAAGAGTCTCCATCTCAGGCTGTTTCTTGGGACCACCAGGCTCTAAGATATGCAGTGATGTAGTCTGACCACCCAGGAGTTAGGGCTGATCTTTTACACAGTGTTTACTTAGTTACTGGGGCCCTAAATCTGTCCCTAATGCACGCACACAATGGAACAATGGCAAATGAACAACATCCGGACCCCGTCGAACAACCTAGAAGAGGCTCCTGTTTTGTCCCAGGCTTGGTTCCTAACGTGCTATGTCTTTGGATCAAAGCGAAAGGCTGGTGGCCCTCAGCAGCAGGGTTGGGTAAATGAGATGGAACAAGCAGAAGTTGCAAAAAGAGAGTTGATTTTGGTTCACCTAGATTAGCTCACTGGAGAGGAAATTGTTTTCATGTTTTAAATAAGTGAATGGACTTCATAAGTGTTGATGAGGGCTTGGTCCTTGAAACCACAGCTCAGGGTACAAGCTATCAACATTCAACTGACGGCAATCATTTTATTTTAGAGACTCAAGAAATAATAAATAAACCCATGAGGGTCATAATTTATTAGATGTTTACAAAGTGCCAGTCTGTATAAAGTGAATGTTATTCTATCAATAAAATTTTTAAACTGATAAAATTTTATTTTATAAAGAAAATATTTTATTTGTAAAATAAAATGAATACTATTTCACTGACAGCCTCAGAAAGCTCCTATTTGGGGGAAGTGTTCTTTTCTCAATTTTCCAGGTGGAAAACTGAATTCTGGGAGAGTTGTGTGTAGGAGCTGAGCTTTCAAGCTTGATCTATCGGATTATTTGACATCATGTCAGAGATCAACAGTTTGGCAGCAGAGCTTTTTGCTTGTTTTGTTCTTTCACTGTGGACAGTCTGTATGTGGGCCAAGAACGGCCCTCATGAAGGGTGCTGAGTGGCAGATGGACAATGCCCAAGTCACCATTAGCCAGTCTCTACAAGGCAGCGCCGGGACTGCTGTACCTGAGGAGGCATGACCTGCCCACATCATTTCAACGCAACCATTCAGGTCCAGGAACATGAATTTTAATGGCATTTGTGCTTTAAATTTCCCTGATCATTCTTTCCATTTTACATTTCATTTCGTGCATAGCCCATTCTTTGTGAAATGATGTGGAAAAGGAAATAATAAATTCTAGAAACATGGCACCCAAAGAGATGGTTAAAAATTATGGCCGAGTTTGGGCACCAATTCATACCATTTACAGGAGAAATTTGATGTGCTGGGCTTGGGGGTGGGGTGGGGAGAAGAGAGTGGCAGTCAAGTCTCAGGACAGGTAAAGAGCAGTCATGACAAATACAGGTACGTTGGCTCTCGGAAGTGTCTTTTCAGTCAGAAGAGGCTGGGAGCAGAGGGGATTTGAGGTGGTGGAGCGGGGGAAGGAGTCTCCACGGGGCAGAGACAGAGGCAGAGGGGCTGCTTTGTTCCGTAATATGCTCACCCCTGTAGTGTGTGAGAAACACAGAACCTCTTTGCCTGTAACTACCTTCATGCTTTAATATTTCAAGATACATAATTGGCCTGGAGATTAAGAAGCTGGGCTCACCAGGTGACCCAGATGACTTAGATTCATCTCCATAGAGGTGATGATGATGTTCTTCGGGATGATGACTAAAACAGTAACAGCAAAGCAGCCGCAGTATTAATGCTTCCCAGGCACCGAGGGGCGGCTTTGCCACATGAGATGGTAAGCGGAAGCCACCTGTAGATTATATGGGAGCTAGAAATTCCCTTTGGCTTGGAAGAAAAAGAAAGGAACTACTAGTGTATTTGAGGACGTGTTCTGTCCATGGTAACGTGCTTGGCTCTTTAAACAGGGCAACTTCTTTAATTTAATTGCAGCCCCTGAAGCTACAGGATCTAGTCTCCTTGAAGAAAAATGGGGCTCAGAGGAGTTAACTGGCTTGTCCAAGGTTGCACAGCAAACCAACCGCAGAGGCTGAATTCAGGTCAGTATGCAGTACAGCTTCCCCAGGGACAGAGAAAACAAATTCCTCACAGTCAGGAACTGCCTAGCAAAAATGGGATGGCACAGACTCTTAATCACATTCTCAAGATGCTGACTGGGTCAGTCTGCCTTTCCTGCTTTTTTTTTTTTTTCATTTTCTCCCCAACTTTGTAGTAAAGTTTCACTTTTTCTCTAAGACATTCAAATTATTATTTATAATGCAAACTCCTAGACAGGTTTTTGAAAGAAAGTAACTAGTAAACTTTGTCCAGAGTCCAGTGACCCCTATCCAATAGCCAGTGATTCCTTTTAACCCATAAATTTGAGGTCTTTTAATACAGTTGAAGGGAATGATTTAGAGGAGAAATAAATGATGAAAGAAGCAAATACTCTAGAGTGGTTTTACATATAACGGATCCAAATAGGGAAACACTCCTATTTCACCATGAAAATATATTTAATAAAAAAAAAAAATGCCTTCCATTTTAAACAAAAATGTAACTAACTACAGAAGGGAAATATAACTCCTACTGAGATGTATGAAAATAAAACGAGTATTGGGATATGAAACAGAAATCAAAGGTGTAATGACCTTTTAAAAGGAAGATGCACAATGCATGTGACTGCAAAAATAGCATTACTACATTTCTTTTGGGTGTCTATCTCAAAAACACAAGAGAAGAGGAGAAAATCCATTTGTGCATAAACTGAAGAATTTGCAGAATTAACCACAGTTAAGTAATGTGACCATTTCAAAAGAAATACTCTAAAAATCAATAACTTTTCTATAAACTAGCATCTATCATGTAGAAAATATCAGGGAAAATTTATTCTCTATAGAAGTCAAACTTAGAACTGTGTATACAGTGTCTTTACAGGCAACATTGTGTAAATTCATTAATAAAAAATAGAAACAAAGACTTGATTGAGGTATCTTGTTCCTACTCACCTGGTGGATTCTATCTCACACCATTCTGGGGCATTGGCACTCACCGTTTCCTCTGCCCAAAATGCCCCCCCCTTATTGCTTCATGCTTCAGTGTTTTTCTGAGTTTCAGATCAAATGTCATTTAAAAGAAGATTCCTTTATTCCTTATCCAAAGTAGACCACTATCATCCCCAGTCATTTTATATAACTTGACCCTATTTGTCAACTATCATCATTATTTGAAATTATCTACTTATTTATTTATTTATTGTCCATCTCTTTTCCTTAAATGAAAGTTCCATGGAACATGACTATTTTTGTTCATTTCTATGTTTGATGCAAGGTAAACATACAACATGCATTCCTTTAATTAAGTTAAATGCATAGCATTGTCTATATATAAAACTTAATTTTGTAAAGAGGCAAATTATCCCCCAATACAAATGTATGTATTTAACTATCTTAAAATCAAAATTCAAATGAAAGTATATCTAGATGGAGACCTAACATTTGATAAACCATGCTAGAGCTTATCTGAGAGAATAAATAAGTAATAAAAGAGAACACAGACACCTATTTTTGAAAAAAAAAAAGATAAAATGATGGGGGTAAGGGGGAGGCACCTAGCTTAACTATATTATGAAAACTTTTATTGTTGGATGAAGACATAGCCATTGCTGCTTTGACCCTGGCCTTGTGAGACCCTGGGCAGGAGACTGTGCCAGGACTTCTGACCTGGAGACCATGGGCTAATAACTAGGTGGCATCTTAAGTTAATATGTTTGTGGAGTTTGTAACACAGAAATTGAAAATGAATGCAATGGGGAAGGGTAGTATTACCAACAATATTAATAGAACACTTTATCAATTACTTATGAGGACTAGTGGCATTTGCATAAAATACTCTGTAACAAAACAAATTCCAGATAGATTAAACAATTGAGTGGAAAAAAATGAAACCTTAGAGTGTCTAGGTAACTATTTGTCTCATCTCAGAATAGAGATACAAGTTTGGAGCAGGAAAATGACAAAAATCCCACATGATTCAATTTCATGGAATGTGTAAGAATTAAAAGTTCTTTAAATGAAAATAACAATAACAGAAATCTGGGAGACTATTTGCCTCAAAGGTAACAGGTAATGACTTGCTATATTTTCTATGTAAAGAACACAATAAAGTATATTACATATTTATGAGGTCTCTGTGTATGTCCTTATATCCATGCAAATATAGAATAAAATACGAAAGGCAAAAAGTTCAAATCAAATATCTCTGCATGATGAAATTATGAGTGAGTTTAAAATTTCTTCTGTAGATTATATTCCTACTCTGCATACATTTCTAGAATGATTCTAGAATAAACACATGAAAATAATAATTAAATGTATAATAATATTTCAATAAATATATATGAAGAAATAGTATGTACTATAGCAGGATTCATTATATTCTGTAAATTTTAATCAATATTTAAGTGCTAAAGATCAAGGGAAGCAGTAGACCATTCTTGTATATGCTTGTTGGGGGCTTCCTAGGTGACTCAGTGGCAGAGAATCTACCTGCCAATGCGGGAGCTGCAGGAGATGTAAGTTTGATCCCTGGGTCAGGAAGATGGAAGAAATGAGAACTTACTCCAGGATTTTTGCCTGGGGAATCCCATGGACAGAGAAGCCTGGTAGGCTATAGTCTATGGGATCACAAAGGAGTCAGACATGACTGAGCATTCACACATGCATGTATATGCATGTTATGGTTAAAACTGCATAAAAATGTTGCAGGCATAAATAAGACTGTGTCGACATTAAAGCAGAAATTGTTTTAGGGTAGCAGGATTAAAGATAAATAAAGATATTTCCTGTAGACATTTGTATATGAATTAGATGTTTGTATGTGCTGTGGATGATAGATGAATAAATAGGGGATATGTAGGTAGGTAGGTAGATAGATGGATAGATAGAGAAAGATAGATAAAAAGTTTGGTGGAAAAAGAAAAAAAGAATGAAGGAAGAAACAGAAGGGAAAAAAAGATCAAAAGCCTGTCATAGAAACCAACACAATATTATAAAACAATTATTCCTCAATTAAAAATATTTTTTAAAGCCTTTCCATGTACACTAATTTTCTTACAGCTTCTGTAACAAAGTATCAAAGACTTGGTGGCTTAAAGAGTTTATTTTATCACAGTTCTGGGGACTTGAAGTCTAGGATCAAGGTATTTGCTTGGTTTGACACCTCTCTCTCTGGTTTCTAGATAATCTCCCTGTATCTCTACATTGGCTTCTGTGTGTGTCTGTGTCCTTGTTTCTTCTTATAAGGACACCAGTCATTGAATCAGGGTCCACCCTAGAGGTCTCATGTTAACTTGGTTGCTTATTTAAAGGCCTTTCTCCACACAGTCACACTTTGAGGCACTTCAAGAGTTAGGTCTTCAACATATGAATTTTAGGGGAGACACGATCCAGACCATAATGTCATGGAAGAATATCTCCTTCTAAGTGAGAGAATGGCACTCAGTTTGCAGCTTGGGCTCTTTCTAAGATGTGCCTTTAGCACAATTACTTAATAATGGTAATAACATTATCAGTGTTATTCTGAATTTGACTCTTTCAACCTTGATTTTATCAAAAGTGTAAATATCACTGTGGCCCCATGCATTATGAGGATTAAATAAGAAGACACACCAGGGGATCGAGCGCAGTGCCAATTCACAGGAAGGTATAGGAGGTGGACCTCTTCCTTCCCCCCACACTCTATCACTTAATCAGTGTTTCTCAGCTTTTTTCATCAAAGTCCTTTACCAGCAGGAGAGGGGGGACTTGATGCAAAACCCAAAGAGGCATTCAGCAATGTTGCACTTCTATTTACTTAAAAACAAACAGAAAGGTTGACCTATTCTATATAAAATCTACATTTATTAAAATAAAAGAGATTAAAGTCTTTGTAATGTAAAACTGCCCTGGGAAAATATGGAGACTTTTTCTTGTGCTTCCACAAATCTGCAGCTGCATTCTTAATGTGCCCAGAGACACGCACTTCAGTTTGAGACACAAACCCTCAGAGAAACAAGACCCAGTGTTTCCCCCCAGTTCTAGAATCTCTCACAGCATGTCTTCAGAAAAGCAGCAAGACAGAATATCAAACAGTAGACAGGCTTTGTAAAATTACTGGGGAAAAATAAGGGGGAAAAAAAATCCAGAAAAATATAAAAAATGGGCAGACAACAATGCCAGAAGGACAAATAACAGATGGACAAACCGAATTACAAAGCCAATGCCAAGGACTAGAAGAGGCAATAGCTGAGTTGGACAACATTATTAGAAAAGATTGCAAAATAGTCAGATTCAGCCAATGTGAACCAGTGTAGGGCCATGCCTACAGAGAAGTGATGCTAGGCAGCCTGAGGTCTTTCTTAGGGAAATAGATGATTCTGCTTATTGCAGTTATTGCTTTAGAAAGGAACTCGGAAGGCTGGGATTATTGTGTTAAGGGGCCAATCTTGAAAACCAACCTGCAGTGCGGATTTTCTACAATGGACCATAAACATCTGCTTCCTCCAGTTCTCTTAACAAACCTCAACAAGTGGATCCATAACCTCTGTGGACCACAGTGGCCATCACAGGAAGGGCTAGGTCAGAATCCTCACTAGCCACATGCTGCTCCTATCCAACAAGCCAACCTTGAGCACCCATGCTGGACATTCTTTGTTACTTCACAACATGGCTCATCAATGTTTGTCCACATAAACAAACAATTTGCTCTTCCTGCAAGGATCAGTTTCATGAGCTGTACTTACTATAGGAATGAATGAGACCACCTCACTCCTGAGGGACAAGGACCTAGTAGCTCTACCATTTCCACATTATTAAAGTAATGGCAACCCACTCCAATATTCTTGACTGGAAAATCCCATGGACAGAGGAGCCTGGTAGGCTGCAGTCCATGGGGTCACTAAGAGTTGGACGTGACTGAGCGACTTCACTTTCACTTTTCACTGTCATGCATTGGAGAAAGAAATGGCAACCCACTCCAGTGTTCTTGCCTGGGGAATCCCAGGGACGGGGGAACCTGGTGAGCCCCTGTGTATGGGGTCACACAGAGTCGGACACAACTGAAGTGACTTAGCAGCAGCAGCAGCTAAGAGCAGAGCCAGTGACCCATGGTCTGCAATGAGGGAAACTGTCCTGACTAATACAGTGCATGCACAAAGTATGTGTGGGGTGAATGCTTACCTGAAGAAGAGAGGTACGCTGTCTTCCAGAAGAGAGGTTAATGCTCCTTCCAGAAGAGAGGCTAGGTGATCTCCTATAAGGAATGTCAAAAGAAATAGGCACAATAGGATTGACTGGACCAGGGGTTGACCAATTATGCCCAGCATCCAAATCCAGCCCATGACCTGCTTTTGCATGCCTTCCAGCTAAGAATTGTGATGATATATTTAAAAGTCATACACACACACACACACACACACACACACACACGTCTATAAAGAAAGAGACAGAGACAGGGGACTCTGTTCAATGTTATGGGGCAGTGTGAATGAGAGGGGAGTTTGAGGGAGAATGGTTATGTGTACATGTATGACTGAGTCCCTTTGCTACCCATTTGAAATTATAACATCATTGTTAAACAGCTACACTTTGATATTAAAAAATTAAAACAAACAACTCAAAAACTTAAGAAAAATAAAATAAAAATGCATTTACAAAAACATCTAGACCAACAAATATTTGATCAGTGTTAGACTATGGGCACCTTGGTCTAATCAAGTTGATATATGAAATTATTCATCGCATGAAGGACTATATTTCTTTGTAAAAGTTGTTGTTTCTCAGTTGCTCAGTGTCTGACTCTTTGCAACCCCATGGACTGCAGCACACCAGGCTTCCCTGTCCTTTACTATCTCCTGGAGTTTGCTCAAACTCATGTCCATTGAGAAGGTGACATTTTCCAATCACTGCATCCCCAGTCACTTGCTTCTCCTTCCGCCCTTGTAAAAGACCTTCCATCACCTCCCACATCACTTTTGTGGTCCTTTGTTTTTCGTCCTAGTTAATGTTAGTTGTGGTGCATGCATGTGAGGTTGCATGCTAAGTTGCTACAGTCTTGGTGATTCAAGCATATTACAATTGATTCTTTTTTTTTTTTTTTTTTCTTTGCCCTGTGAAGTCCAAAATAAATATTCCCAATTGGTGAGGAGCTCTCCTCCAAGTGATGACTCAGGGACCCAGACAACATTCACCCCGTGACTCCCTCATGTTAACACAGAGCATCCAAATTTGCTGTGTTTATAAAGCCACTGAAAGAGAAAAAAAAGGTTATTTGTGGGAGTATTTTATACACCAGGAGGTAATTTTTACATATTGCTTCTGCTTACTGCCCATTGACTAGAACTTAATCACCTGGGAAATAAAGTGAAACTTTTACTTGGGATATGTAAAGAACAGGATCCGTGATCATTTATCTAGTCTTTGCCTTACTTCTGCATCTTATGTCCTCCACAGTGATCTTAAACTTTAACATAAGCTTGGGGGTAAGAGATTATAAGTTTCAAAACTTTCCCATACCTTCTCTTTTTTCCCTTGTAAATTAGAAACAACTTCTGATTATGACGTGTGCTTAGTTGCTCAGAGTCTAACTCTTTGAGACCCCATGAGCTGTAGCCGGGCTCTTCTGCCATGGGGCTTCTCCAAGCAAGAATACTGGAGAAGGTTGCCATCCCCTCCTCCAGGGAATCTTCCTAAGCTGGGGATCAAACCCAGGTTTCCCCGATGCAGGTGATTCTTTACCATCTGAGACACCAGGGAAGGCCTCTGATTATGATATGAGGAGTCAATACACCATGGCAGTGAACGTGCCTGATAAACATTAGGTGCCTGACATTTCTCTTCTATTTTAAGCAGTTGAAGGAGTCCTGCCTTCCTGAAGATTTTAGTAAGCAAACATTACACTCTTGACTGGTTCTAGAAGGAGAAGTAAAGAGTTAAACATATCAAAGCAAAAAAAAAAATCTACATTTTTTTTTACAGCCTGCTTCCAAAGTGCCTTTGAATATCTTTATGGCTAAAGTCTCCCAAACTGAGTCCTTCAGCTTAGAAACCAGCTCATTTTGTTCAAATGGATTTGATTTCCTACTGACCCTGTCAACAGCTTTGCAAAGCTAATTTGCTAGTTCAGTGGCTCATCATCAGTTCCTCTTACAATAAACTGACAAAGGTCAACTGTGTAAAAAAAAATATTTGATTTCATACTTTAATCCAAAGAGTTGCATTTTTTCTCTGCTTCTCTGATTGAATTAACACAAAAGTCACCTAATTGATTATTATACATGGAGGGAATAGGTTTTGTCTGAGGGTCCCTAGCTGTATCTTACTCCTTTCAAGTGACACTTGAGACAATGTTTAAGTTGATTTGATGAGGAAACTGCAATGATCTGTCAATAAGTCAAACCCCGCATGTGGTTAAGGACTTCAGAAGCCTCATGACACCCATCACTTTTATTGTTCTTGGAGGAATTAGCCAGCCGACCTGGCTTCAGAATCTACTCACTTTATGATCTTAGCCAAATTGCTTAAACTAACTAAGACTTAGTTTACTTCTCTGTAAATTGTCCCTAAGTCTACCACCTATGGGCTGCTTTTTGGATGAAATTAACATTTATAGCAAGGTTGTTGGTCTGCATTGAGTGTTGAGTCATTTCAAGGTGTCCTGCCTCTCTCTTTAGAAGTAGATCAAGTGTTCTTTAATTCTCATCTCTCCATCATGCTTCATTAGGGCATTTTGTTTGAAAGCAGAAGAAACTAACATAAGCCAAAGTAAAATTTTGGTGTTTGGTTTAAAGACATACTCATGCCTCCTAGAAATTTAAGTTGGGAACATAGCCAGTCCTTGGATAAAAGATGAAACAGCATCTGGGAAGCCTAGTGAATGGACTTTTTGTGTCATATTTCTGCTTCTCTTTTCCAATCCAACTCCTTCTCTTATATCTGCATGTATTCCTTCCTGCTTATAGTATCCATCTGGTGGAATATTTAAATCACAACTCTGGGCTTTCAAAGATATTGCTGCTGTTGTTGCTAGCAGTTAATCTAGTGTCAACCCTCACTGTGGATGGTAAATGCCATCATGAAATTAAAGGACACTTTCTCCTTGGAAGAAAAGCTATGACCAACCTGGACAGAGTACTAAAAAGCAGAGACATCACTTTGCCAACAATGGCGCATACAGTCAAAGCTATGGTTTTTCCAGTAGTCATGTACAGATTTGTGAATTGGACCATAAAAAAGGCTGAGCTCTAAAGAATTGATGTTTTTGAGCTAATTCTGGGCAATAGTGAAGGACAGGCAAGCCTGACCTGCTGCAGTCCATGGGGTTGGACATGACTGAGTGACTGAACAGCAACAAATAACAAATAAAAAAAAAAAAAAAACAATTGATAAACGTCAGTTCTAAATTGTATTCACCCATCTTGCGTCAGCTGTCCACACTTGGCCCAATCCACTAGGGTCATTTATAAATATGGATTCTGAAGTACCTCTTCTGCATGTAAGGGGATGCTTAAGGGGGCTGTGAGTATGTCTACTACAGCGAGAGTTTAAGAAGAAATCGTTTTTATTATGAAAGAATATAAAAATAAAGGAATGTCCCCTCCCCCTTTTTCCCTGGGGATTCCACTGACATAAGGAAATAATCTCGGTTTCTGTTGCAGGTCATTACAGAATAAACAGTGGAGGAAAATAAACTATATGGATGATCATACTATAAAATATCATCTGGAAGCCACTGGGAACCTACGGAAGCTTAAATACCAGTATGGGAAGCTTCCTTCAGACAACGTGCCCTGGTCAGAAAATGAGAGAACTGCACCTGGCTACACCTTAACTGCTCTCTCTCTGGGGAAATAGATGACAAGCGGTCTTCAGACTGAGATTTGGGGGCAGCTCTGTACCCACAGTTCAGTGAGAGCCAGGCAGAGTGGTAGGAACTTCTGGCTTTGCCAGTGATGAACCTTCCACTAAATCGCAACAAGTTTCTCAAATAAAATGCCATCTTATGGAGCTAAACCAATTAACTGAAGAATTTACTATCTCCTGGAAGAGGAAGTTCAAGCCCATTTATATGTGAAACACGCTGCTGCAGACATCAAACTCAAATAAATATTTTCTTTCTGTATATTTTATGGCATCATTTTAATTAGAGCAATGAAAAGAAAAAAGTTTAAGTTCTTTTAACAAAGGAGATCATTTTACAGACAATCCTTGATGCAAATCAAAATAGATATGTAAATATATATATATGTATATATCTATAACTATAACTGACACGATGTTAAATTCTGACACTTTAGAGCATACAACTTTTAATTGTCTTTAATTATACAACTGTTTTTCAGACATTTCTTACGAGAAAAATGTTGTATATGCTATTTGACTTAACAACTATGAGTCCATTAGGTAGATAATAGTATTCCAACTTTACAGATTTAAAAAACATTGAAGTCAGAGAATTCAGATGATTATCCTGATACCAGGTAACTCGTAAGAGGCAACTGAGATGTGAAACTAGTCTTTTGGACTGGGCAAAGGGAGAAGGGTGCTGGTCAAAGAAACATGGTCCCTGCTAAGGATAATTGCCTACAATATTACAAAAATATTAAGATTACTTATCAGCACAAGTATGTCCAGGCATTTCTCAAATATTCAAACATGAGTCATTTTTTTACAATAGAAAGGTGAACCCAAATTTGACTTATGACCAGAGGAAGTAACAGAGACCAGATATACTGTCACAAATGAAAGAAATAGAAAAGCATAATAAATATACAAATCAAGAGTTTTCAAGAATTGGCCATGAGGCAATGAAGGGCAGGGATCCCTGAGCAATGAGAATAAAATCAGATGTAGTGCAAATGATCCTAGTTTATTGCTTAGAAAGCATTTCCAGTCTACAGCAAAAGGAAAAGCAACCTACCGGAGCGTAGCAGTCTTCATGAGTTGACAGAAGATAACTGGGAAGCCAAGATGTATACAATTCACCAGGCAGAGTATCAGTGAGGAGACAGCTGCCCAGAGGGAGAATTCAGAACTCTGTAGAGAGCTTCCCTCAAGTCTTCAACTGAAGACTAATCAGCACAGGCACGTGAGGAGCTTATAAGAGTTTATATAAGAGACTAGGAAAGATCCACCTGAAATAATCAGAGGAAACTATCTTGGAGCTCTGTGCTGTGTGCTCAGTTGCTACAGTATGCCCAACTCTTTGTGACCCCATGGACTGTAGCCCGCCAGGCTCTTCTGTCCATGGGATTCTCCAGGCAAGAATACTGGAGTGGGTTGTCGTTTCCTCCTCCAGGGAATCTCCCCAACCCAGGAATGAATCTGTGTCTCCTGCATTACAGGCAGATTCTTTACCCATGAGCCAGGAAAGTCCCCCAGAGCTCACACAAGGCTTGAAAAGTCCCGGGTCCCATCAGCAGGAGTGGAAAAACTAATAACTCACAGAACATCAGGTATGACAGTCACAAGAGGTTTTTTGTTTGTTTGTTTGTTTGTTTTTGCATTTCTCTTTAGGATTCTCTAATGAACCCTTCATGGGAAATGGATGGGGAAACAGTGTAAACAGTGGCAGACTTTATTTTTTGGGGCTCCAAAATCACTGCAGATTGTGATTGCAGCCATGAAATTAAAAGATGCTTACTCCTTAGAAGGAAAGTTATGACCAACCTAGATAGCATATTAAAAAGCAGAGACTTTACTTTGCTAACAAAGGTCCATCTAGTCAAAGCTGTGATTTTTCCAGCAGTCATGTATGGGTGTGAGAGTTGGACTGTGAAGAAAGCTGAGCACCGAAGAATTGATGCTTTTAAACTGTGGTGTTGGAGAAGACTCTTGAAGTCCCTTGGACAGCAAGGAGATCCAACCAGTCCATCCTAAAGGAGATCAGTCCTGGGTGTTCATTTGAAGGATTGAAGCTGAAGCTGAAACTCCAATACATTGGCCACCTCATGCAAAGAGTTGACTCATTGGAAAAGACCCTGATGCTGGGAGGGATTGGGGGCAGGAGGAGAAGGGGATGACAGAGGATGAGATGGTTGGATGGCATGACTGACTTGATGGACATGAGTTTGAGTAAACTCTGAGAGTTGGTGATGGACAGGGGTGCCTGGCGTGCTGCAATCCATCGGGTCGCAAAGATTTAGACAGGACTGATCAACTGAACTGAACTGAACTGAACTAAATGAACCCTAGAACCAAGATCCAGAGGAATCAGACTGTATTCAAATAATTTAACTACATACCAGAATAATACTTAATAATATTTATAGGACTATAAATTATCCATCACTCAACAAGTAAAATTCACAGTCTCTGGTATCAAAAAAAAAAAAAAAAAAACAACAAGTCATTGAAGGGAGAAAGCGTATATGAGTCATAATGAGAAGAAAAATTAATCAACTGAAGCTCAGAAATTAAATAGTTGATAAAATTAATTGACAAGGCTATTAAAGCAAGCCTTATAACTGTTTTTGAATGTATTTCATATGATCAGTGATCTAGAGGAATGAGTGAGTATGTTAAGCAATGAGACATGTGTAAAGAGACCAAAATTACACTTCTATAAATGAGTGCTATAAAGTCTGAGATGAAAAATATGTTATATGAGACTAACAGTATATTAGACATTGCTGAAAAAAAGACTAGTGATCTTGAAGATATAACAATGGGTACCATCCTAAATGAAACATAGGAAACAGAGAAAAAAGAATGAATAGAGTATTAGAGGCCCATGGAAAATATATGCAACTGGAATCCTTGAAAGAAGGAAAATTGTTGGATGGAGCCAAAGCAGTGTCTAGAGGAAAATTTATGTCACTAAAATGCTTATGTTAGAAAGGAGGAAAGGCCTCAAATCAGTGACCTCAGCTTCCACTTTAAGAAGCTAAAATGATAAAATTAAACCCAATTTAAATATAAATGAATGAATCTGGGTTCTGATATGGGTTCAGATATGGGTTCAATATAAATAAATGACATCATAAATGAATATCCTGTGATCCAATAAGTGCATATAGCCACTCTTCTTCCACCCACAAGCGGATACTAATACAAAATTTGGACTGGTACAGTCAAGTCCTGACCATGGTACCACTTCTGTAGTCTTAGGCAAATAATTCTACTTCTCTGAATCTCCATTTCTCCTTCATAAAATGGAATAATTAGACTGGGTCTTGAAGACTGGGCAGGAGTTCCTTAAGTAAATAGAGGGAATAGGAATGGCATTCCATACAAAGGGAAGAATCTACAAACATAAGAAGACTTCCAGGAATGTGGTACTTGAGGCAGAGCTTATGCAAACAGTTTAATGTCAGCTCAGTAAGTATGGACCTTAAAGGTCAGAAGGAGGGAGCAGATGGGAATGGTCCTGATGGTGGACTGCCTCACTCAGCCTCCTAAAGATAGTGGGGAGCTGCCCTTGGGCAAGAATTCCAGTGAGTAACATTAACTCAGAGGTGCATGTTTTCTAAGACCATAGCTGTGGTCTTCAGATAATTTAAATCATATGCCTCAATTAGTCATCAACCCCACAGAGTTTACAAGGTGAATAAGAGGGTAGAGCAGTTTTTTCCCGCAAAATTCAACAACAAAAACCTAAGTTGATCTGTTTGTTTGTATTAGAAATTTGTCCATGCCAATTCATTTTGTAGGTGTATTGATTTAATTGCCTGGCATTACTAAGGCTTGACCATTAGATTCCCTAAGTAAGGCAGAGCTCTTAGATAGGGACTTTTTCTTGAAAGAATTCTTCAAGTGTTTTCAGAACACCTTTTTTTTTTTAGATCTTGTCCCCTGTATTCTGGGGGGGAAAAAAAAGAAGATCATTGTCATGAAAGTATAGAAAGAAACACACACATGCATCTTGTGAAAAATGTCCATGTTCTAGATACATATATACTCAAGCAAAGTGCCTTGTGAGCTGTCACTTGAGCCAAGATTCAGTTAAGTGTGGCTAAGAATGTAACATTCACCTGCTTTCATTTCCCTCTGAAGAAAGTGACAAATGCCCATCTTAGTCACTGGAGCACAAAATTAGCTAAGTGCTTCAGGGAAAAGGTAGCACAGGAAGAAATAAAGAAGAGGTCAGAGACCCTGACCCATATGGGGAATAGTGAAAATGGCTAGGAACAAAAAAAACCCGAAAAAAAAACCCACTCATTTGTAATAGAGATCATGCCATCCTTGTGGCCAGGTTCATCTGATTGCAGGAAGATTTCAGAATTTCCTCCTGTTCTAGACACTGATGTGGAACATGACTGATTTTAGCCTAACTTTGACAACTCAGAAATGTTTAATTCAAATCATCTGGGAAAATGTTGTCCGCATTCAAGATCATACATAGAATACAGAGCCAGAAGAGGGCTTCTGAGTTATGCCTCCATTTACATTCCTGCATGAGTTACAAATTTCCACCAGTTATGACTGACAGAGGTTTAAACGAGGAAGAGGCTTATTTCTTTTTCCTGTAGATGTGGTCCAAAGATGAGAAGTCTGAGGGTAGTCTGATAACTCCAACATCAGCAAATACCCAGGCTATTTTGTCAGTCTGTTTCAGCACACTTTGCCTTGGCTCCCATTCTCAAGTTAACCCAAAGCCCAAAATGGCTGCTGAAGCTCTGGCCATTATGGCAGTATTCAAAAAGGGAGAAAGAAAGACAAAAGAAACATCTGCTTTGATTTTAAGAAGCTTACTGGAAGTCACACTTACATTACCACTTACACTTCATTTATGGGAACTTATTCACATGGCCACCTGTAGGGGAAGAAGATTGACAGGGAAGTGGTCTTTAGCTCAGTACTTTACCACTTGGAATAAATATGGAATTGTCTTAAGAAAGGAGAGAATGGGTCTTTGGTGGCAAATATGAGTTCACTTTTGACTTACAACTAGTGCGTTCAAGTCCCTGTTGGAGGACATAACCTGCTTTTCTGGACAAAAAGTAAAAAAGGTTTCTTGCTTCTAAAATTTTCAGAAAAAAGAGAACAAATAGAGAAAAGGAAAAAAATATCAGCCACAGTTTATTACCAAAAATAAAAACATTAAAATTTGATGTCTTTCCTATTTCTCTTTTTCAGTATCTTACAAAAATTTTGATCATATAACATATATAAAATCATATGTCATTATTTTAAAAGACAAACAGTACTAATGATTGTGAAATGTACAGTAATTTATTAAAAATAGAAAACCCAAAAATATAACAAAGAAACTGAAATTTAATTAGTCTTAATATCCAGATATAGCAATCACTTTGAATATTCTAGAATATTTTAAGGCTGACTTATTTTTCAATTTTTGCATCATTGATGTCATCTTGTATATAAGCTGATTTTAAAGTATGATTAGTACAAAATTCATGGGTCTCATCTGAAACAATTGGAAATGAAGAACTGTACTAAATATCATATTTCATTGATTCTAAGACATATTTTTCACATTTTAACATCTCTGAAATTGGGACTCTGCTATAATTAATGGCATATCATAGTTTAATTGGCACCTTTTTTTTCTTAGTGGTACATGAAACAATGATACTTCTTATGATTGATAATGAATTAGATTTGATTAACGCAGTAATATCTATCACTAGATAGTTTATTAGTCATTCAAATTAACTTAAGTCATTCAGTGTAAAGTTGAAAGAAGCAGAAAGTTATTCAGTAAATTCTCTGGTGATAAAATTTGACCATTATTTTGCTTGGTCTAACTTGGTTAAAAAGCAAAGATACCACTTTGCCAACAAAGGTCCATGTAGTCAAGGCTATGGTCTTTCCAGTAGTCATGTGTGGATGTGAGAGTTGGACCATAAAGAAGGCAGAGCACAGAAGAATTGATGCTTTCAAACTGTGGTCCTGGAGAAGACACTTGAGAGTCCCTTGGAAAGCAGGGTGATCAAATCAGTCAGTCTTCAAGGATATCACCCTGGGTACTCTTTGGAAGGACTGGTGCTGAAGGTGAGGCTCCAATACTTTGGCCACCTGATGTGGAGAGGAAAAGACCCTCATGCTGGGAAGAATTGAGGGCAAAAGGAGAAGAGGGTGACAGAGGGTGAGATGGTTGGATGGCATCAGCAGTTCATTGAACATGAACTTGGGCAAACTCTGGAAGATGATTAAGAACGAGGAGCCTGGCGTGCTGCAGTCCTTGGGGTCGCCAAGAGTCAGACACGACTTGGCGACTGAACAACAACATCAACAACAGCTTGGCTTAGGGAGAGAAGGAAAGAACAGAATGGGATATTTGGGGGACATAGCAAACCTGTCCCAGAAGGAGTAGTTTAGGTACTTTGGGGTCAGATGATAAAGTTTCTGAGGGCAGCTTGGATGGTCCAGTCATTTGCCTCACATGTAGCCCCTTTACCAATTTTTTTCTTTCATTTCCATGCTGAATTGAACCACTGTTCTTAGGTTTTCACTTCTCCTCCCGGTAAAAGAAAAAAATCTCCAGTCATTGCCGTGTAGCTTGCAGTCCCTTCCTGTATAAGACGTACACTTTTCTGCCACACTGACATGGAGTGTGGCCTTATAACTTACTTTGGCCAGTGGCATATGAGCGGAAGTGATATACAGATCTCCGTCAGGCAGGAGCTGTGACAACCACAATTGGTTTGCTTTTTCACAGCTTTCTCATCCTTGTCTCTCGGCCATGAGAACGAGTCCCAGGAGAAGCCTCGTTTGTCTTGAGCCTATTGTGCAGACAGGCAGAGCAGACCTGATGGGTAAAGTTCAGTGTGGACAAAAACAAGCCTCAGTTGCCACGGTATCCCACGGAGGTCTGGGTTTCATCTGTTATTGCAACAAAGCTGACTTATATGAGGGCTCACCAAATTTGGGCAAGAAAAATGGGTTGAGAGATGGGCTCCAGAAAGTATATTTCCTGATTTAGGGACAAAATTCATCCTCAGGTCTCACAGGTAACATAGGACCCAAACAGATTACTACTGCAGGAACCGAAACAGTAAGAAAACACCTACAACTCCGTCTGCAGTAAAACCGCCTCTGATCAGAAGCTACCAACAAAGTCACCTTAATCTTATTTTTTAACAGCTATGATGTTTTGATCGTTGAGGACCTCAAATTGGATTTATCTTTCAGAAAACTTGCTTCTCTTCATCATTTCTTTTTCCAGAAGGATGAGTGAGTGGCAGCCTTTCTGAGTGTCTATACAGATGATGGTGCCATCCTCCTGCCTTGCATCATGGAGTAAAAAACGTGGGTTGATTGTACAGCCACTATGGTGAACAGCATGGAGATTCCTTTAAAAATTGGAAATAGAACTGCCATACGACCCAGTAATCCCTCTGCTGGGCATACACACCAAGGAAACCAGAGTTGAAAGAGACAAGTGTATCCCAATGTTCATCGCAGCACTGTTGACAATAGCTAGGACCTGGAAGCAACCTAGATGTCCATCGGCGGATGAATGGATAAGAAAGCTGTGGTACATGTACACAATGGAGTATGACTCAACTATTAAAAAGAATACATTTGAATCAGTTCTAATGAGGGGGATGAAACTGGAGCCCATTATACAGAGTGAAGTAAGTAAGTCAGAAAGAAAAGCACCAATACAGTATATTAATGCATATATATGGAATTTAGAAAGATGATAACAATGACCCTATATGTGAAACAGCAAAAGAGACACAGATATAAAGAAGAGACTTTTGGACTCTGTGGGAGAAGGCGAGGGTGGGATGATTTGAGAGAATAGCATTGAAACATGTACATTACCATATGTGAAATAGATGACCAGTCCCAGTTCAATGTATGAAACAGGACATCAAAGCTGGTGCTCTGGGACAACCCAGAGGGATGGGATGGGGAGGGGGGTGGGAGGGGGGTTCAGGATGGGGGACACATGTACACCCATGGCTGATTTATATCAGTGTATGGCAAAAACCACCACAGTATTGCAAAGTAATTATCTTCCAATTAAAATAAAACAACAACAAACATGTGTTGAAGTGTTAGTCACCCAGTCATGTCTGACTGTTTATGACATCATGGACTGTAGCCCGCCAGACTCTTCAGTCCACAGCATTTTCGAGGCAAGAATGCTGCAATGGGTTGCCATTTCCTACTCCAGGGGATCTTCCTGACCGAGGGATCAAATCTGGATCTCCCACATTGCAGGCAGATCCTCTGCCGTCTGAGCCACCAGGGAAGCACTACATGGAGTAAAACATTATCTATTACACAGGTTTAGGCCACAGTGATTTTCCTCACAAAGTCTGTGGATAACAGTGTATGTGTATTTTGTGTTGGAGAGAAAGAGTTCAAAGCAGTATGATTTTTACTTATTTGTGGGCAGCCTACTTTTTAACCAGGCTTCCCTGGTAGCTCAGCTGATAAAGAATCTTCCTGCAATACAGAAGACCCAGCTTCGATTCCTGGGTTGGGAAGATCCCCTGGAGAAGAGATAGGCTACCCACTCTAGTATTCTGGCCTGGAGAACTCCATGGACATAGGAGTCTGGCAGATTCATGATCATTTTATCAGAATATCTATAGATTTAATTTTATTTTTATTATGTTTCCCTAATCACAGACTATACTTTAACCTTTATGCTCAGATCTTTTGTAAACTTAGGGACTTTCATCAGTTATGAACCACATGATAAGGCAGTCTCAGGTTTCATTCACCAGCAGTCCACAAATAGCTATTAGTTCCCTACTTTGTTCAGAAAAATATCCTGCATAGAGGTTACAGAGATGAGGTTTTGGCCCTTGTGGAGCTCAAAATCCAATAGAAGACAAGACAGGAAATTAACCAACAATTAACAGACTGAAGGGTGATGAGTCAGATTTGATTTATTTCCTTTCCTGCATGGGTCATATACGGTAGCTTTCTGTGCCTTAGTGGGTATAGGGTTTGCTGTGTGGATGTGAACATAATCTATCTCAGAGGGGAGATGTCGATCCTTTCATATAAAGGGCAGAAAGATTGAAGGCAGGAGGAGAATGGGATGGCAGAGGACGAGATGGTTGGATGGCATCACTAACTCAATGGACATGAGTTTGAGAAAACTCTGGGAGATAGTAAAGGACAGTAAAGCCTGGTGTGCTGCAGTCCATGGGGTCACAAAGAGTCAGACACGACTGAGTGCCTGAAAAACAACAACAGAGAGAGTAGGAAGAGGCTGAGAAGCTTCTAATACTGCAGACTTCTCCATTTGACAGATGAGGAAACAGAGGCCCATAAAGAACGAGGCCTGTGCAGTCACACAGCTAAGGTGCGAAGACTCACAGATGCAGGGGCCGACACTCCCTGCTCTCCCATGCAGCACCCAGCGAGCATCGTCTCTAACAGGGAGATGATGCGGAACCCGGAGCACCTTTCTTCCCACCGTGAGCAGGGTCCTCAGTGTCCCGGCTGCAAGATCAGGAGAAAGCCCTGACTCTGTAAGTACTTCTCTTCCATCTACGATCTCCTTCCGTATTTTCAGGTTTCTGAATCATACTTTTAAAGAATCACACAGAGATAGACAAATGTCATATACTCTTGCTTAAATATGGAATCTATAAAAAGAGGATACAAGTGAACTTACTTACAAAATATAGACTCACAGACATAGCAAACAAACTTATGGTTACCAAAGGGAAAAGAGGGGAAGGGACAAATTAGGAGCTTGGGATGAACATACACACACTATAGCGTATCAGCTTAGTTCAGTCGCTCAGTCGTGTCCGACTCTCTGAGACCCCATGGACTGCAGCACGCCAGGCCTCCCTGTCCATCACCAACTCCTGGAGTTTACTCAAACTCATGTCCATGTATATAGATTAGATAAGCTACAAGGACTTACTATATTCCACCAACAACTCTAGTATCTTATGGTGACAAATAGTGGAAAATAACCTTAAAAAGAATATATATGCACATATGAATATACCTGTATATCTCTATATCACTATATCTATATGTTGCTTCCCAAGTGGTTCTAGTGGTAAAGAATCCAGCTGTTAATATATGAGACACAAGAGATGTGGGTTCAATCCCTGGGTCAGGAAGATTCCTTGGAGTAGGAAATGGCACCCCAATCCAGTATTCTTGCCTGGAAAATTCCATGGACAGAGGCGTCTGGTGGGCTACTGTCTATGAGGTTGCAAAGAATTGGACACAACTATCGGACAGAGCACACTCACGCACACACACACACATACACACACACACACACACACACATCTATCTATCTATCTATCTATCTATCTATCTATATATATATGCATCATTTTGTGTATACCTGAAATGAACACAACATTTCAAATCAATTATATTTCAATAATTTTTTTTTTAAGTCACAGGCTTTGTCTTATGTGTTTCTAATTTAATTGAGAATGTGGAAAGGAGGTAGATTTGGGGTGGGGGACATTTTGTCAGAATAATATGATATTTATGCTACCCTCTCTGAAACTCTTCCAAGGCAGTTCGCCAATATTCCTTTATTAGGAGTCATTTTGGGCTAAGACCTAGATGTCTGCTAGCCTTGCCCTTCACTGCCATGAAGACATCATCAATGTCCAGGAAATTAGCCTTCACAAACCCGTGAGTGATCACACAGAGCTGAGTCCAGTCCAATTTAAGTACGTAAAGAACAAGGCTCGTATACAAATCAATGAAGATTGATTGCAATTGATTTGAAAAAGAGATCAGATTTATTCTCCCCTGGAACTTAGCCCACGGTTCATATCTTTGTGCCAGTGGGCTTTAGTCAAAATCCTAATGATGCTTACATGTGAAGAATTTCATTATTTGGACTTAAGAACTACTTATTATTACCAGTCTGTGGCAAAAATAAATAAATAAAATGCCTGTAAATTAAGAAGCTGATATGAAAATAGATGAAGTGTGCATTCTATTGAGCAAGCATAGTTTTCTTATTAATTGTATGCATTATTTACAGTGATAGTTAAACATATTGATCTTAGCAAAGCAGGAAGTGTTGTTACACCAACAACTAGATTTGACTAAGAAAAGGTAATAATTATCAATTAGCGGGAATTACTGCTAATAAGGTTGGGGGAAGTGCAGAAAATTTCTGATTAGGAAGAGCTGACACTTTCACAGCGTTGTGTAAATTGCCAGGATTTTAAAAATACATCTGCCTCGTATGATATTTAAAAAGAGAAAAAAAAAGTGTTAGGCACATAATTACTAGATACATCTAAGCTACAAACCTTTTTGTTGTTCTTCTAATCATTTGGAAGAAGAGGAGTCATTGCTTAGAAGATTTTTTGCCCTTTTCTGAGGATAACAAGTAAAATTAACTAACAGCTCAATTATTCTGTTAATGAGGCAATTCCCTCCCCACTTGCATAAATTCAATTTATTTTTCTTTCCACTATCCTCTCTTCTACCATCAATCAACTATCCTTTCAGAGGAAAAAAATTATGCACTTTTAGAGGGGTGAGAGTGGGGAGACGGCAAGACTGAGGCTGGTCATACGTCTCACATGGAAACAGAAGCGCATGTAGTCCTTAAGTCGGGTCTGACTCTGCGACCCCATGGACTGTAAGCCGCCAGGCTCCTCTCTCCATGGGATTTTCCCAGGCAAGCCTGTTGGAGTGGGTTGTCATTTCCTTCTCCAGGGGATCTTCTTGACCAGGCGATGGAGCCCGTGTCTCTTGCATTGCAGGCGTATTTTTTACCACTGAGCCACTAGGGAAGGCCCAGAAATGAACTTAAAAGAATCCATTTTGCCAAGGAGAAAACAGGCCCTAAAAGACTTGCTGGCCAGCCTGGAACACAGCAAAGTGAATGTCCAGGTTTCCCAGCCTTGAGGTCCATGCTATTACCCAACCCACAGATGCCTAAAATGAAGCTTGTTCTTTGTAGACCCTTGTTTTCCACAAATACTTGACTGTTTGTTGGTCATCTCATTTAATTAATCATTAAGAGCTTTTAAAGCTGCCAAAGGCAAGCAATAGAAATGGAATAATTCAGGCAAAAGCAAAGCAAAGGACTGTCTAGTCAGTGAGGGCAGCTTCATCCCAGATAGACAGGGGGTTTTCTTTTGACTTTTGGAAGCACTGCCAACCTGTCAGGAGGTGCCCAGGCATCTTTGAGCAGCTTTAGAAAAAAGTTCAGTTTCATTAGTTCAGGAGCTGGGCCATGTTTTGTCCATTTCAACTTTACCACATGACAATTTAAGTAGAATTCTTTGCACCTAACTTAGGCCAAACGAAATGGTCCACCTGCTCACACATCTCCAGCCTTGATCTCAGTTGTCGTTTTCTCTTTCCTATGTATAACCCTTGCCTAAAATAATGTCATACATGTTTGCTCAGAGTTCAATTGCTTTTCCACATTCTCTGTGACTATCATTGTAACAGCACTGCCCGCACGCTATCACGTGCCAAATAGACTCCGAGCCTCTGTTGACAGGTGCCTCACCTTGTGGGCTGGATTCTGCCTTCTCAGCATCTCGTGACTCCAGCTTCTGTCCTCCAGGCTCTGAAGCTCTTCCCCACACACCTTCAGACTCTGGCCGCAGGGTCCTCCTCACCGGCTTCCTGCCTCCTCTCTCGTATCCCTCCAGTCTATCGTGGACATCACTGCCAGAAGCATCCACTTCTTTTTTATGTATAAATGGTTAAGTTAATTATTTTTCTTGTTTAAAGATTGGTCACGTGCTCAGCCATTCAGTCATGTCCAACTCTTTGCAACCCCATGGACTATAGCCCACCAAGTTCCTCTGTCCATGGGATTTTCCACGCAAGAATACTGAAGTGGGTTGTCATTTCCTTCTCAGGGGATCTTCCCGATCCAGGGATTGAACCCACGTCTCCTGCATTGGCAGATGGATTCTTTACCACTGAGCCACCAGGGAAGTCCTAAAAAATAATTAAAAACTGTTCATGGGGCTCTATGATCAACCCAACATATTAAAAAGCAGAGACATTACTTTGCTGACAAAGGTCCATCTTGTCAAAGCTATGGTTTTTCCAGTAATCATGTATCGATGTGAGAGTTGGACTATAAAGAAAGCTGAGCACTGAAGAATTGATGCTTTTGAACTGTGGTGTTGGAGAAGACTCTTGAGAGACCCTTGGACTGCAAGGAGATCAAACCAGTCAATCCTGAAGGAAATCAGTCCTGAATATTCATTGGAAGGACTGTTGCTGAAGCTGAAACTCTGATACTTTGGCCACCTGATGCAAAGAACTGACTCATTGGAAAAGACTCTGATGCTGTGAAATATTGAAGGCGGGAGAAGAAGGAGACGACAGAGGATCAGATGGTTGGATGGCATCACAGACTCAATGCACATAAGTTTGAGCAAGTTCTAGGAGTTGATGATGAACAGAAAAGCCTGGCATGCTGCAGTCCACGGGGTTACAAAGAGTCAGACACAACTGAGAGACTGAACTGAACTGAACTGATCATGAAAGCTGTTCAAATTTCTTTCAATACTTTATCTCTCCACATTTTCTCTCCAACCATCTTTGTGCTATACAATTGTCATGTTTGACCTTGCTGGGAAGTTTAGGTCGATGTGGTGAAATGAGGCTAGGCTTTGAAGTCAAATGACCAAGAACCTTGTCCCAGCTTTGTAGAGACTCTTGTGATCCTCAGCCCTGATCTACTGACTTGAACAAAAAGCCTTTTGGACTGAGTGAGTATAATTTGGAGGAAAGATTTAAAGATAAAAAGCTGAGTCTTGGAAAGTCATTGAAATGGTAGGAAATTCCAACTCAGAACAAGGACGGGGAATCAAACATATCAACCAATAAAGGAGAGAAGAAAAAATTTCTGGATCATCTACAGTAGGCAGGAGAATTTGCAAACGTGACCTGATTTAAAATCCCATCAGCAGTCCTTGAGATATATATTGCTATCCCCACTTTAAACAGAACAAAAGGATCTATTTCTAAAGCCATGCTTTTTGTTTTTCTTTAAAATCATATGGGTAAATAATAGATACATTCTCACTGTAAAATGTGTGTGTATGTTAGTCGCTGTGGTGTCTGACTCTTTGCGACCCCATGGACTGTAGCCCTCCTGGCGCCTCTGTCCGTGGGATTCTCCAGGCAAGAATACCAGAGTGGGTTGTCATTTCCTTCTCCAGGGGATCTTCCCAACCCAAGGACTGAACCCGGGTCTCCTGTATTGCCGGCGGATTATTTGTCATCTGAGCCACCAGGGCAAATTAAGAGTTCCCTCTCACCCCCAAAGAAATATAACACCTTCAAACAACCCCCAAGGCTCCAGACCATCTTGTGTTCATTGAGAAATATTTGTACACACTCTATTTTCTCTTTGTGTGTTTAGATGAATGTGAACATTCATCTATTTCTGTGGCCTTTTCTTTCCAACTAGGAGAGAGAGAATTTCAAGCCAGTTCATATGGCTGTCTTGTCGTATTTTCTTCTCCCTCACCCATATCTTATTTCCAATGGATCTTTGGTATTCCAGAGTTGGCAGATTTAGGATATTTTAAAAAATTTTTTTCATGTATTGATAGACCTCAAAATTAGTTTCTGCACCATTTTCATTTTGTAAGTAATGACGCAATAAATACATTCTGGGGTATGCATAGCATTGGCCATAAAGTTGTGCACCTTTAAAATATGTGAAAGTTAACTGACAAATTGCACCCCAAAAAGACCATACTAATTTTAAAATTTCACTGAGCAGCTTTCAGTAGAAGTAAAAGCTTTCTGCAGTTTAGGATTACTGTATTTTTTTTTTTTTTAAGAAAAACATTATGGTAGTTGAACAATGCTGTCTTATTGCTTTGATTTACATTTTTCTGAGTAATAGTGGCTAATTGCAGTTCTCTTCTTGTGAACTGGTATCTCATTCTTCTAGTCACTTGCTAATTTTCCTATTAAATTGTTTTTGAAAAATAATATTTTTATGTATTTATGGCAAGTGTGTTCTCTCAGTCTGTTGTCTTCTTATATAGCATCTTCAGAGGCATAAAATTATATTTTTATATATTCAAATATGCCAATCTTTTCTTTTTGGCTTCTAGTTCATACGTTTTCTTTGGAAGATTTGATCCACCCCAAGATATAATCTATATATGTATCTTTCTACCTTTCTATCATTTATCTTTTACATACATATACACACATGTATGGGCTTTCCTGGTGGCTCAGTGGGAAAGAACCTGTCTGCCAAGCAGGAGACACGGGTTCCATCTCTGGGTCAGCAAGATCCCTTGGAGAAGGAAATGACAACCCACTCCAGTATTCTTTCATGGAGAATCCTATGGACAGAGGAGCCTGGCGGGCTGCAGTCCGCAGAGTCACAAAAGGCTGGACACGACTTAACAACTAAACAACAAAGTGATGACATGCGTGTGTACATACACACCCCTTTTCTATCTTCAGTAACTTTTGTAGCTATGACTAAAGACTTCAACATGCAAATTTAATATTTCCCTCCTAAGTTGAAAATATGCTATTGTCTTCTACCCTTCTTCCTCCTGAGAGTGAAATCTAAATTCGGTGAACTAACAGCCTCTTCATAACCTCCATCACCTTATTTCTTCCTACTCAGTCTGCAACCGCTCTCAAAAAGAAAGGGTTTCATTTTATATCTCGAAGGCCCAGACTCTCCTGTGCCCCTGGGCCTCTGCACACGCCGCCTTAACTCTGTAGGATGCCCGGCTGCTCGTGTCCTCACTGTTCCTCCCCAGTTAATAACCAGGAAGAGTATCTTGGTCCTTCCTTAACAGGTGAGATAAAGAAAGAAAGGAAGGGGGCAGTGAAGGAATAAGAACACATGGTAATCATTTATGGTTCTGCAGGGAATCTTGCTAAAATTCTTATGCGTTACGAGGGGTCAAACAGGAGCCAGAGGTACAGCAAGAGGGGAGACTGGGCTGAGCTTTTCTGAACTGACCTCTCGTATCTTCAGAGTCTTTTATTGCCTAGGAAAGGGGTTTCTGAAATCCCCTCACTCTATGCTGGCAGATCTTTCCAGAGGCAAATGAGGACTCATCCAAGGAAATGGAAAGAGTTCTTCACAGTTGAAAGGAGGTGTTGGATGCTACTCCCTGTGTGAAATCCTCCCACACTGTCCACAATCTCCAGGTTACACTGACTACTTTATTGCCATTGCAGGTACTTCCTTCCTGACCCTCAGCATCCTGTCTCTCATCACCTCCTAACACCCTCGGCCCGCCTGGGGTCCCCTGGGAAGTTCCCTGCATTCATTTTTCTGCTTTCCCTCCTCGATTATATGATCATGCCGTTCCCTCTGCAGGGAAGTAATTCTGAATCCACTTGTAGGTGGACACACTCGTTCATACTGACTATTCAAGAGCCAGATCACATATCACCTCTCACAGAAGTTATCTACGTCCTCCCTGAACCTAGGCTTCCCTCTCCCCGTCCAAGCCCTACCCTGGAGCCTCGTGTGTGCGTTCAGTTGCTTCAGACATGGCTGACTCTTTGTGACCCCATGATTGTATCCTGCCAGACTCCTCCATCATAGGATTCTCCAGGCAAGAATACTGGAGTGAACTGCCATGCCCTTCACCAGGGGATCTTCCCAACTCAGAGACTGACCCTGAATCTCTTATGTCTCCTGCATTAGCAGGTGAATTCTTTGCCACTAATGCCACCTGGGAAGCGTGAGAGCCTTACTCTACTCATTCCTACACGTAAACTTTAGCCTCGCTCTCCACCCTTAACCCTCCTGCCTGAGCTCAGTTGCTAAGTCATGTCTAACTCTTTGCATCCCATTGATTGTAGCCTGCCAGGCTCCTCTATCCTTGGGATTTCCCAGGCAAGAATACTGGGGCGGGTTACCATTTCCTTCTCCAGGGGATCTTCCCTACCCAGGGATCAAGCCCACATCTCCTGCATTGGCAAGTGAATTTTTTACCACTGAGCTGCCAGGGAAGCCCACTCTTAACCCTAAACTTAATCTTATCCATCTATCCATAAGCCTATACCTAGGTCTCACCCTGCCTACCAGAACTAAGTTTCACCTCACTATTTACCTTTAGCACTGAGTGCACCCCTCACCCTGCAATGTGAAAGGAGAGTGGGTAGATGAGTTGATGTATGGATGGATGTATATATGTTATATATCTTTGCATATGTGAATGAATGAATACACAGAAGGATGCATGCATGAATATGTGGATAACTGAACGTGTGAATGCATGGATGGATGGAGAGATGAGAGCGTAAATGATGAATGGATGAATGCATATGTGTAGTGTTATGTATGTATCTATTTGTGTGTGTGTGTTTGTGCCTGTGTGCATGCACACATGCGTGATCTCAGTCATGTCTGACTCTGTGACTCCATGGACTTTAGCCCACTGGCTCCTCTGTCCATGGGATTCTCCAGGCAAGAATACTGGAGTGGGCTGCCATTTTCTTCTCCAGGGGATCTTCCCAATCCAGGGATCGAACCCACCTGCCTTGTGTCTCCTACATTAACTGCCAGATTCTTTACCACTGAACCACCTATCTAGAAATAGGGTCTTTGCAAATATAATTAAGAATATTGAGATCAGATTATCCTGGATTTAGGGTATGTCCTAAATCCAGTAACAGGTGTCCTTATAAGAGAAAGAGGAATGATTAAGACACACAGACACAGGGACGAGTGATATTTTCTGAAGCCAAGCCATGCCTGAAGCCATCAAGATCTGGGAGAGACAAGGAAGCATTCTACCCTTGGTCCTTCAGAGGGAGTGTGGGCCTGTTTTAGTCTTGCTTTTGGACTTCAGGTCTTTAAAACTTTTAGGGGATGAATTTGTATTATTTTAACCTACCCAGTTTGTGGTCATTTGCCTGGCAGCCCTAGAGAAAAAATATGGTACCCAGAAGAGAGAAGTTTCATTCATCTAGAGACAAGAAAAGTTTATTTTATGTTTCATCTGGGTTTCAACTTACTAATCAGGGTTTGTCCTGAATAGAACCAGCAGTTTTTTTTCCTTTAGTGTGTGATCCATACCTTGTTACTTTAAGAGACCAAAGAAGGGGCAGAAGTTTCTGTATATAACACAGTGATTTGATGTTTTTGTGCACTGCAAAATGATCACCATAATAAGTCCAGTTGATGTCACCATCGGAAATTGTTACAATATTATTGACTATATTTTCTATGTGTACATTGCATCTCCATGACTCATTTATTTTGTAACTAGGAGTTTACATCTCTTAATCCCCTTTACCTACTTTGCCCAGCCTTTTATGTGTCTTCCCTCTGGTACCACCTGTTGGTTCTCTGAATCTCTGATTGTTTCTGTTTAGGTAAGTTTGTTCATTTGTCTTTTTAGATCCCACACATAGCTGAAAAATAGAGTAAAAAACATGTACTGTCCCCTTTATGTTTCAAAAGCACCTGCTAATTTGAGATGTGAAAGGGATATAGACTCACCATGACTTTCCCGGACCTGGAGCCCCTCTCCTCAACACTCTAAAATGTTATTGCTTTGTTCCCCAAAGCAATATCTGGATTATCATAATAGAAAAGATATCAGCATATTGCTGTTATTGTTCAGTCCCTACGTCATGTCCGATTCTTTGCAACCCTATGGATTACAGCAATCCAGGCTCTTCTGATCTCCACTGTGTGCCGGAGTTTGCTCAAATTCATGTCAAGTTGAGTCTGTGATGCTATCTAACCATGTACATAAGATACAGTTATTCTTCTCAAGCGTTCACTTTTTCTTGACTAAAGTATTCTGGTTGCCACTCCTGGTAATGGATATGTATTTTTATCTCTCCCTTTCATCATGGCTATGAGGAAGCAGTGTAACCACTCTTGCCCTCCAAAGCCTCATCTTCAGTGAAAAGATAAATAATCGTATTGACGTCTGTCTTCATGCTCTGTCTTCCAGCTCTGAACATCCTCACCTCACCTCTCTTAAATTTTTGTTTATGTGAAAGAAGCTTCTTTCTCTTTCCAGATGTTATCTTTGTGGCAAAAAAAAAAACAAACAAACAAAATTCCACTTCAAACCTACCATCATTATTGCCATTATTTATCATGATAATAATTACTCAGGTGGTTACAGGGGTTGGGGTGGAGATCACACAAGAAAAGTCATATTTTTCACACCTAGTGCAGCAAGCAGTGGTTAAACTATTACTGAGTTGATGATTCCCTAGAATATATTTCACTTGCATTATTAATAATACTCATCACCTTCCCCAGCCCCTCTCCTGCCGTTGCCCCAGTGTTTGCTACTAGCTGGGGATCAGTGAGCCACAGACCATGAGAAGAAAATAAGGGTAAACGTTTGTCATAGCTAGCTGTGATAAAAAACAGAGTTAAGTTTACGGAAGAGTGGTTTTGGCACATGAAGGCAAGGTAGTCATCAGGCCTTTTCTACAAATATCCCATCCCTTCCCTTCTGAGCTTGAAAAATAACTGTAAGTGGGACTTCCCTCACGGCTCAGTGGTGAAGACTCCATGCTTCCAATGCAGGGGACGTGGGTTCGATCCCCCATGCCACTGGCACAACCAAAGGAAAAAAAAATTAAATTAAAAAAAAAATAACTATAAGTTTAAAAAAAAATATGTTGATGGAAGTACAGTATAAATGGGAGTGCAAGAGTCTCTTGACCAGTGAGTTTGGACAGAAGTTTGGGGCAGCATTTCCAGGCTAGAGTATATGATTGTCCAGGTAGATGCCTCAGATCTTTGTCCTTCTTTGGTGCCTGGCGCTGACCCAGTCAGTGGCTCCTCGGTCCATTCAGATTTATAGGGAGGACAACATTACCACAGGAAGGAATCTCCGTGGTGCAGGATGACATCTTTGCTGTCCAGATGTGGGGCTGTTTCTTCCTACAGCATGACCCAGCTTATCTAAGGTCCTGGACAGAGCTCAGCAAAAGGAGGGGAGAAGAGAGAAAATACCATTTTCTAGTTTAAACTCCTTTTGTGACTATGAATCCATGGGCAAACCAATTTGTATAGCCTCGGCACCTTTATAGCTAACATGGAGATAGCAAGCTCCGATTCTCTGCAAACTTAAGATAAAGTAGTAAACGTTAAACAATTTTAAGCAACATGCAAACTTCAAATGGTTAGGCTGCCCTTGGACCTTAACTATCTAATGATTTTCTAAATATTCTTTTACCATGTATATTAGATTGTCATCTCTCTCCTACCTATTTTCTTTTCAATTATAAAATGTTTCTGATGAAATAAAAAAGATAAGTCATAACTGATAAACACAGATGGCACTGAAGTATTAGTGGAAAAATTACATTTCAGCTTTTCTTAAAGAGTAGCAGTTAGCAAAAATCATTACCTTCTCCCCACCCCTCAACAGATAGAATCTAAACATTCAGAAAAAGCTATTTTTATTTTTAGCACTTATCAAAGTAATCATTGTACATCATTTAATGAGTCAAATAGGGGGTCTCTGACCCCCCTCCTGTCCATCTCCAAATCCAGCTTCTCAGAGCCAAGCACTTGCATCTCATCTACATGTTTATGTCTTTATATACTTTAAAATGATATCCTTATGATGCTCTTTTAATTTCCCCTTTTAAGTATTATTCATTGACTTCCTTCTATGGAAAACGTCTTGCTAGAGGTTCAGGTATTTTTCTGTAGAGACTGGGAACCCAGGGGAGTAGGTCAAGTCACGGGTTCAATTATGCTGTGTTGTGCTCAGCTGCTAAGTCGTATCTGACTCTTTAGAGGCCCGATGGACTGTTGCCTGTCAGGCTACAGTCTGACAGGATTTCCCAGGCAAGAATACTGGAGCATGTTGCCATTTCCTCCTCCAGGAAATCTTCCTGCCCCAGGGATCGAACCCGCGTCTTCTGCATCTCCTACATTGGCAAGTGGATTCTTTACCACTGAGTCACCTGGGAAGCCCATGAGTTTAATAAAGCATCTGAAAGCCAGGCTAGTTCTGTGCTGGGCAGAGGGAGACGAAGTGTAACAAGCCTCTGATGGGATCCCCCTTTCAACTGCAAGGGCCCAGCTCTGTTGGAGGATAGAAGGACGGCATTACTGTGAGGAGCTATGATAGATAAAGGCTTCTTCCTTCAGATAGCAGGCACAAATGAACCTGAAGAAGAAAAAAGTGGCAAAGCTGTCTTTGGGAGGCACTGAAGCTCCTCCTCTAGGCTTCCCTGGTAGTTTAGCTGGTAAAGAATCACCTTCAATGGGCGAGACCCTGGTTCTATACCTAAGTCGGGAAGATCCTCTGAAGAAGGGATAGGCTACCCACTCTGGCATTCTTGGGCTTCCCTGGTGGCTCAGCTGGTAAAAAAAAAAAAATCCCCTTGCAATGCAGGAGACCTGGGTTCGATCGCTAGGCTGGGAAGATCCCCTGGAGAAGGGAGCAGCTACCCACTCCAGTATTCTGGCCTGGAGAATTCCATGGACTGTATGTTCCAAGGGATTGCAAAGAGTCAAACATGACTGAGTGAATTTCAGTCACTAAGCTTCTCTGCCCACCCTGTGTTTTTCCTTTCTCCATCTTCTTAGTAAGCCACAAGAGGGAAATAGATGATTCTGACTTCTGAGCTCACAAGAGGGAAATAGCTGATTGCTAGATACAGGATATAGTTTGGCTATGTCACAAAGACTGAGACCCCCTCCAGATGGTCATGATAAAGAATGTCCTCTGTTATATTGTATTTCCATCTTCTTAGTTGACTTTGTCTTGATAAGAAAGAGGTAAAATATCCACTATCTCTGTTAGAAGATTTGTTTTAAGAGACTGATGGCACTGCTGACAGATCTCTTTTGCTGAAATTCCTCAGTTTTGTTCCCAACCCTCTTGTGCATGACTTGAGCAAAGCAGAAACATCCAGGGGCTGTTGCAGAAGACCATCCAGGACCTCCCAGAGGTCCAAAGTACCCTAGAAGATGGGAAGATACGAGAGGCAGAAAGAAGGAGGAAGATAAAGTCAGAGAAGAGAAACTGTCTACAGGTGTCAGATCCATTTCTCACATCCCATTTCATATGTATAATCCACCTACAAAGTGGACAGAGCAAATACAATAACCCCCAAGATGCAGGTGAAGAAACAGTCTAAGGAACTCTCCAGAAGACACTTTGGGAATAGTGCAAGGTGCAGCAGCTTAGAAGCACAACCAGCTCTCTGTTCATGTTCCAACTAGCTCAGTTTCTAGATAAGGCAATGAATGTCAAACAACCTAATCAATATGTAAGATTTAAGTATTATTATGATTACACTGGCCTTAGACCTTAGTTATCTGGGATCCTGGGCAAACTGCCTAATTTCCCTAATTTCTCCACATCTTCATTTCTTCAAGTATGTGTGAGAGGTGGTAAGAACTGCTTCAAAGTTTTTGATGAGTGTTTGAGGCAATGCTATCTAATATGCACTGTTTACATGATCCTGCATTGTCAAAATATTTTTGTGCATATTAACATTAAAATTTTTAAATTTTAATTAAAATATTATGTGCAGCATGTTTGTGAAGTAGATTCGATAATGACCACCTTCTCCATCATACAGGTGGGGAGAGCGGTCCTCCTGTGAGACTGAGTGATGTGCCAATGCTAGCAAGTCTATTTGGTAGAGGAGCTGAGGTTGAGCTCTGGCCAGTGTGATGTAGGTTTCTGACCTCATAGCTCCTATGCTGAACTGTCTCATATTTCCAGAACATGTATGGGGGCTGCATAGGGCTGCATATTCTCAATAAACTCTGGTGTCTTTGAGCAATTCCCAGGATTACACAGAAGATGCTAAAAATCTCCAATCAATTAATCTCCTGCATTTCTCCCTACTCTTGTCTTCACTTTCCTCCTTGAGCAGTCTGGACTATTTCAGGAATATGTTTGCCAATACCATTTAGCCCCTTACCTTCCATTTTTCACAATCATCTGAGTGAAACCCAAACCTCAGAAGATCTCAGTGATCCATCATCTTTATTCAAGAAGAAAGTAATGTTGGACATGGTCCAGCAAAGAAGAATGCATTAATGATCAACTTCAAAAGCAGACTCACCAGTGCCAGGCCAACCCCCCTGGGTTTCAGGAGCCCATCAGGATTCTGTTTTCACAACAAATATGTCAGACTCTAACCACTTCTCTCTGTAATACACAGCAGAGGACAAAACCTCCTGCTTCTCAGATAAAACTGGGAGAATAAGATGAGATCCCTCTCAACTTCACATGAATACTGGGCCTTCAGCTTAACTACATCCTGTCCTTCTGTTCTGGTAACTTCAAGGGGACACCCTTTTTCATGGAAGATTATTTCTATCCCCATGTTCTGAGAGCCTTCCCTGCTCTCATACATTTCGAGAGCTCAGTTATTCCTTGTCTCTCTCCAGTACATTTTGCTAAATTCTTGACAATACTCAATCATTCAGTCATGATCTTCCCATATTTAGAGAGCAAAATGTATTGCCCCCAACCTCTTTTTAATCACTTCTCCTTTTCACTGACATCTTATGAACAGAGACTGCTACCCCTGAAATCCCTAAGCATCACATTTCCTTCATAACTATTCACATTCTGCTCACATCTGTCCTTCAAGACGCTCTTCCTCAGGCCATGGGGTGTTCCGTCCTCTTCATGGTCTTCCTCAGCCTTCCAGGGTCCATGGTTTCTGGCGTTCCTCCTCCACAGATGAGTGTCTTCTTCTCTGCCACTATTGTCATTTAATGTTGTAGTTCCTTCATCTGCAACCCCATATGTTTATTCTGTACTTCCCTCCTAAACCAAATAAATTCAACCTCTGGTTCCAGGAGTCATTTCTGGACTGGTGACTCCCAACAGATGGATAAAGACAAGTCTCTTCCTCTGAGTTGCAGACCCATGTATCTAGCTACCTATGCATTACCTCCACTCTGAATGCTGAAAGTTCTATTAAACTCAAAATGTTTGAGACCAAATTCATGACCTTTGCCATGCCCCATCTTAATAAGCGGTGCTAAGTTGTTTCAGTCGTGTCTGATTCTTTGCGACCCCAAGGACCGTAGCCTGCCAGTCTCCTCTGTCCACAGGATTCTCCAGGCAAGAATACTGGAGTGGATTGCCAAGGCCTCATTCAGGGGATCTTCCAAACCCAGGGATCAAAATTGTGTCTTTTATGTCTCCTGCATCAGCAGGCAGGCTCTTTACCACTAGCGCCACCTGGGAAGCCCGTTAATAAGTGGCATCCCCATTAATAAGCAATGTGGCTTGGTCCCTTAGGCGTCAATAGGCCCTCGTGTATAGTCTCATCCTCCTTAGCCAGGCCACAGCTGACACAAGGTAGCTTTACCCTCTGCAGGTCTTTCTACTCTTTTCACTTAAACTAAGATCCACCACAGTCTTGTTTACTCATGATGGCATCATCTCTCATCCAGACACTTTAATGATCTCCGATTCCCAATCTATGACGCTTTCAAACATTCTCTGAAGCTTCTATAACCTTACAGAAAACAAATCTGGATTTGTTTCTCCCATATTAAAACCTCCCAGTAAATTCTCACATCTCTATGGATAGTGACCAAAGTCCACCATCTGGTTCCCAGCCCAGGTACAGTCCTAGAACATATTATCTTCCCATCTCACTTCACAGCATCCCTGGCCTCATTGGCGGACACTACCCAGGCTATTTGTTTTGGTTGTCCTTTGCTGTGAAATAAACCATTCCACACTTAGATGAGCCAGCAGCAACTATTTCATTAAACCAGAAATTCTATGGGTGGAAAATTCAGGAAGAGCCTGGTGAAGATGACTGAGACCAGCGGCTGGGGCTCAGAAGGCTGGAGGACCTCCTTCCACAATGTTGTCTTCATCACCAGCCTGGGGTCTGGGCTGGGGTGGCTGAGGACAGGCTGCCAGAAGGCGCATCCCAAAGCATCACTTCCATCAATTCTCTTCCCCTAGGTCATCACAAAAGTCTACTCATCTTCAAAGGACATAAACCCCACCCTTTGATGACGGTAGATGCGAGGATTTGTGGATCACATTTTAAAGCTGCCACACTCTTCCCTTGCATTCCCCAAGGGCACCATCAAAGCTCCCTCCAGACCTGTGATAGGCTCTGCCCGTTCCTTCCCCACAGCCAGATTGATCCTCCGCATCCTAAGGATGCTGGTTCCTTCCTGGCTTTTTCCAGGAGTCTCTCCCTAAGACTCCAAGCCTGATCTCCTGTTCACAGCTGCTTCTCCTCCCACGCTCTTCTTTGAAGACTCAGCACTACTGTCCTCCTAACCTCAAGTTACTGACGGACATTCCCCACTAGATAATGACCTCCTCAAAGACAGAGCCCTTAAGGAGTGAGGGAAGAAACAAAACAAGAAGGGGAGACAGCCTGAATGCAGTCTCCCCACAATGGGTTACAGAGCTCTTTGCATAGCATTTTGCTTCCTCTCTGTTGAAAGGGAGAACATTCTGGCTTATGAGGCACGAAAGGTCTGTCTTTAGAGAACTGTTTTAGTATGTCCTCCAGGGGAGGTATAGGAGAAGAACTTTTGTGCTCTATTTTCCTAATCATCCTAAATGAATGAACAAAACACTTTACAGCCCTCCCTGGTGGCCTCTGGCCTCTGCTCACGGCAGAACATGAACGTATGATCTTGGCACTTGCCCGAGACCGCTCAGGTGCAGGCAGGAGGGCACGGGTTGGGAAGCAACAACAAGAAACAAAAGTTGCAGTGACACCTGGATATTCACCTCTTCTGAGCCCTGGGGGCAGCTGGATACTTTCCAGAAAGGGAACACCTGGGTCCCCCACGGGCTGGAGGGTTGCCACACATCTTTGTTTCCTGCTGAAATATTGGACAGAACCGTCAACTGCAAGATCACTCAGATCCCACAGCGAGGGTGCGATGGGAGTGGGTTCTGAATGAGTCACGCCACCATCCCGCACCGTGCATTACGGCTTCTCCTGCTTCTCAGGAAGATGATTTTCTTCTCTGAGGCCACTGTTATCACACAGGGGAAGTCCAAACCCCCCACCTCAGTAGGATTGGATGATTCGCGTAGTGAAATGTTCAGACAACAAAGGGCTCTGAACCAGGAGGTAAGCAAAAATGATATATATTTTTTCCTATACCTTGATTCAATTATTTACCAAGTCCAAAAACACAATATTGGGAAAAAACAGGTAGGAGGCTCAGCTTAAATTTTACATATACAGTATCAATTCCCTAGCTTGTTTGTATTCACTTTCTAATTTCCTTTCTTTGCATTTTCTTTACCTTCCCTGTAGGAAACCTAGCTATATTATACCCAGCTACAGAAATCAATGTCATAATTGTCAATTATGAAAGTGTAATAATAATAATGATTCCTTCCATTTCAGACCATTTTATAAACCACTTGGAGACATGTGGGAGGATTAGACATGACCCTCATAAGCTCCACAGGACGCAGCACTAAGACCCTGAGCATAGAAAGACTAAGCTGTGGTCTATTTTACTAGAAAGTAACTCAGACAAGGGCTTCCCGGGTGGCTCAGTGATAAAGAATCTGCCTGCAAAGCTGGAGATGTGGGTTTGATCCCTGGGTTGGGAAGATCCCCTGGAGAAAGACATGGCAACCCACTCCAGGACTTTTGCGTGGGAAATTCCATGGACTGAAAAGACTGGGGGGCTACAGTCCATAGTGTCTCAAAAGAGTCAGACATGACTTAGCAACTAAAGCAGCAACAACGATAACCTCAGACAATTTAATTAAGAGCATTATTGTGAACTTATATATCCGGGCTGCCTTTCCTGAAAGAAAGGGTAACCTGTCAGTACTTTGAAATGAATTAAATGCATCTTCTTTGAAAGTATACTTTTTATGGAGGAAGGCAACAGCAAGCATCATATTTCCTGTATTTATATCCTGTTCCAATCCCCTCCCTCTAGCCAGGGATTTGGAGCTATACTTTTCTTTTGGAAATACAACCACTGTCCCTTTAAATGATAATAAAAACTTTCTCTCCATTTTTTCAATTTAATCTCAAGCCTCAGAGAGACTGGATCTTTGTCCCCAATCAGTGTATATTCCTCTCTGTGTAAGAATCACAGATGTTGATAGAAATAGCCATGGGGTGTGCTAAGAACCCATTTCATGTGTCAGAAGAGTTGGGTCTCTGCAAGATGAAATGTCAAAGGAAGGCAGAAATCTGTATGTGAAATGACCTTAAGAAAACCCCGACCTCGCCAAAGATGACCTTTTTCCAGCAAGAAACATTAAAACCGCAACCATATTCATGTTTCAGTTTCAAAAACAATATGTCTCTCTCCTCTACTCTTCTCGGACTTGGCATCCTACATATCTTAAATAAAGATATACCTGGGTCTTATTTCTACTCGGCAGCACAGAGTTGATTTATTTCTGTCTGAACACACCCGTAGAATAAAGCTGCTCTTTTTAATTCCTCAGGAGGCCCATTGGAGGTCCATTTTATTGCTATTTTAGCTGAATGTTTTACTACTGTATCTGCATTTAATATTTCCAGTGTGGCCTCATTTTTGGAATTTTTCCCCCCAAATCCCACCAGACATCCTTGTTTTAAGTAAAATCCATGTCTCATCAATGTGTTAATCAAACTGAAAATTCTGAGGTCCTTAAAATGCAGCTAAGGAAAAGTGCCCACATCTGATCGCATTTGAATCTCCACGTGCTGAAGTACAAACTGACAGATCAGGGGCAGAAATTTCTTTCTTGGCAACGACAGGAGGAGCAATTCTGGCTCAAAAGCTACACTGAGAAGCTAGCTTTCAAAGGGGACTTGCTTTATTCTAGCTCGTGATTTAGTTGTTTGTTTACTTTTCGTCTATCTGCTTTTCAATGCCTTGTCTTGCAAGTTAAATCCACCTTCTTCTTTTTTTTTTTTTTTTTGATCAGCACCAATTCCATGGAACAGGGAAAGACTTTTTCCTCAATACCTAACTGCCAAGGCAAAACATAAGATTTCAAAGCACCTGTCATTGTCAGAAAGGGAAAATGGCTTTAGACTCCTCCATGCTGAGGACACATGTGCGTGTGTGCTTCCAGCTACTGGTATCTAAGGTGATGGGACACAAATGCTCCCCACCCTCAACACGAATAGAAAATCACTAGAATTAGAATCCTGTCCAAACCAGGGCACTAACTAGAACCTATCCTGGGTTTATGTTAGGGGCAAATACAGCTGGAAGCAATGTGTAATGGGGTCTGTTGGAATGACGCCATCACTGTTTCTGAACTGGATGACATCAGTCTATTCACACCTCACCTTTAAGTTACAACAACAGGGTCCAAGCGCATCTGTTGTGAGGATCAAATGGGATGATGTGAGAGAAACCGCCGGGGTAGTGCATAGAGGAGGGTTAGCGTGAGAGGTTAAGGTCAGGGGGTCATGAAAGACCCAGCAGAAAGGGTCACCTCCACTGTTCTGTAACAGAAGATGGTAAGAAGACAGCAGGCTGGCAAGACTGAGCAGGCATCCTGGCTCTGGAGTGTCTGGGAACTGTGTGGCCATTGGGTCGTCACCAGAGAGGGGTGTTGGCTCTTTTTCGAGATTAAGTTAGAAAACATTCCAGGGAAGAATTCCGACTGGTTTAGTTTCTGTCATGTGACAAATTTGTATTAAACTATTTGGAGAACTTCAGTGGAACACTGATTTGAAAGGATCAGTATTTCTCAAAGGATATCCTTATTCTGAGTTGACAAAACAAAGCACATCCACTTCAATTCATGGGTTTTTTTGTATTTTTAAAAATTTATTTATTTTTAATGATGGATAATTGCTTTATAATATTGTGGTGGTTTCTGCCATACATCAACATAAATCAGCCATAGGTATATACATGTCCCCTCTCTCTTGAACCTCCCTCTCAGCTTTCACCCCATCTTTATCTTGATACCCCTAATATTTAAGCAACCTGCCCAAATGCCTCCAAGAAGGTTTCATGCTTCTTCACAAGTCAAGCAAACTATTCTGACCATATTCCAAGCAGTTGAATATGCTTCTCTCTGTTGAGATTTTTATCTGGTGACAGTGTTTTCTACTCTTTCCTAAGAGCCTAGTCCACAAATGAGTCAGGGTCACCTGTGGGCTTACCTTCCTTGGTTACAGGGTTGACAGATCTTTCCATTTGTATCCTGCTTTTGGAGCTTGCAATGTGATTTAGTATCCACTATCTCATTTGATATTTGGGCCATAGGTAAGCATAGTGGAGACGTAGGTAAGAATCACATCTCATGGTTCATTGACTTACTTAAAACAAGAGGCTTCACAAAGCTTCTAAAGAGTAGAATCAAGACTGGAACTCAGGCCATTGATCTCAAAATCAAATTTTCTTTTAAAGACTTTGCCATACATGTATTCACCCCTTGCCCCCTAGTTTGAAGCATGACTTTGTTGCTGATTAAACACAGTCTATGATTTAAAGGGTTTGCTGAATTGCTGAATGGGGCAAAGAACCTTCCTACCATGCAGAAGGATCTGGGTTCAATTCCTGGGTTGGGAAGATCCCCTGGAGAAGGGAATGGCAACCCACTCAAGTATTCTTGCCTGGAGAATTCCATGGACAGAGAAGTCTGGTGGGCGGCAGTTCACGGGGTCGAGAAGGTTGGACACAACTGAGCGGCTAACATTTTCACTGGATTGCTGAGACCAATGCTGTCTCTAAATGACCTCCATCCTCAAGAGTTTTGCTTAAGGCCCTCAAATATGCTTGCAAAAGGCAGCCTCATGAATGTTCAACAGACTTTTATAACTGAACACTCACTCTTTAATTCAGAATCTGGACATTTTGTAGGTACTCAGAGAAGGTACCATCAGACCATCATGTTTCTATGTTCCTGTCAAAAGCCTGCCCAAGATTTATGGAAGATTCTTTAAGGAATGTGCTGTGTGTCCACAACACTACCTTGAACATGCTCCTTCTAGACAACTCAGTTTTGCAAACCCACATATTCTGGTCTTTGCCAGAGCTTCCTAACTTTGACAAGGTTTAAATTTTATATCATCAGCTTAAATCTAACACTACCAAGAGATAATTGTAAGCATTCACCATCTGTATGTTCAATAAGTATTTACCAAGTGATTGTGTATATAACTGAATTCTACATAATAATTTTGTATAATTTTGAAATGTAATAATAAAATAATTTTGAAATATCTTACTACAATTGTCTCAATTCTTCAATTTCCCTGTAATCCTATCATTTTTGCTTTATATATTAAAAAATATATTAACTATTAAAATCAAGTCATATTATTTGTATCTTCTTGATTAATTGCCACCTATTGTGTGTGTGTGCTAACTGGCTTCAGTTGTGTCTGTCTGTGACCCCATGGACCATACCCCTTCAGGTTCCTCTGTTCATGGGATTCTCCAAGCAAGAATACTGGAGTGGGTTGCCATGACCTCCTCCAGGGGATCTTCCCGACCCAGGGACTGAACCTGCATCTCTTACATTTCATGCATTGGCAGGGGGGTTCTTTACCACTAGCCCCACCTGGGAAGTCTTTGCCCCCTATTGTCGTTATATAAATACTACCGCTATATATAATAATCATTCCTGTCTTAAATTTTATTTTTGTGATTTCAGTATGATTAGTATTTGCCTGTTATATATTTTGCTATCTGTCTATGTTGTCATATGTTAGGTATAACTTTGTAAACAACATATATGTAAATTTTCAAGTCTTACATTAATAATGCTTTACTGATTTTAATCCTTTTATATTTATTGTGATTATTCATAGCATTTCTTTGATGCCTTTAATAATAAAGCCATTTTTAGGACTCTTTATTCAGTTTTCTCAAATTTATTTTCTAGGGATTTAATTGTAGAATTTGGCTGCTTAATTTTTTTTTTTCTGTATTGGTTTGAAATTTATATATGTAACTTTATTTTTGATAGTTACATCTGAAAGTTTTGCCATATATACTAAGTAAAATTTAAAGCTAATAAGTATCTTAAAACTCTTTTAAAAAGAAATATAAGAATCTCAGATATTTTGCCTTATAAAATGTATTTCTATCTACCTGAAGAATATTTTTTTAACTTACTTTAGAGTAGTATGCTGATCATAATTTTCTCTGATAGCTTTGAGCTATCAGAAAATAACATTACTTTGATTTTTAATGACAGTTTTTGTGGCTGTTCAATTCTTGGTTGAAAGTTGCAGTCTCTCAAAACAAAAAATGTTGCTCCACTGTCTAATTTCCGTTATTTCCATTGAGAAGTCAGCTCTCAGCTGGTTGATCTTTTACTTTCCGCTTTTAGAATTCTATTTGATGTTCTGCATTTTTACAATGAGTCTAGTGCAAAGTTCTTCAGTTTAACATTGTTTGATATACACTGCATTTTATCTTATTATTATTTCTATTCTATAACTGCTTTCAATATTTTTCATTTTCATGCCTCTTTTTTAAATATTCAGAGAATCTCTTCTGATTTACCATTGTGATTCCAAATTGTCTGTTCATTTGTGTCTTAGTCAGTGTTTAACCCACTTATAGGGTTTTGAAATTAAATAATTTTATTTATAAATAGATTAATGTTTATTTTTTTCAATCCTACATAGACATATTTGATTGAATTTTATCCTTTTCTAAGTTTGTTTTATTTTCTTAAACATTTCAGAGACATTTCTTTTACATCATATGTATAACTGTGTATACATGTATATTGGAGCTACATGTGATCTCCAGAGAAGATTTTCATTTGCTTTTTCTGAGCATCAGAGGATGTTACAGACTTGGACTATTTTTGTCTTATAAGCTTCCTGGTTCAAAGTATAGCCCTCAGGTTGAGCTCCTCCATCATACTAGAGTCTAGACTCTAGACTTAGACTCATCAAAGGAGACTTGCTAAATATTCAAGTTCCATGTTCAAATCATGCTCAGTCATCTTTTTTGTACAGTTGTTTGTTTTCTGATGTCTCTTATATTCCATCAAACCCAGAAGAGCATTGCAATTACATTTATTTGTGTTTCTGTTATTAATTTCTAGCTAACCCAAGATCTGGTAGTATTTCAGCCATGACATTCTTCTGATCATCAACTTGCTATACTACCAGAAACACATTTGCTGGAATTATGTTTGAAGAATATTGTCTGCTCAATCATTCACAGTTCCTGGCCCTCCAAATAATGATAATAAAAATAGCAGTATTAACAACAATTGTATACTGAGAATTTAAAAGGCATCAGAGACCTTGCTAAACATAAATGGTCCTCTGAACATGGTGAGGAAGCTGTATTTCTGAGAGTAAAAGGAAACAGCAAATAATGTTTGCCATAAACCTACTTTATAGAGGATTTGGGCTGAAAGGAGTCTGCCATAATATTCTGCACATTTAATACTATGCCATGATATATCTAAATTTCAAAATGTAAAATTATATAAAAACTTGTATGGAAAAAATACTTTTATAATTTACAGCTTAAAATATATTTTTGCTACCCCATGGGCTTAATTTAAACTATATCTTTGTGACCCCATGGACTATACATCCATGGAATTCTCCAGGCAAGAATACTGAAGTGGGTAGCTGTTCCCTTCTACAGGGGATCTTCCCAATGCAAGGATCAAACCCAGGGCTCCTGCATTGTAGGCGGAGTCTTTACCAACTGAGCCACCTGGGAAGCCTAAGAATACTGGAGTGGGCAGCCTATCCCTTCTCCAGTGAATCTTCCCGACCCAGGAATTGAACCAGGGTCTCCTTCATTGCGGTTGCATTCTTTACTAACTGAGTTAGCAGAGAAGCCCTAAAATATATTAATTTACCCCAACAGACTGGTCTTAACTCTCTTTGTCAACAAGGAAAATTGCATGACTGATTGTACTTGCGCTTTACCTGGAACATCAGAAAGCGCTGCAACAAATTGGAAAGTCAACTGAGTCACTCTAGGTTGGAATGTCATTCACATTTCCCCCTCTAGTCATGACATTCTAGCTGCATGTATATTTAATTGTGTATTCACTGTATTATTTTTTATTGCAACCATTTAAAATGAATAAATCATTAAAGACATGAAAATTGAACAAAATAGGTACACGGTTGCTTTATAGAAAGGGCTTAAGTTGCACAGATCTTGTTTTCAGAACACATACAAGATTCTAACAGTCAAATATCCATATCATGTACTACTTCTAGCTTTCTTTATGGAGGGTGAATTCTCTTGTAGTATTAGACAACAACAACAAAAGCTTAATGACAGCAAGTGCAATCTGGTTAACAGAATCCTTAAAAATGTTTCTCTCCAATTTGTTTTTCACTCAAAACAGTCCTTTCTGGATCCATTGATTTCTATACATTGTGGGACTGAGAAAACAGAAACACTGAAGCTCTGTGCCTTGCCAGCACTTCAAGACTGTCTGGTGCATTAGCCAGGGTTCTCCAGAGAATAGAACCAATTTATTATAAAGAACTGACTCGTGTGATTATGGGAGCTAAGTCCCTGCAAGCTGGAGACCAGGAAAGCTGATGATTTAGTTCTGAGAATCAGAAGCCAGTGGTGTAAGTGCCAGTTGATGGCAGAAGAAGGCTGGTCTTCCACCAGAACAATCAGGTAGAGAAAGCAAATCTCCTCCTTCCTCCATGCTCTACCCCAGCCCTTGACATTGACACAATGCCCAACTACATTGTCTACATACATAGGGAAGGCTATCTGCTTTACTCAGACTACCAATCTCAATGCTAGTCTCTTGTGGAAGCACCCTCACAAACAGACCCAGAAATAATATTTAATTGGGACACTCTGTGTTCCCTTTTAGTTGATACAAAATGTTAACTGTCACAGCAAGCAAGTAGGAGAGATGGGAAGTGAGAACTCAGTATGCTATTGAAAGGAATACTGGTCATTGCTTCTGTCCCAACTCTCCAGGAGAGAGACAGAGAAACAGAGAAAGAAAGAAAGAAGGAAAGAGAGAAAGAAAGAAGGAGTGGGGAGGGAGGAAAGAAGAGAGGGTTGAAGGAAGGAAGAGAGAGGAAGAAAGGATTAAAAAGAAAGAAAGAAGAGAGAGAAGAAGGAGGGAAGTGAAGAAAAGGCCTTTCATCTGCTTTCTTCTTGGTAGCACTTCTCTATACTTATATCCCACTTAGAGAAATCCTCTATTGCCCATTCTTCTTGAAATTTAATATTTCCTAACAGCCATTCTACTTAACCTTTCTGTGCATCAGTATCTCATCTCTAAAATGGAAATAGCTTCATGGAAGTGTTTTGAGAAATAAATAACATAATATTTTAAATGCTGTATACTGTTCATCATAGAGTAGGTTCATTTTTATTATTTTATTTTATCCAGCTTTATTGAGACATAATTGACATATTCAGTTCAGTTCAGTTCAATCGCTCAGTTGTGTCTGACTCTTTGTGACCCCATGAACTGCAGCATGCCAGGCCTCCCTGTCCATCACCAACTCCTGGAGTCTACCCAAACTCATGTCCATCGAGTCAGTGATGCCATCCAACCATCTCATTCTCTGTCGTCCCCTTCTCCTCCTGCCTTCAATCTTTCCCAGCATCAGAGTCTTTTCAAATGAGTCAGCTCTTCGCATCAGGTGGCCAGAGTATTGGAGTTTCAGCTTCAACATCAGTACTTCCAATGAATACCCAGGACTGATCTCCTTTAGGATGTACTGGTTGGAATTGATATATATCATTGTATAAATTTAAGGTGCACAGTATGTTGATTCGATACATATTGCAAAATGATTACTACCATAACATTAGTTAATACTTCTATCACATCACATAATTACTCTTTCTTTTTTGTGGTGAGAACATTTAAGATATATACTCTTAGCAACTTTCAAGTATATGCATGCATGCTAAGTTGCAAAGTCTGACCCTTTGTGACCCAAGGACTGTAGCCTGCCAGGCTTCTCTGCCCATGGGATACTCCAGGCAAGAGTACTGGAGTGGGTTGCCATTTCCTTCTCCAGGGGATCTTCCCAACACAGGATCAAACCCACGTCTCTCACATCTCTTGCATTGGCAAAAAGGTTCTTAACCACTAGTGCCACCTGGGAAGCCTATATAAGGCAGTATTATTAACCATAATCATGATGATGTACACTATATCTCTTCTCAGAACTTATTTGTCTTGTAACTGGATGTTTGTACTCTGACTGTCTCTCTATTTCCCTTACCTGCTGGTAACTACCATCCTGATCTGTTTACATGAATTTGACAGTTCTAGAGTTCACACATAAATGATGTTACACAATATTTGCCTTTTTCTATCTGACTTATTTCACTTAGCATAATGTAAAAATCTTCTACACAGAAAAACAAGCAATCAACAAAGTGAAAAGACAGCCCAAAGAATGGGGGGAAATAATTGCAAATTATGTCCCTGATGTGAAGTTGTGAAGTTGCTCAGTCATGTCCAACTGTTTGTGATCCCGTGGACTGTATAGCCTGCCAGGCTTCTCTGTCCATGAAATTTTCAAGGCAAGAGTACTGGAGTGGGTTGCCATTTCCTTCTCCAAGGGATCTTCCTGACCCGGGGATCAACCCGGGGTCTCCTGTATTGCAAGCAGACACCTTACTGTCTGAGTCATCAGGGAAGCCCTGACAAGGGGATTAATATTCAAAATATGTAAAGAATTCATGCAACTCAATAGCAAAGAAATGAATCTACCTTGTTAAAAAGGGGCAGAAAGCTCAATAGACATTCCTGCCGAGAAGACACACAGATGGCCGACAAGTACATGAAAAGGTGTTCAACATCACAGCATCACAGGAAAATGCAAATTAAAACCACAGTGGATATTCCCTCACACTTAGAAAGGTTATAATCAAAAAGGGGGATTCCCCCATGGCTCAGCAATAAAGAATCCACCTGTAATCCAGGAGATGTGGGTTCAGTCCCTGAGTTGAGAAGATCCTCTGGAGGAGGGCATGGCAACCCACTCTAGGATTCTTGCCCAGAAAATCCAATGAATGGAGGAGCCTGTTGGGGTACAGTCCATAAGGTTGCAAAGAGTTGTACATGACTGATGTGTCTGAGCATGCATAATAAAGAAGCCAAGAGATAAGTGCTGGTGAGAATCTGGAGAAAGGAAACCATTTTATGCTACTGGTGGGATTATATATTGGTGCAGCCACTGTTAAAAACAGCATAGAGATGCCTCAAAAATCTATAAATAGAACTACTGTGTGAACCAGCAATTCCACTCCTGGGTATATATCCCAAGGGAATTAATTAAGTATCACAAAGAGTATCAGTATCTGAATTCCCATGTTTGTTGCAGCATTATTTGCAATAACCAAGATATAAGAACAACTTGGCTGCCTTTCCCTGGATGAGTGGATAAAGATGTGGTGTATACATGCATATGCAATAGACTATTATTCAGTCATGAAAAAGAAGATAATCCTGTCATTGTAGCAACATGGAATGACCTTGAGGGCAATAGGTTCTGATTCTGTGAATATACACTACTTTTTCTGAAACTTTCTCTATTACTTTCCTATGACTTCTGTTAAAAAAAAATGCCACATACTTATTGGCTTAAAACAACACAAACTTATTATCTTAAAACTGTGGAGGTCAAAGGTTCAATATGTATCTTACTGATGTAAACTTGGGATGTCAATAGGACTGTACACTTTCTGGGAACTCTAGGGGGCAGACTGTTTCCTTGGCCTTTCCAGTTTCTAGAAGTTGCCAACTCTCCTTGGCTCATGGCCTCTTCCTTCATCTTCAAAACCAGTATCATAATATCTTCAGCTCTCTTGTTTTGCTTTTACTTGCACATCTCCTCCGATTCTGAGCCGCCTGACCTTCCTTTTATAAAGATACTTGTGATGACATTGAACTCATCTAGATAATGCAAGATAATCCTCCTATGTCAACATCCTTAATTTCATCATATCTGCAAAGTCCTTTATTCCATGTCAGGTAACATATCCACAGTTCAAGAGGATTAGGGCATAAAAGTTTTGGGGGTCATTTCTCTTTCGACTCCACCCTGTAAGAACAAAATGATCTCAGAGATTCATTGGAGCCAAGTCTCCAGACAGAACTGGACTGGACCCAATGCAGAGAAGATGATGGGGTGAAGGGTAATCCTGTTATCAGGCTTTGTAGGCAGTTCAGAACAGCTCTTACATCCTAAACCTACATTTCCTTCAAAGGCACAGGGAATGAGTTTGGGATAACTTTGTTCATATTTAATGCAAACATGTAAAGCAGCAATTGCCCTTACTCCTTATTCATAAACAAAGGTCACCTATGGCTAACCCTGAACAAAATTCTCCTGATCCCTTTTTTTCAGGGCCTTAAGGCTCAACCGCATATTATCCTGCATCTATATTTATTTGTGTTTAATCATGGTGCTTGTCATTTTCTGAAATGATCTGGTTTTTGTTTGCTTTCTAAATTGTCTGCCTTCTTTCAACCATTGCCTAATTCAACAAATAAGCACTGAATGAAGAGATGGTGGACGGATGGGTGGATGGATGGATGGATGGATGGATGTCTAGATATGTTATATCCATGACCTCATATCCAGAACCATGCATATTATTAATACCTTATATGGCAAAAGATGTGGGGCCTAGAACCTTCACAACGTGAGATGGTTGGATGGCATCACTGACTCAATGGACACAAGTCTGAGCAAACTGCAGGAAATAGTGAAGGACAGGGAAGCCTGGCATGCTGCAGTTTATGGGAGGGCGGAGAGTTGGACATCACTCAGTGAATGAACAGTAATAACATGGCAAAATGTGTCATTGTTGCTGTACCCAGGTGCTCAGTTGTGTCCAGTTATGTCCAACTCTTTGCGATCCCATGCACTGTACTTGGCAAGGCTCCTCTGTCAATGGAATACTCCAGGCAAGGATGCTGGAGTGGGTTGCCAGTTTCTTCTCCAGGGGATCTTCCCAATCCAGGGAATGAATCTGCATCTCCGGTGTCTCCTGCATTGGCAGACCGATTCTTTACCACTGAACCACATGGGAAGCCCAAGAGATGAGAGACAGTTAAGCTACAGAAGGAAGCTGAATTTAAGTGCCATCACATATATCCTCATGAGAGAAGGCAGGGGGAGTCTTAACACATGAGAGGAAAGGCTGTGACCACAGAGGAGACGGAGTGATACAGTCCTAAGCCAAGGATGTCAGGAGCCACCAGAAACTGGAAGAGGCCAGGAAGGTTCCTCCTCTGGAGACTGAAGGGTGCTCTGCCCAGCAACACCTTGATTTCAGACTCCTGGCCTGCAAAACTGTGAAAAAATTAAGCTCTATTGTTTTAAGCCTCCAGTTTGCAGTGATTGATCTATTACAGCAGCCAGAAAAAACTAATACACTTCAAGATTCCTCTGACTTTAAGTAACCTGGTGAATTTAGGATAGGTCTGGGTAGATGGGGACAAGGAGGCATCAAGAGCCTGCATACATTATTTCTGGACAGAGGCAGGGGCTGGATGGAAGGACTCGGAGGGGATCTGTGCCTCTCCTCACCTTCCCCTTCGCCTGCAGGTCAGGGAGCAGACCCGGCGCACTGCAGCTCTCCTAACCCTAACCCTACCCTCCTCCCCTGAGTTGAGACGACTGGTTCAGCCCTGAACTTCTGTGCTGTGTGACTGACCAGTGGCTATCTGTGTTTCCTTGCACACTCTCTGTCTGTCTGTATGTCTCTCTCTCTCTCTTTTATGCAAAATTTACACACTGTCAAATTAACCATAGCCATTTTGAGGTGTACATTTCAATGGCGTTTAGCACACTCATAATGTTGTGTAACCATCAACTCTATCTATTCCAAAATATTTTCACCACCCTGTAAAAACTTCATCCCATTAAGATATCAGGCCTCAGTACTCTCCTCCCACTGGCCCCTGACCACCATTAGTATGCTTTTGTATAAATTTACCTATTCTGGAGATTTCATATAAACAGCATCTTATAGCTAAAAAGAAGAGAATAAGTCTGGTTTTTTTTTTTTTTTAATTAAAAATCACCCATTTTGACATATAAGTGTAAAAAGAGGCATGTTTACAAAGAATTATAAACATAATTTTAAGCATTTCAAAAAGTTTTTATATGAAATACATATATAAGCACCTATTTCTGAGGTCTATGCTTTTCCTTAAAATTAATTACAATGTGTTAGCAGAGTATGTTCTTCAAAATGAGATAAATGACTTCTGTAAAAGTCATCCTCAAGCCTGACTTGTCTCTGTCTCAGGCATATGTCCCACAAATTGTTTAGATCCAGAGTTACTTTTTTAGTAAGTGGAATATTACTATTTATTGAGAGGACCACATTACATCCCAGGGAACTCAGGGTATTTTATGGAGAAACACTTCCCAAAGGACCCCAAATAAAGACTACAGATACTCAACTCCCAAAACTGAAGCAAAAGTAAGGGATTAAGCTCTCGGTAGGGAGCATGTGACCAGCTCTATCTGCTCAAAATTTAATGCACCATCAACCTTAATATGATGAGACATCACAGGATAGGTGGCAGATTCTGCAAGGAAATTAGGCAGCTGCAGACATGGGAGTTTGAGTTCCCTTGAAGTTCTACTCAGGGGAAATACCTAAATGTATAAAACTCAAAGCCAACCTCCAGCTTCCTTTATTCTACTAATTTGAAACAGTGGAGAGAAGTCAATTCACCCACAGAACTGAAGCCCTGCCTCCTAGTGGACTGGATAAAATGAATGATCCCACTGAATAAATAAAATCTAAACTCCTTTGGAAGGCTTGGTCCAAAAGGAACTTTGGAGAATTCCTCAAATATTTGCCAAGTTCTAGAAGTCACAAGGAATTTAAAGAATGGTGATGACAAAGATGTAAAGATAACAATGGCGGTAATGATGGAATGGAGGTAATGAGGGGGACTATGGTGGTTCTGATGATGTAAAATGATGAAGATGATGATGGCGGTAATGTAAAGATGAGGGAGGTGACTTTTGGTGGTGATGTAAAGGTGATGGAGATGAATTCTAAAATTTAATTGCTTGTGATGACAGGGTTTTATTAGGTCTTTGGTTCAGTTGAGACAAACCTAACCTGAATTATGTCCAACTTTCAAACTGATGATTTTATCCAGTAAGCATTTAGCAAATGCCAGCGAAATTCTAGGTATTACCCTAAGCCTCCAGAGCAAATTTTAATAAAATATCATCTCAAGGAAATCACAATCTGGGAGTAAATATGCAAGAGTAACATGGAATTATTCCAGAGCTTAGGAAGACCTACCACACTCTGACAGAGGGGCAAGACTTAGTAGAGACCTGTAAAGAACACTTAAGTGAGCCTACTTGTTGAAGGGAGTCTATGGGGAGGAGCTGCCATATGCCCTCTGCTCCAGGTGACTAGGAAGAACTGCCCTTGCCATAGGAAAGAGAAAGTGAGGCATAGGTTGGAGAAAGAATATGCTCCAGTCTATCCCTTAGAGTGGAGGCTTCCCAGATGGCTCAGTTGTAAAGAACCCACTTGCTGATGCAGAAGACACAGGAGCCATGAGTGCAATCCCTGGGTCAGAAAAATCCCCTGAAGGAGAAAATGGCAACCCACTCAAGTGTTCTTATCTGGAGAATCCCAAGCAGAGTGGAGCCTTGTGGGTTACAGTCCATGGGGTTACAAAGAGTCTGAAATGACTGAGCAACTGACCATGATGGGCAGTAGAATAGTAGGATAGGAATAAGATGTGTGTGTGTGTGTGTGTGTCTGTGTGTGTATGTGTGAGTGTGTGTCTGTGTGTGTCTGTGTATGTCTGTGTGTGTGTATGGGGAATGGAGGAGAGGATGTTGAAAACTCAAATTAATTCAAAAGGTTTATATGTTGTAAGAGCTGTTCAAACATCAGGATAGTGGAGTAGAAGGACGTGTGCCCATCTTCTCTTGCGAGAACTCCAAAATTACAACTCACAGCTGTCTATAGAAGAATATTGAATCACACCAAAAAAAGATACCCCACATCCAAGGGCAAAGGAGAAGACCCAGTAAGATGGTCGGAGGGGCGGAATCATGTTTAGAATCAAACCCCATACCCACCAGAGACACCTAGAGGGCTCAATCAAACCTTGTTTGCACCAAGACCCAGAGACTCCACAGAGACTGAGCCAGAAGTGTGTCTGAGTGTCCCCTGCAGAAGTACGGGTCAGCAGTGGCCTGCTGCAGGGGCAGGGGCTCTGGGTGCAGCAAACCTGGGTATGGCAAAAGCCCTCATGGAGGAGGTCGCCTTTAACCCCACCATAGAGCATCCAGACCTTACACAGGACTGGGGAAACAGACTCTTGGAGGGCACAAACAAAACCTTGTGTGCACCAAGACCCAGGAAAAAAGAGCAGTGTCCACACAAGAGACTGACACAGACTCGCCTGTGAGTGTCTAGGAGTCTTAGGCAGAGACGTGGGTTGGTGCTGGCCTGATGAAGGGTCAGGGGCATTGAGTGCAACAGTGCCTGTATGGGACCTTTGGAAGGAGGTCAACATTATCCTCACTACCTCCACCATAGTTTGGCCTCAGATCAAGTAACAGGGATGGAACACAGTCCAGAAAATTGGATTAAAGATTTACTGAGCATGGCCCTACCCATCAGAACAAGACCCAGTTTGCCCCTCAATCAATCAGTCTCTCCCAACAGGAAGATTCCATAAGCCTCTTATCCTTCTCCATCAGAGGGCAGACAGAATGAAAACCACAGTCACAGAAAACTTACCAAACTGGTCACATGGACCATAGCCTCGTTTAATTCAAAGAAACTATGAGCCATGATGTGTAGGGCTACCCAAGACAGACGGGTCATGGTGGAGAGTTCTGACAAAATGTGGTCCACTGGAGAAGGGAACAGCAAACCACTTCAGTATTCTTGCTTTGAGAACCCCATGAACAGTATGAGAAGGCAAAAAGATAGGACACTGAAAGATGAACTCCCCAGGTGAGTAGGTGCCCAACATGCTACTGGAGATCAGTGGAGAAATAACTCCAGAAAGAATGAAGAGATGGAGCCAAAGCAAAAACACTCAGTAGTGGATGTGACTGGTGATGGAAGTAAAGACAAATGCTGTAAAGAGCAATGTTGCATAGGAACCTGGAATGTTAGGTCCACGAATCAAGGCAAACTGGAAGTGGTCAAACAGAAGATAACAAGAGTGAACATCAACATTTTAGGGATCAGTGAGCTAAAATGGACTGGAATGGGTGAATTTAACTCAGATGACCATTATACCTACTACTGTGGGCAAGAATCCCTTAGAAGAAATGGAGTAGTCATCACAGTCAACAAGAGAGTCTGAAATGCAATACTTGGATCCAATCTCAAAAATGAAAGAATGATCTCTGTTAATTTCCAAGGCAAACCATTCAATATCACAGTAATCCAAGTCTATGCCCTGACCACTAATGCTGAAGAAGCTGAAGTTGAACGAATTCAATGAAGACCTACAAGACCTTCTAGGACTAACACCCCCAAAAGATGTCCTTTTAATTTTAGGGGACTGGAATGCAAAAGTAGGAAGCCAAGAAATACCTGGAGTAACAGGCAAATTTGGCCTTGGAGTACAAAACGAAGCAGGTCAAAGGCTAACAGAGTTTTGCCAAGAGAACACGCTGGTCATAGTAAACACCCTCTTCCAACAACACAAGGGATGACTCTATACATGGACATCAACAGATGGTCAATACTGAAATCAGACTGACTATATTCTTTTCAGCCAAAGATGGAGAATCTCTATACAATCAGCAAAAACAAGACTGGGAGCTGACTCTGGCTCAGATCATGAACTCCTAATTGCAAAATTCACACTTAAATTGAAGAAAGTAGGGAAAATCACTAGACTGTTCAGGTATGACCTAAAACAAATCCCTTACAATTACGCAGTGGAAGTGAGAAATAGATTCAAGGGATTAGATCTGATAGACAGAGTGCCTGAAGAACTATGGATGGAGGTTCATGACACTGTACAGGAGGCAGTGATCAAGACCATCCCCAAGAAAAAGAAATGCAAAAAGATAAAATGGTTGTCTGAGGAGGCCTTATAAATAGCTGAGAAAAGAAGAGAAGCTAAAGGCAAAGGCGAAAAGGATAAATATACCCATCTGAATGCAGAGTTCCAAAGAACAGCAAGGAGAGACAAGAAAGCCATCCTTAGTGATCAATGCAAAGAAATAGAGGAAAACGATAGAATGGGAAAGACTAGAGATCTCTTCAAGAAAATTAGAGATACCAAGGGAACATTTCATGCAAAATGGGCACAATAAAGGACAGAAATGGTATGGACCTAACAGAAGCAGATGATATTAAGAAGAGGTGGCAAGAATACACAGAAGAACTATACAAAAAAGATCTTCATGACCCAGATAACCATGATGGTGTGATCACTCACCTAGAGCCAGATATCCTGGAATGTGAAGTCAAGTGGGATTCAGGAAGCATCACTTTGAACAAAGCTAGAGGAGGTGATGAAATGCCAGCTGAGCTATTTGAAATCCTTAAAGGTGATGCTGTGAAAGAGCTGCACTCAATATGCCAGCAAATCTGGAAAACTCAGCAGTGGCCACAGGACTGGAAAAGGTCAGTTTTCATTCCAATCCCAAAGAAAGGCAATGCCAAAGAATGTTCAAACTACCACACAATTGCACTCATCTCACACACTAGCAAAATAATGCTCAAAGTCTTCCAAGCCAGGCTTTAATAGTACATGAACTATGAATTTTAAGATGTTCAAGCTGGATTTAGAAAAGGCAGAGGAACCAGAGATCAAATTGCCAACATCTATTGGATCATCAAAAAAGCACAGGAGTTCCAGAAAAACATCTACTTCTCCTTTATTGACTATGCCAAAGCCTTTGACTGTGTGGAAAATTCTTAAAAAGATGGGAATACCGTACCACCTTACCTGCCTCCTAAGAAATCTGTATACAGGTCAAGATGCAACAGTTAGAATTGGACATGGAACAACAGACTGGTTCCAAATTGGGAAAGGAATACATCAAGTGTGTATATTGTCACCCTGCTTATTTAACTTATATGCAGAGTACATCATGGGAAATGTCAGGATGGCTGAAGCAGAAGCTGGAATCAAGATTGCTGGGAGAAATATCGATAACCTCAGATATACAAATGACACTATCCTAATGGCAGAAAGCAAAGAACTAAAGAGCTTCTTAATGAAAGTGAAAGAAGAGAGTGAAAAAGTTGGCTTAAAACTTAACATTCAGAAAACTAAGATCATGGCATCTGGTCCCATCACTTCATGACAAATAGATGGGGAAATAATGGACCAGTGACACACTTTATTTCTTTAGGCTCCAAAATCACTGCAGATGGTGACTGCATCCATGAAATTTAAAGACACTTGCTTCTTGGGAGAAAAGCTATGACAAACCTAGACAGCATATTAAAAAGCAGAGACATTGCTTTGCCAACAAAAGTCTGTTTAGTCAAAGCTATGGTTTTTCCAGTAGTCATGTCTGGATGTGAAAGTTGTACTATAAAGAAAGCTGAGCACCAAGGAATTGATGCTTTTGGACTGTGGTGTTGGAGAAGACTCTTGAGAGTCCCTTGGACTGCAAGGAGATCCAACCAGTCCTTCCTAAAGGAAATCAGTCCTGAATATTCACTGGAAGGACAGATGCTGAAACTGAAACTCCAATATTTTGGCCACCTGATGTGACAAACTGACTTATTGATAAAGACCCTGATGCTGGGAAAGATTGAAGGTGGGAGGAGAAGGGTACGACAGAGGATGAGATGGTTGGATGTTGTCACCGACTCAATGGACATTAATTTGAACAAGCTCCAGGAATTGGTGATTGGCAGTGAGGCCTGGCATGCTGCAGTCCATGGGATTGCAAAGAGTTGAACATGACTGAGCTACTGACCTGAACTGAACTGAAGATTCACAAGTCTGAGTTTTCCTGAACTTGGTTAATAGTCAGAATTTTTAGAATCTTTAAGGGAATAATAGATCGAATGGTGTGTTAGGAAATAGCAAGCATTCATGACTTTTTGTGCTTCCCTAGTGGTGCAGTTGATAAAAAATCTGACTGCAATGCAGGAGACCTGGATCTAATCCCTGGGTTGGGAAGACCCCCTGGAGAAGGAAATGGCAACCCACTCCAGTACTCTTGCCTTGAGAATTCATGGACAGAGGAGTCAGGCAGGCTATAGTCCTTGGGACGGCAAAGAGTAGGACACGACCTGGGACTAACTTTTATCTTTCTTTTTTTCATGACTTTTTACAGCCTGCTATGCCTAGTGCCTTGATGCATAGATAATCTCATTGGTCTTTCTCAGAACACCCTTATGACTTAATTTTATTATTACCCCCATTTTGTAGATGAGGAAACTGAGACACAGAGAACTGCAGTGACTAGCCAAACTCATTAGTGAGTGTTAAGTCCTGGCCTCAACGGTCTTAACCATCAGGCCCTACTGTTCTTGAATGACTTTGTAGATTCCCACGTGTATAAATGAAGTGATCTGGGCCTGGGGGGGGGCCCTGGACACACAAAAGCATCTGAGTTCGGTTGGGTTTGTCTCTGAGTCAGGGGGAAAATTCACTTTGTTAGCTTTTGCTCAGCCATTGTGTATTAATAGTTTAGTAGCATTTATTAAATAAATACCGCCTGGGCTCAAAGATGCAAGATGACAAGCCTGGGCTGGAAGATGGGCGGTGTTCCCCGAGTCAGGCTGCTGGAGACTGGAAGCTGGAATACCTTTATTGTTTGCAAACTGGGCTCCTCTTTACATCTCTGACCTCCTTCCTCTTTTGCAAAGTGCCAACTTCACAGAGATTAGCATATGTAAAACTCCTGGGGTCTTCCCAGAGCATACTAGGTGTTTGATAAGTAATACTTGCTATCATTCCTATGCAAAATGTCTACCTGATGGGGGTTTAATAATTCTCTTTCTCTCAAATAGAGTTCCTCTCTTCCTGGAGCTTCTAAACATCCTTAGGTCTTTAGAGCATTCTTTGTGCCAATCCATCCTTCTCCTGATAAATGGACCACTTCTATGAAGCCTGGGCTTCCCTTGTGGCTCAGCTGGTAAAGAATCCGCCTGCAATGTGGGAGACCTGGGTTCGATCCCTGGGTTGGGAAGATGCCCTGGAGAAGGGAAAGGCTACCCACTCCAGTATTCTGGCCTGGAGAATTCCATGGACTGTATAGTCCTTGGGGTCGCAAAGAGTTGGACACGACTGAGCAACTTTCACTTTCAGTTTCTGTGAAGCCTCGTCTGCATCTCCATGTTGGGCTGCAGTCCCATTAATTTCTCCTGCATTCTTGCTGCCCAGTGAGCTTATTTTGGACAGAGGCCACCTGGGCAGATGGGCACATGTTCCCTGGACTCTGCTCACCTGTCTTCCTGCTAGAGAAGCAACTCTCTGACCCACCCCATGGCCTTCCAGCCACCCCCGCCCACCACCACCAACCCCCCTGCCACTGGAACAGATACGTCCTCTTCCTAGATAGTTCTGGTTAGTGCGTTTTCCTTGTCTGGTCTTTGCACAGATGTAGCCTCTCAATGAAGCATCCCCAAGCAACCCACCCTGACACACATCTGGCTCTTTGTACCCCTAACAGGATTTATTTTTCTCCGAGGGACTCTGACCATCTAAATAGTGATGCATCTTACTTTGGCAGTTTATTGCTGCTAGCTTCAACACCACATTGCTAGCATCCGCAACAGTGGATTTCACCTCATAGGTACTAAAATAATACTCCTCCATTGAAAAGTCTCACCCAGGAGGTCAAACATACAGGTGATTTCAATAACTAACAACCCAACTGACTCTGATAGATAGAAAATAGACCTGAGCTATTCCTCTGACAGCTGCCCTGGACAGCCTGACAATTACCTACAATGACATAGACCTGAATCTTTCTTTTCATCACTATAAAAGCACTATTCAGTGAGTCCCGTTCCCTTCAGAGGGGGATCAATTTCCCTGGCATCGTCCTGTGAGAACACAGTGGAGTCTGGTTATCCTAAGCCAAAATGGTTCCAAAAGTCTCTGTTTTGCCAATTGCAAGAGCAAGTTTCAAATTTATGCAACATCAAATTCTGATGTGATGCTTGTAATGAATAATAACTCCCGGGCCTTCAGTTGGGAGGTTTATTATGCCAGAGGCCTCAGGAGGGGCACTGGAACTCTTATTTTTTACAAGTATCCCTCAATGGTTCTAAGCATTTGGTCCAGGGTTGAGGCTTTGAGAAGCCAGACTCCACCCACTGCTCATCTATTAAAACAACAGACGAGAGTAGGACTTGGGTCTCTGTTCAACACAGGTAGCCATTTGAGGTTTTCTCTGTGTGTGAGAGAGAGGAGGGAAAGGGCAGAATGAACAGCGAAGGCGGAATTGACTGGGGGATTTTATTATTTTATTCTTCCCCACCCCCCAGGTATTTATAGCTCAAATGATGCTCCAAAGAGACCCCTTGACTCTAAACTCATAAAATGCCTACTTGGGAGTCAGGCTGTAATTTACTTTTCTAAAGATGCCTCAATTATATCCAAGGAAAAGCCTGGTTACATTTTTAAAACTCAGGAGCAGCAGCTTTTAAATTTATTCAGACTAATGAGCACGTATAAATTTGGCGAATGCTAATTCACGGGAGTCGGCTGTGGCGATGGGAGAAACACAGCAAGAGTGTCACTGCTGGAGAACAAAGCGAGTGGGTGAAGTGAGTGACAGTAAAGATTTCTTTTAACATCACTAAAAGGAGGCTGAAGTGACAGGTGAGAGGACAGTCGCAGAATTCTGCAGCACTCGGAGAATTTGTGTACTATCAAGAAGGGACACATTGACTTGATACCAACTTAATAAGTTCAGCAGAGAATAAGAGCAGGGGGCTGGGGGAGCGGATCTGATGGCAAAGGGCTTCCACCCCGCTTGCTTCCTCCGGAGGCAGAGGACGCTGATCACACAGCCTGAAGGGTGCAACTCATCTTTGGGCTGCAGACCTCCGTCGCCCCACCCCTTGCGGATTTCACAGGAACCAGCCACATGGTTTTAATCTGTTTCCATCGCTCTCCACAATGAACTTAGCATCCCCTGGAGACAGCTTCCACTTCGGATCTTCTCAAAGGGAAAGGAATCCTAAATCAAACCCCACCAGTGTACACCTGGATGTCAAGAGTCACTCCCCAATCAAATGTGCAGGTTTCTGAAGTCGGAAACCTCCGGCTCAGGGAGAAGTCAGTGGGAGGCCAAACTTTGAAACCTTGATAAGTGTGGCTTTGTGACCCACTGTTGTGCTTTCTGGGAGCAGGGGTGTCTGAGTGGAGCACAAAGGCCAAAGCAGCTCAGATCTCCTTACTGATTTATTTCTGAGAGAGGTGGGCACCTTCTCCCACGTGGTGCTCTTCATGCTTATGTGGACCCAGGGACCACCCTGAGCTGAGTGCACCCCTGCCTACCTCTTCAGCCTTTGCCCACCCTCTTCTGTCCACAGGCCTCCTGAGTGTCAGCTGTATGCACTTAGACATCATGGATTGGATTGGCCAATTTTCATAAGATGTTATGGAAACCCAGAACAGACGTTTTTGCCAGCCCCGTATTTTGGGATGAAATGTTTTCCTACAAAATTCATAGTTTGAAGTCCTGACCTTCAATATGACTATATTTGGAGATAAGACCTTAAAAATAATTTAGGTGAAATGCTTTCATAATGGAGGATCCCTGACCTAATGAGACCAGTGTCCTTAGAAGACGAGGAAGATGCCAGGGCACCCTGCTCTCTGCAAACACAGGGGAGAGAACTTGTGAGGACACAGGGAGAATGTCTGCAAGCCAAAACGAGAGTTCTCACCAGAAACCAACCCTGCTGGCATCCTGATTGTGAACTTCCAGCTTGCAAAACTCTGAGAAAATAAATGCTGTTTAAGGTTCTCAGGCTAAGGTGCTTGATTGCAATAGCTCCAGCTGACTAGCACACTATTCTGTGAAAGATCCTGTGCTTTGAGCTGGATGTCTATTGTCTCTCTGGAATGCCTTTCTCATATTACCCACCTGATGATTCTCAGGTCCTCAGCTCACGTACCTGGCTGGTCCTCCTGGATTTTCCTAGGTTGTAGAGGGGGTCCCCATTCTGTGCTCACTTAGCATTCCATGCTCTTTCTCTTGTAAAGTTGAGCACACAGTCTTGAAAATATGGTTTTATCTGATTTTTCTCACAGCTAATCTCTAAAGACTTAGAGACCATTGGGTTGGATTTACATCGTGGTGTCTGCAGGACAGAGCATCTGTATTGAATCTCTTTACAGCTTGTAGAGTAAATTGATGAATAAAAAGATGAAATGGATAAGTAAACAAACAACTGGATGGACAGAAGCAGATGAATAAAAGTTTGGATGGATGGATGCATGGATAGAAGAACAGGTGATGGAGTGGCTGGCTGGCTGACTGCATAGAAGAAGGTTTAATATTTTTCCTGGTCTCGAGCTCCCCACGGTGCAGAGGACAGGGTAAGGGTTGAGGTTGGGATGCCAGAGAGTTTTTTCTCAATGCACATTGCTCTTGTCATCAAACCTTTGTATTGAAATTTTCCCTTACTTGTTCCCTCACCATTCAGGGCACTGGCTGCTAAATCTCTGCTGTATTGGATGGATGGTCCTAAATCTTTGCCTACCAGCCGACTGGACTCTTTCTTTATAGGGTACACTGTCACATCCCACCGAGGTGCTGATTTCATTTCAAAGCAGAGTCTGATGAATAATGTGGTATAATAATAACTATGGACCAGGCATTTTGACAGACTACCATCTCATTTAATCCTCACAAATAAATTCCTGAAAGTTGATATCATTAACTCCTGTTATGGCTGAAAACCAAGAGGCTCAGCCAATTGAGGGCAAAGACAGGATTCAAAGTGCATCTCTGCAGCACCAGTCCAAAACCACAAGACGGATGAGCAGCCCTGCTGCCCTGCGTCTTCTTGAAAGATGGACACCCAGTGCTATCTGGAATTGCACCTGCATTTTCTGCAAGAAGAATTAGGCTGGGAGACATATTTCTCTTTGAAATAATTTTACTGGGGGAAATTTCCGACTGTGCTGAAAGCTGACCTCTTGGACAAACACACTGTCATAAAAATGTGCTATTTGCTACGAGTGCATTGGGAGTTTTAAATCATCAAACTAAAGTACCCCAGGCTCTGACAGTAAAATTTTCATTCAAAGAAGGACTCAGCTTCACAACATAATAAATTATATATGACGGGGACATATAAAACATTTAAAGATATACAGAATTTCTCTGCATTTGTGTTCAGTGGATGAGTTCAGCGCTTGAAGTACTTTTTTATGTCAATCCTGCCTATTCATAAGAAGAAAAGACACTCGTCTTTCCTCCCCCCTAAAATGGGCAGCAACAAAACAAGTTGCCTATCGCCTGTGTCCTGAAGTTGAGATTTAATGTTTTATTTTTATTTTCTCTTTTTCCAAGCATGTGTCAGAATGAAACCATGCCGTAGTGGATAGCAAGTAGTCAGAAACACCGTAAGCAGAGCCTTGGGTGACCTCTGAAGCCAGAAGAATTAAATATAAACAGCACAGACCCATACCAGGCAGACTTGAGCAAGCTATCCAAGACCGGTCAAGGTGAAGTTTGGGGGTATAGTGGTAAAAAGTGGAGCTTATACAAACAAAGGCTGTGATTACTGGAACCACTTTTTTAAAGACACTGAATTTAGGAAGACACCCTATTGTTGTTGTTCAGTCGTTCAGTCCTGTCCGATTCTTTGAGACCCCATGGACTGCAGCAGGCCGGGCCTCCCTGTCCTTCACCATCTCCTGGAGTTTGCTCACACTCATGTCCATGGAGTCAGTGATGCCATCCAACCATCTCATCCTCTATCACCTCCTTCTTCTCCTGCCCTCAATCTTTCCCAGCATCAGGGTCTTTTCCAATGAGCTGGCTCTTCACATCAATTGACCAAAGTATTGGAGCTTCTGCTTCAGCATTAGATCTTCCACATAATAAAATAGTTGAAGCAAGAAATTCCTAGACAGAGGTTTACAACACGGTAGCTACTAAATATGTGATAGAGTTCTTTGCCTTTCTGGACTGAAAGATGATCTTTGCGTAATGCTAACACACAGCTGTTAGTCAGCAATTATTGCATTAATGCTGTATAACCAGGTAACTACCCCCAAAATCAATGACTTATAGCTTAAACACTCTCTCACATATGGGTCCATAGGTCATCTGTAGTTTGGCTGAACGAGATGAACCTTGGCTGAGCAGCTCTGATTCCAGATGCTGGTCAGCTGGACTTGCACCCAGACTAACCATCAGAGCCATGTGCTTCCTCCTTCTCTTTAGACAGGAGCTGTTTGAGGCATGCTCTACTCAAGGCAGATGGCAGGAATCCCAGAGCATCAACAAAAACAGACACTGTCTCTTGAGGTCTTGGTTGGGAGCTGACTCACTCTCCTCCCGCCATGTTGCATTGGCCCAAACAAGTCACATGGCTGAGTGAGAGATCAGTAGGGCAGGGAAATTCCACTTGGGTAGGTGGTTTTGTAAAGCCACATGACCAAAGTCACGAATATATAACTTAAATCCAGTAAGATTGTGAAGAACTACAAATAATCATTTTTTTCTACCTCCCCAGGGTTTGATCTCTGCCCTTGTTCTTAAAATGCTGCGAAACTTGGAGGAAATGATTTCTCTGTCCCAGTCCAGTGGTAATCGAAGGTCCCAGATCAAGGGCATCAGCCTCATCTTGGAATTTGTTAGACTTGCAGACTCTCATGCCACACCCAGACCTACTGAATCAGAAACCAAACCTCAGTGAAAGTAAGCCACCTAAGCACACAGAACACCAAGTCATGGTCTGACCCCAAGGCCTCTTTCCTTTTCTCAGATTTCCCTATCAACCCGGAAGAGGGAAGGGGGCACCAGTGAGTGGAATTGATTAGAAGTATCTTTTAAATGAAAATGAGAGTTAAAAGCATTTCCCAAGGATGCAGACAGATCCGTTCATGTGCCTCTCACCTCTTGCCAAGCCCACATTCCAGCAAAGGCATTCGATTAATCACTGTTTGTGCAGAAACTTGATCCAAAGCCTCAGGTCACTTCACTGTGACTGAGTCTATTTTTGTTTTCTGAAATCCCAAGAGTTTCACAGGTGACTTCCAGATCTGCCCAGCCTTGGAAAGGGAGTGGGATGTTTCCCCACAGGTAAAATCCTCTTGTCTTCAAATAGAGACTCAGCCTGAGGGGCCCACCACAGTCAGGACACTCAGGGTTCACAGCCCCTGGGAATCCTGGTGAGTGCTGAAAACATACAGGGCACAGGTAGCCTTGTGAACTGGTCTGAGATCCTCGTGTGATTACACGGGAGCCCTGTGGATGAGGAGGGTCAGGGCCAGTATACAGTGGGGGCTTGGCTAAAGAAGCGTGTGCTATGTTTAGTCGCTCAGTCATGTCTGACTCTTTGCAACCCCATAGAGTGTAACCCACCAGACTCCTCTGTCCATGGAATTCTCTAGGCAAGAATACTGGAGTGGATTGCCATGCCCTCTTCCAGGGGATATTTCCAACCCAGGGATTGAACCCAGGTCTCCCACATTGCAGGCAGATTCTTTACTGACTGAGCCACTGGGGAAGCCCTAAAGAAACATTGCCAGATTTAAAAGAATTTCTGTGTCAATGGGCTTGAAATGTATTATATGCACATATAATTAGAAGCGAAATGTGAATAGTCAGTAACTACCTGTGGCTACTTTCTTTGACCATCCCTTGCAAAGATCTGACTCATTGGAAAAGACCTTGATGCTGGGCAAGACTGAAGACTAAAGGAGAAGGGAGTGACAGAGGATGATGTGGTTAGCATTGCCAACTCAATGGACATGAATTTGAGCAAACTCCAGAAGATGGTGAAGGACAGGGGAGCCTGGCATGCTGCAATCCATGGGGTCACAAAGAGCTGAACATGACTTAGTGATTGAATAACAGCAACAACCTGTGGTTACTTAAATTCCAATGAGTTCAAAGGAAACAAGATTAAAAATCAGATGTTAGGTCTCACTGGCCACATTTCAAGTGCTCAATTGTCATATACAGCTAGTGGTTATTATATCTAACAGTGCGGACAGAACATGTCTATCTTTGCAGAATATTCTATTGGGCAACACTGCTCAAGAAGCTCTGTCCCCTTGGGACCTCTGCTATTCTCGTTCATGCTGTTCATTCTCTTTTATATCTTGTTTGTTTAATGGTGGTTTCCCCCAGTTAGACTGGCAGCTCACTGGGAATAAGAATGAAGCTCATCTCTTTCACCACTTCAACGCCAGCAGTTAGAACAGGAATGGCACACAGGAGGTACTGTAAACATATCGTTGGAACAAATGCCTGGGAGAATGAACCTCTGTATCCCATTGGCCCAACTTTCGAGTCACTTATGCCTTGATTTGCCATTTGGTGGGATGAATCTGCTAGACTGTCATAGCTCTCCAAGAATACCACTTATCATCTTGGCAATTGTATCCTTCTCCCACTGATAATTCGTTGACACACCTTTCTCTGGCCACAGGGATCTAGCCGGGTCTTACTTCCCTCTTCATTGTCTTTGCTCATTTAGGATCTCAGGCCCCCTGGGGCTTCTTCCTACATCCATGCCTAAGGGACTGAATCTGACCCAGACATCCAGGATCAAGTAAAACACCACCTTCTCCAGGAAGACGCTTGAATTTTCTTCTCTTTCAAACCTTACAGCTCTCGGGACACTTCTCACCTGTCACCTTCTCTGTGGCTGCCTTCACACATTTTTATTCACATTTCTTACCCACTCTTTGAGAGCAGGATTTATGTCTAGTTGAAAGCCATATTCCCAGGCTCTGAGCAAAGTACTTAACACACAGTAGATGCTTAAAAATATTATTTGAATGAACATGAGTAAATAAATGGTTACTTTTTAAGGCTATGGGGCTTCCCTGGTGGCTCAGATGGTAAAGAAGCTGCCTGCAATGCAGGAGACCCAAGTTCAATCCCTGGATTGGCACATCCCCTGGAGAAAGGAATGGCTACCCAATCCAGTGTTCTTGCCTGGAGAATTCCATGGACAGAGAAGCCTGGTGGGCTATAATCCATAGGGTCACAAAGAGTCAGACATGACTGAGCAACTAACATTCTCACTTTCACTTTTAAAGCTATGATTCTACATTTTTTTTCTATTTATAAACAATCATTGCCACTGAAGAGATTAATTCTCCTAAAGTTTTATTTCATGACTCTTTAAATTTTTATTTTTCAAAAAATTATGTCAAACTGTAAAGCATTAAGTTCTATAGTATGTGTAATTTGTAAAATCAAATGCTAAAATTAAGAATTTATTACAGATAACAATTCAAGGACCTAGGTCTCCACAAAGCAAATTTCCAAAATTTAAATATTTCTTGACGATGGAGACACATTCATTCTGATTTTGCAACAAAATAAATTAGTTCAAGTGGGGAAAATGTGAACCATTGGTATACTTTAGTTGTATACTACATCCTTATTAAAATATATATGTTTTAGACCTATATTTTAATAAAGAAGCTACAAATAGAGGACCAACCCTCCATCCCCATTATCCCCTTTTAGTCTATATTCCAAAGAAGAAGGACAAGATTTCTCTGTGCTTAAGGCTGAGTTTGTGCAAGCATTTTCACTGTTGCATGCAATGATTACATCGGCCCTACATTTGGGGACTTTTATCTTGTAAAATGCTGGCCCCAAAGTATCACTAACACAACCTGTTACAACAAAATTCTAGGTCTCATAGTTGTTTTTCAGTCACTAAGCTGTGTCTGACTCTTTGCGACCTCATGGACTGCAGCACACCAGGCTCATCTGTCCACTATCTCTTGGAGTTTGCTCAAATTCGTGTCCATCGAGTGATGCTATCTAACCATCTCATCCTCTGCTACCTTCTTCTCTTCGTGCCATAAATCTTTCCCAGGATCAAGGTCTTTCCCAATGAGTCAGTGCTTACTAAAGTAATGGAGAAGTTGGAGAGAGTTTAGGCAGTGCTGGTGAGGTAAGGAGGCAAGGCTGGAACTGTTTGGGGATTAGGAATTTGGGTTAAGCAGGTCTTCCAATGTGGAGGCCTTGGTTGAGATTTGGTAAAGATCATGTACAATAATCAAGACTGGATGAAAAGAGAAAAGTGAGGCTCTTTGAAGCAAGAGATTAAAGGGATGTGAGAGGGCAAATTATCTGCTGCTGTTTTACCTTGAAGAAGAGTCAGTGGTTCTTCCAAGAAGTCACTGCAGTGACCAGAGAAGACTCTCCTGGTGTAGCCTAAGTATGCTAAGCAAGCCCACAGACGAGTCAAGGCATGCTAGTATGGATTGTAAATCGGGTCAGCAGAGAGAGCTTCAGACCTCAGAGGTCTGATCCTGCTGTGTGGTTGCATGTTTTCCATAATCAAACCTCACTGGACAGAGAATAAACATGCCTTCTTGAAATAAGATACTGTTTCCATTTTCCATATGATTACATACCTTTAAAACGAGTGCCTGTCTTGTTCTTGAACTCCAGAGTGTGAAGTAAAGACCCCCTCCCCATCCACAGAGAGCCTACCACCCCCACCCCGTGAGGAAAAGAGGGTTGTAGAGAGCTGTTTTCCCCACCGCCGTCTGTAACAGTATATGCAAATAAGACTTTGAGTGCTTTTTTAAAAACTCTCGTTGATTTCGGATCTATTAAAGTGTGTATAAATACACATCGATCAGTATTGTATTCAATTGTCTATCCCCCTTTGAGCCACCTTCTGTGCAGGTGGCTATTGAGAGTGTTCGGAATTGTAAATGCCTGTTTGCAGCTAGTACTTAGTGAGTTAATTTTATTCCGGTGAAATACAGAAGACACGTGGAAAGGTGCTATTCTCTTTCAGGGAAGTAATCCGTGGGATGAAGGCTAGGTTGTGGATGAGGACTAACCGAATCTGTTAATAACATACCAAGTTAGCACTGCCAGTTACTTGTAACAAGGCTGCTGAGAGCTGGGGAGGCAAAGCCCTGGTAGCAAGGATCCCCTTGGGTCCCCACTCCCCCGAAACAACAGAAACATCGTGTCCTGCGTCCATCGCAGTCACGGCACAGCAGGCAACACACCACCCTGCCTTCTCCTTCTTACACTCTACCTGCTTCTCCTTTGCAAGTGGTTTTAAACTCTCTCCTGCATTCTGTACAAAGAGTAGGACCCTCTTCTCTGGGTTGTGATCAAAGCTCCTTTAGACAAATGGTGCTGATGAACCCATTTGCCGGGAAGGAATGGAGATGCAGGTGTGAAGAACAGACTTGTGGACACAGTGGGGGAGGGAGAAAGAAGCATCCACATAAATACGCAACCATGTGTAAAACCGACAGCTGCTGAGAGGTTGCCAAATAACACAGGGAACCCAGCTGGGGGCCCTGTGATGACCTAGAAGAGTGGGATGGGGGGAAGGCAGGAAGCTCAAGAGGGAGGTGATATGTGTATACTTACGGCAGATTCACGTTGTTGTATGGCAGAAACTGACACAATATGGTGAAGTAATTTTCCTCCAATAAAAAAAAAAAAAAAAGAAAAGCATGAGAAACAGAATTCTAAATTATGAATGTCAGCAAAGGATGGAGATGATGTCCCCCAGGGGAGATGGAGGGTAGGCGGCCCCAGGAGAGCCATTCAGCCTCGTGAGCACCGGGGCCTATCATGAAGACAAGGTCTATGTCTAAACACCCCCTTCCTACCCCATGCTGTCCTGATGCTCTCCCTGGTGTGGTAAAGACCCCTTCCCTGTCTGAAGGAAGCCCACTTCCAGAAGGAAAGAACTGGTGTGGAGGGCTGTTTTTCCCTGTAAGTATGAATTGACCTGGATTTACATTCTTCTGGATATGACTATAACACATGTTCTGGATAAATCTGGATTTGGCAAAATAGCATATGACCTGCTCTTTAATATTATGCTCTAGTTTCTTGGTGTTTGGAGAAACCACTTTTATCTATATCCGTAGCCGTATCCCTCCTTACGGGCTTTCCAGGTGGCGCTAGTGGTAAAGAAGCTGCCTGCCAATGCAGGAGACGTAAGAGACGCAGCTTAGATTCCTGGGTTGGGAAGATGCCCTGGAGGAAGGTATGGGAACATGCTCCAGTATCCTTGCCTGGATAATCCCATGGACAGAGGAGCCTGGTGGGCTATAGTTGGTAGGATCGCAAAGAGTCAGACACGACTGAAGTAACCTAGCTTGCACGCATGCACTCCTACTTAACATCTGTGTGTTTATCCTTGTGTATCTAGGTAATGCAGCAACTAAGTAGATCCTGAAAATGAGCCTGGTGGATAAAAGTCATGAGCTCCGTGTACTGGATTCAGAAGAAGCGGGTTTGAATGCCAGCTTAGCCACAAGCAGCTGGTGACTCAGGCCACAGAGGAACTCTCCCTTCGACTCAATCAGCTCATCTGAGGATGAATCTGTATCCTGTCTAACAGGAATGTCACATGTAGTCATGTATGTTAAAGGACTTCGTCAATGATAGAACTTAGAGGGCAGCATAATGAATATTATATACCAACAGTGGATTCGTCTGAGTTATGGGATTAGGTCTCATTTTAATTTTATTCTTTACAGGTCATTTGGCCCCAAGCCACAGGCTTTTTCCTCACCTAGGAATAAACATCTTAATAAGAGAAGTGTGTATGTTTGTATGCACTTATATGTGTGTTTCCTGGGAGGGCATGGCAACCCACTCCAGTATTCTTGCCTGTAGCATCCCATGGACAGAGGAGCCCCGAGGGCCACAGCCCATTGGGTCACAAAGAATTGAACACGACTGAAGTGACATAACACACACGCACGAATGTGTGTGTGTATGTGTGCGTTAGTTGTACTTGTCTGCGTGTCTTTCTATGTGAATACATGTGCACACATGTATGCAAATATTGGGCACATGTGTCTATGCATAGGATGTATGCATGCATGTGTATGTGTATATATGTATATGTATATGTCTGTATATGTGTGTAAAGGAAAATTTAATGATGGCATAGTCATTCCAACTACTTAGTCTTTTACATCTATCTCTAGCTGGCATGTCTGTAGACCACACAGCCCACGGAGAGCAGTGGATCCCTGCCCACTGGGGGCACCATCCTCCCAAGAGCAGGCAGCCATGGAGGAGACCTGCAGAGGCAAGTAAGCTTGGGGCTTCGGGCAAGGAATTCTAGGAACCAGGTAGAAGAAATAGGCTCTGGATGGGTTCAGCCCATTGGCCCCAGGAAATCCTCATGCACAGGGAATCATTGAGGCTGGAGGAGGGCTCAGGAGAACCTTCTAAATATCAGGGTCCAAAGCTGGTGCCTGCTAAGTCACTTCAGTCAGGTCCAACCCTTTGCGGCCCCATGGACTTCAGCCCACCAGGCTCCTCTGTCCATGAGATTCTCCAGGCAAGCATACTGGGATGGGTTGCCATGCCCTCCTCCAGGGGATTTTCTCGACCCAAGGATCAAACCCGCATCTCCCTGTCTCCTGCATTGGCAGGCAGGTTCTTTACCATTCATGCCACCCAAAGCTGGGGCCTGGCACTATCTGCGGGCGACCCTATGCTGGTGTCTACTATGGCCCGTGTCTGAGATGCACCAGTGAACTCTGGCTAAATAAATGAAGCCACAAAGTGGATCACCAGGTGGCCTTCATGGTTCTAAGAATGACTCAAAAACTGAAAGGGAAAACATAGGTGAACTTCCCTATAGTTATTCTAAAGCTGAGAAACTTGAAGTTTGGAGATGCCCCATTTTGAGCAGCCCAGTTAGCTCTAAAGGGCCTCCCTGGTTGCTCAGCTGGTAGAGAATCCACCTGCAATGCAGCAGACCCTGGTTGATTCCTGGGTTGGGAAGATCCCCTGGAGAAGGAATAGGCTCCCCACTCCAGTATTCTTGGGCTTCCCTGGTGGCTCAGATGGTAAAGAATCCACCTGCAATGTGGGAGACCTGGGTTTGATCCCTGGTTTGGGAAGATCCCCTGGAGGAAGGCATGGCAATAGAAACCAGATTTCCTATCTTCCCAAAGGATGTTTTGATTCATATGTCTTCCTTTGAACAAATATCCATCATGATATATGGATATGTGGCCCTATTCCACGATCACTCTCTGATCAGAGGAATGTGTGTCCTAATCAGAATTTAATCACACAGAAGTTGAAGTAGGATGATACGTAGACATCTCAGTGCTACAAAATTTGGTAGAATAAAGTAGAGAGGGGGAACAAAAAGACATTTTGGAATGCTGTTTTTTTTTTTTTTCCTGCTTCATAAGTTATGAGGGACTAGTGGGCCTAGGAAGGAAACACTTTGTCACACTCAGCGTCCTAGGACAGATATTTATCACCTGATACACTCAGCCTTGTAGACTGAAAGCAGGAGCCATAAACAGTGCAGAGAGGAAGGTGCAAACTGTTGCATTCTCTGAATTCATCGAAGATGACGTGAAAAAGTTGTTTGGATGCTTTATTATGTGTGGAAGGGTCATAAAAACCAGGCTGATCCACCAGGAAGAAAGTGCGGTCAGAGATAAGAGTGAGCATGAAGAGGATGACGCTGCAATTAAACTTGAAAACCTCTCTTTATAGACGCATTAAAAATCGTACTCAAACCAATAGAATGAATAAGCAGGCTCACTGTATCAAGATCCCACAGCTATGAACACACAGCCCTGGAAAATAAGATCTGCAATGTTTGCTCTCTCTCTGTCTCATTTATGGAGTGATGGTGTGCCAACTCTATTTAAATACCATGCAAATGCCAGATAGGCATTTATTTATCCTTTTAACTAATAATTATTAAGTGCCACCTATATGCCAAGCTTTGTACAAGAGACTAGAGATATAAAAATATAAATTCACGGCCCCCATTCTGGAGACGCTATAGGATGAGAAAGAATGAGGAATGACCAGCGTGGCAGAGGAATGGATAGAAAGGGGTCCCTGACTTGGTGTTTTTAGTTTGGAGTGGGATAAGCCCTTGCTAGGCTTCCCTGGTGGCTCAGGCAATAAAGAATCTGCCTGCAATGTGGGAGACCTGGGTTCGATCCCTGGGTTGGGAAGATCTCCTGGAGGAGGGCATGGCTACCCAGTATGCTTGCCTGAAGAATCTCCATGGACAGAGAGCCTGGCAGATTACAGTCCATGGGGTCACAAAAAGTCAGACACAAATGAGTGACTAAGCATAGTATGGCACAATCCACTTGTTATAAGTTCTACACACACTTTTTGAATCATAATTATTATTAGTCATACATAATATTCATGGATTCTTGAGGCAAGAATATTGGAGTGGTTTGCCATTCCCTCCTCCAGTGAACCACATTTTGTCAGAACTCTCCACTCTGACTCTTCCATCTTGGGTGGCCCTACATGACGTGGTTCATAGCTTCATTGAGTTACACAAATCCCTTATCCATGTAGAGTCAAAGTTATGGTTTTTCCAGCAGTCATGTAGAGATGTGAGAGTTGGACCATAGAAAAAGGCTGAGTGCCTGCCGAAGAACTGATGCTTTCAAACTAGGGTGCTGGAGAAGACTCTTGAGAGACACTTGGACTACAAGGATATCAAACCAGTCAATCCTAAAGAAAATCAACCCTGAATATTCATTGGAAGGATTGATGCTGAAGCTGAAGCTCCAGTACTTCTCCACATGATGCAATGAGTCAACTCATTGAAAAAGACCCTGATGCTGGGTAAGATTGAAGGCAAAAGGAGAAGGGGGCGGCAGAGACTGAGATGGTTGGATGGCATCACTGACTCAATGGACATGAATTTGAGCAAACTCCTGGAGATAGTGAAGGACAGAAGAGCCTGGTGTGCTGCAGTCCGTGGGATCACAAAGAGTTGGACATGACTGAGTGACTGAACAGCAAGTGTCCTAGAAGCTCATGGAAGAAAGGATGCAAAGTTCAGACAAATAATAAGAAAAGCAAAAATAGCCTTACTGCTTACGAACAATAGGTTATATTATATTACATTTCCTTCTGATGTTATGCACATATTTTGACTTTTTTATTTTTTATTGGCATATAGCTGGCTCTCTTGGTGGCTCAGATGGTAAGGAATCTGCCTGAAATGCAGGTAACCTGGATTCTATCCCTGGATCGGGAAGATCCCTTGGGGAAGGAAATGGCAACCCACTCCAGTATTCTTGCCTGGAGAATTCCATGAGCAGAGGAGCCTGGCAGGTTACAGTCCACAGGGTCACAAAGAGTTGGACACAGCTGAGCAACTAACATCTTCACTTTCAATAGTTTCAAATGGACAGCAAAGCTACTCAGTCATACAGATACATGCATTCATTCTCCCCTAAATTTCCCTCCCATCCAAGCTGCCATATAACATTGAGCAGAGTTCCCTGTATTTTGACAGTGTTGATGGTTGAGCCTTGTATATGTTTTACCAAAGCTCAGTAACATTATTTTTATGGTTTTAAACACATATAATATCTGGGATGTGGCAATTGAGATGAGGGGAAGGGAGCTGGCAAAACTTGGGTACCTGGTACTGCCCCTCTTCCCACCACAACCTGATCAATTTATTCAGAGTCTCTGGGATGGAATACAAGTCTCAGTATTTTTTAGTTCTTTACTGACTTATGTGCAACTAGTACTAAGAAGCTGTGTGTTTTCTTTATTATTCCACAAATGAATGCATAATGAGAAGATTATGGCATGGTTTTATTGTCACAGACAAGGACTGACTAACAGACAACTACCTCTATAATCTAACTGTTATCAGACCACCTTACCTGCCTTCTGAGAAATCTCTATGCAGGTCAAGAAGCAACAGTTAGAACTGGACATGGAACAAAAGACTGGTTCCAAATTGGGAAAGGAGTACATCAAAATTGTGTATTGTCACCCTGTTTATTTAACTTCCATGTAGAGTACATCATGTGAAATGCTAGGCTGGATGAAGCACAAGCTGGAATCAAGATTGCTGGGAGAAATATCAATAACCTTAGATATGCAGGTGACACCACCCTTATGGCAGAAAGTGAAGAAGAACTAAAGAGCCTCTTGATGAAAGTGAAAAAGGAGAGTGAAAAAGTTGGCTTAAAACTCAACATTCAGAAAACTAAGATCATGGCATCTGGTCCCATCACTTCATGGCAAATAGATGGGGAAACAGTGGAAAATATGAGAGACTTCATTTTGGGGGGCTCTAAAATCACTGCAGATGGTGACTGCAGCCATGAAATTAAAAGATGCTTGCTCCTTGGAAGAAAAGCTGTGACCAACCTAGACAGCATATTAAAAAGCAGAGACATTACTTTGCCTACTAAGGCCCATATAGTCAAAGCTATGTTTTTTTTCAGCAGTCATATATGAATGAGCTGGACCATAAAGAAAGCTGAGTGCTGAAGAATTGATGACTTTGAACTCCAGTATTGGAGAGGACTCTTGAGAGTCCCTTGGACTGCAAGGAGAGCAAACCAGTCCATCCTAAAGGAGATCAGTCCTGGGTGTTCATTGGAAGGACTGATGTTGAAGCTGAAACTCCAGTACTTTGGCCACCTGATGTGAAGAACTGACTGACTCATTGGAGAAGACCCTCATGCTGGGAAAGATTGAAGGCAGGAAGAGAAGGATATGACAGAGGGTGAGATGGTTGGATGGCATCACCAACTCAATGGACATGACTTTGAGCAAGCTCCGGGAGTTGGTGATGAACGGGGAAGCCTGGTTCGCTGCAGTCCATGGGGTCACGGGGAGTTGGACAGCACTGAACGACTGAACCAAACTGAACTATTACCAGAAAGAAAAAATATTAGAATAAAAAACAAAAATCCAGTCCATCACTTTATTATTACATTCACTTTACAGTTGAAGAAGTTCTGGTAAAGAATTTCCAGTTAATAAATTAAAGTAACTTTGTCCCTGGGATGTTTATATGGCAAGTCTGACTTCCAAATCAGAAGTTGTTCTACTCTGCTTTGATCTGGAAAAAAAAAATCCTGGGAAAATTATTAAAAATGTAGGATCCCCCAAAGATTCTGATTCCACAGGCCAAAAAGTTCTAGGAACCTGTATTTTTAAAAATTTTATATATATTCATTCATTTATTTTTGGCTATGCCAAGGCTTTGTTACTGTGCAGACGTTTCTCTAGTTGTGGCAAGCGCAGGCTACTCTCTAGCTGTGGTGCGCAGGCTTCTCATTGCGGTGGCCTCTCTTGTGGAGCATGGCTTTAGAACACAGACTCAGTAGTTGTCGCGCATGGGCTTAGTTGCTCTGTGGCATGTGGCATCTTCCGGGATCAGGGATGGAACCCAAGTCTCCTGCACTGGTAGATGGATTATTTACCCCCGAACCACCAGGGAAGCCTGGAATCTGCACTTTTTATACGTAACCCAAAGATGCTGATCCAGCAGCTCTGGGGGCCTCCTTCATCTGGTTGTCCTCAACTTATGTCCTGCTTCCTTCAGATGTGCGGTAGTCGTGTAAGGAGTTTCTCAGATCTCCTTTCAAGATGAACCTTCTGCAAGGGGTGTAATGAGCTGACGCGCTCCAGGGGCCACACTTTCTGGGTCCAGGCTTCTGCATGGTGCTCACACCAAGGTCATCTTTTTCTCAGCTGCTTTCAGCCAATGACCAGAAGTTTCATGGAGGACTTCAGAAGTGGGGAACTTCTGCCTCTAACAGAAGTCCACTCATGGGGAAGGGGTTCCACCAGCCTGAGCAAGACTTGCTCAGAGCTGCGCTGCAGTCTGACGAGGGTTCTTGCCCAGCCTCCTTGCTCCCTCCTCTCTATTTGCAAGTGTCTGACCCTCATTGCAGCTGGAAGGCTCTCTCCTTTGGCTCCAGCTCCTCCTCTCCTTTATCATCCATGATCGTTTCCCCTGATCCGTCTCTCCCAGTTTAGATTCAGTTTTACTCTTTGATTCCTAGAGGACTCTCAAAGTAACACAAGGTGCTCCCAAGGAAAGTGAAGTAAAGAAGCCCCAAACCAGTGGCAGGCTAGAGGCCATGCATACCACACACAGGATCATGACAGCCACTTGGGTACAATTCTTACCAAATCCGTGTTCGGTGATACCCCACTGATGGCTTGAAACTGGTTGTGGTGGAAATGTTTACACTACAGAAATCGGGAAATGCTGCAGATCAAAACTAACGTTTTTCCTCTTAGAGCCCCTGTTGTTAAATGTTTCCTGGCACACCACCGTCCCCAGTGTCCCAGCGGCTAGGAATCTTAGACATTCTGGTCCACAAATAACATTTCCCTTCTTTGAGGCGGTAGCAATGGACACAGCCAAAACCTGTCCTCTTGTTATTTATCTCCCATTGACTTCTCTCCTGATGTAGGATAAAAAATCCCCGTGACTTCATATCCCAAGAGTTCATCATGTAAACACTTGTCTCCACCTGCTTGCTGGTGGAGTTTATCTGTTCAAGTGCTTCTTGTTACCTGCAAGCTCAAAATTCTCTAGTAGCCAGCAACACTCCATAATTTTGTAATCAATAAGAAATTGTACCTGTAAGAAGGCAATTATTGGTACTATACATCAAATTCAAAATGATATGCTCCAGATGTAATTCCTCTCTTTTTTTTTTTTTCAGTTCAAGCAAGTACATCTCAACAGACTGGAACAGTCTTTTGTATTCATAATGAATACAAATGTTCAGGAATCTGTGATTTAGTTGTATCTTGGCGTGAAATGAAAAGAATCAACAGCCAAAGGAGTGAGATTGGCCTAAAATAAATAAATAAATAAATAAACAAATAAACAAATACACACACACATGCATTGGTTTCAAAAGAGAACATTCCTTCTAGACAGGGAGAGAGGAAAAACATTTTCCTCAGGGCTCTTGATAGAAATACAAATTAAAAAATCATACTAGAGAATTTTAACTTAAGTTTTATTAGCAAAATGTAGGTATCGGTTTTCTTAAAAGCAAATTAAGTTTTATACCAATGTGAGAGTGTTTGTTTGTGGGCTCAGTAACATTTTGCACATGTGTGATGTGTTTCCTATGTGTATTTGTGTATGTGTGTCTCTATGTATACGTGTCTATGTGTGTTTGTGTACTTGTATGTATATGTGGATGCATGTGCATTCTGTGTTTGTGTGCCGTGTGTATCTAGGCGGGTGTGATGTGTACATAGTACTAAGTCACTTAGTAAGTGTTCAATAAAAGCAAATCTATTTCCTGCTTCTTTTATAGTTATGAGAGTCTGGAGAGTAAGGCACCCACGTTGCCTTGCCGAGTGTATTCATTATTAAAGAAGAGAGATTGCTTTCTGGTGTTTCTGTAAGTGAACGTTAATGCATTAAAAGTTTAAAATAAATAAAACAAGCAGACAAAAAGACAAGGCAGAATTCGTAGTGGAAATAGCTCTATTAAACCTTGCACAACTGGAATGTGGCCATGAGGAAGCAGCAGGGCGTTGTTTGTCAATTACACTAGGAGATGCAAGATGTCAGAGTGTGCAGGACGCCTCCCAGGACAAGTGTGTGAGTGCGCCATTACAGAGTAGCTAGCTTTACACACAATCAAGATCTTCCAAATACTTGCTCTGACTTTGTGCTACAGATCTGGGCACAAATACTGAGCAAGATCCAAGTGGTACACAGCGTTCTGGTATTAGCACCTTCCATCAAAATTGAATTAGGACAAGGGTGTAAAGATGGTGAGGTTGCTTGACCAATTGCCTCGGATTTATTTTTCATCATTTATATTATATTACATAATATTGGAATGCAACTTAATGGCTGGACAGTCTAACAGTTTACATTTTTAATGTAATTTCTGCTACAGGCAAAAACAGTACTAGGTAAAGCATTCATATCTTAATGATAGGTAAATAATCCTTTAGCGTCACCGCGAAAGTGCAACCAGGCAACATTGTCTATTTATGAAAGCACCTTTATTTTTGTTCCTCATTTCAGCAGAAATATTACTACATTGGTAGCTATAACCCCACACTGATAGAATAAACAATTCACACACACACACACACACTTACCCAGGCACACACACACACATACACTAGCAAGATGAAAGCAGTATAGTCATATAATAATCCCCTCCCACCCCGCCGCCCAGAAGCTAGGGGCTTCCCAGGTAGCACAGTTGGTAAATTATCTGCATGCCAATACAGGAGACACAGGAGATGCAGGTTCAATCCCTGGGTCAGGAAGATCCGCTAGAAAAGGAAATGGCAACTCACTCCAGTATTCTTGCCTGGAAAGTTCCATGGACATAGGAATCTGGTGGTCTACACTCCATGGGGTCACAAAGAGCTAGACACAACTGAGTGACTGAACAACAATAAGAAGCTGGAAAATTTCTGCCTCATTAAAAAAATATATATATATGTATGTATGTATAAATATATATATATATATTTATTTAAGAATGCTAGAAAGTATTCTAGTATGTTTTACATGCTAGAAAGAATTCTTGGGATCAGAGTGCAACTCTCAGGTGCTCTCCTGACTAGACCTTGAATGTTGTTTTACAAGCTGTGTTGTGCTCATGAATCACTCAGGGTTCCTGTTAAAATGCAGAGTTTGTTTCTCAAGGTCTGGGGCAGAGAGGGTCCCTGAGACCTTGCATTTCTCACAAATTCCCCTGTACCTGGGTTCAGGATGGTGATGCTTGGACTTGACTTTGAATCTCAGTTTCTTCATCTGCAAGACGTAGAAGCTGACGTTTAATAAGGCAGTGAGGATTGTACCAAACAATGCTTATAGCAGTCCCAGCCGAGAGGCTGGCACACACTGTGTTCCATCATGGACACAGTTACCACTATTATGAAAAGCGTGTTCACGGAACCAGGGCAGACATTAGCCACCTGAAGAGAGCAAGGTGATGTCAATTAGATGCATGTGGTCCTGTCGCCTTTTTCATCCTACAGCTAATGGCAACGTTGCAGATTTACTTAGCCTTGTAAATTCTGACTCCAAGGCATTGTGTATTCCGCCATCTTCCTCGAAATAATAAGAAAACTGGGAAAAAAATAAAAGGAGAAAATCTGTTTGCCTTAGAAAGTTTCCACAGCTCAGCAGAGCCCTGCATGTACTCGATGGTAACTTCATTTCCCAGGGTCTGGCAGAGGCTGTAATCCATGAAAATGGAACACAAGTCCTTGCATGATGTACTTTGCAGTAAGCTGCTAAGATTCACTTGCAGCTCTGCGTGAGACCCCTGGGTTCTCTTTGATAAGTTGCCCAACCTGAGGAAGCTGAAAATGTGTCTATTATTGTGGGGGGCTGTAGGGAGGAGACAGCATTAGAAGTGGAGAGGGTGGTGGATCACGGACCCCGGGGTGCACAGCCTGCCTCCTGACCTCATATGTAGGACAAAGAGAGCCTGAGTTGGTTTTACAAAGTACTCAGAGTTCTGGCGAGGCACCGTAAGAGGTGTTTGGGGTTGCCTTCCATCAAAGGCATGCGGATGAGGTGATCAGGGTGTTAGGGAGGATTTTAGCACCTGTGTAAATGGTGGGGAGGGGGGGCAGCCCCAGGCAACTCTGTCCCTCTCCTACAGAGGAAAGAGCGCCCTGGTGTTTACATTGCAAAGCTGGGAAAGAATAATGTGTAGCGCAGGCAAGGCCATGGGGGGCTAACCCTCTCAGACCCGGCCTGGGAGAGGATAAAGTATTTCTGCTTTTCTGGAGGCAATTTGGCATTCCTTTTCAAAACCTTTAAAACTGTACATACCTTTGGACCCCGCAGACCTACATCTGGAAAATTATCCCAAGGAAACAACATGAATGTGTGGAATATTTTAGCTTTAGGGTGTCATGCCTGGAACTGGGATGTGGGATTTTTTTTTTTTTTTTTTTGTAACCTTGATGGATAGGGATACATGAAAACAAAACAAGCAAACCAAAAAACCAAACCAACAATGACAGCAATACAGAGACAAAGAAAGTTATCTCGTTTCAAAGCTGCAGGAAGCTTTCTCTCCCAGAGAGCTGGAGTATGAAGCTGGCCTTTGGTGGAGTCTGCTCTACTGTTTGGAAGCAATCCCCTTACATGGGGAAGAATATTAAGCAAACACTCTCCCCAGTATTCCCAGGCAAATCTGAGAATGCAGGTGTGTTAGACTCAGTGGCTAAATGCCATGCCTCATTATGGAAATTGTTAAGTGCTGTTTTTATCCAGACTTGGATGCTCTTTTGTACAGAGCCCAGTTTCTCTACTCAATAAGGTTTCAAACTGGTTGCAATTTGCCTGGAAAGAGGGAGCATTCAGGGGCTTCCCCAGTGGCTCAGCGGTAAAGAATCCATCTGCAATGCAGAAGACGCGGGAGACACAGGTTTGACCCTTGGTTTGGGAAGATCCCCTAGAGGAGGGCATGGCAGCTCTCTCCAGTGTTCTTGCCTGGAGAATTCCATGGATGGAGGAGCCTGGAGGGCTATAATCCACGGGGTCACAAAGAGTCGGACATGACTGAAGTGAGTGAATGGGTAACACATGCAGGGATCTTTCAGGTATGCGATATTCATATGGTGGTAGGCAGGCCAGGGCTGCAGAGATAGTCTGAGAACCTGCCGTCGACTTGCTCATATTCTAATAGACTTAGACTGGTAATGAACACGCATATGAGTAAGTAAACAGATGTGAGCAGATAAAATAATTATATGTTCTATGTAGAGGAAAATACAGTAGCAGTAGAGAGTATTGGAAATAAGCTATTTATTTAGAATGGTTTCTGAGGGAACAGATAAGGAGGTAATGAGTCAGTGAACAGGAACACAATGTCCGTCACTACACAGAAAGAAAGCTCTTTGCAGGAGGTGTTGCTGTGAACACCTATAGAAGAAGTCCCTGACATTTGGAGGGAATGTGGAGGCATGGGAGATTTTATTTTGGATGAATATCTGATGGCAGATCTTTTGGCTTATGAGAATGATGTAGTAGACAGGAAGAGGGTGATGGAAAGTATCTGGAGGAATGCAGTCCTTGAGAAAAATTCTTTCTCAATTTTACCCTTGAGAAAGAAAGCGGTAGGGGACAGGGAGCATAAGAAGGGAGTCTGTCCTAGGGCTGAGACGGATGCTCATTCTATTACATGGAGGAAGCCAGGGATACAGATAGAGGTGGCCAGTGTCATTGAAGAAATAAAGATGGCAAATTTATGTCTGACTGCATCCATCTTCTTTGAGATAAAAGATGAGGTCACCAGTAGAATTTGGTGGAGGAAGGAGTGGTATTTGAGGATAGATAAGGTGTGAAACCATCATCTCCAGAGCTAGAAAATAAATTCACCTGGAAAACATGATTGTCTAGTTGGATCGAATGCCTACTTCAGATGTGTGGTCATCTATTGAAATGCATCCATTCAGTCCCATTTTGCAACCTTCTTCAGCCGCAGTCAGCTCTTTGGCAGCAGATGCAGAGAAAGAAGACAATCCATGTAACTAGATACGATTAGCAATTTTATGTGTCAACTTGGCTGTACCACAGTACCCAGATATTGGAACAAACACTATTCTAGATGTTTCTGTGAAGATATTTTTAGATAAGATTAACATTTAAATCAGGAGACTTTGAGTAAAGCAGATTTCCCTCCATAATGTGGGTGGACCTCATGCAATCAGTTGAAGACTTTTGGAGAAAAAGAGTGACCTCTCTGGAAGAAGAGGGAATTTTGCCAACAGACTATCTTTGGACTCAAAATGTCATGCATCCCTGGATCTCCAGCCTTCTGGTCTACCCTGAATAACTTTTAACTTGACAGCTTCCAAAATCACATGAGTCAGTTCCTTAAACTGATTCTCTCTCTATGTACATCCTATTCAGTTTGTTTCTATTGAGAATACTGACTACTCCACCAGGTTTTGGGGGGACTACTCCACCAGGTTTTAGGCAGAACCGTGGTTACTAAGGGTGTCTTATGAGCAGAGAATGGCCAAGGTTATGTACGCTGTTTTCAAGGTATGGTTATGGTCATAGTCAGGGAAATTGTACATGGTGGGAGTCTATACCCCTAAGAAAAGAAACACACCCCAAATCTCAATGGCCTATCACAACAAACATTTATTTCTCAAGCAGGATGGCTGCAGCTGTTGTTCATCATGGTCACTCAAGGACCTGGATTGATGAAGACTCCATCTCCATGTCGGCTTCCACAATTGCTGCAATGGGAAGAAGAGAGGGCCAGGGAATTGAACTGGCAATTAAAATGCATATATCACTTCTCAGATTTGCTTGTGAAAGCAAACCACAAGACTCCATCTAATTTCAAAAAATTGTCATGAAGCAGTTCTGCCATGTTTTAGATAGGAGAATAATCAGAAATGTGTGAAATAGCTTTAATAATCCCTAGCAATGCCAGATAATAATAACAATAATAAACATGTGGTAGGACTGATGGACTAGAGGTCTCAGTGAGGCTGCAGAATTTCTAAACTAGGAGAACTGCTGTGTTCTGGAACCTTGCAGGCTTCCCTGGTGGCTCAGATAGTAAAGACTCTGCTCACAATGTGGGAGACCTGGGTTTGATCCCTGGGTCAGGAAGATCCCCTGGAGAAGAAAATGGCAACCCACTCCAGTATTCTTCTCTGGAGAATTCCATGGACAGAGGAGCCCAGTGTGTCATGATCCATGGGGTCACAAAGAGTCCGACACGACTAAGCAACTAACACTTTCACTTTTATAAAAAACATCTTCACTGAAACACATAGATGAGTATTTGATTAAATAACTGGGACCACAGCTTAGCCAAGTTGATACAGAGACTATCACATACATCAATAGAAAGCTAAGGCACATTCACTGATGTCAAAGGAAAAACTTTAAAATAGTCTAAATAAATCTTCAAGTACTGAGCAAGGCATAGAGCACATTCAGTGTCTGCTTTTAGTTGGGATCACCTTTCTGAAAGTTTAAATTTTTAAACAATATATATTCCCTGTATCCAAAAGGCAATATGATAGGAGGGAATAATCTCTAGACATAAAATAGGGATAGTTGGCTCCAGAATTCATCAGCTCATTTATGTTGGTCAAGTCTTTTAACTCCCTTTCTCTCTTGATCTGCAAAGTGATCTTACTTCACAGCAAGATAAGATTAATTAATTTGAAAGTTCATCCTATGCCCATATAGCCTCAAAAAATGATTCAGAAGGATTTACAAGAAAAGATAGTTTAAGATTGTGAAAACAAAACCAGAAATTTAACATCCATTCAGAAGGATAGGAGAACACATTTATTTTGAGGGCTAATAAAATTATTGTGATTGAGCAATGAATTTAGCCCATAACTTTGTAGTAGTAAAGGTCCAAAAGAGAAAGATGCTGACTTGCATTTATTTATTATTTCAACAACAACCACAAAACCCTATTACATCAGTCAGTTAGTTCATTCACTCAGTCCTGTTTTTGCAACAGGACTCTTTGCAACCATGTGGCCTGCAGCACAACAGGCTTCCCTGTCCATCACCAACTCCCAGAACTTGCTCAAACTTGCATCGCTACAGTCGGTGATGCCATCTAACCACCTCATCCTCTGTTTTCCTCTTCTTCTACTGCCTTCAATCTTCTCCAGCATCAGGGTCTTTTTCCAGTGAGTCAGTTCTTCGCATCAGGTGGTCAAAGTATTGGAGTTTCAACTTCAGCATCAGTCCTTCCAATGAATATTCAGGACTGATTTCCTTTAGGATTGAATGGTTAGATCTCCTTGCAGTTCAAGGAACTCTCAAGAGTCTTCTCCAACACCACAGTTCAAAAGCATCTATTCTTTGGCACTCAACTTTCTTTATGGTCCAACTCTTGCATCCATACACGCGTACTGGAAAAACCATAGCTTTGACTAGACTGACCTTTGTAGGCAAAGTAACATCTCTGCTTTTTAATATGTTGTCTAGGTTGGTCATAACTTTTCTTCCAAGGTGCAAGTGTCTTAATTTTGTGGCTGCAGTCACCATCTGCAGTGATTTTGGAGCCCAATAAAATAAAGCCTGTCACTGTTTCCATTGTTTCCTCATCTATTTGCTATGAAGCAATGGGACAGGATGCCATGATCTTAGTTTTTTTAATGTTGAGCTTTAAGCCAGCTTTTTCATTTTCCTCTTTCACTTCATCAAGAGGCTCTTTAGTTCATCTTCACTTTCTGCCTTAAGGGTTGTATCATCTCCCTGTTATATAATGGGAGTAAATACACATTTACTAGGCCAGAGAACTTTCTTGAAAATACTTATGTCATGACTCATATAAGGGACATGGATGTGTATGCTCCAAAATAATAGATGTGAGTCACACTGGCCTAAATGCAAGGCCCAGATCTAGCAGTTTCTAGGTGCCAGTCTGAACCTGGGAGAGATTCTTCACGTCTCTGAGCCTCCGTTTTCTCCTCCCCTCCTCTCCCCTCATTGGGCAGATTCATTGTATCTTCTTCACAGTAGTTATGATGTCTTTAATGGACTTGGTACATCAAAAAAGCTTAACACAGTGCATGATATAGAAGGAATTCAATACACATTACCTAGTTAATTAGAATGTTGATTTTCATTGCCATGTCAGATACTTAAAAGTTCTTCACATGGTCTTTAGTCTTACAAACCCACGACTGAGGTCAATCCATCATCAGAAGGAATATTGATTTATTCCCTCTACTGATATCTTTTGAGTACACTATTCCAGGGACTACTTTATAGGATGTGTAACCATTGTGAGTCTTAATCTTATTACCTATAAAAGTTGTAAGTAAGGGGGGAAGTATGCGTACCTACCTTGTCAGGTAGTAAAATAAAGCTAAAAATTATTACAGATGAGACTCAAGCCTACAGCTTCTGGAGCATCCCAGCCTTCAGTTAGTTTTTCACATCCAGGCTTCACTTCACCCTACCTACTGATTCAAGATCATTTCAACCTGGGAAAACGGATGGTTCCTCTCCAGGATGATGTTCATATATATATATGAACCTCACATCTCAAAAACATGTGTCTGACAGGAAATTGATGTCAGGGCACGCTGCACTTCAGCAACTGTAATAGGACAAAATTAATCTCTGCCCAAGTAAACCCTTCCCCACTGCAGTGATGGACACTCATAAGCTGAGAGCTTATTTTTGTGAGACTTGCATATGCTCTAAAAATGGAAGTTCTGCTAAATATGAGACTGCTGTACATCGATAAGTAATTATCCAAAGGGAAGGTTGTTTTATTTATTTATTTTTCCTTAGTATATCAGACCCAGTAGCCTACATTTCCACGGGTTCATAATCATTCAATTAGATACTCAGTTGAATATAAATTATTTTGCCAGTGATCCTTGCAGAGGAATGTTTAGGAAAAAAAAAAGAGAGAGAGAGAAAAGCTTTGCAAACAAGATGTCTCATCAGCTCAATATTACACTTTGTCATTAATGACACTGACTGTGTTCATTCATTATTCAGCCCAACTTAACAGTAATTTGTGCCTGAGAGCAGGAGCAAAAGGGGGAAAATGAGGGCTGGAAAATATGTGTTTATATTAGAAATAATTTAAAAATAGTATCTCTAATGCATAGTGAGAAAGAATATTATTTTCACCATTAAGATTCAATTATATGCACAGTGGTTTTGCCTTTCTCTTAAGTGGTAAAATGGTACTATTGAGCCTTAAATGTGGTGATAAGTTTGATACGCATTTCCTTCCTTTTTTTGCACCACATCCTATATATACTATTCATTTCCAAATTAATGATCCTTCTCTGGGAAGCTTTGCAAGGTGCAAAAGGGGCTCTGTAAAGAAATACTTCAAGATGCAAAGAGCATAGATGTTAAGATCCCAGGTTTCATTGGTTCTTTCCTCCCAAAAGCACATGTTATAAGTCTAGTCAGCCTCAGGCATGGTGTTAGACACAGAATTGGCCAGGATGTAAAGACAGACCCCTGCTCAAGAGGACAGATTCCCAAAGGGAGCCAACTTTGGAGCATGCATTCACAAAGAGGTTATAAGAAATGGCCGATAGTACATAAAGAGCATGCACAACGGAGGAGGTAGCTTTTATTCTAAGACGCTGGTGGGCTATAATGTTGAGAGAGTCTGTTTGGGGTCCAGGGCATATTCATACAAAGAATACGGTGTGAACTTGGGACCCATAAGAAGATCCAGTAGTCATATGTAGATGTGAGAGTTGGACCATGATGAAGACTGCACACCCAAAAATTGATGCTTTCAAATTGTGGTGCTGTAGAAGACTCTTTAGAGTCCCTTGGACAATAAGGAGATGAAACAGTCAATCATAAAGGAAATCAACCTTGAATACTCATTGGAAGCACTGATTCTGAAGCTCCAAATACTTGGGCCACCTAATGCAAAGAGACAACTCATTGCAAAAGACCCTGATGAACTCCTCCTGAGGGCAGATGGAGAAGGATGTGACAGAGGATGAGATGGTTGAATGGCATCACTAACTCAACAGACTTGAGTTTGAGTGAACTCTGGGAGATAGTGAAGAATAGGAAAGCCTGTTGTGCTGCAGTCCATGGGGTCACGAAGAGTTGGACATGACTTAGTGACTGAACAACAACAACATAAGAAGATCAAGGTTACAGAAGGATAAAATGTGAGAAAGGAGTTATTGATGGGAAGAAGGATGAGCAGCTTGTTCGGCCCCACATCCTGATGTCTAAAGGATGCTCAACAGATGAATACGAAAATGGTTGAAACCTGAACAAACTCTGTGATTTAGTTAATAGCACCAATGTCAATTTCCTGGTAATCACTGGGGGAAACTGAATGTCAGATACATAGGAACACCGTGCACTATTTTTGCAATATCTTTTGATTATTTCAAAATAAAAGTACTTAAAGTGTTTTAGAAAGTGCATGTATTGTAAATAGGATACTAAGACATGAAGTTAATGGAAAGCCAGCACAGACTTCAGTGCAGAGATGTGTTTCCTAATGAGGTTAGACTTGGAATCAAACTTCAAAGATTTTTGAAAACACTCCTCTTATTCTTTGTGCTGGAAATGAAATAGAAGCCTAGACCAGACTAGAAGGGTTGCACAATACATTAGTGATGGAGCTGGAATGAAATAACAGTCTTGTTCAATGATTGCCTGGGCTATTTCAGTTTTTGTATTGATTTAGTCATGGATGCCAAACTGTATTGGAAAGAGCTCACTCTGTTGAGACAGAAACCTCTGCGTTTTATGCTCATGTTGGTCACTGTAGATCTTGTTGGTTGTGACCTAAAGTAGTTTTAGGCACACTCTGGAGTCAGCTGGCCCAATATCAACTCCATCTGCATTGCTGGTGGACTAGGGTTCAAGTGTGCTTCATGTTCCCATCTGTAAGTTGGAGGGATTTATGGTACCTTCTACATAGATCTGTAACAAGGATTAACCTGATGCATATGTGATTGATTCTCAGTGTTCACTGTGGCAAATGAGTGTTCAATAGTATTTTACCAATGGTTACTATGTGAGCTGACTGACTCTGAACACATTATTTAATCTTTGTTTTTACTGTAATTCTTGATTTTATTATTTTTTTTATTAAATTTTGTTGGAGTATAGTTGCTTCCCCAGTGGCATTAGTGGTAAAGATCCTGCTTGTCAATACAGGAGACCTAAGAGACATGGGTTTGATTCCTGGGTCAGGAAGATCCCCTGGAGAAGGGCGTGGGAATCCACTTCAGTACTCTTGCCTGGAGAATCCCCATGGACAGAGGAGCCTGCTAGTCCATAGGGTCAGAGTCAGGCCCAATTGAAGTGATTTAGCATGGACTTAGCAGAGTTGCCTCACAATGTCACGTTAGTTCCCACTGCGCAGCAAAGTGAGTCAGTTACGCCTATGCATGTGTCCCTTCTGTTTTTGATTTCCTTACCAGTTAGGTCATCACAGAGCACTGAGCAGGGTTCTCTGAGTTATAGGGCACATTATCATTAGCTAACCATTTCATACACAATATCAATAGCATAAATATGTCTATTCCAATGTCCCAGTTCACACCAATCCCCTTTCCCCGCCCCCTTGGTGTCTATACATTGTTCTCTACATCTGTATCTCTATTTCTGTTTTGCAAATAGGATCATTTATACCATTTTCTAGATTCCACATATATATGTTTAACATGCACTGTTTTTCTCTTTCTGACTTATTTTATTCTGCAAGTCAATCTCAAGGTCCATCTACATCTTGGCAAATGACCAAACGTTATTCCTTTTCTGTGGCTGAGTAATATTGCATTGTATATATGTATGGCTTCTTTATCCATCTGTTGATGGACATTTAGGTTGCTTCCATGTCCTTGCTATTGTAAATAGTGCTGCAAGCACATTGTTTAATCTTTATTAACTTTCAAATTCACATCTATAAAATGGAGATAATCATCCATACTTAGCAAGGCCATGAGAAGATTGGGCAAGATAACATCTGTCATAGGTCTTGGGCAGAGTAAGCAGCATACCTAGATGCTAGGATGTCTCTTTCCTGCCTCTTGGCTCTCTTCCATGCCTAGAAAGCTTCTCTGTGCCCAATCCACCAACAGCACATGACTGAGACATTCCGACTCCAATAGATAGTCTGCCTTCTCCAGACTTCAGGCCTTCATCTCTCCTCTCACAATATATCCTAATTTTTAAAACATAGATGTTTATTGCAGACAAATGAAAAGATTTACCTTCAAATTTTCTGTCTAGAGTCCTACATTATGCATATTTTTGCATGATTTCCTCCAGGTTCATTTTAAGTATTTTTTTTTATGCAGGTGAGTTTATTTAGATAGAGAACAGCTTTGTATCCTATTATTTGTTGGGGAGGTGGGTAAAGGGGCTTAAAAGTATCTTTCCTTTGTCTTAAATTTTTTTTAACAATTTATAATAGCTGCATAATAGTTCCTTGGGGGAGGGCTATACATATGTATTCAGTGATTCTTATATGGCGGTATAGTTATGTAAATTTGGCCAATATAAATGAACAACAATGTGATGAACAAATCTTCATGCATGTAACTTGGATTTGCCAATGGACTTGTCTCATCTGAATTCTTATCTCTCTCCTGGGTTTCCAAATGTCATTTGCTCCATCCCTGGGTTTCACTCCTTTGACTTTCTGACATACATCTTTGCTGAAAGTAGCCTTTTGGTTGGCCTACTCTGTGACTCTGTACCTCTTTGGGTATCATGTTCTTCCTCTCAAGGACTGAATCTCCTACTCAAGAGGCAGGGCTGGCCTGGGCTCCTGTCACATCTCTGCTTACCTAATCCTCTTAGAGTTAATATTCCTAGTCTCAGATTATCAAAAACAGAAACAGATAAAACTCCACAACTGACTCTGTCCATTCTATCAGGACGCCTTTTGAAAACATTGTTGTTTAGTTGCTAAGTCATGTTGGACCCTTTTAAGACCCCCTGAACGGTAGCCTACCAGGATTTCCCCGGCAAGAATAATAGAGTGGGTTTCCATTTCCTTCTCCAGGGGATCTTCCCAACACAGGGACTGAACCCACACCTCCTGCATTGCAGGTGGATTCTTTACCAATGAGCAGCCTGGGAAGCCCTTGAAAACATTGTAGCCCTCACGTTTTCATTGTTTCGATTTTGAATGGTCAGTATCAGATACTCCAAGAGATATAGAATTAAACAGAGAGAGCATGCTTTATAGGTGGATTGACTTTCAAAATTAAAACTCTAGCTTAAACCAGCATGAGCTTTGACCTTCAGTAGAATGGAGTTCCAGTCTTGACAAATCCAATAAACTTAGTGAACCTGTCTGAGCTTCAATTCCCTGTCTGAAAATGAACGATGGCAATAGCTATTGGATGAGTCACGTTGAGGACTTCTGATTGCTGGGTTTGTGCTGGTCACTCGGCACATTGGTGGCTAATCCAGCCTCAGTGATGATTGATATGTTGAAAATCAGTGCAAGGAAATTGTGAATATCCATGTGAACTTAGACATGAAAATTACCACCCCCCCATAAACCTCAGTTTCTCTCTGAAAAACATTAGAAAAACACACACTTATCCCTCAGGGCTGTTCTATCAAAAGAGATAATGCATTTAAAGTGCCTGACATATGCCAGGAACTCAATAAATATTCATATCTTCTCACTCTCCTTCTCCTCCCCTAATGCCATCTTGGATTTCACCACAAGGCATTTGACCAGGCGGAGATGGTCACATTGGAGACACGGGCGGTGAGGAGCCACACTCCTCCAGACTTTGTAGAAAATGATTGAAAGTTAAACTGGGCCAGGAGTCTGGTGACGTTTGGGTGAGAGACAGAGTTAAATTAAGGTTTAATCTTAGCCCCTTCCATGTGTTAACCAGGCTGTGCAGAGCCAAGAGCTTGAAAGAGATTCAGTGCTGAATTTTCTCACTAATCTGATGAGAAGAGAGAGGCATGGGAAGAAAGAGAACGGGAGAGAGGGAGAAACAGAGTTCAGATGGCTAATTTTCTAGCCAGCAGCGACTGGAATGTTTCCATGAGGGGATATGAAAAGAGACAAAAAGAAATAATAACTGAAAATGGGCTTTGTTGGCCAGAAAAACTTATCCTGCTGGGGTGGAGGTCAGTGGGCGAGAGGATGGATAGAAGCAGGTACTCAGGGGACATGTTTCATTTTAATGTAGTCACTTTGGTACCCCTCTATCTGCTCATTCAATTAGCATTGGAGGGAAAAATAAAAGTTCCTCGTGTGTCAGCCTGCTTTCCAAGCTCCAGGGACAGAACTTCGTAAATGCAGTGACCTTACATTGCTCTCCTCGGAGAGCACGCTCCATCTCTGTGTTGGCCTCTGATGTTAAAGAAAATGGATAGTTCATTCTTTTCCTTTTCAGTTTCTTTCAGGAAAGAAACGATCTAAGTGTCGTTTTAAATGAAAACAGTTGAGTAATTGTCTTTTTCATAGATGCTCTTGCATCTCCCAGAGTCATAAGAACCAACCTTCTAGACCTGTCCCTTTTCTCTCATCTTCTCTCAAGTGCATTTGGCTGATTCACTGCAGGTTAACCTGAAATATAGCCCATGTGTTCCTCCACCCACTCCAAGTCATGTTGATGGCAGCATGACCTTGGCATGGAGCTTCCAAAGTCACGACATCAACAAAGGACATTTCTTCTTCCCATATTTGTTTGTTTGTTTGTTTTTCACTTGATTCCAGTTTTCCTGTCAAACCAATTTACATTGTTTGGACTTGTACTGCTCTGACTCATTCCTTTAGATCATAAGTTTCCTAGAGACCTTTCACCCCTGACTTATAAAGTTCTACTGTCTTCAACATCCCTATCAAAATCTACACCACAGGCCCCCCTGCCCCCACTCTCCTAGAATCTCTGTTTCAATCTCCTCACCTCTGCTGACTTGAGTAAATCTGAACTCAGGAGCACTCATTCATTTATTTGTTCATTCATCCCTTTATATCTGTTATATTTGTGAAGGATTTTCTACAAATGGATATAATATTTCTAGCCCCATGTGCTCCTCCAAAACCTCATCCCTCCTCAACAACAGGTGGAGTTTTTACCCTCTCCCCTTGAATCTGGGTGGCATCTGTAACTGATGCCTCAATTAAAGGAGAGTGGAAGTGACGCTGAATGACCTCTGATGATGGTGAGCAAAGAGGGTACAGAAAGGAGATCAAACCAGCCAACCCTAAAGGAAATCAACCCTGAATATTCATGGGAAGGACTGATGCTGCAGCTGAAGCTCCAATAGTTTGGCCACCTGATGCAAAGAGTTGACTCACTGGAGAATCCCTGATGCTGGGAAAGATTGAAGGCAGGAGGAGAAGAGGGTGGCAGAGGATGAGATAATTAGATAGCATCACTGACTGAATGGACATGAGTTTGAGCAGGCTCTGGGAGATGGTGAAGGACAGGGAAGCCTTGCATGCTGCTGTCCATGGGGTAGCAAAGAGCTGGACATGACTGAGTGACTGAACAACAACTGAGGGGATGCCATCCTCACCTGGATCTCTTTCTTGAGATATCACCCTTGGAATCTCCAAGTTGTAAGCAAGCCCAGGCCACATGAAGAGGCAGCATGTAGGTGTTCCCATCATTAGCAGCTGATAGCCAGTACCAAGTGCAAGACACATAAATGAATGAGCCTTCAGAAACTTCTAGCCACTGAGTCACTCCTTACTCAAGTATTCCAGATGAGGTCTCAGACATACTAGAGCAGAGAGAGCTACTCATGTTGTCTAGTTCATGCAGCTGATCTGCAGAATCTATGAGCTTGTCATAGTGCTTAAACACAGAGCACCATTCATTGATTCATCCAACATCTAAGTCGCATTCACTGATGACCACTCTTTGTCCCAGACTATAGGCATGTGTGGGTATGCGCACCCTGAGATCATAGACATGCCAATTATTCACCTATCCATCCCTGAAACCCAAACAACCACAGAGCACCTTCCTAATATCCCATTTCAGAATTTTTCAGCCATTCAATTATGAAAGTGTTTCTGCCTTTTCATTCCAACTCAGCTCCTTTAAAATAAGGGACTATAAGCTCTATATTTCCCATGGTACATAACACAGTTTTATAAACCTCATAGATGTTTGATATAGATTTGTTAATTAAAAAATTCAGTTCACTACTGGTATTAGGTTTTCCGGGTCCCAAACAAATAAACTAAATACATTTTGGAGAAAGACTTGAATAAATATAACCATTCTGCAAATAGGAGAGAAGGAAGACATGAACAGTTTTTTTGATCTTTTATGACAGGCAACTGCTGTTTCATTTTAACCCACAAAACAATCCTATGAAAGAAAAAAAACATGATAATCCTCAAATTACAGATCTGAGACTTCAATCCATGCGACTGGCAAAGTCATGTGGCTACTGAGCATGGTGCTAGGATTCTAGCCAATGCCGAGAAACCCTTCCCAACCACAGTGGTGGCTTCCACACATGAAGACACAACCCAGATGACATTTGCTTTCAAGACCATTGAATAGGCTGTCTAGAGAAGCATGCTTTTCAATGTGCAACATTATGTCCCATGTGCCACTGGTAAGTGGAGACTTGATTGCTTTTGGACATTCTGGATGCCTCCTCTCTCAATGGTTTCCAAGCCTCACAGGAAAGTGTTATCGATTAATATTACTCTTATTTTTATAAATGGGAAGAAAGAAGGCATAAGACTTAGGGGAAAACAGTTTAATATTCTCAAGAAGCCTTAAAAGTTAAAAACCAAGTATGTTCATTACAAAAGCTCTGCTTTGACTTTACATTTCTCCATTGTATGAACATTGTTAAATATACTTCAGTGAACACGGGGATGAAGCTGAGGGGTATGGAGCATCTCCTTATGAATGCACACTTTGCCCTGATCTTCTCTTTGAGTAGAAGAAACGGAGCTGAGAGCTAGGAGGTTCCAATCTAATACCTTCTTATTCTCAGTGACCTTGGCATCCAAAGACTTCATTTTAACAAACGACCCATTTGTTTCAAGGCTGTGGGTGGTGGTATCAAGAAAGATGATGTAACTGCTTATTAAAAGAAACTGTGGTGTTGGGAATTATTCTCTGAATAGTGGGACTTGCAAGAAATTTCAAAAAAAAGAAAGAAAGAAAAACACATAGAGACTTCTGGATAGCATATGTGGATCTATGGATGAAGAAATACCCTTCTGACAAAGTCCTTCTACTCTGCCTGTAGAGAACTGTGTAATTGGAATCAGAATCTGGATGTAATCATCTTGATGCCATTTACCCACACTGCTTTAAAAATGAGGAAATTGGAGGCTGCTGGAGGTGGGGGGCGGTCATTTTCCCCAGGTAATCCTGTGGTTAAGAATAGTCGTGATCAGCTCTGAATGGACCGGTAGCTAGCATACCCTAACTCCACACGCCTTTCTCTGATCTTATCACCACATCCACATTCTAGTCTGTTCTCCACCTCCCTGGATTCTGACTTCATTCTGAGTCTTACAGTCCAGACCTCATTCCTTCTATAAGGTTTGGCCACTGTCCCTCTTTTTAGTAACATCTTCTTCCAGAAGAGGGTCCAATATGTAAACATGTAAATATGCCATGGATAACTCCTATAAAGACCACAGAGTTATAAAGCAGGAGATCATCATTCAAATTCAAATATGTAGCTAATTCTGGCTAAAATAATAGGTCTGCTGGTTGGGACTGGCTACATGAAGCACATCTGAAAACCAACATGGACCACAAGTGAGATCAGATGTTTTGATTGGCAGGCTGGTCTAGATGACCATTGAGATATTTTCATCTCCTAGAACATTCTTTCTATCTTCCCTGACTCAGTCCAAAGTTGCTATCATATAAAGCTATTCTTCACCCCACCCCTTCCCCCAAGATGGAACTATCCTTTTATCTTTTGGGTATCCCCATTGCTATTGCCATGAAAATATGAAGAAGAGTAACTGTATTCATATTAATAATAACAGCAATAGCAGCAGTAAAGCCATTGTCCAATGTACACATATCAGATGAAATCCTTGGTTGCTGTTTAGTCGCTCAGTCGTGTCTGACTCTTTGTGACCCCATGGGCTGTAGCCCGCCAGGCTCCTCTGTCCATAGCATTTCCCAGGCAAGAATACTGGAGTGGGTTGTCATTTCCTGCTCCAGGGGATCTTCCCAACCCAGGAATTGAACACTAGTCTCCTGCATTCTCAGGCATTTTCTTAACCACTGAGCCACCAGGGAAACCCTGATAAAATACCAGATATGTTATTTAATAGCCAGACTATCTTTGGGAATGAGAGCTTCCCTGGTGGTTCAAATGGTAAATGCATCTGCCTGCAATGTGGGAGACCTGGGTTTGAACCCTGGGTCAGGAAGATCCCCTGGAGAAGGAAATGGCAACCCACTCCAGTACTCTTGCCTGGAAAATCCCATGGATGAAGGAGCCTGGTAGGCTACAGTCCATGGGGTCACAAAGTGTCAGACACTGCTGAGCGACTTCACTTTCTTTCTTTCTATCTTTGAGAATGGAAACATCTATTTTCTGTTTTACAAATTAGGAAATTGAGGCACAGTGGAGTTAAATAACTTTCCCAAAGTCTAAAAAATGGAGTAGCCAAGGCTCAGCTACAAGCACGTTTTGTTCTAGAACTCAGCTTTTTCCCCAGCAGCTGTCTTTCTCCATGACCCATCTGCTAGTCTATGAAAACCTCCCGAACACTTGAATTTTGTTTAACATTTCTCTCTTCTACTTCACTATATTTCTCTCTTATACTTCACTTCTGAATGAAAAGACAAGGAGCTTCACACATATTAGGAAATCATTTTTTTTGCTTTACTAAGCAGCCAGTGATGCCCTTGAAAACTTTACTTGAAATTGTATGTTGGCATCATCATGTATCATGGTGTTGTTAATGGAAAAAATACAGAGGCTTGCATGATGGGGCTTCCCCATGACAGGGTGGTGTAGGGGTAAAGAATCCACCTGGCAATGCAGGAGATGCAAAAGATGTGGGTTTGATCCCTGGGTTAGGAAGATCCCCTGGAGTAGGAATTAGAAACCCACTCCAGTATTCTCCAAGCCAGGCTTCAACAGTACGTGAACCATGAACTTCCAGATGTTCAAGCTGGATTTAGAAAAGGCAGAGGAACCAGAGATCAAATTGCTAACATCCGCCAGATCATCGAAAAAGCAAGAGAGTTCCAAAAAAACATCTATTTCTGATTTACTGACTATGCCAAAGCCTTTGACTGTGTGGGTCACAACAAACTGTGGAAAATTCTTAAAGAGATGGGAATACCAGAACAGCTGACCTGCTTGCTGAGAAATCTGTATGCAGGTAAAGAAGCAACAGTCAGAACTGGACATGGAGCAACAGATTGGTTCCAAATTGGCTTGGAGTAGGTCAAGGCTGTATATTGTCACCCTGCTTAATTAACTTCTATATAAAGTAGATCATGCAAAATGCTGGGCTGGATGAAGCACAAGCTGGAATCAAGATTGCTGGGAGAAATATCAATAACCTCAGATATGCAGGTCACACCACCCTTATGGCAGAAAATAAATAAGAATTAAAGAACCTCTTGATGAAAGGGAAAGAATAAAAGAAGCTCTTGATGAAAGGAGAGTGAAAAAGCTGGCTTAAAACTTAACATTCAGAAAACTAAGATCATGACATCTGGTCCCATCACTTCATGGTAAATAGATGGGAAAACAATGAAAACATTGAGAGACTTTATTTTTTTGGGTTCCAAAATCACTACAGACGGTGACTGCAGCCATGAAAGTAAAAGACACTTGCTCCTTGGAAGAAAAGCTGTGACCAGCCTGGACAGCATATTAAAAAGCAGAGACATTACTTTACCAACAAAGTCCATCTAGTCAAAGCTATGGTTTTCCAGTAGGCATGTATGGATGTGAGAGTTGGACTGTAAAGAAAGCTGAATGCCAAAGAATTGATGTTTTTGAACTGTGGTGTTGGAGAAGACCCTTGAGAGTCCCTTGGACTGCAAGGAGATCCAACCAGTCCATCCTTAAGGAAATTAGTGCTGAATATTCATTGGAAGGACTGATGCTGAAGCTGAAGCTCCAGTACTCTGGCCACCTGATGTGAAGAGCCAGCTCGTTGGAAAATACCCTGATGCTGGGAAAGATTGAGGGCAGGAGGAGAAGGGGATGACAGAGCATGAGACAATTGGATGGAATCACCAAGGCGATGGACATGAATCTGAGTAGACTCCAGGAGTTGGTGATGGACAGGGAAGCCTGGCATGCTGCAGTCCATGAGGTTGCAAGGAATTGGACATTACTGAGCGACTGAACTGAACTGAACCAGTATTCTTGCCTGGAAAATCCCATGGACAGAGGAGCTGGTGACTTACAGTCCATGGTGTCACAAAAGAGTGGAACACTACTGAGTGACTGAGCATGCGCATGCTTGAAGGGAGCCCGTGGCAGAGTCATTTTCTTGTTTTCTTTGCTTTTGTTTTTTAAATTCACAACTGGCGCTTTAAATGATAACTGTGCTATTACTAAGTTTTGCTGCATAAAAAGACTTTTCCTAAAATGGGACACTTCATTCTGATTGCTTCCAATTACATCCTCGATTTGATGTGAATCAAATCAAGACTTTGCTGCCCAACACCTCATTGATCCCACCTCAGGAAAAACCCACCGATAGGTGACTAAATATGACCAAGAAGGAGAAGAGGTTGCCAGGTGTCATGTCTGATGCCCACTGAGGGCTCCAGTGTCATCCCGAGCTTATCAGTACAGCCCAGAAAGTCAGCAGGAGGAAAACGTTAATGAGAATCAGGGTTGTCCTCGAGGGATCTGATGAGGGAGCAGGGTTGAGATCTCTGGTTGAGATCATCTGACACTTCATCAATAGCCAAGAATACTTGAGACCAGCACACGCAGTTCTCCTCCAAGTTATTTCATAAGAACTAATTTGTATGTGATGTTCTGAAGTGAAAAGAATCTGTAATCGAATAACTATGGGCCACAGCTCATATAGGATGTGTCTCAATGTACATTTGGATATACAGATCTCTGAAATGTACGGAAATCTACTCAGCTATAGTTCACTTGACCATTATAGCAGAGATGGTGCGTTTCCATTGGGCATCCATTTTCTTCAACCTCCTTGGTAGTAGAACTCTGATTTTATTCACATTGGCAATACTCTTTTCACAGATTTTTTTTTTAAATTTTTTTTCACAGAAATACTACATTTCACAGTCTCTCTTGCAGTCGGGTATGGTCATATGACCACATATGAGGTAAAAATAGAGCGCTGCAAGGGAATTCAGGAAAAGTTATTTAAATAAAATTGATTTATCTAGAATACCATTGTGTCTGCCATGCTTTATAATTTCTCATTTCTGTTACTTGGAATGCAGATGTAATGACTGGAGCTCTGGCAACCATTTTGAACTATACAGTGACATTGAAGATGGAAGTCATTGCTAAGGATGGTGGAAGAGAAACATAAAAAGATGTGGGACTCTCATCATACCAGCCCAGGATGGCTTACCTCGGAATTTATTCCACTTGAAAGAAAAACAAATGTTCATCTTTTAAAGTTCTGGAATTTTTTAAATAGCACTGGAACACAATCTCTGTTTAAATTAATCATTGAAATCCTTTTGCACATAACTTACTATCCACGTGCTTTAGAACACATTTTGGAAAGCATGAATTTGACTTAACCCTTAATACCTACATCTGCAGAAGAAAATCAAAGGCCAGGGAAGGGAAATGATTTGTCAACGGTCACAGCTGTTTAGTAGTAGGACTGAACTTTGGCCCCAGTAATCTGAAAATTGGTCCCTTGCTCTCAGCTCTCTCACTTATTTTTTATATATTCTGAAACCATTTTAGATGCACAGTAGATACAATCCAGTATATGAATTACAGATCTTCAAGTGCCTCAGAAAGAAACTTATAGTGCCCTAGAGAGAAAATAAGCCATTTCAGGCCACCTTGTCCTGGAATGTTCGCCACTGGGCATTTGGGGAGACTTGAAATCCCCCTGTCAGTTAGGCATGGGGAAGGCGATGCGGTAGCTGGCCAGAATGATACTTTTGTCTTCTCGCCTTTCAAATACAAATAAATCATGAAGGCCTTCATATCTGCCTTTTAAGAATGCTGCCCTGGATGACTTGTGGTGGTCTATCAACTTGTCTCACAGCTAACAGCCAATTAAAACACCTGGAGGAATCTGCAAGTTGCTACAGAGGCAAAAATGTGGCCCAGGTCTGACGGGGTCTCAAGGAAATAAATCCATGGTTAAACCTCCACAGACGTGCTCCTCCCATTGAGTCTGGATGAGTGCAGACACACACACACAAGCACACACCACAACACACCACACACACATGCCAAACCATGTACCCCACACACACACATACCATACATACCTATACCATACACACACACACCACACACATGCTAAACCATGTACCACACACACACATACCATATACACACACACACACATAATGCCTTCTGACCACACACACACACACACACCACGCATACCTCACACCCCAAATCACACACATACCACACACACACACAGCACACCACATATATACCACAGACACACACCACACACATACCACACACACACCCCTCTCACATACACTCCCCACACACCTCATACCATACTCACCACACACACCTCACACTCATGTGCACACCCACGCCACGTTTTACTAGGCAGAAATGGAACACTGTATCATTAATGACTCCCCCATTGTTAGAAAAAAAACTTAAATTATGATATTGTTACCTGAGGGCTTGCTGACAGACTTCTTCAGGTCTCCTCCACTTGGCTTAAATCCAAGGTTTCTTTTCTCCTTTCCTTCTTTTGAATTCTGGAATGCAGACAGCAGATTCTTCCACCAGTAAACGAATGTGTGTAAAGCCCAATTATCATGCCGTGTCAGGAGAAGGGCCCTCCGCCGTCCTCTCACTCCACTTCTAAGCAATGAAACAGCGAATCCCTGGGGTATTCACAGATTGCATCTCCCCAGAAGTTTCCAGCATTTGGGGGGCTTTTTCCCTATAAATTTCCAGTCACATTCATTTTCAAGGGATTGTTTAAAACCTGTGGTGGGATTTCACATCTTTTATTCCATAGGTTTTCACATTTTCAGAGGAACATGGGGGAATTTTACAGCGTTTTTTTCTTTCCATGTGGCTCAGCTGTTAAAGAATCTGCCTGGAATGTGGGAGACCTGGGAAAGGCTACCCACTCCAGTATTCTGGCCTGGAGAATTCCATGGACTGTATAGTCCATGAGGTCACAAAGAGTCGACACGACTAAGCAACTTTCACTTTCCCTTTCTTTTGTCTCATATACACCAAGTATATGAGTTAACCGGTTTAACAGATAGCTTCTAGGTCTCGGAAGTTTAACAAATAAAAAATTAGCATCTTGTGTCTCTTGTCCAGTGAGGTCAACGGGAGGGGTAACTTGCTCTGAGCCAGTGGTTGGAAAACTATAATCAGCCTGACACCTATCTTCATAAATAAAGTTTTACTGGAACACAGCCTCATCCATTCATTGGCATGGTGTCTAAACAGTCAGCTGACCCTTGTTCTAGGCAGGCATTCAAGGACACTGTCTTCTTGCATCTCCCTGCTCCTCTGGGTTCTGGAAGTCTCTCCATTCTGCAAGCAGGTGGAGATTTTGGGGGGAGGTTTTTTTTAACAGGTTAGGCATGGAAGTCCTGTCTAAAACCCCCACTTGTATTTACTGGCCAAAGCTCAGTCACATGGCTACAGTGATCTCTCAGGGATGCTGGAAAAGCATATTACTTTTGTGTCCAGATAGAAGGAAAGGCAGCATCTGTGAGCCCCTAGTTTCTGCTTCCGGTGTCTCTTGACTTCAGCACCTACATCTAGGCATCAGGATTCCCATAGTTTCTATCACCCTAATAGCTCTGGATCCTTCCTTCATCTCTCACCATGTCGGCCCTGCCCTGGTTCAGGTGCCGGGGTTTTCCACTTCTATTTTTGGGACTGCAGTCTCTCATCAGTCACAATTCCAATCTCCATCTCTCTTTTCCCTGTGAGGTCAAGCTCGTCATCCCATGCCTTTGTTTTCTGAAACAACTTTAGGGTCTGCTTAGGGAGAGGCAGTCATGTTCCTCCAAACCTGACGAAGCCCTGGTTCAGCTTGACGTCTTATCTCACATGATCCCGGAGCTTTCTCCTCTACAGAAGGTTCTATCTTCTATTCACTCTTTGGCCTGTAGCCACTTTGTGGCTTCTTCTCACATTGCTCCTTCTGCCTGGAAAACGTTCATCTCCCCAAATCTCAGCCATCTGACCCATTTCAACGTGTCCAGATATAACTCAGACCTTCATCCATCTACACTAAGGACCTCACAGGAAGCAGGAGCTGGGTCATTTTTATTCATTCATTGTACCCATAGAGCTAGCACACTTCCTACACACACACACACACACACACACACACACACACACACACGGTCACTCAGTTGTGTCTGACTCTTTGCAACCCCATGGACTGTAGCCGGCCAGGCTCCTCTATTCACAGATTTCTCCAGGCAAGGATACTGGACTGGGTTACCATTCCCTTCTCCAGGGGATCTTCCCCACCCAGAGATCAAACCCAGGTCTCTTGTATTGTAAGCAGGTTCTTTACCATCTGAGCCACCAGGGAAGCCCCAGCACATTTCCTAACACGTGGTAATGACTAACATTGTTTTAAATGAATGAATGAATACCCAATGGATTATGTGTGTACATGTATACCCAGTGACCTGGATCTGTTTTCCCTCTGAAGTCTCATAATTGTACCTTTTTAGAGTAATACGTATCACTCTTATTTAGCATGAGCTGCACATGTGTATTTGGTATCACCTTTCCTGGACTGCTCAGTTCTCATGGATAAGAGAATCACCATCAGGATCACAGCATCTATTACATGGTAGGTGCTGAATGAATGTGAGATAAATAGATAGGTGAACCAAGGGAGCTGAGCTCTTTCTTGAAGATTCTGATCCATACACATTCTCTAAGCCTCATATTAGTTCCTTCAGGTGAGAATGTAGAGTGATGATATTAATCTTAGAATGAGAAATGTCTTTCTCTCTTAAAAAGGGCTTGAAAGGCTTTAAATCAAGAGCCAAGAAGATTCAAGGTTAAGTAACAGCTTAAATTCTTGAGCAGTGTAGCTCTTCCTGCTTTTTTTATGCAGAGGCAGGAATTAAGAGCCTAATACCAGGATGAATAACTTTGGACTTAGTTGTGATATGAAGAGACAAGGGGGAAAAAAAAAAGAGGGGAGACTGGACTCTGAATAGGAAATTGTTGGAACGTTATATCAAGTATCACACTGTGTTCAATTGAGTGGAAACAACTAGCCCTGAATCATTTTTCCTATCCATGCAATGGGTATCGCTTCATTAATCAAAGCTTAGCATTAGTGTAAAGAGGGTGGGTGTGATCACAAAACCTCATTATGTGGTTGATTCAGACACGAAACACTAAGAAGCAATTTATTGAAACCACAGGCTTTTCAACTCTGGAAACTTAGAAATAGATTACAAATAGGCAGGCATCTCTTCCTATACTTTTTATTTTTTTTTTCAATTTTATATTGGAGTATAGTTCATTAACAATGCTGTGTTAGTTTCAAATGTACAACAGAGTGAATCAGTTATATACAAATATGTATCTATTCCTTTTCAAATCCTTTAGGTTATCACAGAATATTGAGCAGAGTCCTCTGTGCTATACAGTAGATCCTTCCCTTGGTTGTCTATTTTAAATATCGCAGTGTATACATGCCAATCTCAAACTCCCAATCTATCCCTTCTCTCCCCGCCTCCTCACTGGTAAGCATGTTTATTCTCTACGTCTATGATTCTACTTCTGTTTTGTAAGTAAGTTCACTTGTATCATTTTTTTAGAATCTTCATATAAGTGATATTACATGATATTTGTCTTTCTCTGATTTGCTTCATTTAGTATGATAATCTCCAGGTCCATTTATGTTGCTGCAAATGGCATTATTTTATTCTTTTTTTATAGCTGAGTATTATTCTGTTATATGTAAGTGCCATATCTTCTTTATCCATTCATTTGTTGATAGACAAAGGTGCTTACATGTCTTGGGTATAGTAAACAGTTCTGCAGTGGATGCTGTGATGAGTGTAACCTTTCAAACCATATTTTTCTTCGGATACATGCTCAGGAGTGGGGTTGATGGATCATATGATAGCTCTGTTCTTAGATTTTTAAGAAACTTCCATACTGTTGGGCTTCCCTGGTGGTTCAGAGGGCAAAGCATCTGCCTGCAATGTGGGAGACCCGGGTTCCATCCCTAGGTCAAGAAGATCCCCTGGAGAAGGAAATAGCAACACCCCACTCCTGGAAAATTACATGCCTGGAATTATTGACTGGAAAATACCATGGATGGAGGAGCCTGGTAGGCTACAGTCCTGGAATTGCAGAGTCGCACAGAGTTGCAGAGTCGACTAAGAAACTTCACTTCTTCATACTGTTCTCCTTAGTAGATATATCAATTTACATTCCCACCAACAGTGCAGGAGGTTCCCTTTTGACACACCTTCTCCAGCATTAATTGTTTTTAGATTTTTTGACAATGGCCATTCTGATTCCTATGAGGCGACATCTCACTGAAATTTTGATTTGCGTTTCTCTAGTAATTAGTGATGTTCACAAGTGAATTCTATCAAAAAGTTAGAGAGCAGTTAACACCTATCTTTCTGAAACTGTTCCAAAAATTGCAGAGGAAAGACCTCTTCCTGTGCTTTTTTCACAGGAGCACTTTGCTGAACAAGCTGGGCATTGCATAGACAGTGGGTCTCAAATATCCCGTGGGCTTCTCTGTATTTTCCATCTCACTCATAGTTGGATGGGTTTGTGGTGTGAACTCTTCCAGAAGCAGACAACAGGACAGGAATTAATGTACCCCTGATAACTTCAGATGGGTTTCCCTGGTGCCACAGTTGGTAAAGAATCTGCCTGCAATGTGGGAGACCGGGATTCAAGCCCTAGGTTGGGAAGATCTCCTGGAGAAGGGAATGGCTACCCACTCCAGGATTCTTTCCTGGAGAATTCCATGGACAGAGGAGCCCAGCAGGCTACAATTCATGGGTTTGCAAAGAGTTAGACATGACTGAGCAACTAACACTTGCAACTTTAGCCTGGTAAATTCCTCATCACATGATCGGTCCATCTGAGCCATGGGGCTGGGTAGGCTTTTTCGGTTGTGTCTGACTCTTTGTGACCCCATGGACTGTAGCCCACAAGGCTTATATGTTCACTTTAGATAAATTGATAAGTGGAAGTGAAGGCAACAGAGAGTGTGGTATTGAGCCAGCTTCTGCTGTGGTTACCTGGAGCTTACTGCTACTGAAGAACTCTGAAAATCAGTGTGGAAGGAGCCTCAGAATGACTCAGACAGAGGAGTGAGGAAGCTGGGGTATTTATCTACCACTTGTCCTATCAGTGGCTGTGGCTGCTCTCAGAGATCTGGTTTCCTGGCAAAGCAGAGACTGGCATAGTGAGTGGCATTGAGAATGCAGAGATGATAGGGCACATAGAGAGGACATTCATGGAGAGAACTATGCACCAGCCTCTACCCACCTGACCCCGAGAGACGTGGCATGGCCTGCTTCCACCATCTCTTCTTCCTCTTCTGTCCCTTTGGGCTTCCCCAGTGGCTCCACGGTAAAGAATCAGCCTGTAATGAAGGAGACACAGAAGATGTGGGTTCAAGCCCTGGATCAGGAAGATCCCGTGGAGGAGGAAATGGCAACCCACTCCAGTATTTTTGCCTGAAAACCTCATAAACAGATAAGCCTTTTGGTCTACAGTCCATGGGGTCACAAAGAGGCAGACGCAACCGAAAAAGCCTATCCAGCCACATGGCTCAGATGGACCAATCGTATGTTGGGGAATTTACCAGTCTGGGTACCTGAATGACAGTGCAACAATTGCCTCCATTCTCAATGTTCTCCAGTTGCTCATGAACTTGTAGTGTGAATGGGAATAAAATTCTTGCTGTTAAGCCACTGAGATTTTAGGACTGGTCTGTTATGGCAACTGGCATTAATTACCATGGTGAATATACTAGATATTAAAGATTTAGTCTCCAATTAACTCATATTCAGCCATCATTCAGTTCAGTTCAGTCTCTCAGTCGTGTCCGACTCTTTGTGACCCCATAGACTGCAGCACAATCAGGCCTCCCTGTCCCTCACCAACTCCCAGAGCCGATTCAAACTCATGTCCATCACACTGGTGATGCCATCCAACCATCTCATTCTCTGTTGTCCCCTTCTCTTTTTGCCTTCAATATTTCCCAGTATCAGAGTCTTTTCAAATGGGTCAGTTCTTCGCATCAGGTAGCCAAAATATTGGAGTTTCAGCATCAGTCCTTCCAATGAATATTCAGCACTGATTTCCCTTAGGATGGTCTGGTTGGATCTCCTTGCAGTCCAAGGGACTCTCAAGAGTCTTCTCCAACACCACAGTTCAAAAGCATCCATCCTTCCGTGCTCAGTTTTCTTTGTAGTTCAACTCTCACATCCATACATGACCACTGGAAAAACCATAGCCTTGACTAGATGGACCTTTGCTGGCAAAGTAATGTCTCTGCTTTTTAATATGCTATCTAGGTTGGTCATAACTTTCCTTCAAAGGAGTAAGCGTGCTTTAATTTCATAGCTGCAGTCACCATCTGCAGTGATTTTGGAGCCCCCCCCCCAAAAAAATGTCTGACACTGTTTCCACTGTCTCCCCATCTATTTCCCATGAGGTGATGGGGCCAGATGCCATGATCTCAGTTTTCTGAATGTTAAACTTTAAGCCAACTTTTTCACTCTCCTCTTTCACTTTCTTCAGGAGGCTCTTTAGTTCCTCTTCACTCTCTGCCATAATGGTGGTATCATATGCACATCTTAGGTTATTGATATTTCTCCCAGCAATCTGGATTCCAGCTTGTGCTTCTTCCAGCCCAGGGTTTCTCATGATGTACTCTGAATATAAGTTAAATAAGCAGGGTGACAATATACAGCCTTGACATACTCCTTTTCCTATTTGGAAGCAGTCTGTTGTTCCATTTCCAGTTATAACTGTTGTTTCCTGACCTGCATACAGGTTTCTCAAGAAGCAGGTCAGGTGGTCTGGTATTCCCATCTCTTGAAGAATTTTCCACAGTTTATTGTGATCCACACAGTCGAAGGCTTTGGCATAGTCAATAAGGCAGAAGTAGATGTTTTTCTGGAACTCTCTTGCTTTTTTGATGATCCAACAGATATTGACAATTTGATCTCTGGTTCCTCTGCCTTTTCTAAATCCATTTTGAACATCTGGAATTTCATAGTTCACATACTGTTGAAGCCTGGCTTGGAGAATTTTGAGCATTACTTTGCTAGTGTGTGAGATGAGTGCAATTGTGCAGTTGTTTGAACACTCTTTGGAATTGCCTTTCTTTGGGATTGGAATAAGAACTGACCTTTTCCAGTCACTCAGCCACTGCTGAGTTTTCCAGATTTGCTGGCATAGAATGCAACACTTTCACAGGATTATCTTTTAGGATTTGAACTAGCTCAGCTGGAATTCCATCACCTCCACTAGCTTTGTTCGTAGTGATGCTTCCTAAGGCCCACTTGACTTTGCACTCCAGGATGTCTGGCTCTAGGTGAGTGATCACACCATCGTGGTTATCTGGGTCATGAAGATCTTTTTTGTATAGTTCTTCTGTGTATTCTTGCCACCTCTTCCTCATATCTTCTGCTTCTGTTAGGTCCATACCATTTCTGTCCTTTATTGAGCTCATCTTTGCATGGAATGTTCCCTTTATATCTCTATTTTTTCTTGAAGAGATCTCTAGTCTTTCCCATTCTATTGTTTTCCTCTATTTCTTTGCACTGATCACTGAGGATGGCTTTCTTATCTCTCCTTGCTATTCTTTGGAACTTTGCATTTGAATGGATATATTTATCCTTTTCTCCTTTGCCTTTCGCTTCTCTTCTTTTCTCAGCTATTTGTTAGGCCTCGTCAGACAACCATTCTGCCTTTTCACATTTCTTTTTCTTGGGGATGGTCTTGATCATTGCCTGCTTAAATTTCTATTAAATATTGGCCATTATTCTAAGGGCTTTCATAATCATTGACTCATTTAATACTTATAATTTTATCAAATGGGTCTTATTCCATTTTTAAAGGTGAGGTGACTGAGCCTCAGAAATATTAAATTGCCCACATCACACAGCTAGTATGCAGAGAGTGCCAGCCCTATTCATAGTGTCATTAAGGTAATCAGATCAGACCACTGTGAGAAGCCAATTTAACTGTGTCTCAGCTAGGTCACTAAAGCAAACCCCACCTTAAATACATTCATTTCTGCTATCAAATCACTGTGGACAGTGACTGCAGCCATAAAATTGAATGATGCTTGCTCCTTGGGAGAAAGGCTATGACCAAACTAGACAGCATATTGAAAAACAGACATCACTTTGCTGACAAAGGTATGGATAGGTAAAGCTATGGTTTTTCCAACAGTCATGTATGGATGTGAAAGTTGGACCGTAAAGAAGGTTGAATGCCAAAGAACTGATGCTTTCAAACTGTGATGCTGGAGAAGACCCTTGAGAGTCACTTGGACAGCAAGGAGATCAAACCAGTCAATCCTAAAGGTCATCTACCCTGAATATTTATTGGAAGGATTGATGCTGAAGATGAAGTTCCAATTTTTTGGCCACCTGATGCAAAGAGCTGACTCATTGGATAGGACCTTGATACTAGGAAAGATTGAGGGCAAGAGAAAAGGGTGACAGAGGATGAGATGGTTAGATGGCATCATCGATTCAATGGACGTGAATTTGAGCAAACTCTAGGAAGTCTGGCATGCTGCAGTCCATTGGGTCACAAAGAGTCAGACACAACTGATCCACTGAACAACAAGAACTGTGACCAAATGCAAAATCCTCCAGGCTTCCCTAATTCAGGGAAGCCCCCATCTGTGGAATCCAAAATGTAGAAGCTTCCGTGGTAGTTTCAACTCTAACATTTGAGAAGTGGGCATCACAGCAAGTAGCATAGTTTATTATCATAATAAGATCCCTCCTTCTAAGCTTTCCCTTCCTCCCCTTCCTTCTTTCTTTTGTGAAAACTGCCAAATGTTTCTCAGTAAAAATGGACAGCACCAATTCCAGGAGATGTACAGAAAAGGCATTTTCCATGTTTCAATTGACTTTATATTTCACTGACTAAAGGAAATATATTTTACTTCCATGCTTCTCAAACTTGAGAATGCTTGAAAACTTGTTAGAAGAATTGTTAGAACAAAGACTTCTGAGTCCTGCATTCACAGATCCTCATTCTGTAGACCTAGAATGGGCACTGAGAATTTACATTTCCAATAAAGTTCCCAGGAAAAAGATGCCACCACTGCCGGTCCAGGGGACCACTCTGAGTAGTTGATACATGAGTTTGTGGACTTCATTTCTGATAACTCTTAAACTGTACTAAATCCCATTGTCTCACCTTCACTTTGTTTTTCTTTACTGTTTATAACATTTTTATCTTTGTGACAATCTTTGATTATCACTTGGAATCATCTCATTCATTTTCCATTCATACAACAAATGTTTATGGACTGCCTACTCTGTGCTAGGCACTACTAGGTGCTGAGATTTTCAAATACAGTTAAAAAGGCTATCGTTATCTTCAAGGGGCTCACGGTCAAATGGCTGGAAGGGGATTGAGGGGTATGGGTCAGAGCATAGTGACAGGAGTGGAGCCTGGCTGTAGTGTGGGTATCATGGCAGAGGGAGGACCACTTAAAAAGGGTTTCTAAAGTTTCTGTTGCTTCCCTTCTTTCTTCTTTCCTCATCCTCCCCTCCTCTTGTTCTCTTGTCTTCATCTTCACACTTGACTTGAAGTGCTCTGCATGTATCGCCCTTTCATTTTGGGGTGGAGGAATGGACCTCACATCCTCCAGGCTCCCAAATAAATTCAAAGCATCCACAGTCATTAGCAAGTGCACCATGGCCACCTCCTATTTAGAAAAGCAGCTCTTTAATCACTGGAAGCCAATACAATGTACAAATCAAAGTGCAAATGTATTATATTATATTATACACACACACACACACACACACACACACATATATACACACACACACATATATACACACACACATATGTATATACAGAGATACCCTTGAGGCAGGAATGTTTCTCTCCCTGTCTTGGCAATCTGAGATGTTCTACAAGTCTATAGGAGAAGATGAATAGAGAGAGACTCTGATATCTTTAGCATCTAAAGGATCCAGGGATCCTGGACATAACTGCCTTCAAAAGCCAGACTACCTGGGTTCTGCCATTGGCCTAGGAATGTTCATTTATTACAATTATTAAAAGAAAAATAGCCAAATAAAAGCAAGGTTGATTTTAAGTAATGGACAACATTTTGTTTTTTATTCTCACCAGCAATATTTTTTAGTTATTTTGGCTCCAGCTGAAAGTTTCAAAGTTTGTAGTCATAGCGCATTTTTCACCAACAAGCTAAATGAAATGGTCTCTTTACTTCTAGCTAGAATGAGCTGGTCTAAACAATAAATCACATACGAAGGCACAGCTTAGAAAGAGCTCAGTTCTCCAGCTCGCTTCCCCAAACTTCTCCGAGTCTAAAGAAAGGTCTCAAGTTAACCGGTTCTTGAGCACATCACTACTGAATAGGCAGATGTTGGTAAGAAGCGCTCTGGGGGGAATACATTATTTTCTAAAATGGTAAAGCAAGAAGAGTGGAAGAAATGACTTATTTTTACTGATCAATTTGTTTTTAATTGGCTGATAATCGTGTTGCAATATTTTGCTGGTTTCTGCCATACATCCACATGAATCAGCCATAGGTATACATATGTCCCCTCCCTTATTAAAACGTATACATTACCACATGTAAGACAGATAGCCAGTGGGAATTCGCTGTAAGAAGCAGGGAGCTCAAACCTGGTGCTCTGGGACAACCTAGAGGGGTGGTATGGAGTAGGAGGTGGGAGGGAGTTTCAAGAACAAATGACTTACTTTTAATAAGAACATGCTACATTGATAATTCTTTGCAGTCATTTTGTTGGGTGAAAAACATTTGCCCTATGAAAACATCTGAAATCTGAAAGGTAGGAATGGATGTCAAGTAAAACAAACACACTTTCAGTAAACTTTCATTGGCTAGTGTACTTCTAGAACTTACCAGGAAACCGAGTCAATTCCTTAAAAAGGCCAGTCTTCTAGCTTGTCACTCCTTGCCTTGTTCTGTCTCTGGATTTTGGAAATATCTATCTTTGTGGGTGAATCCTCTTAAGATATTCTAATATTTATTTCCATTTATTTCTTATAGTTAGCTGTGGGATCCCTACAGGAAATGAACTGTGCTTAATTAATTCTATTAATGTGCAAAGTATGGGAGACAGTGAAGGATAGGGAAGCCTGGTGTGCTGCAGTCCATGGGGTCACAAAGAGTCAGATATGACTTAGGGACTAAACAATATCATTAATATGCTTGCATATAACTGATGTTCAGTATGCATTTAGTAAATGAAACAGAATGAAGTGGATGAATAGATGGATGAAGGAGTGAATGAATAAGTGGGTGTATAGATGGGTGAATGGATGGGTGGGTGAGTGGGTGGTGGATGGATGGATGGAAACATGCACAGACAGAAAGATGAATGACTGGAAAGACAGAAAGTTGGAAAGTTCAGTGGGTGAGATGCTGACTTAAGGGGTAAATAACAAAATAAATGATCAATAAATGAGTGAGCCTAGGATTTTCAACTTACTACTACTCCTGGACTCTTTATCTTCACAAAGTATCTCATATATTGGTGAAAAAGGAAACCAAATACATATTCAACTTAGTGGTAGAAAGTAGAGAATTCAACAATTAAATAAAAACAGATGCTTCACAGAATTTCAACCACTTTTAGAAGACAGATGCATTTTTTGGAAATCTAACTTCCTTTGAACCATAAGTCCACAAATATTCTATTAACAAAATTCAGAAATATTTGTCAAAACATTGAAGACTTAACTTCACAAAAGGACTTAACTAGAAAACTACACCTCTCTCTCTCCATCTCTTTTCATGTCTCTTTCTCAACCTCAATTAGTCCCTCTCCATATCATTCTTTATCATTTCTATTCTAGTCATCTTTTACAACTTACGTCTGAGCCAACCCCCATTCTCCTGTTATCACTCTTTGGTGGTCCCCCAGTAACTGTAGGACAGAGTCAGCAACGGACGTGAGGTTTGAGGCTGTTCCACCCATCCTTCTCTGCTCTTCCACTCTCACTAGACACCAGCTGCCTCAGACCGCTTGCCATTCCAGTCACAAGAGACGGATCAGGAGTGAAGACGATGCCCTCTGGTCCATAGCTCAGACCTGTCATATGAAGCCTGCTTCTTTGTGTGTGGAAATAGTACTTACCTCAGTAAATGTTAACACATTTTAAGCTGGAATACCCTTTCCTCCTGCCTTTTGGGGAAAGGCTCACTCTGTTGGATTTGAAGCCTTGTTTATGTCTCTAAGGCCTTGCTGCAGGGCGGACTTCAGTGGCGTCACATCCCCATGCCTCTACCTTTATCACACTATAATGTAAGTACACCGATGTTCAGTCGCTCAGTATGTCCAACTCTGAGAAAACTGCAGCACTCTAAGCATCCCTGTCCATCACCATCTCCTGGAGCTTGCTCAAACTCATGTTCATTGAGTTGGTGATGCCATCTAACCCTCTCATCCTCTGTTGTCCCCTTCTCCTCCTGCCTTCAGTCTTTCCCAGCATCAGGGTCTTTTCAAATGAGTCAGTTCTTCGTATTAGGTGGCCGAATATTGGAGCTTCAGCTTCGGCATCAGTCCTTCCAATGAATATTCAGGATTGATATACTTTAAGATTGACCGGTTTGATATCCTTGCAGTCCAGGGGACTCTCAAGAGTTTCAGCTCCACAATTCAAAGGCATTGGTTCTTCGTCACTCAGCCTTTATTTGTTTATGGTCCAAATCCATATGGATAGTGGGACCACATTATGGTCACATCCATACATAATGTAAATAAGTTCCCCTGCAATTTTCTTGGTCTTCAGCAAATAACAGTGAAAGCTACTGTTTAGTGAGTACCTAGTATGTGCCACTTTTAATAGATTAGGTTTATTAGTTTATTTAATAGTCATGACAGCCTATGATGCAAATATAACATTATTGGCATTTCAAAGATGAGGAAAATGAGAGTAAGAGAGGGTATGTAACCACTGTGTGCTCCCTGAGAGCAGATGCATGCCTTTTCTCTATAGTGCTTGGCACATAGTAGGTGTTTCTAAGTATCGATTAAACAAGTGTCAGATAATTTGATCTCCAAACAAGTGTCAGATAATTTGAGCTGAGGCTGAAGAATGAAGGAGCAACCATCTTTTCATGTCATTTTCTGTGTGATATTAAACTGGCTTCTGCAAATTCCCATTTATTAAATTTCTCATATTTTTCACTTATGATTCAGTCCCTCAGGACTTTTACAATATTTTTAAGCTGAAAATATGACACTGTTTTCTCATATGGCAATCCAGGGTTTCCTTTAAGATTGTATTTAATAATCGGGCTGCAATATATGTCCCCTAAAAGGTCTTCACCAGGTGAAACTTTGTTCCAAAGAGAAACTGACATCCTGGTTTAACTGTTTGGAGGAGCAATTATAATACCAGTCCCACTGTGCATTTCTCCTTGTTGATTTGTGTGCATGCCTTATTCAATTTACTATATGCTTAGGGTTTGGAAACTGAGTCTGGTCTGAATTTTATACCCCCATGGTCAGCAGAACACCTAGCAGAGAGTAGATGCTCAATAAATGATCAAAATGGCAATCTGCAAACAAATAGCTTGGAATTTCATCTGCAAGGTGGGTATGATAAGAGCAACTTCAGGAGACTCTGGGGAATTGAACAAGGGAAGATGTGGGTGGGGCCATGTGCATTAGGATTGATGCATTGGTAGAAAGCCTCCTGTGAACAGTGTGAACACCACTAGAATGAGCTCTAGAATAAATCGATTTCAAAGTCTGAGATTCTAACCCAGTTTGAGGTCTGACCTCAGCTTTTACCCTTTAAGTTTCAATGACCTTATTGTAGAATGTGAATAGTAATAGAACTTGCTATATATTTACCAAATAAAGACACAAGTCTCCCAGTGAAATCTGCATTTGAGATACACAGCAAATAATTTTTTTAAGAAAACTATGTCCCATGCAATGTATTCAGAACATACTGCTACTAAAAGATGTATCTTTTATCTGAAGTTCAAATTTAATTGGCATCCTGAATTTTCTGACAACTAGATAAAATAATATGTGTAATCCACTTGCATGGGATAGATACTCAATAACGTTCACCATTATTTTATACTGTGTGTTCAATAAATAGTAATTCCCAGTCTGTCTTCCCCCTTTTAAAAGAATCAGCATTACTTCCATCCCTGCCTCCCTGCCATCCTCTACCCCATTCTCTGCTTCTTAACATACATTGGGATGTCAGGAGGGGTCTTGGATATAAAAAGGGAGCAAACAGCTGCCATAGAAAGAAGTTGCTGTCAGTTCAAATGAATGCTGAGCTAATAGGCCTATTAATAATGAGCTTTATTATAGGAGGCCACTTACGTTAATAATTCTCTGTATTTAGTATTTGACGCTGTGACATTTATACTGAGCTGAATGGTGGCTCTGTGTGTGTGTGTGTGTGTGTGTGTGTGTGTGTGGTGTGTGTTTAAAGCCATTTAGCTCACTTTTACTTTGAATACAGCTGCAACATTGGGACATAGAAAATGTTTTATTTAAACACACACACACACACACACACACACAACCCATCTGACTCTACTTCTCCTCATGGGCGTCTCTCAGCTTGAATGCATCAGACACACTGCCGAGAGATGAACAAATGGGAATCAGCCCTTACCTTCTCGCCCTGGGATTGTCAGTCCAATCCCCCACCCCTTGCCCTCACAGCCCAGAGAAGCTGAGGGTAGATTTAATCTGATTTGCATACTGTGACTTCTCACAACAGTAGCTGGAATTGTGACAGGGTCTAATTAGCATTTCCACCCCCTCTCTTCGCCTCTTTTATATTTGACGACAGTGCCTGAGCAGTAGGGGAAGTTTAACTAAACCCAGATTAAGAAGTCGTGCTCTGGTTTTGGAAGTTAGAAAAATCAACATTCCCAGCGGGTGTTGCTTGACAAGGAAGGTGTTTGGGCAGAGGGAATATTTATTTCTATGGAGGTGACTTTAACCCTAGTTCAGCCATTTATGTGTAAGAGCACCCATTGGAGGAAGAGAAAAACAGAGCTGAATCTCCCCAAGAGTTCCTCAATCTAGCACACCAAAAGTAGAACCCCTCCTTACATATCCTGCCTTGAATCCAGTGCCATGAAATTTCTCAAATGGGCTAAACAGCTTATCACAAAGCATATAGCCAGAAATTGTTCAAGTCCAGGTTCAAAGTCTAGGCTTCCCAGGTGGTGCGGTGGTAAAGAATCCACCTGTCAATGCAGGAGACACAAGAGAGACAAGGGTTCGATTCCTGGGTAGGGAAGATCCCCTGGAGTAGGGAATGGTGACCAGCTCCGATATTCTTGCCTGGAAAATGCCATGGACAGGGGAGCTTGTCTGGCCACAGTCCATGGGCTCGCAAATTGCTGAGCACGACTGAATGACTGGGCGTACACACACACACACGCACGCACGCACACACACACACACAGGTTCAAACCCCACCTGGCAGGGTCCGCTACCATCTGTGGTCTTAGAATTCGGATATCACACCAGAGATGCTGCCGTCATATGTAAGCCTGATCCAGATCGGGCCAGGAGCGCCTCCCGTCTCCTGGTGACTCACAGAACGGTCCACGGGCTAGGGATGCTGTGACCATCTCTCCAGAGCTTGTGAAAAATGCAGACCCTCAGGCTGAATTGGAAGCTGTGTTTTAACCAGATCCCTCGCGATCCATCTCCATTAAATTTTGGGAAGCCCTGCCTTAGAGCTTTCTTGGGCAGACAATAGGCTTCTGCTTGAATTGGTCATATGACTTGCAGCTCACCTTCTCAGAGGAGCGCTCTGTCCCCTTGCCGGGCACATCTCACACCTCACCTCGGCAGGGCCAGCACCTGGGAATCAATCCAGACCTCTAAACCCCGAGGCCACGCACACTATTCCTCTCACAAGGCCGGGCTCTCAATCCCAAGCAGTTTTTCTCCAGGGGATGTCGCTGTGCCCTCCGCCCCCCACCTTCCCCCAACCCCAGCCCTTCCCTGCTTGCAGGAGCACAATTAGCAGGTTAATTTTGAGGCCACTGGTGCATGCACAAAGTACCTGGCAATTACCAAAAAAAGAGAAGATATTCAAACTAGACTGCTCATAGAAGATCAAGCTAGATGAATATTCTTAATAAGTGTTTAAAACATCTTAAGAGTTTCCGGAGCTATTTTGCCGCTCAAGGGTTTTCAATAAGATGCTCTGATGATGGAAGAACCACTTTTATCAAATATTAAGCTACTGTAAATTTACTGTAATTGAATAATTTGCCTCTTAGCTTTGGTTCACTAAGACTGAAGCGAGGTTTTCATCCTTATGTGATTGCTCCACAGTCTGTTTCAATATATGTCATGTCAAGCAAGGCTCATCTACGGCACCATTTGAGTTTTAGTAATTTCAAAGCCAAGGGACCCTGTAAATGGTCTGGATGATTGACCATAAAGTATGTACATATTTAGTTATATTAAATTGTGATTAGGGTTTCAACTTCCATATTTAAACTCTGAGTAGTTTGCAGAGCCTTTATGACTTTTATGGAAGTGCTAATGTGAATTCCGCAGGGCTTTTTATAGGAATTGAAGCAGAGGCAGACCTTTTGGTCCAGGTTACATAAATATTATGGAGATGGAGTAACAGGAAAAAAAGCCCAGCCATCAGTTGGAAATAGATAAAATTAATACCCACATATATAAATTATGTCTTAAGAGATGAGGAGGCAAAAACAATCTGGATCTTTGAAAAGCAACATCTGAATCTTACCGTAGCTCTTCTCTTATATTGATTTAGTGATTTTAGCAAATGACTTTCTAAGTCTCAGTTGACTCATCTGTAAATTGAACATCATGTTGCACTGAGTAGATCATTGAGGGGGGCGTGAAAGTGTCTGTGAAAGGTCTTGGTGACACAAACAAATGTTTCTCAAAGCATCACACTTGGACTCCCCTGTCTTGGAAACATTCCTGAAGCTTATTAAAATTACAATGCCTGGTCATCACATCTGCTCTGCTAAAGGAGTATTTTTGGAGATAGGACTCAAAAGCCCTCATTTTTTCCCAGTAATATTAGGTAATTGTCATATACACTAAAGCACATGGAATCCATTTCTAAATACATTTCTTCTTATTACGTCGGAGTAGTGGAGGAAGGTGGTTCACTTTTTCTTTCAATCCCCTCTTTCTGTGCATGCATGCTCAGTCACTCAGTTGTGTCTGACCCTGCAAGCCCACCGACCATAGCCCACCAGTCTCCTCTGTCCATGCACTTGTTCGGGCAAGGATACTGGAGAGGGTAGCTCTGTCCTCCTCCAAGGATTGAAACTGTGTCTCCTGTTTCTCCTGCACTGCAGGTGGATTCTGTACTGAGCCGCCTGGGAATCCCACCTCTTTCTATACACATTCTAAAAGCCAGGGATTTTAGAACAAGTAGCCCCATATACCTGTATATGAAAAGTGAAGAATCTCATAACGGCGATATACGTCCCTGACAGAAGAGATGAACCCAATAAGAGAACAGCAGGAATTAGGACTTTTGTTGTTCAATTGGTAAGTTGTGTCTGATCCTTTGCGACCCCATGGACTGCAGCACACCAGGCTCCTCTGTCCTCCACTATTTCCCAGAGTTTGTGCCTATGACAAACCTATATAGCGTATTAAAAGGCAGAGACATTACTTTGCCTACAAAGTTCCATATACTCAAAACAATGGTTTTTCCAGTAGTCATGTATGGATGTGAGAGCTAGATCATAAAGAAGGCTGAGCACTGAAGAACTGATGCTTTCAACCTGTGGTTGGAGAAGACTCTTGAGAGTCCCTTGGACTGCAAGGAGACCAAACCAGTCAATCCTAAAGGAAATTAACTCTGAATATTCATTGGAAATGCTGATACTAAAGCTCACATCAACAACTCAACAGACATGAGTTTGAGCAAGCTCCAGGATATAGTGAAGGACAGGGAAGCCTGGCAAGCTGCCATCCATGGGATTGCAAAGAGTCAGACATGGCTGAGAGACTGAACAACGGCAACTGTGTTGGTGATGCCGTCTAATCATCTTACCCTCTGCTGCCTCTTTTTGCTTTTGCCTTAAAGTTCTCCCAGCAGCAGGCTCTTTTCCATTGAGTCAGCTCTTCACGTTAGGTGCCCACAGTATTGGAGCTTCAGATTCAGCATCAGTCCTTCCAGGGAATGTGCAGGGTTAATTTCCTTTAGAACTGACTCTTTTGATCCCCTTGCAGTGCAAGGGACCCTCAAGAGTCTTCCCCAACACCCCAATTCAAAAAAATTCAATTCTTCGGCACTCTTTATGGTCCAACTCTCACATCCAACTCTTTATGGTTTTATGACTACTGGAAAAACCATAGCTTTGCCTTAGTATATAGACCTTTGTTGGCAAAGTGATATCTCTGCTTTTTAATATTCTGTCTAGGTTTGTCACAGCTTTCGTTCCAAGGAGCAAGTGTCTTAAACCTGGGTTTATTTCCAATATGTCTAAGATGGTATTTCCTTTGTTAACTCTAATTTCTATTTATCCTTCAAAACCCAAGTTAAAATCATCTCTGCTCTGAAATATGTTCAGACCCCTGACCTGACAACTAAGGACCATTGCCTCCTAACGTGTCCAGAGTAGACAGTGGCCATAACAGATGTGGTGGGAAGTACTCCCATATGACCTGAAAGTTTCCTGTCCTCTGAAATCCCCTCCCTGTGAGTGTGTGTGGGGCCAGTGATGATCACATGTTCCCTTGATCAGTGTACGTTATGCAAGTAAAGAGGTAGATTCTACTGCTGGTTGACATCTTGATTTTCACCTGCTGAGTGTCTGAGCATCAGACCCAGCTAATCTGTGTCCAAAATGTTCACCCTCCGAAGCTGTGAGATTATACATTTGAGTTATTTTAAGTCACTAAATATTTGATGATTGCCTATGCAGTAGTACAAGAAAGGAGATGAATAGTGAATCCTCTGTATAGAGAAGAGATTGTAGAGATTTCTGGAATCCTAGAGCTCTGATCATGAATGCTTTCTATAGAAAAATGTGTTGTCTCTACCTAGGGAACCAGTGGTTGGCAGGACAGCAACCTAGTTCAGACCCATCAGAGATTGTAGGGCATAACATGAGTGGCACAGTTCAGGAATGATTTTTCAATTATCTGTGTACTATCATGGCATTTCTGACTGGGATCGGGATGGGAAGACTGCAAACAACCAGCCATGCCAATGTGCCTTGAAATCTGTCATTCTTTGCCACCGATAGCTCAGTGCTAAAGAATTCACCTGCCAATGCAGGAGACACAGATTTGATCCCTGGGTCAGGGAGACCCTCTGGAGAAGGAAATGGCAACCTGCTCCAGTATTCTTGCCTGGGAAATCCCATGGATGGAGGAGTCTGGTGGGTTACAGTCTATGCGGTTGCGAAAGAGTCGGACAGGACTTAGCAACTAAGCAACAAAAGCAATAAGCCCCTTTAGAATTAAAGTACATCAGTACTTTTCATCCATCAGCTACCGATGAAACTGTCTGGCTCCAGCAAGAGCTTGTGTCTGGATGCTCTGTGAATGCACAATTTGTGTAGTTTGTCATAAAATTGCTTCCTTTCCATCATGTATTCCCTTTCATCCAACGAGCTCCTAGTGTTTTATTCATAAATATAATTATCCTCATTTTACAGATGAGGAAACTGGGTCATAGAAACGTGAACACTGTGAATTAATAATAACAACAGAAGCAAGATTTGCCTCAATTTGCAAGTGACTAAGTCTCCCTTTTCGATTACCATTACGTGTATGTAGGAATCACATACATGCATACATACACATCATCATATGCGTATCCATACAGTTCCATTTTGCACAAGTAACTTCCAAACTCTTCTTTACCATGCCAGATTTTCCCCAGTACAATATTTCTACCCCACTGCATCCAGCCAGGAACATTCACAGTGATTTAACTCCAAGTAAAATTCAGATGTGCTTTTATATCTGTGTGGGCACAGGCACAAAATCTGAGACTGCCTGTGGGCCACACTGGCAACTTGGTCCTCTATCATTCCACCTTAGAGACAAAATGTTTAAAAAAAAAATCATGACTCCTCTATAAATACCAACATTGTGGAGCTGAAAGCAATCGGCGATGTGCTTTGTTAGAATGTTGCCTGAAATGTTAGCTGGTGCTTTTCAATGGGGCCATGAATATGAAGAAAGACAACCAGCTCTGCCTTGGACCCACTGAGCCCTTACTGTAGTCTGAGTCCATCAGTCATGGCTTCATCCCTGGAGATTTGAAGTCTGGGCAATTTCTACCAGCCCAAGCCAAAGCAGAAAGGAGACTGGAGGTCTGGGAGACTCCAGACTGAGTCCCCTTGCAGAAACACAGAGCCCACTCTGGGAAACTGAAGACAACTCATCCTCTGCTCCCTACCTGTCTTGTCTTCAGTGAACGGTCAATATTATCCCTTAATTTTTTTTCTAAACCCAATGATAATTACTTTATTCTTTGTCAAGTATCCTAAATTCGTTCGAGATGTTAGACTGTGTCAAATAAAATGGCCTCTGAAACTGATCTGGAATTCTCCCGTTGGTACGTGGACTAGTTTCTGGCTAATAGTAGATGCTCAGGAAATGGTCGTTGCACTAAATTGAAAAAGTTCTGTTTATTGTTATCAAAATTCTGTCCCCCATTCTACCCTTATTCCCTCTATGATAATTCACAAGTTTGGTATCTCCTGCCCACTTGAATGGCTGTCTCGCTTAACTTCCATTGCCTGTTTATGCTCCCATTGAAACTTGAATAATAATTCCAAAGCCTAAATCTAACTATCCAATTTCTCTGTTTAGAACTCTTCAACGCTGACCCCCTCCCCCACCAAGAAATAAGGAACAAAGTTCAAGCTCCTGAACATGCAGATGAGGCCTCTGATCTGCCCCTGGACACTTCTTTTGCTAGATCTATCCCCCCACCCCATCTTATTCTTCATCATCCCAGGACTGCTCATAGCTGCATCATAATGTCACACCTAGATGCATCTTGCCTTTGCTTCTGTCATTGATTCTCTCCATTTTCTCCTCTTGGTATCTCCCAAAACTTCTACCCTGCCACCTACCTTCTCATCAACTGAAAAATCCTGTTAGCTTTTAAGAATCAGCTTGGAGCTCTGCTTCCAGGAAATGCTGTTCATCTCTTCTAAATATGAGTTCTGCTGTACACTCTTTTGTACCTAACTTCGTAATGACACTTGTCCTTTTATCTGGATCCTTGTCTGCTTTCCCATATTAGAATGTGAGACCTGGTGAGCAGGGACTAAATCATATGCATCTGGGTATGCCCAAGGTCCAGCATTGGGATTCATGCACAGTAGACGCTCAATAAAGCATCTTGAAAGAATGAGCAGGTGCCAGAAATAACTGATCCATGGATGAGTGGATAATGTCAGCAAAGGTCTGTTCTGAGTGCTTCGCTTCCTATGCTTCAAAGGGTTAATTGCCTCTTACCTGGAGTTCTGAGTGAATTCCACTCTCTGGTGTCAAACTCCATTTCCACTTACCTCACCCTTGTTCTAATGACATGCAACTGGACAAATAGGAAAAAGCACCCATGGCACAATTTCTGCTGATGAATATTTCAGCAGGTGCCTCTTGGCTAAAAGTCAAGATGAAAGCCTGGCTCCAGGCAAATTAAGACGGGGAAGAAAGACTTGTAAGTATGTAAGGCTTTGGAGAAATGCCCCGATGCTGAGCTGGAGACAGGAGTTCTACAATTGAAAGAGAGGAGATCACAGCCTGGGTACTGTCCAAGTCTCCTTCTGGACTTGGGAAGGGGGCGGGGGACACGCTGCTCTCAAAGTTAGATCACAGGCTGTTCCCAGGACACTTAGCCCTGGCAGGATATGACTGAGAGCCAAGGCTGCCCTTTCACTTACATATTTTCAGCCCCTGGTGTAGCTTGGCTTCCTGGGTACGAGGCAGGCCTGAGTGATCTACCCCCGGACATCCTGTTCCAACATGACTTCCATGTTCTTGGGTGTTTTCTTTTTTTTTTTCTTTGCTGTTGCTGTTGTTATTTATAAAGAAGGGCTGGGCTGAAGCGAGCCAGACTGGGACCATCTTTGAGTTATTGTTAGTTCAGTTGCTCAATCATGTCGGACTCTTTGGAACCATCTGAGGGCACACTGTTTTCTCACATCCCCAGGTGGCCCAATGGGAAAAGAATCTCTGGCTTCGGAGTCCAGCAGGCTTCCCTATCTTTATTGCAACACAACGATTTGTTGGGATTCCAGGATAGGAAAAGATTCTACAGATACTTTTAACTGAATCTATATGAAGCTATGTGATTTTCTTAAACACCTTGAAGCTGGATGGACAGAAAAATGGAGCCAGGAAAAAAAAAAACTGGAGCCTAATTGAACTGGACAAGGAAAGTCACTAACAGGAGACTGGGCAAGTTCCAGGAAGTGGGGAAGACAAGAGAGGACTGGGAGTTAGGAACTCTGGTTCTGAACTTGACTCTGGCCCTGACCTTACACAGTGACTACCCTTTTCTGCTATGGGTGTCAATTTTCTCAGCTGCAGAAAGAAAAGCATTGTCTGAGGTGTTGTAAGATTCCTTAAAGTTCTACTTAGGTGTGAATCGATCTCCTGGTTTTTCAAAGACCTCTGGCTCAGAAATGACAATAGTAAAACCAGGATGCCTCTAAGCAAGGTCTATATGTCAGATGTTTCTGGGCTGTAGGAAAGTCTTCACAAAGTGCTTTGCTTTCTCCTGTCAGTTCCACTGCAGATGTGGGAAGTCGTAGGGAACTCAAGAGGAGCCTGGATGAATCAAAGAAATAAATCTTACTGTTGAAGATTTAACCTGTGGTTGGTAGGAACTTGTACAAAGGGAATGAAGGTCGTAAGCAGAGGCCCCTAAGCCTCTAAGGCAGGGACCTGCCTGCAAAGTCATCAGGAGTGCTGGCAGAGGGCGGAGCACAGAACTGAGGAGGAGGAGGGATGGGGCTTTGGAGCACTCACAATGAGGACCCACGGATATCTCTGAAGCTGGAGCGTGTGTGCTTAGTCACTGAGTCTCACTCAGTCATGTCCAGCTCTTGGCGTGGACTGTAGCCCGCCAGGCTCCTCTGTCCATGGAGTTTTCCAGGCAAGAATACTGGAGTGGGTTGCCATTTCCTTCTCCAGGGAATCTTCCCGACCCAGGGATCGACCCTGTGTTTCCTGCATTGGCAGGAACATTCTTTACTACTGCGTCACCTGGGAAGCCCTATTTCTGAAGTTGGAGAGACACCTCCAAATTCCCCAAGCTGGGGCATGGGGGTGGCTATTCGCACCCCATGCACTGATCAGTTAACATTTGGGCTGCCCTCAGAAGGACCCGATTTCTCAGGCCAGCTGTCCACAAAGATCCATCAGTTGCCCATTTTGGCAGACACTGGGGAAATAAGTCCCTCGATTCTGCCTGGGTAATCAGGGTGGCAGAGCAGAATGTCCACACAGGGTAACAGCTCAGCAAGCAGGTAGGTGGTCACCCTTAGGGCAGATGAATTGTCCCAGTTTAAACTGCTACCAAATAAGATTATCTATACCATTTTGATGCTTTTATTTCCAAACAGAAACAGAGACACAGACGTAGAGAACAAATGTATGGATACCAAGGGGCTAAAGGGGAGGTGGGATGAATTGGGGGATTGGGACTGACATATATAAATATTGATACAGTGTATAAAATACATAACTGATGAGAACCTACTATATAGCTCAAGGAGCTCTAAGTGCTCTGAAGTGACCTAAATGGAAAGGAAATTCACAACAGAGGGGATGTATGTATATGTTGGGCTGATTCACTTTGTTGTACAACAGAAACTAACACAGCATTGAAAAGCAAGTATACCCCAATAAATGTTAATTAAAATAAACAAATAAATTGCTTACCAATCACACGGGAGTTTGTTAAATAGTCATCTCCCTGGCCTCAGTCTGAACCACTTAAGACAAAATCTGAGAGTGTGATCACATACGTACTTCTACAGCATCCCAGGTGATTCTGTTGTTAGCTGTGGTGAGATGTAATGGTATTTGGGGTCAAATGGAAAGAGTTGGAGATATGGCATCAGATTTTGAGTTCCAAAAATGGCTCCACTCCTTGCAAATCAAAAGAGACTACACTGATCACACTTCTCTCAGCCTTATTGCCTTTATCTAGAGAAAAAGAATGAAACAGCAGAGAGCTATTGTGGAGTCAATAATATTATTTTATTCAAGAATTTTATGGAATTCTACACCAATATTAGATATTTCCCCTGAGTTCAGTGATTATAAACATGCATCTGAAAAACTGCCAGTCTGTGATGCGGTTTTCTCCAGTCTAAAGAAAAATAATAAAATTTTTTACAGAGTTTTATCTAAAGACAAAATCAATTTAAGTTTCTTTATACCTGGCACATATTAATTGCTCATTTAATGCTAATTACAGCTACTACTAAAACAAACAAAAAAACAAACAAAATTTTCAGTGGAGAAATATTTTTTAGGATCATGCCACCTTGATTGTTCCTCTAAGATACAATGATTATTTTTAAAATAAGACAGAACAGTTTATTATTTTAATAACATTTCTCCTCTTTATCCCAATCCATGTGAGTAGATGTGTCAGAAAGTCTTGAGTGACCCATTTTGACTGGTGTTTTCTCTAATGTTTTGCCACATTCTTGCTTTCCTTTTGTTGAGAGCTCATTTCTCCCCTCCTAAGATCCGTCTAGTCAAGGCTATGGTTTTTCCAGTGGTCATGTATGGATGTAAGAGTTGGACTGTGAAGAAAGCTGAGCGCTGAAAAATTGATGCTTTTGAACTGTGGTGTTGGAGAAGACACTTGAGAGTCCCTTCTGCAAGGAGATCCAACCAGTCCATCCTAAAGGAGATCAGTCCTGGGTGTTCATTGGAAGGACTGATGCTGAAGCTGAAACTCCAGTATTCTGGCCACCTCATGCGAACGGTTGACTCATTGGAAAACATCCTGATCCTGGGAGGGATTGGGGACAGGAGGAGAAGGGGACGACAGAGGATGAGATGGCTGGGTGGCATCACTGACTCGATGGGCATGAGTTTGAGTAAACTCTGGGAGTTGGTGATGGACAGGGAGGCCTGGTGTGCTGCGATTCATGGGGTCGCAAAGAGTCGGACAGGACGGAGCGACTGAACTGAACTAAACTGAGAGCCACTGTGAATGTCCCAGTCGCAACAATCACAATGGATGTAAACAATGTAACACTCAAGGTTTTCTCTCTCCACCATACTTTCTGCAGCTAGCTGTTTTTCTTTCCATCTCTAACTATCTCTCCTGTCTTTCTTCTTTGCCTTTTCTTCATTCCCCAGTAACTGGTTTCCTTCCTCTTTCTCTTCCTTTAGTCTTCCCTTCCAATTATTCTTACACTAAAAAATGACCAAACAAAACAAAGAAATAAAAAACAGACACATTTTTATAACAGGTGTGGGGAAATCTGTGTAGATCTAAGGGTCAAGGTCTTATTTTAATTGTGTGAATTTTTAAATTGATTGATTCAAGTAATACAGAGGACTCACCAGGACCCATCTTAAAGAGATGGGAATACCGGACTACCTTACCTGCCTCCTGGAAATCTCTGTGCAGGTCAAGAAGCAACAGTTAGAAATGGACATGGAACAACCAACTGGTTCCAAATTGGGAAAGGAGTATGTCAAGGCTGTATATTGTCACCCTGCTTATGTAACTTATATGCAGAGTACATCATGCAAAATGCCAGGCTGGATGAAGCACAAGCTGGAATCAAGATTGCCAGGAGAAATATCAGTAACCTCAGATATGCAGATAACACCACCCATATGGCAGAAAGTGAAGAACTAAAGAGCTCTTGATGAAAGTAAAAGAGGAGAGTGAAAAGGTTAACTTAAAACTCAACACTCATAAAACTAACATCATGGCATCTGGTTCCATCACTTCATGGCAAATAGATGGGGAAACAATGGAAAAAGTGTGAGACTTTATTTTTTGGGCTCCAAAACCACTGTAGATGGTAACTGCAGCCATGAAATTAAAAGATGCTTACTCCTTGGAGGAAAGCTGTGACAAATTTAGACAGCATATTAAAAAGGAGAGACATTACTTTGACAATAAAGATCCATCTAGTCAAAGCTATGGTTTTTCCAGTAGTCGTGTATGGATGTGAGAGTTGGACCATAAAGAAAGGTGAGCACTGAAGAACTGATGCTTTTGAACTGTGGTGTTGGAGAAGACTCTTGAGAGTCCCTTGGACTGCAAGGAGATCCAACCAGTCTATCCTAAAGGAAATCAGTCCTGAATATTCATTGGAAGGACTGATGCTGAAGCTGAAACTCCAATACTTTGGCTACCTGATGCAAAGAACTGGCTCTTTGGAAAAGACCCTGATGCTGGCAAAGATTGAGGGCCAGAAGAGAAGGGGACAACAGAGGATGAGATGGTTGGATGGCATCACCAACTTGATGGATGTGAGTTTGTACAAGCTTCAGAAGTTGGTGATGGATAAGGAAGCCTGGGGTGCTTCAGTCCACGGGGTTGCAAAGAGTTGGACATGACTGAGCCACTGAACTGAACTGAACACCAGTTGAGTCAATCATTAGGCTCACAACAAGAGAGTTAAGCCAGGTTGGAAACACAGGATGCTTCAAAAGCATGGAGGGAGATTCTCTAACCTCTGGTCTCTCATACTACTCATGATCTAGACCTCTTCTCCATCTGGCTTTTCATCTCTCTTGGGGTAATGAAGAGAAAATTTAAATAGTTCAGCAGTCCACAGTAGAGTTGCGTTAGAAGAGGAAAGTTGTGATAAATAAGCAAGTAAAGCAAAATGAGCTGGAGGTTCAAAATCATGGCCTGGTAGAGTGTGACCCCAGGTTACACGGGGAGGCCCCACTCTTGTCTTGGCCTTGACAACTTTGACAACTGCGGTCAAGATTATGTCTAAAGGCAGCAAGACTTAGGGGAGGAGAAGTGCACCACATTCAGACTGGTTTTCATGTTTCAAGACAAGAAGAAATTAATTACCTGAGGTCATAGAATATTGGAGGCTTCCTCCAATCTCTGATAGTTCTACTTCACCTGGTGTTCCTTCTTTAGTGGTCCTCAAAGTTTGGGTTTTGATGAATACTTAAGTCTCCTTTAGATCATAAAATATAGATGATAATATATAATATAATGTGTAATCACTCATTTTGATTAGTAAACTAAAGCTCTTCTTTTCATAAACTGCCCCTCTTCAAGAAGGCCATGTTTACCAATATCTGCTCTGTTTATTCAGATACAGGTCATGTCCCTCCAGGAAGGAATCCTTGAGCCCAAGAGGGAGCGTTTTCCTACACGTCACTCATTCTACTTTCTGATAGTGAAGAGCCTGCTCTCTCTCTGCTCCCAGCTCATGAGACACAGGCGGACTGGGACATTTTTTTTTTTAAGTAATTTTTATTGGGGTAGAGTTGATTTACAATGCTGTGTTAGTTTCAGGGGTACAGCAAAGTGAGTCAGTTACACATAGACATAGATTCACTCTTGTTTAGATTCTATTCCCCCTATAATCACTACAGAGTATTGAGCAGAATTCCCTGTGCTATGTATTAGGTCCTCCCCAGCTAACTATTTTATATATAGTAGTGTGTATAGGTCAATCCCAATCTCTCAAATTCTCTCCCCCCCATTCCCCATTGGTAACCATAGGCTTGTTTTCTACATATGTGACTCCATTTTTGTTTTGTAAATAGGTTCATTTCTACCATTTTTAATATTTTTAGAAAGCAGTTTCTTAGATTGTTTATATTTTATTGGAGTGCAGCCAATTACTAATGATGTGATAATTTCAGGTGGACAGCAAAGGGACTCAGCCGTATATATATATTCCCATGTATCCACTCTCCTCCAAATTCCCCTCCCATCCAGGTTGCCACATAACATTGAGCAGAATCCCCAGAGCTATACAGTAGGTCCTTGTTGGTTATCCATTCAAAATATAGCAGTATATACCATTCTTTTAGATTCTACATATAAGTGGTATATTTGTATTTCTCTATCCAACTTACTTCAGTCAATATGATAATCTATAGGTCCATCCACGTCGAGGGACCTTTTTAAAAATTTAAATGTGTGCCCTTGTGTGGGTGGGCTACAAGATTTAGATTAAGCAAATGTCTGCAGAATAGATGAATGGAAAAATAAATTAGTGAATAAGCTAAGGAATTAACATAAGAATGAATGAAGCTTTGTACTAGAAGGTGCTTAATCAGAAAAAGGAAAAAAAAAAAAAGAGAGAGAGAGAGAGAGAACCAGCCTTAGAACTATTGAGAAAGGATTGCTAAGCTAAACCTTGCAAGCATTTTGAATCTAACGCAAATGCCAGACCGTGGAATTATATAATGATAACTCACCTTTGGAAGAAATTTAATGTTCATGTGAGCTAATAAAGCTGATGGAATTTAGATGGACTTTTAATAGGGGAGCTGAGGAAGTAAAACATCCCCAACTATTTATTTTTAAGAAAAGTCAGAATTAAAATACAGTTTACACTGATATGTTGCTAAAACCAAATCGCCTAGAAGTAGGCATTCAAGGGTTCCCTCTTTAATTTTAATTTGTTGGAGGCAGTCTAGTGGAGGTAGTTACACACTGGAGAGTGAAATTGGAGATCCCCGTTAGTCACACAAAGAACAGCCATGAATATGGTTTCTCTGAAGATTTTCTCCAAATGCCTCTCTCTTCCAAAACTGAGGCTCCACCAACTTCAAACAGAGAGTCCTCCAAGCTTCTCTGTGCTTCTAGAAAAGCCACATCAACAGGCTGTTGATAGGTATACTCTTCCCTCTTCTCCCCAGGCCTAAAGAGAATACTTAATTCTTCTTTGGGTTCAAAGCATCACCTTTCTTTCTATAGTGTAATATTGAAAAGATAGCTTACAACTCAATGAAAAAATTGCACATCTCTAAAATTAAAGTGGGTTGACAGTGGTGAGCTCCTGTATTTAGTTTGTGATGGTAGTTTGGGATAATGACTTGAATGTCAGTGTTAGACATCTATGAGGGAGTTCAAAGCTTGCTCAGAGCCATGCTTCTTTAAGATTGGATGTGAACAAGAAGTCATGTGCAGTACTAGAGCAGTAAAACACCCCATTCTAGGAAAAGGATAGCATCTTCACTAAGTTCTTGGATCTCAGAGGTCCAGCACTGCCCCTTCTGGCTTCCAGGTGCTCATTGGGCATACACATATAACACACACCATGCTGCATTAGCTGATCTGTCTCCATACATCACCTTCCCCCAGAAGAGTTTGGGGACCAAGGCAGCACATGGAAACCTGACTGAATCATCTCTGAATCCTCAAGGTCTAACACGGAGTCTAGTAGAAGTTGGCTTCACTGGTGGCTCAGACAGTAAAGAATCTGCCTATCAGTGAAGAAGACGAAGACATGAGGATTCGATCCCTGGGTTGGGAAAATCCCATGGAGAAGGAAATGGCAATCCACTCCAGTATTCTGACCTGTAAAACCCCATGGACAGTGGTGCCTGGTGGGCTACTGCCCATGGGATCACAAAGAGTCAGATATGACCGAGATCCTGACACACATACAGTAGTAGAAGAGAGTCAAAGTGGGTCCTTGAGAGGATGAGTGGTTGGTTGGAGGAATGAAGGATGGATGGATAGATGCATGTGTGGACAGATGGGTGAGTAGATGAATGGGAGGATGTCTTGACTTATTCATCTCTTCTTTAGGATAAAAAAAAAGGTGAGTTGTCAAGAGGACTGATAAAATGTTGTGGGTAGTGCCTCTAGATTAAGGACTGTCATATATTTAGAAGAAATAAATGAGAGAGGAAGAATCTGCTTCTTTCTGTTTCTTGCTGTTTTGTACCTCGCTGTGAGAGGATATGAACTTGGAGATGCTGTAGCCACCTTGAGAGCCTGAAGGGACATCTGTTTATATGGTGTGTATAGTGTAGGCACAGTCAGGGTCCTTGAAGACCTTGATGAGTCACTGATCATCCCTGGAGTGACCTCTATCCGGATTTCTTATTAGATGAAAAAATTCTTTTACAAGAGAAAAATGAATCCCTGATGTAGAAGCTTCTATTAGCTCAGGCTTTCTCCTTCTATCACACTCATTTCTTCTTGACCCCCGTTTCCCCTGCTTTGGGGTGGCTGTAAAGCAACCAGCCACCTGGACAGTGGAGCCCTGACTTCACAGGCTGAAGAGCAAGGCAGAGAGGACAGTTGTACGGCTGGGGTAGTGGAGTCCTGCATGACCCGTCAGGGAAGTACAGCATCCTGGCCACAGTCTTGCCCAACTGGGCTGATCTGGAGCGACTCCAGAGATGGGCACTGTTAGTTTCTCATTTGACACTTGAATGTGTCTTCTGAAAGTCTCCCACTACCAAGAAAACTGATGCAGCTGATGTTCCAGTTCAGCACTTAGAATTTCTTGGTTGTCTCATTGAAGATGATAAGCCCTCTCTGCTTTGTTTTGTTTTAACCTCAAAGACAAAAATGGGCAAATCAAAATACACCATAACTAGGGACACTAAGGGGGAGAGGACGTGGAGTGAAGAACAGGGTGAGCCTGGACCAAGGGAGGCTGCAGACTCACAGACATGGAGAGCAAACATGGTTAGCAGTGGGGAGGGGGAAGAGGGAGGGGTGCTACAGGAGTAGGGGAACCAGAGGTACAAGCTATTAGAATAAGAGAAGCTACAAGAAAAACAAAATAAATTACAAGGATAAGTTGTACAATATAGGGAAGATACTATCTTGTAATAACTATGAATGGGGTAAAGCTTTTAAAATTTATGAATCACCATATTATACACTTATATGAAATCAACTATACCTCAATTTAAAAAGAAGTGCATTTAACACATGTTCCTCTTCTCTCCTTGTGGTTTTAATTATTTTTTGCTATTTTTATTAAAAGGGATTTTTTTTTTCTCCCTACCTGAAGCCAAAACAGGAACAAACTGGCTTTACCTTGGTTTCCAGTATGAAAATATTAGAAGGAGATGATGACTATTTTTAGTATGAGAGAGTAGTTGTGAGTCTAGGCTTTGAAAATAGCAAAACTCATTGAAAAAAGCATGTCAAGACCTTGCAGAGAGTAACCACTCAGTTCACTCATTATCAATAAAATTATTATTTTAAATAAACTGTTGACTGTTTTGTTATTATGTTACAAACTCAAAGGTGACACAGTTGTAAATTGTGACAGAGCAGATCACCCAGAAAAAATGACCAACTTTAAAAGTAGAAGAGTAAAAATGCAGTCAATTCCTGTTTTATTTTCTTTTGGTTCTTGTGTTAGTCAACTTTTCATTTTGGGGGAAAATGTGAATTGAGCAGAAATTAGAGTTTCTTCTAGCAGAGTTTCCCCGGGCATCTTTTCATGGTAAAACAAGTCTACAAATGTGGGGGAAAGGGCGGCATTTTCATCCTCTCAACTTGATGATCTTTCCTTAAAGAGAAAAGGAGAGAGAAGTTCAAAGACCATCCTTAGAAGAGGAGGAAGGGAGAAAATCCCTTGCTAAATGTTAGTTATTAGAGCTGGACAAATTTTCACCATTTAGATAATGTGATTATTCCCCACACTATGTTTAATTATCAGGAGTGCAGATAAGCTGACACTTTTATTCCTCTTTTAAATATTGAAACTTAGTTGAAGAAAAAAGCATCCTAAAAGGTGGATAATTAAACAAATATGCTGTGAAACAAGGCCATGTGCAATTTTATTTTATGTGTAAATTATATGTAGACCCAAAGGGGATGCCATATTATTATACAGTTTGCTCCCCCATTAGCATTTCAATAGACAGACTTTTCCTTCTGGTTTTGAGGAACTCAGAGGAACAGGGAGCACCCGCCAAAGGTGTGTGCGAAGGAAGATTTTCAAAAGTTTGTTTCCTTCTTGGAAACAAAAAACAAAAACCTTCCTTTCTGTGTTGATTGTATTTGCATAGCTTTCTGCTAGCTGGGAAAAATTAACCTCCATTTGCACAGAGGAATCATTTCTGCATAGCATCACAGGATGGTAGAAGTGAGTCATTCCCCAGCGTGGAGAGAATGCTGAGAATGTTTGGTCCTGAGATAGGCCGGGACTGGGGCCCTGAGACCCTTCGCTTCAGTGCTTGCACCTAAAAAAAAAGTCTCCTGGAGCAACAAAATACAAAGAACTGATAAGAGACGAAAAACCACTGCGTGCATTTGCAGTTGGAGCATGGACTCTAGCCCGCCAGGCTCCTCTGTCCATGGGATTCTCTAGGCAAGAACACTGGAGTGGATTGCCATTTCCTTCTCCAGGGGATCTTCCCAACAACCAGGGATCAAACCTGGGTCTCTGGCATTGCAGGCAGATTCTTTATGATCTGAGCCACAGGGGAAGCCCAAACTATGGACAGCAAGATACAAAAGAACAAAAAACCCAACTGCCACTTCTAAGGAGGAGGGAGCAAAGAAAGGGAAAGAGAAAGTGAAAGCCGCTCAGTCGTGTCTGACTCTTTGTGACCCCATGGACTATACAGCCCATGGAATTCTCCAGGCCAGAACACTAGAGTGGGTAGGCTTTCCCTTCTCAGGGGATCTTCCCAACCCAGGGCTCAAATCCAGGTCTCCCACATTGCAGGCAGATTTTTAACCAGCTGAGCCACCAGGGAAGCCCAAGAATACTGAAGTGGGTAGCCTATCCCTTCTCCAGCAGATCTTTCAGACCCAGGAATCGAACCGGGGTCTCCTGCATTTCAGGAGGATTCTTTACCAACTGAGCTATGAGGGAAGCAAAAGAAGGGAGTTGGGAGCGAAAGCAGGGTACTGCCACACCACCAAGGGTGTGGGCAAACCATCTAAGTCACCCCACTGACTGCCCCTGGACCTGTCCTCAGCTTCATCCTTATTTGAGAAGCTAGCTCACTCCCCCTTGGGGATCTAGCAAGGGAAACTGTTACTTGTTTTCCCTCTCACCCCCTGCTGTAACAGGGACCCCAATAAAGTCTTGTCTGAATTTCTCATCTGGCCTCTTATCAATTTCCGCTGATCAAGGAGGCCAAGAACTCTGGTCTGTAACATACTGAAAAGACCACATAAACTGTATTCCAAGGAACCAAGATTGAGCTCTGGTCACAAAACTGGACACTCTGTGTGTCTCTTCATCTTTTACCCCTTATTTGACTGAATTCAGTTTAAAAATGTAGAGACTCTAAATTGATTATTAATAATTCACTAACCTGTATGATTCTAGGAAACACACGCATGTGCTCAGTTGTGTCTGACTCTTCACAACCCCATGGACTGCAGCCCATCAGGCTCCCCTGTCCATACGATTATCCAGGCAAGAATACTGGAGAGGGTTGCCATTTCCTTTTCCTGGGAATCTTCCCTACCCAGGGATCAAACCTGCATCTCTTGTGCCTCCTGCATCGCAGGCAGATTCTTCACCACTGAGCCATCGGGGAATGAGCAAGATTCCAAAGGAAAATGGTGGAGGGATTCTTAAAGGCTGAAGTACTGCAGCCCATGACAACGCTGATCCCAGGCAGCCACTGTATTTCATCTGGGGGTTCATTCTCACTCCCAGTATTCCCAGAGCTGCTCCAAGACTGTGGGAGCTGTTTCCACCATCAGAACTTCTTGAGTCTTTGAGGTCCTCTCTGTATCTGTCTTTGGCTTTGACATGCAAATATTGTTAAGCAGGGCTACACTAAAAATGCTTATGTCTTAATGGAAATTTATTTGAGAAGACATATTAGAATGTCTTAACCATCTGCTATAGAGAAGAGCACCTCAATATTATGTATTTCCCAAAGTTAGAATCGCTTAATAAAAAGTCTGGCGTTAGACTTGAAGACCTTGGTTATTATAAGTAATGCTGCAGTGAACACTGGGGTGCATGCATCTTTTCAAATTATGGTTTTCTCCTGATATATGTCCAGGAGTGGGATTGCTGGATTATATGGTAATTCTACGTAGACTTTTCTGATGAACCTCCATACTGTTTTCCACAGAGGCTGCACTGACTTACATTCCCAACAACAGCATAGGAGGGTTCCCTTTTCTCCACCCCCTCTCCAGAATTTATTTTTGTAAATTTTTTAATGGTGGCCATTCTGACCAGTGTGAGATGATACCACATTGTAATTTTTATTTGCTTTTCTCTAATAATTAGTGATGTTGAGCATATTTTCATGTGCTGTTTAGTTATCCATATGTCTTCTTTGGAGAAATGTCTATTTAGATCTTCTGCCCATTAAACAATTATGTATAAATAATTCTACTCTTTCGTACTCTATCTCAAACATTGTCTTAATAAATATTTTAATTTTTGCATGTTTAATGAGGACAAAGACAATTACAGTGTTTCTTTTCTTTGCTGTCATTAAAATAAAGCTTTTATTTTTTAAACAAAAAATATATATATAAAATAATGGGTTGGGAAGATCTCCTGAAGAAGAAGTAGCAACCCACTTCAGTATTCTTGCTTGGAGAATTCCATGGATGGAGGAGTCTGGCGGGTTACAGTCCACGGGGTCGCAAAGAGTTGGTCAGGACTGAGCGGCTAACACTATAGTTTAAAGAAGAGAATTAAAGACCTGTGTCCTTCATTTAAACAGTGGTATCTGTTTGTATGTGTCTGCTTTTCTCCATGAAGCCACCTTATACTGCACCACTGTCTATGCTTAATTGAGTACTAGAACCATTATATGGGCTTCCCTGGTGACTTAGATGTAAGAATTCGCCTACAGTTCAAGAGACATAGGTTTGATCCCTGGGTCAGGAAGATCCCCTGGAGAAGGCAATAGCAACCCACTCCAATATTCTTGCCTAGAAAATTCCATGAGCAGAGGAGCCTAGTGGGCTATAGTCCATGAGGTCACAAAAGTGTTAGAGGCCACTTGAGACTAAAGCACCAACAATGTAGCCATTATATAGAAGATTATATAGAAGATTTCCCAGATTTTTAACACCATCTAATGTTACCATAAAATATTCCAAATCAACCCTGCGTCATTCAAATTGTGTTATTTTATATTTACCATTAGCAATATTATTTAAAGGAAGCTTTTAATTTCTCTCTGATTCATAGGGTCAGGACTCAGGATGAGTCAAGAGGACAAGGTCAACAGCCTCTGAGTGACATGGGAAGTCTGCCCAGGGAGGAGGGGGTGAGGCTTTCCAGGTCAGACTGAGACAGTTATATATGGATAGTGGATGTGCGCTGAAGGCAAGTGGGGCAGCTGAGGTGGTGTTGAGGCTTGTAATCAGGAGGGGCACAGAGATTAAAACCAAACGGGCATATATCACAAAAGAGGATGTGTGGACTGCATTGGGATGAGGGACTCAGGGTCATAAGTCACGAGGGTTCATCCACTCCTGTCTCCCAGGGTGATGGGATATGAGATGAGGTCAAATATGGTGGCTTCATAGATGATCAGACAATTTCAGCCACTGCAGTAGGTGGTCCACAGCTAGAAAGAAAGCATCTAAGCTTGCAATTAGGAGACCTGAATTGTCTACATTGGGTCCCTTGGCTCAGCTGGACCATAGTGTCCCATAAAGAGATGTAAATAGCAAAAAAATATAGTTTGGTAGGAAATAAAAGGACACGGCAGTTGTAAAGGAATTAGGTTTTAAACATTTCAAGACAGTTATAAGCGCTCTTATAAAAGAGCAGATTTCTACTGTGTTTCCTACTGAGTCATTCAGAGGAGAGACCTGCTTTGAAATTTCTCAGCAAATTCTTGGAACCCTAATGCACAGCTTGAACCCCAAAGCAGCAGATGTTTTGAAATAGTGTAAATGCAGAGAGAATGGCTTTCAAGAATCCAGTAAAATGTTGGGAAAGGGATTAAAGATAACACAACTAGAAAGGCAAACAACACACATTATTCAGATTTAGCCTTCATTTCTAGGCTCATGTACAAAAGGATCCATTTTCATTTCTGAGTTATATCAAGTCCTTTTCCTAATTTTCCCATAATTTAACATTCAATTTATTTTACTACCCATATCACAGATAATTCATGGATAGAGTCTTGAAAATTTGATATGATTCATTTCATTCCCAAATAACATAAGGCCTTCTGCCTAATTTTCCCATATTTTTACATTCAATTTATTTTACTATCCACATCATAGATAGTGGAGGATAGAATCTTGAAAACTCAATTTGATTCTAAAGGTAGTGGATGTGAAGTTACAAATGAATAGCAAAATAGTTATATACTCATTTAACACATGTTTATGGAAAATGGCTCTTGTATATGTCTCAGCATTGTAGGGAGTAGAAATAAATATGGCGCGTGTGTGTTAATCATTCAGTTGTGTCCAGCTCTTTGTGACCCCATGGACTGTGGCTCTCCAGGCTTCTCTGTCCATGGAATTCTCCAGTCAAAAATACTGAAGTGGGTTCCATTCCCTTCTACAGGAGATCTTCCCAACCCAAGAATTGAACCCAGATCTCCCATATGGCAGGCAGATTCTTTGCCATCTGTACCACCAGGGAAGCCCATGAATATGGCACAGACTACATCAAAAAGCCTATATCTGATAGAGATGATGAAACACATATAAAAGGTAAATATGTATGTAAAGTAACTATTTGAGGTTCATAGTGCTTTAGGCATTTTTCAACATCTAACCTTTATAAGATCTCTGAAAGACAGATATTATTAGCATGCCCATTTTTCTGATAAGAATCCCAAGTTTACTTAGGTTGACCTTACGTGACAAAACCATGATTTAAACCTGGTCAGTGTGATGCAGTATCCACAATCTTTTAATTACACTTTACAACTTTCTAATGAGTAAAGACAAAACTGAGAAATTGAACCATGTTAAAGACAAAAGCAAAGAATTGGGAAAGTTTTTGGGGTGGGAGGCGCTAAGGCATGGGAAGGAGAGACAGCATCTAGATGGATGGTGTGTTGGGACAGGCAAACCCGTGTGACTCCATCAATGCAAGTGCATGCAACTCTGCCAATGCAAGGGTGTGCTGGTGTATATGTGTATGAATGAGCCCTTTGTTCCAAAAAAAAACAGAAAGAAAGAAAGAAAACTTGACCTATGTGTGTCTCTTTCTATAGAAAACATCATCTTCAGTTGTTAGGCTTTTAATCATCCTATACAGGGCCTTCCTGCAGTTTTCCTGACATTCTAGGCACCCTTCATCTTCTTTGAGAGATAGGATACCATTTAGGAAAAAAAAAAAATGGCTGCAAAGATGAGAAAAGTTGGAAGGGAAAGGTGATCTCACAAGATGAAGATATTTCTGTGCAGCTCATCTGGGCAAGGGGCCATGAGAAGTCTTGGATGGACAGTTCACTCTGACAAGCCATTTGGGTTACCATGGTCAAAGAGATCACAGCTTACGTTACTACAAAAATACAAGTGGTGATGGTGCAAGCTAAGTTTTCCTGGAGCTGAGGGAGGTTTTGATCCCATCCTTTCGTTTCTGGATGAGGAACTCAGGGAGATGAACAGACTTTCTTATGGTCACATGACAAATAGAGCAGGCTGCTATGGTAAGAATCTGGCAAACTCAATAATTCCATTGAGTGTTGAGTTGCTTCCGTCATGTCTGACTCTTTGCAACCCCATGGACTGTAGCCCACCAGGCTCCTCTGTCTATGGGACTGTCCAGGCAAGAATATTGGAGTGGGTCATCATTTCCACCTCCAGGAGATCTTCCCGACCTAGGGATAGAACTCATGATTCCTGCATTACAGGCAGATTCTTTACCACCTTGACCACAAAGAAACATTATTCTGGGTTGCCTCCTGAGAAGAACGAATGAGACAAGCTGTTATAAAGTGTTTAGCTCTAAGTGTTCCTTGATAATAGTGGTTATTATTATCTGAACAGAGATCTCCAAAAAGTTGGTCACAATTATCTCCAGGTCCATGCAACGATTTTGATTGAGCTTCTTAATGCTGGTTTTGGACTTTACAGGAACCTATATTTAAAAATTCTTGAAAACTTAGAGCTGTGCAGCCTGCAATTCCAGGGGTTCCCGTATCATCATTGATGGGCTGGGTATCTACAGAGAGGCTGCCTCCTTTGATCTGGAATGGATTCATTGCTTTGCCCCAAGTCCTAGCAGACCCAAGTTTCATCTAAGTTACCCTTCTAGCCTAGAGGACATTATACTTCTACCCACTATCGTAGAGAGTTCTAGATGTCTTTTCTTAAACTGCTAATATGTCCTGGCTTAAACAAACAGATACAACTAGATAAATAGCCATCTCTATTACCTCCTCAACTATATTCCTGGAAATGAGCCATGTTTCTCTGATTTTCCCGGGAAATAAGACTTTAATATCCTGAATATTGTACACTCTGTTGTTATTGAAATGTCACCTAGATTAAAAAAAAAATTCTGTTCTTGCCATTTTCTTACTTTACTATTTCAGTTTTGTTCTTTTCTCCTTCTAGGAAAGGCACGTGGTGAACGTGAACGACAACAGCCATGGTTCTTGGGTGACAATTAGACTCAACAGTGATTCATACCTGAAGCCTACTGTCCCCTTTTCCTCATATATGCTTTCTGCTTCAAAATGGGAGTTTGTATATTTCAGTGTGGAGAGCAAGGGATGAAACTTAATGTAAGTCCACAGATTTCAGCAGAAATCAAATATAGGTACTGATCTGCGATTTCCCTAGTCTAGCTTTCCTCTATGATGGATAAAGAATTCATTAATGCATTACTCACTTTTCCAACTAAATGAAGCTGAAAAAAACTGAAACTGAAGTCGTTCAGTCGTGTCCGACTCTTTGCAGCCCCGTGGATTGCAGCCCACCAGGCTCCTCTGTCCATGACATTTTCCAGGCAAGAGTACTGGAGTGGGTTACCATTTCCTTCAATCTTCCTGACCCAGGGATTGAACCCAGGTCTCACACATTGCAGACAGACTCTTTACCATCTGAGCCACAAGGGAAGCCTAAATAAAGCTGCTCTAAGAAAATTACATGTTGAGATACTGAAAGAAGCCAGGCCCTATTTCTGAATGTTCACCCCAAAAAGTGATACAAAGAGGAAAAAACGAGGGTCACACCAAACAGTATCCCGACACTTCTTGATGGCTCCATAATGGAATAAGCTATCAGGAACAGAAACAAATAACCCATCTCCAACATGCACACACACATAGCAACACCGGGTAGAGTTTCTGGAAAATCAGTCCTGAATCTGGATGCATAGCACAGGTGAGGCTGGAGAACGCCTGCTTCTGTTTCTTCTTTCCTTCTTTTGTTCCTTCCCTCTTTCCCTTCCTCCAGCCCTCCCTCTATCCTTTCTAGAATATGACTGAACACTCTTTGGTCTTTAATTATGGCCATTTTCCATCCAGTCCAGGAAAATCTGAGGACTGCCCAGAGCTCTCTGGGACAAGAAGATGTAATGTTGACTTGAATGAACAGATGGCATCTAAAGGGGAAAAAAGTCTATCAGTATTTTAAGTGTCAGAGTCTGACAGAGAACTTGCCTATGGGGTGTCTGGGAACCTGGACAGGGAAACGTGCCCTGACCTTATAGGATCTAGGGCTGGTTTCTCAATCTTCTGAAATGATCTGGCTTGGCGAGCGGGTGCAAATGTGAGGTGACATGCATATTTTTTGTCATTGGCAGAATATTTAAACAATCACATTTTCAAGAAGGCGATATTGTAGAATACTCAACAGCAAAGAGAAGAATATCCTGACTGAATATAAATGCTCATAATGTTCTTGGCTTTTCTTTCAGAGAGATGAGGAATCACAATCTTTTTGCAAATGATATTGATTATAGATACATATAGACACAAAGAAATAATGATGATGTATCCTTCCCTCCATCATTATATAATGTTATATATTACATCATATTGAATATGTGTATGTGTGCTCACTCATGTGAAACTCTCTGTGGCTCCCAGGCTCCTCTGCCCATAGAATTTTCTAAGCAAGAATACTGGAGTGGGGTTGCCATTTCCTGCTCCTTGGATCTTCCTGACTCAGAGATAGAACCCACATCTCTTGCACCTCCTGCATTGGCAGGTGGATTCTTTACCACTAGCACAACCTGGGAAGTCCATTATATATATATATATATATATATATATATATATATATATATAAAATGTATATAATACATATACTATACTATATTATGATGGAAGAAATATAAAATCCACCATCATTATTTCCATCATTGTCAGCCACTTCCTATCTCTTTGAACACAACAAAAAGCTGTGTAACCTCTCCTAGCCTCAGTTTCCCTCTCTAGAAAACGGGCACAATGACCTACACTTGCAGAGGTGCTATGAGCATTAAAATGACACCTGACTCTTGGAACCACCTGGTCCATGAGCAGCTTACTTGGCGTACCTTGATGGCAATGACCTTGTCTCTGTTTCCCAGCACAGACACTGTGCCAAGCACATAAGTGCTCAGGGTGTGCCTGTTTGAACACCACTTGAATGGAATTCTGCCTTTGATTTCTTCACAGTCTTCCCAAAAGTTGCCTTCTACTGATGTTTGATCTTAGGAGAGTTTCTGCTTGGGCTGGGGTCTTCATTCCCCATCGATACAACACAGAGTAGTCTTTCTGGAGAGATCTCTAAAAGGTAGCTAACATGTTTCCAAACATGGTTTTATCTCCAGAGAATATTCTGTGATATTCAGTGGATAAGAGAATTGTTTCTTGGCGATGCTTTGCCTTCTATCCCATCACACATAGCAAGCTTGCTCTTGGATCTGTGGCTTCAAGAAAAGCAACTATGTGGATCTCAGAACAAATTTAGGAACTAGCCAGCTAGTTACCCACATGGCAGTGATAAATAAAGAGCCTTGGGGTCAATGGTTACCCAGAACTTGTCTCTTTGGTATTCTTGGGTTTCTGGAATTTCTTCATGGTTTCAATCAACACTCTTCTTTTCTGTGCCTGCTGTATGCCACACATGGTACCGCAGAGGTTTCTCCCTTGAAATCCTAAATACTTTATGTCGTCACTTTTGATAAAATCAACGAAAACAATAACTTTGTAAAATGAGATATATCCAGGCAACCTTCTGTGTTTTGAAAGTAAGGTCCCTGAACACCATCCCACATTTATCATGATTTGGCCATCCTTATGCACAGAGTAAACGTCTCTCATAAAAGAAAATGTAGTGAGAATTTCTGCTTGCCCTGTTTTCTGAATGGCACCACACTGCGTACTTTTAAAATCTGTTTTCCATAGTTTGCTGCCTTCTCCACATCCTGACTATGCCTTATCACCACCAGTGTCCCCGCCTTCTAGTCTACCTGCTTAAAATACACTTTCTATTTTAAATTCAGTTTACTTAACTGGGATTGGAAGTAAGAAAACAAAGAAGTAAAAAGAGTTATGTGTGTCGTCAAAAACATCAATGGATAGAGTTGGAATTCTTATTCTGACACTTATCAGTGATGGCACTGGGCATATAACTTTAAATCTCTGATCTTTATTCTCCTTTCTTTAAATTAAGAAATTATCCAACTCCATCTTTTAGCATTGTTGTAGATAAAAGCTGTGCTGCTTACAAAGCTCTAGCTTAGTGGGCAAAATGCTGCCATTGTTGGAGTGTACAGAATCTTTCCTCCCCTGGATATTTTGTAGCCACTGTCTTACTTGTCCGGGTGTGTCTTCAGCTTTCTATGGCTTCGTTGCTGTTGTTCAGTCACTGAGTCGTGTCTGACTCTTTGCGACCCCATGGACTGCAGCACACCAGGCCTCCCTGTCCTTCACTGTCTCCTGTAGCTTGCTCAAACTCATGTCCCTTAAGCCTGTGATGTCATCGAGCCATCTCATCCTCTGTCGTCCCCTTCTCCAGCCTTCAATCTCTCCCAGCATCAGGGTCTTTTCCAATGAGTTGGCTCTTCACATCAGGTGGCCAGAGTACTGGAGCTTCAGCTTCAGCATCAGTCCTTCCAATGAATATTCAGCACTGATTTCCTTTGGGATTGACCGGTTTGATCTCTTTGCTATCCAAGGGATTCTCAAAAGTCTTCTCCAACACTATAGTTCAAAAGCATCAATTCTTTGCTGCTCAGCCTTTTTTATGGTCCAACTCTCATATCCATACATAACTACTGAAAAAAAAAACCATAGCTTTAACTATATGGACCTTTTTTTGGCAAAGTAATGTCTGCTTTTGAATATGCTGTCTAGGTTTGTCATAGCTTTTCCTCCAAGGAGCAAGCGTCTTTCAATTTCATGGCTGTAATCACCATCCATCCACAGTAATTTTGGAGTCCAAGAAAATAAAGTGTCACTGTTTTCATTGTTTTCCCATCTATTTGCCATGAAGTCATGGAACCACATGCTATGATCTTAATTTTTTGAATGTTGAATTTTAAGCCAGCATTTTCAGTCTCTTCTTTCACCTTTATCAACAGGCTCTTTATTTCCTCTTCACTTTCTTGCCATAAGGGTGATATCATCTGCGAATCTGAGATTATTCATATTTTCCCAGCAATATTGATTCCAGCTTGTGCTTCATTCAACCCAGCATTTCGCATGATGCACTCTGCGTATAAGTTAAATAAGCAGAGTGACAATATACAACCTTGTTGTATCCCTTTCCCAATTTTGAATCAGGCCGTTGCTCTAAGTCCAATTCTAACTGTTTTTTCTTGACCTGCATACACATTTCTTAGGAGGCATGTAAGGTGGTCTGTCAGGTAAGGTGGTCTGGTAGGTAAAGTGAAAGTCACTCAGTCATGTCCCACTCTTTGTGACCCCTTGGACTGTAGCCTGCCAAGTCCTCTGTCCATGGAATTCTCCAGGCAATAATACAGAAGTGGGTAGCCGTTTACTTCTCCAGGGGATCTTTCCAACCCAGGGATCCAACCCAGGTCTCTTGCATTGCAGGTAGATTATTTACCTTCTGAGCCACTAGAGAAGCTCAAGAATACTGGAATGGGTAGCCTATCCCTTCTCCAGGGGATCTTCCTGACCCAGGGATTGAACTGGGGTCTCCTGCACTGCAGGCAGATTCTTAACCAGCTGAGCTACCAAGGAAGCCCCTGGATAGGTAAGGTGGTCTGGTATTCCCATCTCTTTAAGCATTTTCCAGTTTGTCATGATCCACACATTATTATTTTCCAAGCTATTTTTTTTTTCCTGTTTGGAAAATAATAGTCAAAGGGATCAGTCACTGAAATCATGCATTTTAGGCCATTACCTTCTCTTACCCTCATAGCAGTGCAGTGATGCTGGCTCTGCAGTGCTTATTTTGCAGATAAGAGCATTGGGACTCAGGAGGTTAAATGGCTTGTTGAGATCACATAGCTAGTAAGTGACTTAATACCATGTTTCTGACACCCAAACCATGAATCATTTCACCGCACTGGACTTCCTTTCTGGGAATAAGACAGGTTTGCAGAGAGCAGAGTAATGGATCATAGCAGTGTAACTCTACCAACCCCCGCAGGTGACCAGCTGCTCTGAACATTGATTATCTTTGGCAGATCCTCACATTTGAGGCCATGAAAGATTCAGGTATTGAGACAGGATAGACTGGTTCTCTCCTCTGCCTCTGAGCTGAATGTTTGGGGACACCAGGATCTGCTTGACGATTTGGAGATCTAGCTCTCTGTCTTCCTGCGGAGTGCCAGGGATAATGTATTTAAGAGATGCTGGACCGATCAGGTGAGAATTTATGTAAGCTGAAACCATTAGGTGGCTTAATTAAATCAGGGCATTTAACTCATTAGCCTTCTGCTCCTGGGACTAATAAATTTGAACCTGGTCCTGCTAATCGCAAAAGAAGTCAAGTTGAGCATTTTGCCCCTCCCCCGTTTGGTGGAGAGATGAGAAAGAACAGGAGAAACTGAATAACTAACCCAGAGAAAAGATGACTGGCAACATCAACAGGCGATGCGGAGAAATCTGAGCCTAAGTCAGGATGACCTGGGAGAGAGTGATAATGACAATGGTGTCTAAAGAGAACTTAGGATGTCACTTGGTCATCCCACAAAGATGCCTGTGTGGGAAGGCCAGGTCCAAGCCATCACAGAAACCCTATCTGTTGAGTGACATCCTGCCATAGGATTGGTAATTGACGTGTGTATGCTCAGTCACTCAGTCGTGCCTGACTCTTTGCAACCCGATGGACTATAGTCCGCCAGACTCCATTGCCCATGGAATTCTCCAGACAAGAATATTGGAATGGGTTGCCATTTCCTCCACCAGGACATCTTCCCGAGCCAGAGATCGAACCTGCATCTCCTGCATTGGCAGGAAGATTCTTTACCACTGAGCCACTTAGGAAGCCCATAATATGGAATGGAAGCTCCTGAAGCCAAACCTCACATCTCTGCTCACAAGTGTGTGCATTGCCTTCTATTTGCTCAGGCTCACTTATCTCCTTCGCTAGGATTTTGAGATGAATGGCATTCTATGGTTCTCCTCTCTGTGTCACCAAAGTACCTTACAAACTCATGTCTCTTCCTCTAAACTTATCATTTCTTCTTGAACATAGCAGCCAGATTCATCTTTTAAAATAGAAGTCATGATGCCATCTCTCAGCCTGAAATCCTTCTGTAGACTCTCACTACCTTCAACATCAAGTTCAAATTCATTAACATGCCCAACCAAGTCTTCCTTTAAGTTTCATCTGCCACCCCCACTACCGCTAGTTCTCCCTGCCAAGGAAGGCAGATGTTCATAAACAGTATGTAATGGTTTACATTGTCCCGAATACTCCACTCTCTTCTAACAATATGTGCCCTTGTACACCCCCATTTTGTTTGGAAAGTCCTTCCTCTTCAGTGGGAAATATTCCTTCACTTCCATCATTTGATGGCTCAGACATCACTTTCTCAATCAAGTTCTTCTTGATATCTTCAAGCTTCAAAAGCCTTACTTGGGCTCCTGCTGTATGCTTCATAAAGACCTTACATTTCTCCTGGGCACTCACCTCTTTGTATGTCTGTCTTCCTTTTTTCGGGCTTTCCCAGTGGCTCAACTGGTAAAGAACACACTTGCCAATGCAGGAGAGGCAAGAGAGGAGGGTTTGATCCTTGGGTTGGGAAGATCCCCTGGAGTAGCAAATGGCAATCCACTCCAGTATTCTTGCCTGGAAAATTCCATGGATAGAGGAGCCTGGTGGGCTACAGTCCATGGAGTTGCAAAGAGTCGAACATGACTAAGTGCATGCGTGCACACACACACACGCACACACCTCCTTTCCAGACCCCTAGCTCCTTGGAGTCAGAAACCATGTATTACTAGTCATGATAGGCAGTCTGGTGTGTCATGTTTGAATAACCCTGAATGGTGCCCAGCAGCTTTCTAAGATGGAGTAACACTTGGACAGCATTCTGCTATCCCAGGTGGGGAGCAAGCTGAAATCCAGAAGTGGAGCTCAGAGAGGCCATTGAAAAGAAGAGGATGGTAAAGAGAAGCCGATATTAGGCAGGAAAATCTGGAGTGAGGACAAAAGATTCCAAGGAGGGTTGTGGAGTTTTCCCACATGTCATTGAATGAAAAACATTTCTATATCTTCTCATGACATTTTCAGTAAAATAGGTATGTGTTAATCTGTGGGCTTCCCTGATAGCTCAGTTGGTAGAGAATCCGCCTGCAGTGCAAGAGACCCCAGTTCAATTCCTGGGTCAGGAAGATCCACTGGAGAAGGGACAGGCTACCCACTCCAGTATTGTTGGGCTGCCCTTTTGGCTCAGCTGGTAAAGAATCTGCCTGTAATGTGGGAGATCTGGGTTTGATCCCTAGGTTGGGAAGATTCCCTGGAGAAGGGAAAGGCTACCCACTCTAGTATTCTGGCCTGGAGAATTCCATGGACGGTATAGTCCATGGGGTGGCAAAGAGTTGGGCACGACTGTGCAACTTGCACTTTCACAATCGGTGGTAAGTTGGCACTTCTGGGGGCTATGTGTCATATATTTCCATTATTTTAAGGTCTATGGGACAGCCACTTCATCTATATTGCTTTTTCCCAATGGCCATAAATAATAGCTTGGCTTTCTTGATCATATGCCAGTACCTGTTGGGACTATCCTTGCACAATTTTATTCAATACTCACACCAACCCTGGAAAAATTGCTATTATGATTAATACAACTCTTACAGTGAGAAAATTGAGAGGAAGGTAAAAGATGTTCCGAAAGTCACATGCTAAGTAGGATACTGGGACTTGAACCCAGGTCAATATAAAAGAAAAATCTATGCTGGTAGACTGTTCTCCTGGGACCCATCTTGAGACAGGGCCCTGGTTCCTAGGCTTTCTCAACATCAGTAGTCCAAGGATGTCAAGAGAAGTGATTGTGAACCGTCTGGGGCCAAGCAGGGAGGAAGACCTGCTGGGAGGCGTGTAACTTCAGGACGCATTCCAGATGTGCTCTTGTTTCCCACAGAGGTAGAGGCTTAACCAAGCCTCTGTCAAGATTTCTGATGCTGCAATAACCTTCCTAGTGTTTTGACATTTTTTTTTTTCCAGTTTCCTCTCTTCAAAAAATGTAGAGAAAATGACGGGGAGCCTTCTCTGTCAATGCCCGAGAACCCAAATCAGCCTGAATGAGAGAGAGAGGTGGAGAGAAGAAGCCCTGTTTGAAACGTGGTTTTGTTCTAACCTAAATAGGATGAAAGGCAGCCTGCAAAGTTTATCATCCAGAAGGCAGGAAGTACCCAGAACAGAAGTTATCTACTGGGTAATGTAGGCATTTGCAGCGATTCTGCAGATACAATCTTCTGTGTGCAGACATCCTTCAGAGCTCCAGTAACTTTTCATAAAATAACCATCACTCACAAGCCTGTGGGATTGGTCAGAGCACTGACCTCAACCCGCGCTTGACTTTGAGAAGTGAATGAGAGTGTTGGTTGCTCAGTCGTGTCCAACTCTTTGCGACCTCATGGGCTGTAGCCCTCCACGCTCCTCTGTCCATGACTTCGAGGGCTGCCCTTAATCCCTTATCTGACATACCTAAGTCTCAGGGTCTCCATCTATCCGTGAGCGCTCGATTTCCAACTCTGAGTGGTTGTCAGTGTTATGAGATTGATGGAAGTGCTTGCAAGACACCATCATATTGGTCCAACTCTTTTATGTAGCAGGTGCTGATTTTGTCTACTCATTGAGAGGGGAAGGGGCTCATCACAGATCTCATGGCACTCTCATGCCAGCCCCAGGAAGTCCCACCCCACTCACTGGTGGCTCAAATCAAGGTCTGTGTCTTTTTTTAAACTTTTTATGTTACATTGGAATGTAATTGATTAACAGTGTTGTGTTAGCTTCAGATGTACAGCAAATTGATTCAGTTACACACATACATGTATTTACTCTTTTTCAGATTCCTTTCCACTAAATGTTATTGCAAAATATTAGATCAAGTTCCCTGTGCTATACGGCAGGTTCTTATTGTTTATTTTATATATAGTAGTGTGTATATGTTAATCCTAGCCACCGAATGTATCCCTCCCCTCTTTCCCCTTAGGGAATTACAAGTTTGTTTTTGAAATCTGTGAGCCTGTTTCTGTTTTGTAAATAAGTTTGTGTGATCTTTTAGATTCCACATATAAGTGATATCATATGATGTTTGTCTTTGTCTGACTGACTTTACTTAGTGTGATCATCTTTAGGTCTATTCATTTTCTTGCTCTGAAGGGCACTTCTCCACATGTACCCCAGGTCAGTGACCCACTAGATATGGGACAACTCCCCCCCCCACCCACCCACCCACACACACACACACACACACACCAGTGCCTCTGAATTTTGTCCTCTCTAGCACTGTGGTCATGAACCATGTGCGACTGGAACACTTGAAAGGTGACTGATCTGAACTGAGACGCATGGGAAGCATGACATAGGTCCACTGGGATTCAGATAGTTAGTACACAGATGAGGAAGGAAAATCTCTCATTCATGATCTTACGTGGTTTGCAGATTGAAATAATATTTTGGGTGAAAAGTGAAAGTGAAGTCGCTCAGTCCTGTCCGACTCTTTGCGACCCCGTGGACTGACTTGTCTTGTCAGGCTGTCTCCGCATCCCTGAACAGTCACGGAGAATTTCCAGGACATACCCTTCTGTGAGTAGCCATCCCAAGGTCAAATTCAGAGGAGGGAAAGGTCACACTCTCAAGCCAGCTTCATCCTCTTCCCTCCAACTCTTGCGAGGACATGCCCTGAATCCCTCCCTCACTTTTTTTTTTTCTTGAGCATATAAAAAGTTGTATGTAAGAAATACATACACCGTGATACGTTTGGAGGTAAGTAAACACCTGTGGAACCATCACCACAATCTATACCATAAACCTACTCGTCACCTCCAAAAGTGTTTTCTCTCCATTTTGCTTTGCTTTTCTAAATTTATTTTTAATTGGAGGATAATGGCCTTACAATATCGTGGTGGTGTCTGCCCTACATCAACATGAATCAGCCATCGGTATGCATGTGTCCCCTGCCTCTAGAACCTCGCTCCCACCTCCCGCCCCATGACACCCCTACAGGTTGTCACAGAGCACTGGGTTTGAGCTCCCTGCTTCATACACCAAATTCCCACTGGCTATCTATTGTTTACATACGGTAATGTATGTGCTTCAGTGCTACGCTTTTAATTCATCCCACCCTCTCCTTCCCCTTCTGTGTCCACAGGTCTGTTTTCTACGTCTGTGTCTCCATGGCCACCCTGCAGATAGGTTCTTCAGTACCCTCTTTCTAGATTCCTTACATATGTGTTAAATGCAATATTTGTTTTCCCATGTTGTTTATAACAACTCCTACTGTCATTTGCGATAAGAACATTTAACATAAGATCTGCCCTCTTAGCAAATTTTGGACACCAGGCTTTACAGGGTGTACAGATCTCTAGCGTTCTTCTTATATAACTGAAATTGTGTTCGTTGAGTAATACCTCCCTGTTCCCTTCCCAGAACCCCAGCCCCAGGAAACCATCATGTCACTCTCTGATTCTATGAATTTGACTGTTTTAGATTCATTCTATAAGCAATATCATGTAGTATTTGTCCTTATGGAAAACCTTTCTGAGTATGGAATTTCCTCAAAAAACTAAAAATATCACATGATCTAGCAATCCCATTTCTATATAGATGGCATCACTGACTCAATGGATGTGAGTTTGAGCAAACTCCAGGAGATAGTGAAGGACAGGGAAGCCTGGGGCGCTGTAGTCCATGAGGTCACAAAGAGTCGGACATGACTGAGCAACCAAAAAGCAACAACAAAATACAAAGGAATTAAAATCAGCATCTTAAAGAAATACCTACATTTCCACACTCACTGCAGCATTATTTGCAATTCTAAGACAGGGTAGCAACCTAAAAGTCCATTCACAGATGAATGGATAAAGACAAGGCAGGGTATACATGCAATGGGATCCTACTCAGCTTTGAAAAGAAGGGCATCCTGACACTTACAACAGCATGGATGAACCTGGAGGACATTTTGCTCTGTGAAGTAAGTCTCCCCTGCCTTGGGCCTGAGGTGGTGTAAACACTGTGAGTTCAAAGAGTGGTTTCCTCTTCCTGTTTCCTCTGACCGTCTCCACACTGTTTTGTTCTTTGTGACTCACTTAACCATTGTAACTGGCTGGGGCCTAGTTAACTCATCCACTCGTTTATTTGGCAAACACTCATTCTATATCTCACAAATACCAGCGACTGGTGTAGTAGCAGAGATGAAGAGATGAGCTTGTTTTGACTTTTGACCTGAAGGAATCATAGAAGAGTTGAAAAAAAGACCTGCAAACATAAGATTATAGCAGGTGGAGGCATTGCTTGAGTTCACAAAGCAGGAAAACATAACCCATCCTGAAGGGTAAATGAAAAATGTCCCTAATGTTATGTTGGATGGAGTAGGAAGGCTGATGGAGACTTAGCTAGGGCTTATTGCTATGGTTATTACTATGACATCATCATCATTAGAATCATGTTAGAGGTGGAGGAAAGGCATCCCTGACCAAGGAAGCAGTAACTGAAAAGGCATGATCTTGAGCAAGAGGATGAAAAATGTTAGGAACCAAAAACACTTTGATGATGTTGGTTGACAATGGGCTCTTGGGGAGAATAAAAGGGAACGGAGCAGAGGAGGAGGCATGAGCTAGCTTCTGGAGGCTCGTAAAACAAGTTTAGCACAGTAATTCAGCCTTAACCCTAAACCTAGTAAGAAGCCACACACAGAGCTCAAAAAGGTACATGCAATGAATGCTTTGTGAGCAAAGGATGAGGGATAAAATTGCTCTTACCCTCTGTACAAAGAGCAGGTCAGCCGCATGCCCACAGAGTCAGACTGGCTTGTCTAAGAGACACACTGACCAGGTATTTGCAATTCATCTTCTTCCCTGTTATCTGAAGGAGATGCCTCCTAGGGGTCTAGGGCTTGTCTGTAATATTATTTCCCACAGTCCCTCTACGCTTAAAGGCTTGTATGTATGTTTTCTCTCCTTGATGATGAGGGCAAAGGTGATGGGTCAGGCAGGCGCCTTGGGGAACCAGACCAGACTAGGGGGAATCTGTCCTTCCCAGCCCCAGAGAGACTGGCTTGGTTCAGGGACCCCTGGGGCCCTGTCTGTAAAGTGGCTTTTCTCATTTCCCTTTGATCAGGCAGTTCATGGCATATTTGGAAGGACAAGGAGTGATTTGTCTTGCACATGTGTTTTCATTTATTCCTCAAAAGCAGAGCTAAAACATTAAGCGAGAATACAATGAAGTCCAGTGGGCAGACAAGCTTCAAACAGTTTCAAAGGGTATATCTAAGATAAGCTGGTTTGTTTATAATTCACTTTAAAAAAAAAAAGTAGCTTGTGGAAAATATAGCATGATAAAATTATGGCTGGGTAAATAAGGATGAAAGTGAAATAAAATGATGCCAGGCAGGAGGTCAATTCTGGAAAAGGTTGGCATACATTTCTGAGTATATTGACGAAGATGGGGAAGGCATCATTTAGGCTTGAGCTTCCTAGCAGCCAATGAAATAAGGGACAGAGTTTCATAGGGAAAGTGTGGGATATAAGAACAGTTAGTTTTTAAGTAATTTTTATTTATTCATTCATTTTTGGCTGTGCCCGGTCTCTGTTGCGGCTCGGCCTTTTCTCTAGGCGTGCTGAGCAGGGCCCACTCTCTAATTGCGGTGTGTGGCCTTCTCATTGCAGTGACTTCTCTAGTTGCAGAGCACATCTAGCGCACGCGGGCTTCAGTAGCTGCGTACATGGGTTCAGTAGTTGGCTCCTTGGATCTAGAGCCCAGGTCAGGAGTTGGGGCCCACAGGAGCTCTGAAGCATGTGGGATCGTCCCAGACCAGGGGTCGAAGTCCTGTCTCCTGCCTTAGTAGGCGGATTCTTTACCACTGAGCCACCGGGAAAGCCCAAAGTCACTTACTTCCTTACTTAGAGCGAAATAAATTACATTGGCAATTCTTCATAAAGCATACATTTTGCAATTACTTGGGCACTGTCTTTAGTAATACCCTGATTACCATCAGATCCCAGGCTTTAGAGTTTACCTGATATAACTTTCCTTCATTTAAATATCATTCCCCGAGCATCTCAGATGTGTAAGCGCGGTAAACTGTAGTCACGTGCTCCAACATTTACTGTCCTTCCCAGGCCCCGCCTGTTGCCCTGGAGTGTGCGGTATGCCATCGTGTAAGAGCGCATGCTCACCAGGCCCACCAATAAAGAAAATCAAGCTTAGCCACATGATGGGCTTTGGCCAATAGGAGGAAAGTGGTCCTGAGAACCAATGCAGAGTGTTGCAATCACTCATTTCCCTCTGTCTTGAGAAGTTCAAGTGCCAGAGAGACGTTGCATATTCAGCCTAGATCTCAGTGCAAAGGTAGAATGAGGGGTGCTCCTACTGACCCACCATTAACATCCGTGTGAGCAAAATATAAACCGCTGCAATAAATTGCTGAGATTCGGGGGTTGTTTGTTACTTCAGCACGACCTAGTACAAGCTGATGAATACCGCTTTATCAGTGCCTCTGGAGAACACAGTTACAAAAAAGCATCTCTGTCCTCTGGGAACCTACAATTTGGTGAGCAAGAAAGAGAAATGCCATATGATGTCCCTTTTATGTGGAACCTAAAAAGAAATGATACAATTTTATTTATAAAACAGAAATAGACTCACAGACTTAGAAAACAAGCTTATGGTTACCAGGAGGGAAGGGGTAGTTAGGGAGTTAGGGATAGACATGTACTCACAGTTATATTTGGACTTCCCCGATAGCTCAGTTGGTATACAGTCTACCTGCAATGCAGGAGACCCTGGTTCGATTCCTGGGCAGGGATGATCTGCTGGGGAAGGGATTGGCTACCCACTCCAGTATTCTTGGGCTATATTTAAAATGGATAACCAATAAGGACCTACTGTATAGAACAGGGAACTTTACTCAAAGTTATGTGGTGGCTTTGATGGGAGGGGAGTTTGAGGGAAGCTGGATACATGTATATGTAGAGCTGAGTCCCTTTTTGTGCTCCTGAAGCTCTCACAGAGTTGTTAAACAGATGACCTCCAATATGAAATAATTTTTTTTTAAAATTGGCTGAAGGATGTAAAAGCCACATTGGATTCTCAAGAAGAAATATCATGGGAAATAAGATTCGATATAGATAAATACATAAATCACTTCCTCCAGGAGTGGCTCCTGATAAGATGGGTGAGGTCAGGGTAGAGGATCCACAGTAGGAACTCACATGGAAGGCTGAATTTAGCCGAGAGTGTTCTGGAAAGAGGGAGAATGTCACAAATGGAGCTCTGACTGAGAGGAAGAATGTGACAGGAAATATATTTGTAAATCAGAGAGGAGTTCAGAGAGTCTTAGCATAGTTTCAACTGTAGGTACAGTGTTTTGGGGACCTGCTGTTACTAGGCAGCCTTCTCAGGGCTGTACATATCTTGTTTCATTCAGTCTTCATGACAGCACTGGGAGATGGAGGTTCCAATGCCCATTTTACCCAGAGATGAGGAAACTGAGGCTTAGTCGCAAAGACGAAAGGGCAGTAAACAGCAGAACTAAGATCTGATTCTTATGAGCTCCAGAGTCTCTCTCTCCAGAGTCTCTCTCTCTTTTCACCACTTTCTCCAGAATCTTAGGGATTCCCTGGTGGCTCAGATGATAAAGAGTCTGCCTGAAATGTGGGAGACCCGAGTTCGATCCCTGGGGTGGGAAGATCCCCTGGAGAAGGAAATGGCAATCCACTCCAGTATTCTTGCCTAGAAAATCCCATGAATGGAGAAGCCTGGTGGGCTCAAGTCCATAAGGTCGCAAAGAGTCGGACACGACAGCAACTTCACTTTCACTTTCTTTCCAGACGTACAGAGAGATGGTGAAAGGTCTTACATGCTATGCTAATGACTGTAAACTTCATTGGGCACACAGTGGAAAGCTACTGAGGGCTTCTAAATCTAGGAGGAGGGCAACATTGATCTGGCCCATGGCTTCAGGAAGATATGCCATCAGCCTTGTAAAGGACAGCTTGGATCTGCTTACTAGGAGAAAGAACACACAGAGTCCAATGGTGAGAGTTTCGTAGATTGGTAGCCAAAGAGTCCATTTAGTTATCACATGGGTGACTTTGATCCAACAGACCTGGCAAATGTCTATCCAGAGGGTCCACAGGTACTATGTCCCAATAGATTAATTTCTTAACATTATTTTATTGCCACTCTGATTGGTATGACGTGACCTCTCATTGCAGTTTTGATTTTCATTTTTCTAATAATTAGTGAAATTAATTATTAATCTCTAATAATAACTAGTGTTAGCTCCATGGATCAAGGCAAATTAGAAGTGGTCAAACAGGAGATGGCAAGAGTGAACACTGACATTTTAGGAAACAGCAAACTAAAATGGACTGGAATGGGTGAATTTAACTCAGATGACCATTGTATCTACTACTGTGGGCAAAAATCCCTTAGAAGAAATGGAGTAGCCATCACAGTCAACAAAAGAGTCTGAAATGCAGTATTTGGATGCAATCTCAAAAAAGACAGAATGATCTCTGTTGGTTTCCAAGGCAAACCATTCAATATCACAGTAATTCAAGTCTGTGCCCTGACCAGTAATGCTGAAGAAGCTGAAGTTGAATGATTCTATGAAGACCTACAAGACCTTCTAGAACAAATACCTAAAAGAGATGTCCTTTTCATTATAGGAGACTGGAATGCAAAAGTAGAAAGTCAAGAGATACCTGGAGTAACAGGCAAATTTGGCCTTGGAGTGCAGACTGAAGCAGGGAAAAGGCTACTAGAGTTCTGCCAAGAGAACGCACTGGTCATAGCAAACACCCTCTTCTAACAACACAAGAGAAGGCTCTACACATGGACAACACCACGTGGTCAATAGCAAAATCAGATTGATTATATTCTTTGCAGCCAAAGATGGAGAAGCACTATACAGTCAGCAAAAACAAGACCAGGAGCTGACTGTGTTGACTGTGCCTCAGATTATGAACTTCTTATTGCCAAATTCAGGCTTAAATTGAAGAAAGTAGGGAAAACCACTAGACCATTCAGGTATGACCTAAATCAAATCCTTTACAATTACACAGTGGAAGTGAGAAATAGATTCAAGGGATTAGATCTAATAGACAGAGTGCCTGAAGAACCATGGACAGAGGTTCGTGACATTGTACAGGAGGCAGGGGTCAAGACTATCCCCATGAAAAAGAAACGCAAAAAGGCAAAATGGTTGTCTGAGGATGCATTACAAATAGTTGAGAAAAGAAGAGAAGTGAAAGGCAAAGGAGAAAAGGAAAAATATACCCATCTGAAGGCAGATTTCCAAAGAATAGCAAGAAGAGATAAGAAAGCCCTCCTCAGTGATCAATGCAAAGAAATAGAGGAAAACAATAGAATGGGGAAGACTAGAGATCTCTTCAAGACAATTAGAGATACCAAGGGAATATTTCATGCAAAGATGTGCACAGTAAAAGATAGAAATGGTATGAACCTAACAGAAGCAGAAGATATTAAGAAGAGGTGGCAAGAATACACAGAAGAACTATACAAAAAAGATCTTCATAACCCAGATAATCACAATGGTATGATCACTCACTCATCTAGAACCACACATCCTGGAATGCAAAGTCAAGTGGGCCTTAGGAAGCATCGCTATGAACAAAGCTCGTGGGGGTGATGGAATTCCAGCTGAGCTCTTTCAAATCCTAAAAGATGAAGCTGTGCAGTGCTGCACTTGATATGCCAGCCAGCAAATCTGGAAAACTCAGCAGTGGCCACAGGACTGGAAAAGGTCAGTTTTCATTCCAATCCCAAAGAAAGGCAATGCCAAAGAATGCTCAAACTACCACACAATAGCACTCATCTCACATGCTAGTAAAGTAATGCTCAAAATTCTCCAAGCCAGGCTTCAACAGTACGTGAACTGTGGACTTCCAGATGTTCAAGCTGGATTTAGAAGAGGCAGAGGAATCAGAGATCAAATTGTCAATATCCACTGGATCATCGAAAAAGCAAGAAAGTTCCAGAAAAAAAAAAAAAACATCTATTTCTGCTTTATTGACTATGCCAAAGCCTTTGACTGTGTGGATCGCAGCAAATTGTGGAAAATTCTTAAAGACATGGGAATACCAGACCATCTGATCTGCCTCTTGAGAAATCTGTATGCAGGTCAAGAAGCAACAGTTAGAACCAGACATGGAACAACATACTGGTTCCAAATAGAGAAAGGAGTACGTCAAGGCTGTATATTGTCACCCTGCTTATTTAACTTATATGCAGAGCACATCATGAGAAACACTGGGCTGGAGGAAGCACAAACTGGAATCAAGATTGTTGGGAGAAATACAATAACCTCAAATATGCAGATGATACCACCCTTACAGCAGAAAGCAAAGAACTAAAGAGCCTCTTGATGAAAGTGAAAGAAGAGAGTGAAACAGTTGTTTTAAAACTCAACACTCAGAAAACTAAGATCATGGCATCTGGTCTCATCAATTCATGGCAAATAGATGGGGAAACAGTAGAAATAGTGACAGACTTTATTTTGGGGGGCTCCAAAATCACTGCAGATGGTGACTGCATCCATGAATTTAAAAGACGCTTGCTCCTTGGAAGAAAAGCTTAGACAGCATATTAAAAAACAGACACATTACTTTGCCAACAAAGGTGCATCTAGTCAAGTCTATCATTTTTGCAGTAGTCATGTATGGATGTGAGAGTTGGACTGTAATTAAAGTTGAATGCTGAAGAATTGATGCTTTTGAACTGTGGAGTTGAACACTCTTGAAGAGTCCCTTGGACTGCAAGGAGATCCAACCAGTCCATCCTAAAGGAAATTAGCCCTGAATATTCATTAGAAGGACTGATGCTGAAGTTGAAACTCCAATACTTTGGCCACCTGATGAAAAGAACTGACGCATTTGACAAGACCCTGATGCTGGGAAAGATTGAAGACAGGAGGAGAAGGGAACAACAGAGGATGAGATGGTTGGATGGCATCACCGACTCAATGGACATGAGTTTGAGTAAACTCCAGGAGTTGGTGATGGACAGGGAGGCCTGGTGTGCTGCAGTCCATAGTGTGGCAAAGAGTCAGACATGACTGAGTAACTGAACTGAATTGAATAATTAGTGATGTTGAGCATCTTTCCATGTGTCTCTTGGCCAACTGTATGTCTTTGGAGAAAGACACACAGGGTTGGTTTAGGTCTGTTTAGGTTTCTGCCTGTTTTTCGTTTGGGTTGTTTGTTTTTTGATATTGAGCTCCATGAGATACTTGTATATTTTGGAGGTTAATCCTTTTTCCATTGTTTTGTTTGCAAACATTTGCTCCCATTCTGGTGGTTTTCTTTTCCTCTTGTTTGTAGTTTGAGAAGGCAAGGGTAGGATGAATTGAGAAAGTAGCACTGACATAAACACTACCACATGTGAAATAATCAGCTAGTTGAAACCTGCTGTATAGCATAGGGAGCTCAGCCCAGTGCTCTGTGATGACCTAGAGGGATGGGATGAGGGGGAAGTGATGGGCGGGGTAGGTCCAAAAAGGAGAGGATATATTTATACATGTAGCTGTTTCACTTTGTTGTGCAGCAGAAACTGAAACAACACTGTAAAATAATTATGCTACAATTTTTTTTTAAGTTATTTGAAAGAAGAACAACAGTAATAAGTGGTGTTGTGAGCCATCTTCCTTCCTATTTAGGGTACTTTGCATACATGTCTACCTGAGGCAGGGGGGTGGATCCCACAGACTCTCAAGGGACTTTCCATCTTGCAATTATGATAACCTCTTCATCTTTATTATTCAATAAGAGAAACCTAGTCAAATTTGCTTTGTCCAGATCTCTGATCATCCATCTACATGATGGGAGAAAAGTGTTGAACTTCAAAGTAAAGTCATGAGTATTAGCACTTGGTGGGTTTCTTTAGTCTGCTTTTAGGACTTTTCCAAGGTGCGAAGAGATGTATGTTTCATACCCTGTCCTGGGCATCTGTTCTATGGAGTTATGGGCAGAGAGCTCCTTAGAAGGGAGCAAACATGACAGAGTGTCCAAGGCATAAAAATAAGCAAGGGAAGAGGAGAAAGGAAAAGAGGGACATTTTAGCACTTGTGGAATTGGGAATACTTAGTAAAAATCAACTGGATGGTCCTGTTGGTTGGTGGGGCCCCTAATAATGATTTATACAGAATGACCTGCCATTGTTTCTACGAAGAACTTCTTTGATAGGCATGAACCCAGTAGGAAGATTGCATGTTTTCGTCTGGTATTAGGCAGCATTGGTCCCCAAGATAAAGACTTTGAACACAACTTCCATGGAAGAACAGTGCCTGGCACACAGTAAGTAGGTGCCAAATAAATATTTGTTGCTGAATGAGTAGATGAGGTGGGCTTAAGGAGGACCCCAAAAGCCATCTTGTACCAAAAGACTGGGATCCTTTTGTGGCATTTTAAAGACCATCTCTCAAGGGCCACCCTGGACACCCCAAAGCAGCAGACTGATGATGCAAGGGCAGCAGTTCTCAAGGAAGGTAGACCAAGAGCAGTCAATTAGATTTCCCTTTGAACTTGGCTCAATTTCACCTTCAGGCACTTTCCCAGCAAAAGGTTAGACTTCTGAACTCTGAAACATATAATCTCTCTTCCTGCCACAGGGTTCTTTGACTCAACAAACCTTAGCTCAAAAAAGAATTAGAGAAAGTGAAAAACACCACACACATTAAAACACCAACTAATTGTGACTTTCAACTGGAAACATCAGAGAGGTTCGTGGTTGTCAATAAATGATCTGGGAAGAAGCCAGGCTTGCTTTTCCAGACGTCTTCTTTGATTCAGGCAAAGAGGTAACCAATGGTACAGAGAGTTGGTCCAGAGCAAACAATAGTGAGGACCCAGAAGGGAAGAGGACTTACGTAGGCAGTCTCAAGGATTCATGTGTGATGACTTTTCAGAAGCAAGATCAGAATTAAAATTCTTTAGAAATTCCTCAACTTACTTCCAGCCCCTTGTGTGGGACATTCTGATGAGTAAATGAGCTTTCTATTGGCAGGGACAGGAGGAGGTGTCAGTGCCATTTTTGAATGTATTTTTGGAGAGTCTAAGGGCAAAAAAAAATGGATTTATGTTATTTTTAAAAGCTCTGTTTTTGTTCAATAAGTCCTAAGCATTGCTCCTACTGAGATGCGTCAATACCTGTGTTCTAGTCTCAGTTGGTATATTGAGGAGCACACAGCCTCTTAGCTGGGGGATGGGGTTGGAGCTTATGACAAGGTCTGTAGTCACTACACTTAATAAATCACTGGCTTACCCTCAACATGAGTTATTTCAAGGCAGTGGAGAGATGTAAATGCCAACTCATCATGAAAGAGATATTACAATCAAACATTTTATAATTTACAGACACACCTAGCCTGGCCTTAAATCCCAATAGACCCATTGAGTGTATTTTCCCTACAAGACGCTGAAAAATTGTAATGGAATGACATCAAAACAAATCCCAGTACCCATGGATCATAATCAGATTCTCTTCTGTTGTGTCAAGCAAGTGTACTTTTCGCATCTTCTTAAAAGGTGATAATGGTGGAAGTTTCCCTTGGTCAGTTTTAAACTCAATTCTGTACTGTATTTTCTGGACAATCTGACATTTTCAGAATTAGAAAATAATGTAAAAATATCCATAATGGACAAAATATTAGAAGATTTCAATAGAGGAGTGATTCACAGAGTAAATTAGGGTGAGGTGAGACAGGTGAATCTTGCATGTACAGGGTCAGATCCTGCTTCATCTAAATTTTTAATATTTTATTCACTGTGGATTTGTAGCATTAACTTTGATGTTTTAGGTATCACATTAAAATATCCCTTATTTTGGGACTTTCCTGGCCATCCTGTGATTAAGTCTCTGTGCTTCCACTGCAGGGGCCACGAGTTTGATTCCTCATCTAGGAGCTAAGATCCCATAAACCATGCAGCATGGACAAAAAATTTAAAAATAAATAAATAAATAAAAATTAGATATCCTTTATTTTGTCCACAAAGTTTTTTGACACCCCCTCATATTGTGAAACTTTGAGAAATACCAGTCCCCATCTTGCTGGGCATGCCTTTCAAGGCTACCCTATTCAAGGAAGTTAAAACTGTTGCTGCAAATGGCATTATTTCATTCTTTTTTTATGGCTGAGTAATACTCCATTATATATATATGTATGTACCACATCTTCTTTATTCACTCATCTGTGAATGGATATTTAGGTTGCTTCTGGGTCTTGGCTATTTTCAATAGTGCTACTGTGAATATAGGCATGCATGTATCTTTTTGAACTATGACTTTGTCCAGATATATGGCCAGGAGTGAGATTGCTGAATTATCAGGCCATCTCATTTTAAATTTTTATTTGGGTTGCTGGCACAGGCTCATTCAGAAAGTTCTCCTAACCACCTGTCCAGCCGTCCCTTCTCTGGGGTCCGCAGTCCCCTGTGCTTAGCTCTGCCATAGCATTTTCTCCTTGGGGCTATAATTACCCTTCTGTACCATCATTTCCCTTCGGAGACATTCAGTCACCGAGGGCTGGTGTCTGGGGTCCTGGTATAGAGCGCAGCACCAGACATTGTCGTGATTAAGATGATGGTTCATAAACAGCTATTGGGTTAATCCATGGATTGATTGCCAAATCAGTTGATTTGTAATAAATTTTTATGTTATCGCCTACTTCTCTGCTTTTCCAAATTGTGTACATTTTCCATCAATTAGCAACACAGCTTACCCCATCTCTAGGTCCTCCTATTTTTCACCAAAACCCATACTTGGAGAAATGATAAAGAAAATGATGTGGAGCACATGTTATTTATCTACTCATGGAAGTTGCTATGTTGAGTTAAAGTCTTTCATCAGGCTGGATCCCTGGAAAGCTACCGACTTGGACCACTTTCTCTAGCTCCTTGCCAAATCACCTCCGTTGAGTTGTGTTTTGTTACATCTTTGCTTTTTATTGAGAGTCATTATGGAAAACAGTCATATGAAATTCGGTATGCATTTATTCTAGAAGCTAGTGTTTTGGACTTTGTCCACGATGCTAACTAGCTCTCCCCAGAGGATTTCGTGTGTGCCCTCTCTTCTTAAAAATAAAACAAAAATAAAAACACACGTTTGCCATTGCCTATATTTTCCCTTTGCCTTGACTGCCAGGAAACTCAGGGGCAAATTGGCATGCAGGTGAAGTAATTATAAAAACCCTGGTGTGGAGCTGATACTATGTCCCCTCCTCCTTTTGAGTGGACCATACTGAATTTCCATTTTTGGTCATTCACTGATAACTTTGTGGCATGAGAATTCTTCAGACTTTGTCCCCAGTGAATTTCCAAAGAGATAGGCTATGTTTAGAATGAAAACAAATAAAGATAATATTGTATCATCTTTTTGTGTGTTTTCCATATGTGTATAGTACTACATGGGCATGAACTTGGGTACACTCTGGGAGATGTTAGGAACAGAGAAGCCTGGCTTGCTGCAGTCCATGGTGTCATGAAGAATCGGACATGACTTGGTGAATGGACAACATAATAATAAATTCTTTTAAGCTAGATTGTAAACTGGAGAAGGCAATGGCACCCCACTCCAGTACTCTTGCCTGGAAAATCCCATGGACGGAGGAGCCTGGTAGGCTGCAGTCCATGGGGTCGCGAAGAGTCAGACACAAGTGAGCGACTTCACTTTCACTTTTCACTTTCATGCATTGGAGAAGGAAATGGCAACCCACTCCAGTGTTCTTGCCTGGAGGATCCCAGGGACGGGGGAGCCTGGTGGGCTGCCGTCTATGGGGTTGCACAGAGTCAGACACAACTGAAGCAACTTAGCAGAAGCAGCAGCAGCAGATTCTAAACTACGGTGAGGAAGGGAAAGATTATTGCCTGCAATTACTAGAACAATGATGAGGTCACAGAAAATGCTTTATTAATGCTATTAATTGCTGAACATTTGCGTGGAACACTCCAATATTCTTGCCTGGAGGACTCTATGGACAGAAGAGCCTGGTGGACTACAGTCCATGGGGTCACAAAGAGTCAGACATGACTGAGTGACTAACACTCACTTAGTGGACTTCCGATGGGCATCATACTTTGGCCACATTTTCACTGGGCATCGGCATTCCTGTTTTATCATGGGATGTCTTATCTGCTCTCATTCCACAAATGGAGACAGAAGCCTCATACAACCATCCTTCCTTCCTTTCTCTCTGTCCAGACACAGGTGATGAAGGATGCTCTTGAGAGGCAGAGACCTTGTTGGCCCTAGTGCCCTGGTTTAGTGCTTGGCACAGAGTAGGTGCTCAACAATATATGTTGAATGCTTTGTTTTGTCTAAAATCAAAAATAATGCTAATCCTGCCACCTTCCACCTATGTTAGAGAGGATCTAATTTTGACCCTGATGTTTGTCCGGGGCTTTTCATCCTTTGATTAAAAGGAATAATGCAAATTAATTTTCAGGTATGATAATAGTTATCACTGTATATCTGACTCGCCCCCTGGATCTTCCCAGACACCACCCGTGCTTACATCTTGCTTGTGTTATTTGTGCAATGCCCAGGGGGCAGGAATGCAGAGAACTTTCTGGCTGCTATAGCAGCAGCATGGGGAATTAAAATGCCTTGCTCTGGGAATGCCAGTTAGTTTCCTGGCAAATCCCTCTGGTGCGGTTTGAAAGTCTCTTCCTGGATGGTGTAGACGCCCTGGAATTCTGTTGCTCTGCATCCATTCAGTATTCCCTCCTCTGTGTCTCACCCTCAGGATTGGCTTGGAGCCAAATAGGATAGTGATGAGTGATGGGCCCCTGAGATGACTGAGTCCCCCCTGGGAATTGGGTTTTGTCTTAGGTGGTATTGTCTAGACCATCTTGATAATGCCTGTGGTACTCCTGGGACAGCTATCCCATTTTTACCTGCAGGAAGCTCTGAGAAGTTAGAGACTATTTTGCTCCAAGCCAATCCTGAGGGTGAGACACAGAGGAGGGAATACTGAATGGATGCAGAGCAACAGAATTCCAGGGCGTTCTGGAATTCCAGAATTCCAGTCTCTTCCATCCAGGAAGAGACTTTCAAACCGCACAATATCCCATAAGCATTCTGCTGAAAACCTGAGATCCAGACAGGTCACATTGCTGGCTCAAGGTCACTCTTTTTGGAAGCATCAGAGCTCTGATCCCCATTTCCTGGATTCTGAAACTTGTGTCCACTTGACACTTGCTGCAGGGCTAGACTCTGCCTTTAGGATGAGCAGGGTTCTGAGCAGAGGGTCACTGGGGCAGGTGGTCACAGGTTCTAGAAGTTAGAGTTTTCTGGTATCGCTGGATACTCATAATCAAGGGTGAAAGACAAAATATCTTGAAGTCAGTAAGACTTGGGCACTGATCAGTCAGAGCTGAGTCTCACCAATCAGAACGGATGCTGCCTGTGAAAGTGCTGGTCACTCAGTCGTGTCCAACTCTTTGTGACCCCATGGGCTCCTCTGTCCATGTAATTCTCCAGGCAAGAATACTAGGATGAGTAATCATTCTCTTCTCCAGGGGATCTTCCTGATCCTCTGGAAGTCCGACAGTACCGTAGTGGGTAACCTGTCCCTTCTCCAGCATATCTTTCTGATGCAGGAATTGAACTGGGATTTCCTGCATTGCAGGCAGATTCTTCACCATCTGAACCACGAGGGAAACCTAGATGCTGCCTGTAAACCACTAGAAAGGCCATAAATGGGGGATGTACAATCCTGCTGATAATGGAGGGTGGCTGTTGTCACTATTCTAGTTTTCTGTTTCTTAGTGTATGCAGGCTCCTCTTAGTTTGGACTACTGTGCAGCTAAACTTGACTCTCTCCCGACCCTACTCACAAGACTGGGCCCATATTTTGCTTTCTCACTCCCTGATCTGGACCTTGCTCATGGCTGGGCTTAGCCGCTGGTTGCCCGTGGACTTGATGCAATCAGTTGCCTTAAATATGCTTGCTTTTCTCTGGATTTATGTGGAACATGCCTGCAGTGGCTAGCGTCCTCCCACTCTGGGAGCCAGAGCAAATGGACACTGAGTGGACTTGAATCCAGTCTACAGCCAAAACCACATCCAGCCAACACACGGCCTGGAGCAGAGCCTTGCAGCTGAACCAAGTCTCACAACAGAACGACTGTGAACTTGAGACCAGTGAGCATGAGAATAAACACTCAGTGTTGCAAACACTGGGCTGGGGTGGTCCTGCACCATTGTTGCTGCAACTGCTGACTACGTCAGGATTGTGCAGCTTAGAGTGTGGCCTTGGGAATTGCAGGGCTTCCCTGATAGCTCAGTTGATAAAGAATCTGCCTGCAATACAGGAGACCCGGGTTCAATTCCTGGGTCAGAAAGATCTGCTGGAGAAGAGACAGGCTACTCACTCCAGTACTGTTGGGCTTGCCTGGTGGCTCAGCTGGTAAAGAATCTGCCTGCAATGCGGGAGACCTGGGTTCGATCCCTGGGTTGGGAAGATCCCCTGGAGAAGGGAAAGGCTACCCACTCCAATATTCTGGCCTGGAGAATTCCACAGACTGTATAGTCCATGGGGTCGCAAAGAGTTGGACACAACTGACTTTCACTTCACTTTGGAATTGCATAGTCCTTTGTGTGTGTGTGTGTGTGTGTGTGTTTTGAGGTTTCTTACTTTAATTTTTTTCCAAATTTTTGATTAATTAATGTTTATTGGCATATGGTTCCTTTACAATCTTGTGTTAGTTTCAGGTGTACGGCAAAGTGAATCAGCTGCGTAGATACATATATACCCTCTTTTGGATTCCCTTCCCAGTTAGGTCACCACAGTGCGTGGAGTAGGGTTCCCTGAGCTATACATTAGGTTCCCATTAGTTATCTCTTTTATACATAATGTCAATAGTGCGTATATGTCAATCCCAATCTCCCAATTCCTCCTACCCCTGGAATTGCATAGTCCTTTGAAAGGGATTCTGCCTCCTTTTGGTATTGCGAGTTTGGGTCACTTAGCTTTAGATTCCCAGTAAGAAACAGACTGCTTCTTTCTTCCTGCAGGACTTTGCTTTAAGCCACAGAGACCCACTGTTATATGTAAAATAAACAAAGACCTACTGTACTGCACAGAGAACTGTGTTCAATATTTTGTAAAAACCTATAATGGAAAGGCATCTGAAAAATTATATGCATATATATCTATATAAACTGAATCATTTTACTATACACCTGACACTAATACTACACACCAGTAAAATGTTTGTTTCAAAAAAAAAATCTTTTTTTAAAGAGTTTCAGACTAGGGGGTCATGACTGTATTAATGCATAATGTTGGCAACAATGAACGGACAATTCACTAATAGTTAAGTGATTATAGATTAAAAAGTCCCCCCACCCCAACCCCAACCCTGCCTGGAACTGAGCATTCTCATTTCCTCTGGATCCCATAATAAACACCGCTACCCACTATTCCACTTCCTATTTGCCTGCCTGACACCCATGAGCCTTGGTGATGAAGGGTAACATATATAGGCAGCAGTAGAGAGGATGCAAGACTCTAAGGCATCATTTTGGACAAGAATATCTGGGTGCTGTTAATAAATGCTAATATCACATGGTAACTAACAACATCACCACCGCCATAGCTGCCTCCTCTTGTGAGTGCCTCCCCGGGCCAGTCACTGTGAGTGCTATACCTCACCCTTTGTTTTCACAATCACACTCCGAGGGAAACACTGTCTACCTTCATTTTCAAGCATGGAAATCAGGCTCAGAGAGGCTGGTGTATGTGCACAAGGTCACACAGCTAATATGGTGGAGTGAGAGTAGAATCCCAGCCTGACTCTGTCTCCTTTCGATAGCACATGAAATGCCTTTGCGATGGACTGAATGTTTGTGTGTTTCCAAAATTCACATGTTGGAGCTCTGACCTCAGTGTGGCTGTGATTTGAGATGGTGCCTCTAAGGAAGTGACTGAGGTTAAATAAAGCCATAAGAGTTGAACTCGGATCCTACAGAATTAGTACCCTTTAAGATGAGACTCCAGAGAGCTTGCTAGCTAGCTAGCTTTCTCTCTCTCCCCTCACTCTCTCTACAAGGCCCCAAGGCAAGGCCCTATGCATGCTGGCCATCTACAAGCCAGGAAGAGAGGTCTCACCAGAAACCAAGGTGACCAGAACTTTGATCCTGAACTTCTAAACTAGAAAAATGTTAGAAAATAAATTTCTGTTGCTTAAATCACCCAGGCCGCGATGCTCTGTTTCTGCAACCCAAGCCACCTAATACAGCCTTAAAAACATTCAAAGCCCACATTCATTCAGGCACCCCACCACCCCCACCCGACTCAGGACACAGGGAGGGTCCGGGTGTCTCTTTGCCCATCTCCTCTGAGCACAGGTGGGAATGGCACACCGGTGGCCGCCAATAGCATCTCAGGACTCAGGACTGACTCCAGGCTGACAGCTCTGGCTCCAGGAAGGACATTATCTAGATTATGCATTGTTTCACTCTGGTGGAAATTAGCCGCTGCTTCTTGTATAAATAACTAATAATGAACAGCCGTATTCTCCCTATTGGAGCCTGATTATGACCTTGGAAGACACCTGGGAGCTCAACCTGGGCTGATGCTGCTGTCTGTGGCCCTGCCAGATCACTGCTCTCTCCATGTCTTGGTGAAATATTCCTCACGCCGGGGTTCTGTTTTCATTATCCGTGTGTGTGTGTGTATGTGTGTGTGTGTGTGTGTGTGTGTCTGTGTGTGTAGCTTGCATCCTTTCTCTCCTAATTAAAGGGGATTCCCTGTAACTAGTGGGCGGCGGGGACAGGGAGGTGTGAGGGACTGGGGACAAGCCCAGAGCTGCAGGGGAAAATGAGACATCCAGGCCTCCGGGCACAGTCTGTCCTCAGCCTTTGCCTCTGTGGGATGGCACAAGTTGGGCCTGGAAATAGCTCCAGCCCATTTCACAGACACGGTCACTCCAGTTTGTCAGGCTGTCCTGTTGGCAGGAAAAACACAAAGGAAATGTTGTCGCCGTAAAAGATGATCTTATTTTCAAGTCCTGTGGGGGAGGGAGGGAATAACAGCAAAACTAAATCAAAAATCAAAGAAAGAGAAGAAGAAAGCCCAAATGCTGCCGGATGTCCACAACATTCAGCGGAGAGCGGGTGACAAACAGCCCAGGGTGGCAGGCCTGTGTGTTGGACGTCTCCCAGAAGCCACGTGGCGAGGCCTCCGTGGGCCTGTCTGTGCACTTCGTGCTCTCAGATGGGACAGCCAGAGATACTCCTTTCCTGGCACATCAAGTGTTTCATTTCCTTCTTAACATGTTTTAAAATGAAGCACACGCCTCCCCACACGGAGGCCTGAGTCAAACCCTATTTGCCTTCAACTCGCAGCAGCTAATCCAGCCAGAGGTGGTTGTCTGAGACACACAGGCGGTCCTTGTCACACAGGGGAGGGGAGACAGGGCAGGGACGGACAGGGAGAACTCTATGAAGACTCCACCTGGGAGTCCTTGTGGTTTGTCCGCAAGCCTCTGAAAGGCACGTGTACTGCCGTGCGTTTTTTTTCCTAACAATAATAAAGATCAGGTGCAGTCGTGGGGAGCCCTCAGCATTAGGAGCCTAACACGCATGTTATTTAACCCCCACAATCTCTGAGGTCAGACCTGCTTGAGATAGTTCAGATGAGGGAACCAAAGCAACGGGCTTAGAAGTCATGTGTCTGAAGCCATATGACAGAGCTGGAGTCAGAGTCCAGGACGATGAGACTCAAGATTCGACAAGACTCAAGATTTGACCGGCTCAGCCCTCCCAGACCTGCAGGATGGCCCACGAGCTGAGTGGAAGAAGCTGGGTTCTGAGTGAAAGAAGCAGGGTGTATGTGTTGTGGCAAGAGATTTAGAAAAAAATAAGAGGCAGCAGTTATATGTTATTTTACAGTGAAGGATACCCAGAGACAAAACAGCAGAGGAGGTAAAGTGACAAAAACATATTACAGCCACATTGAAGCAAAAGTGACGGCTTTTTAAGGCAGAGGTGCTGACCCCAGAGCTCTGCGGAGTGGTGAGGCTATCACCTAGAAAGGGGGGTGGGGGTGGCTTTAACAACTCCTGGAACACCCCCCACCCCTCGAGTTCCTGGGCACTGGAGGCTGAGTGACTGCCAAGAATGCCCTCTTCTGGTGATGCTCTCAAAGCCCAGGATGACAGCAAGGCAGGACGAGACCTGTGTTTTCAGATTCCTGGGGAGGTTCTCGGCATCAAGACATAGTGTCACTCAAGCAAATAGCTCTCCCCTCTCTCTTCCTCTTCATCCCCCCCAGCTAGCGATAGGTCAATTATTCTAATAAAGTAAGATAGACCATGATCGAGATTTGGCTTCCTTTTTTTTTTTTCTCTCTCTCTCTAATCAGGAATAATACTCTCTATGTCATCTGTATATTTATGATAGCTCAAAGACATGGGTGTGTGGATCTAATTAAAAATGTGAAAGGGTTTAGCAGCCTGCTGCTTCCCTGCAACTCTCTGGTTGCCAAATCTTGGCAGCCGTGTTGAAACGGGGCCAAGTGTTTAGTGTGGAGCTGAACGCCTGCCAGCCGGGGTGCTGCATTGTGGGGCCAGGAAGCCTGGCGGGGTTGCGTTAAAACCAGCTCACACAGGGCTGGGCAGGGAGCAGGACCCGGGACCCAGAGGAAACCAGATGCAGAGGAAGGGTCTTGCTCTCTGCTTGCTTCCCCACTCAACGCAGGACCACTTAGACCATCTCGGAGACTAGACAGGCCTGCTAGCCACTAGGTGGGAGATCCTCCCCACAGTCTTTGCTACAGTCGGGCCTCTTCAGAGGAGAAGCAACCCTCCACTCTCTCCCAGCAGTGAGGGGCTGCACTGACAGCCGTCTCGTGGTGCATGTGCCTATTGAGTTCCAGGAGTCTTCCCTGGAAGCCTGAGTCTCTCTCGATGACTCGTTTCATTGTTCTGTGTCTTCCCTCTCAAGCAGCGGAGCCCTGCGCTGGGTTTCTCTCCAACCGGACGATGCACACACATCCCCTTGGGGAATCTGAGGCAGGATTCTGATCCAGCGGGGAAAGGGGAGAACTCATGTTGCCGAGATCAGAGCTCACCGGAACCGCTGAAGTGCTCAGTTATCAATTCTGACTCCTCGTGTCATGGATTCAAGGTTGGTGGGTTCTGAAAAGTCCAGCCTAGGTGATTCAGAGTCCCACTGGGGTCGGGGGTGGGGGAGGTGATTCAAAGAGCTCGGCCCCCTCTCCCTGGTGTGTTGACAAGATAAGTGAGACTAAAACACATCAAAGATAAGGGTTACTTCTCATTTCCTTGAAATGTGCCTGTTATAAACAAATAACAGAAGAAAAGGAATCGCATTCTTTCTGTTCAGAAACACTCCCCTGCAAACAATGAAAATTTAGTTCAACAAAGATCTGCTGTGATATTAGGGGGAGTGACATGTCTGGGGGGCTAGGACAGGGGATGAGAGGAGATTTAACCTTTTAACTTTTTGTCTTGTGTACTATTGATTTTGATGATAATGCATGATGGTACGTTCTTTTTAATTAAAAAAGGGTGTGGGGGGGAAGGCCAGAAAAAGCAAGAGTGTACCCAGTAGGGAGCCTGGTAATGACCTGTCCCCAGGGCAACCATCAGGCCAGTGGTGGAGAGAGCCTGGAGGGGTTTGAGGTCACTCGGTCCTGGAGTGGAATCTGGGCGCTGGCACGATGCTTGGGGAAGCCAGCTGACATCGCCAGGCTCTGAGGCCCTGCCAGCAGCAGGAAGGAGCTGTGCCTTCTTTGCGGGAGCTGCCCTGCGTGCTAGGGATGTGGATGCGAAGGGGGCCAGACCCAGGGGGCCGGGCCGGGTGTCTGACAGATCCAGGGCCCCTCTCCACTGGGGCCAGAGCACTATGCCGGGTAGAATTTCATCCCAGCAGACGACTGCTAAGAACAAATACATTCTAAAACCTCAGGACGGGAGCTAATCACTTCGGATGTCACCAAGCCACCTTTCGTGGTATCAGAGGGAGCCTGGAAAAAAAAAAAAATGGGGTCCCTGGGGAACCGCAGAGTATTTTCTCTTTCTTTGACAGAGATAAATTTACACGTATGAAAAGTTTAAAATGACACGCCAAATACACCCCAAGTCATCATACTTTAGTTGGCCATGTTTATCCTGAAAAATTAAACTGCGCGAAGTCGGCCCTATGGAGGGAGATGCAGGTCACGTGGTCCCTGTACAATTAGGGGCTGATGTGTTCTTAAAATCCTGAGTCAGCGTCTGTGTCCATCTCTTCGTGGATGGATAACATAGAACTCACTGCTTCCATCACAAAGAGAAAGGCCGTTTGCTACTAAATATCCTAAGATTTTTTTTTTTCTTTAGGAAAATCACACTCCAAGAGACTTTATCACATTTCACTCCTAACATGTGGGCAGGTGATTGTCTAAACCACTGAGGGAAGATGTTCCAGGTAAACATCTAATTAATTAAAGAAAACCTCTCTCTCTCCACCCCAACCCAGAAAAGACTGCAATTTAGAAAGACACACACACATACACACTTTTAAAAAGGCTTCCAAGCAAATGAATCGTCTAGCCCGACCACCTCTGATAATTAAAGTCTACAGACCTCAAACCTCCCAGCCTCCCTCCAACGTCTGTGTGACCACCACCCCTCCACTCTTCCAAGCAACATTTGCTCCAACTTAATATTCTGGTGCTTTTGGGAACAACATTTAAAAATAAACCATTTTGGCACATTGTCAAAGTCTTGTCTAAATTTCTTCATGACAACCACCCTAAGTGAGATTTTAAAAATCAAAAGAGTTGGAGGTGGGGGGGGGGGCAGGGAAAGGAGTCCCCATTTATAGAGTTCTAATTTCAGACAACGCCCAATGAGAATGCATTTATTTCTCCTTCGTCCTCGTTTCTGATTCCCTCACTTGCATGTAGGGCATCCTTGTCCCAGCCCTTGACTCCTAAGCCTGTATTTCTTTCATCCTCTCCATGGGACCTGGCACTTGGGTTGGTGATAAAGAAACTCTGAAATTCTAGGACAACTTTTTTTGCTCATGGCCCAGGCTGGTCGCTAAAGAAAGAAGTCCTAGGCAGAGAAGGGGCCTCAGGCGGGTGTTAAAATGTTGTTTCTGGTCCTGCGTAGCAAGCACAGCAAAACAGTCCTGTCTGCTCTGTTCCTATCAACAGCCTGATCTCCTTGGTCTGTTGCTAAGAGACCAGCCTGTTGTTTACAAGATCATCGGTGGCGTAGACTTCCATAATTTATAATTTATTATCTTAGTGTCAAAACTTGGGTTGGTTTTTATTTTAGTTCACCGTAGATCCAATAATTGTTAGATACAACAAAGTTCACGTATCTGCCAGTGGTTCTGTTGTTGCTCTGATAGCATCCCTGGCTGCCCCTAAGTTTAGATGCTACGGGAAAAAAATGCTATTATAAACTGAAAATGAATATCATTTTTTGTCCATTAACTTCATGCATTATATGACTGCTCAGGTCAATGGATTCCCTCCAGATTTTCTCACTACTGAAAGCATGTTTCTGCCCAACCTAGAGAGAAATGAATTGAAATGATTTCAATTATTACAAGAAAGGAATTGAGTCTTCTGACTATATATTTCAGCACCCAACTCTCCAATCCTCTCTCCACAAAGTTCAGGGCCAGAGACACTTAACCAGCACTAGAAATTACCCCCGAGCATTGTCGGGTATGGTGAGCTCACCAAACTACCTTTAGAGAGTCCTCCACTCACAGCAAGTCAATCAGCCCAGTAAGGAAGTGATGACACAGAAGAAAGAGAGTTATTTAAATAAAACCAGCTCAGTCACAATACCCCAGCCTAAAGAAGAAGAAGAGAAACAGTTCAAGTGTTACAGTCAGGATCAATGCTAACATTTATAGTGCCGGGCACAAGGCTGAGTGCTCAACCTGGACTAGCGTGCAAAGCTCCCGACAAACTTAAGAGAAAATTCTAGTATTAGCCCCATTGTAGAGACAACAAAGTCAGAACTTAATAACCTTCAATGAAAGGCAGGACTGAACTCAGACTGAGTGTCCCTGGATACATCATTCTCATAGAAATTAAAAAAAAAAAATCAGCTTGGGCTTTGTAATTTACTGTCTATGAACAGTCCACAGACATTTGATGGAGCAGGGAAATTAACATAGGTTCCAAAATCATATCATCACATTATCTTTCCCTGCAGTCATTGGAATCTCTCTAGAAACCACAGAGCATGAGAAATTTCTAGGAAGGGTATTTTATTTTCCCCATCAAAGGACCTGGCAAATTCTAATGACATTTTACTGGGAATTAGATTTGTCGCTTTCCAGAAAGCAATTATGGTGATCATCCACACTGGCATTTTTCACTGCTGTATCGCTAGTCTCTCCCCAGTGGTGCTATGGCCAGGGTATCACACAGATCTAAGATCTCCTGGACCATCTCTGCTTGGGGTTGGTTGGCAGCCTCTTTTTAACTCCTGTGGTAAAAAGAGATAAATAAACAAGTTGGAAACCATTGACCACCAAAGAAGCAGTCAACCTCTTGATGACTTAACCATTTCTCAAGATAGGTCTGAGACCTAGTTACTTTTTTCTCTCCAAGTAGAGATTTAATCCCTTTCAAACATGTGGATTTTTTGACTGGAACCCACAGATCCACCCCAAGCAGCATAGAAAGGGGGCCCAGATCCCTCAGTTTATCTTCCAAGAGCACCTTTCTGAAATGAGCATCACCCTGAAGTTGTGAATAGGGCCCAATTCATCTTGGCAGCTACATGATAGATGGGTACATTGTTTAGGATGTTGTGGATCAGAAGTTGTGGCTTCTGTTTCCTGTCTACCACTTAGCAAGCCCTGTGAACAGAGGTGGGTCTATTCAACCACTAGGTTCTTAGTTTCTACATTCACAAAAACAAGGATGATATGACCTTCCTTACAAGGGAGAGACGATTAAAACTGAACAATGGATGCAACACAAAATCAGGGGGAGCAAACTCTCCAAGAGTGATTAACATCATTACTGGAGCCCTAGGGCCCAATGAAATGCCTGACAAATAGTAGCCTTTCATGGCTGTCTATGCAGCTGCCCGCGCTACGTGCCCCCAAACCGCTAAGCACTGGGGCCTCTGAGATGGAAGACGAAGCTTTCTCCTGTCAATTGTTCACTCTGTCATGGAGGAGACAGATGTGTAAATGATTATTTAGAGCGATGCACTTACTTCTATGGAGACCCAGATTGAGACGCGACCTTGGGAAAATGTAGTCTTCAAACCTCTTTTTTGTTTTCTGTACCATAGGGATATAACCGCCTGATCACCTTGAGAAGAAAAAGAAGGATGCCCCATGCCATCTGTCACCCAGGAAGCGCTCAGTAAATATGGAGGGGTGGGAGGGGAGAAGGACCTGTGATCCCATTCCAATTGCTACCTCTGTCCTGGCTTTTTTATGGGAGTTTCTAGAACAAGCGCAGGCATATTCCTTGATAAAAATCAAAGGTCCTTAGAGCAAAGCCTCACCAGTCACCTAGGTGAGGCCTTCATCACTGTCAGCAGGAATCATCATACTAGTGATGCAGGTACTGATTCCTCCTACCTCACACCACTAACGTGTAGCCTTTCCTTTGGTCCTTAGCAAACCAGCAGCTAAAAAGTCAGTTAGCAGTAGGGCCAGCCAACTGTTTTGCCAGGAAAATGCTCAATTCTATGTATGATCCCTGGTGGTTCAGATGGTAAAGTATCTGCCGTAACACGGGAGACCCGAGTTCAATCCCTGGGTTGGGAAGATCCGCTGGAAAAGGTAACGGCTATCCACTCCAGTATTCTTGCCTGGAGAATTCCATGGACAGAGGAGCCTGGTGGGCTATAGTCCATGGGGTCACTAAGAGTTGGACATGACTGTGGACATAACTGAGCAATGAACACTTTCACTTTCACTAAATATGATCAGTGAGTGAAGATAGCGCAGATATAAAGAAAGAAACAGCCCCTTGGGAGCCTGAATGAGTTGGGCTATTCAACCCAGCCTATGTTAAACTCTGACCAAGGTCAGGTTAATTAACCCCTGTGAGTACGACCTCATTGTCAGCATAAACATGGATTGATCACATGGGTGATGCTCCTAGAACTCAGGGATGTTCAGTATAAGGCAGCTGCCTCCCTACCGAAGACCTTGAAACACTCATGATGCTAAGGGAGGTTGGGCCATGGTCTGGCATCTCTGGTACAACTTTAAGGGAATCAAATAAAAATTCATCACCAAGATTTAAGGTTCTGCTCATCTCCTACTAATTCCTAGCATTCAGTCAACACTATTGTCTAGTGGCTTATTTATTAATTTATTTTTTCATTTTTATTTTTTTGAAAGTGAAAGCTGCTCAGTCGTGGCTGACTTTTTGTGACCCCGTGGACTGCAGATTGCCAGGCTACTCTGTCCACAGAATTCTCCAGACAAGAATACTGGAGTAGGTTGCCATTCCTCTCTCCAGGGGATCTTCCCGACCCAGGGATTGAACCTGGATCTCCTGCATGCTCTTTTATGGAAATACCTGTATGGGTGACAATTGTTAGAGTCAGTTTCACTCTAACTAAATTATTCTCCACCAGCCTCTAATCCTGGCCTTCTCTTATCTTCTCAGAACTGCAGAGTCCTCCACCCAGCTGCACAAGACAATGTCCACAACATCACTGGTGTTTCCCAGCTCCAGGGAGCCCTCACTGCTGCGTCTCCCACATTCATATTGAAGCTATTGATTCTCTTTCTTAAATAAAGCTCCTCTTTGTACAGTTCTGTAGCATCCAGGGCATTTACTAAACACGTGATTCTAGACCAGGAGGATATACTCCTTACATTCTTATAACGCTCTCAGGGCCCCCACCTTTAGCACAGACTCCTGCTCCAGACCCTGGTACATCCCCTGTCCCCTCAAACAGCCCTTCAACAAACATCCTTTCACCCTTTGGATGTGCAACAGGCAAATGCTTCTCATGCCTCAAGCATGTCACACTGAGCCAACACTCTGACTTGGCACACTCAGTCCCTCGGGAAGGATGTGACCTCTTTTATAGCAATTTCTGTTCACCCTTCAAGACACAGCAATTGTCACTTTCTCTCAAAAGTCTTCCTGACTTCTCTGGGCAGTGAAATAAACTATATTTGTCTGATTCATCTTTGTATCAGCCAAGCCTGACATGTCATAGTGAGTATGTGTGAGCTCAGTCAGGTCCGATTTTTTGCTGCCGCAGAGACTGTAGCCCACTCATCTGTCCATGGAGTTTTCAGTCTTCACATCTATTCCCCTGGATCTTGGCTTCCTTCTTGTATTTCCAGTGCTTCTCATTCTCCATCCTTCCCAGAACAGTCTTCCTCTACTAGCCATTACATGTTGGTGTTCCTCAAGCTTGGCCATAGGTCATTTAAAAATATCATGATCATAATTGTGTCTTGGCCATTCGTTTGCTTCCCAGGCAGCATTAGCCACTTACGAGCTGACGCCTCTCAAAGCTCCCTCTCTAGTCCTGCTTCTCCTTACACCCTAGACCTTTCCATTCACAGATGTAGTGACAGTCCTGCCCAAGGATGGCCTATTTCCCAGAACCCAAAATCTCTAATAGTGTCAAATTGATTTTACTTTTCTCTGTGCATGGGTGCTAAGTCAAATCAGTCGTGTCTGACTCTTTGCAACCTGATGGATTGTAAGTCCACCAGGCTCCTCTGTCCATGGGATTTCCCAGGCAAGAATACAGGAGTGGGTTACCATGCCCTCCTCCAGGGGATCTTCCCAATCTGGGGATCAAACCTGTGTCTCTTGCATCTCCTGCATTGGCAGGTGCCTTCCTTACCACTAGAGCCACCTACCCATCCCTAAATCCTTATTCTATTTCAATGTTCTCTCATTGACATCCATGCTCAATGTCCAAGTGAGAAACCTAGACATCTTTATTGATCTGCCCATCTGATTGAGCATCAAGGCCCCTGCGTGCTTCCTTTACAATAGTTTTCAAAGTTGTTCAGTCCCTCCAATCCACCACCATCGTCCATTTCTCTCACTCTCTTCACCTAGACCATCATCATTTCTTTTCTGGACTTCTGCAACAAACTCCTATTTTATTTTATCTCTCTGTCTCTAGTCTTTATCCGTGTCATCCATTCTCCATCTATTAGCCAGGACCATTGCTCTAAAATACCAAGTTTATCTCACCATTTTTCTATTTGACAGCTTTCAGTGTTTCCCCTGCTTGTCTGGGGCAGATGTTCAAAAGCCTCTGTATGGCTCACAAAGAGCTTGACCTGGGTTGTCAGCTCTGGGTTTCTGCGTCTCGCACCTGAGAGCCCTCCAGCCGTATCGGGCTCCTCTTGATTCTGCCCTGGGCTCTGCTCTGCGTCTCAGCCTTCTCATCTGCCGTCTCTCCCCTTCTTTAGCACCTAGCCACCTTTCAGACATCAGTGTGCAGTGTACTTCTTAGAATACCCCTGCTCCCTGGTCCACTACAAAATGACCGGCCCCATGAAGGGATGTATAAAATGAATGGGATATGTATTTTTGAACAAATTATTGTCTCCTTTTTTTTTCTTGAGATCAGCTATAGAATTAATTTAGCAGGACTTGGCCTCAGAAAGTGGTCTTCTTCCCCATCAATCTGTCCTCTTGTAATGTGCCTTTCAATATCCCTGAGTTTACACATTTAGAAATATACCTGCATTCTCTTTTAAGCTTATGCCAGAATTTCTTCCAAAGAGATACTCTATATTCTATCATGACTGTAAGAATCTTAGGGGTCCTGTTTCTATTCCCAAAGCTTTGGTTGTAGAATGCACACGTGACTGATCAGAACAGAGATTTTCTTTTTGCTTTTTTAAAAAAAATTTTATGTCACATTGTCATGGTAAGTGATTATGATCTAGCTAGCAGATCTTCTAAGTTATTCTTTTACTGGTCATACATGGTTTCTCCCTTCCAAATAACATTTTTTGAGCTCTTACGAACAGATTTTGAATGGTCCCTCAACTCTGAGTTGTTCCTAAGCTAACATCCCAGTTTTTTTTTTTTTTTTTTAAAGAATGTTTCTTTCAAACAACCTGCATTTTACCATCCTACATTTGTTCTGGTTTTTGCAATTCTAGACCTTTGTGCCAAAGAGAGAGCAAATCCTCTAGCCCTTTGATCTTCAGGATCCTTCAATTATCTTCCTGGTCTCCTTCTGTTGTCATTTAGAGTAAGTATAGTCGGTCTTTGTCCATGAAAGGTAACCTCACTCTTCTTTTAATTATTCCTGGCCCCCTTGGCTGAATGCCTTCTAGTCTTTGCCCTTCCTTCTCACACCACGCAGCCCAAAGCTGCACGACAGTCCAGGTGCTGTCTCCATGGAACTATTGGATCAAAGCCAGGACCGATCCCCTCTGGTTCAGGGGTTCCCAGCCCTTGTCTCTCCCCCAGAACACAGCGTGACTCAGGACAGTGCTATCACCACCAGCTCAGCCTGTTCACCTCAAATCCCATAGTCCTTCCCAGCTGGTCAATTTCTTTGAAACCTAAGTGCCAACTGTTGGTCACTTCCTCTTGAGTTTTCTCTCCATATTCCCTCTTTACTTGAAAGCACTGTGTACTCAATGGTGCGTTTGATCTTCAGGTTTGAACCTTTTGATTTAAAAGCTGCAGGTGGTTCTACCATTCTTGCTCCTTCGTAAATAGCTCCTTGCAACACCTTGAAATTGGCTTAAGGAAAGCACAATACCTTGCTCCACCATTTTAATTCTTGAAAGAGGAGAAAGAAGACTCTAGCATATATATGCATGCTACGTCACTTCAGTCGTGTTTGACTCTTTGCAACGTCATGGATTGTAGGCAGCCGGCCTCCTCTGCCAATGGGATTTCCCAGGCAAGAATACTGGAGTGGGTTGCCATTTCCTTCTCCAGGGGATCTTCCCGACCTGGGAATTGAACCCGCATCTCTGATGTCTCCTGCATTAGCAGGTGAGTTCTTTACCACTAGCGCCACCTGGGAGGTCCATAGTGTATAGCACAGGAAACTATACTCAATATCTTGATATCGCGTATACTGGGAAATCATGTTGGAGACCCCAGTTCGAGTCCTGGGCCGGGAAGATACCCTGGAGAAGGGATAAGCTACCCACTCCAGTATTCTTGGGCTTCCCGAGTGACTCAGATGGTAAAGAATCTGCCTGCAATGCGGGAGACCTGGGTTTGATCCCTGAGTTGGAAAGATCCCTTGGAGAAGGGAATAGCTACCCACTCCAGTATTCTGGCCTGGCCTGCAGAATTCCATGGACTGTATAGGCCATTGGGTTGCAAAGAGCTGGACACGACTGAGCAACTTTCACTCACTCATATATGTGTGTGTTTGTGTGTGTGTGTATATATATGTGTGTGTGCGTGTGTGTGTGTGTGTGTGTGTGTGTGTGTGTGTATGAATAACTTTGCTGTACACTCAAAGTAACACAACCTTGTAAGCCAATTATATTCCAGGAAAAAGAAAAAGAAAATGAAACAAAATCTGCACCCCCACACAAAAATAACAATAATAAAATATTTTTTAAAAAGAGAGAGAAGAAAGGATAAGAAATGCATCTGTGCTCGGTCCCCCACGACAACACAGCGTTTTCATGTCTCACTCGGCCACAAAGCCTGCCTGTCTTTCCAAATTGCATTGGGTTTTCCAGCTAATGTTTTAAAATAAATGTTGCTGTATCTGCTTTTAAAGTAAAACTTGAACAAAAAAACAAGAGCCCATGTACTATAGTAAAATGAGCGTGAGTCTGATGTTAGGTAGTCTGGGCATGTCTCCTCTCCTGTGGTTTGTTGATCTCACCTTTGTTCGCTCCCTATGTCAGCATCTTCACCAGTGAAATGGGGAGAAAATACAAGCCCAGTCTGTTGTGAAGGAAAATGTGAAAATGACTCCAGAAGTTTTCTATATACTTGGAAGTTCTATGGAAATCAATCAGATTTCCTTCAGAAATCTTGGAAAAGTAAAGTGTCTGAGGTTTACAACTTTTTATACATTGATATGTGTATCAGGAAAGAAATGGCCACCCACTCCAGTATTCTTGCCTAGAGAATCTCATCAACAGATGAGCCTGGAAGGCTATAGTCCGTGGGGTTGCAAAAGAGTGAGATACAACTTAGCAAACAACAACACAACAGCAACATACATTGACATAGAGGCAATTTCTAAAGAGTTTATTTCTTTTAACTAAAAATGAAGAGGAGATTTGGTTAAGAGAAAATGAGATTTCATATATGTTATAATAAGAGGTGATGTTTTTATTTTCTTTTAGCAGGCAATCTAGCATTTTTTAATTCAGTCATCAGGAACTATACATTTAGCTGCTGAGTGTTACGAGCAGAATTTATTAGGAGAATTGGAGGAATTCTACAGCAAGAATACTGTCCTCCAACAGCTCAGAGTGGAGCTGGAGCTATCATCCCCGCATCAAACAAGAGGGTCTAGGCTGAAATCAAGATACAACTTGTGCGTATCCAGAGAATGCTGAGGAATGGAGAGTGGGATGTGGAGCATCAAGAAAGACTTCCGGGAGGAGGTGTGATTCCATCTAGGTCATGGAGAGCTTAGAAAGGTCACCCTGAAAATGCATACAGGCATTCTTTTTTTAATTTAAATTTAATTTTAAAATAATTTGAAATATAACATTGATTTAAAGTTAAATTCAAATTAAAATTTAAGGAGAACACTGCATGAAAATGTTTGCTCTCCTTCTTACTCTCCCTTGCATCTTGGCCCTGTAAACTCTTTGGCACTTGGCAGCCTTCTAGTCTCAGGTAGGGGTCATCTTCTCCACCACCCTTTCCCCAGCTCATCTCCTCCGCATCCAGGTGGTCAGTCAGAGTCGTGGTGGTGGTCACCATCTCATCAAACCAGCCTCCACACTGTCCTGTGGTTGATGGCTATATCCCACCCTGTGGGCCTCCTCTGTGCTCCCTCACCCTCATTATAACCTTTTCGTTTTACGTTCAATGACCATTACCTGCCCTGTGCCCCCTCTGCCTTCCTCCCATAAGTGTGGGCCCACCACGGGACCCTCGGGGAATCTATCTCTCCATCTTCTGTGGTCACAAAGGCCACACAGATGCCTGTGTTTCCTCTTCAGCTTCTTTATTCAGCGAGCTTAAGAAAGCTGGGGTAGGCTGAACCAGGAATTCCCTTGGTTTTAACACAAAATATGGTCAGTATAAATGGCCTATTTGTCCTGGCTAAATGGCTGTCCCCTGGGATAGCTGAAAATGCTCTTTTCGGCTGGCTAACAGCTCCAAGCCCCTGGGCCCCGTGGGTTCCCGGTAGGCGGATGGTGGGAGTCCATTAGCCGCCTCACCTCCTGCCCTTTCTGGTCTCGCCTGGACCCTTGTCACCTGTGCCGGGGCCTGCTAGTCTCAAGAGGTCCATGCCTGCTTCTGCCTGGGCCCCAGCAGAAGATGGGGAGGTTCAAGCAATTGCCTGTCTTAATCCAATGAGCCTTGCCTAATAGAACATGAGGAAGGTTTGGCGTGAGTCCTCCAAAGGGGAAAAAGGAATAAAAAGTAATGTAGTATAGTAGAGTGGGAGGGACAGAGAAAGAATAAACTTTGGACACCTTTGGTTTAGCATCTTGACAAAATATGTAACTGCGATAGGTGATACAGGATTTCCCTGGTGGCTCAATTGGTAAAGAATCAGCCTGCTAATGCGGGAGGCCCTGGTTTGATCCCTGAGTCGAGAAGATGCCCTGAGGAAGGGAAAGGCTACCCGTTCCAGTAGTCTTGCCTGGAGAATCCCATGGACAAAGGAGCCTGGTGGGCTACGGTCCATGGGGTGAGAGAGTCAGGCATGACTGAGTGACAAAGTGCACACGCATGCAGCAGGTGATATGATCTGTCAGAACCTGAGGCTCCTCAGGGCTTCCCTGGCAGTCCGCAGGTTAGGACTCTGCACGTCCACTGCAGGGAACACGGGTTCGATCCCTGGTTGGGAGCTAAGATCCTACACGCTTCACAGCTAGGTTGGTGTGGAGCGGGCATGCTAGCCTACATGTTGCAGCGATGCTGGAGGGATCCCAGCCGATGGGAGTGAGGCCTGATGAAGCATCTAAAAGTGGTACCAAATGCAACGGTTACTGGGATCATCCTAAACAGCTCAGGTACCTTTAGAAGTTGAAATGCCTGATTCTATTACCCACATTCCTATGAGGGGACAATCTCATTTCTCACTTTTGTTAGAAGTGGTGTCTCTGGTGTTTATCTTCTGTGAACTTTCCAGAATTAAATGGCTTGAGTGTATGGTTAGACCTCTTTTCTCATGTTAAATATAATGATGTGCAGAAAAGAGGAAATTCATTTTAACAGGACAAGTGAGCCTGTTTATAATGACCTCCCTTAACAATATTTTGCTGTGTGATAAAGAAACAAGAGGAGAACTGAGCCAAATCATGGGGTAGATTTTTATCCTTGGAGAGTAGCAATAAAACCTGGTCCTCCTTTTATCAAAGCCTGTTCAATTTAAAGAACTAACTGCAGTTCACAAGAACTGAATTTGCTTATTGATTAATCCATACTTACATAGTATTTGGTACTATCTGTTACTGTCATGTTAAGATACAATTTTCTCCAAACTGTATGAGTCTAGTCATTTAAAATATAAAAATTAGGTAATTACAGTCAGAAGAATTCATTAAAATTGGAGTATAGGTAAACAAAATGATTACTACTTAGTCATTAAAACTCTACAAATAAAATATGAAAAGAAAAAGTAAAAGACCAGACACAATCCACACCCTTCCTGTTATCCCTCCCATAATTTTTTTTTCTTTGTGAGTCAGACACTCCGTGTCTGGGGAATAGTTATTTCTTACCTCGTTGATCAAGGTGGAACAGGTTGTGGGGGAGCTACGTGTCCACCTGGGAGAGGGTCACAGTCCCCAGAGCAGACGGTGTGGTTCCATCACCTGTAATTGTCATCAGAAAACTAACTTGAAGCTGTGAGATTGGACACCGTTTATTGGGTAAAGATGAAGGAAGGGAGAAACATTAAAATGAAAGAAGGTGAAAATCTTTAGAAAGGACCACATAACAGATACATCTCCACAACTGCTCTGTAACTATCTGCAAATCAGTACTGCTTGGAGTCTGAGACACAGAGAGAGGATGGGGGCAAAGCCACTGTTGACAAATTCTTCGGTGAAACAGGAAAAGACAGGGTGAAGGTTCTCTGTCTGTGTGGGGGTGGTGCAGGCGGAGGGCACAGCAGAGAGAAGGTAGAGTTTCAACATCGTTGAAAAACATAGGTCACGTGAGCTCTCTGCAGACCAGCTGATTCCCTGCAGTGAATTCACCAGGGAGAAGGGATCTGGAGGTGAGATCTCATTACTAATTTTGTTAAAAACCCACCTGTGAACACAGCAAAAGAAATAGTCCCTGGGACCTGGGGTTGGGGGGGGGGGTGTCTCTGTGCTCAGGTGTGGATAGCCCTTAATCTAATCAGCTGCTTGACTTCAGGGCTCCTGATAAACTGTAAGGAGTTCTCCCACGGAAAATGAATGCAGATGAAGCTAAAAACCCAACCACAAAGCTGCTGATGGCCACCTCATTTCAACTGGCAAAACTGATGTGGGTGATTAGCAAGCAAATGATAACAAATGATAAAACAGAGTTGTATTGGGTTGACCAAAACAGTCATTCGAGTTTTTCTGTAGCATCTTATGGCCTGGTGGCTCAGATGGTAAAGAATGTACTCACAATGTGGGAAACCTGGGTTTGATCCCTGGTTTGGGAAGATCCCCTTAAGGAGGAAATGGCTACTCACTCCAGTATTCTTGCCTGGAGAATGCCATGGACAGAGGAGCCTGGTGGGCTACTGTCCATGGGGTCACAAAGAGTAGGACATAACTAAGGGACTAACACTTTCACTCTCATGGAAAAACTCAAAAGGAATTTTTGGCCAACCCAATATCTAACCCTATCTAAAGAGGCAGAGAAGTTTGCTATGGCTGACTGTATGTATATACAGGGTTATGCATTTGTTATAACTTTCTGTAAATTAAATTTATTGACTCAGAGTTTTCTGAACAGGTCAAGGTCTTCTGACTTCAGGTGAGGCTTGATCAAGAAGCTCAGTCATGTCACCAAGAATCTGGCTCTTCTGGGTCTCTTATTTCTGTGTCCTTGGATGATGGGGCATCTTCAGGCTGTATGCCACAGTTTCTGGGAAGCCCCTAGCTCTCCCTTCACCATAGCAAATTCTACTTAGTCCTACTCTACATTTTCCCACATCTCCATCCAAAGAAAAGTGAAGGTCTTCTTCAGTGGGGCCTTCTGGAAAGCAGCTTCCAAGATGGGTCACATGGGTTATCCCTCCCTTATATTTTAGTTCCTACAACATAGCACTTCCTGTTCTGATGTAAGTGGGCTCTGTATTTGTACAGAATTATGTCTTGGTTCACACTTTTGCCAACAACTGGAACGTTCTTTCTCCGTGACTTCCTTTTTATTCCTGTCTATGTTTTATTTTGTTCTGATCTCTCGCTCCATGCCACCAAACCTTGGCAACTGCTGATCTTTCTATCATCTCCATAGTTCTGCCTTTTCTAGAATGTCATATAGTTGGAACCATCCAGTATTTAGCCTTTTCAGGTTGGCTTCCTTCACCGAGAAATATGCATTTACAGTTTCTCTATGTCTTTTCAAGGCTTGATGGCTCATTTCTTTTCATTGACAAATAATATTCCAGTGTAGGGATGTACCACGGTTTCATTTATCCATTAACCTATTGAAGGACAGCTTTGTTGCTTCTATCTTTTATCAGTGATCAATAAAGTGAGAATAGGAAAGTGTGCGTGCTTAGTTTTATCTGACTCTTTTGTGACCCCAGGGACTGTAGCCCTCAAGTCTCCTCTCTCCAAGGGATTTTCCAGGCAAGAATACTGGAGCAGGTTGCCATTTCCTTCTCCAGGGGATAGTGATCAATAAACCTGCTATAAACATTGGTGTGCAGATTTTTATGTAGACATGAGTTTTTAACTTCCTCTCTTTTAAAATTCAGCTCAAATGCCTGGGCGTTGGGAGGGGAGCTCCAGGAAGCGTGGCCTGCTTCTCTCTGGCTGGGAGGCGGCACTGCCACTGTGCCCCAGAGCACCTGGCACCTCTCCTGCTGGGCTGCTTATGAGACTGCATTGGACAGCTTGCCTGCCAGCTGCCCAGCTAGACTCTAGGCTCCAGAACTACAGGGTCTGTTCAGCCCCGCTTCAAAAACACCCACGTTAAGTGGTCAAGATATATTTGTTGATCTGAACTTTACACCAGACTTGAGTTCCTGGAGTTCATTCCAGAATTTTCTTTTAAGTACCACTGGTGTAGTGGCATCATGCAAGATTCCCATTCTTATGATTTTAGGAGCGCTTGGGCTTCCCCTGTGGCTCAGCTGGCAAAGAGGAAGACCTGGAATGTGGGAGACCTGGGTTTGATCGCTGGGTTGAGAAGAAAATGGCTACCCACTCCAGTATTCCAGCCTGGAGAATTCCATGGACTGTATAGTCCCTGGGATCACAAAGAGTCGGACATGACTGAGTGACTTTCACTTCATTCCAAAGTGGCACTAGTGGTAAAGAACCCACCTGCCAATGCAGGAGCCATAAGAGATGAGGGTTCAATCTCTGGGTCAGTAAGATCCCCGGGAGGAGGGCATGGCAATCCACTCCAGTGCTCTTGCCTGGAGAATCCCAAGGACAGAAGAGCCTGGCAGGTTACAGTCCACAGGGTCACACAGAGTCAGACACACCTGAAGAGACTTAGCACACATCCTTGGGTAGTTCACCCTCAAAGGCATGTGTCAAATACAAAAGCAAGATCTAAGCGGCACCTTCTAAGCCATGTCTTCTGGGTCACAGTCTACGTGTGACATTGATTCTGGTGAAGAAAGGCTTCAACCTTTGATGGAGTCAGCAATGAGGTTGAATGGCAAGAACAATGCTAGTCCTAACCCTAACCAGGAGGGAAAGCTGGTGTTAGCTGTTCAGAGAGAGAATCAGTGCATCACGGTTCTAGGAAGGATAAAGGAGCAGCAGAAGAGATAAATAAAAATACATAAGGTGTAAAAATAAAAGAAGGAAAATCCTGCACAGACGTTAGGGATGTAACACAAATTTGGTTTTGAGTTCCCTGACAGCCTGAGCAAAGGGGGCAACAGGATGAATTACAATCCATAGTGGTCGTCAGATTAAAGAAGAAAAATGTGCCCTTCAGATTCCTTTCTGTCCCCCCGACATTGGTTCCAGACATGCATTTTACTTCAGTGGGTATCCACAAAGGGAACTCTATGTCAGGACACTATGTCATTATTTTAACAGCAACAAGCCACAAGATATCACTTCTTAGTGTAGGCAGGGATGATTCCACACAAAGTCTGTCTTCGGAAGCAAAAGTGGTGTTGATGTGGACAAAACAGTAATAATGTGAAGCTATCAGGCAAAACAGACCCTCTGTACTTAACCCTCAGCTGAAATTGGATGAGTTCATAATTGATGCTTTTGAACTGTGGTGTTGGAAAAGATTCTTGAGAGTCCCTTGGACTGTAAGGAGATCCAACCAGTCCATCCTAAAGGAAATCAGTCCTGAATATTCACTGGAAGGACTGATGCTGAAGCTGAAACTCCAATACTTTGGCCACCTGATGCGAAGAGCTGACTCATTGGAAAAGACCCTGATGCTGGGAAAGATTGAAGACAGGAGGTGAAGAGGACAACAGAGGATGAGATGGTTGGATGGCATCACCGACTCAATGGACATGAGTTTGAGTACGTTCTGGGAGTTGCTGATGGACAGGGAAGCCTGGCACGCTGCAGCCCATGGGGTCGCAAAGAGTCAGACACAACGGAGGGACTGAACGGAACCGATAAGCAGACCCCCTGGTAGTGTGGCAGTACTGGTGCTGACCAGCAGGGGGCGGTTGGGCAAGGCACCCTGTGGTGGTTTAATCACTAAATTCTGTCCAACCCTTGCGACCCCACGGACTGTTGCCTGCCAGGCCCCTCTGTCCATGGGATTCTCCAGGACAGAATACTGGTGTCGGTTGCCATTTCCTTCTCCAGGGGATGTTCCCAACCCAGGGACTGAACCCACGTCTCCTGCATTGCAGACAGATTCTTTGCCAACTGAGCTACAAGGGAAGCCCAAGGCACCCCATGGGCCTTCTTTTCATCACTGGCCATGGAGGTCAACCTATGCCTGTGCTGTCTGCTTCCTGGGTTCTGGAATATTCTAGCATACTTGTTTTGGGCTTAGTTATTCAGGAGCTGAAATGAAGCTGGTGTTTTCTATATGTTTTCATTTCATTAGCAAAAGTCTGTGGCAGTGGGAGCGGGTGAGGGACAGCAAGGAAAAGGTCCCAAGAGGATAGCTTTCTAAGGAGAAAAAAACGCTGGAAGGAAAAGAAGAGGTCATGGCTGTGGGCTGTGCTCTGTGTGTGCTTCCTGGGTCACGCTAGTGGTGAAGAACCCGCCTGCCAGTGCCGGAGGCTTAAGAGACTCAGGTTTGATCCCTGGGTTGAGAAGATCCCCTGGAGGAGGGCATGTACAATATTCTTGGCTGGAGAATCCCATGGACAGAGGAGCCTGGTGGGCTAGAGTCCATGAGATTGCAAAGAGTCTATAGCCAATAGTCTAGCTTCTTCATATCAGTTACCCTGGTCGCTCAGCAATACAGAATTCACCAGCAGTGAGGGAGCCACGGGCTCCATCCCTGGGTTGACAAGATCCCCTGGAGAAGGAAATGGCAACCCATTCCAGTTTTCTTGCCTGGGAAATCCCACGGAGAGAGGAGCCTGGTGGGCTACAGTCCATGGGGTCGCATGAATCAGACCCAACTGAGCAACTAAACCACTACCACCATCCCGAACAATAGCAATCCTAGGTGGATTCTTTCTCTCCCAGATAAAGAGACCAAGCTCAGAGTGGTGGGAACCACATAGCCATGTGGAAAAATCAAAGTAAACTAAATTAAGTTAAATCAGCTTAACTCCTCATAAAGTTCCTCAGTTTGTCTGCTCCATCATCTTTCCCAGTGCCGTTTGAAATACTTAATTGTCTAAAATTTTATATCAAGCTTATTTGATTAATAATGTCGTGTGTTTCATATGTACACAAAGTGATTCATTTATATATATATATATATATATTTCTTTATCATGTGATTTTTTAAAAATTTTGATTTTATGTTGGAGTATAATTGATTAACCATGTTGTGTTAGAGTCAGGTGTACAACAGAATGATTCAGTAATACACACACATGTATCTATTCTTTTTCAAATTCTTGTTCCACTTAGGTTATTACAGTATAGGAGCAGCATTCCCTGTGCTATACAGTTGGACCTTGTTGTTTATCTATTTTAAATATAACAGTGTGTGCTTGTCAATGGATATCAATATGTGGTGTACATTCACTAGATAGGTGGTTCTCAATATTGTTTATTTTCATTAAAATACTAAGAGACTTTTTTCCTAATTGCCCCCTGTGAAATATCGATACCACCGATATATTAAATACTTGTTTATGTACCATCTATATGCTTGTGCTTCAAATGTAGAGTGAAATTTGTCTACTCCCCCAAGAAAAACCTTTAGCCCATTTTGGGGGTAATGTTGCCTTTCCCTGAAAATATATGCTTTGCCACAAATATATGACAAATGCATGGTCACTTAATAATATGTAAAAGCTTTATAAATTTGAAGTGATAGATCTATATCATTTAATTTGTCTTGTGAAAGTCGCTCAGTCATATCCAATTCTTTGTAATCCCATGAACTATACATCCCATGGAATTCTCCAGACCAGAATACTGAGTGGGTAGTCATTCCCTTCTCTAGTGGATCTTCCCCACCCAGGGATCAAACCCAGGTCTTCTGCATTACAGGAGGATTCTTTACCATCAAAGCCACCAGGGAAGGTGGCTTAGATAAATAAGAACCAGAGGGTCCAGGGAAGTGAGCCAAGCTCACAGAGACAGGAAAGGCAGAACAAGGCAGATACTAAGTCATCCTGAATCCCACTCCAGTGCTCCCACCATGCCAGGGTGACCAATGAATGGATGGCTTTTCGAGGTGCTCTGGGTCTTCCCTACAATACCTCCTGTACTTAACAAAATAATGCTACTTGGGGAGAAACCAGGATCTTCCCAGCAGTAGTAGAAAATCATTAAGGCACCATCTGCACCCATCTTTTAAACATATCATTTTGGCAATAGAGTGTATCAGTTTTCCATTGCTACCATGACAAATAACCATAAACTCAGTGGTTTAAAGCAGCGCACGCTTATTCTCTTATAGCTTTGGAGGCCAGGAGTGCCAAAGAGATCTAACAAGGCCAAAATCTAGGTGTCAGAATGGCTATGAGCCTCTGGAGGCCCTGGAGGGGAAGGTGTTCCTTGTTTTTTCTCAGCCACTAGAGATGGTCCACAATCCTTGGCTTGTGGCCCCTTCCAGCAATCACATCATTTGATCTCTGCTTCCATCGTCCCATCTCCTCTGACTTGAACCCCCCTTCCTCTTTCCCTTCTCAGGATGTAGGTGATTACCCTGAGCCCCCAGGGCAGTTCAGGTTAATCTCATCTCAAAATTCTAATGTATAATAATTGCATCTGCAAAGTTTTTCTTTTCTTTGGCCATGAAGATAACATATTTACAGGTTTGAAAAATTAGGATTTGACCATCTTTGGGGACATTAGTCTTCCTCCTACATATATCATTTGGGTTTGTCTGAGACTGCATTGGTTTTGAAAGTGAAAATCCTGTATCTTCAGAATCTCTTTAGTCCTGGGGGGACCAAGACAATTGGTCACCCTAAGTGTGTGATGGGATGAGGCCTAAAATACACACTTGTTGGAAAGATTAGTAGTTTATATTTTTTGCTCTGACTTGGACCCTTTTTAGCTCTGTAGTTTTGGCACTATCAGCCTCTACCTCACATTTCCTCCTCTAGAAATATCCAGCTATTTGTTGTTTTTCCTGTTTCTGTGCTTCTGCCTTACCAACTTAGTGTTTCCTGCCCACCCTCTCCCTTCAAATGGCCAACTTCTGCTCACTGAAAGGCTGAACAGTATACATCCTAAACACTTCTCTTATCAAGCACCGATCAAGCCCTTATAGCACTTAATAAGACATAATTACAAGTCGACCTCCTAGATTATGAGTGATATCTTTAATTCAAGGTTTGTTGTTGTTTTTTAGTCAGTAAGTCATGTCCGTCTGTTTTGTGACCCCCATGGACTATAGCTCACCAGGCCCCTCTGCTATGGGATTTCCCAGGCAAGAATAATGGAGTGGGTTGCTGTTTCCCTCCCCAAGAGATCTTTCCAACCCATGGATCGAACATGTGTCTCCTGCATCTGGTACTTAGGCATGCAGATTCTTTACCACTGAGCCACCAGCGAAGCCCAATTCAAGGTCTAGGTCATATTTATCTTTGTTCAAAAAGGGGATTTCATGGGTCTTTGACAATTATCTTTGATTCAGGAAATACCTGCTGATTTGAACTGAAGGAAAGAATAAATACATACCTGGCTGGGTGGATGGTAAGAGAAATGGATGGGTAGATGAATGGATGAGTGGACCCATGGAGGGCTGGCTAAGAATAATCAACATATCTAGAGGGTAACTTAGAGCCTAACAGTATCTAGGCAAAGAAAGCTGTATACTTAAAGTCACTAGTATATATCAGCCCAGAGAGGGAGTAATGAAAACAAAAGCGTGTGAAGCAAAGGAAATCAGAAAAGAGAAAAGAAGGGGAAAGGGAAAAAAAAAAAAAAGAAGTCTGGTGGTTTCCAGCCTGGACCACATGCCCACAAATAGATCTGCATCCCTCAGGTGGAATTGTTCTGGAAGTCCAGAGGAAGCCACATGTAGCCCAAGTACAGATCACACCATTTATCCTTTTTAATTACCATTCCTCCAGTTCAGACCTACACTAGGAGGAGAATGTCCACCACGCATTTTAATCTCAGAGTTCTGTGTGGATATTTGTCAGCCCCATATACAAAGCCACTTCTCTGTCTACACTTCTCACATGCTAGGCAGCATCTTGCGTTTTTGGAGGTCTGTAAAAGTGCTTAGTCACTCAGTCTTGTCCAACTCTGTGCAGTCCCATGGACTATAGGCCCCCAGGCTCCTCTGTCCATGAGGATTCTCCAGGCAAGATGCTGGAGTGGGTTGCCATGCCCTCCTCCAGGGGATCTTCCCAACCCAGGGACCAAACCCAAGTCTCCCACATTGTAGACAGATTCTTTACCGACTGAGCTATGAGGGAAGCCCAAGAATACTGAAGTGGGTAGTCTACCCTTTCAGTGTTACTTGAAAATGTGCAGTTCTAAAGCTCAGCCTCTTCCTGAGTCAAAAAGTTTAGAGATCAGAGGATTCAGTTATCAAGTGGGTTCCCATACCTCCCTGAGGCCATCTTGGAAAGAGACCTATGGACTTTTGACCTTCTGCTTGCCCCGCAGAGACTGAACTCCTGACTCCTGAATGCTCATAACTAAATACCCCCACTTTTTTGTGATGAGCCTCCTTTCTGTTACTGCCTCATCACCAATGGAGAATTGTCAGCAAAATATGAGAGGACTAGGTACCCTGGACTCTTTGACATTGCTAACTTTTGTCACGACCACTTCTGCATCTTAAATGGCCTGGTATTGACATTCAGCTTGGGAGCCTCATCTATATCCTTGTGAGATCTGAGTTCAAGGTCATCAAATATGGTAGTCTGGTTGTTTGACAAGATGGTAGCCTACTAAATGTCAACTTTGTGGGGCCAAGACCGGTGTTTTGGGGTTTCTCATAATTCATGGGATCTTCTGGCATATCCCCAAATTTGACCCTAAAGAAGTGCAATACCTCAGTGGGCTTTGGACAACATGGAGTGCCAACTCTGTCCCTTGGCAGATACATGCTTTTGAGGAATGAGTCTCAGTTTTTCCAGCCATTGCAAAGGGCTGAAGTTTAAGCCAGGTGGTTGCTAAAGGTATTTCCAGCCTTGTCATTCTAACATTCTGGTATGCCTGGCTTTGTTTAGGATGCTATGAATTTGTTAGCAAACTAGCCTTTGCCTATTCTGATAGATAAGGTCGGGAAATATAGTTCTTACACATCTGCAGTTAAGTATTAACATAAATCGTCTGCCTGAATCCTGGCTTTGGTTATTCTGTGGATCAAACCATGGCCCCGTAAGCACGATAATGATTGGTTATGGTGGCCATATGTCCTGGGTTTCTTTGGACAGCCTTGATTTCAAATATTCTGTCCCACCGACAGAGCTAGTGTCAGATCATCTATCCCAATTTTGATTCAAAAATATGGTCTCCATATGGCAGATGTATCTTCACCACTATGGGATAGAAGGCTTTCTTTACCCATGTACAAAAGCTCTTCCCTGCCTTCCTTTCCCAGGCAGATGAAGCTGCTTCTCTGAGCTCCCACTGTAGTTGCTATATCATCTTCATTCAAGCACTTGCATTCCGGTGTCTTGTGTTGGACTCTGGCCCTCAAAGGGCCAGGGACTACCAATTTTTCATCTCTGTGCTCCTAGCACCACATCTGAAAAAGAAAATAGAAGCAATTTTCAGGGATCTGTTACATGACACAGTAGAAATCTTCCTGAAAAGTTGAGGTCGTGTATGTTTAAATTAAAATCTCTTTCCGGTAGAACCAGAGGATCTATTGCTAGAAGAAGAAATTCTATGCTATATATTTATTTTCCTTTTCTTTCCCCTCAAATAATTCATTCAGCCTTTCTAAAAGATCTGGACTGACAGATACCATTAGCTAGAAGTGAGCTGATCTTGGAAGCAGGTTCTCTTAGCTCTGTGGAATTCAGCTCACTCATGGCCATCAAACTGAGAGATCAGAAGAAAGAATCCATAGTTTAAATCTGACAGGAATGTTGTCAGATCTGCAGTCATAGTTTCCTTTGCAAATAAAAGTCCAAATTGCAGCTTTTTAATTGCTTCAAGAACTAAAGAAGTTAACAGCCTTTTCAGAGTGCAAGGGGGCAAGAGGACCATCTCATGACCTTTAGAGATAAACCTCAGCCACCTGTCTTGCATTTCTGATGGCTGGCTGCTTCTAGTACTAAGCGCCTTCCTTAAGTACCATTTCTTCCTGATCTCTCTAGATGAGCTTATCTCACAGTTTCCTCCAACCCAGTGTCCACTCTGACCATCATGCTAAGCTTTGGTCCAATGTCATCAGTAACTTCTACTTACTTTCTTGCCATCCCATTTGAGATGTCTCATGGTTTGATCATCATCTATTAGGCTACAACTCAGCTCTTTAAAGATATATATATACTAACCCCTTTGGCCCCAGTTCATCCAGAAATCCATCTTTTCCTTCAGCATTTCAGTGGTTGCTGATCTCTGAAAGTAGCCCAGCCCTCCCACCCACCCCACCACACTTTTGAGTCTTTGCACAAACTCTTCTCTCTGGGTTGTGCTTCTGCCTTCAGGCACCTTGAAAATCCTTGCCTGTTTTTCAAAATGTTACTCGATTTTTCCTCTACCATGAAGCCTTTTCTCATCCACTAAATAGAGATGATGATGATGATGAAGTTGATGGTGATGAAAGTATCAATAATAAAAGCATGATGGTAACAATAATTAGCAGGTATTAGGCATTAAGTTGGGTGCTAAGTGGTTGGCACACTCTACATACTATCACGTGTTACAAAAGAAAACAATCTCAAACTAATAACTATTTGGGTTGAAAAAGAAGAAAGGAATAAAAAAGAAAGATTTGGGGAGCAAAACTAAATCCAAGGGCAAATAGCTAAATTAGGGTAGGTCTGGGTTTGGGATCTGGTATCTGTCTGACTTCGAAGCCTGAGCTGTTGCATACCTCATGGATCTCTGTTAAACCCTCCTTTATTGTATGGAGTATGGTCATCCCAATCTTGCTGGGCAGCCCGAGTATCTTAAAGACAGTGGCACTGCCCTATAAATTTATTCCTCATTAACCCTCCACATGGGTCCTGACACATCTGCCATGCAAGCAGATTGTGCTAAGTGAATGGAAATGAGGAAGAAACTCCTTCCTGGAGTTTTATTGTTGCCCAGAGGAGCCTTTCAAATGGAAAATATTCAATATACACCCTCCACCCAGATCTGTGAACATATTCACTGCTCTCACACCAAAGGGACCACCATGATCTCTGGGCATCAACATTAGTCTAGATCTTTCTTACATCAAGACAAGCACCATATGATATCACTTACATGTGGAATTTAAAATGTGACAAAAATGAACTTATGTATGAAACAGAAACAGATTCACAGCCATAGAAAACAAACTTAAGTTTACCAAAGGGGGAAGTGGGGGGACGAGGGATAAATTAAGAGTTTGGGATTAGTGGATGCAAGCTACTATCTATAAAATAGATAAACAACAAGGTCCTACTGTATAGCACAGGGAACGAGATTCAATGCCCTGTAATAAACCATAAAGGAAAACAATACAAAAAAGAATATGTATACATATGCATAACTGAATCCCTTTGCCATACACCAGAATCTAACACAACATTGTAAATCTGCTATAGTTCAATTAAACAGAAGCATCTAGATCTTTCCTTTGGTTGCGGTATAAGCAGAACCATCAAGACCTCTGTGCTTTCCAGGGACCAGGCTGATGGTGAAGTCAGCAGATCTCCCCCTTTCAGATGAATCAGTGCCCAGATGGTGAATATATTGAGTCTGGTATAAAGGACAGGGTCATAGCTGATGGAAGCAAATGTTTCATGCGAGTTTCACTCACATGAGAGTGTTCTTTGCTGCCTTGATGGAGATTAATACTCAAAGCTTCACCAGGACAACTTGATGGTATAAGAAGCCTCACGCAGTGAGTGAATTGGCAAAACACATCCATAATCAATAAGGGCAAAGAGGGGATCTGCTATCAAATCTGACCCAAACCAGCAAACACAACTCTCTTTTTGGCCACTTAGATAGAGGAGACTGTTTCCACAACATTCTATTCCAGCATAGAACTAGTCTGCTCATCAGGAGAGGCTGTGCTGATGAATTCTGTTTCAAGCACACCTCAAGCTTGCCCTTGCCTTTCACCTTACAACCAACTGAACTTCTCACCCAGAGTCCTGAAGGCTCTCTTGGATCTGACTCATTGATCGCACCTCAGGGAACTGGTTAGGCACACAAACTGTTGGAGATAGTGCTCTCTGACCGTCTGGGCTCTGTAGTCCCGGCTCCTGGCTCGCCAGAGTTGCATTTCACCCTTTGATTCACTTTCAGGAAGCTTCAGAGCTGGTAAATCAAAACACACCTGCTAACTGCCTACTGTGTGCTGACGACTCTGCTGAGGTAAATTGAACTGTTGAGTTTTATAACCTTACAATGTCAATACAACCATGAAAATAAGCCAAGACTGAGATATAAAGCAACTGTAGGACCAAAAGGTCACGTGTATGTTCAAAAGTGGGTTGTGTATCTTCTCACTGGAATTTCAGGAAGGAGGAAGACTTTCTGGCAAAAGGGCTTCAGTAGGTATAGGAATGTAAGTAAGCAGAGAATGCTGTGGGTAAAGTCAAGTGTGTGAAAGTCGCTCAGTTGTGTCCGACTCTGTGACTCATGGACTGTAGCCCACCAGGCTCCTCTGTCCACGGACTGCTCTAGGAAAGAATACTGGAGTGGGTTGCCATTCCCTTCTCCAGGGGATCTCCCTGAATCAGGGATTGAACCCAGGTCTCCCACATTGCAGGCAGATTCTTTACTATCTGAATCAAACGGGACATGGAAGTTGAAGGTTCTGTCTAAGCCAAGATCTCACAAGAAGTTTGAGATGCAGGAGAATGATCTAGACAGGAGAAAAGATGATATAGACTCTTTTAAAATATGATGGGGATTTATTCAATTCTAATCCCCAGTGCCCACTAGAGATCCTGGCCCATACTGTGTGCCCACTAACTGTGCCTGGAAGAATGCCTGGTAGGTATAGGCAGCAGCTGGTCCTCTGTTGGCTGATTTGCAAAGCATCATCTCAGGGAATCCACTCACCAGTTCCCTGAGGGACAGGATGAGGAGCAGTGTGGTGTGGTACCCAGAACACAGGACTAGGCTTTAGTTGGCTTTGGCTTCGACTATGGCCCATTTCCTACTCAGCGTATAAGCGTGGACAGGTCGGTCCTCTTCTCAAACCTCCAGCACCTCTAACTGTTGGTGAGAAAAGATGTTCAGACCATGATGCCTAGATATTCAGTATGACGGTGTTGTGATGAGTTTCTTATTTTCATACTTTCACAGCCCAAGTATGATCCCTGGGCTGTGGAAGTTCACATATGGGAAAAGTCACCAGGATGGCTGTGAATTAGAATCAGATGTGCTATCATCACGTGGAGTCCTTCACTGGGTTAATGCTAACTAGGCTTGCATTTTTCTTTTCTATGATTTCTCTTTGGTGGGTACCTGATATGTGCAGGTAGGATGCTCATGGTCACACCAACCTCTCACAACAGCCTCACAGGCAGAAACTACCACTGGCTTCACTTTAAAGATGGGGACACTGAAGCAGAGTGAAGACGGGTTTTGCCAAGGCCACCCAGCTAAGTGACAATAAAATCCATTTCTGTTTCATTAACATCTCTCAGTATAACGATTATCCTTTAGGATACATAAGAAATTTTCTGGGTGGCTTAGTGGTAAAGAATTCACCTGACAATGCAAGAGTTGCTAGAGACACAATTTCCATCCCTGGGTCAGGAAGATCCCCTGGAGAAGAAAATGGCAACCCACTCCAGTATTCTTGCCTGGAGAATCTCATGGACAGAGGAGCCTGGTGGGCTACAGTCCATGGGGCTGCAAAGAATTGGACCCTGACTAAGCAACTGAGCACACACACACACACACCCAAAATAGAAATCATTCCCCCCATATGTCTGTCTTGACTGCTCATCATTTATCCCCTTTTTACACTGACATATGGATACAAAGAGCCTGGCTACAGGCCTAGGACATAACTGGTCTTTGGATGTAACTTGTCTGAGATGGTATGTGACACTGAGCAGCTCAAGAAAGAATATCACTTGAAATTTTCCCAAGAGTCCCTGGATAAAGAGAGCCATTATGTATGTGCACACCTACATACAGATCTACAAATTGGCAAGTTGGGTGCTCAGCCAAGCAAAGGTTTGTTTTGTTTTTCAAACCAATTCTAGCACAATGAAGTGAAGGCTTGATGTCAAAATAGGATTAAGTTTGCCTTTTATTCCATTACTCCACACCCTAGTATATCCTTCTCTCAAACTTCACACGCATACAAGAAAGAAATAAAACAGTGTCTCTGTCTCATTTTTGGCATGAACAATTGAAAATACCCCACCACACTTCTATCTGGCCCTGGTCTGAATGTTTTCAATTTGGTTAAGAAACACCATGATTACGTATGCTTGACATGCAAGGTTATCGCTTACGCATGGATTTCTGTACGGGAATAAAAGAATAAACATGTCAGTTAAATAGCTAATGGGAAGTTAAACATGCTCACAGCCCCTCACCAGAGCTGTCAGGAGAAGGGCTCTCCGTGGCTGCTTCTGTCCCCTGACTCTTTGTGGCATTAGAGTCCTCCTCGGCCTCCATGGGCCTCACATGACTCTGCTATAAGAAGATCAGACCACCATTCAGCTCAGTGTGGTTAATTTCTTTTCACACACCTGACCTATAGTTTGGGCATGGATAGCAGGTGACTTTATTCTTTCTTTGTTCAAACTACCAAGAGGCTGCAGAAATCCAGAGAGTGGACAAATATCAACAGCTGAAACATTTCAAAGAAATTCAAAGTTTCTGTTCTCTTTTGCTGTTGTTGCTCAATCACCAAGTCGTGTCCAGCTCTCTGCGACCCCATGGACTGCAGCACACCAAGCTCCCCTGTCCTTCACCATCTCCCAGAGTTTGCTTGAATCCATGTCTATTGAGTCAGTGATCCTGCTCCTGTTACTCTCTCAGATAAAGTGAAAAAAATGTATCCTTATTAAACAAAATGAAAATTAACCTAAAATAGAATTATTTCCTGGGCAGGGGGCATAAAACCTACTTATAACACATTAGATGAAGAAAAAAAAAAGCCAGATGTGATTGAGTATTCAGTGTGACTTCAAACATGTAAAATAATATTTGCTAGAAGAGCAAAGTATGTTAAGATGTGAATCTCTGGATGGTGCAATCATGAATGATTTTCATTTTCTTATCAATTTAACAGTCCAATTAGTCAAAGCTATGTTTTTTTCTGTAATCATGTATAGATGTGAGAGTTGGACCATTAAGAAAGCTGAACACCGAAGAAGTGATGCTTTTGAACTGTGATGTTGGAGAAGACTTTTGAGAGTCCCTTGCACTGCAAGGAGATCAAATCAGTCATTCCTAAAAGAAATCAGTCCTGAATATTCATTGGAAGGACTGATGCTGAAGCTCCAATTCTTTGGCCACCCGATGCAAAGAACTGACTCCTTGGAAAAGACTCTGATGCTGGGAAACATTGAAGGCAGGAGGAGAAGGGGACGACAGAGGAAGAAATGGTTGGATGGCATCACTGACTTGATGGACATGAGTTTGAGCAAGCTCCAGGAGTTGGTAATGGACAGGGAAGCTTAGCATGCTGCAGTCCATTGGGTCACAAAGAGTTGGACATGAGTGAGCCACTGAACTGAATTGACCTATTTAATATTTCCCATGTTTCCTATAATAATAACAAATTCTTTTATAATTATAAAAATGTGTATCTATATCTAAACCCACCTCTCAAATATACAAGTATTCTACACACACACACATGCACGCAGGTAGTAAGACATCACCTCCTATGCGTGCTGCCAATTCACTTGCCAACTCTGTTGTTATGAATCACGCCAGCTTTTCCATGGAAAAACAAACCCAAAATAGCAGGTACAAAATAAAAATCATAGAACCTAGCTGCTGGTAGGCCATTCACTTAACTTAGTACCATGTACATCCCAGGTCCTGAAGACACCCTCTCCCCGCTCTCAGCCTCCACACCCCTCAGCTCCTGAGGGTTAGTCATGATCTGAACAGTATTGTTGTGTTGTGTTAGTCGCTCAGTCGTGTCTGACTCTTTGTGACCCCATGGACTATAGCCCGTCAGGCTCCTCTGTCCCTGAAATTCTCCAGGCTAGAATATTGGAGTGGGTTGCCATTCCCTTCTGCAGGGGATCTTCTTGACCCAGGGATCGAACCCAGGTCTCCTGCATTTCAGGTAGATTCTTCACTGCCTGTGCTACCAACACTCTGCAACGGTATTAAGATTTCCCAAAGTTCGTGCCCCAGCCCTCCACCCCAACCCTACCTTTTGGCACCCCCTGGGCCAGAGCAGTTGTGTTGTCCTTGGCAGCACAGAGCTTCCAGGATGGGCAGTCCAGCCTGCAGCGAGAGCTGCCCGATCTGCAGGGAGGCTGAAGGTTAGACAGTGACAGACAATGAAAGTCACTCAGTTGTGCTCGACTCTTTGGGACCTCATGGACTATACAGCCCATGGAATTCTCCAAGCCAGAATACTGGAGTGGGTAGCCTTTCCCTTCTCCAGGGGATCTTCCCAACCCAGGGATCAAACCCAGGTCTCCAGCAATGCTGGCAGATTCTTTGCCTGAAGTGATGGTTAGAAGGTGATGCTTCTAAAGGGCATTGACTCTGAGCTCCTCAGTGATGTCAGAGTTCTCAGGCAGCATGCCTGTAGGTGGCTCTTTCAAGGACAGTTGTGTGGGGGCTTTTGAAGTTGGATTGATGTGTCACTAAGTCATGTCTGACTCTTTGAGATCCCATGAACTGCAGCAGCCAAGCTCCCCTGTTCTTCACAATCTCCCCAGAATTTGCTCGAATTCATGTGCATTGAGTCAGTGATGCCATCCAACCATTTCATCCTCTGCTGCTTCCTTTTCCTCCAGCTTTCAATCTTTCCCAGAATCAGGGTATTTTCCAATGAATTGGCTCTTCACATCAAGTGGCTAAAGCATTGGAACTTCAGCTCCAGCATCAGTCCTTCCAATGAATACTCAGGGTTTATTTCCTTTACGATTGACTAGTTTGATCTCCTTGCTGTCCTAGAAACTCTCAAGGGTCTTCTCTAGCACCGTAATTCTAAAGCATCAATCCTTGGTAGCCTGCAATTAATTTTCTGTCCATGATTCCATGAGGTGACCACCTTGATGGTCAGCGTCCACGCCTGCTTCCTTCTGGTCCATGAGTCACACACCTTGAGGTCTGCAGATCTGGCGGAGGGAGACCTTGGCCAAAATAACTCTACTGTATCCAGGCCTCTTCTACCCACTTCATTCCAAATGCCTGCAAGGACCAGACTGAAGAATAGACTGCGAGTCTCCACCCCATCGCTTACATTCTGGTTGAGTCCCACGGGGCCCGGGGTTTGAACACCAGACTGCCTCCCAGAGACCAGGAAGGGGTGTCTGGCAACCAAGAGCTTGGACAGAAGCACCTAGAAAGCACTGGGGGCCGAGTCCAGGCACCCCGGTTGCCAACGCCCCGGTCTGGAGCGTCCCAGCTGCAGCAATGCGTGACTGAACTGGGCCCCACACAGCTGAGCAGAGCTGGAAGCCTTGGCCGCACATTCCTGGTTTCAGCTTCACTTTCCCTGCCTGGTTCCTATTAGCGCTGTGGCTTTCCAAGCCTTAATGGCAGAGCTCTGGCTGGAGACGAGGATGGCCCGGGGCAGCCAGCTGCCAACCAGGTTATAATCCAACAAGATCTTTCCGGAGTCAGCCTTTACAGCCTGGACACTGGGGTACTTACAAACTTCTCAGAAAGCAAATAAACAAAAAACAGAACTGCAAACCTTGGAAGGCGGGAGGCTGGGCAGATGCTCCTTTACTCAGGGACAGAAGTCAGGCAGATTGAAAGTCCTGTTTGTTGGTAAACTCCGGCCTCTTTCATTGTGCACCGCAGAGGCTGCTTTCCATGGAGCCTGTCTTCAGTGGCCAGGCCTTCAGCATCTTTGCCAAACTGGGAGAGGTGACTTTAAAGTGACGAGAGGCCCAGCTGGGGTGGGAGGCAGGGAGTCAGTAAGGTCTCCATCCCCTCTCACGGCACAGGGGCAGGGGGGATTCTGAAACTCCAGCCAAGGAGAAGCTGACTCCGTACAGATGAGAGATCCTTGTCCAGTAAGCCCTAGGCCAACTCAGCTGCAGGAGGGGGCACCCCGCCATCCTCTTTCCAGCTCTCTGGCGCCCCCGTGGGCTCCCTTCCAGGTGCTAGCCCTCTCCTCATGCCTTCAGCTTCTCTGAGGCCCCCTCCAGCATCAGCAGAAAATCAAGGCGTCCAATGCAGTGGTAGATGTGTAAGAAGGGTAATGTTTAACGATTGGGGCCAATGCAGTGATGCAATGGTGTTGCCTTTATTTCAGGCCCCTGAGGGAGTGGTTTTCCTACCCACTGTCTACGGAGTTCACAGCATTCAGTGGCCTGATTTTATGTAATAAATCTGGGTTTCTTTATGAGGGACCTTTCCTAGGCAGAAGGGCCTGAGCCATCGCATTTTGAGCTACTGCATACCAGTCCATTTTCACGATCTATCTCCTTCATGTAGCCATTCATTTGCGTGAAACTTTTCTGCAGCATCTACTGCATTCCAGGAACTGTGTTTGTTGTTGCATGTACAGAAGTCATCAAAGCGTGGTGCTAAAAGACATACAGTTTGCAAATCTCATAACAGACACAACCTCAGTCTCATGAAAATTAAATTTTAGTGAGATATGCATCAGTGAAAAGGCAAGTGATTATAGAAAGTAACACATGCTAGTGTAGAGAAATGTATGATGCTAGGGACAAGGGAAAGAAAGTCTTAACCCTGTTCTGGGGGGCACTCAGGAATGATCCAGACATGGAATCTGAGCTGATTTTGAAGGATGAGTAGGTGTCTTCTGGCTGAAAATGGTAAGAAGTTTTTCACGGTCAATGGAACAGCATATGCAAAGACCCTGTGGGATGCACAGGAAGACACATACACAGAATATGGTTGGAGCTTGAGACATACTCATGGAAATCAGATTCAAAGAAAGCAGGGGCTTGATCATAAAAGGCCTCCAAAGTTATGCTGTGGAGTTGACCCTTTATCCTGAAGGAGGGAGAGTCCTTGTAAGTTTAATAAGGATGTCCCTTGGTTCGGATGGACAAATGTATTTTTCTCTCTGGTAGCAATGAGGAGCAAGGGACAGAAAGAGTCTGGGTCCGCACAATTTGGGGGGAAGTTATTGCCAGAGTCCAAGTTCTAAAGCATCAGGGATGGAGAAGCAAATTCAAGATACAGGAGACAGGATTCCATTCAGTGGGACTCAGCCTCAGGGACTGATTACTCAATGGGAGGGACCAGAGGCAATGCAGTTGAACGCCTGAGAGTGGTGATGCCCTTCACTGAATGATGGAAGGCCGGACACCCAGGTTACGTGCTAAACAAATGGTCTTCCCTCGTGTGGGGACGCTCCTGTCTCCCTCCGCCACCCTGCCCTGAGATGCGCTCACTCACACTGCCAGCGGGGACCAAGAAGTCATTTGCACACTCCTTGGCAATCTGGATCTCATCCATTGCTGCTTTCCCTTCACTTTGAGAATAAATGAAAAAATCGACTCCTCCGGATGCCAGATTTGTGTTCCTGTGTTAGGAGATTGTTTTTTCTTTTTTGCATCTGTGTGTACGTTAAACAGCAAGAAGAAAGTCGCGAAACTCAAGGAGTTTCCCCAAAAGTAAATCAATTTGCGGTTGAATGTGCTGTGGAATTTGTTTGCAAACCTACAAGAGCGAAGCGAGCTTAAAAAAGATGCAGTTGGATGAGACTGCAAAGTTTTGGAAAGTTCTTTGAACACATGTAAACATGATATGTGTAAGCAAATGTTTAACTTGCCTTTTTTACTTCTACAAATTATATTATGAAATCAGACGTCTGTGACTTCTTAAGAATGTCAAATCAGTGTATTCCTTCAAAACAGATAATTGCCTAGAGCTGCTCAGCTTCCAGGCTTGGGGCTTGGGAAGGCTGAGTTTCCTGCCCGCCAGTGAATAGAAGCTTGTAGGAGAGATTGACTTGCATAATGCAGGCGGGGGCAGGCGTGACCATGGGGAGGTGGGCTTGCTGGACACAGCCAAGCGGCCCTTGGAGAAGGAGGAAGAGCTAGACCCGCTGTGCTTCCCCTTCCCAAGGACCTCATGATGATTCCATTCCCTGCCCTGCCCTCCGATGGAAGAGACCAGCATGCTAACCTCTCCTCAAGAAGGATGATACAAAATATATTTGATCTGATAGTTGTTTCAGCACCGCTTTGATTCTCTGCTCTCTGAGAATCAGGATTGAAGCAGCTAGAATTAAACTGCCCTTCCAGTGCCAAATGAGTTGGAATTGGCCAGTTTAGCATTCATGAGCACAGCTAAGGAGTGGCCGAGGTCATCTGATAAGGCAGCTCTAGTATTTTCCTAGTAGAGACCATCGAAGTGGTTCGGAGGCAAAGATGGAGAAGATACAGTATACGTGGCAATATTTCAGGCCCCCACATACAATTACGCCATTATTACTAAGCGCTTTTATTAGCGCTGCAGCTGGACCGAGAAAGAGACCATCCAGGACCATTGCAGATCATTTCAAAGAACGTACGGTCTCACTGAAATCAATAGGATATTGCCTGGCCTCACCACTGCACCCCAAGATTCTCTTCCCACGCCATCAAGCCCAGGCTGATAGCGACACATGTTCACTTCCAGGGCAGAAAAGACCACATAGTGCTTAATATGCAAGTAGGTTTAATTTGATTCCTTGGGTGCAAAAGATGTCAATGAGACCACCATAAAGCATATGCCACCACTCATTGGCCCAATTAAATCAAGGTGTCATGGTTGTCTTGCATGATCCAGAGCAGATGCATGTATGATAGATTATTAGGGATGCAATTTGCAGTGTTGTACATTATTTATTCCCAATTTATTAACTGCTTATGGTGGTTATTTTGGAGAAGTCGTTTCACATTGAACGTAAGCTCATAATGAAGAAATATGTGTCTCTCTTGATTTGGAAATGGTACAACCATAGAGCTGTCATTTTCCTGAAGTCTGAGGTTTTTATAGGCTCTTAGGGACTGGATTCAATACCACTGGCACTTATTGAGTGTCTTCTGTTGGTGGTTTTTGTTCCAGACTCTTGACCAACTTATTAATCAAATAGGAACAAAATTGCCGCTGGATGTATACTGAAGGTGAAAGGCTTGGAGAGGCAGACTCTGTCCTCTGGGAGTTTGTACTCATTATCTGCGTTCTGTCTTGCAAACATACACATAGACTCAATGAGAAATTTATGAATATTCTTTGTTTCCAGATGAGGTTCTTCTGATTCCTGGAGAAAGGAAGGCCTCAACCTAGGTCAGCCATGCAGTAATGGAAGAGATGGAAGGAGAAGCCAGCATCTTGCAATCCCAAATTCATGACCTTTATGTGTCAGCTTCCTTATAAGTGGAATGTAAATAAATAAGTCAGTGGCATGGCTAGCTTGTCTTCATAGCTCCCAAAAAGCAATCAATCCTGTGTTCAGAGAACACAAGAATGCCTTTTGTATACAGTCCATCATTCTTTAACTGATGGGAAGAGATAAAAGGATGCTATTAGTACTTGAATTGGTATAGCCCAAGGATCTTGCCACCTTTCTCTTTAGGAAATTCCTTTTTTTTTTTTTTTTTTTTTGAGATTCCAAAGGGATATCCATTAGTATATAATAAATACTTTCTCATCTCACAGAGGTTGCAATGAAAAGGCTCTGTAGAAATGCAAACGAGAGAGGGTGAGTTTTATGAGGGGATTTCCTCACTTCTCTGAGATACTTTTTATTTTGTAAATTAGAACTATTTTACATTTTACACATGAGAAGACATAGTAGGAAAAATAAAATGAGAGGAATCCAGTGGCACCCTTAGAGCAGTCCATGCACCTCTCAGGTGAGTCGGGGATGAAAATAATGTGCTTGCCAGATAAAACTTCCCCATGCATCTCCTTATTAAGCTTACACTTAGCTGCAAAAGTGCACATTCTTCTATTTTTTGGAGGGACTAGCAGAGAGTTGGACCATAAAGAAGGCTGAGCACCAATGAAATGATGCTTTTGAATTATGGTGCTGGAGAAGACTTTTGAGAGTCTTGGGACTTTTGAGATCTCCTTGGACAACAAGGAGATCAAAACAGTCAATGCTAAAAGAAACTAACCCTGAGTATTCATTGGAGGGACTGATGCTAAAACTGAAGCTCTGATACTTTGCCCACTTTATGTGAAGAGCTGACTCATTGGAAAAGGCCGTGATGCTGGGAATGATTGAGGGAAGGAGGAGAAGGGGATGACTGAGGTTGAGATGGTCGGATGGCATCACCGACTCAATGGACATGACTTAGTGACTGAACAACCGAGGATCCAAAAGTAATTTAGCAATACTTGAGTCAGAATTCCAAAGTGCATTTGGAATCCAAGCCTGGTCTTTGTTCTCCAAACTCTATGCTCTCTTCATCTGCTATTCCATAGCCTAAAGCAGCGGCTGCGCTAAAGTTGGTCCTGTTACTGAATGGTATGAGGTCCAGCTGCTCGCCATCCAAAAGCAAGCAAACAGGCCAGGTTGGTGGAAAGGGAAGTTTGCTCTATTTCAGATGCAGGCAACTGGGGGAGAGGGTGGACATCTGTCCAAAGGCCAACTCCTGACATTGACAGCAAGTAGGGCCAGAGCTTTTATAGACAGAAGGAGGGGGCTACATGCAGAAGCAGCACAGTCAGCTCTGACAGCCATCTTCAGATTGATCATTGGTGGTCTGACCAGTGTCATCTTGGTTGTTTTAGGTACAGTTAATCTTCAGTTCCAAGTTCGGTTTGTTTCCATACCTCTGAAACCAATTCTTGGAACTGTGGCAGCTGGTGTCATGGGTACAGTCTAGTCATCATGAGTTAACTTCTCCACCAGGGGTTTCAGTACCTATAAGACAATTCACAGAGTATGGCTCAGAATAATGTCTATAGCCCTTGAGAAAGAACGAAGATCCTTGACTATGCTTAATGACTGCATTATTATTAATTAGTCTCCTTTGACTGTTTTCCTTCATTTCTGCATGTTCTCATTTCTCTGATTAAAGTTGTTCTTTGACTACAGTTTTCCACAAGCAAAAGGCAGGCTGAGGACTGGGGAGTTTGGAGACAGGGGCAAGGACCGTAGGATTCTGCTCCATTTCAGTCCTGACTTATAGGAGCCAATTACAGGCACCTCTTTCCAAATTCACATTAAGGGAGATAGCTTGAAATCAGCCATGGTGGGTTTGACTATTACACCACAGAAACAGTCAAAGCTGCTATCATTCAAGGCATCACTGACTCAATGGACATGAGTTCGAGCAAACTCTGGGAGATAATTAAGGACAGGGAAGCCTGAAGTGCTGCAGTCCATGGGGTCACAAAGAGTCGGACACGACTTGGTAACTGAATAGCAGCCATTCAAGGCTGTTTTTCCCAGAGCTCTGGTTGTTAAACTTCACTGGCACGTTGCTGCTCCTCTGCTTCTGGTTTTCATATGTTATCAAAAGAAAATATTATAGCGTGTCTTCATTATTGTTTGGCTCTTTACAAGGAGGCACTCTTAACCCTTTTGGGAAGTCTAAGCAGGCATTGCTAAGAAAGCAAGTTGAAGGATACTTTAAGATAAATCATCCCCCAAGGCATTTTAAAACCAAGGGTCTCCTTAGCAGGTCCTGACTCTGGGCCCCTGGACAGCAATACCTGGTCTGTCATTGGCACAAGCTGATCTTAAAATTCTGGAAACCAGAGTCCCCTTCATCTTGGCAGGCCAGGGCCACTGACCACAGAAGTCCTGTAGGAGTGTTCAGAAATGTGTTCTTGTCTGGAAACAGGCCCTGTCTTCCAGAACAAGGAAAGAGAGCATTTCCAGATGACATCAGCTCAGAACAGAAGAGATTTCTGCCCTGATATCAAAGGACAAGAAGATGGAAGAATGGGAGAGAATGAAATCATATTAATGGCAGATCCATGAACAACTCTTTTTTTTTTATGCATCAAAATCATTAACATCTGCTCTTGAGTTATAAGAATGGTTACCTTTAGCCACCCTCATCAGATGCATCCTCTCTAAGCTAAGCAAAGCACATCAGATGTGAACCTGGAAAAACAAACAAACAAACTATATATATATATATATATATATATTCATATTTTGTGTGCTCATAATGTGTTGAGAAAAAAATAACAGTGAAAATTTTAAAAAAAATCCTGTTTGGGTTTGAGGGTTTGAGAATGGACCAAAAGCTTTGAGTGGCTTGTGCTGTTTCCCTAATCAGAATATACCTTAGGTTATGTCTGCCACCTCCCGTATAAAACCTCTTTACACATACACATCCTCCCTCGATGACAGGATTGTGATATTTTCTGAGCCAAAAGAAAAATTCTAGGTACACAGTCTGAGAAGATCAATTCTTGGAATATTTCCATGTCAAGAGGCAGTGTAGAGGCTATACTTTTTATTCCTTCATTAGTGGGATTGTAGAATCCTTTTTGTTTTATTAAAGACAATGGCATGGAAATTCTGACATCACACTGTTCCAGAAATAACCAAATAAGACAATTGGAACATAAAGTTTCTATACTGATCACACACAATTCTAAAACACACACACACATGGGTGAATGAAATCCAGCCATCTCCTTCCCCTCCTCCTTCTCCTCTTCTTTTCTTTGTCATCATTATTGTTGTCATCATAATCATTGTAATTTGAACTTCAGAATCTTATTCAGAGGCATTCCTCCCTATAAATCACAGCAGATTATTTCCCTTCCCTCTGTCCATTAGCCACAATTCACAGTTCTCCTGGAATTCCCTTCTGGAAAACTGGTAAAAAGAAAGAACCCACTTTTACCCAAACTTCCAAAGGCCAAACTTGAAAGAGGGCACATTTCCAGGAAGTCACTAGAATCATTGAAGGGAAGAAGGAAAATTTACTTTGAGTCCAAAAAAAAAAAGAATGCACTATTTACCTCCCCACCATGCCCTTCTCCTGAGCCCTTACACCCAGCCATCCAAATGCAGAGTTACACACGGCTTTAAAGCCAGCCTCTCTTTCTGATGAACTCTAATGGGGAATTGAAAGTGTAGATCCAGCCCTGGCATTCCCAGTGCAGTTAAAAAAAGCCCTGTGGTTTGGTTGTGCTGAGGCGATATTGCTCAACAGTTAATGTAATCATATTACAAGAGCTTGTATTAAAATCATATGCAAGACGAAAATCAGTCTGAACGGCAGCAACTAGGAAAAGACAAAGAAAGATCTGTGAGTTGTCATAATTCGTAAAGACATTTTGGTGGAAAAAAAAGTACTGACAAACACGTGCATACGCCGAAGAACCGATAAAGCCTCTACAAGGGCGACTGGAAATGCAGAGCTTTGTTCCTGCAAAAGCTCCTCTTCACCTGCGTATTTTCCACAGGATAGAGAAGCTCGTCCAAGAAAGACAGTGTGTTGAATAGTGATGGTCACCTCAGACCTCACCTGGACCAGGGCAAAGCCAAGTCCAGCTTGATAGATCGGGATACTGTGCATTCATTCATTAGCTGGGAGTTGGCCAGGCAGGACATGGCAGGTAGCCACTTGAAAGCCCACGGCTTCCCTGGTGTGGCCCTGGTTTTTGTTGGCAGTTTAACTCTGCTATTTTATACGCTCCTGTGGTAAGGATTAAGTCTATCAAAACTTCAAGATTTCTTATAATATGAGACACACAGACATAAAGTCAGACTCCCATAACCAGTCCTCCTCCCTTCAGCATGCAAGAGAAAAATCAGATCTTTTTTTTTTTTTTTAATTTTAGTACCTGGAATCTACTTCAAACACTCTTTCATGGAACCAGAAGCATCAAATGTTCGGGTTTCTCCGCAGGACTTTACACAAACCTAAAACCTTGCCCGGTTTTCCACTTGTCCTCCGGGAAAGGATCTGTAAAGGGGCCAGATAGGATTCACAGTACATCAGAGTGTGAGAGCAAGTCAAACAGAGGAAGGGCCCAGTGATGAAGATTTTAAGACTTCAAGAGCCTTGCAAGACCTAGGACTTGTCTCAGACTTTGGCTTGGGAGCTGCAGCAAGAACACTAATGGTAGCAAGATGACCATCTTTTGATTTTTTTTTTTAATTTGCAGGAAGCTGTCCTTCACTCTTTCTACCATGTGTTTGGCTGGTTTCAACTTAACATACTCCATCCTGGCTTTAAAGGGGCTGGCCTATCTCAGCACAAACTGCTCAGGGTAATCTATTCTTACAACAAGTGGTCAACCTTGGAAGGAGGAATATGACCTGATGCTAAATAAAGCCTGAGAATGTTTCACACAGCATGCTTTGGAGAGAATGCCTAGATCATACCGTGAAAAACGCCTTCCCATATGACACAAAAAAATGTGTTTTCCTTAACAGACCATGATGAACTGGTTCAACCACTTTGGAAGTTTTCTTTTCTTTCTTTCTTTTTTTATTTAATCAGTTTTTTTTTTTTTTAAGTTTGTTTTATTGGTTAGAGGGCTATGTCTGCCTATGTTTTCTTCTTCCATTTGATTTATTTTTATTATTATTATTTTTGTATTTAAAATTTTTTATAAAAGATGGATTAGCATGGTTAATCTTATTGGCATTATTATTCTGGTTGATGTAGGTTTGGACATGGTTTTAATTAATGACTTTAGCTACTGCAAATTCAGCAAAAGCAGAGCCTTTTTGGCATATGCGTGTGTTGTGGGGAGGTGAACATTACATTTATGGCAATTGCTTTCTGGAGTTTATTATTTTCTCTCCCTTTATACACTTCTCAGTATTTGGTCTGGCTCCTCTTTAAAAAATGTAGTGATTTCCTCTCCAATGATGTAATCTTATGAAAGACCAAAGCTTTGCAAACTTGAATTTAGCAACGGGAATTCCCTGTATTTATATGTGTGTTAACATGAATATAAAAAAACTCAAACCAGCCAAGCAACTGCAGCTCACATTTATGTTTTATTTATTTTTTATTCTTCTTGTCTTTTCTCTTGCTCCTGCTCTTTCTCTCTCTCCCCTCTCTCTCTCTTTTTTCTTTCTTTTCCTGAAGATATTTTAAAGCACTTTCTAAGTGCCAAAGTCTGTGTTTAGATGGAGAGAGTAGAGATGACCAGACAGATCTTGACCTTATAATATGGGGTGATAGGTAGTCAGCCAATAAAAGAGAATTAAGAATGGACGTGTATGTGTGTGGTACAAAGCGTATGCTGGATTCCCGAGAAGCCTACTGTGAGCCCCCAATTCATCGTGGGTTGAGTCCTCATCTGGTGCAAGGAAGGGGCATAGCAATTGTCCCAGGGAAGATGACATTCTCACTAAGTCTTGAAAGATCTGTCAATAATACCCAGGCAACTTGAGACGTGTGGGTGAACTGGATGCTTGAATGCCTCCAACACAAGCAAAATACATAAAAAGAAAAAGTGTGCCAGGTTCCTGAATCTGCAAGGAATTTGGTGCATATATAACGTGCAAGAAAGGGGGACAAGAGATTTGCAGGGGACAGAGATAAAGAACACTGCATGCTTTGCTAAAAAGTTTGAACTTTGTTCTTTAACCAATTAGCATATCAGACTTTCCAGTAAAGAGAAGAAAGAGAGAAAATGGCTTATGGCCCAGTGGTAAAGTGTGCAGATTGCAGTTTGTGGAATCTGGGTGACTGAGTTTGAATTCCAATTCTATCACCATGAGTGGCATGGTCTTAATCAAGTTATATCAAGTCTCTATGTGATGAAAGCTTTCACAGTTATAAAGTGGTGACGATAAGTATGATTCCTAGCTCCAAGTACTGATGAAGACAAGCATCTTCAGTAAATCTGCTATAGCAACAAGAATCAAATATGGAGTAGTGGGAAGGTCATGAACAGAGGAAATTAGCCACAGCTTCCTTTGGAACCTGGTTTGACCATTGATTAGCCATGCAGCTATGGGCAGGTGACCTCACCATATGGTCATATGAGCTTGGCTTCTTCACCTGTCTGATTGGGGTAAGGAGAACTCCCACAGTGGTTGAAAGGAGCAAATGACAGAAAATGCAGACACGTTGCTCACTATAAATCCTGGCACCTATTTATGACCTTGATACCTCAGTCTCTTCCTCCTTGACCCTGGAGATTGATGCCAAGAAAATACCACTTGTGTTTTGGAGCTCTTAAGAAAGTTTGAAGCCATAACTGTTGAATATAATACAGGTATTGAAAATAGAGATTTCTCATGGAAAACAAACAAATAAAACACTGGATTGTGTTTCTATATGAATTCAGCAAGCCCTGGAGATGATAGGAATCTTAATCAGAGGTCTTTGAAAAACAATGTTCCCACACCTGAGTCATAGCACTGGCAATTAGACACCTTCCTTGGGTACCCTCTCAGGAGACGCTGACTGACCTGAGAGAAAAGGCTATAGGTGCTTAGCCCAGGGGACTTTCCATTTAAGCAACAGTGAGACCCAGCGGTGGACAGGTTCCATCCAAACATACAATGTTTCCTCTTAGGTATTTAGTCACTGGCTCCCAAGTCAGAATTGACAACCAAGTACTTCCAGATATTAGATAAAAACTCATAGCATGGAATATAGTCACCAAAACAAACAAATGCAAGACAAAACCACTGGAAATGGAGACTGCATTGACCAGAAGAAAGTTGCAAGTAAACCTAATTATTATATTGAGTGAAATAAAAGAAAATATTGCATCCAATAAACATTAAAACACAAGGAAATAATATTCAGAGAGTAAGATAGAACGCTTTGAGTTCAAAAAGCGTAAGGGCAGGAAAAAAATCCAATAAAGGGATTGGAAGATTAGACTGGGAAAATTTTTAAGATAAATAACAAATTCAAGTATATAAAAATGTGGTAATAAAGATACATAGATAAATTTAAGAAACTCAGTATTTGTCCCATATGAGCTCCAAGAATAGAAAACAAAGGAATGTTTTTCAAGATAAAATACAAGAAATTTTCTTCAGAATGAAAACACTTGAGTTTCCATTTGAAAGCTATTCCATCTCTCCAAGGGCTTCCCAGGTGGCCCAGTGGTAACAAATCCACCTGCCAATGCAGGAGACAAGGGTTTTATCCTTCTGTAAGAAAGATCCCCTGGAGAAGAAAATGGTAAACCCTCCAGGATTAGCTGGGAAATCCATGGACAGAGGAGCCTAGCAGGCTACAATCCGTGGAGTCGCAAAGAGTTGGACATGACTTAGTGACTAAACAACAACTATTTCTCCAAAGTGGTTGGCACAGTTCCAAGAAAGCCATCCACATCAAGGCACTTCAATATAGAATTCCACAACACAAGGAATAAATACAGTATCCTGTACATTCACAGAAAAAAAAAAAGAAAAACAACTAGATTTGAATGATGAGAAAATTGGATTTCTCAGCCGTGATAATGAAACTAGACGACAGAGGAGCAATGCCTTTCTTATTATGAGAGAACATGACTTCCATTCAAACTCTCAAGTATGAAGGTAAAATGAAGACATTTTCAGACAAGAAAGAAATTGAAATTTGAACTTTCACAAGCTGCCTTAGAAGTTGCTAGTTTGTTCTCCAACAGAATAAAGTATTAAGCTGATAATAACAAAGACCAAATTCAAGACAAGGGGATACAATAGAGAAGGGGGCAGAGAAAATTTCTGAGCTGAGAGTGAAGACTTCTCAGTCAAAGCTGAGAAGTCAGCCTCAGAAACAGCCCATCTCACTGAAGCATAACAGAGAAGTGGAGAATGGATATTACCAAGGGGGAAAAAAGAATTCTAATAAACTACTAGTGTTAAACCATATTGTGTACCATATTACAATTTTTAAGATAAAAATTAGATAAATAATAGTGATACAGAAAATTAAGCAAACTAAATTATAATTTAAAAAATAGTCATTTACTTCAGGGAAAATAGCTCCACCACCAAGAATATGAAATTGTAGTCAATAAGTGGCTCAATATTTAACTTATACAAACATTTATGATTTATCAAAAGTTTCTATTAAAACTACATAGGAAATCATGTCTGTGTATATGTGTGTACTTTAAGAGAGTTAAATCACTGTCTGTATTAGGAAGTTAATATTTATTTATTTTAAACTTTTTATTTTATAGTGAGATATAGCCAATTAACAATATTTTTGATAGTTTCAAGTAGACAGCAAAGGGACTCAGATATACAAATACATATATCCATTCTTTGCCAAACTTCTCTCCATCGAAGCTGCCACATAACATTGAACAGAGTTCCCTGTGCTATACAGTCAGATACTAGTTGGTTATCCATTTTAAATATAACAGTATGTACAAAAGAGAAAATTGAGATGTAGTGGTATTATAAGAATATTATTTATAAAAATGAAGAGCAAATATCATCAAAAAGACTAAAGAAATTAAAAATGTTAGCCTCTAGAAAGCAGGAGTCTGGAGTCTGGGTTGAGTAGAGAACTCTGTTTGTTTGTGTGCTAATTCTTGTGCTACCATTTGATTTTTTAAAATGATATCCACTTACTACTTTAATAAAAATTTCAGAAATTCATAAGAGGAAATATTGTGGTTTGACAGTATTGAGAGTTATCACTGACACTCATATGAGGTAACTGAATGACTTAGTTCCAATATTTGGGAGGAAATAAAGCCATAAACTAAAGAAAAACAGCGAAATAATAAAAACAATAAAATTTACTGAGCGTCTCCCAGGTTCCAGTGGTGATAGTTAGATAATAGATTTACCATCTTGTGTGATCCTCAACATAAGCAGAAGTCACACGCTATGATTTTCAGACTAAGCTGATCAAGGTCATTGAAGGCTAGAAGGCCAGTGCATGAGTAAAGCAGAACCTGAACTCAGCAGATTTGACTGAAAGCCCCAAGAATATTCCCATATCCCATGCTGTCTTTTGGGATCCAGCGCTGGTCATTTAGAGCTTCCCTGGTGGTGCTACTGGGTAAGGAACCCGCCTGCCATTGCAGGAGACATAAGAGGTACAAGTACAATCCTTGGGTTGGAAGAATCCCCTGGACCAGGGCATGGCAACCCACTCTGGTATTCTTGCCTGGAGAATCCCACGGACAAAGGAGTCTGGTGAGCTGTGGTCCATAGGGTCACAAAGAGTCGGACATGATTGACACCTGTAGATGTCAAAGTCGTCCTGGGCTCTAAGCATTTTGGGGCTAGAAAGCCACAGCTCAAGGTGAGCTGGCTGCCGTTTCAAGAGTTGTTAGTTTGTTGTTGGGGAAACGAAAGAGTGGATATTTGTATTAGTCTTCTGTTATCATTTTAGTCAGTTAGCATCCACTGAGTGACGTATAGCAACACAAACGTATGATCTCACAATTTTGTAGGACGGAAATCTATCTCCATCTCACTGAGCCACCGTCAAGATATCAGCTGACTTGTTCCTTGCTGAAGCCTCTAGGGGAAGAAGTTCCCTTGCCTTTTTCTGTTTATAAAGGTCTCCCTCATCCCTCAGCTCATGGGCCCCTTCCTCTTTCTGCAAAGCCATAAACATCACATCCTTCTTGAGTTTTCCATAGTTACTTCTCCCCCTGACTCTGAACTCAGTCAAGAAAGGTTCACTGATTTTGAGGATCTTTGTGATTACAAATCTGATAATCTAAAATAATTCCCCCTTCTCAACATCTGAACGACACCTGCAAAGTCCCCTTAACACCAAAGGTAACGTACCCCTGGGTTCTGTAGACTAGGATCGGGGCATCTCTGGGCAGCCCTACTTCTGCCCATCTGAGGACTTCATCATTTGGGTTCAGTGGCTTTCTCCAAACAGCTGCTGCCTCCCAGGGCGGGCCACCCCCCGCCCCCGGCCGCCTCTGCACTGTACCACTGGACAGAACACACAGCGAGACGCTTCTTGCTCCTTTGTACAAATGCAGCGTTGAGATGACTAAAACACAGAATAAAAACCAGACACTTGAAGTAGTCACTCTGCCCACCCCTTGATTCAAGGATGACGCTATTGTTCCCATCCCATTCAAATGTGTGCCTTTGGACGATGTCTCCATTTTCGGATTCATCATTGTCAATGAAGGAGCCTTCAAGTGCAGGAGAAATTCAGCTGTGCCAGGGCATTCAGCCTCCACGTGCATTTAAGGCTGCCGATGGGGCAGGGTGACCACAATGAACCCCAAGGACACTGCTCAGGATGTCCCACAGACCCGGCACAGCTCTGTGTGATGGAGCAGAGCCAAGGAAGATGTTTGTTTGTGCATACTATTTCCAAGTCCTGGGGAAAGAGAAGGTCTGCTTGAAGACCTACACTTCGAAAGGCAGGCAGCTTTGAATGCAGGTTTTGCGGTGCTCTGTTACTTGGAGCCTCAGTTTCCCTTCTTGTCATGAAGGAAAATGACACCTACCAATGGGGCATTGTAAATACTAGATAAAAATTAACATTAAATAAATATTAATCACAAAACTCCTAGCATGAGGCCAGGACTGTATAGCAGCCAAGAAGCAGTGTCTATTTTATCTCTGATTCTGTTCATTCTCCAGTCTGTACCATCATTTGTACCTAATCTGCACAAAACATGGAAACGTGATGACAGCGGCTATTTTCACAAAGGTAACTCAAACCTGGTCTTGAGAAACTTGGGTTTTCTGGGTGGCTACAGGGACATAAACCAACAATGCAGTTATGTCACGACATTAGAGTGGGACCATCATAAATGACAGAGGTGAAATCCAGGGGACTTTTCACCAAGAAGGTAGCCTTTGGTCTGGGCCTTGGGAGATTTCAGAGAAGAGAAGAAATGAGAGATATTTCTGGAAGTGAGGAAAGTCTATGCACCTGCTGAGAGGGAGAACTGGGCTTGGGGTGTTCAAGAAAGACTCAAGAATTGATGTGCAGAGAGCAAATGTGGCATAGACATGGAACCATTTCTCCTCCTGGCTTCCCAATGAAGGCTGCAATGTCCTTCTGGGACTCCCATCACCCCACCCACCCCAGCTGAAGGAAGGATGCTCTGCCCTTGCAATCAGGGGAGGAACTCAACAGCCCTGCTCTGAATGAAGCACATGTCTTGATCGTGGGCAAGAGAAAGTCCCCCTGTGCTTGTTAAGGTCCTAATATGCCTCTGACATTGGAGAAAGAAATGCAACCCACTCCAGTATTCTTGGTTGGGAAATCCCAAAGACAGAGGAGCCTGGGGGGCTACAGTCCATGGGGGTCACCAAGAGTTGGACACAATGGAGTACGGACATGCACACACCTCAGACACAGATTGCATCTGTCGTTTGCACCACCCCGTCACCTTTAGCATATCCTTGGAAGGTACGCAGCTTTACCCAGAGTCAAAGGACAGGATGAAGCTCAAACAGAGAGGTTAAGTAACTGGACTGAGGTCACACAGCTAGAGGTGTATGTTTTCACCAAGGTTGGGCTGATCTGAGATTTTGCACATGTTTCAGCTTTCTGCTCTGCATGTCTCACTCCCCTGGGCCTTCATCTCCCATGGCTACAGCCAGGCCCTCTTGGCCCACTTGATTCCAGAAGCACATGTTTTCCTATAGCTCCACATGCGTGTCTTCTCCCTTACCATAAATTCATTTCAAATCATTGGAGATGCAATTTCAAATCTCCTTTCCAGTTGCATTTGGAATACTTACAAACCCAGTGGAGATTGTAGACCAAATGTAGAGACCTCTGGCCAGCATTCAGTTTTTTTCCTAAGCTGGTCTTGATCTTCCTCTGGGTCATACCCCCAGTCCTCTATCTCCAGAGTCACTCTGTACCCCAGGCCTTCACTCACTTCAATCTCTTTTTTGTAACATGCACCCCTTCTCCTAAATTCATACCATTAATGAGAAATGAAAAGATGACAGATTCTGGCATCAGGAAAGCATTTTACGTGTGCAGCTTTGGGTAAATTACACCCCTTCTCTGATCCTTAGTTTCCCCATCTGTGTAAGGAAGGTACCATTGCCATCTGCAGAAGCTGACATACATGCTAAATCACTTGTTGTGTCCGATTCTTTGTGACTCTATGGACTGTAGCCTGCCAGGCTCCTCTGACTGTGGGGATTCTCAGACAAGAATACTGGATTGGGTTGCCATGCCCTCTTCCAGGGGATCTCCCAACCCAGGGATTGAACTAGTACCTCTTAAGTCTCTTGCAATGGCAGGTGGGTTCTTTACCACTATCGCCATCTGGGAAGCAGAGGATGGCTCTAAGGGTTAATTGGGGTAGTGTGTTCTCTGATCTTGCAGAGCATTTGGCACAAAGTTTGTCTGGTGGAAAACACGTTCCCATTTCTCCTGTACGTGTCCATGCCAAACTCATCATGGTGAGCGTGCCCTCAGGTCCCAATGCCTCCTTGACACTGAGTGGAAATCCTTGATATCGAACCCGGAAACAGGAATGGGGTGGGGGATGGAGCAGAAGCCACCTTGGACTCAGCCCACCACCACATTTCGCAGAAAGAGCCTCGTGATAGCTGGAAACTTCCCGACATTAGGAGCTGGGCTGGCTTCCAGCTGGTACCCTGGAGAAGAGAGGTTTCTTATCCTATTACCAGCCTCCTCAGCCAGCCTGTCCCCCCAGGATTAAGATCTTATAAACATCAGCCAGTCCTCAGGGGTGATCCGCCGAGGGCCCCCCCATTGATTCCAGATGGAGAAGAGATTTGTGTGGAGGAACAAATGTTAACTTTCTCTTTTCACTGAGCAAAACACAACAGTACAACCACAAAGAGCCGCACAACCCAAAAATGCCTCCAGCGAACCAAGTTATTTTCTTCTCAAGACTCAGAGAGCAAGAAGCTATTTTTAGGGGGCCGTGGGCCGGCAGCGCAGGGATGTCGGCTTGTGTGCTGCGGCGGTCCCCCACCAGGGCGGCTCAGAGACGAAGGGCAGGCAGGCGCTGGGGCGTCGGGTGGAAGCCTGCCATCGAGGACAGGAGACGCGCCAACAAATAACCAAGTGGCAGTCATCAGGCGGAAGCCGTGCTCGCAAAGGTCTCAGCGTTCCCTTAATTTTTCTCCTATGGGTTATGCCACAACCTCTGCCTCTGTCTGGGCTTTGTGAAACCCCAGCAGACTCTGATATGGTGCTGTTCTTTTCGGGGAGAGGCAAGCAACCCATCTGCTTAAGCTCCAGGCACCTCCTTCACTTTCCAAGTGAGAATCTTTAGCACCGAAGCCCAGGACTGGTGAACACAGCCCCGCACTCAGATAACCACCTACATGGCCCCCTCCGTGGGCTATACCGTTGTTTATTTCCACTGCACAGAACATTGGTAGGGATTTATTTTCATGCATAAATATACATGTTTGTTGTTGTTTAGCCTCTAAGTCGTGTCCAACTCTTTCACAGCCCCATGAACTGTAGCTCATTAGGCTCCTCTGTCCATGCGATCACTGGAGTGGGTTTCCATTTCCTTCTCCAGGGGATCTTCCTGACCCAGGAATCAAACCCATGTCTCCTGCTTAGCAGGTGGATTCTTTATCACTGAGCCACCAGGGAAGCTACTTAAAAACATATATATGAATAACTTGAGTCATAAATTGCAAATTACATGCAATTCCTAATTTTAGAAGCACCTGGAAATATTTGAAAGAACATAATTTATTAATTGAAACAACCAAGGTGCATGCCCCCATTTAATCATTTCCTAGCTCAGGGAACTTGCTCAGTCGTGTCTGACTCTTTGCAGACGCCATGGTCTATGCTGCTGCTGCTAAGTCCCTCAGTCGTGTCCGACTCTGTGCGATCCCATAGACGGCAGCCCACCAGGCTCCCTGGTCCCTGGGATCCTCCAGGCAAGAACACTGGAGTGGGTTGCCATTTCCTGCTCCAGTACATGAAAGTAAAAAGTGAAAGTGAAGTCGCTCAGGCGTGTCTGACTCCTAGCGACCCCATGGACTGCAGCCCACCAGGCTCCTCCGTCCATGGGATTTTCCAGGCAAGGATACTGGAATGGGTTGCCATTGCCTTCCTCCATGGTCTATAGAGTATGGAATTCTCCAGGCCAGACTACTGGAGTGGGTAGCCTTTCCCTTCTCCAGGGGATCTTCCCAACCCAGGGATCAAACCCAGGTCTCCCTCATTGCAGTCAGATTCTTTACCAGCTGAGCCACCAGGAAAGCCCAAGAACACTGGAGTGGGTAGCCCATCCCTTCTCAAGCAGGTCTTCCCGTCCCAAGAATCGAACCAGGGTTTCCTGCGTTGCAGGCAGATTCTTTGCCAGCTGAGCTATGAGGGAAGCCTTTTTAGCTCAGTGGCTTTGGGCAAATCACACGACTTCTTTGAGCCACGATTCCATCTAGTGAGGTGGAACATTTAATACTAACCTCATGTAATTACTGCAAGTGTGTTTGAAAGTATTTAGGAGAGCTAGAAAGCTGGGCAGGGAGTGCTTTTAATTGTCCCTCTTGCTAATAAAATGAAGCTCCCCTTCCCACCTCTGGCATTAAAGGACAAATGTGAGATGTTCCATGTAGAGTTCAGTAAAAAAAACCTCCTTGGATTAAAAGGAGAAATATAATTGCCAGATATGTAAAACATCCTATCTGATAAAGGCAAACAGTCATTTTATATACTTAAAAAAAATTAAGTAGTTGTGGACCACAATGGCTGAAAGAGTTTTTCTGTGCATCAAGATTTAACAGAGCCGTGACATGGGGTCACAAAGAGGTCCTTTGAGCAAGGGGGTTCCTCAGTGTGACTTGACTGCTTGAGGGTCCTGGCAGACTTAAAAAAAATTTAGAGATGGCTGTAGATTTCACTGACAAGGAATAATAAGGGCAAGAGTAATATTATTTTTAAGAGTGTACGATACACCAGGCATTGTTTCAAGAGCTTTTCATAAAGTAATTCACATCATTAAATAGAGAGGATGTGAGGTCACATAGGGCCAAATGTGCCAAGATGCTGTCAGGCTACGAGACTCAAGATTCCAGCTGAAACTGCAAGTGGGCAGAGCTTCTGATCCACCAAAAGCTGCCACTGTGAGGGCAAAGACCTGGCTGCCCTCCTTTTTCTATTTCTTGTTCTGGTCCCAGGATGGACCAGAGGAGGCGTATAGAAGTCTTGATATTATTCTAGAAGCAGGAGAGATCGCTGGAGCACTCGGACACCAATGTAGGGCTGCCTCACTCAACAGCATTTATTCTGTGGACCTTTAAGGTACCATAGCATCAAATACACTGCAATCATTCACAAACAAAAGGAAGCATCTCTCTTCAGTGGGATTTCTCTATCTTCTGTGACAGTAAATTCTCCTGTTTTCTTTCTTTCAATCATTTTTTCTAATGCCTCCTCCCCCACCCCACCCCGTCTCTCCTGTTGCCTAGAGTAGACAACAAAATCTTTCTCTTTTATTAGCTTTACCCAAATCCTCAGAAATCTCATCTGAAAATGTGCAAGCTCAGAAGGACCAATGAAACTGTAAGCTCCCCGGAGACAGGGTCTGGGTCACAGTTTAATTATTTATTTATTTTGCTTTTCAAATACCTGTCTCAGTAAGTTTTGAGTTCGTAGTCAAATTTTCTAAAGTGTCAGATCATAAATAAAGGGACAAATGAGTACCTTTCAAATGATACTTTCAGCCTCAAATCTCTTTCCTCAACTTCAGACCCATATTTCCAGCTGACAGTTCAATCACACCCAGAAATGCATGACTTTTCCATTAAAGAGGACTGGGCTCCTCCTTCTACAACGCCTTTTCCTTCATTCACAAAGCTGACTCCTTGAGTCTTCTCTGTACCCCTAGGGGCTCTGTCCACTCACCAGTGCAAGCACTGGTTATGGGGGTGTTAACAGATTTTTCCTTGCCTTTGGGACTGAAATATAGTACCACACCCAGTCTATCCAGAGGCCACTGTTCCCCCTCAGAGGCTTTTCCCTCTTCCCAAGGCCATTAGCTAACACAGCCTCCTAACAGATGTCCTGTCTCTACTCTCTGGATCTTTTCATCCATTTTTTATTCATTCACTCATCCATTCATTCAGGAAATGTTAAGTGAGCTTCTATTTTGTGGCAAGCAATCCTGGTGCTGGATACAAGATAAACCAGATTGAAGTCAATGAAAAGCCACATTCTTATTGGAGGGGTTCAGTGAAAAAATAAGCAGAAAAAAAAAGAACATGATATTTTTGAGTAGTGAAAAGTACTGTGGATGAAGTAAACCAGAGCGATATGATAGAGGGCGGTGGATGGACTGGTGGTATACAAGGGAGAGGCTCAAGTACCTCTCCAAGGAAGTGATGTCTGGGTTAGGACCCGAGAGATAAGACGGGGCCCAATGTTGGAGCTCCGGTTTTAAAGCAGCTGCTGATGAGCAGCTTGGTAGAAGAGGAACTCAGTTTTCGTGTGCTCACGGGGAATGCAGCAGGGCTAGTGTGGCTGGAGTATGGTAAGCAATGAGAGTATGAGCAGGAGAAGACAGTAGATTTGTAATTACAGGGTTGTCATTCTTCCCGTGGACTGCGCTGACCTAATCTCTTTCCTACACAAGCAGTGTCTATGACTCTTCATTGCTAATTTCAGCAACAAAATGAATTTTGCTCAGCTTTGGAGAACTTCTCCCATGTGGATTTACTCTTCTGCTGTCCTGGAGCAAGGGCTTCCCCGGCAGCTCAGCTGGTAAAGAATCCGCCTGCAGTGTGGAAGACCTGGGTTCAATCCCTGGGTTGGGAAGATCTCCTGGAAAAGGGAAAGGCTACTCACTCTAGTATTCCGGCCTGAAGAATTTCAGGACTGTATCATCTATGGGGTCACAAAGAGTCGGACACAACTGAGCAACCTTCACTATAGTGGACCAACTCTCTCAACATCTGCTTAGCTGTTCCTCCTTAACCTTCTTACCAATCCATTCATCCAGAGCTACAGGGGTGAATAGGAAACTCATCAACTTCAGGAATGCCTGAGCCTACAGAGGAGATGTAGTGAAAAGAAAATCTCTGAAATAGAGGGAGAAAGGGGCTAAGATAGAAACTCATGCACAGTGATGGATAGGTGCACAGATAAACTCCTTTGGATAAAAGAAGAGCTATGGCCGGGCAGGTGCCTTTCTCAGGGGATCCCTGAGTTGTCTTATAAATGAAAGGATGGCATTCCAAGCAGAACAAATAGATGAGGAAGAGCACAGAAGTCTAAAAACAGCGGGATTGAATTAGGGAATTACAAGGAAAGTCATACTGCTTGTAAGCAAAGATGGTGAGGAGTGGGAAAGAGATGAGACAACAAGACAAATAGGTGTGGATCAATGTGGTTTTTATCACAACACCAATGAATCTGGGAGAGAGGACCATGTGTAGAGATATCACCTTATAAACATTTCATCACGAAGCAGCCTGACTCTTCACAGAAATCCCTTTGTCCAAAATCCACATCTGACTGTATCATAGAGAAATCGGTCTTGGAGATGAAAAGGATAATGTAACAGAAAGACTGATGCTGAAGCTGAAACTCCAATACTCTGGCCACCTCATGCAAAGAGTTGACTCACTGGAAAAGACCCTGATGCTGGGAGGGATTGGGAGCAGGAGGAGAAGGGGACGACAGAGGATGAGATGGCTGGATGGCATCACCGACTCGATGGACATGAGTCTGAGTGAACTCCGGGAGTTGGTGATGGACAGGGAGGCCTGGCGTGCTGCGATTCATGGGGTCGCAAGGAGTCGGACATGACTGAGCGACTGAACTGAACTGAACTGAACTGAACTGACTGAACAAGAGAGTGTGAGCGTGAAGCTAGATGACACCAGGGCACCCAAAATACTGAGCTCCATGAGCTTTCCCCTGTGAGCAACCAGGTGGGACCTGCATGAGACCAAATCCTGGTTCTCTGCAAATAGTGAAATTAAGGTTGCCGTTGACAACCAGAGGATCAGGGACTGAAATAGCAGCCTTATAAAGGTTAGATAGGCTTCCCTGGTGGCTCAGTTGGTAAAGAATCTTCCTGCAATGCAAGAGACCCAGGTTCAATCCCTGGGTCAGGAAGACCCCTTGAGAAGGAAATGGCAACCCACTCCAGTATTCTTGCCTGGAGAATCCCATGGACAGAGGAGCCTGGTGGGCTACTCTCCATGGGGTCACAAAGAGTTGGACATGACTGAGTGACTAACACACACAAAGTTTGGATGCAGAGAAGTCGACACATCACTTCCCACCACTGTTTTGTGTGTGATTGTGTGTACGTGTGCTTGTATGTGTGTTACATGATAAAAGATTGAGAGATGACAGCAGGACCTGCAACCCACTGTCCACTATGGCACCAGCCCGGAGAAGATCCCACAGATTGGTGTAGTGATGTCAGGGTCACTGGGGGGCCCCATGACCTCCAAGTATCAGTCAGGCTTTTTCTTCTCTAAGGACCCAAATTTCTTATCTTCTAAATAAATTCCCCTTCACTATGACCATCTATAATTCTCACATGTGAATGTTTCTTAAAAATTTATTTTTATCTTCCTCTTTGTGACTCCTGTGTAGGAGGAAAGACCAGGTAACAGTGAAAAGTGTCAACCACGGCAGGTACAGCTTCTGAGCTGCCACTTACTCATGGAGAGGCTTGTGTCATCTCTCCTTATGGCCCCAAGACTTGGTATTTTAATCTATTCAGGTTGCTATAGCAAAACACTACAGACTGGGTAGCTTATAAGCAACAGAAATATATATCTCTCTTAGTTCTGCAAGCTGGGGAGTCTGAGAGCAAGGTGTCAGCAGATTTGGTGTCTGGGGAGGACACTCTTCCTGGTTCACTGACAGCCGTCTGCTCTCTATGACCGTGCATGTAGAAGTGTGCGGAGAGCCCTGTGGTGTCTCTTTTATGAGTGTGCGTGTGTGCTGTGTGTGTGCTCCGTCACTCAGTTGTGTCGGACTGAATACTGGGGAGGGTTGACGTTTCCTCCTCCAGGGTGTCTTCCTGACCCAGTGATTAAACCCCCATCTCCTGCATCTCCAGCACTGGTGGGAGGATTCTTTACTACCGCACCATTTATAAGAGCACTAACCCCATTCATGAGGGCTCCACCCTCATGACCTAATCACTTCCCAAAGGCCCTGCATCCTAATATCATCTCCAGACAGGGAGTGGGAAGGGTGGGGAGCAGTGTATTAGGATTTCAACATGTTAATTTTGAGGAAACACAAGCACTCAGTCTATGGCACTCAGATTCCTCAATTGTGAAATGAGCTTTGTCACGCCCGGAAAAGGCTCCAGGATCAATCGTGTGCTCAGGAACTGCGCCTGGTACAGGAGCTGGAACTCTGACTCTGAGGACGAGTATGGAGCCGGCCAACTCGGTGAAGGCCAAGTGAGGTGGGAGTCTGTGCATAGGTGAGTGTGCACCAAGGCATGCTTACGTGTGTCTCCAGGAGTATACGTCAGCAGGAGTGTGTCTGTGCTTATGTGCATACAGAGGGGAGGGCCTCTGTGAGCTGAAGACAAATCACATCCTTGGCTGAATGCTTCCTGGTTCTACCTTCCTTCACCTGGGAAGTCACCAAAACTCCAAGTGGAATTCATGAACCACTAGAATCCTGAGAGCTTGTAGGAAATGCAGAGTCTCAATCTCAGGTCTTACCCAAGACCACAGAGTCCAAATCCACAAACTTCCCAGCTACTTCCCAGGCTCATTCAAGTTGGAGAAGTTCTGAAGCTTTGAGAAGTTCTCTGAATTCAAAACAGACATCCTGGGGAAAATTGGTTATCTGACTCTCAGAGCTCAAACCAGGGCTCTGTAACAACTTAGAGGCATGGTATGGGGTGGGACGGAGGTTCAAGAAGGAGGGGACATAAGTATACCCATGGCTGATTCATACTGATGTATGGCAGAAACCAAAGCAATATTGGAAGGCAATTATCCTTCAATTAAAAATCAATAATTTTTTTAAAAAATGTGACCATCTCAGGAGATAGGTGTGGCAGGGGCATTCATTAAGCACTCTACACATTTCATCCTATTTGTTCCCTAAAGACTTTTCATTATTCCCAGTTCAGAGGTGAGAAGCTAAGGTTCAGGAGAGTAAATTCTGGTGTGTGAGGGCATACAGGTTTTCAAGGGCTCACAGTGAAGGTAAGTCTGAGTGATGTCTCCTTTATTTACTTGCTGCCTTCCAAGATGGAGGAATCACCTAGGATGATAGAGATTTCAGAATAAAGGTAAAGATCTTTCTTATGTGTGTTGAATTTGAGCCCACCTTGAGGGTAAATCCTGGCTGACTCCAAGCTTTCCTTATGAGTTTCTATGTCAGCAGGAGGCGGTCTTTATAGGGGAATCTGCTTCCGAGGTAGTGCTAGCGGTAAAGAAACCACCTGCTAATGCAGGAGATGGAAAATGCATGCAGATGGTATCCCAGGGTTGGGAACATCCCTTGGAGGATGGCATGGCAACCCATTCCAGTATTGTTGCCTAGAGAATCCCATGGACAGAGAAGCCTGGGTCTACAGCCCATAAGGTTACAGAGTTGGACACAACTGAAGCAACTTAGCCCGCAGGGGTCTGGGAGTCATGAATGTTCACCTTGACTCTCAGAATGCTTCTTCATGTGCCCAAGGCAAGTTGTTACCCTCTCACTTCCTTCTGTGTCTGCGCAATGGAGCCTGACTGATGGAATCCTGGTCTTGAAAGCTCAATTGAGAAATGGAGGTGCATTTCATAGACTGGCTCCCACAGACCTCACATTGGAAAATCATCTATGAAAGGTATAAAGTTTAGATCTGTTCATAAACATACCCGAGTTGCCAGGATATTTTTGATACCTTAATGAGATAGGGACTTTTGAATATTTCATCTCATTTAACCTCAAGATAGCCCTAGGAGATCAGCTTTATCAAATCCATTTTGCAGATGAGGAAACTGGGGATCAGGGAGGTTAATGACTTTTTTGAATACTCATAGGTAGTTAAGGATGGACCCAGCGTCCTTAAGTAGCTGGTCCAATGCTTTGCTCACTTGATGGACTCCATCCCTCTAGCCTCAGGACAGCCTTGGTGTTTGGATTTCCGGCTCAGCCTGAGGTAAGGACAATCTAGATAAACTGATGGATGGAGACAAGGTTGTATGCCAAGTTGAGCATCCAACACTTTCCCTTGACCGACATCTCAGTAGCTCAGGCTCCCAGAATCCAATGTGAATGAAAAACCAGAGTCTGCTAATCGTTTGGACCCAACATGTTCTGTTCCCAGAACAGTCAAAGGCAGTTGAGTGATACAGTTGCTGGTGGGCTAATAGGCAGGATCTCTGCTCTTGATTCCCTGATCTTTCTCTATACAGGACTGTGTTTCAGACTCTGGGTTGGATGCTATAGAATCCTTGAGTCCTCACAAAATGGCAAGGGAACTTCTAAAAGTAATTTATATTATAAATGAAGAAACTTGGACTGGTATAAATGACTTTCAGGAGACTCAGAATTAGGAAAGAGAAGAGCCAAATTTTGAGAGCAGGTTTGGTCAACATCTAGTGCATCCTCCCACCAACCCTGGACCTTCCATCATGAGTGTCCAGTCTGGAAAGAAGGGCTGCCTTTCTGTTCAGTCTCCAGATACAGCCCATACTCTCACAGGACTGAAATCATTGCCATTTACAAAAATGTAACAAAAACTAAAGGTAATTATTAATAATCTAAACCATTTACATTTAGCTCACCCATTCACTCCATCCTTTAAGAAATACTACAAGTCCTCTGGCATCTGCCTGTAGATGAATATAGCCCTTAACTTTTTTCTGTAATAAACTCAGTTACAAAGATTTTTTTTTTAATCAAACCTACTGACTTAATTGAGGTTCAAAACAGAAATGTCCTCAAGCCCTTTGCATCTCTGGTAACACTGCGTGTTGGAAGCCAGGACAAATACAGTCCTTCCTGGATACATTTTGTTTATTTATTTATTTTTGGCTGTGCTGGGTCTTCATTGTTCCACAGGTTTTTTTTCCAGTTGTGATGCACGGGCTACTCATTGCAGAGGCTCCTCATTGGCAAGGGAATTCTTTACCACTGAGCCACCAGGGAAGTCCCTGGATGCATTTTAGCTTTGATTTAAAATCTAGATACTTATGCTTGCCTTCGGATGCACTGTACACCACCTTCCCTTGCCCCCACTTTCCCGTCCTCCTCACTCACTTTCTTTGATAACTTCCTGTGACTTCAGGACTCTGGGGAAGACTATCACAGGCCCCTACCCTTAGCATCTCTTGGGAGTAGCCCCTGCAGGAATGACAGGTCCTGTCCCCAGAGACCAGAAGGACTTACCAAAGCACCCCAGATGTTGAGAGCATGGAGCCCAGTAAGAATGTGGGGAGACTGGGAGTCCCAGTCTGTGAGCCCAGATGACCCGAGGGGAAGATCTCAGGCTGACCCCAGGCTTGGGTGCTCCAAAGGAGAAGGCAGTTTCCCTGAGAGCAAGCAGCTGGCCACAGAGTTGGGCTCTCAAGTGACCGAGAATGGGGGCTTGGGCAGACATCTCCCTCCTCTGAACCGGGGTCACCCCCTTTGTAAATGGTCACCAACACTGCCATGACCTCATGGATCTTCTGAGGAGTCAGTCAGAGGGCAGGGAAAGTGCTTAGACAGGGCTTAACTCATTGTCAGAACCCAATAAAATTAATTGCTCTTGTTATTCTTTTTTGGCAGGAAAGATACGTGACAATGAACAAGGAGAGAAAAGGAAGTACACAGACCCTAAGGAGAACATTTCTATTTCAGTGGGGAGACCAGAGACTTTGCCCCCATAGGCCCGTGTGCATTTGCTGCTGCAAAACGACTTGGAAAAACCGGGCTAATTTCTTTAAAAGAGCATACTCCAATGGTGCTTTAGATGTGACTTGTAGCATCTGACCTTAGGTCATAATTCCTAATTTATACCTGAGTTCCTTCTCTGGTGGCTCAGACAGTAAAGAACCTTCCTGCAGTGCAGGAGACCTGGGTTCAATCCCTGGGTTGGGAAGATCCCCTGGAGAAGGAAGTGGCAAGCCTCTCCAGTATTTTTGCCTGGAGAATCCCCTGGACAGAGGAGCCTTGAGGGCTGTAGTCCATGGGGTCGCAAAGAGTTGGACACAACTGAGTGATGTTCACTCACTCACTCCTGATCTCCAGTCGCACTGAAAGTTAGGGAGGAGTTGGAGCAGAACCCGTGGCTCCCAGGTCCCCGTCAGCTCCTTATCTGCTTCTCTTCTTTCTAGAAAATCAAAAAGCCAGGTAACAAGAGATCAGTTTTTCACCTGAGGGCAGGGTCCCCTGGCAGTTGCTTTTATTCACCCTGGGAGGGAGAGGCCAGTGAGGTCTCTGCAGGCCCTGCCCTATCCCGGAAACTTGGCAGCTTCGTTCCCATCCCAACTCTGAAATCAATCACCAACTTTGGGAAAGTCATGCAGAGGGATGCGTGGGACTGCCAGCTGGGGTGGGGGGGGTGGGGAGAGGAAGGATTGAGTTCACGTAGTTCTTGCTAAATTACGCAAAAGCCCTGAGTCACCCACCCCACCACGCAGGGGGACAAAGCCTGGCCTCTTTCCTTCAGAATCAGGAATCCACCCTCTCCCCTAACCCCACCTCTTCCCTGCTTGGCTGAAGGGATGGGTATCATGCCAGGAGTGGACAGAGAAGCCGGAGAAGCCTGGGTGGATGGGGATACAAGAGAAAGACTCAGTCCTTGGGCTCTGGGGTCTCTGTGCAGGTTCTCATAGACCCAGTCAACATGCCTCCCTACTTTCTGCAGAAGCTTCCACCATCCAAAACAGTCGTCTGGGGAGAACCAGTCTCACATCTGTTAGGAGCATCTGCTTACCAGTCTCAGTGCTCATTCCCCGGCCAGGAACAAGAGGCTTTGTCCTTCTTTCTGCCTAACCATTCTTGCGAGCTGTCGTAAGGAAAGGAAAAAGATTCTTGACCATGCTTCTGTTCTCAAAACCAGCCTGAGGGCAGAGACTCCCTTCTCTGTTGCAAAGGAGGACTATGAGCCTGCAGGAGGTGAATTTGCACAAGTGTTGGCTTCACAAGAAAAAAGGAAGAGGAACCTGATTTCATCTCCAGGTTCTCTCAATACCTCCCTGTGATCTATGACTGTAGGATTACAGCAGCAAGTGGTGATTGGGCCCAGCCGCTGGTCGGAATGGCACATAGTTTCACAGAAGCTCATGGACTCACTTTGGTGGTGGTGTTCAGTCACTAAGTCACGTCAGACTCTCTGGGAGCCTGTGGGCTGCAGCACACCCGGCTCCCCTGTCCTTCTCTATCTCCAGGAGCTTGCTCAAATTCATGCCCATTGAGTTGGTGATGCCATCCAACCATCTCATCCTCTGCCGTCCCCTTCTCCTCCCACTTTCAATCTTTCCCAGCATCAGGGTCTTTTCTAACGAGTTGGCTCTTCGCATCAAGTGGCCCAAGTATTGGAGTTTCAGCTTCAGTATCAGTCCTTCCAGTGAACATTCAGGGTTGATTTCCTTTCGTATTGACTGGTTTGATCTCCTTGCTGTCCAAGAGACTCTCAAGAGTCTTCTCTAGCGCCACAGTTCAAAAGCATCAAGCCTTCATTACAGTCCGACTCTCACCTGCTTCCCTGCAAAAGGAGGAGGCTCTAAATCCAACCTGCCCAGGGGACCAGCCTCAGAGGCCCTGAGCTGAGACTCAGCTTTTCCACTTCTGCTGAGAGATGCTGGAGGGTTCTAAAGCCTGCCTCTGTCATGCAGCCACACCGACAATTTCCAGCCTGCCCTCCTGGGGGAGTGGATGAGAAAGTTAAAGGAGAGGGTGTCTGGGAGGAGAGGTGAAAGCCTGAAGCCTGCGCAGACCATGAGACCGGGGGCTATTAGTCATCCATTTCTAACTGAATGGGCCTGCATCACCCAGGCACTGTGGAGATGGAGGAAACAGATCAGCAGCACACATTAGAGTGATTCAGAGTGATTTCCAAACATCCAGTTGGCTCGTTTCCTCCACCAGTTTCAGGCTTAGAGACCCAGAGAGGCTGGAGTGGTGAATACGGGTCTGGTGTTGAGTCTTTGCCTCATGGGGACCCTCAAGAGAGCAGGCTCCATCCACAGACCTAAAAGGTCTTCAGTGGAATTCCCGAGTGTACCATTCTAAGAGCTACCAAAGGAAACAGGCTGGCACCCTTTGGCACCCTACTTTGGAATAAGGGACACTGAGAGCTCTCGCTTGCCCCTTTAGTAAACAAACGGGGAGTGTGCTGGCCCAGAAAGAGAGCAGGGACTCACCTTAGATGGCCTGCCAGTGGGTGGCAAAGAGGCGCTAAAATGAGCTTCTTCAGTTCCCCGGCCGGAGCTTGCCCCTGCTTCCTATGCTTGGAAACAGAGCTTGTTCAAACTCCATACTTGAGTCTTTTTCCAAAAATTCACCAAACTTTCTTTCAGCTTTTAATGTTTGTTTTTTCCTCCCACCGGCTGAAATTTTCTGTCCCAAAACCTATTTCCAAAGCCCCAGGTTTGAATAAGCCAGAAGGCTTAGCCAGTGGTACGTTTACTTGAAGGGTCTCACCCTCACCTCCAGGCCCACCCTGAGATGTGTCTGGTCCACAGGAACCGCAGGAGCCCCATCCCTCCCCACCGGTGACCCACAGCAGAGAGGAGGGTCTGTCTGGGTTTCCTGGGGGAGGAAGGGAAGAGGTCCTCCATTTCCTGCTCTCCCTGCCTCAAGGAAGACAATCGAACAAATTCAAGTGCGAGGAATGCACACAAGATGAGCAGGGAGTCATTTCTTGGTCATTCCAGTCCCTTTGAAAGGAAGACCTGGGATCAGCAGGAGAAAGGGCCAACAGCTAAGCCATCTGGAGGTTTCTAAAATCCCAATGTGCCAGTTGTGGAGCTGAGTTACCTAGAGCCTTGCCGTCCATCAGAAATGTCCACAAAGATGGATGCGTCCTATGCAACATTCTACACAAGTATATACACTCTGCAACAGACCACATAATGCAGGACAGTTCAGAAGCCATGAGCCACGTGGGGTCACTGCATGCCCTAGAAGTGCTCCTGTAACTGAGGACTGGAATGTTTCATTTCATTTAATTTAAGTGGCCACACATGGTTAGTGACTATCCATCAAAGATCACAGTTCGAGAGAACCTTCCCTGTTCTAACGATTTCATTTGATTATCAGCATTTTCGTATTCCAAGCTCAGCGCCTGGAACCGCTCGCCTTGCTCGAGATCTATTGTTGTTGCTCTTGTTGCTCAGTCACTAAGTCATGTCCGACTCTTTTGCGATTCCACGGATTACAGCCCACCAGACACCTTTGTCCATGCATTTCCCAGGCAATAATACTGGAGAGGGTTGCCATTTCCTTCTCCAGGGCATCTCTCCAACCCAGGGATCGAACTCGTTAACCCTGCACTGGCAGGCAGGTTCTTTATCATTGAGCCACGAGGAAAGCACCAAGGTCCTAATCCTAATTACTCAGTTGAGTCCAACACCTCACCAGACTCTCCTCCCAACTATATACAGACATAGGCACACAGGGTCCAGTGTTTCAAAGCTCACCTTTGTGATCTGGGGGTATCTGGAAAATAGAACAGGGTGGGAGTGCTCAGCAGGGCAAAGGGTTATCAAGGAAAGCCTCATCTGGGTCTGAGCAGGGAGCTTCAGGCAGAGAGGGGAAGAGTTGGGTTCCAAAGAGGCTCTAGGCATGGACTGTGGACTCTGATGATGAGGGTGTGGGGAAGGAACAGCCAGAGAGATGTGATCCTAGAGCCTAGAGAGTTTCGCTCATCATAGTGAGGAGGTTGGCCTTTGTCCTAAAAGGCACACGTGCTTGTACACCCTTTAGACTGTAGCACACCAGGCTCCTCTCTCCATTGGATTTTTTAGGCACGTATTGGAGAAGGTTGCCATTTCCTAGTCTAGAAGATCGAACTCACATCTCCTGTGTCTCCTGCATTACAGGCAGATTCTTTACCAGCTGAGCCACCAGGGAAGCCCTTGTCCTAAAGGGAATAGGGATGCCCTAGAGCCGTGGTTCTTAACCCTTTAGCGGCCAGGGAGTTATGGACCCTCTCTGCGCTCCCATACTTTGGTACACAATTTCCAGACAGGATCATGGACCCCAGGAAGTCCATTCTTGGAAGATCTGAACCAGGGTAGGAAAGCTCACTCCCTGAGCCAATGAAGGATGGCTGGAGTGAGGCAGGGCTGATACCCTGAGATGTGCAGCCTAAGTCAAGAGCATCTACGTGGTCCAGCAGACAATGGGCAGCCTGTGGATGCTTCCTGGGACATAAAGTGGCCTGTCTCTTCTCCTTTCTGCAGCCCCTGGGCCTCCAAAATAGCTCATTCCCTGTCCCCAGTGTATGTCTTTGTGTCTGTTTTCAAAAATGAAACTTCTGGGAACCACCCTTCACAGCACAGGTATGATCCATCCAGATAGCTCATTCCCTGTCCCCAGTGTATGTCTTTGTGTCTGTTTTCAAAAATGAAACTTCTGGGAACCACCCTTCACAGCACAGGTATGATCCATCCAGAGGCCCTTACCTACAAGGTCTGAAAAATAGATTACCAAGGTGGCCTGAGAAGGGATTCAGTCTTTATTAATTTTGGTTTGGAGAGGCTCCATCTTCCTTGTTCATTTCTTGCCTCTCCTGCATTCAAAGAAGGTGACAGGAAAGTATTAGTCAAAATCATACAAATGGGGCAAAGGCATCAGGAGCCCCTGGGCTGCACTAATTACTTCCAGCAGGCCTGGCCCTTTCCTGGTGGGCAGAGGGGGCCGTCGAGGGGGGGTGCACCCCCTTGCTGCTTCCCAAATCACCAGGCTCACCAGCGAGACCAGCTTTAATTAATCCTCTGTTACTGTTGAAATTGCATTGTCCCAAGGGGAGCCCCAACTAAGCAAGAATATTATTTTAAACATATACTGTAAACAACACCAGGTCTCTGGGGAGTCCTGGAGGGTTGTGGCCTTGACCCTTTCCCTGCCAGATTCAGAAGCCATGTGCTTTTTTTGTCATCTCTTAACCAAGCATTTTGTTCTTGTTTCCCTTTATCTACTGGGTTGATTTTCTACGACTAAAGGGAAAAGGTCACAAGAAAAGAATCCCCAATGAGGCTAAGTATCTTAACTATTTTATAAAATGATTGCTCAGAATTTACTTAAAATGTCATCAGTTAAACTGCAATAATAGTTAATTTTTAAATGTCTGGTACTGTTTTAAACTTCACACACACACACACACACACAAAAACACACACCTCTCTCTATATATATACACACACTTATGTGGGCTTCCCAGGTGGTTCAGTGGTAAAGAATCTGTCTGCCAGTGAAGGAGATATGGGTTTGATCCCTTGGTTGGGAAAGATCCCTAGAGAAAGATCCCTAGGAGAAAGAAATGACAATCCATTCCACTATTACTGCCTGGAAAATCCCATGGATGGAAGAGCCTGGTGGGCTACAGTGCAAAGTCACAAAGAGTTGGACATGACTTGGTGATGTGTGTGTATGAATGTGTATATATATGTGTGAGTGTGTACATATATACTCATACATATATATATATGAGCCAGCTTACCAGATGGCTCAGTGGTAAAAAACCAGCCTGCCAATGCAGGAAATGTGGGTTTGATCCCTGAGTCAGGAAGATCCCCTGGAGGAGGAAATGGCAACTCACTCCAATATTCTTGCCTGGGAATCCCAGGCAAGACAGAGGAGTCTGGAAGACTACAGTTCACGAGGTCACAAAAAGTTGGACATGACTTGGTGACTTAACACCATTTATTTATTTAAATTTTGGCAACCATGTGATGCAGGTTCAATTATTAACCTGACTTAATAATGATGGGAGGCACAGAAAGCTTAAGTAACCTGCCCAAAATCCCAGAGCAGACAAATGACAGATCTATGCTTTGCACACACACCAGGGACCATATTCTTAGTACTCCATGATAGCTAACATTTTATTCTTTTCCCAAGCTCTGGATTTTATTCATTCCTTTGCAAGAATCAGATCCAAATGGGGTTCAACTCCCAGGCCCTACAGGCCGTCTTTTGAAAGTTAAAGGCACACAACTTCTTTTTTGGCATTGTCCTCTTTTTTTTTCCCCCTTTCCATCTACAATTACTTAATTGCATGCATAATTACTTGCATGGGAAATTGATTCCCTAGCATCAGACCAGCACGAGGAACTCAGCGGATGGCCCCCGAGGCCTCTCGCAAGGTGGGATGGATAATTCAGAATTAGCTGCTTTCTTTGGAATTCTGTAAAAAATGACCTGCTTCCCTTTCAAAGGGCCGGAGAGGGGATTTGGAGAGTGCTTTTCCCCCAGAGGCTCCCCTGGGATGGCTGTGAACTTGGCAAACTTGCTCGGAATTACCCCAAAAGAGCAATTTGTTCCCTAGCAAAACAGGATAATTGTCTGGGGCAGACCCGAGGCTGCTGGTGCACGGGTCACCCAAGTGGGAGGGGGCACGCTCTCCAGCGAGAGTCTGTTTGGGAAACAATTATCTCGCTTCCTTTGAATCAAAGATAGTCCTGTGAGCTTGGTGCACACACCGAGATCAAATATAGTGTACGGTCTCTACAGATTCTCTTCCTTTCAGGAAATTATTCATTGATAAAGCCGCTGGCCCAGACAGCCAGCTTCCTTACAGTAACTGCTCTTTACTTTCTGAGAAGAAGCCAACAAGGCAGGAACTGCGATTGCTCTTAACGATGTCTCTTCCCTTCGGAGAATGGTCTGTCCTCTGCCCAACTTACATCATCTCCAAGACGCTTCTCTCTCAAATAAATAAAGGAGCGTTCAATGCTCCTTCCCAGAGATATGACATCACTTTTCAGTTCCAGCTTCAAAGATGTAGAAGCGAGAGCTTTGATGGCTGAGATAATTCATTCGTTCAGCACCCATTCAGCACCCACCTGTCCTAGACACAGGGCTTGGCACCAAGCTTTTAGAGAAGCAGGGGAAATCATCACTGTCTTCCATTGTTTCTTGGTCCATGCACAGCGAAGAGATTTTAATTCACCTACAACTGATGCGGGACCATGGTGTAGAAGGAGATTCCAAAATCCTTCCAGGCCAGATAGAGCAGTGCCCGGTTACAGAGTTGTACCTCATTGGCTCAGGAATAGTAGTGAATCTTTCCCATGCTTTTGTCCTCTTGCCTTCTCCCCCTTCATAGCTCAGACAGTAAAGAATTTGCCTGCAGTGCAGGAGACCCAGCTTCGATCCCTGGGTCAGGAAGATCACCTGGAGAAGGAAATGGCAACCCACTCCAGGATTCTTGCCTGGAGTATCCCATGGACAGAGGGGCCTGGCAGACTCAGTCCATGGGATCGCAGGAGTCGGACATGACTTAGCGACTGAACCACCACATTCCAGAGCAGTCCTAGAGATGATCTAGACCAACCCTATCATTTTGCACTCATAGAAATGGGAATGCTTTTGGAATGAGCAGAGACTATGATGGCGAGTGTTAGCAGGGGCAAGAAGAATCTAGACTCTACTACCAGAGACGGCGGGTAAGAAGTGGAACTGTCAAATGAAGCCATTCATGAATAAGAGTCCTGTGATGTCAAAGAAGTGGGGTTAGTCCCATAAAAGGCCACCCTGGTGAGGAGGAAGGGCCAGAGCATCCCAAAGAGCAGGACTGGGCTGCCATGTTTGCAGTGGGTCCCAGTCCCGGTGCAGGCCTGCCTGCCGCTCCACAGTATTTTTTTTTTTCAACGATGTCAGTGGCTCCACAGGTAGTTGCAGATAGAAAGTATTCAGTAAACAAGAATATTATGGACCTTGATTGGGCAGCAGGCAGGGGATGTGAGGAGCCTGCAAAAGTGAAAGCCACTCATTCGTGTCTGACTCTTTGAGACCCCATGGACTATACAGCCCATGGAATTCTCCAGGCCAGAATACTGGAGTGGGTAGCCTTTCCCTTCTCCAGGGGATCTTCCCAACCCAGGAATCGAACCCAGGTCCCCCGCATTGCAGGCAGATTCTTTACCAACTGAGCCACAAGGGAAGTCCGGGGCCTGCAAAGGTCCCTCGGAATTTCTGACACCCATAGATACTTTGAACCTTTCATGACAAAGTAAATTAGCAAGAATTTAAAGAGGACCAGTCATTAATTGAATTTCAACAATTTCCCTATCTTTGCCTCCAGACTCTCCACCTATGTGATCATCTCAATAAATCTTTTCAATCATCTTGCATAGACTATCTCTTTTATTGATGAAGAAAGTTAGAGTCAGTGAAAATAAGTGTCTCAAAGGTCAGGAGAGTAATTCTTACTTAAAGCCATGTCTCTCAGACTTTCTACCTGTTCTCCTGCCATTATCATTTCTCAGGCAAAGGGCCCTATAGTTTAAAAAGCTCTTTCTTGTGTTCATTTTCACCTTATCAACACAAATACTCATCTCACAGGTGACCGAACTGAGCCTTTAAAGAAGCTACATAATGTCACCAAAGTTATACAGCTAAGGAAAAAGCCAGTTTTAGAAATCTGAGATATCGTTGTTTCTCTTCTTAGCTACTACTGCCTGTATGAGCTTCCAAGGCCAGTGACAAAAAGAAGAACTCTATTTTGCAAAGTAACTTAGAAATCCAGTAGTCAAAGTCTGTTAAAGGCAGCTTTCTCAGAATTGCCTTGACTTTCAGGAAATTTGCTAGCTTCTGGAGAGGTAAGTTATCAACATAACCCTTTTGCCACATCAGTTTTCTCTTCATGCAGACCTTTTGTGAACAAAGAAAGAGTATCGGACAATTCAACCTTACTATTAAAAATTTTGTCTTCTCTCCTGCATCTCAAAAAATTCTGTGTACCTTTTGTAACAATGCAGAAAGCATGGTCAGAGGATATAATTTTTGCTAGAAAGTCTTTCTCTCTTCTGAGAAACACACACTGTAAAGAAGAGACCATCATTTTCAATGAGACAAGGAAATGGCCACAATCCCAAACCACAAAATATGAAGACTTTCTGCCAGATATAATAAAATGTGAATCCAAATGTGGAAGGCAGGCAAGAGCCAACACAGATCTCCTCAGATCTTGGGTAGAATGTGAAAGTGAAAGTCGCTCAGTTGTAGGACTTTTTGCGACCCCATGGACTATAGAGTCCATGGAATTCTTCAAGCCAGAATACTGGAGTGGGTAGCCTTTTCCTTCTCCAGGGGATCTTCCCAACCCAGGGATCGAACCCAGGTCTCCTGCATTGCAGGTGGATTCTTTAAATCCTTAGACTCTGACTTATGGATTAGACACAGAGGGGAAGATGGAGCGAAGAAAAAAAGGACACAGCAGAATGATGTGTCTCTCTAGACACAGTTCTGTGCTGCATAACATCAAGGTTGGTAGAGGTGAAGGTGGAACACAGATGCACTGTCCCCACTTTCTGAGATTCTATCACTTCACCAACAAGGAGTGATGGTAAGGGGTAGAAGGTAAGGGGCAGAAGGGACCGGAAGCCATAACTGACATAACATAGCACAAGCAGCTGTGGGTCATGTGGTCCCAAGGGATGCTTACAAGCCACCTGACTGCAAGAAATTGGCATTTTAGATGTCTGTCACAACACGTACAATCTCAGACTAATCCAGCTTCCCACTCTTTTAACAAAATATTAGCCCCAGAAAGGACTGTTCTTATTGAAGATGAATAAGTGAAAGCAAGTATCAGGGTGTTCAAAAGTTGTTGAGAAAAGAGAAAGAAATGGAAGGAGGGAAATGAGAACACATCAGTAAGAAACATAAATCTAGGAAAGAATAAATCCTGGAAACAGATGAAGAGTTGGGAGCCACTGAAGACACCAATCTCAAAATTGGTGTTTTGGGAAAACATCTCGGGAAAGAGATGCAACCGACTACTGACTAGATGGTAGGATTAAATAGAAAGAAATTGAGGTCAGGAAAATGGGTATAAGAGAAAAATGAAAAGAAGTAAAAGGTACATCAGAAAAAAAAAAAAAACAGAAAAAAAATGGGGGATAAACAAACTAAAGCAGAGACAAGGGCATAGAAAATTCTCTTAGAAAAATGACAGTCCCTTAAATGAAAAAGCATTTTAAATGACTACAGAGAAGTTACTACATACGGGGAAGGAGATTCAGAATGAAGACAATGAGCACGGTGAATCAAGAGGTCAACTTAAAAGGTCATAGGAAAACATCCAATGCTATAAAGAAAGTTTAATGCTTAGATAAAGACTTGAATTTGGAGTAAAAATGTATAGTACACATCAGGGTAAGGACAAGGTACTCGGTACTCTGTGATGACCTGATGGGTTGGAGGGGTGGGAGGCAGGCTCCAGAAGGAGGACTGATTCATGTTGGTGTAAAGCAGAAACTAGCACAACATTGTAGAGCAATTATAATTCAATTAAAAATAAAATAGTTAATTTTAAAAGTACATAGTAGGTCCCAGGGTCCCAGAAGAATTTGACAGGAGTGAACAACATCAAGATAGGCAAAATTTACTGGAAAAGGATGAAGGCTGAAAGCTACAGGCATCAAGGAAGAGAAAAAAAATAAGCTAGTTACTAACAAAGAAGGAAATAATTACGTTCACTGCAGGTTTCTCTGTAACAAACACCAATGCCAGAAGACTGGAATGCAGTGTTTCCCAAGTTCTGAAGCAATGATGCGTGTCTTAAGAATCTCTGCTCACCTAATGCCTTGGACGTATAGCATCCTGTGGGGAATGACATCAAGTTAGGGAACCACCACAATCAACCACTGTACCAAACACATTTGTAAAGGCTCTGCATCTCTCAGTTCTGGGATTTCCTTTCCTTCAGCAATATCCTTAATTAGGAAACATGTTGGCAATTCCCAGTTCACAAACTGATGTGGTCCAATTCCATAGCTTCAGGATCTCAACCTCTGTCCTGTCCAAGATTTCCCCCGTGTCATCTATCCTCCAAGATGGAGCTGGCCCAGTCAATCATGTCAATTTTATCAAGTCAGTCTTATTCTTTACATATTCACCAGGTGAACAAAAGAATGCTATCATCTCAGACCCTTTCCTTGCAACATTCCATTGTAAAGAAATTTAAATGAGAGAAAGGTATCAAAACAGGTAACAAGTGTCTGCAAAACACTGCTTTAACCTGGTAGGTCTGGAGACCCAGGTGAATTCCCAGCTGTGCTTGGGATGAACTCGTCAATGGGATTATTTGGTGCAAGGCCTTATGGACATTTCCTGCTCATCTTCTCTGCCTCTCTCAGGGTCCCTCCCTGAATTTATTGGTTCAATACATTCTATGTCTAAATTTCTGATTTTCTAAAGTGATATCCCCCTTCAGTAAAATATCTTCCTCCTTAGTAATATTATCCAATGTCCTTCATGTATGAGACTCATGCACAAAAATTCTGAAAAAGTGAAGAACGTGAGAAATGAGCATTTCCAGGAAAGGAAGATCAAAATAAAGAACTTAGAGATAGAAAAAAAAAAAAATAATAATAAATAAATAAATAAAAGGCCAGCACTGAGAATTAAATCTGAACACTGAGCTAGGAATAAGCAACTCTGGGATTTAGGGTTACAGAATAAAATACACATGTTATAAATCTTGTTGATATAAAAACAATAATATATTTGAAAAATTCCAAAGACAGAATAAAAAAGTAGAAGTAAATGTGTTTGTGCAAATATTTTCATTTTTCATGGTAAAGAATAAATGAATACTATCTCAAAGTTATATTTACAGCATTTTTAAGAAAGAATCAAATAATAAACTGCCAATGATTTCTAACTTCTAATTGTTTTTCACATTTTGTTTTTTGGCAGCTGAATCTGAGTATTAAGGAATAATCTGAGTTGTTTATCTATTTTATATATATAGTACTATGTAGTAATCTGAGTTGTTGAAAGATATTGAACTAGAGTTCAACAATGATCTCAGTTTCACAGCTTTTTTCTTTTACATGCAAATAAATTATTTCTTAAAACCCTAAAAAGTTACATGTATAGTAAATGTGACATTTTACCAGAATAATTTCCACCTATGTTTCAGTTTAACTATGTAGCTTTTTATCTATGTGTATGCATTAGAAAGAGTTTAAAAATATGTTAACTATTGAAAGTCATTTTTTAGATGAAAGCATTTTAGTAATTTAACTATCTTGTCTTTGCATTTTTTTATGTTGCTGAAATTTTCATGTTATGAGAATGCACAGCTTTTATTAAACAATGAAATGATCCCCAAGAATGGGTAATGTTATCAGTTGAATAATTGGCTATTGGATATGAATCACCTCCATTATACTAGCCACTCTGGCTTACCCTGAAGAGAATGCCCATCCCTCCAGGTAATTAAGGAGAAAGAAAGCATGAGCAAAAGGAAGACTCATGATACTGCAGAACAGACCAAGTGATGGCCCTTGAGTTTAGGGAGGGGGCAACATCTCCTTGAAGGCAAAAGACCTTGAACATGGAACTTAGACTGGAGAACAAGGAGACCCCAAACATGTGTCCAGTGGACACTTGAAGCATGTTTATAGGCAAGCAAACTTAGACAGACAAGAACAGCTTGATATGATACAAGACAAGGCTGAGTGCAAACAGTTCAACAGGAACATTCTATTTAAGGTGAGCTGTCACAGGAAGGTGACTGGGGGAGCCCAGAGGGTCAGGTTGAGTGGCTTCCCCTCTTGCTTGCTTTGCTGAGCCCCAACTGGCCTTCCAGTATGTACCCCCTGCAAAAACTTCTTCCTTAAAAAAATAAATAGAAAAATCAGCATTTCCTCCTTGTTTGGTGCAAAGTTTTGAACAAATATTGTCTACAAGACAAATGCAAGGAAATAGATCTTCTCCCAGAGCCAGTTAGGGAAATTAAACACTGATTGGATTGAATCGTACCAAAAAGGCTTGTGCATGCGAAGTTGTTTCATTCATGTCTGACTCCTTATGGCCCCGTGGACTGTAGGCGGCCAGCCTCCTCTGTCCATGGGATTTTCCAGGAAAGAATACTGGAGTGGGTTGTCATTTCCTCCTCCAGGGGATCCTCGCAATCCAGGGATCAAACCGGAGTCTCCTGCCTCTCCTGCATTGTACACGGATTCTTTACTGCTGAGCCACCGGGGAAGCCCACCCAGAAAGGCTTGAGAGAAACCAAATCAGCGGTGTCTCAAATTCATTACAGGGAAGGGGAGGATTAAGGGTTTTTAGTCTTGACAGCCTAAGTGGCACCCTTCCCCAGACATTCCCCCTCCCCACTGGGATTATCTATCCAGAGGAGAGGGGGGTGGATTAAAAAACAAAAACAAAAAACAACTCACAAAAAAGATAAAGTATATAGTTCTGTGGATTTTGATGAGTTGCCATTCAAAACTGACTTTGTCCTGAAATCACATGAAGAAAGAATTGTAGCCTGATGAAGTTGTCTAGGATTTGGGGACCAGTGTATGAAATGCCTTTCCACAAACAGAACCACATTTCCTGGTTTTAACAGAACATTTCAGCTGTAATGAATATTACAGGGAAATATTACAGGAAAAAAAGGAGAACACTTCAAAAACTTACAGTCTGAAGAAAGGGGTCTTACAGCATTTTTGGAAAAAGTATTAAGCAAAAAGGAGAGAGGCAGAGAGGGTGGGTAGAGAGTATGAAGTAGAATCTGAAGGCTCTGACAGTTTCTGAGGTTGCCCCTAGCCCTCAAACTCCACTGGTATAATGCAAGTAAAATGGGAACCTCTGTCATTAGAGTTCTACTCATTGAAACCCTGTTCCAATGTGCACTCAGATTTGTGGCCACTCCTGGGCTTTGAAAGTCTCAGAAAGCAAGCAATACCAATTATAACATGTTTTTTTTTTACCCTGAATCTTCCACTGGAGAAGTCCAACCTGTCTAATAAGCAGCTACATCAGTTGCAAAGAAAGAGAGACAAGCCCATTCATATGTTTGTAAGATGGTGGTGGCAGTGCAGAGATGTTACTTACCAAAACTCTAAATAAGTTTCACTAAGAGTTTGCAGATGTCTCTAGGTATTAGGTGGTCTTGCCTGGGGCTTCCACTATATTTTGGCCTCATCCCTTTCCAGGTGTGGTATTTGCATTGTCTTAATCTATCCTTGCAACCACCTCATTTGATTGCCATGAGAATTAAATGGGATCCCTGAAGGCAGATGAGAGGTATTTAATAAATATTTACTAAATGAGTGCCTGAGTGGGCCAGATCAGTGCTCAGAGGTAGAAGCTTTATTACTGTTGTCAGATATTAAGGCACATTTGCCCCATAGGGAGTGTTAACTCGGCCACCTCCAGGAAAGGTTCTGGTATAGTTAACCTCTAAGGTGCAGCCTGAAATTCAAAACATCACCAGAGCTGCACTGTGGGTGGAATTGCACTGCCAAGCTTCCCGTGTCTTTTATAAAACCACACACATTTATACCCAGCAGCCAAAACATACACAGTTCGGGAGCTGTAATACATTTTGATGATAAAAGAAAATGCACTCTTATATATATTTCTCTCTCCCGTCTCTTCTTCCTTCAGGGGAAAACTAGGAACTGAGTAGATGATATGAAGACAAGAGGGCAGTTCTTGCCTTTAAAGGGCTGAAGTGACTATTAATTTTTTTTCTGTTAGTTCTAACAATCATCCAGAATGGAATTAAGAACAAAATTGATTTTCCCAAATTGAAAACCCATTCAAAATGCTGAGGTTGTAATAAGATTCTGAGGCTGTTCTCTGGATATCTCAAGAACGTGTAATGTCTGGCTTTTAGGGAGACACCTTTTAAACTCAGAATGCCTTTCCAAGTAACCTTTCAAAGACCAGGGGCCTCAGCTAGTGGAAACTAGATGTCATTTCCCTCAAATCTTCTGTTCTTCTCTCTCCTCAACTACAACATTAACTGCCTCCCCATCCCCACACCGCCTTACAAGAATACATTAACCTGGAATCATTGTGTTGCAAGTGAGAGAAATTTAATTATTGCTCCCAGTAATTAAGAAATACAGGACTGGTCAGGTTTCAGGCATAGCTAGATCTAGTCACACAAATGATATATGTAAGAATCTTTTCCCCTTATGCTGGTCTCTGTCTTAGTCACGTTTTATATCACCATGGCATAAGAATAGCAGAGGAAGAGAACCTCTTTTCTGCAAAACTCCCATGTCCAGGTCTCATCCACATGCTTTAGGTCATATCAGTTCAGTTCAGTTCAGTCACTCGGTCATGTCTGACTCTTTGCGACCCCATGGACTGCAGCACACCAGGCCTCCCTGTCCATCACCAACTCTTGGAGCCTACTCAACCTCATGTCCATTGAGTCAGTGATGCCATCCAACCATCTCATCCTCTGTCATCCCCTTCTCCTTAGGTCACATGGTTATCTTAAATATGAGTACTCAGGCTGGTGTCTTAGTCCCATCCCTAGAGCTGTGGTTGGGTCAGTTCCATTAAGAAACCTGTGGACTCAAGATAGAGGGCAGAATGGGAGTGGAATATGGGCCCTGAACAAACAAAACAAAAGAAAGATATTCATCATAGAGGCACCATTGAATATTCACTTCTCCATATACCTTTGATGAATTTTCTGGGTGCAAAGAAAAAAGAATCTCAGAACAACTAAGTTTATGGTTGGTATTAACCATGAATTTTTTGGTGGTCACATTATATGGTGTATATTACCACGTCTTCTCTTCTCTACCAGAGCAGTACAGCGGAAAGACACCAGTACAGAGTTCTATGGATTCTGGTGTGAAATTTTCATGAACAAACCTGAGGGAAAGACTCAAGGCAACCAACTCATTGATGACTGGACACACCCAGTTCATCTATTTTGTTTCTCAAAGCACCTAAGACAATGTGTTAGACACAGAGAGTTCTCCATGCCTATTGAATGATTGAAAATATTACTTAATTAATGGGGAAATTAAAAAACAATAGTGTCTACCCACCTTGGGGGGGTGGCGCAGATTAAGGCCATCTTTTCAGTATCCTGTTTAATCTTCCATGTCAAATCCTGTTGCTTTTAAAATATGGAATGGAGGTGGCAAACGTGCCCAAGGCTTGGTAACCTTTAGGCGTCTCCTTACTATGAGGCAATACACTGGATACTGATTCATCACTGTGTCATACTATGAGATCATCACAAGGTTCGGCAAATGCCTTGAGCCAGCAGATTGGCAAGTGAGAAAGCTCTAGGCTGGGGTTTAGCAGATCTGGCTACATTCAAGCATTGCTTCTATCATTTAAAACCTTGAAGTGGGTGATGATTCCCATCACTACCTTGTGTTTCAAAGGGAAATTTTAAAACTTGCTTTAGAGTATTACTTTAAAGATTAGGTTCAATAATGTTCCTTAGATGAGTAACTCAAGATACACTGACTGAGGCTCAGTCTCCCAGTTTTAAAGTGAAGGCATTGGACTAGTCAAAAAAAAAATCTTATGGGACCTAATGAAACTTAAAAGCTTTTGGACAACAAAGGAAACTATAAGTAAGGTGAAAAGACAGCCCTCAGATTGGGAGAAAATAATAGCAAATGAAGAAGCAGACAAAGGATTAATCTCAAAAATATACAAGCAACTCTTGAAGCTCAATTCCAGAAAAATAAATGACCCAATCAAAAAATGGGCCAAAGAACTAAACAGACATTTCTCCAAAGAAGACATACAGATGGCTAACAAACACATGAAAAGATGCTCAACATCACTCATTATCAGAGAAATGCAAATCAAAACCACAATGAGGTACCATTACACGCCAGTCAGGATGGCTGCTATCCAAAAGTCTACAAGCAATAAATGCTGGAGAGGGTGTGGAGAAAAGGGAACCCTCTTACACTGTTGGTGGGAATGCAAACTAGTACAGCCGCTATGGAGAACAGTGTGGAGATTTCTTAAAAAACTGGAAATAGAACTGCCATATGACCCAGCAATCCCACTTCTAGGCATACACACCAAGGAAACCAGATCTGAAAGAGACACATGCACCCCAATGTTCATCGCAGCACTGTTTATTATAGCCAGGACATGGAAGCAACCTAGATGCCCATCAGCAGATAGATGGATAAGGAAGCTGTGGTACATATACACCATGGAATATTACTCAGCCGTAAAAAGAATTCATTTGAACCAGTTCTAATGAGATGGATGAAACTGGAGCCCATTATACAGAGTGAAGTAAGCCAGAAAGATAAAGAACATTACAGCATACTAACACATATATATGGAATTTAGAAAGATGGTAACGACAAGCCTATATGCAAAACAGGGAAAGAGACACAGAAGTACAGAACAGACTTTTGAACTCTGTGGGAGAAGGTGAGGGTGGGATGTTGCGAAAGAACAGCATGTATATTATCTATGGTGAAACAGGTCACCAGCCCAGGTGGGATGCATGAGACAAGTGCTCGAACCTGGTGCACTGGGAAGACCCAGAGGAATCGGGTGGAGAGGGAGGTGGGAGGGGGGATTGGGATGGGGAATACGTGTAAATCTATTGCTGATTCATGTCAATGTATGACAAAACCCACTGAAAAAATAAATAAATAAATTAAAAAAAAATCTTATGATTTGTTTTAGGGCTAAAAGAGACTCATGTTGTAAAAATGTTCTAAAAACACACAAATCATTTAAGAAGTATTATGGTTTCCCCTAAGCTGGTAATGAATAAGAAAGGGATGCAAATAAACATGCTGTGAAGTAGATGATAGACAGCCTGAGCGAATGTTGTTTGCATTGATAATCAAAACTGAAAAAAATCCCATAGAAACGGATAAAATCTAAAATCTACACATGACTGAACTGATGTCCTCCCAGATATTGCTTTCAACTTTAAAATAAAGCTCCTGGAGCTTGTCCCAGGTGATGCCCAAGAATAAAGACAATTTCTGAGAGGGCCATCCCCCCACCTCAAGTGGCCTATCTCCTTAAAGCCAAACTCTTCTCTTTGCCTCTGTCAAAAACCTTTTTTCTCATTCTTCCTATGTAAGTATTTTGAAGAATTGACTCAGAAATTTGAGATAACGAAGCTTTTGAATTGAATAACCTTGACTGATTTATTAAGTCACCTTGAATTTCACTTTTCTCATCTGCAGAGTGGAGCCAATCACATCACATCTGTGGTCTCCTTTCCCCAAATTCATAACTTCAGTCTAATCATGAGGAGACATCAGATCAATCAAAGTTGAGGAGCTTTTTATTTTACTTTATTTCATTTACAGAATACTCTTCAAAAGTGTCCAAATCATGAAAAACAGGTAAATGTTGAAATACTGTCACAGATTGGGGGAGACAGGACTGTCTATTCAGTCTATTGAATGGAATTCTGGAACAGGAAGACATTATCTGTGGGAAAACTGATGACATTTGGATAAAGTTTGTAATTAAATGAATATTGGTCTATCCATGATAATTTCTTAATTTTAAAAGCTACTGTGGCTACAGGAGATCAGTCCTGGGTGTTCATTGGAAGGACTGATGCTGAAGCTGAAACTCCAAATAATTTGGCCACCTCATGCGAAGAGTTGACTCATTGGAAAAGACCCTGATGCTGGGAGGGATTGGGGGCAGGAGGAGAAGGGGACAACAGAGGATGAGATGCCTGGATGGCATCACCGACTCGATGGATAAGAGTTGGAGTAAACTCCAGGAGTTGGTGATGGACAGGGAGGCCTGGCGTGCTGCAATTCATGGGGTCGCAAAGAGTCAGACATGACTGAGCGACTGAACTGAACTGAACTGAACTGTGGTTACGTGAGATGTTCACATTAGAAGTCTCAAGTCCATCCAAGTCTGCAGATGACACAATTCCATTTTTTATGGCTGAATACTATTCCATCATATATGTGTGTCACATCTTCTTTATCCATTTCTCTGTTGATGGACATTTAGGTTACTTCCATGTTCTGGTTATTATAAATAGTGGAGCAATGAACATTGGGGTTCATGTGCATAGCTATATATAAAATAGATAGCAAGGCTCAATGCTCTGTATTAACAAAGAGGGGATATAGGTATTTTGTTTTTGTTGTTGTTGTATCATTAGGTCAAGTCCCACTCTTTGTGATACCATGTAATGTAGCCTGCCAGGTCTCTCTGCCCGTGGGATTTCCCAGGCAAGAGTAGGTTGCCATTTCCTTCTCCAGGGGATCTTCCCAACCCAAGGATCAAACCTGCGTCTCCTATCTTAGCAGGCAGATTCTCTACCACTGAGCTACCAGGGAAGCCTGATAGATGTACATCTGTGACTGATTCACTTAGCCATACAGCAGAAAGTAACCTGATTTCGTAAAGCAATTAAACAACAATTTTATAAAAGGAGTATATAAAGACGCTGTACCATCATTGTAACTTTTCTGCAAATCTAACATGACTTAAAATAAACTTTTAGAGTTAAAATAATGGGCCCAATGAGATTGCTAACTCATGAGGCTAAAGGAAGGATCCAAGGAGATAACATATACAAAATAAGTACTACAGTGAAGGGACTCAGTAAACTTCTCCTCCTCCCTGATGAAGGATAAGAGATGATTCTACTGCTGCTTTTGCCACCTTCCTAAGAATGGAGATAATTTTCCTTCAATCTGAAAAAAAGCACAAATAATTGCTGAAGTCTGTAATTTAGACAAATGGACTGCATTATGGCAGGGGCAAGGAGCAGAAGGAGTATTATTTCATCTGTCTAAATCTTTTGAGAAAATCAAGGGGGATAAAGAAAGAAGAAAGCCGCTCAACATTACTTTCTGTCTTTGGTGCCAGCTGCTGACTGCATCTGGCAAGCACAGAGCTGGAAGTCTGGTCTAGGAGGTAGAAAAATCCCAGCTTTCGTCCCGCCAACACACACACGGACACACATAAGAAACATTTTTCTTTCCTCAAGTAGATAATTTCCTCAGTAGCAGGGGAGACTTTCAGAGCTCAGTTTGAAAGCAAACTGCACAGAATTTTCTGGAGTAAGAGTACCTGACATCCTTTACTTCTGACCTCAACTTCACCTACACCAAATCAGTGACATCACCTGTTCTAACAAACTGGAGGGTTAGACGCATTTGCACTGAAAAGCCTATGTGTGGTCTTAACAACCTTAAATATCTTTGCTCTTCCTTAACTAAGAGACCAATTAATTAATGTTTTTGTTTTTTTCTGGATTAATCCATGAGTAGCATTGCTGGGTCATATGGTAGATCTGCTTTTAGTTTTTCTTTTTTTAAAAGAACCTCCATACTCATTTCCAGGAGAAGGAAATGGCAACCCACTCCAGTATTCTTGTCAAGAAAATCCTGTGGACAGAGGAGCCTGGTGGGCTGCGGTCCATAGCGTCGCACAGGGTCAGACATGACTGAAGCATACTGGTTTCCAAAGTGGCTGTACCAATTTACATTCTCACCAATAGGATACTGAGGTTCTCTACCTCCTCATCAGCATTTGTCATTTGTAGAATTTTCAGTGATAGCCACTCTAGTTCAAAAAATATACATGCACCCCAATGTTCATAGTAGCATCATTGACAGTAGCCAAGGCTTGGAAGCACCTAAGTTTGCATCAACAGCTGAGTGGATAAAGAAAATGTATATTTATATACATATTGTTGATGTTCAGTCACCAACTTGTGTTCGACTTTTTGCAACCCCACGGACTGCAGCACGCCAGGCCTCCCTGCCCCTCCCCATCTCTCAGAGTTTGCTCAAATTCATGTCCATTGAATCAGTGATGCCATACAAACATACATACAATGCTATATATATATATATATATACACACATATATATATATGTATATATATACACACATACACATACAATGCTATATATATACATATATACACATATGTGTATATATGCATATATACATACACATGTGTGTATGTGTGTATACATATATGTACGTGTGTATACATGTATGTATATATACATACATACACACATACACATACAATGCTATATATGTATATATACATATATACACATATGTGTATATATACATATATACATACACATATATATACACACATACACATACAATGCTATATATATATATATATAATATGTATATATATATATACACACATACACATTGAAATATTAGTGTGCCATAAAAGAGAATAAAATCCTTCCATTTGCAGAAACATGGATGGGCCTAGGGAATATTATGCTTAGTGAAATAAGTCAGAGAGAGAAGGACAAATTCTGTATGATTTCACTTGAGATCTAAGAAATAATACAAATGAATGTATATGCAAAACAGAAAGCAACTCAAAGACATAGAAAAAAACTGTGGTTATCAACCAGGAGAGGGAAATGGGGAGGGGCAAATTAAGGGTAGCGGATTAAGAGATACAAAATACTATGCATAAAATAGATAATCAACAAGGATATATTTTACAGCATAGAGGATTATAGCCATTATCTTGTAATAACTTTTAATGGAGGATAATCTGTAAAAATACTTAGTCAGTGTTCTGTATACCTGTATATCATACCTAATATGATATTGTAAATCAATAATACTTTAATAAAAATACATATAAATAAATAAAAGATTTTTCTCTGTTAGAAAATAATTAACAGAAAACTTTGTGGAGATTCCTTAAAAAAACTGGAAATAGAACTGCCATATGACCCAGCAATCCCACTGCTGGGCAACACACCAAGGAAACCAGAATTAAAAGAGACACATGTACCCCAGTGTTCATCACAACACTGTTTATAATAGCCAGGACATGGACGCAACCTAGATGTCCAATCAGCAGACAAATGGATAAGAAATCTGTGGTACATATACACAATGGAATATTACTCAGCTATTAAAAGAACACATATGAATCAGTTCTAATGAAATGGATGAAAATGGAGCCTATTATATAGAGTGAAGTAAGTCAGAAAGAAAAACACCAATACAGTATACTAATGCATATATATGGAATTTAGCAAGATGGTAACGATAACCCTATATGCGAGACAGCAAAAGAGACATGGACATATAGAACAGTCTTTTGAACTCTGTGGGAGAAGGTGGTGGGATGATTTGACAGAATAGCATTGAAACATGTATATCATCATATGGGAAACAGATCACCAGTCCAGGTTCGATGCTTGAGACAGGGTGCTCAGGGCTGGTGCACTGGGATGACCCAGAGGGATGGGATGGGGAGGGAGGTGGGAGGGGGGTTCAGGATGGGGAACACATGTACACCCATGGCTGACTCATGTCAATGTATGGCAAAAACCACTACAATATTGCAAAGTAACTAGCCTACAATTAAAATAAATAAACTTAAAAAATTAAATAAAAATCAAGAGTACAAAATAATATAAAAAAACAGAAAACTTTGAGATAGTGTAAATGATAATGTAAATAAAACTCTTAAAGATTACTAAATATACTAATAAAAAGAGTGCCAGAAACAATATGTAATGATATTTCCACCTTGTATTTTCAAATCCATTTTATAGTTCCTTGAATAAAATGGTATACCAAAAAAAAAAAAAAAAAAGAAAGACGCTAAAAGGTGGGATTTCTCAGAAAGAGAGAGCTATCACTGAATAGCAAGCTCTCGGCACTGGAGGAGGAGTCGAATTGTTCTGTAGCATCTTCTCAAGGATTTCAATCACTGCACAAGCAGAACCCAGCTTGACCTGGTCTGGAAGCTCTGCCCCTTCTTTTTATTTTTCTACCTCATTTTAGCCCCATAATTCTAAACCAGAGCCTTCTTCCAGTTTGCATTATTTCTCTGCTCAGAATCAGCACTGACACCTTACTGCTTACAACAGTGGTTCCCAACGGTGGTCCCAGGACCAGAAAAAGAAGCATCACCCGGGAGCATATTAGAAATGCAAGCACAGGAGTCCCACCCCAACCTACTAAATCAGAAACTCTACAACACAGGGTCTAGTGACTGTGTTTTAAGCAGCTCTCCGGGTCATTCTGATGCCCATTAAAATTGGAGAATTCCTGGCTTATGACATTAAGCTCAAGTTTCTCAATTTGGTTTTAAAACATAATACAGGTCCAAACAACCTTCCAGGCTTACCTTGTGTAACACGAAACTGTCAGGAATGACTTCATTTGAGTTACAATATGATCCTATTCCATATATATAATTATTTACTGAATTTTCTACTTGTCCAACTTAGCATGCTTGTCAATATCTCCCTCTTAGAGATACATCACTTTCTGTAACTAATCCAAACACTCAGTCTAAACAGGTTAGTTCTCATACCTAATACTAAGCCATGAGGGATTTATGTGTCACTGGGAATCGCCACTGGACATGGAGCTCCATAATACAATGGATAATTATCCTCTTCTCTAGAGATTAACTCACTCATCCAGACTTTTCAGGTCAGGTTATACTCCAGTCTCAGCCACTGCAGGTATATGATGGCCATGGTTAGTGGGGGGTGGGCAGGTCTAGAGAGATTTCTGGGCTCAGATAAGCACTGCAGAAGCCAGCTTTCCTCACAAGCCAAGGGCCCTGGTGATGAGATCAGGTTCCAGCTCACCTTCCTTAAAGATGAGCTTACATGTGAACTCCTTTTCTAATGGTTAACTTTAGAAAGGACACCACCACCCATCAAATGCCTGACAACAACACCGAACTTGTAAAAGAGAGAGATAGGGTTTTGATTATTTTTTTGTCAGGATGCTTCTAAGCCCTAGTGCAAAAAAAGACTCAGGTACCATTGCTGCATACAAAACGTATTAAAGAAGTCAGGAAAAACACAGGTCAATGATGGCAAGCCAAGAGTCTCAGGTTCACTTTGGGAAATTGGCCAAGATCCTCCTTCCTCATTCATCCCCATGAAATTAATCCTATTCATCTTCTTTTCAGCTCCTAGCCTGAGTTTTTTTCTCTTATTTTGAAGATAACTCCTGACTTCCAGGTTTGTCAACTGGTTTAATTTCCCCGAGTTCAATTCTTGAGAGATTCAAAGGAATTTGGATCAGATTTAATGCTTCTGGTCCTTCAGGAATCCTTCTTAGTTCAAATTTAAGTCCCTTAGCTGACAAACTCTTGACAAGTCCCCTTGAAATTGTCTTAATCAAGACATATAACTTTGTTCTTTCCTTTTCCAGAATCAGTGGATGTGGTGATGGTCTGAAAACCCTCCTTTGACAAAAACAGAAATAAAAACAAGCTGTCAATAGCTTCTTTACTAGCTAGAAACATTTTTTTATTAGTTATCTAATATCTATAAGTGCATAAGATATCCCAAAATAATAATTGCTTATTAGCTCTCAAGGTGTCTGTGAGTCGAGATTTGGGAGTAGTTTAGCTGGTGAATTCTAGGTAGGTTATCTCAGGAAGTTGTAGTTATCTGAAGGTTTGATCATAAATGGAGGGGCTGCTTCCAAGATAAAATATAGAATACTTAGTTAAATTTAATTTCTAAATAAATAACAGATTTCTTTTAGTATAAGAATGTCTCAAACAGTACATGAGACACACTTATAAAAAAAATCCATCATTTTTCTAAAATGCAAATTTAGTTAGGAGTCTTGCATTTTTATTTGCTATAGCTGGCCATTCTAGTCATTATGATGTACAACTGGCTTACACTGGAATTAACCATCCGGGAGACCAAAAGATCAAGGAAAAGTGCTACAGAGCCTTTTATTAATATAATTAAGTCTTGGAAATCATCTGCCACATTCTGCTCACTGTGAAGTCCAGCCTGATTCAGTGGAGAAAAATTCCATACAAGATTGTAAGTATTAGGAGAGGTAATTCACTAGGAGTCACATTGGAGGCTGCCTACCACAATTTCCAAGTGAGATTTACCTGGCAAAGTTCCTAAGCACTGAAACAAGGAGGTCTGGGGAAATTAGATGAGAAGCATTTTGATTAAACTTTATCCTTAATCATACATGAATTAAAATACTGAGAGTAGAAAAAATTTAAAAGATCAGTTCATTGCAATAATTTTTTTAAACATAGTAAGACTAGTCAAACCAAAAGATTAATTTTATTTTTAGACATAAAAAATGCTGATTTAAGCCCTAAAGAATTCACACTTTCACTTAAAGAATTAACTAATTAAGTCTTGAGTCACAGCTCAATTCTACATATATATATCTATATATATATATACTTATATGCATATATATATACACACACACACATACATATATATATGTATGTACAATGGGCTTCCAGGTGGCACAGTGGTAAAGAATCTGCCTGCCAACACAGGAGACACAAGAGACTAGGGTTCAATCCCTGGATCAGGAAGATCTCCTGGAGTAGTAAATGGAAACCCACTCCAGTATTCTTACCTGGAAAATTCCATGGACAGAGGAGCCTGGCAGATATATTCCGTGGAGTTGAAAAGAGTTGGACATGATGAGCAACTGAGCGTAGGACACATATATTTAATGAAAGTGAAAGTGTTAGTCACTCAGTCATGTCTGACTCTTTGCAACCCCTAGGACTGTAGCATGCCAGACTCCTCTGTCCTTGGAATTCTCCAGCAAGAATACTGGAGTGGGTTTCCATTCTCTTCCAGGGGATCTTCCAGACCCAGGGATCAAGCCCAGGTCTCCTACATTGTAGGCAGATTCTTTACCATCTGAGCCACCAAAAAGTAAGAAAATTCATAGTTATAAATGAAGAAAGAATAGCACCTAGACACAGAAGGGAAAAGCACATTTTGTAAAAAGAAAAAAGCCCTAAGTTATTAACTCACCAATTCCAGACCTACTTTTCAACAGGAAAAAGGAGAGGTTAACTGTCTTTAAATTAAAGAGAAAATGTGTGCAATTGAGAGCTTGCCATCTGTCTACTTAACAGACTCCCAGGGGCTATGTCAGCTTATTTTGGGGGTTTGCAGAATATAGGATTAATGTATTTTCAGTATTTATAATAGGTTGGAATATGTGCTGTAATTTTTCCTTATCAAAGATGCTACAAAATTACTCTTTTACCTATCCAAAAAAAAAAAAAAAATGGGTGGAGGGAAGAAGCACCAAAAATGTCAGGCTTTCTACTTCATAAAATAGTCTATCTAAATGTAGATTTCTGACAAAATAGCCTAGGAAATTTACAGCTGCCATGCTGTGGGCATCCAGGAGGGCACCCAGCAGAGACTACCGCAGAGGAACAGACCATGTTCTATGTTTCGATTCAGGTGCCCACAACCAAGACAAGGAGCCCAGGCACCTGGGTCTGGATATCAGTAAGCATGCTGTTATGAAGGCATACCCTCCACTTGGCCTTGGTCATCCACAAACTCATTTCTTAGCCCCCAAGGAAACTACAGCTTCAGGCTTTCTAGCGGAAAACAAATTAGACTATCAATGAAGGAGATATTTACCAGCGAGGGAAAAATGCATTTCGTTTCTCAAGTATAAACATTAAGCACTGTTGCAAGACTCGGGTCACCTCCACTCCAGGGTCCAAGACTACTCTGTTCCTATGGAACCACAGTGTGGAATAAGATGTTCAGATTGATCATCATATAAATAACTGTTGGGATATGGGATGGGGATTAAGGGGGCATCAGTATGCCAGGGCTTGGAAGTTGGGTAGGCCATCAGAAGGGGGCTGGGGGATATGTCTGCATGTTTACTCTGCACATGGAGGACTGCGTGTCAGAATGTTCTTTTGCTAATGAGAGAAGGTTACAGCAATGTGAATAGACTGGAGAAAATGCAAAAAATCATCTCCTGACTGCTTCATAATATTCAGTTTCAACTTTGAGGTGACAAAGTTTAGGGTGTGACTGACTTTCAAAATTTTGCCTAGGGCTGTTGAGAAGGGTGAACATGTGACAAGACTGGGGAGTCATACCAGGGCAGATGGTATGAATGTGTGTGTGTCCATGTGTGTGTGTGTGTCTGTGTGATGTGTGTGTCCGTGTGTGTGTGTGTGTGTGTGCGTGCACTGAGGGCACTTGGTCCCATTTAACAAATTGCCAGGACGGTACAGAGGATTTGCCCTAAACCCAAATAATGGTTCTCAACCTTGGCCATGCATATTAAAGTTGCTGTAGTGTATTGTAGTGGTAGTTGATTAGCTGTGTCCAACTCTTTGAGACCACATGGACTGTAGCCTGTCAGGTTCCTCTGTCCGTGGGATTCTCCAGGGAAGAATATTGGAGTCAATTGCCTTGTCCTCCACCAGGGGATCTTCCCGACCCAGGGATTGAACCCACATCTCTTATGTCTCCTGCATTGGCAGGTGGGTTCTTTACAAATAGGGCCACCTGGGAAGCTGAAGTACTCTTAAACATCCTGCATTTTTAAAGTCACACCACTTAATAATTAAATCAGAATATGTGATGGTGGAACTCAGGAAGTACTTTTTAAAACTCTCCAAGTGATTCCAATATGCAACCAAAGACAAGAAATCCACTGCCCTTCTAGAACATTTTCAACATTTAAGGAGCTTTAGAATTATGTGGATCCTTGTTACAAAGGCTGATTCTAATTCAGAAGTCCTGGGGTAGAATTGTCAGGGAAGTTTGTAACTTCCTCAGTTCTAGCTGGTTGCAACAAAAATTTGAAGTGACGACTGGACCGGCATTATAGCCCTCGCACCACTGTTACAGCTCAGTTTTATTTAGAAAATAAGGGAAAATACATCCTCGAGGCATGAGGGCATGCCAACCCCAAAGACAGAAGAGAAGAGAGAGGGCCAGGGGGGCCCAATTTTGGCTCCTCTTTTTATATGTTTTTCTCCTCCCCCTGAGCCTGCCCTATGTAAATCGGGCTAGCCAGGAATGCTGTTTGTTCTACCTGAGGTCCTCACTCCAGTCCTCGGGCCTTCCTTTGTTCTATTTTTGCGGGTTTTTCCCTGCTTTGTCTTTTAGTCACTGCCATTCTGGACTCCTTTCCATAGTCTAACTACCTAACAGGTTTGTTGTTTTTTTTTTTTTTTTCAAGTGGTACCCTGCACAACTGTAATAAAACTGGCCCCTGACTCCATTTTTTTTTCTTTTTTATGGGAGAGATTCAGAAACTCTCCTATAGATCCTTTTCAGTTGAAAAAGTGAATAATACAGAGACAGACGAGTTGACAGGGTACAGAGAGTGGACACAGGGGGCTGGAGTTCACAGAGGAGGGCTCAGGCAAGGACTTCATAGAAGTACTTCATAGGAAATGCCCACAAATGCCTAAAGAACTCACAGAGACTTGGCCGAATCAAGCTGGGGCTGATGGCAGAGTAGTGAAGCTCAATCCAGTTTCAATTAAAAGGAATAAAAAAAGATTTCCACTATAAGTCAGCACTCACACCCATGCTAATTATTCTGTTGGCCAGGTCTGTTGAAATTACATGCAAAGAAACACCCATTAAGCTTTGATTAGGAGCCAATGATTTTTATTTTTTCCAATGAGAAAAGTATAGGAGTTTTAAAGAATGTATATGGTAAATTTTATTTTGGCTCTTCCAAATAATATTTTGCTCACCTGTCAGGTCTCATCAGAGCAACTGTTAATTTTTCAGATGTCAGCATATATTTATATTCATAACAAACCTTTCTGTTTCCATCTTTGTCTCCTGGTCTCTGTCTCTCTGTTTCTCTTCGTCATGTATCCACTTGCCAATCTGTTTATGAATATAAGTATTCTGTCTCTTTTCTTAACTTAGGATGAAAGAATACCTCCCAGAGCTGTTAGTGGTTGAGAGGAAATATTTTTTTACATACCCATCTCTCCCTACCTTCTCCTGAAACTTGGCACTTCTCCGGCTGAACCCATTGCAGAGGAGGAGCTGAAAGGAAGAAAAAAGTTTGGCCATCTGAAGCTTTCAGGGGAATACAGGTGAGAAAATGCATTTTTTCAGGCTGAAATGCAGCCAGATAGGTTAACACCTCACCTTCTGCAAGAAGGAACTTGGGACAGCAGGTGATGAATCCAGAGATCTGGTCCAAGCCATCTCTTATCTCTGGCAGGGCCCCCTGACTTCATTTGGCTTAGTCTTGACTCATGGGACAAGCCTGGAGGCTGAACCACCCTGCGCATTTCCCACAGACCCATAGACACACTCTCAGGCTTTCTGACCAATGACTGACTCAGCTAACCCATCTGACCATATCGGATTTAAATAGGGCTTGGGGTGAAATTACTCCACAGAGGAAAAACGTCTGCACATGGAAACCGTAGACTGTGGCAGTCCTTCAGAAGAATCTTCTAGAATTCTCCCTATTACCACCACTGAAAAATTATTCAATCATTGGACCTCAGAGCTAAAAGGGATCATCCCTGCCAGCCCTTCCAGGGAGACAAAGGATGACTCAAGTCCAGGTCATTGGTTATCTTGTCTTCGGATCTTACTGAAATTTTGTAGAAGGACTGAGACTAGAACTGGAAACTCCTGGCTCCTGGTTCAGTATTCGTGATGGGATGGCAGTGATGAACCTTCACAGGAGGTCACTGGCTCAATGTTTAAGTGACATCTCTAGAAGACTCTAGACTAAAACTGTGCGTGGTAGCAGGCGATAGTATGTGTCACTGTTAAACACGTCACAGTAGATCAAATTATGCAGATAGATCAAACTGAGATGTGCCGTGATTGTAAAATACCACGAGATTTAGTGGGGAAAAAAAAAGATATGTAAACTATCTCATTGATATTTTATGCTGACTTATGTGTCAAAATGATGATTTCTGGATAGACAGAGACAAATAAAATAGCAAAATCTATTCGTTTTTTTAATTCCTTTCTTTTTTAATGTGGCTACTAGAGAATTTGTTTGTTTTTGTTTTGTTTGTTTTTTAAATACTGACAGATTTATTTGAAAGGGAAGCCATGACCTTTCCTCTTGTCCTTTATTATAAAAAAATAATTTTTATGGGAGGATAGTTGATTTACAATCTTGTGTTAGTTTCAGGTGTACAACAAAGTGAGTCAGTTATACATATGCATATATTTACTTTTTAAGATTCTATCCCCACATAGGCTATTGCAGAGTATTGAGTAGAGATCCCTGTGCTACACAGTAGGTTCTGATTAGTTATTTATTTTATATATAGTAGTGTGTCTCTGTTAATCCCAATCTCCCAATCTATCCCTTCCCTCTTTTCCTCCCTTGGTAACCAAACAAAGGGAAAATGCTTTGTTTTCTATTTTGGTAACTCTGCTGTTTTGTAAATAGGTTTATTTGCACCATTTTTTTTAGATTCCACATTTAAGCAATATCATATATTTGTCTGTCTGACTTACTTCACTCAGTATGATAATCTCAATGTGGTTACTAGAACATTTAAAATTATATGTGACACTCATTATATATCTATCAGTCAACATTGTTTTGAATATATACATTTGGATTGACAACCAAATCTGTGAATCTGTTACTTTTTCTCAAAAATCTTGGTACCACTACTATGTTACCCCAAATTGTCATCTAATCTCTCCTGGAATAATTTAGTGACTTCTAACCATCTCCTCTCTCAAACCTTGGATCTTTTCTTTCCATCTCAACTAACGTCTCTTTGAAAAATGCAAACTTAATTATGCCACTCCCCTGCTTGAAATCTACAAGCTCTTCTCTATCCACCGACTCCCTCCCCCCTCCCTACTCAGGGGGCCCCAGCTCCCTCTTGCCTCTCTGCCTTTGTTGGTGCTGTTCCCTCTCATCTGAGTTCATACTGGCTGCTATAGCAAAGTACCACAGAGTGAGCACTGTGTAAACAGTAGAAACATTTCTCACAGGCTGGAAGTCCAAGGTCAGGGTGCCAGCATGATCAGGTTCAGATGGTGGCTCCTACAGGTTGAATACTGTTGCCTTTTCCTTATATTCTCACATGGTAGAAACTGGGCAAGGGAAGCTTTCCGGGGTCCCTTTTATAAAGGCACTAATCCTTCATGACCTAATCGCCTCCCATTCCTAATCAGCATAGGACTTTTGGGAAGATACAATCAGTCCATAACACCTCCAATAGAAATGACCTTTCTTTTCCCTTGATTTCTTGGAAATGAGGCTATTTTGAAAACTCAGCATAAAGCTACCCTTTAGTACATTTTCCTGCCTCTCTCCCTCCTGGGCCACACAGCCCGATTACAGGACATTGGCCAGTGGGGACCCATCTGTATGACTTGCTGAAATGGGAACATGTGTTCTTATTCTTTTTTTTTTCCCCATCTCAGGTCCATTAAACGTAGGACTTTGTATCCATATATCCCAAAGGTTCATTTCGGTCTTTAGGATGTTGACGTGGAAAATAAGAGGAGCCCTGACAACTTGTCAAATGCTGCCTAGAGTTTAGTGACCACTGCAAAAACTGCAGACTGAAGTCACCTAAGCAGTGAGTTCAGTCTAAGTGAAGGCGGAGAGCTTTGCTGAGCACAAGAAGTGATGTCATCGACTTGTTTCTCCTTCAGCTGCTACAGGTGTTGAAAACCTCGCAATCTGAAAGTTTCCCCCACATTTTCAAATATTCCAACATTCACCACAAAATCAGCTCATTAGCAAATATTATAAATTCTATTTCCTAAACAGATGCTGAATCCTCTTATCACTCCTTCTTCACTACGGTCACCTTAGTGCAAAACAGGTGTCCTCTCTTCTTTGGGCAACTCAGTTTGCTTCCCACCTGGTCAACCTGCATTCTCAACAGATCATTTTGCAAAGAATATGTTTAGCTATCATACAAATGCATACATGCAAACAGTGAATATATGTATATGGATAACTGAATCACTCCTTGTACACCTGAAACTAACACAACAGTATAAATAAACTATACTCCAATAAAATTAAATACATACATATATGGAAGAGATAGACTCAACAGAACACTATGTCAGGGTCAAGATTCGAGGCACCTAAGTGGACAGGTGAAGCAAAATGAAATAAACAAATAACATACAAAGCAAATGCATGTGGCAGCAAGACATTCCTCTTTGGGTTTCCTATACATGTATTGTCCTTGATTCAGAGCTGCTGAATGAATGAAAATATATTTAAATTTAACTCAGGGTTTAAAAGAACATAATCTTTGTGCTCTGTAACCATGTATGTTGGTCCTATTGACCATGTATGATGGCCCTATCCCATTGGCATCCTACTCCTGTTCTGCACTTGGCAGGTATCATTTAGTTTACCTGGGCTTCAGATTCTTCTGTGCAATGAAGAGGCAGCACCAGGCTACATGAATACCAAGGAGACCTCCAGTTGGAAACACTCCTAGCTTTTGTATCTCTACCTTCTGTCATCTGGCTCAAACATAAATAGACAAATGACATCTTATTCTAGGAATGCTCTCTTGCACCCCAACATGAGGCCTCACAGGTGGCCGTGGCTGGACCTGTGGGCTGCAGACCACCCCAAGCAGACGGAGGGATGAGCTGAATGCCTGGGTGGCTAGGATGTCCTGCCAGAGCTTGTGCCTGGAGCACTGAGATCACAGATGTCCCTCCCAGATAACAGTCACAGCACATGCCTCTCCTCTTGGGAGGAGGTTGCTGGGCCCCTGTTCCCAGGAACAGGCTGGTTAGCCACCGACCCTGCCCACTGTGTGCCGCACACGTTGGGGTGTAAGGACAGCTTTGCTCCAAGTGAAAACTGTTCCGAGTCCTGTTCCACAGTGAACACGCTCTGCCATCTCCATCACCCTGGCCTTGCCGGATTCCACTGAAGGGATCAACAGGGGTTTCTTTCCATTTTTCCATTTGCCTTCCTGCTGGGGGAAAGTCAAGCAACTGGCACCAAATCATCTCCCTCCATTTGGCTGTGTTCCCAGGTATCCCTGGAGACCAGACCTGCTTCCTTCCGCGACATGTGCGCCTGCGCAGAACACTGCTACGGCTCCTCTTTGATTTCATGTAACGTGTGATCAACTGATCAGAAATCAAGCTTGTTCAGACGGTTTAGGGCCCCTCCACCAGGGGGACATCTCAGCAAGATAGTGCCCCATGAACCACCAGAGTCTCGACAAATGTCAACTGGTTTCAACTGGGAGAAATTTAAGGTCTAAGTAGAACCAGCTTGATAATGGTAGTCAGGTCTCCATGTACCTGTTTTCCAAGGGCAAGACACGAAAGCCATCTAGGGGACTTCCCTACTGGCTCAGGGGTAAAGAATCCACCTGTCAATGCCAGGGACATGGGTTCGATCCCTGGCCCAAAAAAATCCCACATGCCACAGAGCAACTAAGCTGGTGTGTCACAGCTATTGAGCTCTATACTCTAGAGCCCAAGCTTCACAACAAGAGAAGCCACCACAATAAGAAGCCCTTGCCCCAGAACTGGAGAGGAGCCCCTGCCCTCAGCAACTAGAGAAAAAGCCCATGCAGCAACAAAGGCCCAACACAGTCAAGAAATAAATAAAAAAATACAACTCTATAAAGAAAAGAAAGCCATCTAGAGTGTCATATTTAAGAAAGTTCTTGCCCTAAGGGCTATGCCAGTGTAGGGTTGGAACCTGACAGAGCCACCTTAAATTTTGCAAGTGGACCTTTCCCTTGCCTCTCTCTCTAGTCTCTGTCCTGCTGTTTCTATAAATGGGTATAATAGCATATTTCAGGGTTGTTATGACAATACAAAAAAACCCTGCAAATAAAAGAGCTAGCACTCTTCTTGATATCTCTTTCCATCTCATTAGGGAAAATCATCAGGAATCTCAAATTCAGATTTATAGTAGCAGGAGAGAAGCTTCACTGAAAAAATCAAATTCTATACAGTAGAAGAAGTCAGGTTTCATTTACAAATTTAAGCCACCTGTATGCACAAACCACATGAAATTGTGGCCTGGTGTTGATGCAAACATCTCACTAGGAACTGAGGACAGTTCTCCACCATGTCATGAGCAGGTGCTTTTTTATCTCTTTGAGCTGACGCTGTATCATTCACTCATTTTCTTCAGCATCCCACATTGGTGTGCATCTAGGGCCATTTTCCACTGTGGGTTCTCCTGCTTTGAATCAAGTCCTTGGAATGACCAGAATCCCCCTTCACTATTTTTGACAGTATTTCGCATTTAGGACTTTATAGAGTTACTCACCACAGTCTCAACTCCTTGCTTCCAGTTCTTCTGATGCACGTCTTTGCATAATTCTGAAGTTTAGGAAAGTTTGCCTTTCCAGAAACACACTGCAAAGGACTTGCCTTCCACAGTGCCATAGTATACTGGGGAGATAAGATATATCATGTAATCTTTTTTTACAAGGATTCAAAATAACAGTCTCAGATTAAGTGTAACAGGAAAATTCCTTCTCTTGCAAAACATCCATTGACTATTATAGTCCAGCATCGCCTTGGCTGCAGAATCCTGGAGACTTGCCACTGAGCAGATTCATGCTCATCATATATGTAGCAGAGATGTATGATTTATGCTGAGTTCTACACAATTGTCAGTTACTAGGATATCTTTTTCTTTTGTGTGTCTGCCTCTACATTTTTGCAGAATCTCTCAATCTTATCTCCTCCTATGCATTTTGTCAAATTTCCACTGGAGTAAAACCTTAACAAGAGCCTTGTTACATGGCCACTGTGGGCTTAAAACTGGGCCTGGTACATTGCAGGCATCATCTCTCTAAGTTTCATGTCATCCTGACAAGCAGATGATTAGCCCCCTTGTACAAATGGCATGATTGAGACACAAAGAAGTTAACAATCTTTCCAAAGTAGGTTAAGAACTGGAATCGGAACCCAAGTGTATTTGAAGTTGAATGTGGTATTTGTTCCTGTGGCTCCACAAATATTTGGGCATTTAGGTGCTTTCTTCCTCCATGGTCTGGTTCATTTTGGTCTCCCTAAACTTAAGAAAACTTCAGGATTATTTCTCTCTTTCTCTGAATCTTTCTTAACCACTGCAGCTTACAGTGGTTAAGCATCCACGGCTGGATGCTCTCACCAGCCATGAAAAAGTGGAAGTGTTAATCACTCAGTCGTGTCCAACTCTTTGCCACCCCATGGACTACTGCAGCCCACCATGCTTCTCTGTTCATGGAATTCTCTGTGCAAGAATACTGGAGCGAGTTGCCATTCCCTTCTCCAGGAGGTCTTCCCTACACGGGCATCTGAACCTGGGTCTCCTGCACTGTAGGCAGATTCTTTACCCTCTGAGCCACCTTAGGATTGTTCAGGCATCCTTGTGAATTACAATGTATCTATATTAACAGGTCTTTCTGCCAAGCTTATTCTAAGGATGTTGTGCTTCTTGGACTTGGTGCATTTCCTTCAAATAACTTGAACCCTAAGCATCCATTCTGAAGGGCATGTGTCCAAAAGACATAGAGTTTTGAAAAACATTAGAGCCTATACTCAGATGTCTAACGATTTACCTCTGTGGCTTTGGGGCCTCATTTGCCTCAGAATAAAAAGCAAGGTGAAATGTTTCTCTGAAGTTTTAATATGTGTTGGCTATTTAGTTTTACACTGGAGTAATTGCTTTGACACATATAACTTCCATAATGCGCATTCAAATTTATGTCTACTTTGGGAAATTCAGAAGCTACCAGGTCAGTATAAATGCTAACATTGGGAATTTAGTGTAAGTATTCTGAATTTAAAATAAATCTGCAAGCTAGATTATTTTTCATTGTACTCTGTCTTTGATACAGTGCAGAAAGTTCCTCCCTAACATGAATTCAGATTCCCTGGCTTCAGAGAAACTTGAAAATTAAGAGATACAGGCTCTGAGCCAAGGAATGGCCAGTGGGATGGAAAGGAGGTAGGAAGAAGGGTTAGCAAAGACAGAAAAGCAGAAGGGCAAATGATTATGGGGTTTGTAAGGCAAGGAGAAGCCACATGTAAAGATGCAAAAATTGGGAGAATCCAGTGGATTCATGTGAGTAGGTCTGGATTAATTTATGGATTAGTGAAGACCATGGGTTTTAGGATGAAGCCCGTGGAATCTTCAGCAAAGCAGTGTTAAGTGGAAGCCAGTAGTAAAGAACATAGAGGTGGCAGTAGTGGCTTGAAGGGCCTGACACAGGTTGAATTGCTTCCTTTCCAAGTTCACATGCTGAAGTCCTAACGTCAGAATCTGACTGTATTTGTACACAGTGTTTTCTAAGAGATAATCATGTTAAAAAGAAGTCGTGAAGGTGGGCGCTAATCCAATATGAATGGTGTCCTTATAATAAGAAGACATTTAAATACAGGCACGCTGAGGGAACATGATGTGAAGACACAAGGAGAAGGTCCCAGCCAGAGAAGAGGCTTCAGAGGAAACCAACCCTGTGGACACCTTGATTTTGAGCTTCCTGCCTCTGGCACTGAGCCACTACATTTTAGCTGTTTAAACCACCTGGTCTGTGGTGCTTAGTTATGGCAGCTCTGGCCAGTTAACACATGACACATGCTGGATTCATTTTTGTAGTCAATCCCAAATTTTGACAAATTGATGTCATGTTTTTTATAATTTAAATAACTGTTTGTTTCATGCCTGCTTTGTCCAGAATGTTGGATTCTCCTTCAACATTATAAAGATAATGTTCTCATTACATTATATTATATTCAATGCTTACACTTTTATATTTTTAAATAAACACCTTTAAATAAATAAATGTATTCACAAATAAGAAAGGAAAGATCTCTTTCTGAATCAGGAGTCCCATTTTGTGGTTCTGGAAAAGTAGGCATATAAACCAATAAGGGCTTCCCAGACAGCGCTAGTGGTAAAGAATCAGCCTGTCAATGCAGGAGATGCGGGAGACAAAGGTTTGATCCCTGGGTTGGGAAGATCCCCTGGAGTAGGAACCAGCAACCTGCTCCAGTATTCTTGCCTGAAACATTCCATGGACAGAAGAGCCCAGCAGGCTACAACCATGGGGTTGCAAAGAGTTGGACGCGACTGAGCACACACAAATAAATCAATACAGAATTTCATACCTTACAATGCTTGCAACGTGGCAACTAGTGATTTCCAGCAAGGCTAGAGAAAATAGAAACTCTTTAATTAATAGAATTAATCAGATCGTCCCATATTCACAGCTCCAGAAAGCTGGTGGCTTTTAGTAGCAGGAGGCTATGTTCATTGGCAGAGAGTTTAGGAGGTAGTGTGTTATTCCTAAAGTGGCCAAAACATGTGACTGAGTTTACTTATTCCTGGACATTTGTCCAGGAGGACCACTCTTTGTCCTTTGATGTGATCAGATCTTCGGACCTTTGGTCCCCAGTAACCACAGAAATACATATTTAAGATGTTCTTTTGGGTTGCTCCCCTCACCTCTCTTTTTAAATTGAAAGCATAAATACTTGTTTCTTTTCTACAACTGCCACCAAAGTCAAACTATTGGAAAGGAACAATAGAATGACAGATTGCTTGTTCCAAATAATTGGATCGACAGTGCAGCAAGCGGTGGGTTATGACAAAAATATTTCTCCGAGTGTGTCAAACTGCAGTAATTCACTGGACATAGACACTGAGTAGTATCTTCCAAGGAGAAGACACTGCTTTAAAATCAGGATGAAATTTCCCACGCTTTTCTCAACACAAGCGAAAAATGAGAACTGGCTGGAATGCAGGCCAGTGATCTTGAAGGCAACCGCTGGGTTTGTCTCACCCTGGACACAAAGAGGAGGCAGGAGGGAGGTAGGGTCAGAGCTGAGATAAATGCTTGGATGGCTGTGCCCCAACTAAACCCTCACCGGGGTAAATGTGATTAAGCAATAGAGATGGGGTGATTCTCCCTATCTGGTGACTAAGTGGGGAACCTGGACTGGGATCCCTTAGAGATGTTTGCACAACCCATGGACCATCCTTAAGACTCAAAGTCTATGTCCAGGGTTTTGGCCAGAGTCCAAGGTCAGGTAGTAATGGGAATAATGGTCCCATGTATTTTGATCAGAGGAGGCTGAGAGTGGAGTCTAGGCCAGGGAGGGCGGCTGTGAGCTCCAGCTCACCCCACAGGGCGTGACTAACAAGAGTCAGGATTCAGCCCAACCCTCCCTTGATTTGGATGGAAGGGAATTCGAGACACTCACACCCCCCAAACCAGCCTGGGGCTCCTCTGATATTGGCAGGGGGTGAGCTTTATGACCCGTGAGGTCTTTTTCATGTCCAATGTCTGCATTAAAAGGCATAACTTTCAGATTGGTTTAAGCTGACAGTTTGAGGCTCTCGCATGCAATGCTTAGTTTGTTTTTTTTTTTTAAAGTATGTTTATTTCATTAACTTAAAAATCAAAGCAATATCAGAAAGAAAAAAAAAAGAGAGAGAGAGAGCACGCGTTGAATTCATTGTCTCTATCGTCACTTGGCTGTTACATTTCTGAGGCATGGGGAAAGCTCCAAAACCCACCTACAGTCACACCAGGCTCATGTTAGTTTGGCAATGTGACAGTCACACATGACAGCAAACTGTTTGGGCAACCAAGTTGTAGCTGATGGGTTTGGGGATTCTGGCAATCCTCAGAATATTCCAGAAACAAATAACAGAAGACAGAAGATCTAGTGCAAATACCTGCATGCTACCAGAACACCAACATAAAAACTCAACTTTTAGTGGGGTTTTGACTTACGGTCACCATCTGGGGACACTGAGAACACACGTCTTTTCCCTTCTCTCTAGGTTTTTGGGCTGTTGTCAGTGACCAAAACTTTGACAGCTGATGCAGAGGAGCCCAGCTAGTCCAGTAAATGACAATTAGTACAGTAGGCTGAGCGTAACTCCAGGCAGAGCATCTGGAAGCATGGACCTCTCTCGACCCCACAGTGTTGTTGGAAAAGCTAGGAGTCTATTGATGAAAGGATACAGTTCATTTAATTCCCCAATAGTCCAAAACCCCTGGAATCAGATCCCATAGCATGTTACCTTGATGGAAGACGGCATGGCAACCCCCTCCAGTATGCCTGCCTGGAGAATCCCATGGACAGAGGAGTCTGGTGGGCTACAGTCCATGGGGTCTCCAAGAGTCAGACACAAGTAAAGTGACTTAGCATAGCACAGCACAGAGGTGGCTTAGGAGAAGAGTTAGACACCCACACATGATCTGGTGCAGAAAGTGGGCAAGCAATGGTTACTAGAACACGGTTCATCTCTAGTTCTTTCATTTATCCACTCAGTCCATGGCCTCCATTTCTGTGCCTGGTGACCGTCAGCTATCAGGGAATTGACTTTCTGAGAGATACTATGATCTAGCTGAAAGAGGACAGAGTCAGTGGCAGGAAAACTCTCCGTAACATCATCCTCATTCACGGCTGAAAGATTCTGAAACTTCTCTAAGGCGAAGGCTCCTCGTGTGTCTTAGTAATAAAATGTTCTTATTCTACAGAGAGATTTTTCAGAAATCAAATATAGGTTATAGACCAGATTAGAAAATCAAAAAGTAATAATTAAATCATTATAAAGGGTGTAATCCCACAAAGAAGAAATCCCATAATCCAAACATTTTAAAATAATTCACCTCCATCTGTAGAACATGTAGAAAGAACAAGAGTGAAACACCATAGTATTTTAAACATAATGTTTATTGTAGGAGACTCTAGTCCAACTGAGAACTTAGGGCAAAAATACAAGGAATGGAAACTAACAGTGTTACCAAATAACTAATTAGCTGTCAAATAAGTGATCATATTTTCTAAATCTAAGTTGAAATGTATACGGTCCCAAGAGAAAGATATATATTTTGATGTGCATGTTTATTCATGAAAAATTCTTGCAGGGTTATAAAAATAAGTCTGTTTCTCAAGGAGTCTTCATTCAAAAGAACAAAATGATAAGATGATGGTACTTTTCAAAGGAGAGAGGCTTTGTGGTTTCGTTTAGTGCAGTTAATTTCTGAAAATGTCTTTGTGAACTTCATAATGATGGCAGATAGGAAATGGTTTTGAAAGGATATAAGGTAATTACTGGGCTTCCCTGGTGGCTCAGATGGGAAAGAATCCACTTGAAATGCAGGGGATCCGGGGTCCAGTCCCTGGGTCAGGAAGATCCCCTGGAGAAGGGAATGGCAACCTACTCCAGTATCCTTGCCTGGAGAGTTTCAAGGACAGAGGAGCCTGGCAGGGTATAGTTCACGGGGTTGCAAAGAGTTGGACATGATTGAGCAACTACAACTAACTAACTAAAGTAATTACTAGGATATCAAGGAATTAAAACAAGACTCCAAGGTTTTATATCTTCTAAAGTGACTAGAACAGTCCAAGATACATCCTAAGCTTGAGCTAAACACTCACTAACAAAAAGATGTAGGAAAACATCAGAAAGAATATGGCATTTGAGAGATAAGAGTTTTCCTTTCTTTCTGGAGATGTGTATCAGTGCTTGTGATTTTCAAGAACGAACTTCTTTTGGGAGCATCCCAAGACTTGGGGTAGACATGAAACAACTTTCAATCTTCCTTTAAAATTACACCCCACTGTCCACACTCTTGCTTCACATAAGAATAACTTCTCATTCATCAATTCAGCTACCCAGAACAATCCCGTGGCAACAGAGGGACAAACAACCATACTGAGCAACTTAAATCGATACCTGAGGCCCTCATGGCTGTGGACTCATTCTAGTGGTTTCCTTGTTTTTAGCAAAAGTCCTGCAAAAGTAGCAGATATTGCGCAACTTTTCAGTTGAAGGGATAAAGCAACTCTTCGGACCGGCTAAACTAATGGGGCTTTCTCTGCAGATACAAAGTGATAGTGTGTGTGTGTTTGTTGCTGTCGTGTCCAACTCTTTGTGACCCTATAGACTGTAGCCCACCAGGTTCCTCTCTCCATGAAATTCTCCAGGCAAGAATACTGGAGTGAGTATCCATTCCCTTCTCCAGGGGATTTTCCTGACCTAGGAATCAAACCCAGGTCTCCTGCATTGTAAGCAAGTTATTTACTGTCTGAGCCACCACGGAAGCCTGAGCGGTGGCTTGGGGATTCAGAAAAAAACAAACAAGACATCTCAGAAAAGGTTATAATGTTAGCAGTTCTTGGAAGTCTATGCATTTCCTGGACCTCTCGCTCAAGGTCCCAGTCATTATTTTAGCAGCATGTCTAATTTTTTTTTTCCCCTCACTCCTTCTTGATCAGCATCTTTCTCTTTTGTTTCAGATAATACCCTGAGAGTTTCCCCAGGCAGTGTGTACCCAGGACTTTTAGCTCAGATCCCTATAGCTTTTTGGCAATAGGCTCAGAATTCCACTTCTATAACCCTTGGCAAGAGATCTCCTTGAATCATCTCATCTTTCCCACTAATCCTAGGAGACTTGTGGTCTCTGGCTAAAGCACACGTACCTTGAAGCTAATGAAGCTTAAGATTTATATCTTTACTAGCTTGGGTCCCTTGAAGAAGAACCCTAGAAATGTGTTCCTTCAGCCTTATGTCTTTGGAACTTCTGCCCTAGTAAGAAAGTTTATCCACGTTAGCAAAGACAGCTGTCTCTACTCTTTCTCTCCTCCCAGGCGATCTTGGGGCAGCCAAAACATTTTTGGGCATCCAGAGAAGGGGAAAGTGGGGAGACATTTAGTTTGGGGTTTGTACACTCACAGTTACTTCTTGTTGTTGTTCAGTCACTAAGTCACGTGCAAATCTTTGTGACCCCATGGAATGCAGGACTCCAGGCTTCCCTGCCCTTCACTATCTCTCGGAGTTTGCTTAAACTCATGTCGATTGAGTCAATGATACCACCCAACCATCTCATCCTCGGTCGCCTCCTTCTCCTCCTGCCCTCAATCTTTCCCAGCATCAGGGTCTTTTCCACTGAGTTGGCTCTTTGCATCAGGTGGCCAAAGTATTGGAGCCAGGCTCAGTGTCAGTCCTTCCAATGAATGTTCAGTTCAGTCAGTTCAATTGCTCATTCATGTCTGACCCTTTGCAACCCCATGGACTACAGCATGCCAGACTTCCCTGTCTATCACCAACTCCTGGAACTTGCTCAAACTCATGACCATTGAGTCAGTGATGCCATCCAACTATCTCATCCTCTGTCATCCCCTTCTCCCCCTGCCTTCACTCTTTCCCAGCATCAGGGTCTTTTCCAATATTCAGGGTTGATTTATTTCAGGATTGACTGGTTTGATCACAATGTCCATCCAAAGGACTCTCAAGAATCTTTTCCAGCACCGTAGTTTGAAACCATCAGTTCTTCAGCACTCAGCTTCTTCATGGTCCAACTTTCACATTCACACATGACTAGTGGAAAAAACCACAGCTTTGGCTAGACAGACATTTGTCAACAAAGTGATGTACTTTTAAGAAAAGCTAAATTCTGGTTGCTCTCCTTATGTAAATAACCTGGCTTCTGGAAACCATTTACTATCTGTGTTACTAAGTCGCCTGCCCCGATAACAGGAAGGAGTGTGGCTGGAGGTGGCGTTGGGATGTGAATGTGTTCTCAGTGCTAGGGCTTGGAGGTAGATGAGTAAAGAAGGAGACATAACAGAGACAGAAGCTATTTGTGGAAAGTTCTTCCACTTAGCAGATGTGTAGTACTGTAGGAGAACATTGGGTTTTCAGTAACACTTGGTAAAAATGGAAGTTCTGTCCTATCACAAATGTACTAGACTATGCAACATATTCAGGTATAAACACACAGTTCTTTTTAAAAGTGAAATTGGGTTTGTAGAACAAAAGCCCCTATTAGAGTTAAAACAGCAGATATATATATATATACATACATATATATATATATATGTATATATAGTGGGATATCAAGATCTATTTTTATTAAATTTTTTTGGAGTAGGGTTGCTTTATAATATTGTATTGGTTTCTGCTGACAGTGAAGTGAATCAGTTATTTGTATACATATATCCACTCTCTTTTGGATTCCTTCCCATTGAGGTCACCATAGAGCACTGAGTGAATATCTCTGTGCTATCCAGTAGGCTCTAATTAGTTATCTGTTTTATACATAGTGTTCAATCCTAATCTCTCAGTTCATCCCACCCTCTTCCTCCTTTGGTATCCATCCATCCAGTCTCTATGTCTGTGTCTCTGTTTTGAAACAGCACATCTATACAAGAAATTTAATAATATTTTTTGTACTTGGTCACATGTTAAAAGTCAACATGACTAGCCAATATTCTGTGATGACTGTAAATGGAAAGTAACCTTTAAAAATTGCATGAAGTGAAGTGAAAGTCTCTCAGTTGTGTCTGACTCTTTGCAACCCCATGGACTGTATAGTCCATGGAATTCTCCAGGCCAGAATACTGGAGTGGGTAGCCTTTTCTTTCTTAAGGGGATTTTCCCAGCCCAGGGATTAAACCCAGGTCCCCACATTGCAGGCAGAGTCTTTACCAGCTGAGTCACAAGGGAAGCCCAAGAATACTGGAGTGGGTAGCCTATCCCTTCTCCAGTGGATCTTCCCGTCCCAGGAGTTTGATTCTGGGGTCTCCTGCATTGCAGATGTATTCTTTACCAGCTGAGCTATAAGGGAAGCCCTAAAAATTGTATAAAAATTGTTTAAAAAAAATCCATAATGAGCTGTGAACGATAATGAGTTGTGAACAGTAATGAGTTGTAAATCAAAGCACTTCTTCAGACAATAATTTTTAAAAATCACCTATGAATTATCTTTTTTTCTCTCTCTGGAGAAAATGGTATTTTAAAATTTAGTTATATGTACAAACAGCCAAAAATGCAGGGGTAAAGAATTATTGAGATGTTTCAGGCGGTAAATGAATACAAGCTATTTTGTTCTTCTGAATATCCATTAATTTTTTAAAATCTGTTGAAATGTATTTTCTCATTCTAAATATATATTTGATGTCATAAACAAACTTTATACTTTTTTTTCATAAAGAGGATCCTCAAATAGCATGTGCTCAGGCCTCAGAGGAAAAGCTAGATGTGGGCTGACCTTGACTCAGATGATCACAGTCCATTTCATAATCTGTGACAGAGTGGTCAGGGGTACAGAGCCCCTGCTACAGGATGTGGTGGAGGACTAGGGGACTGCTATTTACCTAAAAGAGTGGTGAGAAAATCAAAAAAGGGAAGATGCACAGCTGTGCCCCCAAAACATTAGATAAGCCACATGTGATGTCTTTTGCTTCCTTTACTGATAAAATAAACTTGAGAACAAATTAAGTATTATTTTCATGTGTATGGATGATGTAATGAGAGACTAAAAAAGAGTTAACCCCACTTATTTAATAAATATACAGCAGCGCCAAAAAGCACTTTCAGTGCTTTACAAATATTCATTGATTTAATCTCCAGAACAACCCCATGCATTAGAAACAATAATCATTTCTACTTTACAGAAGAGGAAACTGAGGCATAAAAAACAAATTAGCAAGTTACCCAAGGTCACTTGGCTGATAAGTGACAAGGCAGGAATTTGAAGTTGGGCATTCTGAGTGTTCCCAACCCCTATACCATTCAGAGGGAAGAAAGGTGAGCAGAGGAGGCTTCCTGGAGGAGGCAGCTCTACAACAAAGCCCAGCAAAACCCCTCCAGCTTCTGTCAGACACCAAGTCAAAGCAGGTGGGCACTCCATGCCTGAGGCTATTGCAGACGAGAAGTCTGACCCTGCGAGGAAAGAGCTGTGGTCAGAAGTAACAGATGGCAGCCTGAGATCAAGGGGCAGAGAATTAATGGCATGTCACAAGAATTCAAAAGCTCAAAAACCCAAGTCCTTTTATGTAGGATCAAATGATTCTATTTCCTCTTGGTAGCTCTGATGGGATCACCCCAATAGAACATGCATCCATATTCAGTCACTAAGTCATGTCCAAATCTTTGCAACCCCATGGACTGTAGCCCACCAGGCTACTCTGTCCATGGGATTTCCCAGGCAAGAACATTGGAGTGGGTTGTCATTTCCTTCTCCAGAGGACATTCCCAACCCAGAGATTTAATTTGCATTTCCTGTGCTGTCTCCTGCATTGTAGGGCAGATTCTTTACTACTGAGCCACCTAGAGTCATCAAAATCCCAAATAACAACCTGTAGTCATTAAGAAGAACTAATGTGAAGCTTATTTCTTTTCCTGCCCAAGAAACTCATTTTAGAAGGACTTTAGGGCTGAAGAGCTACAAGTTGTTTAAGATTCTTAGAAAGATAAGCTTCAGTCATTGGTACGTAAACCAGCTTGATGGGTAAAACTCCAAGTGACTGGGGTGACACAGTTATTTGAAGCATTCTTCAAGAGTGTCGGAAGTGTGGAGGATGCAACCTGCTAGAGGATGCTGACCAAAAAGACTATATCCAGGATTTGTGTCCTGAAGGGAGGAGACAGAAAGGGGAGATCCTACTCTTGGAAAGGAGTAGTGAGACAGCCCAGAAAGTGTGACATTTAATGACAGAATTGGGTTAACACACACTATCATATATTAAATAGATAACTGATAAAGACTTACTGTATAGCACAGGGAGCTCTGCCCAATATTCTGTCATGAGCCCTATGGTAAAGCAAGTTGAAAAAGAATAGATACATGTATTTGTATAACTGAATCCCTTTGCTGAACACTTGAATCTAACACAATATTGCAAATGAAGTACACTCTGATATAAAATGAAAATTAAATGTTAAAAAGCTTAAAAAAGAATAAAATTGGAGTAATGGAGGCCATATAAAATAAGCTAGAAAAGGATCAACAATAAAATCAAGGAGGAGAGTCCAAGAGCCAATGTAGAGAGGTTGTTGCAAGTCAGAAAAGAGAATCCACCTTGATGTGGTGTGGTCTTTAGTGTTTGAGTAGGTCCTACAGTTTATGAAGATACCCACTTGTTTTTAGATGAAAATATGGTGGTGCCCGTGATGAATCATGATTGAATGATTTTAAGTCTCCATTGCCTCCTCTTTGCTGGGGAAGAATTGGACCACTGGGCAAAAGTGAATCAACACATCCTTTGGTATTCCTTTAACTGCAAAGGCAAAAGGCTTCGTGAATCCTCTCGCACAATCTCCATACTTATTCCTCTCGTCTCCGCTTAATGCTCACATCCTATCTAAATGTATCAGTTCTGTGTTTCTGACCATAAATTCTGGATAAGCTTCCTTGCTGAGGGAAGAGGTGTTAATTTTTAGAAACAATTATCATTATGACCTTGATGATTAAGTAGGATAATTAAATGGCGTTGTGACTAATATGTTTTATATCATAAACACTGCTTTCTGATCTACTTACTGGGAGGGGGATGCCATTTTTGAAAAGAAATGAGTATTTTTTAACATGATTAGCAAGCCATCTGTTGACATTTCGGTGCAATCTCTCATGAAAGTCCCTAGCTTACAGCTTCAGTTTTATCATAGCAAGAACCCAAAATAGTACTGCCTTTTGCAGTTACATCAAAATAAGGTGATTTAGAAAGGGCGCTCTTTAAAAAATGCAAGCATGCATTTCGAGCTCACCTAGGCCATCTCTTGAGAGACCCTGGGAAGCTCCGTTTTGTTGATTGGGGAGTTAAGGAGAAAGTGTTTCTTCTTCCTTTGCCTACCTCTTTCCTTTCTTCCTTCTAGGGGAGTAGAGTGAACACAGAGATGCTCTGGATTTAGGTGGATGGGTCCATATCCTATATTCACCAGGACTCTTGATTTAAGGTGATGGAAGCCCCACTGGAATTAGCTAAAGCTGAAAGAGGGAAGTTATTAGTCATAAATCAAAGCACAAGATGGAGAGGGTGGAGTTGGCCTCAGGGATAAATGAGTCTGTGATCTGGACCTTCCTTCTTACTGTGTCTTGATTCCCCTCCATGTCACCTTCAGACTCTCAGACCAGTCATTCTGTGTGGCCCAGGCCTGGCCATGGATAATGCCAGGTGGACAATCAGGAGAGTGAAGACCTTTCTTTATGTTTTAAATCAGAAGGACCAGTGATGTGTCAGACTTGGGTACCATGACCATCCTTTGAACCCGTCGTTGTGGCCTAAGGGCTGGGGAATTTTGATCTTCGTTTGTCCTAACAGGGGACATACATACACAGTGGCCAAGACACTCATTCCCCAGTCTGTTGTAAATTATCCAACTTAGTGAACTTTCACTCCCTGGTCTATAAAATGGATAACCACTGTCACAGGAGAACTCGTGAGACATGGCATGTGAAAAGTGTCAGCCCCTGATCCTGAATTGAGTTCCTACTGTGCATGCTGTTTCACATACGTCACTAAGTTTAGAGGAGGCGCCGTCGTCCCCACTTTTACAGATGAGGAAACTAAACCAACAGAGGATAAGTGCCTTGAGTGGTTTATGTCTTTATGGAGTAGAAAAGGCAGGAATTAAACTCAGGTCTGATACATAGTAAATCCTTAATATGTCTCTGCCTCATCCTGAAATTCAACTATCAAAAACCCTGGGAAAAGAAGTGAGTGCAATTGGTTTGTGATAAGTGAAAACAAGCCCAGATATGCCAGGAGTTTTTATGTCCACTGCTCTATGCTTCTGGGAGCTTCACAGTGTCCTCCTCTGGCTAGTCCCTTTGATGTGGCCTCTTGTGATTAGGATGAGCTAGGAGTACCAGCCCCTTCCCGTGGACCACACTGGGTCACCCATACCTGAACACAGGTGTTGTCATCACCTCTCTTGTCTTCCATCCTTATTCTCCTACAGTTGGTCACGAGTCACGGAAGATGCTGCTATGATTTAACTCTGCTCTGGTCAATCAATTGCTGGGGATTTCCCCAGTGAGACAGCAGGAGTTGCTTAAAGATTTGGTTTCTTGACCTTCCTCCCACTGTCAAGTAGGTATTGGCTAATTACTGAGCTGTAGGCTCCTTATGGATGAAATGAGAGGGTTCAGACAAATCTGAAATCCCTATTAGAACTAACTTTGTGCACGTACATTCTACAGGCAATTACTCTGTTTGTTCAAGGATTTTACCTTCTTGGTGTAGGTCTGAAACTCTCAGGGGCTTATTATATGGTCAGAACAGCTGTGGGCAGGGATGTTAGCCTCTTGCTCACACTCCAACCTCCCACCTTGCCCTGGCTGTCAGCTTACTCAGAGGAGGCTTCAGATCACCCCCCACCACCACCTCCACATACACACAATTCACCCTGCACCATCTACTCAATCACTAGATCAATTCAGACCTTGGTTCTCTCCTCAACCCTCTGCGCCGCTGTCATGGGCTCTGAATGACTCTTCTGTTCTGCGCTGACTTTCTCCGGCTCACGGGTGCCTTGTCCTCCTTTTCCCTGCCATCCTCACCCCTTGTGTTGGGATAGCAATGATAGGTCTGCTGTCAACGAAAATTCCAGAAGAGATGGATCATGTGGGTGGTTCCTCCTAACTCGTAGATCTTCCAGATTCAAAGTAGGGTGTCTGTGATCTTCTTCTGGAATGGAGGCTGGGGGCCCAGAAGGCAGGGTACAGAGTCCTGCCTCCAACAAACCCTCACTCACACGCTGTCTCTCTTTTTCTCTGTCTTCCCCTTTGGTTCCAAGGACTTCAGAAGTTTGACAAGGAAGAGGGGACACTTTTTCCATCTGTATCCCTTTTCCAAACTTTCAGTCTCACATTTGAAGAGTAATTTTTTCAAATGAGAAGTTAAAATTTCATAGCTTTGAATTAGATTTTGGAGTTGAATCTGACCCCCTTCCTCAGCCCCCACCCCCAGACGGTAGGTGACTTATATCTGTCTGTCTGGATTTGGATGAAGTTCTTTGTGGAACAAAGTTGAAAATTCAAAGAATATGTCCATGAGGGTGATGAACACTTTGCATGTCAATACACCCAATCAATGCCATATTGATAGGTATCTCTCTACCCTAAAAGACTAATGAAATCATTAAGGCACTTATCTTAAGAGCAAAACTTGATATATGGTAAAATTTGTGTGCACAAAAATGTTTTTAGCTGTTATGGAAAATATTAAAAAATATAAAAATTAGGGGGAAAATTATTTGATATGAGATTATCACTTAGTCAAATAATGATTTGTCAAATTGAAAAATGTTAGAAACTGATCAGAAAGAATGATTGGAAGAAATATAGGCTTCTTTTGCCATTGTAAGAAATCTTTTTAAAAAAGAAAAAGATGCTACAAAGTCACAGATATTGTATTATATATAATATGCATATTATATTATATATATATCTTTATACTACGTGGTTGTGTGCTCAGCGTGTCAGATTCTTTGCAACCCTATGGACTGTAGCCCACCACACTCCTCCGTCCATGGGGTTCTCTAGGCAAGAATACTGGAGTGGTGTGCCATTTCCCCCTCCAGGGGATCTTCCAGACCAGAGATTGAACTTGCATCTCCTGTATTGGTAGGAGTGTTCTTTACCATTGAGCTACCTGGGAAGCCCACACATATATACTAAATATTATATATATAAGCTGTCTTGCAAAGACAGTTGTGTATTTTATAGAGAATTGACAGGAATATGAAAGAACATCCTCACAGTTATCTTTCATTGCTAGAGTGATGGATGACACATTTCTTCTTTATAATTCTTTTTACAATGAGATGCTTTTCTTTGTTTAACTGGAGAAGAGTATTATTGACTCTTTCTCATTAATAGGAAGCACGCACACCTTGTATTCCTGCTTCAAGGTGTACTTTGCCTCCCACCCTGCCCCCAGGACCCTTCTCCGGGGAGACCCCTTCCGCCTCCCCTAGTTCCTCCATCTGGAGAGGCTTTCCCCCACTCGGGTATCGACGTCATTCCCCTTTGTGTTACACTTATTTATTTCTATGTCTTATACTCTCCCAACTCCCGTTTTAATAAGATCAGATCAACTATGTCTTGTTATTAAAAAAAAAAAAAAAACCTCAACTAATTACATCTGACTTATTCCTGGTCACTCGTGTAATCGGGTGAGCGTGGGGGAAATAGGATTTGGAGGTGGCAGACAAGTTCAAGGACTAACCAGGGTGCCACTCCAGACTGCTCCTGACCAATTATGCTCTTTCCCTTTCTGAGTCAGGTGACTTGTCCTAAACTATGTCCTACAGACAGCAAAGGCCCCGAAGAATTCTTTTTTAAGTTTTTAAAGCCTTACAGAGAATTCTTTTCTGGGTGACTTTCCAGAGCCTCGGATCCATTTGTGTTTGTGGTTAATCAGCAAGAGAAGCAGTGTGGGACGTCCCCCAGACTCGGGTGACGGAGCAGCATCAGGTGAAGGAGAAGTATCTTCTGGACCAACAGTCCACTGGCTACATCTTAAGAAACCCTGAGCTAAGGCATGCCCAGAAGAAAGCAAGTATGCCCACTGCTCAAAGGCAAAGCCCAGGATCTTTTTAGCATCCCTGGTGCCCTGACACATCACACTTTACCTCTGGAGGCAAAGCTGACCTCTCCTGTTCCAATTGACACAGTGCTGAATCCTCTCTTCTGGATGAATCCGGCCCTCACTGTGTTCCACATGCCCTCAGGGTTTTGGAGCCCAGAGGACTCAGAGTGAATTCTTTTTCGCTCCTTTTAATGTGGTCTTTTGACTGAGGTCAGAAGCGATGCACTCCATCCACAAAATAGTTTAAATGCTTTCCATATTCATTGTGAGGCCACAACAATATCTCGTGATTAAAAAGCGGTATCAAAGCTGAAGGGTGGCTGGCGTAGCTTGCTTTGAAGGATGTTTCAATTATATTTCAGTGGTAGCAATAATATTAAAAAAGAAGAGCTAAAGGGAGCTTTCAACGACCCCCTTCTTTAATGCTTTGTCTCTTGATCATCATGGACACTTATCTTTGGCTGGAAACTACCCCCTGCCTTGAGAAAAAATTTAATTATAACATTTGATTTTTGCACCTTCCTATGACACAGTGTCACTGAATGTGCTGTTTGCAAAAGGTTGAGGAGTTGGCTTGCCAGAAAATGAGAATTTTTAAGTTCACTGGGGACCAGGTAAACATATCCTGCCCAAAGGGATAATCGCTTTTGTGGTTTCTTTGTCACTCTTCTCTGAGACAGGATCATACATGCTTCATTCAATTAAAAAGCCAGCTGGCGATTGCCTTCTAAGAGAGGCAGTAAGTGTGATGGTTAGAGCATGACTCAGGGCTAGACTCTTCCAGTCCCAGCCTTGCTTTGTCTTCATAGGGATTTGGGGCACTTTGCTGGGTGTATTTTGATACCTCCACTTCCTTGGCTATAAAATAGGGATAAGATTAGCAGCGATCTCAGGGCCAGGCTCACAGTGAAGCCCCACACAGGCAGCTACTCTCATCCTGATGATGATGTAAGATCTCGGGGTGAGCACAGTGGGGATGAGATGGGACTCATTCATTCACTGAGGATGCTCTGGGTCCAGTGGTGTGGACAGACATCCCCGCATCCAGATAAGTGGGTGATGGTTGCTATCTTAGAGAGACACGTTAAGCATGCTGGGACCACACGTTCTCCAATCCCCTAGTTAGGATGAGCAAAACCTCATGGATACTGTTGTCACATCAGCCAAAGGTGAGAGGTGTGGTTTCAGGGCTGTGTCTCCTGCGGACAGCTAGGGGTTAGGCTCCGGCAGGTGAAGGCTGCCCCGGGCAGAGAGATGGCTGCCTTTCTTCACCTTTGCTGGAGAGGCCAGGTTTAACACATTCAGTTCACAAGGTCCAGGAGGTGGAGGTGAGATTCCAAAGGTGAAGGTCCGAGGGAAGCATTCCAGGAGCCAGAAAGCGAAGTGTGAGGTGGAAGAGGGGGGAGTATCCATAGCATCACCTCTGCTTGCGTGGTTATGATCACTATCATTCTCATCGGTGCTGTTGTAGTTGTTACTGCTGAAGTTACAGCCAGGTCTTTCTTAGCTTTTCCTGCTGTACAGTTCTGGATCATTTCCTCACCATAGAGCTCCCTTTTTCTTTGCTGGCTGACTCTCATGTGCCCAGCCTGCCTGCTGGACTGTAGGGTTTAGAATGACTCGCCCCCAGCATCAGCCCACAAGAGAAGACGGGACGAGTCTATGGCCTCTGTTCCCCTGTCTTATCTCACAGGGTGAAGACACCTCTCTTATTTGCTCCCTTTTCCTGCCATTGGCATCTCTAATCCTAACTGTGCCGCTGGGTCTCCAGATAAACGTGTTTTCTCCCACTCTCTGATAAGGACATGCTCTCCTACCTCTCATGGCTCTTCTTCTGTCCTGTTTCACATGCCCTAAATGCTCTTTTCCTGGGCCACCCTGTGAATTTTGTTTACACAGAGAGAGAATATTTTGTCTTCGAGACCAGACTTCAGGGCTGTTTCCATCCAATAGAAGGCCATCTGGGGTCTGCTGACCCTCCCCATCCATCTTTGCCACCTTCTTGCAATCAACAGAGTCATTCCTATTTTTTTTTTTTTTTCTGCAGACATTTCCAAGTGAAACTTCTTTGAAAAGATATTAGAAACACCATCATCAAGTCATGATGGTGTTGGTTGGGGAAAGGTTGTAGTTTGTTAACCTAGCTTGCCTCGTTGACTCAAAGCTCCTACACCCACCTCAGTTGAGCGATCTTTGCCTGGCCTGCTATGAGCTTCCCCAGGAGCTCAGCAGTAAGGAATCCACCCGTCAATGTAGGATTTGATCCCTGGCTTGTGAAGATCTCCTAGAGAAGGTAATGACAACCCACTCCAGTATTCTAGCCTGGGAAATCCCATGGACAGAGGAGCCTGACGGTCTTCAGTCCATGGGGTTGCAGATTCGGATACAGCTTAGTGGTTAAATGATAACGGGGACACTACAGGTCAGTACCATTTGATAAGCAGGTTAGCACCCTAAAATAGTCCTTCCATAGCAGAAGTGATGTATTTTCAGCAGACTTGAGCAGTTAAGAACTGCTAGCACTGATTTGATTTGAAGGCATTAGGAACGTCAAGTCCACATGACACAATCATCTTTCCCTTCATTGTAAGGCAGGCTTTTGGCATAGATGGCATCTTTGGTATGCGAGTTTCCATGCAAATGATGTCATCTGAATCCTTTCAATAGGAGATAATGACACAAGAACTCTGGGGACCAAGGGAGAATTCTGGAAATGAGGACCTTCAAGTGACAAAAAGCAAGGTAAGCCTTCTTATTTGTGGCCTTCTAATTTCTGCCTTTTTTTTTTTTTTCTTGTTGTTGCTGTTTGGTCATTGAGTCATGTCCAACTCTTTGCAATCCCATGAACTGAAGTATGCCAGACCTCCCTGTCCCTCACTATCTCCTGGAGTTTGCCCAACTTTGATTATGGGATGGCATCTAAGAAATGAATCAGTTTGAGAATCAAGGCTTCCTTTCTCAAACAGCTGCAGTACTGTTGTAGAACTCCTTTGTGAACCCAAAACCAGGAGCTCTGACCTGCAAGAAAAGTCGAAATTATTATTATTTTTTTTTCCATTCAGATTTTACAATTTGGGACACCGAGGCTAAGCAACGATACAGTCCCCAAACAATGACAGTGATAAAACTGACAATGAGAATGGCAATCAGCATTTATGGTGCATTTATCACTGGCCACACCCTGCTCTTGCATACTGATTCATTCAATCTTCACCAAAATCCAAAGCAGTAGGTTTTATTATTGCTCACAGCAGAGAGAGGTGATGTAACTTATCCAGACCCATTAGCTAGGAGGTGAAAAGCCAGGGCTGGGGAAACTTTTCCTTCTGCCCGAATGCTTCATTATCATCTTCTTTAGAGAAATAATTTTATCTGAAGTCAAACACACACCTCTGTCTTTGGATCAGTCAGCATTTGGTTCAAATAAACTGAACACCAGATCTCAAGTAAGGCTTAAAAGCTGAACTGAGCATCCCTTGACTCCATCAGATACAGATGTCAGCAAGGGGGAAAACTGTCCCCCTCACCTGCCTCTTCTGACTCCAAAGTGAGTCCTCACGTCTCAGTTGAATGTGACAGCCTAATGAAGTGAAGGGGAAAAAAAACAACACAAAAACGTGGCTTTGGGAGTGTGTGCTGTGGGTGTTCAGCTCCTGATCCTCCCACGGTACAGACCAATCTTCTAAATAGCAGCGCTTTTGTGTCTTGCCCTGTGCAGACAGGCAGCCTCCAGCACCCCCGACCCCCACCCCTCCTGCCATGGGATCAGCGGGGCACATGTGGCCTTGACCTCGGCTGTCTGGCGGCCGTCTCAGAGGAAAGACAGAGGCAGATGGAGGGCTCCTGATATTTAATAAGGGCTCGACATTCCCCACGGCATGCCATGAAAGGGGACACAGGGCCTGAGGGGAAAGGCGAGTCTTAAAACCAAGCCAGACACCAGAACCTCCACGATGACAAAGCACCCCAGGGCATGAACCCTAGCTTCCCTGTCCCTAAACATGACAGAGAGAGACAGAGTGGCTCAGGTCTCTGGAAAAGGGAGCAAGGGTGTCCTCGGCCTCCCCCACTCTGCAATGGTCTGATGCTCTTGGCGACGCCAGCAAGAAACAAAGGGGAAGACAGACTCTCTCTCTACAGTGGAAGAATCCTTAGAGAGGACCTGGTCCCCAGCACATTTTGTATCCCTTTGGGATGAAGTCGTTGAGATCCAGAAGGAAGAACTGACATGGCCCGGGTCCAGAGAGGATCGAGAGGATCATGACATTGTCCTCGACCTGGACCCGAGGACCTTTCCTATGTCTACCTCTCTTTAATTCCTATTTTTGACACTGGAGGTGGTGGTTTAGTCGCTCAGGCATGCCGACTCCTGAGACCTCATGGACTGTAGCTCACCAGGCTCCTCTGTCCTTGGGATTTTCCAGGCAAGAATACTGGAGTGGGTTGCCATTTCCTTCTCCAGGTGATCTTCCCGACCTGGGGATTGAACCTGGGTCTCCTCCACTGCAGGCAGATTCTTTACCGACTGAGTTACTAACACTAGAATATTGAATGTTTAAAAATTAGCAACCTAAAAAAAATGCAAAGTGCAGCAACCCTCATGTAGGAAATAAGACCACTTTCTTCAAAGGCCATTCCAGGAGTGGGTGTCATGAGGGGGCCCAGCAGGGTGCAGTGGGAGGAACTTGCAGGAAGGCAGGCCTGGGTGGGGGCTGCAGCTTGCAGCCACCTGGCTCGTCATTCTGGGAGCCTCAGTTTCTTCTGCTCTAAAGCAAGGTGATGAATATGCATCTTCAGCTTTGGTCTTGTGATTAAATGAGTTTATGAACTATTGAACACCCTCTAATATAGAGTAGATGCTCCATAAGTGGTGTCCGTTTCTATGACATACGTTTCATAATAAATGTCCTCCCTAGGGTCTTCCCAGGTGGCTCAGTGGTAAAGAATCCGCTTGCAATGCAGGAGACACAGGAGACATGGGTTCCATTCCTGGGTCAGGAACATCCACTGGAGGAGGGCACAGCAGCCCACTCCAGTATTCTTGCCTGGGAAATCCCAGGGACAGAGGGTACTAGCAGGTCACAGTCTATAGAGTCACAAAGAGTCAGGCAGGACTGAAGTGACTGAACATGCATGCCTAAAAGAAAAAAATCAGTAGCCAGAAGATATATTTTAATAGAATAGCTCCAATCTATTAACTGAAGTGTTTTGCAGTATGTTTCTTAGAAGAGGAAAAGAAGTCTTTTTTGCTAAGATCTTAGTTTTTGTCAGAGGGAACTTAAGACCAAAACCTCCCTGATTATGATCTTTTATCTTCTTCAGTTCAGCTCAGTCACTCTGTCGTGTCCAACTCTCTGCGACCCCGTGAATCACAGCACACCAGGCCTCCCTGTCCATCACCAACTCCCAGAGTCTACCCAAACCCATGTCCATCGAGTCGGTGATGCCATCCAGCCATCTCATCCTCTGTCATCCCCTTTGCCTCCTGCCCCCAATCCTTCCCAGCATCAGGGTCTTTTCCAATGAGTCAACTCTTGTGACTCATTTATCTTCTTATGAACTCACTAAAACCTAAAACTTACTCATATATCTAAAGCCTGAGGATCTTTTAACATGTAGAAATTAGATGTTTTCTCCTTCTGCGCTTGAAACAGAAAAAGCATGGGACTTGGGGTCCTTGCTTTCAGGGTGACCTTGGGTCTGACACTTCAGGTGTCACATCACTTGGGACTGAACGCAGGTCTGCTTTTACCTAACCAGATATTAGTAACTTAGGGCAAACTTACTGAACTTTGTCACCACCCAGTTTTAGGCGCTCAGTCACTCAGTTGTGTCCAACTCTTTGAGGCCCCAGGGACTGGGGGAGCCCACTAGGCTCCTCTGATCATGGGATTTCCAAGGCAAGAATACTGGAGTGGGATGCCACTCCCTTCTCTAGGGGATCTTCCTGACCCAGGGATCCAACCCTCATCTCAAGTCTTCTGCACTGGGAGGTGAATTCTTCACCACCAGTAGCAGTTGGGAAGCCCCACTGTTTCCTGGTCTATAAAGTGGAAAGAGTCGAGTGTGGTGATATCTGAGAAGTCTGACCTAGCTCTGAACCTCGTGGTCCTTTTGCTCCTCTTCATCTTCCCTTCTTCTCTCTTCCCTAAATCTTCCCATCCTTCCAGGATCAGCTCAGGTACTTACAAACCACTCTCCAAAAAGACCTTTGCCTCTTGACTATGCCCTGAGCCCTGAGCAGGACTATGTCCTGCCTTGCTCCCTACACCCTTACAGACTTTTAAGGCCAATGGGACTTCACTCATCTTACCTTCACTCTGTTTGTTGAAGCGATGCCCAAGTTCTTGGCTCCAACACCCAGATATGGCTACTGATTGCTGTTCAGAGTCTATGTGGATCCAAAGATGAATGAGTGTCATCTGAGACCCGCCCTGGACTCTCCACCATTACCATCCATCTCAGGAGGCTGTGATGGGTGTCAAGAAGATGAGGGCCCTTGATCCTTTATAACAAGTGAGGTCACTGGTCCTGGGAATTTTCTTTTTTTTTTTTTCTTTGAATTTTCTTAATAAAACCCAGGGCTACTCAAATCTATGAGTACATAGTTTAACATGACAAAATCTTACAGGTTAGAAAGTTAAGACTTTACCTTTGCTAACATTTTAAGAACTTTGTATGGCCATGTAAACTATTTCATGTTGCTCAGAAACTTGGATGTACTATTATACAGTTTTCTTGTATTAAGTCCCCCAAGTAGAGAAATGCATTTATTATATTTTTAGTAAGTAAACTATATGCATATATGTGTATATATATATATATATATACATATATGCATATATATATGTTAGTTGCTCAGTCATATCCTACACTTTGCGACCCAAAGAGTCACACTGTAGCCCACCAGCCTCCTCTGTCCATGGGATTCTTTAGGCAAGTATACTGGAGTGGGTTTCCATATCCTTCTCTAGGGGATATTTCCCACCCAGGGATCAAACCCACATCTCCTGTTGCAGGCAGATTCTCTACCATCTGAGACACCAGGAAAGCCCATATACATACCTACATTTTTTTTTTAAGTTCTTTATTTCTGCCCAAAGGGCCCATTTTCTTGTTATTTAAGTCTGTGTTAGAAATGCATTTATTTGGATTTTGAAAATTTAGTTTTTCTGGACTTTCATGGCAGAAGTCCACTTACAGTTTGAAATGCCACCAGCACCTCTCTTCCCTTCTCTCATAATTGATCTGCTTCCAAATTTAAAATGTAGTTGCAGCCACACCAGCGTCTGGCGGGGGCCATGTGCCCTAAATCACGGCCATGTCTGTCATCCGACCCTTCCTCCCCCAGTCTGTTGGAAAGCCCATGCACGCTTCTTCCTCTAACCTGGGATCAAACGATGTTTCCCACCCAAATCTGATTAAACGCGCCCTCCCTCGCTGCAGTCCATATGGCATGGAAATGCAGGCTGCCTTTCTCATTTTTCCAGACTCCAGGGTCAGACAGTGCCCAGACACGCAAATAATAGTCAAATTATACAGGAAGTTGTCAGAGGAGCCCGAACACAGACCGAGGCAACCCCTGACCCCACAACTGGTCAAAGGTCTGGTTCAAGTTTCTCCTCCTTAATCTGTTACCACAGCAACATTAAAAACAGCCCTTTGAATGAAACCATTTATAGATTCTACTCTTTTTTTTTTTCCCCCTTATTACCAAAGTTTTGCTTTTACTGCAACTTTGAATCTTACTACTTTGAAATGACACTAACAATTCTCATTTGAGAAGACATATTTATAATATTAAAAGATGAGAATTTTTTTCTCTCTCTCTCTCTTTCAGGAAAGGCCCCAACTTAGGATATTTTCTCCTCACTAAATTTAGATGTAGACCTTTTTTTTTTTCCTTTCCAAGTCAGAAAAGGCACCAATAAATATGACTGTCTGCCTCACACACATCCAAACTTTGAGCATCTCCCCGCAATCCTAAAAATATTTTAAGATCCACAGCAGGCTGCTAGAAAATGAACAAAAAATAATACAGTGGAATAAGGAGACACTGTCATCCAAGAAAGACAAGGAGGCAAGATGTAGGAGAATTCCCAACATCATGTGTAAAGGCCAAAAAGAATTTGTTGAAATGCCACAGCGGTGAAGATGAAACCTGATGTTTTCTTAGCCTTCCTCTGTGATAACAGACCTTTGCCTTCTTGGGTCCAGAGCAGAAGGGGATGCAGAAGGGAAAGCTGGTCATGTGAGTCCACGTTTTTTTTTCTGTTTTCAGGATGATATCAAGATAGCCACGTCAGTGATTGAAAATGCAAAACATTTGTGCTTTGTACGTCTTGTGTGGTTTTTAAATTGTGATTGATGACGTGTCAGTGGCACTCCCGGGGTCAGGCTCTGCTGGAGGAAATGGACGGTGATCTTGGCTCACGGAAACTGAGAAACGTGGGGAAGAATGCTCATGTGCTAGATGCGCTCCAGTGAGGATCTCTCAAGTACATAGAGGGGAAGGGATAGGTGGGCCTTAATCCTCACAAGGAGAAGGATCTTGGTCCAGTTCGTTTCCTGATAAGCCCCAAACACTGAAAACATTGGACTGAGGCAGTCAATATTTGTTGGATAGACAAATCAATTAATATATTGCCCATTTTAAAATTTTTTTCAAGATTTTTTTTTTTTTAATGTGGACATTTTTAAAGTCTTCACTGAATTTGTTACAATATTGCTTCTGTTTTATGTGTTTGGTTTTTTGGCCATGAGATATGCGGGATCTTAGTTCTCTGACCAGGGATTGAATGAACACCCCATGCATTGGAAGGTGAAATCTTAACCACTGGACCACTGGGGAAGCCCCAAAACAATTTTAAAAAGTGTTAGGGGCTATAAACCATTCAGGGAATTTTAAATCCCTCAGGCATATACCAAAAAGAGTGATCAAGCTTTATCAGAAAAGGATTCTGTAGATTATGAAAATCCAATAATTATTCAATGAAGCAATTAGGAAGTTGCTATTTTCCCCTTAAATTTCTAGATGTAAGCAGTGAAAGGCTGGAATAGTAGCAGCTTCACGATACCACTTAACACTCAGATTCGTTGTATCTTTCTGCTATTCCATTACAGGTATTTCAACTACCGCAGTTTGGTAATAAGACTACTTTCTTAGAACCAGTCATCACATCTGTATTCAAAGTGGAAAGAAGGAAAACTAACTGGGAGTAGCCACATTTGTCCCTTTTGTCAAAAGAAAAAAATACCTTTCCCTAAAGACCATCTAGGGAACCCCAATCTCAGTCACGTCATTAGCATAAGTTCAAATCTGATAAGAAGGGTTTCTTGCTAATGACAGAAGGATAGATAGTGCCCTAGCACTTAGGACATTCCAGTTGTTTCAGGAGCTGAGCTGAGAACACCAGAAACTAAGGATTAAGACCAAATAAATTATCATTTTTCATTACACCTTAGCATGTGAGTAATTAACTGAAGATACAGGGAGAACAGACATCAAAATCTACTCCCTACTGAAAACTTCGGTGGTCCAAATCCCTCTGATGTGACTTGGGCAGACCTAACTATATAGGCTGGAAAGGCCATGAGTTGGACTCTCTTTGAACCTGGATGTATGATACCTGGGTCCATCACTCTATTGCATGGAAATCTTACAAATAAGACAGAATCCAAATTCTAACATGTAGTATAGGACTTTTATGCTGTGATTTCCGCCCATGCACAGAACCCTTTTCCTTGACTCTTGCCATCCTTCCAGCCTCCTCTTTAAACTCTACCTCCTTTCAAACCCTGAATTTTTGCACATACCCGAACCTCAGCCAGTAATACCACCTCCTACCTTCTTATCAGTCCTTGAAATGTTGGCTCAGATGCCCCTTCCTTTAGAAAGCCTCCTCAGTATCCCAGACAGATGGGCGCCCACCTCCCCTGCCACTGTCCTGTGACGTGCATCACCCTGAGCTCTCGTGGCTCTCAGGACAACTTTCTCGGCACAGCGAACTCCCCTTTGGCCCTCTAGAGCCCCTCGCACTGTCACTAGTAAAGCCTACAGGGTGTCGTAGTACATAAAACAGAGAACATTCTCTGTTATCCTGAAGTTCATGCTCTAGTGGAGAAGATATTTCAAAATATAATAAGCAAATTATATCCTATATTCAATATTAGTAATTACTAAAAACTGGGCTTCCCAGGTGGCTTAGTGGTAAAGAATCTGCCTGCCAATGTAGGAGACATGGGATCAGTCTCTGGGTCAGAATGATCCCTGGAGAAGGAAATGGCAACCCACTCCAGTATTCTTGCCTGGGAAATCGCATGGACAGAGGAGCCCGCAGGCTACAGACCATGGATTCGCAGAGAAGTCAGACATGACTTAGCAACTAAAACAACAGTAGGAGCAATAATAATAGAAAAAAAGTATAGCAGAGGATGAAAGGAATGTCAAGAGTGGGAAAAGTAGACACACTAGGTAAAAAACACCAGAAAAAACTTCACTTAAACATTATGCTGAACTCATCTATCCAGTCAACCATTTACCCATCTATTCATCCATCCATCCATCCATGCAACCATCTATCCATCCGTTCATCCATCATCTATCTATCTGTCCATCAATCCATTCATCTATTCATCAAGTCTTACTCATTCATTCATATTCTTTCATCCATCATCCTTCCATTCTATTAACCAACCAGCCATTCTTTCAGTTATCCATCCAGTTATACAAAAGGAAGTATGCATTCAATATTTTACTTGCTCATCCTTTGGTCCATCCATCCATCCATCAAATTATTCAGAAGTTAGTTGGTTCATTTACTCATTCATTTATTCACCAACTCATTTATTCATCCATCCATTTAATTTATTTACTTATTTTTTTTCAAATATCCATTCACATAACAGATATTCATTACCTATCATGATCATAACTCTTTCATTATCCTTCAGCACGAGGAAAGACAAAGGGGGTGTGAGTGAGGCAGTCAGAGGGAAAATTTCCCAGGTCATCCCGATCGTAAATGTTCAAATGTGTTTTATCTAAGCGACTGTGTCCTTGCTGGAGCCTCTGCTTGGCCCCTAAGTGCTGGCAGTGAGCCCCTGGGATGTCAGATACAGGGACAGCAGGAGCAAGTGCCTTATCACAGCCTAATACTACTAAAAGGATGTTATCAGGCTTAACCCTGTCACCTTGAACCGTAAATAAATAATGCACACCTTTCACAGTTACTATTCATCTAGATTGTCTCCATATATTATCTACCAAAAAGTGTAGCTTCTCCCTAGGTCCAAGAGCCTTGGTTCCACAGTAAAGGCCATGGTGATTTCAGGGAAAATATTAGGGTGCATTCATACTTTGAAGCTGAGTTTACCCGATGTTGTTGTTCAGTTGCCAAGTCATGCACGGCTCTTTGCAACCCCACGAACTGCAGCACACCAGGTCTCCCTGTCCTTCACCATTTTCTGCAGTTCATCTACCCAACCTCGAAACATAGAGTGAGATAGACAGATTAGTAAAACAGAAAAGTAAAGAGCACATGGCAATAATTAAAAGCAAGATCAACATGCACATGGATCAGAAATCCAGTGCATAAATGAAAGTAATCCCTACAGGCTACCAGAGTTTAAGTTTGGAAACAAGCATAGAAGTTAGGGTTTTGTATCCCGAGGGACAACATTTTTTCTTTAACCTACTATATCATCAGTATTATCATTTTAACATGTAATCAATGTAAAATATATTGATGAGGTAATTTATATTATTTTCTTTGTACTAAAACTTGAGGTGCCAATGTGTGAATTTTATACATATGTGTGGGTGCATGCTCAGTCACTCAGTGGTCTGACTCTTTCTGATCCCATGAACTGTAGCCCACCAGGACCCTCTGTCCAAGGGATTTTCCAGGCAAGAATACTGGAGTGGGTTGCCATTTCCTTCCCCAGGGGACCTTCCCAACCTAGCGACTGAACTCGCTTCTCTTGTGTCTCCAACATTGGCAAGCAAAATGTTACACGTACGGCACATTTCTTTTCAGACTAGCCGTGTTCAGGTTCTCAATAACTCTATGACGCCACTGGTTATTAACTGGATATCATAGGTCTGAGAGTTGAGGGCCAATGGGAGTAAAATGTGGGGAGGAAGATGATGGATGCTTTTTCTCATTGGACAGTAGAGGACCACTGGGCATTGACACAGAAATAGTCAATTAATATCCTAGTGACCTTCTGAAGTAGGCACTTTTATCCCATTTGTAAGGGTAGGGATGCCTAGGTACAGACAGATTCAGTGACCCACCCACAATGGCGGGGTCAGGAAGCAGTTGCTTGTGAACTAGAATCCAGGATGCTGAAAGTTGTGCAGCAGCATGGACCTGCTGCCTCCCTGGATACTAAGCTGTGAGCAAGGGAGGCATATGCTCTATGTGCCTCTCAGCCCAGGACATGTGCCCTCTCTCTCTGCAATGACTTCCTGCCTTGCACAGTGGCAGGGGAGCTACTCCTCACATCGTTGCCACTTAGCCAGCTGGTGCCATCACCTCTTCCCCCTTCCTTTCCTTGGTTCCCCTGCTCCAGGAACCACTGATCTACATGTCCACTGCCCCACCCTCATCTCCTCTCAATTCTCAACAGCCCTGGGTGGGGAGAGCCTCATTTCTCCAGCATCTAGTGCATGATGACAGACAAATGGATCTTTGGAGCTGCCAACCAGGAAACCAAGATGCAGACATTAAAATAAATTAAGAAAAAAAGTACCTTGTCATTTCCCTTGTTTGCTTCATCAACACTCCAGTAAATCATCAGAAAGCACTTAGTGAGGACACAAGCTTGCCGTGTAAATAATAAGACCCTTTTGTCACTGGCAGAGCTCCGGAAGCTGCTTAGGCAAGAGGTGAGGGGTAGGTTTCCAGGTGGTGTTAGTGGTAAAGAACTGACCTGTCAATGCAGGAGACATAAGAGAAGTGGTTTTGATCCCTGCATTGGGAAGATCCCCTGGAGGAGGGCATGGCAATCCACTCCAGTATTCTTGCCTGGAGAATCCTATGGACAGAGGAGCCTGGTGGGCTACCGTCCATGGGATCAGAAAGAGTCGGACTTGACCAAAGTGCCTTAGCCCACAAGCATGAGGGGTAGGTAGCAATGCAGAGCTTGGAGCTCAATTTCTGGTCTTGGCTTCTCTTCCTGCTTCCTCCCAGCATACATTCACCCCCACCTGAGTTTCCTCATCAGGAAGCAGAAAAATAAATCCCATGTATTAAATAGCTTACATACAAAGGTAATACATTACTTTGCTTTATAGAAGCTAGTCACTTTATGCATATGTTATTTTATTTGTTTATCCATTCATTCAAAAAGCACCTATTGAGTACTTCCAATATGGGAATTTTGCCTAGAGATTCAGTAATGTGAGATCTCAATCTGTTTATCCTCCCAGGCTTGAGCATATAAACGCTATAGAAGCAGAGACTGAGTTCAGTAGGTTCTGCCTAGGACAGTGGTGTCTGAATTTTGCTGATCAAAACTTATTAAGAGAAAAAAATCCCTGACTTCAAATTGCTCATGTTCCAAATGAGGAAGTAAAAAGATGACATGGAGCTAGACTGTTGTTAAATTCTCATTTTTGTGGGTGGAGAGATACCAGATGTCAGATGTCATGGGAGACAAACAAAGGGCACCAAATTTGGATTTTCAGTGTCAAAGCAGGCTTCAGGGAAGATGAATTTTCTAAGCTGAAATTAGCAGCATAGATAGGAGTAAGCCCAGTGAGGAGAGGATGTGGCTAGTTGCATAAGGATGATGGCAAGCTTCCAGGAAAGGCACAAACCTGTAGAATGGATCAGCTGCCCCAGAAGTGCTGGGGCTGGAGAAGATTCTGACCCAGGGCTCCAGGGTCCATAGACTCAGGATAGACAGCTGGGAGGTAATAGAGAAGGAATACTTAGGCACCAAAACTTTGGCCACCTGATGCAAAGAGCTGACTCATTGGAAAAGACACTGATGCTTGAAAATATTGAAGGTAAAAGGACAAGGGGAAGGCAGAGGATGAGATGATATGATAGCATCACAGAATCAATGGACATGAGTTTGGGCAAATTGCAGGAGAGAGTGAAGGACAGGGAGACCTGGCATGCTGCAGTCCATAGGGTCGCAGAGTCAGACACAACTTAGCGACTGAACAACAAGATTTGGGCACGCACAGACTGTTTCTGCCTTTCTTTCTGCTTTAGGCATAATGGCCATGGGAAAGTCATTGTCACTTCTCTGAGCCTCAGGGTTTTTTTGTTTGTTTGTTTGTTTTTGCTTTTCCTATAAAACGGGACTAATAACCCACACAACTGAAAGGTATTTTGGAGTCCAGTCCAGCATGTGGAGTTTGCTAAATCAGTGCTGTACCCCAAATATGTGTGTGTGCTTGCTAAGTCACTCCAGCCATGTCCAACTCTTCAAGACCCTATGTACTGTAGCCCACCAGGCTCCTCTGCCCATGGGATTCTCCAAGGCAAGAACACTGGAGTTGGTTGCCATGGAGCTCTTCCTGACACAGGGATTGAACCAGCATCTCTTATGTCTCCTGCATTGGCAGAGAGGTTCTTTACCATCAGCACTGCCTGGGAAGTCCTACCTAGTGTAGTATTGAGTTATACGAAGCCAGATTTATGCCCTAGCTGAAAAGACAAGTAACGGGATGCCTGTCTCACTTTTCACAATCATTGTGGCAGAAATATCTTCTTTGGGTGTAACACCAGATATATGACAACAGAAAGTAACACTCATACATGTGCATCCACGTTGTTTGAATTTTGATCAGTGTGTTTGGAAGAAGTAAATGAAACTTTTGAGTGCCTTGTAGAGAATAAAGAAGAAAATATAGATAATGGAATATGTTGAGAGTGTATGTCCATGGAATGGATGTCAGAGTCAGAAAAAGACCGAATGTTTCAGGATTCCACTGGAAACTTGGAATGTTTATACATGGGTATTGAACAGTGGTCACTGGATGGACACTACAGTGAAAGCTGGAGTGGTAAATTTCAGCAGCTGATAGTAGTACACCATCCTTCAATTTAGTGATTTATTAAAGCGTTAAAAGACAAAAAGCAAATCAATGAACAAGTTATCACTCGGGGTCTTCATAGTCACACTCAAATATGGACACCAACTTCACAATGATGTCAACAAAGTCAAACTTGTATAACTGATATTAACAGATACAGCAAATATAAAGCTAATAGTCAGGTTGATATGTACCTGAGAGCCATTGTTCATTCATTCATTTGAGAGTAACCCTGCCAAACTTCGTGATAAGGAAGAACAAAATAAATGTGCGGTTCAAAATTGACCATGAATTATAATAAAATAAAGTAAATACAATTTAAATAAAGTTAAGTGCTTGCTTTATTGAATGAATGTCAAATGTCTCAAAGGATATTTCAAACAGGACCAAATTGCAAGGACTTTTCTGGCATGGACCAAATTTCTCAGACTGCACCAAATTTTAAGGATCTTACCAACGTGGACAAAATGTCTCCATGAAAATTTTGGACAGGAGCAAATACCAAGAACTTTTGGGGATGAACCAAGTGTCTCAGTAGATGTTTTGAGCAGGACCGATGTCCTGCAAGGCCACGGGCTTTTAAGGTGCCCTTTAGACAATTATCTACAGTAGGGCTAGAAGAATAGAGAACTATTTGATGTTTAGATTAAAAATGCTTAACACATAGGAAAGCACTTAAACATTAGCTGTTGTTTATCATACGGTTCTTTAGAGAAATTGCCACTGTCTAATTTAGCATAATTCTAAGTAATGGAGCTTTTGAGAACTGATTGTTTTTATCTAACTTCAAATTTTATGGGAATAAGATAATTACTAGAATATTCTAATGTTATCTATCATCCATATTAAAAAAAGTCTTGGACAGAGGAGGCTCTTTGAAGCTGCCTTTGGACTCCACTCCCTGACACATTGGTCTGCATCCTGGATCAGAAGTCCAAAGCCAGTATCTCCAAGAGACACATGAGAATGTCTAGGCTTCTTCACTGGACTTTTCTCCTGGTAAAAAAAACTCTGACACTTGGCGAGGTCAAAAGTCCATCTAGAACCAAAGAAGGGGCTTCTCTTTGCTGAATGGTCTGTGTGGATTAATCAGAAGTTCTGGGGCTTAGCTCAGACTGGCTTCTGCCCTGTTCTGATCACCTAGGGTATCACTATCCTGATGCTTTGACGGTAAGTGCAGAGAAATTAAAGGAAGAGGGGAGAGGAGATGCGGGGAGGGAGGAAGAAGAAAGTAGAAAGGGAATGAGGAGACAATGAGAGATGGATTAAGGGGGGATGTAATAAAAGTGGGGGCTTAGTGGTAAAGAATCCACCTGCCAGTACAGGGGACACAGGAGACGTGGGTTCAATCCCTGGACCAGGAAGCTCCCCTGGAGGAGGAAATGACAACCCACTCTGGTACACTGGCCTGGAGAATTCCACGGACAGAGGAGTCTGGTGGGCTACAGTCCATGGGGTTACAAAGAGTCAGACGTGACTGACTACCTGAGTGTGCACACATGCAGTAGAAATGAAAGAACTCAGGGAGAGAGAATAAAAGAAAGAGTGAACAAGAGAAGGGATGAGAAAGATCAAAAGGAAACAAGAATGAATCTGAGGGAGACTGTGGGATTGTTCTTGATTATCCAGCTTTTTTTTTTTCTTGTTTTTTTAAATCCCAATTCAGTTCTCTCAGGATATTTCTGCCTTGCTGGCAATTTATTGGACCAATATCATCCCCTCTCTCATATGAGAAAATATCCTTTCTTCCAAGTTATAGAGAAAATGAATATAGTTCAGAAGTTATTTTAGATGATATACCAAAAACAATTCACCTTTGTTTTCATCAGGGAAGATGCTTATATATTAACAAAAAAAAAAAAAAAGAGAATTTACCTGGCCTCTGCTCACCTTTCTGTGCATGTACATGGATGTGTACTGAAAATGGGGAAGTGGAGGCCCCAGGTAACATTTGATGGGTACCATCTGTCTAACTAGCATGCTCTAAATCTGAGATACCGCAGATCCAACAGCGTAATTAATCAGCAACCCTCTAAACAAGTCCATATCCTACTTATAAAGATCCTATATTGGAATCTAGAATTTAAATGTACTAAACTTTACATTTGGACCTTAAAACTGGGTCACCACCAAGAATGCCATCTTTTCAGTGCCATCCGAGATTTGCCAATTAACTTTTTTTTTAAATCTAAATTTGGAAGCAGGTCATTAGCATATCATTATTGATGCCACATGCAAGCTACTTTTTTTCCCCTCCAAGAAAAAAATAAATAAATCACAGCATTTCCAGCACACATTTGTTAATATAAAAATTTCCATATCAATAATGCATCATCATTTGATAGGCACTGTCCCTCTCAAAAGATTTCAAACTATTGTTCCGTCCAAAAGCGCATGCTCTTGGTGGTAGGTTTTCTGGCAGCTCTGGGTAGTAGCTAAATCCAGAGAGGTTTTATTATTTTTATTATTACCGTTATTATTAATTTGTTAGCCCTAGGTTCTACCAGTGTAGTCGCTATCCCCACCAGGGCTGACCATGTCCCTCCCACTCTTCCTGAGGTCCCCGCGGTCCCACGCTCCTTAACAGTGATCTTTTGACAGGTCTGTGCACTTAGGCAGGGAGAGACAAAGGAATATATTTTCTGATGAAGAGCCATCTTGAAGCCGGGCAGATGGATCTCTGGTATAAGCTCTTAATTGGGGCCGCGGCTGCTTGACCTCTCAGGAGACAAAAGGTGTGTTCTCAGAGCCCCTGGGCTCACCTGCTCCTACACACTTCACCCATCAGTCGGGTGCCTTTCAGAGTCCACCTTGAGCATGCAGAGATTGGGGCGGGGCGGGGGCTGTCTTTATTTCTGAGAGAGAAAAAAACAGCAGTTTAGCATGAAATATTCTCAGCTGGCAGATGGAAGGGGGCGGGTTGTCACTTCAATAGAATCTGATCTGATGCTTAGGTAAGACCAGGGGACAAAGATGGAATTGTTCCAGCATCAACCAGCCGATACAGTAATGTGATGATCTCTTGTTTTGAGGGTGTGCAAGGAGACTGGGGTGCGAGTGGGAGATGAGGAAGCCAACCTTGTCCAGTTCAGTTCAGTCGCTCAGTCGTGTCTGACTCTTTGCGACTCCCTGGACTGAAGCACTCCAGGCTTTCCTGTCCATCACCAACTCCCAGAGCCTGCTCAAACTCATGTCCAGTGCATCGGTGATGCCATCCAACCATCTCATCCTCTGTCATCCCCTTCTTCTGCCTTCAATCTTTCCCAGCATCAGGGTCTTTTCCAATGAGTCAGTTCTTCACATCAGGTGGCCAAAGTATTGGAGTTTCAGCTTCAGCATCCACCCTTCCAATGAGTATTTGAGTCTGATTTCCTTTCAGATAGACTGAACCTTGCCCAAGTGCTTGTTTATTCTCGAGCATCAGCATCTGTCACTGTCTTCAAACCTCCAGCTACCCAGGCAGACTGTAGTGTCTTCACTTTCCAGATAAGGAAACCGAGGCTCAATGAGTGAAAAAGTGAAAGTGTGAAAGTGTTAGTCCCTCAGTTATGTCCAATAGCCTGCCAGGCTCCTCCATTCATGGAGTTCTCCAAGCAAGGATACTGGAGTGAGTAGCCACTCCCTTCTCCAGGGGATCTTCCCAACCCAGGGATTGAACCTGTGTCTCCTGCATTGCAGCTGGATTTTTTACTGTCTGAGCCAACAGGAAAACCCTTCAGAGAGTAAAGTAATTACCAAACAACAGATGAAGGGGCGCAAACCCATATTTGCCGACTCCAAAGCTTGCACCACCACTAACCTGTTTTCATTTGTCTTATGTCCCAGAGGAACCTCTCCCACCTCCCAGTTCAGGATCTTCCAGTTCAGGTCTTGTTCAGTGAATGACTAAGCAGTGTATAGGTGCAGCCCAGCATTGGTGCCTTCCTTCCAGAGATGCAGACATTGAGACTCAGAGAGGTGACAGTTCTCCAAAACTGTGCAATTGATACCTGCTGGGGTCAGGATGCAAAGTCCAGGTGTTCCGGTCTGGGGTTTAATGTCCTCCCCAACACCTCTCCAGGCTGTCTTGCTCTCTTTATTTCAGTTAGCATGGTAACCTGGCCCAGGAAGGGTCTACCCTGCCACTTCAGCTATTCTGATCAAAAGAAAGCCTGTGACTTCATGGAGATTTCACTGCTAAAGTCCAACCCCCAAGCCCAATAAAACTGGGCAACCACAAACTCAGAAAAGGTTATGGGTCATACTGCTTCCTAATCAATCACTGGGTTGGGGCCAGATTCCTAACATTCCAGCCCCCAGATCAGGGCTCTTCTCATGTACTAACTGCTGAGCTGAAGACCCCAAGAGTCAGAGCTCAGACCATGGGGTCCACCATGGACTGGTTCCTGATGAAGTCCTCCCCACCCTTGATGAGAGTCGCTGGAGAAAAAATCAGGTTGTTCCTCATTCTCTTCTTTATGCTCTCCTCCCTCCCTCTCTCCTTTCTTCCTCCCCTCCTTCCTTCCTTCCCTTTTATCTCTCCTTCCTTTTTTTTTTTTTTAATTAAAAAAACACATTTGTATTTGAAAGAAAGCTTACAAGAAAAGTAAAGAGAATTTCTGTATACTCTTTAACCAGTTTCCCTAAGTTAATATTTACCACCATCTCTACAGGTTGATGGATAGGTAGACAGATAGGCAAATCAATGGGCATAGATTTGCGCACACACACACACACACACGCACGTGCGCGCTCAATATTATTTGTTTTCCTGAGTCATTTGAGAGTGAATTGAACTCTCCTTTACCCATAAATACTTCAATGTGTGTTTTCTAGAAACAAGGATACTCTTTTATATCCCCATAGTACAACAATCAAACTAGGAATCTAGCACCAACATAGCACTACAATCCAACTCATGGATCAGATGCAAATTTTGCTGATTATCTCAGTATTGTTCTTTATAGCAAAATAGATTTTCAGGTCCAGGATTGAATCTGTGATCCATGCTAGATTCCGCTGTCCTGTCTCTTCAGCCTCCCTTATCTGAACCATCTCACAGTCTCCCTTTACCTGTCACGAACCTGCCATTTGTGAGGAGCACGAGACACATATTTTGCAGAATCTCCTTTCATTTGAGTGTGTCTGCTGCTTCCTGGTGATTCAGTTCAGGAACTCTGCAGGAACGCCCCAGAAGCAATGCCATGTCCTCCTGGACACATCATGTCAAGAGGCAGGTGGTGATTGGTCCCATTATTGCTGACCACTTGGTTAAGGTGCATCCACCAGGTGTCTGCCTTTTCCTCCCTCTAACGGAAAAGTATCCGGTCAGAAGATACATGGAAGCTCTGTATCCTTTCTTCATCATCCTTTGGAGCCTGGGTCAGTTTTTACTACTACGCTTGCCCAGTGGTGATTGGCTGAGTTCTTATTTCCTTCTGTGTTTGTTAGCTGGCACCTTAGGGTAAGAAAGAGCTTTCTATTCTTGCCAGTCTGCTCACTCATTCATTTGTTCTTTCATTTATATTGATGCAGGCTTAGGGATTTGTACTCATTCAACTGTTTACTTTCCTTCTTCCTTCTTCCTCTCCTCTCTCTCTCTCTCTCTCACACACATACACACACACACACACACACACACACACACACACACAGGGAACACAGATACTGGGAGAGTGGCAAGGAGAGCAGAGACTAAAACAGCATGGTGAGTTTTGAAAATCTGACCTCCGGATAGAGTCCTGCTGGGAGGAGGCTGGTGGGGGAGGCAGGGGCCCAAGTCCTGCTAAAAGGCTCTGTGATAGGGTTCGCTGTCTCTCCTGCCCTCAGCAGAGAGGCTTAAATATCTCCTTCTTGGACAAACAGATCAATACAAGCTTTTTAACATCTTCAATGAGAGCTCATTAATGCTCTCTGGGTGTCCTCCTGCAGCCGGGCTGACCTGCGAGGAGCAGGGAAACTGAACTGCAGACAGATAATTATCCCAGGGGTAACACTTCAGATCAGCTCCTGGCAGAATGTGAATTGTTTTCCTAATTATTTAGGACAGCAGCTAGTAGGAGTGCAAACTAATTGAAAATACATTATGATTTATCTGTGTTAGTGAAGCCAAGCCTGTGTGTTGGGTTAAATGCTCAAGGATGGGGTGCTGGGTTCTTCCTCTTTGTGGCCCACCCCCTGGTCCCGCAGACTAACACAGAGGCCTCCTGGGCCTGATGATGTAAGGAGGAGAGAGAACATAAAAAAAAAAAAAAAATTATCAGAAGGAGATGATAACAATGAAGGCATTTTCAAAAGACTCATGGACAACCTATCTTTTGGGGAATTCATCCTTTGAGCAGCTGATACTCGGTCCACATCACTTTTGCTCATGGAACTGCTCTTATCAAATGTCTTTGGCTTTTTGATCTCAGCTTCTCCTGAGTGTAGACTCTCCTGCAAAAAGGGTGAGGTATTGTCGGGGGCACTGTACACGTCCCTTCACAAAATCTCATAAAACAATAGTTCTTTTCAGGGGGTTAGGCCAGGCAATAGTCTGTTTCGCATGATAAACTTTATTATTCTGGGACCACGAGAATCATAAACACCTTGTCCTTTTTTAAGACTTTTTATTTCACACTGGGGTATAGCCGATTAACAATGTTGTGATAGTTTCAGGTGAACGGAAAAGGGACTCAGCCATACTCAGCCATACATGTATCCATTCTCCCCTCAACTCCCCTCAACTTTGCGCAGAGCTCCTGTACTATGTACTATACACAGAAGGTCCTTGTCGGTGATCCATTTTAAATACAGCAGTGTATGCGTGTCCATCCCAAACTCCCTAACTATTCCTCCCACCCCCATCCTTCCTCCTGGCAACCAGAGTTTCATTTTCTAAGTCTGTGAATTTCTTTCTGTTTTGTAAGTACGTTCGCTTGTGTCATTTCTTTTTAGATTCCACATGTAAGGGATGCCGCATGATATTTCTCCTTCTCTGGATTACTTCACTCAGTGTGACAATCTCTAGGCCCATCCACGTTGCTGCAAATGGCATGATTTCATTCTTTTTAGTAGCTGAGCATATATGTGCCACATCTTCTTTACCCATCCCTCTGTCAATGGCCATTCAAGTTGCTTTCCTGTCATAAACAGTGCTGCAATGAACACTGGGGCGCACGCATCCTTTCAAATCATCTTTTTCTCAGGATATGTGCCCAGGAGTGGAATTGCAGGATCATATGGTAGCTCATTTTTTTAATTGATTTACAATGCTGTGCCAATCTCTGTCTTATAGCAGTGACTCAGTTGTACACATATAGACATTCTTTTTTATAAACTTTCTCATTATGATGTATCACAAGATATTAAATATAGTTACTTGTGCTATACAGTAGAATCTTGTTGTTTATCCATCCTATATGTAACAGTTACACCTGCTCACCCCAAATTACCTGTCCCTCCGTCCATCTTTTCCTTTTTTGATCAAGTTACCAGGAAGCTCAAGGCTAAACTTTCAGTTCAACTTGATTAGGCAGGATCTTATATCCTACATTTTCACAGTAATGTTACCAAAAGTGGAGTCTGGCTGCTCACGGCTGTAAAGCCAATACTTGAGAGGCAAGGTTGGTAGAAAGGAAAGTTTGCTTTATTCTGGAGACTGGCAACTGGAGTGGGTTGGAGGGGAGGGCAGACTCGGGTCCAGAGGCTGGCTCCACCACTGACCGTCCGTGGGCATGGGCTGCTAGAGGGCAATCTCAGGGGTGTTCAGGCAGAGGCAGGGGGCTACACACAGGAACAGCACAGTCAGCTCGGGCAGTCATCTCGAAATTTGTCCTCAGTGGTCTGACCAGTGTCATCTTTGGTTCCAGGGTCAGTCCAGGGTCTAATTTGAAGCCAAATTGCGACAGCTTATGTTGTGGCTACAGTCTGGTCACCAAGCAGTTAACTCCTTCCACCTGGTGGGGCTTCAGTATCTGCAAGACAGCTCAATGGATATGGCTCAGAGTATTATTATCTATAGCCCTTAAGGGGGAACAAAAGGTTCTTGACTTTGTTTAATGATTAAACTATTATTATTTAGCCTTGTTTGACCATTTTCCTTCACTTCTACATGCTCTCATTTCTCCGATTAGAGCTCTTCTGTGACTAAAGCTTTTCTACAGACAAAAGGCAGACTGAGGACATGGTGGGGAAGGAACGTAGGGTCCTGCTCTGTTTCAGTAATAATAATCTTTAAATGCTGTGGGTCCCATTTATGATGCAAATACTATTTCTCCAGCTCAGAGGTTGAGGTGACAGTAAGTGTCAGAGCAAACTCCAGGGCCCAGGCTCATGTTGGGTTACAACATAAATCCACGCCTGGGTCTCCAGGGGCAGCCTGTTTACCAGGGCATGGTCTAGCACAGAGCTTGGCAAACTTTCTCAGTAAAGGACCGGGTAGTAAATATTTCAGGCTCTGGGAACCATATGTCTCTGTCACAAATACTCAGTTCTGTCACTGTAGCATGAAAGTGCCCAGAGACAACACTTCTGTGAACCAGCGCAGATATGTTCCAATATAACTTTATTTATGGACACTAACATTTGAATTTCACATCATTTTCATGTGTCATAGAATATTCGTATTCTTTTGATTTTTTCATATGATCCCCTAAAAGATGCAAAAATCATGCTTTGCTTGTGGGCCACACAAAAATAGGCAAATTCCAAATAGACTGGATTTGGTTCATGGGTCATAGTTTGCTGACCCCTAATATAAAAAATGTATATATGAAATAGGAAAGAGGGGGGATCCATGATTTTGGAGATTATGTGTCCTTGGAGATTATGTATGTGGGTGTGTGGACTACAAAAGATGATTAATATATAATTGCTGTGTGCTAAGTCACTTCAGTCATGTCTGACTCTTTTCAACCCCATGGACTGTAGCCCATTAGGCTCCTCTGTCCATGGGATTCTCCAGGCAAGAATACTGGAATGGGTTGCCACTTCCTCCCGCAGGGGATCTTCCTGACCCAGGGATGGAACCCATGTCTCTTATGTCTCCTGCATTGACAGGCAGGTTCTTTATCACTAGTGCCACCTGAGCTCACCAGAATTACAAGTTAACTTATTTTCTCCATGAAACAAGTGACTTCACAAGCATACGATCACAGCAAGACTGAGGTCAACCCCATGAACTAAGGTAGAGTATGGGTCTTCACACAGACTGCCTTTTATGGTGGTGTCCAACAAACTTATTTTTCCTATTATTTTTGTCATCCCAGACAAACAAAGGACTCCTTCCCTTTCAACAATGGTTTTTACCGATAACATGTTTTTAACTCAACTGAATTTGGCAGGTTGGTGAGAAGTCAAAGAGAGAAAGCTCTCCCCAGCCCTATTTACTGTCACATTTCCATTAGAAAATGTACATCACCATCGGCATTCACCGCCGACAAAACCATCACTACCATCACCTCTGCCAAGACGTCACACCCACCACCATCACTACCTCTTCCACCACCACCGTCTCCCTGCCCCCACCACTATCTCCACCGTTATCATCCCTGCAGCCTCCACCACCACTGCCCCATCATCACCATGGCAACCACCATCATCATCTTCAAACCATCTTCACCCTTTCCATAATCACTGCCACCATGGCCAGCTCCACACCTCATCTTCCACTCAAGATTCAGAGAGAAATGTGGCTCTGGAGATCTTTTTCAAGCATACGAAATTCTCCTTGCCCTTCCTTGCCTTCATTTATATACAAGCCTAAAAGTGTACATTCCACTGACTAATTCCATTTTCATTTGCCATTCTGAGAGTCCAAATGTGAATATTTTTTTAAAAAAGGCATTTCCTGACTCCTTACCCATAATGAAGAAAAAACTTGCAGATATAAATATCAAGTGATTTTGAAATGGGTCAAGTAAATTATGGAATAGCCTAGTGATGGTCTAGATACAATTATTAAAAATATTTCTGAGAATTTTTAATGTAGAAAATTCATGATATCTACTATTAATTAAAATCTATAGAATATATAGATGATAGTTCCAGTTATGAGCAAAAATATAGAAAGAAAAAATAAACTAAGACTGGAATAAAACATATACCATAATGCTCATTGCAGTTTCAACTAGGTGATTAATTTATGATAGATTTCAATATTTTTATACTTGTCTGCATTTTATAATTTTTCTCTAAAGAGAAAATATTTTGCCTATAATTTTGAAAATATTTTAAGGAAAGCATAAATGATCATCTTTCACATTTCAAAGCACAATAAAAAAAAAAATCACATCATCTGAGAAGTCTTCCCTGGCTCTATTTGGAATTAGTTCCACCTCTGTCATCTTTAGGTCACCAAGAATACTGTTCATACCTCTCTCTATCAGACATACTTTACATCCTAACATATACTGCTGCTATATCTATACCTGCCTTTGTCCATTCAGGTGAATTCATACTAACCGCATACTGGGAACTTCGTTCCCTTCTCTCCTCTCTCTTCCTCCTTTTCTTTCTTCCTTCTCTCCTTCCTTCCTTCCCTTCTCCCTCCTCTATCCATTCTCTTGTCCTCTCACGATATTTATTGAGCACCTATAATAATCCAAGTACTATTCTGGGCTTGAAAGAGGAGAGTTAAAAAGGTGGCTTAAAACTCAACATTCAGAAAACTAAGATCATGGCATCTGGTCCCATCACTTCATGATAAATAGATGGGGAAACAGTGGAAACAGTAACAGACTTTATTTTGGGGGGCTCCAAAATCACTGCAGATGGTGACTGCAGCCATGAAATTAAAAGACACTTACTTCTTGGAAGAAAAGTTATGACCATACTAAGCAGCATATTAAAAACCAGAAACATTACTTTGCCAACAAAGGTCCGTCTAGTCAAAGCTATGGTTTTTCCAGTAGTCATGTATGGATGTGAGGGTTGAACTATAAAGAAAGCTGAGCATCGAAGAATTGATGCTTCTGAACTGTGGTATTGGAGAAGACTCTTGAGAGTCCCTTGGACAGCAATGAGATCCAGCCAGTCCATCCTAAAGGAAATCAGTCCTGAATATTCATTGGAAGGACTGATATTGAAACTGATCCAATACTTTGGCCACCTGATGCAAAGAACTGACTCATTTGAAAAGACCTTGATGCTGGGAAAGATTGAAGGTGGGAGGAGAAGGGGACGACAGAGGATGAGATGGTTGGATAGCATCACCGACTCAATGGACATGAATTTGAGTAAGCTCCAGGAGTTGGTGATGGACAGAGAGGCCTGGCATGCATGGGGACGCAAAGCGTTGGAGGTGACTGAGTGACTGAACTGAACTGATCTATTCTGGGCATTTGGGAAGTACTGGTGAACGAGAAAGACAAATGTTATCCCCTCACAGAGCATATTGAACTCTGTGCTACACTGTCTGGTAGGGCTACAGGAGATAAACAAATACAATAGAATAAAATGCTACTATTGCTGAGCAGTTTGCTTTTCCCTGTAATCCTCTCTCTTTCCCCAACACACACACACCATGGGCATCACAGAGACCCCAGCTGGAAGGGTGGCCACAGATGAGGCCTGAGCCTCACTCCCTTGCCACGGAGCTTAGGTTTCACGGGTCCAAAGGGACACCCATGAGAACACCTGATCCCCTTTTCCTCAGCAGCTCCCCAGGGAGCGGGGGAGCAGGGAGCAGGACTGAGGCATGAACACCTGTTCACCAGCAACTGAGCCAGATTCCCACCTCTGAGTCCAGACAGGCCACTTCCCTGCCAGAGGACAGCCTGGGACCAGCTCTCCCCAAGCCTATTAACAAGGTGTGATCGGCCAGCCCTCTGTTGCAGCCCTTTGACTACTTTGAGAACTAGGGGAGTTCTCCAGCCACTTGGAGGGAAACTTAATAGGATGTGTCTTTGGTCCACAGAAAATTCACCTACAACCTTTCCTGCTCACAGCAAAAATAAAACAAAAGAAAACTTGCATCTTAACCTTGGACAAGAAACATGAGAATAGAGAAGGCCACTCTCACCTAACTGAACCATCAAATCTGATCCTTGAAACTTTAAAAGCCATCAATATTTAATTTAATTTTACTATTTATATGTATCCCGGCCCCCAGAAAGGACTAGGGAAACCTGGCATAAAAAGGTACCTGAAACAGCCAAATAGATATAAGTAAAGAGTTTAGGAAAATTGGGAAATATTTCAGGAAAAAGATCTTCCGCTAGGAAGAAGTGAGTAGCCAAGATAAGAGTCTTTTCTGGAAGTCACATATGGTCTTGGGTTTCCTCAGGATTGGAGAAACAGGATTCTGCATCTCTGCATCCATAACATAAAACAAACCATTTCCTCCAGAGTAGTCTTGTTCTTTCTGAAAAAAGAACCTAGAAATTGCTTCTGAGGCTCTTCAACAGCCCCCCTTCCCCAAATCTGCCAGCAGTGACCACAGCCTCATTTTTAGGGTGTGGCTTTTCACATGACTCCTGAGAGAGGGCTGAGGCTTGGTGTCAATGCTGGTCCAGAGGACTGATGGTCAAATCAACTCAAAGCAACTTCCTACAGAGTCGTGACTCTTAGATGGGTTGACCTAGGATAAGAATGAATTCCAGAGTCTCCTGGAGAAATGCCTGGGTAATGATTCTCCCAGCTCTGTTTGGGTGGGAATAAGGGGCAGAGAAATGAAGGGTGGACTCCTCACAAATTCTGAACAGCTCTTCAAGGTCATGAGCAAAAGTACTGCCTAGTATACTTCTGAAACAGGAGGGAAGGGGCAGGGCACGACCTCTAAAAGAATGATATAGCCCTTAAGGATAGGACCCAAACTAGTTGGAACAAACTAGGTCCAAGATGGCAGAAGATTCAACTTCCAGTGGACCTTGAATCTCATTAAGTGCTCACTACAATACATTAGCTAAAGGGCATACCAGAAGGTGCCATGTCAGCTCCAAGGCTAACCATAAAAGGCCAAATGAAAGTGAAAGTCACTCAATCATGTCTGAGTCTTTGTGACCACATGGACTATACACTTCATTCCAGGCCAGAATACTGGAGTGGGTAGCCGTTTCCTTCACTAGGATATCTTCTCAAACCAGGGATCAAACCCAGGTCTCCCACATTGCAGGCAGATTCTTCAGTAGCTGAGCTACCAGAGAAGCCCATAAAAGGCCAAAGGTGGCCCAATTCCTGGATATCTCTGCCCCTTCACCAAAATACTTGGAATAATGCTCCCACTCATTTGCCTATGACATTACTCAGCCCATAAAATCTAACTACTCAAAATTTCAGGGCATTCTGTCTATGGAATGTGAGTCTCTCCAAATCTGCTTCTTACCTATCATTTTTCTTTTACTAAATTATTTCTGTGATGAGACATAAGGAGCCTGAGTTTCATTAAGTCCTGAGATCTCTGATTTCAATTAAAAGACAGTGAGTTTAAGTCTTCATCTGAGTTGTGTGTTTTCACTTCCATCAAATAGCAGTAATGTCAGTGGAGTCTGTGTGATGTAAGCTCAGGAAGGACTTTGTCTTGGGTATTGGGGAAGTCCAAGAGCAAATGCCAGGATGGTATCTTTTTGTAGGCATGTAATGTGAGGACTGGATTTCCCCAGTGACTCAGAGTTAAAGAACCTGTCTGCCAAGGCAAGAAATGCGAGTTAGATCTGTGGGTTGGGACGATCCCTTGGAGAAGGAAATGACAACCTACTCCAGTATTCTTGCCTGGGAAATACCATGGAGAGAGAAGCCTGGCTGGCCACTGGGTCACAACAGAGTCGGACATGACTTAACAACTAACCAACAACAGCATTGTGAAGACTTGTTCTCAGGCAGAGACCCTAAAGCAAGTCTACCTGAACTCAGGTCCCAGACAGCCACTTACCAGCTTGGGTAAATCACTTAAGTATCTTAGGTGAGTTTTGTCATCTGTCAAATGGGGGTAATGGAATCTTCTTTGTGCCATTGTATGTTTCAGTGAATTACTACATGTTAGAAGAGTCTGGAATACATTGTGATTTCTTAATCATTTATATGCATATCTGCGGGCAAGTGTTTGGGTCCTGAGAACAAATAAGGGACTATTTTGAAAGATACTTGAAGACCTTTCTATTCCAATGGTGGGTAGGCAAAATTAACCTTCAGGAGAAGACTGCTTTTATGTTTGAGAAATTACTTTAACAACTTTGTTGGTTATAAAGGCTGAAATCCTAGTTTTAAAGGATTGATTTGAGATAATAAGGAGATACAGTTCTCTGTATAAGAATATTATCTCCCCCCCTTCCTTCCTTCCTTTTCTCCTTCTATCCTTTTTTTCTACCACATATAAGCATATCAGTATCATCAACCAAAAAAAAAATGCACCACCTAAAAGTTGAGAATTATGTTTTATTTGGTGAACTTTCTGAGGACTTAAGTCCAGGAGTTAGCCTCTCAGATAGCTCTAAGGGATTGTTCTGAAGACATAAAGGCAGAGACAGGATAGAATTTTGTGCAACAAAAAATAGGTAATTGGAACATTAAAAGATCACCACTATTTAAAGTAAAAACAGACATCTCAAGTTAAAGACTTTAGCAGTCTTCTATATATGGGAAGACATGAGTTTGGGCTCATTGAAATCATTTCTTTTATATGCACCTTAATTATCTAGGTCCCCTATGTTCCTTTTTGCATCATCCTGAATCCCCTCAACTAGTACAGTCAGTTGGCTTGATGGTCTCAACATTTTTTGTTTTACTGATATGGCAGGTGACATTCTTTGTCTATAGTGTGAAGTGAATTGATGTTTTATTTCCTCTAAGAGTGAAGAATTGATTAGGGATAATTTCCAGTAACTCCCTGGACCATGAGAGAGGAGAAATCCCTGATAGGAGCACGAGATGGGCTCCAGGCCCATGCAGGTTGCAGGGGCTAAGAAGAAGCATTTCAGAGGACACCACGCTGGGGTAGGTCAGTTTAGTTTACTCTGTGAGGTGTGTCTGATATACTGTGTGAGATCCAACTCCAGGGTTGCCCAGGGGGCTCAGAGGTAAAGAATCTGCCTCCCAATGCAGGAGGCACGGGTTCAACCCCGGGGTGGGGAAGATTCTCTGAAGAAGGAGACAGCAACCCACTGCAGTGTTCTTGCCTGAGAAATCCCATGGGCAGAGGAGTCTGCAGGACACAGTCCATAGGGTCACAGAGTCAGATAGGACTGAGCAACTGAGCACGCACAGATGAATCCAGCTTTGAGTGGTCCTTCCTTGGGTTGCAATCCTCTTGGTACCTCCTTGGCATTTCCATAAAAATGGTTAGCCATTAGCGATTGGCCTTTCATTGGCATTGCCTTGGAAAATGAGTGGAAGATGGTATCTGCCTTGCAGATGAGCAGTGGGGAAACAGGTGAAAGGCTACGGGAAGGCGGTGAGAACTGAATGGTCAAAGAAGAAACAGCATGAGGCAGTGACTCTAGTAGTGACTGGCCAGTTGAGACAGAAAATTCTAGGGTAAGGGGAGCCCTGGTTTCCACCAAAAGCACTCTTGATACGGCAAGGTTGGGGATCCTGAGAACACTTCAAGTGAGGTTAGAGAACACACAATTTCTGGAACGTAGCATACGATGCACTCAACCTGTGTTGGCTGAGTTGATTTGTGCTGAATTGAAAGAAATGGGGCATGTCACTTTATCTTTAAACAAACATATCCATTCATTTGTCTGTCTCATTTGAAGATGTCCACAGGTACTTAGGGAAAAAAAATAAAGTTCTTCTAGTGCCGGGAAGAAGTGCCCCACACAGCTCTAGTTGAATGCACACAGCTATGTTTTGAGTGTGTTGGGGTGCTGGGAGATGCAGGCAACTGGAAGGACCAAGTCCCCAGGGAATGAATGGCACTGGCGACGGTTAAGAAGCTCAGAGATGGAAGCGGTAACTTGGACTCATGGGCCATCTGACACCCACTTTAAAGATGAGATGTGTCGGATTCAGAGAGAGAAACTGGATGGTCCAAAGCTCCACAGCAGGCCAAAGGAAAGTGGCACCTTCTTCAAGTCGCCTTGAGGTCTCCTCACCCAGGCCAGGCTCCTTGTAGGAGAAAAGGGGATGGCCAAGTCCTGTCCTTCCACTGGTGCTTGGAACAGGCTGGGCGTTTTCCATGTTTGTTTCACTCATTTGTTCCTTAAGAGAAGCCTGGAAACTGAGGCTCAGAAAGACTAAGTTGAGTTGCACAGCTCAGATGAGTCCATTTGCCCATGGTGGAGGTGGGGATGGACCCATGCCAGCCAATGTATTGAGTCAGAGTTGAGAATATTTACTCCCAGCACTCAGAGTATGTTTATTTCTGTGCCCGTTCTTCCTTTGTGCAAAGGACTCAGGAATCCAGATTGATAATCAGAATATTCCTCAGTGAGTTGATGACCAGGGGAGTTGGTCATGGACCATGTCCCGGGAAAGCCTTCTCTCCACTGAGAACACAGCTCCAAGGACCAGAATTCTCTCATTCCTAAACCTAAGACTATTAAATAAACTCTTTCTTTCTCTTTTTCTTTCATTCTTCCAGTTCCACTGTCCCACTCTCTGCATAGGCTCCCAGCAGTCCAAGCCCCTTCCTTGGGGAGCTGGTGTTTCTTCAGGGAGGGGAGCAAAGGAACACTGATGGGGTATCAGTTTTCTAAGATTTAACTCCCTCCTGTGTTCCCTGATGGTTCAACAGGTAAAGAATCTGCCTGCAAAGCAGGAGACACAGGAGATGTGGGTTCAGTCCCTGGGTCAAGAAGATCTGCTGGAGAAAGGAAAGGCTACCCACTCCAGTATCCTTGCCTGGAGAATTCCACAGACAGAGGAGCCTGTGGACTACCGTCTATGGGGCTGCAAAGAGTCGGACATGACAGAAGTGACTCCACACAGAGGCCAACACTGTGTGGTGTGACTTCTCCAGGAGGCCGGGGAGGGCAGTTTCCTTAAAGCTCTTCCTTGATGCCCTTTGGCAAAGATCTTCTCCAGGTTGAGTTTTGAAGAAGCAGATGCCGACACAGATTTTGAAACTTAGATGCTCATAGAAGGATCCTTACCTGGAGAGGAAGGGGGAGGAGACAGGTGAGCAGACAGAGGGGCTGCACCATGATGGGGGCCCAGCAAAGCCACAGCCAGCCCAGCTCTGGAAGGAACTCTGCTCCTCCCCAGACCAGCAGGCCCCCATCCCATGCGAGGCCCAGTTATGCCCACCAATCTCAGTCACCAGCTCAGGGCTCCCTCTGGAAACGGTGAGGGTCTGAGAGCTGGGGGCTGCCTTCCAGCCACTTCCTGGTCGGGCCATCTGGGCAGCCCATCTCCACATCTACTCCAGGCCTTTATACACATTATATTATTTACCTGTCACCACAATTCTTGGAGAGAAGTAACATCATTCTCAACTTACCTACAAGAAAATTGAGTCCTAAGGTCAGTAAGTTGTACCCAGGGTCACACAAACTAGGCAGCAAAACCAAGGTTTGGCTCTTGGTCTGTCACCAAAGCCTGCCCATAAACTGATGCTCCAGGACACCCTGGTCCCACATTTATGGAGCAGCTCTTGATGCACAAAGACACCGGTCCTGTTCACCTAGTGCTTATGAACAACTCAGTTCCCTTCAGAGGAGCATCTGGTCCCCACAAGAAGCATCACCCCTTTAAGAAAGGCCTTCCTTTTGCCTCCTTGGAGGGCAATGTGAGAGCATCACCATTCATGGGGATAAAACAGGCAGAAAGCCTCAGAAAGCAATCTCCTAAATGACCCAACATCCCCCTCAGATCAAATAAACCAAAAACATTGGCCTCATGACACTTCATCTCCAGGGATCAGAAAAGGGCTGTTCCCTTTCATTCCCCAAAGGAGAAGATGCTCTCACCCCAGGGTCGGAGTCCCCCGAGGGTCTGAGGAAGCCCCAAGGTCCTCCTTCTTGAGGGCACACAGGTGGCTTGGTCCTCAAGACCTTGTCGACCCAGGGGGACCAGGCCCGAGGGACTCGGCCACACTTCAGATTGGGTGAACAGGGACGCATGCATTCTGATCAAATCCAGGTCCATCGCCTCATCAGTCTGTAGAGTCATGCCCAGGGCCACCTCTGTGCCACGCTGGGAGCCAAAGTGAATAAAGAAATTAAATATTTCTCTTGGTATCGCCCCCTTGTAGAATAATCGTGTATTTATTCGCGATGTTGGCTTCTCCCAGCACCTGTCTCTAGCAGCCTTATCGCTCTGTGAGAACCACCCTGTCCAGCTGTCATACACACAGCCTGCGGCATCTCCATGTGAAAATAAGGCAGGCGGCACCTGATTGGGGGAGAATTTTTAATCTCGACAATTTGTGTCTAATTTTGGGGGTGACCAGGCTGTCAGCACCAGCTACCCATTCGTCTTTGAGGTCGACGCAGGTGGCAGCTGCCACAGCCTCAACACGTCTTTTTTGCATTATTATTATTATTTTTCCGGAGGAAAGGGGAAGGAGGGGGTCAGGGAGGGAGGGGATGAAAGAGTAAAAGGAAAAACGCAGTGCTGCTATTTCGGTTGCATTTTTGAATCCTGTTTCAGCGCAAGAATTTAATTATACATAGTTTCATCATTTCTTATATTCTGACATATTAATTAAGGATGCTCTAATTCAGTTTCCGTAGCACCATTGGCTCAGCCTGTAAAAACATTTTCCCGTTTTTGTACAAGTAATAAGTGAAAAGGTAAAGGTAGCAACACTCTCCATTGTCGATACGCATGCACCCCCTCCCTCCGTCATCTTCCTGTTTGTCACCGAGAATTGAGCTCATCACTATTTTATACACAGAGGCACGGAAGCTGGCCCCACTTCCCATAATGCATGAGTCCATGATGCTCAGCAAACTGACCTCCCAATGCTGCCTCTTCATGGAAGTGGCTGAGGGTCCATCCCCAGGGGTGGATGTAGGAAGTAAGGACACAAGGGCCTGGGGTCCTCTGGGGACCATCTGAAGAACAGGCTGGCAGGGCTGACCCCAGATGATGGATATATTTTCACTCTGGAATGGCCCCAAGCCCTTTCTCACCCTTTATCTCTAAACCCCAAACCATGCCGGGTCAGTATTATTATTCCCACTCTACTCAAAGGTTGCCTTGAAGGAACAACCGAGTTCTCAGAATGACACCCCTGAGACCTGGCCCTGGGGAGGAGGGGCCACAGAAGGCACCCTGGACAAGAAAGATCTAAAGTGGGAGCTGGGGGACCAGGAGGATCTCCTGAGTGCAAAGAAGGGAGTTCAGACAGAGACTAGATGGTTTGAGTTGGGGAAGAATGGACACTGCCCATAGGCTGGATGGAAGTTGAGACATACATGGGAGAGATGAGGGTGGGATGTGCATGAGATGGAAAACAATATGAGGCCCCTCAAGAGCATGGCCAAGGCACCTGGATGCCTTAAGTAGGTGGGACATGGTCAAACAGCACCTGGACGCTTCAATCACGGGGGACGTGGTCAAACAGGTGCTTCACAAAGGTCATTCTGCTGCTGTTCAAAATCATGTCTATAGGACAGATGTCATTTTAAACCATTGGCCCCAGCAATTTATTGACATTTCTTGGTGTGTATTGACATATGTGAGTTTTTTTTCAGATCCTGTGTCCTGAACATCTGCTTAAGGGATTTGCTCACAGTAAAGACATTGGGATGTCTCAGACCAAAACTGAAATTTGTTTGTAATCTACAGGAGGGCTCCGGAGTTAGAGGCAAGGAGTCAGAAGCGAAAACATCATCCAGAGGGGAAGGAGAAAGATGAAATGAGAAGCCGAGCCAAGAGACCAAACCTGGGCAGCAAGGGAGCAGACCCAGAACCCCCCAGACATGACATGGACACCAGTGGAGATTCATCCCCACTCTTGGGCTCCCACAGCGCGCCAGTGGGTCTGAAGGCCAGAGGTACAAGGTGGGGTCTTAGTGGGGTGGGGGAATCAAGGCAGCAAAACCCCAGATGCCCTGACTTGAGAGAGAGGCAGTTGTCGGCTGCCTTTGGTTTGAACACAAACCTAGAGAGAGACAACCCTGAAAGCCGGTCGCCTTGCCCCTTGGCCACTGGCAAGGCAGTTCTGAATTATTCCCTCACTGGGAAATCTGCAGTCATCTCGACTCTTTCAGACTTCCCTAATATACTTTGATTCAAAGCTGAAATGAGGTTTAAGCTGCTGATAGCATGCCCTGAACCTCTCTGGGAAAGCAGCGCTGTGTGCTGGTGCCGGAACGCGGGGAGAGGATTAGCAGGTCTCGGTTCAGTTCTACTGCGGCAGCGCTGTGTTACTATTAAGAGGGACGGATTAATATCAAGTTTCGGGGATCTGGTTGCCTGCTGATACTGCTTAATTATCCAGATAACTGATCGGTATCCAAGCCTGAGTGGCAGAATACGTCTCAGAGCCATCATCTTTTTTTTTTTTTTTTCCCCTTTCTCTCTCCCTCTCTCTCTCTTTTTTTTTTTTTTAGAGAAAAAAATTATTCATTTAAGTATGGCTGAGATACAGTTTTGAAGCTCTCATTAAATGTTAAGCGCTAACACCAGCCTTTGGCTGTGTCTTGTTTAGTTTGACACATCACAAGGAAAAAGGAGGCTTCCCTGGTGGGCTTAGTAGTAAAGAATCCACCTGCCAATGCAGGGGAAGCAGATTCAATCCCTGGGTCAGGAAGATCCCCTGGAGAAGGAAATGGCAACCCAATCCAGTATCCTTGCCTGGAGAATCCCATTAAAGAGGAGCCTGGAGGGGCCACAGTCCACAGGGTCTCAAAAGAGTCAAGACATGGCTGAGCAACTAAAGAAGAAGAAGGAGGGAAGAAGGGGTAAGGTTTTCAGTGACCAAGGCAGCCATGGGTCTCTTTCTCTTGCCCTGTCCATTGATTCCAGATTCTTCCTCTGCGTTCAGAAAGCCCCTGTCTCAGACCCTGACCTTCGCCCCACTGTAAGGTATGGGGCGGGCCTTCTCCCCAGGCTCCCATTGCAGACTGGAAGCATCTGCTGGCCTGGCCCTGGTGGAGACTGGGGGTGGCCAGGGCAGACTCCTGGGCAGGGGAGGCCGCCCCAGCGGCTCCGAGCCTTCTGTCTTGCCTGGTAATTTTATCCCGTGAAGACTCTTTTTTCCCCTCTTCTCTCTTGCTCTCTCTGTCTTCCTGACCCTGCTCCGCTTGTGTTCAATTGTATGACTGCTGTCACCCTGATTAGCGCTGTCTGGCTCTGGGGACACCCACCTGAGGCTGGGATTAAGGATCAAAGCAACCAAATGGGGCTGCGGAGCAGTGCCTTCCTGGCCTATAAACACCACTTAGGTCTCCGTCTTCGACCCATCTGCTGCCCGGTCGTGTCGGATTCGCTATCTCTTAATTAGGCGCTAACTGTTGGAGGAGGGCATGGCAACCCACTCCAGTATGCTTGCCTGGAGAAGCCCATGAACAGAGGAGCCTGGTGGGCTGCAGTCCATGGGGTCGCAAAGAGTCGGACACGACTGAAGCGAGTTAGCATATGTGTCCATCAGGCACCCTGCTAGCTAGGCACCCACTGCCTAGCCTTCGAGAGAAGCCCCCACCCATCTCTGTGCCGGGGGTGCCTGATCTTCTCTGGCTGAGATGGTTGTCACCTCTCTTTGGATGTCCGGCAGCTCCAGCCAACTTCCAGCAACCCACAAGGCAGGAGGCGTCTCACTGCTGGGCTTTCCCAGAAGCTAAGACCTCAACCTGGAAGGTCCATCCTCTTTCAGTTGGCGGCTCTTACTCATGCTTCAAGGGCAGCCAGTGTTCTCAGCCTTGGGCTCACCTGATGGTATTCAAGACTTCCGGTGCCCAGGTTGTACCCTGGAAGGTCTCAATTCAGATGGTCTGGCCCTGGAATCCAGGCATCCTCTTCCCTCCACGCTTCCCAGGTGTCTCAGAGGAGGGGTCACCCTCTCTCCCTGGTCAGACTGAGCTCCTCTAGGGGTCCCTGGCAGAGCCCTGCCCACACCCTAAAAGACCTAAACAATCAACATAGCTGGGGCTGTGGGTTGAGGCCAGAGCTCTGTGTAAATTACATCCTTTCTTCTCGGCTACGACTTTGTGCAAGTGTCTCCTTGTTTATAAGGAGGAAAGCGAGACTCAGAGAGGTGGGGTGAGAAAGCCATAGTCTATTCAGGAGTGTGCCCCTCTCTGGACCCTGTGATCTTCATAGGCAGGGATTGTGCTGGAAATTTCTCTTTATCTTTGTACTGGCTTGAATTGTGATCTCTAAAACCTATGTCTAGCGAGAACCTCAAAATGTGTCCTCCTTTGGAAAGTCTTGGCAGATACAATTAAGGTGAACTCTAGGTGAGTTCACCCTGGATTAGAAGGGCCCTAAATCCAATCACAAGTCCTTGCAGAAAAAAAAAGAAGCCACAGACACAGAAACCCACAGAGGGAAAGACCATGTGATGATGAGTGGAGAAAAAGATTAGAGTGATGCATCTAGAAGCCAAGAACTGCCAAGGAAGTCACCAGAGGCTGGGAGAGAGACATGAAAGGGATTCTCTCTCAGAACCTCCAGAAGGATCTACTTCCTGTCAACACCCTGGTTTTGGACTTCCAGCCTCCAGAAGAATGAGTACATATATTTCTATTGTTTGAAGCCATCCAATTGTGATGATTGGCTGTGGCAACACTTGCAAATGAATGCCATCCTACAGCACATAGTGGGGTGGTCCCCGAGAGAGTGTCAGCAAGGCCCCAAGTGAGGAATCAATGCCAACATAGTGCTGCTCATCTCCAGACCCACAGCCCCATCCTTTGGTGCTGGGGTTGGAAGGACAGCTCGGGGGTCTTGAGGGACTTGCCCAGGGGAGACACAGAAGCAGGAGGAAGGCTTCCTTCATCTTGAGTGTGACTCTGAAACCCCAGATCTGGAGGCCATTCCAACAGAGCATGTCACGTCTCCTTTAAGAATATGAAGGTAAGGTCAAGACAGAGGCTGAATGCCACAGTCAACTTTTCTTAGCTCAGGCCAGCCTATGTTCCCTCATCTCTCCATGAGATTACAGATTTCAGGTTGCCTCACTGCATCTTTCCTGGAGAAGGAAATGGCAAACCACTCCAGTATCTTTGCCTGGAAAATCTCACGGACAGGGGAGCCTGGTGGGCTGCAGGCCATGGGGTCTAAAAGAGTCGGGCACAGCTGAGCAATTAATACACACACTGCATCCTAGAGTTCTGCTGACGCATCCTGTTCCAGATACAGGGTTTGGGGACAAGGTAGGGATAAGCTAGGTCCCCTGCTCCCCTTTCTGCAAAATCAACTTCACTGTGTCTGGTTCATACATTAAAATTTTCTATATACTAATATTTGGGGGGAAAAGATGGAAGGTTTGCATTCCATTGCTCAAAGTAAATGAGCTCCCTTCCAGGGAGGCCTGGCATTCCATGAACTGGAACAGGGAAAAAGGCCCTCAGAACCTGCACTGACTGTCCGGGTGCCTTCTTAGGTGCTGCTTGTCCTTCCCAATGCAGATCAAAGGACAAACAGGGTTAGGACGCCCCCTCCATGGAGAAACTCTTACAACGGGCCCTTCACTCCATGCTGGGCTGGTCTGTTTAAAACCAGCTTCTGGGGGGAAGAGTCTACTTAAACAAAGAGGAAGAGTTGGGCTCCTCCCTCTGTGTGTTGGCCCTACAGGATGCCTCGGTCTCCACAGCAGCTTGGTTTGGAGGCAAGAAGCCATGATCATTCTGGATTCTTCTTTTGGGCCATCTGTCCCAGACCTGTCCTAGGGATGCAGAGAAAGAGATGCACAACTCTTACCTGAGCCACACTTATCCAAGTTTGCTCCCAGGGATGTTTTATTCCTGTAGTGTTTTGGAGGCTGGACCCAAATCAAGTCAAAAGAAACAGGTATTTTGATTTCTTTTTTTTGTTGTTGTTTGTTTGATGGTTTAGTATGGTTTATTAAGTTGTGCCTTAGTACAGATGCTGGGGCTTGCCCATGGTGTTCTTAATGTACAAGGCCCTGACGTTCTGCCAATTTTTCTTGAGCAATGACACCAGGAAGTTGACAGCTAAGTGGATGTTGTACACAAGCTCATCATCTGTCATCTTCATGTGGCCAACAGCCACTGCCAGACACAGCACCTTCTTCATCTGGAACTTGATCATGGACTTCATCAACTTTGGCCACCATGTTCTCATTGTGGGTTGGCAAGGAAGGGAACTTGCCAGCCTTGTTCAGGCCTGGGCCCAGGATTCGGGGGATCTGCTTGATCAGAGACTCTGAAGCCAAAAAGGCATCATATTTCTTGGCCAGCTTCTTGACCAGTTTCTTATTCTTGTTGAGTTTCTTCAGCACCTCAATGTCCATCTGGGGGATATCCACAGCCTTGGCCTCATCACAGTGCTGCTGGTCCCCCAAGACACACATGGAAAACTTGGGGCGGGGAGTGGACTTAAGCCTGACGGTGCCCGAGAAGCGTTTGTCCACCTGAGGGTCCTCTGCAGGCTGATCTGAAGCTCCACTGTCTCCAAAAACTTCCTGCGCTTGCACTCATTTCCATGCAGGACTTCCCGCACTGTCTCATAGAGGGTGTCGCGGGAGACTTTGCTGCTCATGGTTCCCTACACCATGATAACCAGAAAAGTTTAATTTCTTAATCCTTGGTTACTTAGAGAGGAATTCTCAGATCATAGGTCCGTGGCTTCTGGTCATGTCAATCAGTCCCCTCATGTCCCCTGTGATAGGCCAATGGAACTCCCTGCTTCAAAGTCTTCAGTGGGCTCCCAACCCTGAGGATAACAACCCCAGCCCCCACCCCAGCCTCTCCCTCCTCTGCTCTCTGCAAGTTCTCCACCTTCCCTCCCACTGGCTGCTCAGCCTCACTGCTGGTCCTTTCTTAAAGCATCACATGTCCCCAGAGCCTTTGCTTACACTGAACTCTGCCAGGAATGTCTCTCCCATCCATTTTTCTCCTCTGGCCTCTTCTTGGTCTTCAGATCTTAGCTCAATTGTTACAGACCCAAGAAAGCTGTGTTCCCCAGGGTCAGTTCCCTTATTACAGGGACTGCATTTCTCTCCACCTTCTTACATTGGCAGGAATCCAGGGCTCTTCCTGAGGTGGACTACTGTCTGTCTCTCGCTCCCTGTGAGCCCCAAAGGATGGGGTCACGTCTGCTGTGTGAGCCTTAGGGTCCCAGATCCAGCTGTGAGCCCAGCACGTCACACCCATGGGAAGGTTAGCGATGGACAGCAAGCAGGCCAGGGCTGGTCATCACAGCAGGGAGAGGCTGGTCGGCTCCCTGCACCTTGGAACACACGATCTTACTGAAGCTTGCCATTATCTTCATGGAAAGGCATCGACCTCTCTATCTACTGACCGGGAAATGGAAACGCATAGAACCTGGTCATTTTGCCAAGGCCACAGACGAGAAAGCAAATATACGAGTGAGTGGCCAGGAAAAAGGAAGATCAAGGGGCCACTGAGTACCATCTTTAACTCATGGCACAGCCCTGAATAAGGAGAGCAGCCTGATTCCATTCTGCGTGCCCAGGATGGTGGGCATTAGGATGGTGGTAGACACACGGGGCCTTGCAAATAGGAAGCCCCTGCTTTTTGTTTAACAATCTGTCACCATCTTGAAATTCTTAATTATTTTATATTGGAGTATAATTGCTCTACAATGTTGTATTCATTTCTGCTGTACAACGAACTGAATCAGCATATTCCCTCCCGCTTGGACCACGCCCCCCCCAACCCCACCCATCCAGGTCATCCAGAGCATCAAGCTGAATTCCTTGCGCTTTACAGAAGCTTCCCACTACCTGTTTTACATACTGTAGTTTATATATGTCAATGCTACACTCCCAATTCGTTCCACTCTCCCCTTCTTGTGTGTTTATTTTTCACTGGGATCCACCAGTTATGTAGTCAATCCTAATAAGAAGAGATGGCCACGTTGACCAGGGTTGGAGATTCAAGTGGCTTCCCTGGTGGCTAAGACGGTAAAGAGTATGTCTGCAATGCGGGAGACCCAGGGAGATTTGAGAAGAGAGAGAACGAAGACGAATGTCAGCCTGACTTGGTGGTGGATGGGCTCTGAGGTGAAGGATGGGTAGGTGTGTTTTTACCTTTAGTGTTGCCAGCAGGAAACCAGTTCAGAGATACAAAGTGAGACCCCAAGCCTCTCTCAGTAAGTGTCGAAAATGACACACACTAATTTTTTTTTAATCAATCTGCCTTAATGTAAGGTCTCCAAACCAGGATACTACCAAGAGTTAAGTCCAACTTGGACCATAAAGAGAGAGCTGGACCATAAAGAAGGCTGAGCACCAATGAATGGATGCTTTTGAACTGTGGTATTGGAGAAGACTCCTGAGAGTCTCTTGGCCAGCAAGGAGATCAAACCAGTCAATCCTAAAGGGTATCAACTCTGACTATTCATTGGAAGGACTGATGCTGAAGCTGAAGCTCCAATGCTTTGGCCACATGATGTGAAGAGCTGACTCATTTGAAAAGACCCTGATTCTGGGAAAGACTGAAGGCAGAGGAGAAGTGGGCAACAGAGGATGAGATGGTTGGATGGCATCACCGACTCACTGGACATGAATTTGAGTGAACTCCGGGAGATAGTAAAGGACAGGGGAGCCTAGCGTGTTGCAGTCCTTAGAGCCTCAAAGAGTTGGACAAAAGTTAACAACTGAACAACAGTAACAAGCCCAACTTAGCTGACAACAGCATAAAGCAGGGCTGTCCTGGGCATACCAGAGTGTGTGCAGTTGACTCAGACTCATTAAATGTTAAACACGTGTACATTATTATGGCTATTGCAAGGAAAATACAATTAGAATGATAATAATTTACACATAATAATTTTGTGACTAATAATATTCTGCCTTTATATTGCTTGCTTATTGTGACTTTACAATTTTATTCATTTGTATCATCACTAGTTCATCAAAAATGATTACTGAAAACAGCTCACAGGCATCAGAGGCATGGAAAATGTCACAGTCATGCTAATCTTCTGCTTTTTTCCTCTCTCTTGTTAAGCTACCAGCCCAGGATATTTGCAGGGGGGGTTCTTTACAATGACATAGATTACAGAGCCACAATCACAATCTCCTCTTCTTTTACAGTCCTTACCACCTCTGACGATGGGCAGGTTAGGTTTTGTAGCATCTGCATCCATCACCACGCAAGTTAAGCCACATAGTTGTGTATTTGTTTTTCAAATCTTAAACTGCCTAAGAATTTAGAAAACTATTCCATTTGACCACATTTGGTAACATAAAGGAGTTGAAGTTTTATCCCTTGAAGAATCTGCTCTCAAAAGTCGAGTCTTCTTATCCAGGTGAGCTCATAGTAACATAGTTACAAGACATGCAGTAAAGAATGACAGGACTTCCCCTGCTGCCCAGTGGTTAAGAATCCTCCTACCTATGCAGGGGACATGAGTTAGATCCCTGGTCAGGGAAGATTCCATATGCTACAGGGCAACTAGGTCCATGTGCCACAACTACTGAGCCTGCACACCCTAGAGCTGGTGCTCTGCAACAAAGAAGCGACTGCAGTGAGAAGCTCACACACTGCAACTAAAGAGTAGCCCTCACTTCTTGTAGCCAGAGAAAATCCACTCACAGCAAGGAAGACCCAGCACAACCAAAACTAAATAAATATTAAACATAAAGGAATAGTGAAGAGCCATCACTTGAGGCAGAGGAAATGGAAATTAGAATCGGAAAAAGGATTTTTCATAGGCTTTTTATGGAGAGAAACTCTTTGTGACCCCACGGTCTGCCCATGGAATTCTCCAGGCAAGAATGCTGGAGTGGGTTGCCATTTCCTTCTCCAGGCGATCTTCCCGACCCAGGGATTGAACCCAGGTCTTCTGCACTGCTGGCAGATTCTTTACCATCTAAGCTACTAGGGAAGTCCCTAAATAAAAAAGTAAATAAATATTAAAAATAAAAGGATAGTCAAGAGCCATCACCTGAGACAGAAGAAGTGGAAATTAGAATTGGAAAAAGGATTTTTTCATAGGCTTTTTATGGAGGAGAAACCTATGGTTTAGTCACAAAGTCATGTCCAACTCTCGCCACCTTATGGACTGTAGCCTGCAAGCCTCCTCTGTCCATGGGATTCTCCAGGCAAGAATACTGGAGTGGGTTGCCATTTCCTTCTCTAGGGGATCTTCCCAACCCAGGAATCCAGCCAGGGTCTCCTGCATTGCAGACAGATTCTTTACGGACTGATCTACAAGGTGATGCCTGAATAAGATCAAAGAAGTTTTTCTGAACCTTTTTTTTTAAAATTTTAAATTTTTTTAAAATTATAAACTATATTTAGCATATAGCAAGTGATGGCAAATAATATAAAGAACAACACTGTCCCCAATCATCCGTACATTCATCTATTGATACATAGTAGTCTCTATGTCTAACGAGTCTTTATGTCTCATTTTGTAAATAAATTCATGATTATCAATAAAGGCCTCTTGTTCACTCCTTCCCCAAACATATCCTGCTTCTGTCCATAAAATGAACCAATTACCAAGTCAAATGTATTACCCTTCTCATATGAATTGTACATTTTTCCCTTTTATCTATAATCACACTATATACTATTTGCTTCATATTCAACTTTATATTGTTTGCATCGTATAAACATAACATCCAGTAAATCTTCTTTTTTTCCCCCTTAAACAGCAATTTTGAGATTTCTATCCTGTTGTTACACCTATCTCCACTTCATTTATTGTCACTGCTGTATGGTATTTGAGCATATGAATATAACAGAATTTTAATAGACTCCCCTGTTGATAGAGCTTCAGATTGTTTCTATGTTCTTTTGTTAAAAATAAAGCCAGTGAAAATTCCTTTACTTGGTTCCCTCATATGGTGAGAGCCGCTATAGAATATAGAGTTGGAAATGGAATTGCTGGGTTATAGAACTTTAATTTGTTGTTGAGTCTATTAAATTGTGTCCAACTCTTCTCTGACCCCATGGACTATAGCCCGCCAGGTTCCTCTGTCCATGAGATTTCCCAGGCAACAGTACTGGAGTGGGTTGGTATTTCCTTCTCCAGGGGATATTTCTGACCCTAGAGGGAACCTATGTCTCCTCCATAAGCAGGTGGGTTCTTTACTGCTGAACCACTAGAAAAGCCTTATAGAACAAAAATACCTTCAGCCTAACTAAATATTGATATTTATTTTCCAAAGTATGTGTACCAGTTTATACTCCCACAGCTGCGTAGAAGAGATCCCACTTACAGATTCTTGTCAATTCTTACTGTGATCAATTTGTTTTAAAAAATGGACATTTTCACAGTATTTTGTCTCCCTGATTTATAGTGATATTACACATTTTTTGATGTCTTCAACACTCCAGATTTCCTCTTTACTGAACTGCTTATTCGTACCCTTGCCAAATTTTTCTCTATAATTGCTTACATTTTTCTTATTGTTTTATAGGTTTTCTTTGTGTGTTCTGAATACTGATGCCTTGGTTACATTTATTGCTCCACATTTTCAGTTTTTTATTCCATGATTAGTAAATTTAGTAAAATTTATTTATGTCTTTCCATTTTTATTTGAGATGTATATGTCCTGCATTAAAAAGAGAGAGAGAGATCTCTTACCTAACTTAAGACCATAAAAACATTGTTTTTCTCTGTCTTCTGAGGTTGTGCTTTTACGCTTAGGTCTTTAACCCACTTAGAAGGCACTTTTGTGAACGGTGTTAAGTAGAACTCTAATTTTCTTTTATTCTCAAAGCAAAACCAATTATCTTGCACCATTCATCAAATAGAATATTATTTCCAATCTGTGGCAAGGACTAATATACAATTCATCAAACCTGATTTCTCTTCCTCCTTCCAGCAAACTGGACTTCACTCCCCTCCCCGTCCCACCCCCAACCCCAGGCACTCATGAGTTTTGACTGTTGAGTAGGACTGAGTCTAATCCAACAGACTATGGATGATCATGATGTTCACACTTCCAAGTCTGGCCTGCAAAAATGCTCCCACAAGTGGTACCCCATGTTTGTTTCTTCACTAGCTTAAGTTGGTTGATTGAGGTGGACAGGGACACCATATAGGGAAGATGCTGAAGTCACGACATTGAAAACACAGGTCTTGGAATTACAACTTTTAGGAGCGGCACCTGACAATCAGTGCTTCTCATGAAGTAGTAATGAATAATTTCTATTGTGTCAAAATGCTGTGATATTTACCTGATAAGGCAGGTGGCATTTTTTGAGAAAATATACTTATTAATCTTTTTTACCACCTCTGCCATAAATAGTTTCCATATGTATTAACACGTGGGTTAGCTTCTGAATTTTCTGTTCTATTCCACTGATCTTTATTTCCTCCCTATTATACCTATTAACACACTCTTATTGTTAATGTTACTTTATAGTAAATATTTATGTCGGAGAGGTTAAGTCCCACCACATTGATCTTGCCCTTTGCTCTATCATATAAATTTTAGTGAGTTATCAAGATCCATAAAATTCTCACTGAGATTTTGATCAAAATAACATTGGGTTTACAGACTGAATTGAGTAGAATTAACAGCTTATCATTATTGCATCATTGCAACATGAACATTGGGCACAACTACATGCACACACATGTAGTCATAGTTAAGGCTGTCAAACTAAAAGTTACTATTGAATTGCAAAGTTTTAGTTGGATCTGTTTTATGATGCTTTGCATTTTTGTTGTTATTGTATTAATAAACAGTATTAGAAACTTCTGCAATCATGTCTCTTTATAGAAATATAATGGATTAAATAAAGTGTACATGTATCCAGCTAACTTGCTGAAATCTTCCCAATAATTTTGCTGATAATGCTTGTTTAGTCTCTCCTTTGATAGCTCTTGTCCTTTGATCAATTTGTCTTGCTTTCTGTTGTAGTTAGCCCAACACAGTGCTAGCCTGAGCAGTGACGTGAGAGCCACTAGTCTTACTTAACTACTAATGGAATACCAATGTGTTACTAGTGAGTATGCTCTTAGACTCAAAAAATTAACAGAGTTAGTCTATAGCTTGTTAGGAGACTTTTTAAGATGATAAATAATTTTTGAATTCCATCAATAGTTCTGCATCTACGATCAAGATGATTTTATTCCTTTATTCTGTTAAAATGGTTGTTGGCATTGTTCAGTGGCAATCCCATCCAGCTCTTTGCAACCCCATGGACTGCAAGAGGCCAGGCTTCCTTGTCCCTCATTATCTCCCAGAGTTAGATCAAACTCATACCCATTGCGTCAGTGATGCCATCAAACCATCTCATCCTCTGTCACTCCCTTCTCCTCTTGCCTTCAATCCTTCCCAGCATCAGAGTCTTTTCCAGTGAGTTGACCCTTAGCATCAGGTAGCCAAAGTATTGGAGTTTTAGCTTCATCATCAGTCCTTCCAGCGAATATTCAGGACTGATTTCCCTTAGGATCGACTGGTTGGATCTCCTTGCTGTCCAAGGAAGGGACTCTCAGGAGTCTTCTCCAACACCACAGTTCAAAAGCATCAATTCTTCAGCACTCAGCCTTCTTTATGGTCCAATTCTCACATCCATATGTGGCTACTGGAAAAACCATAGCTTTGACTATATGGACCTTTGGCGGCAAGATGATGTCTTTGCTTTTTAATATGCTGTCTAGGTTTGTCATAGCTTTTCTTCCAAGGAGGAAGCATCTGCTAATTTCATGGCTGCAGTCACCATCCACAGTGATGTTGGAGCCCAAGAAAATAAATTCTGCCACTGTTTCCACCTTTCCCCCTTCTATCTGCCATGAAGGGATGGGATTAGGGACGGGATTAGATGCCATAATCTTAGGTTTTAAGCCAGCTTTTTCACTCTCTTCCTTAATATGGTAAGCCATATTAATTTGTCTTTAAAAATTATCCTTCTGCTTCTGGGTTAATCTAAACCTGATTATTTTGCACATTGCTTAATTCATTTTATACTATTTTATTTCAGATTATTTTACTTACAGTCATAAATTATATTTATTAACAAGTAACTTTGCCATAATTTTTTTTTCTCATAGTATATGTCTCTAGTTTTGGTAAGAAGGTTATTCTAGAGTCACAAAATAAAGTGTATTCTCTCAATTTTTTTCTTCTGTTGGTCAGATAAGAGAAAGAAAATATTAAGTCTTACCTGACATAAACTTTCATGTAAAATACAGTTCATTTTTTTAAGTAGTCATTAATTGGTAATTCAATTACTTTATCTCTATTTATGTTGTCTAGGATAAGGAAATGGCAACCCACTCCAGTGTTCTTGCCTGGAGAATCCTAGGGACGGGTGAGCCTGGTGGGTTTCCGTCTATGGGGTCGCGCAGAGTCGGACACGACTGAAGCGACTTAGCAGCAGCAGCAGCAGCAGCTTTTTCATAAAGCACGTTTTACAAATGTAGTATTTCCAACTATTTTCACATTTATTGCATTAAATTGCTTATAATTTCTATCTCTTCTCTATCTGCAATTGTATTCTTTCATATTACAATATTTTTTAGCTTTTCTCTGTTTGCTTGATATGTGTCATCAGATATAAATATATTATTTGCAAAGAGTTTGGTTCATTTTTCTCTATTGTTCGTTTAGTTTTATTCATTTATTTCTCCTTCTACTTTTTATTATCATTTTTATTTGTTTAAGGTTTGTTTTTATGTTCTTTTAAAAATGTCTTTATTTGTACTCAAAGGTCACTGATTTTGTTTTGAGGGAGTTTTGTTTGTTTGTTTGTTTCTAATAAAGCTGATTAAAGTTATAAATCTCCCTTTAAATCTTGCTTTAGCTGCATCTCACAACTTTTGATTATAGTGTGTTCATTATAAATGTGTTAGTCGCTCAGTCCTGTCCAACTCTTAGCAACCCCATGGACTATAACCCGCCAGGCTCCTCTGTCCATGGGATTCCCCTGGCAAAAATACTGGAGTGGGTTGCCATTTCCTTCTCCAGAAGATCTTCTCAACCCAGGGATCCAACTCCGGTCTCCTGCATCGCAGGCATATTCTTTACCATCTGAGCCACCATAGTGTGTTCACTAGAGTGTTCATAGTGTGTTCCTATAATTCCATAGGATGGAATTATAAAAGTAATTATTTTCAGTTGTTACTGTGATTCATTCTTTGATGTTTAAGTTATTTTTAGTTGTGCTTTACATTTTCAAACATACGTGTACTATTCAGGTTCTCATCAGAAAAGCAGAACAACATTATACATTTCAAGAAGGGATTTAAGTAATCACACAAGTACTGAAAAATCGAAGTGTACAAAGCAAAAGCTTAGATAACTCTGAAATAAAAACTAAAAGAACAGTTGCCACCTTAGGACTGAGAATAAAAAAAAAAAAGAAAGGAAGAAAGAGCTGGTACTCAGACTTCTGTTAAGTAGCTGGTGTTCTATTGTTCTGGTGTCCTAGAGTAGACTCTGGGGATCAGTTCTGGGAGTGCTAAGAATATCCTGAGGCTGGAAAAAATTTATTGCTCTTGGGGTGAGGTTGATAGGAATAGGAAGACAGAGAAAAAGTTTTCTCTTTCTCCCCACCCCCCACCTTCCAACCTTCTTCTATTGGCCAACTTTGTGTGTGCTAAGTCCCTTCAGTCATGTCTGACTCCTTGTGACCCCATGGACTGTATCCCGCCAGGCCCCTCTGTCCATGGGATTCTCCAGGCAAGAATACTGGAGTGGGCTGCCATGCCTTCCTCCAGGGGACCTTCCCCACCCAGGGATCAAACCAGCTTCTGTTACGTCTCCTGCATTGGCTGGTGGGTTCTTTACCACTAGTGCCACCTAGGAAGATTGGCCAAAGCTTACGGGAAGCCAAATGATCAGAGAGTTTGGAAAAAGAGTTGTAAAATCCCAGCCCCAGCCTTTCAGATCAGAGTTTAGTAGTGGTTTTTGAGCCTAAAGTCAGTAAATAATTTACCTTGGTGCACTTAAAAGGCAGAATTTGCATAAGGGAAGTTCAAACTGAGGCTGATCATTACTATCTACTTTGAAATAGATAAGATCCAGCATCTGCTACATGCTGATCTAGAGCTGCCCTGTGCAGCAGAAATAGAAAGCAAACCATATTAGCAATTCAAAATTTCCTAGTAACCACATTAAAATAAGTAAAAAAAAAAAAAGCTATAAAATTATTTTAGTGATATATTTTACTCAATACATCAAAAATATAAACTTTTCAATTTGTAATGTATGAGTTATTAATATGACATTTTATGGTTTTTAGCTCTAAATTTTTGAAATCCCACATGTATTTATACTTTCAGGTGCTAAATTTTCATCTAAAATACATTATCTGTATTTAGACTTTTTAAATTTACAGTTGGAAGAATTGATTTCCATATCCAAGTTGTTTCAAGCATGAAGTTTTCCGTGAACTAAATAAAGCATCAGCTTTTAACTAAAAATTAAAATTAATTGCAATCAAATAAGATATAAAATTCATGGTCTCAGTCCAGGTAGCTGCATCTCAAATTGTCAATAGCCACATGTGGATAGTGGCTACCTTATTGATGAGTACAGGTCTAGAAGATACTAGTAAGGGCAGGCTAATATTTCAAGACTCTTCAGCTGGGGAAAGATATCTTTGTCCTTGGATTTAGGGACTGAATATAAACACAATTTCCTGAATAACAAAACACAAAGATATGCTTCAGTTCAGTTCAGTCGCTCAGTCGTGTCCGACTCTTTGCGACCCCATGGACAAAAGCACGCCAGGCCTCCCTGTTCATCAACTCCTGGAGTTTACTCAAACTCATGTCCATGGAGTCGGTGATGCCATCCAAACATCCTATCCTCTGTCGCCCCCTTCTCCTCCCACCCTCAATCTTTCCCAGCATCATGGTCTTTTCCAATGAGTCAGCTCTTTGCATCAGGTGACCAAAGTATTGGAGTTTCAGCTTCAACATCAGTCCTTCCAATGAATATTCAGGACTGATTTCTTTTATGATTGACTGGTTGGATCTCCTTGCTGTCCAAAGAACTCTCAAGAGTCTTCTCCAACACCACAGTTCAAAAGCATCAGTTCTTTGAAACTCAGCTTTCTTTATAGTCCAACTCTCACATCCATACGTGACTACTGGAAAAACCATAGCTTTGACTAGATGGACCTTTGGTTGGCAAAGTAATGTCTCTGCTTTTTAATAAGTTGTCTAGGTTGGTCATAACTTTTCTTCCAAGGAGCAAGCATCTTTTAATTTCACGGCTGCAGTCACCATCTGCAGTGATTTTGGAGCCCCCCTAAAATAAAGTATGTCACTGTTTCCACTGTTTCCCCATCTGTTTGCCATGAAGTGATGGGACCAGATGCCATGATCTTAGTTTTCTGAATGTTGAGTTTTAAGCCAACTTTTTCACTCTCCTCATCAAGAGGCTCTTTAGTTCTTCTTCACTTTCTGCCATAAGGGTGGTGTCATCTGCATATCTGAGGTTATTGATATTTCTCCCAGCAATCTTGATTCCAACTTGTGTTTCATCCAGTCCAGCATTTTTCATGATGTACACTGCATATAAGTTAAATAAGCAGGGTGACAATTATACAGCTTAAAGATATGCTTAAAGAACTTTTAATGTGTGCTTACACTTTTAGTCTATGACTACAGATCTGTGGGATACCATCAGTCATTCATCCACCCACCCATTTTTCTTCTTGTAGATGTTCTCTGAGCACCCACCTACTTAATATACTAGACATAGTAATAGGCTCAAAGGGCAAAGATGAATTTAAAAAAAAATCTCTATAGTCCAGCATGCATTAGCTATTTAAACAAGCTAGGTTTTGCAATTTGAGAAGATACTATAACAGAAGTGTAAAAAAGAGTATATGCAAATGGCTTTCTACTAAACAGTGGTTCAACTTACAAGTGAAAATGATGTACATTTAGTAGAAATTGTACTTTGAATTTGGAAATTTGATCCTTTCCTGGGCTAAGGTTGTGTGGTAGGGTGACTATTTCCTGATGCTGGGCAGTGACCACATGTCACAGCTCCCAGTCGGCCACATGATCACAAATGTAAATAACCCATATACTCACAATCATTCTGTATCCATGCAATCATTGTTTTTCATTTTCTGCACAGTAGTCAATAAATTACATTAGATACTCAACACTTAATTATGAAGTGGAGTTTTGTTAGCTGATTGTGCCTGATGGAAGCCTAATGTAAATATTCCAGGCATGATAGAGGAGGCTAGCCTGAGCTATGATGTTTGGTAACTTAGATGAATTAAATGCATTTCGACTCTGATCTTTTCAACTTACAATGAGTATCAGGAAGTAACCCCATTGTGCACTGAGGAAGAACTGTAAAAGGAGTACGTATAGGAAGTGACAATTTTGGGTGGTTAGATGAAGGGGGTATTTCTTGGAGAGGGAGCAACAAGTATAAACTCAGGCTAAAACACTAGAATATGCTTAGATAATTAGGAGTGGCATGAGTGAAGATGTGGGTGTGTAGAGAAAAAAGAGTGGGTGTGTAGAGGAGGTAGGGCCATAATCTTGAGCTCGGCACAAGCCCTAATGGCCTAGGCAAGGTGTTTGAGCTCCTTCTCTTGGGTGGCATGGAGCTGCTGCAGTCTGGTAAGTGAGAGATAGCAAGATCAGACTGTGTTTGGTAAAAATCATTCTCCAGGGTAGTGATGGAAAGCAGAAATAACAAACAGCTGAGTACTCACTTAGCTGTTCCATTCTCTTGGCATGAGATGTGCTCTCTTATACGCTTTTCTCTGATCTTTTCTTTCAGTATTTCAATTAATGATTGATTCCCGATATCTTGGATCCATCTCTCTTTTTAATGGAAGTATAGTTGATTTACAATGTCATGTTATATTCAGGTGTATAGCAAAGTGGTTCAGTTATACATTTGCATTTATCTATTCTTTTTTTTAAAATTCTTTTTACATGCAGGTTATTACAAAATATGGACTGGAGTTTCCTGTACTGTATAGTAAGTCCTCTTTGCTATCTAATAGATAGATATCTATCTATTAGATAGATAGATAGATAGATAGATAGATAGATAGATAGATAGATCAGGGTGTATATAGATCAGTTTGTATCTGTTAATCACAAGCTCCTAATTGATCCCTCCTTCCCTTTTCCACTTTGATAATTGTAAGTTCATTTTCTATATTTGGGCTGCAGCTATCTTAAAACAAGTGATCCCTTTGTATAGTATTTGAAAAAAAAAAAACAAAAACAGCTTACTTAAATTTACTTCTGAGAACCTCTGGCTTCAGTGATGAGGGAATGGACTGTAAATTATTCACAGGGTGGAAGCCATGGATTAAATCTAGAAAAAAACATGGTACTGTTTTTGGTATACTACCATAGACATTTCATTTTCTTCAAGTTCTATCATTTTCGATAATGGTCCAATCTGACCCCAAATTGCAGGAAGTGTTTCTGAGCATCTGCAGTGTGCCTCTCAGGGCCTTCTAGGTAGTGCAGTCGTAAAGAATCTCCCTGCCAGTGCTGGAGACACAGGAGATGCGGGCTCAAATCCTGGATTTGGAAGATCCCCCTAGAGAAGGGAATGGCTACCAACTCCGGTATTCTTGCCTGGGAAATTCCATCAACAGAGGAGCCTGTTGGGCTTGAGTCCATGGGGTCACAAAGAGCTGGACATGACTGAGCGACTGGGCACGCACACAGGATGTGCCTCTCAGAAGCTCCTGAGAGCTTTGCAACCCAGCTGCCTGCAGTGATAGTCTGATCACTAGCACGCTTCTCACTGGAGTTCTTCCTTTTCTTGCCTCCTGTTCCCACACCCACAGAGTATTTCCTGGGTCATTTCCCAAATAAATACTTGTACCTAATCCATGTCTCAAAGACTGCTTTGATAAGAACCAAACTTTGACAGCGAACACACCCAGACTCAGTGCCCTGGCTGGCACAGACCCACGCCTGGGAGGCCTGTTGTGGTGGGTGTCGCGTCACTGCCCCTCGTGTTCTGCGCTCTGCTTCATGTGGCTTCTGAGCCAACACATGAGAACCTTCCAAGAGTTTACCCGGAAAACTTCTTAATGAATAAATACGGAGAGATGTGGGGTGGAGTTTTGTTTCAGGAGATGAAATGTACATTTAACTACACACTCTTCATATCCCAAAGCCCACAGAAGGATGTCAGGGTCTTAACACAGCATTTCATTTTGAATTTGCTCCATACGGAGTGAAGACAGAGAAATATCTCTGATGAGAAGAGTCTGCCATGGCTTAAAGGCCAAGAATATCTCAACTCTGGGCTTCCCTGGTGGCACAGTAGTAAAGCATCTGCCTGACAATGCAAGAGATGAAGCTTTGATCCTTGGGTCCAGAAGATCCCCTGGAGTAAGAAATGGCAACCCAGTATTCTTGACTAGGAAATCCTGTGGACAGAGGGGCCTGGCAGGATACAGTCTACAGGGCTGCAAAGAACTGAACACAACTGAGCACTCACACACACATATATCAACTCTACTCACATCATAAGAGCAAGAGGAACTCATCTTACTTTATTTCGAAGTAAATCAAAAAGGAAGAAAGAAAGAAGGAAGAAGATAAGGGGGAAAAAGTTGAATTTAAACTTGGAGGGTTATGCATTTTTACTTTGAGTGGATTTTTAGACTAAATGCTAAGTTCTCTTCTATAAACTGTTTAGCAAATTTAGTTTCTATCTTCATTTCTATTAAAATGTCACATCACAGGGTTACCCAGACCTGTATGTCTTCAACAAGAATTATGGGAAATCCAGAAAGCTGAGGATCCAGGGAAGAGGCCCTTCTTCTTCCTTTACCTAAGCCATCTTCCTTCTCCCTAAACCATCCTGTCTAGGGACGAGAACTCGGTGGGTTCAGATCATGTTGAACACTGTGTAATCCATGTCTTCTGCCATGTGGACATAATTGGGAAACTAAGACGTAGAGACGAGGATGCACACAAGCATTCCATGACTTCTGCTGCATCTCCCAGGCCGCTTGTAATCAGACATATGGACTGGGAGCACAAGTGACCTGAGCCTTATCCAGGCCCAGACAGTGAGGAAATGGCACACGTTCTTCAGCTGCTTCCCCTTTTATTGCAACTAGGGAAGCCGTGCCTTTGGAAGGTATGATTCCAAATGGGGGAACCCTTTTAGCACCTGCTTCCCAACTGATGAGATGGGGCATATCCCCAGTAGATGTATTGTATGACAGGCAACAAACCTATTAAGCCACTGAGATTCGGGGCTTATTTGTTACTGAAGCATCAGTCAGTCAGTCAGTCAGTTCAGTCGCTCACTTGTGTCCAACTCTTTGCGAGCCCATGAATCGCAGCATGCCAGGCCTCCCTGTCCATCACCAACTCCCCGAGTCTACCCAAACCCATGCCCATCAAGTCGGTGACGCCATCCAGCCATCTCATCCTCTGTCGTCCCCTCCTCCTCCTGCCCCCAATCCCTCCCAGCATCAGGGTCTTTTCCAATGAGTCAACTCCTCACATGAGGTGGCCAAAGTACTGGAGTTTCAGCTTCAGCTCAGCTTATTATTTTTACTAACATATAGACAGTAATTTGTTTGCCTAAATCCACTCAGGATATAGAAGAACCTAGGATCAAACTATTGACTGTTTGCCTCCAAAATCCTCTCTAATTCCACTCAAAAAACTGCGAGAATTACCTTTGTGTACCACAATGTATGGCTTCCCCAGTGATGCTAGTGGTAAAGAGCTTGCATGCCAATGCAGGAGATGTTAAGAGACACAGGTTCGATCCCTGGGTCAGGAAGATCCCCTAGAGAAGAGAATGGTGACTCACTCCAGTATTCTTGCCTGAGGAATCCCACAGACAGAGAAGTCTGGCAGGCTTCAGTCCGTGGGGTTGCAAAGAATTGGACATGATCGAAGCAACTGAGCGCACACACACACACATATGGCACAATTTATAACACAATTCTGCATCCATTTCCTCCAGCTGACCTTCACAGTTGAGCTAACCTATATCTGTCTGGGGGTATCTCATACCATCATGGCTTGTTTAGTTGATAAATCATGTTCAACTCTTCTATGATCCTTTGAACTGTAGCCCACTAGGCTCCACTATCCATGCAATTTCCTGAGAAAGAGTACTGGAATACAAGAATGCCATTTCCTTCTCTAGGAGAGCTTCCTGGCCCAGGGATCAAACCAGCATCTCTTGCAGCTTCTGCATTGGCAGGTGGATTCTTTACCACGAGCCACGAGGGAAGCCCCATGTTATCATAATCTACCTAAATGTTCAGCCTCTCCATAATTAATTTCAACATAGAAGCTCACAGGTTTTAAGAATCAGTGAACAAATCATACATCTCAGAAGGCTGTTAGTTCCACTGGTCTCATTCAGAAATAGAAATGTCAAGCCCAAAGTCCAATCTTCTTTCCCCATAATCTCATACCTAGGCCTTGAAAAATGAAGTTTTTCCTCTCAGTATAAATTTGTTACTATGTCTTTATGGATGGTCTCATTCTACTGGAAAACTAAGCCATGTATTCCCACTTTCTTAGACCAATACTGCAAATTACAATTATCTCTGTATCAAAAAAAGTAAAATATCTAGGATAGGGCAGTGCTTCAAAATGAAGCTATGACCATGCACACATCTAGTATATAGACTAGAGTAAAATGAAATAAATTAAAAGGAAATTCTGGGAATACTTGAAGAGACCCCCACCTTTCATCTTCCCTGACTATACTATATTTTATATCTAGATCCTGCCTCTGGTTCAAGATGCATTCTTGTGAACATTTACCTTGGATTTTTTTTTTTTTTTTGTCTCTAATGAAAAAATATGTAAATACACCTTCTTAAAAAATAGTTTAAAAGAGGGCATCCTGCTATGTTACACACTGGGTATCCAAAATTTTCTAAACCAGTTGTTTGTGACTCTTATAAGCAAGTGAAATAATACTGCTGGTATGAGATTAAATTCTGTCCACACTGAGTAAAACTGGAGTTCTAGAAGGAACATGAGTTCATCAAACCTCAGTGTTCCAACCTCAACTTGCCAAGTCCATAGTTTGGCTTTAAGCCAAACTTAGGCAGACACATAATACTTACAGGTAGGTACTTGAGTCTGCATCTCTTCGATTTGCATATCAAGATTCTAGCATATGGCAAACTGGATGAAGATCCATTTTATCAGCTAAAAAGTTTTAAAAATGTTTTATCAGTTGTCCTCTGAGCCTCAATAGGATAAATTCGTCTTCAAATTTATCTTCATTGCTTTCAATGTCTAATTTGAGTGTTCAGCCTCTGGAATCAATTTCAGATGTCTCTAGGGAGCTGGGACAAATAGCTCGCCAGCACTGTATTAAGTCTGAGCTGGGGTGGAGAAAGATTTTGCCTTTCATATATCTATCAATAACAGGAGAATGACAGAAAAAAGAGAAAGAGATATAAACCTGACATGTTGGGGGGAACATTAGCATCTTTTAACTATTAATATTATTTAGCAATCATCATTCACAGAACAGGACAGCCTGACTTTGACCTCACTTTTGACAAAATACATTGATTAACATGAGGATGACAGTGAAATTAGCCAGAGGCATGTTAGAACTCCTGAAACTGAGAGATTGGGTCCCTGCACCCCTTTAGCTGAACTTTATATTAATTGACTGGAAGCTAGACATACATAGGCTTCAGGAACCAGAAATCACAGGTGAAGAGAACTGAGGATTCCTCCTCTGCCAACACTTCAGTGGGCTAATAAAAAAACAAGTCCTATTGCTCCTGGGGACAGCGGCAAAGAGATGACTTCCCCGGTGCTGAGATCTATTAACTCTCTTGGAAGAAGGACGTTTACCCATCACTGTCAGCAAGGATAATTCGCACCAACAGAACACAGAGTTTGCTGTTAAGGAACACAAACTTTAGCAACATGAAAAATACAGTGTTCCATCCCACAAACACATAGCCAGGGAGAAAGTTTCTTATTATTTTGCAAACAGTTGATGCTTTATTGATGAGAGTTTTTGGTCCAGGAAAGAAGGAAAAACAACAACAACAACGACAAACTACTGTTGTAATAAAATTGTTTCAGTGCAAAGTGGTGGGGAAAGTCTGAGTTCAGAGCTTAAGAAGCTTAGATTTGAAAACTCTCCCTTCTATTTCAGAGCCTGTAGCCATCCTAGGGGCTTCCCAGGTAGCTCAGCTGATAATGAATCCGCCTGCAATGCAGGAGACACCGGTTTGATTTCTGGATGGGGAAGATCCCCTGCAGAAGGGATAGGCTACCCACTCCATTATTCTTGAGCTTCCCTGGTGGCTCAGAGTAAAGAATCCACCTGCAATGCAGGAGAACTGGGTTCAATCTCTGGGTTGGAACAATCCCCTGGAGGAGGGCATGGCAACCCACTCCAGTATTCTTGCCTGGAGAATCCCTATGGACAGAGGAGTCTGGTGGGCTATGGTCTACGAGGTCGCAAAGAGTCAGACATGACTGAGCTACTAAGCATAGCACAGCACAGCCATCCTAAGTGGTTTCTCCCAGGTGGTTTAAGTATTGGATACAATATGGTGCTTAAATAGCATAATCAACTCAATGGAATGAATTTGAGCAAATTCCAGGAGATAGTGAAGGACAAAGCCTGCCATGCTGTAATTCATGAAGTCACAAAAAGTCAGACATGACTTAGTGACTGAACACAAAATATGGCTTCATATCCCTATCACCTTCCAAGTCTTAGTACGGTACAGTTATGCTAGCAGCCACACGAAGCTGGAAGAGGTGAAAAGGAATTGTTCAGAGCTTTCAGAAGGAGCATTTTAGCCCAGTGGTATTGATTTCAGACCTCTGACTTCCAAAACTGTGAGAATAACTTTCTGTTGCTTTTAGTCAGCAAATCTGTGGTCATGTATTACAGCAACCACGGAAGACTAGTATCAGTATGTGTTAGTCCCTCAGTCTTGCCCGACTCTTCGTGACCCCATGGACTGTAGCCCGCCAGGCTCCTCTGTCCACGGGATTCTCCAGGCAAGAATACTGGAGTGGGTTGCCATTTCTTTCTCCAGGGGATCTTCCTGACCCAAGAATCAAACCCGAGTCTCCCGCATTGCAGGCAGATTTTTTACCATCTGGGCCACCAGGGAAGCCCCAATATATAGGAGTATATTTTAATACTACAAATGAGGCTTTTGAATGATGTCACTAATGACTTTTCAGATAGAGTCTATTCCAACTAATCAGAGTTTATAGGAAAATCGTGTTAGCTGAAGATCTGGGTCCACTTCTCACTTCCCTTCGCCCAGTCTCTACCACAATGAAAATCTGTTCATGGCTCTCATTTCATATCTTTGAATCTGAAAATTGGGTACAATAATTCCCATCCTGCTTCCCTCAAAATGATGTTACAAAAAAGTGTTGAAGTCAGCTGGGAAGTTTTCCTTGAGGAAGTGACACTTGATGTCAGCTATAAAATTCAGACTATCAGTAAAGGACAAGTACCCTTGCAGATGAAATGTGTTCTCTTGATTTCTCTATTTTTGCAGGATACTTAGCCTCACCTTTGTGGTATATACATCTGATGGTTGATATCTGATTATTTATATATAATCTGTCCCATTTCAGGAAGCAAGTTGCTCCAAAACAACTGTCTATTTTATTCACCAATGAAATTCCAGCACCTAGATTATGATAGGTGCTCAATAAACATTGGCTGAATAGTTGAATGGACTGAATCATCTTCAGTTTCCATCAAAACTGCAAGTATTAATAATTCTTCTTTTCCTCTGATTTTACTTTCTTTCTTAAAAATCATTAGCCCCTACATTTGTTCCTTATGTCTGTGTCTCTATTTCTGATTTGCAAATAGTTTCATCTGTGCCATTTTTCTAGATCCCACATGTATGTGTTAATGTATTTGTTTTTCTCTTTCATTTACTTCACTCCCTATGACAGTGTCTAGGTCCATCCATGTCTCTGCAATTGGTACAATTTCATTCCTTTTCATGTCTGAGTAATATTCCATTGTAGATATGTGCCACATCTGATCTAAATGGGAAGGAAATCCTACAAAGAGGGGATGTATGTATACACATGACTGATTCACTTTGTTGAACAGCAGAAAATAACATAAAATTGTAAAGCAAGCATACTCCAATAAAAATATTTTTTTTTTAAAAAGCAACTTTAATTCAGTGGTGAGCTCCATGCTGGACCCTAGGGTTACAAGATTGTGTGTCTGCTCTTGAAATATCACAGTTGAGTGGGAAAGAAAGCAAAAGAGATATAAACAACAACAATAAAAATATTATGAGATTGGAGAGTGGGCAATGAATATTGACAAAAGGCTTCCCAGGGGAAGTGTGGACAAAGGAGTTTTGAAGGCTGAAAGGGAGTATAGCAAAGAAGAGGAGGGCAGACCAGGCAGAGGAATGTGCGAAAGAGGAGATGCTCACAAGCAGTCCAAGCCGGGGAGAGTAGAATGGCTCACCTCACACATGGTGGCCTGGAAGCGGCTCTGTAGGAACTGCTAAGAGCTGCCAGCTGCGACCACATGATGGAAAGAAGACTTGTCAGGGCTGGGAGGGTAGAAGTTAGAAACATGGGCTCTGGGATGATAAAGTACTCACACCCCAGGTTGTCCAATTCCAAGTTACAAAGACAACACCTCCAGTAGGCACACAAAAGCCCTGGTTATACTTCTTGTCCCACCAAAACTATCAAAACCTCCCTGACCCTATCTAAACAATCCCAGTTAGGATGACAGACTATGTGGTCACCCATTCCCAGGTGTATGCCTAAACTAGTTAGCTTCTATGACCCTTTAGTTTCTTTACTGTGAAATCATCAAAATAAATAATACTGCTCTATGGAATAACTGTGAGGTTTAAATGAGACACTTTGTTTTAGAAAACACTGAATTCCTTGTAGCATATAGTACATGAACAGTAAATGGTAGTGTTATTGTATACTATTTGGAAGAATCTTTATTATTACTATTTTTTATCTCCAGACAATGTCAAATCATTTCAGACGTTAAACAGAAGAGGCACATGACCAGGTCACCCCTATGTGGCTTGTGGGTGATTCATCTGTCCAAACCTCATCAGAGGCTTGTCTAGTTAATTTCCTCATTGCTTCATCCATCCATTCATCCATCCACTGGTGGAATCAGAAAGTAATATGTCTTCACAGCTTTTTATTAACCTGTTCACCTTGAAACAGCCATTGACCTACTCTGAGCTACCCTTTCCTCATCAATAAAACTACTAAACTTCCTATCACACAATGTTGTTGAAAAGAATTAATAATAATAGTAGTAAAACTTAAAACTGTTTGATACACATTTCCTATTATTATTATTAATTTTTTTAGAGTAAGGAATCACATTTGCTACTTGCTAGATGCCAAAAACATGGATTAGTTGCAGACTCTGTGAGCTCCAACTGACTCATCTGCAAAGATGGAGGTGACAGCCAAAATCATGGCAGGTTTGATCATTCCATGAAAAAAGCATGGAGACTTTAGGAACAGAATAACTATTCCTTTTCATTGCATACATGCTAAATTGCTTCAGTTGTGTCCAATTCTATGCAACCCTATGGACTGCAGCCCACCAGGCTCCTCTGTCCATGGGGATTCTCCAGGCAAGCATACTGGAGTGGGTTGCCATGCCATCCTCCAGGGGATCTTCCTGAGCCAGGGATCAAACCCACATCTCTTACATCTCCTGCATTGGCAGATGGGTTCATTTCTACTAGTGGCCCCTGGGAAGACTCTCCTTTTCATTAGTAAGCCTTCATTCACCAGTAGATTTGCAAATTGCCTTTATATCATTCCTCCCCAAGTTACTTAGACTTGCCTTTAGAGATAATTTATATGTATTTTTAATGTATTTAATAGAAGCCACCCAATCCACTTCGTAATTTCAAACATGGTACCACATGTAAATAGGTGAAGCCACTAGTCTCAATGGGCACAGAAAGTCAGCTGCTAGGCTAGGTCTAGAGCCTAGGTCCCCTTGTCCACAGTCTACGATGCTTCCTCTCTTTCTCACAATTTTACCTAAGATTTTACAGACAGGACGCCTTCCATAAATAACATGTACTTGTCAGAAGCTGGATCAGGGAACACATTTGAAACACAGCCATTTGTGAATATCCATTTCTCCAAAGTATGTGGAGGTCAACCATCCAGTCTTAAACTTAGAGAGAGCTCTCAAGTCTAGGTACAGCAAAGCAAGCTAAAAAAAAAAAAAAAGTGCATAGGGTTCCTTCCACCACTCAGAATCACCCAACTCTATGTGAAAACACTTTTATTTTTGGCTCCAGAAGTCTCTCTGGCTTCTAAATGCTGCAAATCACCTCCCTCCTGGATTTCTACCTTACTTGGTCAATACAAACAGAACAACTGCCTAAGTGATGTGGAAACTTTGATGTTTTCTGTCATTGTTAGCACACAAAAGCACTTGGATTGACCTACTTACATGTGCCTTCCCTCTCTGCTCCCCAATAAGACTCTGGCTGTATTTACAGATTCTGCAAAAAAAAAAAAAAAAAGCCCTGGATTTAGATAGTGCTTCCCTGGGGAGAAATTATTAGCACTAATCCTCGTCTTGGAACAAAGCAGCCCGTGGATGGGATAATGGAGCTCAGATACCTCCCACACCAGATCTGCCTTCCAGCCATGGGTCCCAGCACAACAGCCACGTGTAAATCCATGCTGCTCCCTGGCAAGGGTCAATGTATTAGTATCGTAATTTATGACACTTTGCCAAGTATGTTATTTTATAGCTCCTCATTTCGTTACAAAGAGATTAAGGATTATTTTTCTACTAATCATGTACGGATGTGAGAGCTGGACCCTAAAGAAGGTTGAGCACCAAAGAATTGATGCTTTGGAATTGTGGTGTTGGAGAAGATTTTTGAAAGTCCCTTGGACTGCAAGGAGATCAAACCAGCCAATCTTAAAGGGAGTCAACCCTGAATATTTATTGGAAGGACTGATGCTGAAACTGACGAGCTGACTTCCCAGTTGTTCTGGGTCAGCTCTCCTCTGCACTCACACCCCAGGTCTCCCAGACTTCTGTTGCAGGCCCTTTGTCAGCCTGGGGTCTTCATTCAAGCTCTTCCTCTTTCCCCACTCCTCCAGCTTTTCTGGTCATTTCTTACCAATGCTTAAAGTCACAGGAGTCATTCCCCAAAAAATCTTCTCCGACACTCTGCCAACTCATACCCACATATCTTGACTGTAACAACCAACACTTACACAGGCTTGTATTATCTAAGCATGCCCAGAGAAATAAAATTATTTAATCCTAAAGTGACCAATGAAGAAATTGAGGCACATTGATTAAACCTTGCCTGTGCTCACACAGGTAGTAAGAAGTGGAGCTGGATCCTTGCTCCTAATTGCTACACTATTTTTATACTCACTGTATCTCCTCTTATAGCCCTCATCTTCTGTCTCTCCATAGTAGTATCATAATAATGTGAATCAGCTGGTACCTGCATTTATTTATTTATTGAAGTATCCATCCAATCCACTCATTGCTGTTGTTGTTGTTCAGTTGCTAAGTTGTGGCTGACTCCACAATCCCACAGACTGCTGCACACCAGACTCCTCTGTCCTTCACTATCTCCTGGAGCTTGCTCAAACTCATGTCCATTGAGTCAGTGATGATATTTAACCATCTCATCCTTGGCTGCTGCCTGCTTCATTTGCCTTCAATCTTTTCCAGCATCAGGGTCTTTTCCAATGATCTTTGTATCAGGTGACCAAAGTATTGGAGCTTCAGCATCAGTCCTTCCAATGAATATTCAGGGTTGATTTCCTTTAGGATTGACTAGTTTGATCCCCTTGCAGTCCAAGTGACTCTCAGGAGTCTTCTCCAGCACCATAATTTGAAAGCATCAATTCTTCAGTGCTCAGCCTTCATTCATATATCCAATATATATATCCATCAAATATAACCATCCACCCAATACATCCATCCAATCCATATATTCATTCAATCTATCCATCTATCCATCCGTCCATCCAATCCATCCATGCATCCCAACCATCCATCCAGCATCCATCCATCCACTCATCTCTCTAATCCATTCCTGTCTATTGTCCATCTGTCTATTAAGTATCTATTTATCACCTATTTATATTCTGACTTCCTCCAGCACTACGAACTCCATCCAGAGAAGGCTCCTACCTGTTTTGTTTACAGCTGTAGACTCATAGTTACTGCAGTGCCTGGCTCAGCGCAGGCACTGGATAAATATGTGCAGTGTGGTCCAGGGAATGAATGGATGTCCATGCTCCTGTTAAGCACTGGGTATTCAGGGAAAAGCTGAAGAAGGTCCCTGGGCTTGAGGAAGTTGAAGAGAGCTGAGGAAAGGGAACCCATCATCATAGCATGCTGAGAGACAGGGTGCTGTGGGAGTCAGACGTGGGGAAGGGAGAATCTTGTGTCTGTTGAGGTGGTTAGGAGGGATTCCTGATGAAGGAGCCTCTTCTCCGTTGAGTTGTGTCTGCTGACCAATGATGCTGACTGATATTGACTAGAGCCCCCAGTCTTTTTCACACATCTATCTGAAAAAGGAAGGGTTCAGGGGACACGTGGCCTGTCTTCCCATATTGGGAGGGCTGTCATTTATACGAAGGAGCTGACTCAGGCTGCCTGGCCCCAGGAGGCAGAAATCACAGATTTTGTCTCAGCACACACTCCACTTCTGAGTAGCACAGCAGTGGGAGCTTCTCACTGGCTTGTGGGGGCTCCCAGGCCCTGAGAAAGCTCAGAAGAAGGTTAGAGGTCCCTTGTCAAGGTGGAAAACTTGGAGACACCCACACTGGAGACCAGTGGGGAGGTGATCCTCAGAGTTTCCTTCCAACCACTCTAAACCACTGTTCTTCTGTGCTATCAAAGGTCTACAGGTCACTGAGGTGCTATCAAAAATTACCTTTGTGTGTAACCTACATGGAGAAAGATCAGGTTCCCAAGGGGTCCACTGTGTTTGGGAAAAGAAGTCACTATTTGTGTTGACCTACCATAGAGAACTCAACATGACCTACTTATGTCATCATCTTCAAAGGAACAAGAAACACTTTCATGATTTTAAAAGTTGTAATGACATCTGTTGTGTTCTCAAACACAAACAGATATGTAATTTAGAAAACATAAAAAAGTCACAAGCCAGAAATAAATTTGTCCATAATCATCTCACCTTGATAAGTCTATAAACTTTTTCACATATTTTATTCATGTATTTTATTCCAGTCTTCCTTTCTATGGTCATACATGCATAAATTTATTTTAATCCTGCTTTTTCTCTTTAAAAACACCATGAACATGTTACATGTCATTAAGTAACCTTCTGAAACATGATTTTTAATGGCTGCTTAGTATTCCATTTTATGAATTCTTCATGAACAAGTTAACTACTCCATTACTGGTGAGTATTTAATGTGCTCCCAAGTTTCAAGAGCATAATTAATGTAATAAAATTGCTTGGATACAGATCTTTGCCTGTCTATGATTATTTCTTTAAGAAAAAAATCCCTAGAATTAGCCTCTAATTAGCAACTAATAAAAATTAAAAAAAAAAAAAAAAAGAAAAGAAAAAAAATCCCTAGAATTAAAGTTGCTAAGTCAAAAGGAAAGTCCATCTATAAGGCATTTGAGGGGCATATATCACCAAATTATCCTCATAAAAAAACCTTAGCAATTCACAGTCCTGACAGCAATATTTGAAAAGGCTTATTTAGGCTCTCACACAGATATTTTTGCCCGGAAACTTATTCTAGCTCCTAAGTTGACAAGGAAAGTAGACACTGATGCTGTATCAGTATACAGCTGATGCAGTATACAGACACTGATGCAGAGAAGGAAAATCCCAGATCTGGAAACAGAAGGTCTGGGATCAAGTCATAGCTCAGTTGCCTCCATAAGCCACTCAGCACTTCTGGGAGCCAGTTTCATCATCTGGAAACAATCATAAAAGGAATATCACTGGAAAAAAATTAAAGACTTGCTTCTCCTGGTAGGACTTCTAACGTGTTAGATGGTTCAGAGATTTCCTGCATCAAGGGAGCTAATGGTAAATGAGTCATCAATCAAACAAGTAGAACTGACTGGTGATGAGAGGAAGAACTCAACTCCAGCTCCCACCTCAGATGTAACCATGAACCTAGTGTTTAGCCTTCCGATGATCAGTTTCCTCATCTGTAAAATGGGTCCATAATAAGGATAAAATCAGTTGGTACCTGTACAGGCCTCGACAGAGTGGCTAGTACACAATAAGCACAGTATTAGTGTGTTTAAAGAAATAAAGTAAAACACTCTATGCAACATACCTTAAGTTAAGGTCTTTACATTATAAGACTGATTTCTCACATGCTCTCACCTTGAAGCACCACCATTTTATTTTCATTTTCTGAATGAAGAACTTCAGATAGTTCAAGCAAATTGTCCAAAGTTGCAAAGCTAATACATGGAAGAGCTAACATTGAACTTAGGGCTTGCTACTTCAGAGAAAATCCTCTTTGCTTTGAATAGATGAAAAAATTCCAACAAGATTCCCACTGGGTGCTGGGCATTACGACAGGCCCTTTCACAGAGATCATCTCCTTTAGTCCTTTGCATGCAGTCTTTCTGTTTCCTCATTTGTTTATTTACTAGGGTAAAATTTGCATTCAGTAAAATTTATCCCTTGAAGTTACACTGTCCTATTTTTTTTTTTTTGCAAAAACATCCAGCCGTTAACCACTGACCCATCAGGACAGAGAATATTTCCACTCATCAGCATTTCTTCCACCCTTAGCCTGAACTTCTGGCATCCACTGATCCAATTTCATTCCCTAAAGTATTGCGTTTTCTTAAGTATCATATAAATGGAACCATATAGTATGTTGCTTTTTGAGTCTGGTTATTTTCACCTATTGTAATGCACATGGCATGTTTCAGTTTGTTGCGTGCATCAGTAATTTGTACCTTTTCATTTCTGGCACAACAACCTTTTAAGGTAAACACCATTTCTACTTGACAGCTGAAGAAACCGAGGTTCATGGACATTGAGTCCCTTCCAACAGGTCATGCAGCCGTGGTGAAGCCTAGGCCTCCTCTTTCCATATCCTGCAGTTTATTTGCTTATTTATTATCTGTCTGTGTTGGGTCCTAGTTGTGCACACAGGATCTTTTGTTGTGGCCTGTGGTCTTCTCTGGGTTTCCTATGTGGCTCAGTGGTGAAGAATCTGCCTGCCAATGTAGGAGATTCAGGTTCCATCCCTGGAACAGAAAGATCCTCTGGAGGAGGAAACAGCAGCCCACTCTAATATTCTTACCTGGAAAATTCCACAGACAGAGGAGCCTGGTGGGCCACAGTCTGTGGGGCCTCAAAAGGTCAAACACGACTGACTGCAAACACAAGTGGGCTTCTCTAGTTGAGGCGCATGGGCTTCGTTGTCCCGTGCCATGTGGGATCTTAGTTCCTCAACCAGGGATCAAACCCATATCCCCTGCATTGGAAGGTGGATTCTTAACCACTGAACCACCAGGGAGGTCCCATCATATCCTTCAGTTCAGTGCAGTTTAATACCACATATCAGCAAATGGGTAAACAAACCTAGACAGCATGTTAAAAAGCAGAGACATCACTTCCCCAGCAAAGGTCCATATCCCCAAAGCTATGGTTTTTCCAGTAGTCATGTATGGATGTGAGTGTTGGACCACAAAGAAGGCTGAGTGCCAAATAATTGATGCTTTCTAATTGTAGTGCTGGAGAAGACTCTTGAGAGTCCCTTGGACTACAAGTAGATCAAACTAGTCAATCTTAAAGGAAATCAAATCTGAATATTCACTGGAATGACTGATGCAGAAGCTGAAGTTCCAATACTTTTGGCCACCTGATGCAATGAGTCAACTCATTGGAAAAGCCCCTGATGCTGGGAAAGGTTGAGGGCAGGAGAAGGAGTTGACAGAGGATGAGATGATTGGATGGCATCACCGACTCAATGGACATGCGTTTGAGCAAACTCTGGGAGATAGAGAAAGACAGGGAAGCCTAGCGTGTTGTAGCCTTGGAGTTGGATGTGAATGAGAGACCGAACAACAAGAATGCCTCTGGGCATGCCCCCGCTCCCTACACAGCGAGTTCTTGGAGACAGAGACTCCGCTCAGCTCATCACTCTTTCCCATATCATGACAAGACACCCAACCTGGGTGTACACTCTCAGGAAGTATTTGCTAAATTCAAGGACATGTGCGGACAAGAAGACATTTCAGAAAGTTTTAAAAAATGGTAACAAGACAGCCTTGCAATGCATGTGTCAAAGCACTCTCACTTTTCATTGTGATGCACAGAGAACAGTAACATGAGTGAAGCCAAAGACAGGAATTCATAACCCACATGCATTCCTGTTACCTTATCAAAACTGTTTGCAGACCCCAGCGATGAAGGGGAAAAACAAACGTTTCTCCTCAAGAGCCAAGAAAGTCCTCCCTGAGTGATGGGGTGCCTCAGAAAGGGAGAACCCCAGGATGTGGGAATGTCACAATCACCCAGAAAGATAAGAGTATTGGATGCCACTTATCCCGTGTGTCAGGGCCCCAGTTGATCACAATAAATGGCCCCAGTGTCTTGCAGTCACCTGGTCAGGTAGGCATCCTTACCCCCAAGTAGAAATCAAAGGGCTGAAGTTCCGTGGAGGTGAGATATTATGACCTGAAGATACAGATATAGTAAAAACAGAACTGAAATTCAAACCAAGGTCAACCTTATTCCTCTCTTATTGAGGAGAAGGGGAGAGGATTCCTGAAAATGTCTGCTATGAATCTTAATCAATCCAGAAATAGTCATTTCACTGGAAGCAACCTAAATATTTATTGACAAGTGAATGGAACAAAATGGAACACTAGTCAGCAAAAGAATTAAAAAGTGAAATTCTGACACACAGCTGCAACATAGATGAACCTTGGAGGTGCTATGCTAAATGAATTAAGCTGATTAAAAAGGGACAAATATTCTATAATTCCATTTATATGAGGAAGCTAGAATAGTCAAATTCATGGAATCAGAAAGTAAAATGGTGGGTGCCAGTGGCTTGGCAGGGGTTATGGAGAGACATTGTTTTAATGGAGTTAATGTTTGATGTTTTGCAAAATGAAAAAAGTCTGGAGATGAGCTGTGGTGATCACTTTGGTCGCTCATTTGACTCTTTGTGACCCCATGTACTGCAGTACATCAGGCTTCCCTGTCCATCACCAACTCCCAAAGCTTGCTCAAACTCATGTCCATCCAGTTGGTGATGCCATCCAACCATCTCATCCTCTGTCATCCCCTTCTCCTCCCGCCTTCAGTCTTTCCCAGCATTGGGGTGTTTACTAATGAGTGAGCTCTTCTTATCAGGTGGGCAAAGTATTGGAGCTTCAGCATCAGTCCTTCCAATGAATATTCAGGATTGATTTCCTTTAGGATTGACTGGTTTGATTTCCTTGCAGTTCAAGGGACTCTCAAGAGTCTTCACCAACACCACAGTTCAAAAGCATCAATTCCTCAGTGTTCAACTTTCCTTATGGTCCAGCTCTCACATCAGTACATGACTACTGGAAAAGCCATCAGTCAGTTCAGTCACTCAGTCGTGTCAGACTCTTTGCGACCCCATGAACTGCAGCACACAAAGGCTTCCCTGTGCATCACCAACTCCCAGAGCCTGCTCAAACTCATGTCCATCAAGTCAGTGATGCCATCCAACCATCTCATCCTCTGTCATCCCCTTCTTCTGCCTTCAATCTTTCCCAGCATCAGGGTTTGTTCACTGAGTCAGCTCTTCACATCAGGTGGCCGAAGTATTGAAGTTTCAGCTTCAGCATCAGTCCTTCATCAGAAGGACTGATTTTCTTTATGATGGACTGGTTGATCTCCTTGCAATCGAAGGGATTCTCAAGAATCTTCTCCAACACCACAGTTTAAAAGCCTCAGTTCTTCATTGCTCAGCCTCCTTTATGGTCCAACTCTTACACCCGTACATGACAACTGGAAAAACCATAGTTTTGACTAGATAGACCTTTGCTGACAAAGTAATGTCTCTCCTTTTTAATATGCTGTCTAGGTTGGTCATAGCTTTTCTGCCAAGGAGCAAGTGTCTTTTAATTTCATGGCTTCAGTCACCAGCTGCAGGGGTGATGGTTGCATGGTAATGTGAATATATGATGATGCCACTTACAGATAGTTCAGGTGATAACTTTTATGTCATTCATATATTGCTGTAACTAAGAATAACTGTATAGTGCATGAGGTCGTGAAGAGTTGGACCCAACTGAGCAACTTTTACAATCAAACTCACAAGAATAACTTAAGTCATCTCAGACCATTGTACATTTATTTCTTTCCTACTAATATATTTGCCCAGATAAAAGGTTCAAGTCCTTGAACAGATAACATAGGATAGGAAATGTAAATAAATATGGAGGACCAAAAAATCATTTTTAAAAAGGTTTAGAATTAAAAATGAATCAAGAAAGGGAGGGACAAATGAGAAGTATGGGGTTAATAGATAGAAATTGCTATACATAAAATAAACAAGCAATAGGATTTACTGTATAGTATAGGGAATTAGACTCAATATCATGTAATAGGGCTTCCCTGGTGTCTCAGTGATAAAGAATCCACTTGTCAGGTGCAGGTCCAATCCCTGGTCAGGAAGATCTCCCAGAGAGGGAAATAAGAACCCACTCCAGTATTCTTGACTGGAAAATCCCATGGACAGAGGAGCCTGGTGGGCTACAGTCCACACCATCACAAAGAGTTGGACATGACTAAACAGTAGCAACAATTTTGTAAGACTCTATAATAGAAGGTAATCTGAATAAAAATGAATCACTATGCAGTACATCTGAAACTAATGCAATATTATAAATCAACCGTCCTTTAAAAAATTAAAAAAAAAAAAAACCTAATCATACCAGGGCTTGCAAGTGAGTCCTGTGATTCAGTGGCATATGGAGGGCATTCTCTGAGAGTGAACCACACACTGCACACTTTCCCATGTATGATCACATTGTCTTCACAAGAATACACTGGAATCTGCACACTTAGCCTCCTTTACAGATTCAGAGAGCAACTCTGAATTTAAGTAAATTGAAAAGTTTCCAAGTTTGCCCAGCATCCTGGTGGCAGTGCCCAAAGAGCCATGAGGTGGTAGCTCTCCAGATGTTGGTGGGCCCTCATCAGGTATTTAATGGAGATCATTTGAAGTGATTCACAAATCCTGCCACATTCCAGGCATCATGCTGGGGCCTGAAGCAGAGGGGCTGGAGGCACACATTTCAATACCAAGAGATCCCTGCTTGCAGAAAATTCATAGTCTACTGGGAGAGGAGCTATCACTCAGATGAAGATAAGATCTGACTGAGAAGGATGCGGTTGTAGGATCGTGAATCAGTTGCAGTGGGAACACAGAGGAGAAAAGATTTCTTCTGTCTTGGGGAGCCCTAGAGGCCTTCAAGGAAGAGCCCACTTTGGGGTTCTCCTAAGCTTTTGGGGGTGTGGTTTAGACAAGTGGGAAGGCAGTCGCTCAGTCATGTCCAACTCTTTGCAGCCCCATGGACTGTAGCCTGCAGGCTCTTTTGCCCATGGAATTTCCCAGGCAAGAATATTGGAACGGGGCGCCATTTCCTTCTGCAGGGGATCTTCCTGCGTCTCTTGTGTCTCCTGTATTGTCAGGCAGATTCTTTACCATCTAAGAAGCCAGAGGGGCAGTTGATTTGAGGAGCAAGAAAGAGCCTGAGCAAAGGTTTGGGGGCCAAAGGAATGTGGAATGGGGTTCTTGATGGCTTGGTTCTCTTGGCAAGGGCTGGGACAGATGAGACCTTGCACAGCTGGCCTCCAACGGCCTCTTCAGGGCCCCACATAAAACGCTGCCTGTGGTCCATGGGAGCTGGTGGGGGAAGTCAAGGGGGTGAAGGGTGTGGTCCAGAATGAAAGACTTCAAGTGAGAGGGAAGATGAACAGAGGGAAAGAGGTTTGAAGCTAAATGAAGATAGACCAGCCGATAGGAGACAATGTCACCGCGGCTGTGCTGGGCCTCCCTGGATTGTGCGGGAGAGCAGCAGGTGGGCTCCAAGGGACAGGGGCAGGGAGGAGCCCAGGTGCATAGAGCAAGGGCCTCTCTTCAGTCTGCTTATGTGGGGAGCTCGCTATGCTAAGCAGAAGGTCGTCTGTTTAGACTTTTCTTTTCATCTTGAAAGAGAAGAGGAGTAGTAACAAAGGACTCCCTTGTCAGATGCTAATTCAAGTTGAACTTCTAAAGGCTTGGAGGAGGCATTTGTGACACCAAAGCTTTTCCAAGAGTACTGAAATGAAAACTTGAAGGGGGGGGGGGGGGGATAAAGTGTGTTCTTGTTTGTGTCTTTGCTTGCCTTGAAAGCCATAAGCTCTAACTCAGTTCTGATTCTGTGATGAAAATATTGTGTGATATTCACAGTTGTATTTGTGCGTATGATGAACCATAGGTGAGGGTCAGGCTGCCTCCTTTCATTGATGGGGTCTGAGCCTCGGAGGTTCAGGGACCTTGCCAGGCTTCACGATCTAAGTGGCAAAGTCAGAAATGGAGGCAGAGTCTGCCCTTCTGGTCCCAGAAATGAGAGGCAGTCCTGGCCTCTGATGGAGCAAGCCAGGAACTTTGAAATGCATCCTGGATTGCATCCCAACTTCACTATATTGGGAACCAAGTCATCTATCAGCTCTGATGCTCTATTTCCCAAGGAGCCCAACAGCATTATTTTGAAGATTAAAGGGACCACACACAGGCAGCATGGTACCAGACACCTAATGTAGCTACTTTCATGGAGTGGTAAGGGGACACAGACAACAAAGTGGGTGGTTCCAAACAAACAGAGCCTCCCTTGGAACAGGGGGTCCTGGCTGGACCCTCCTTCCTCTGCCAGGTGGTCCTCCTGAAGCCTCCCCTCCACCAGTGTGCTGGGGGCTGTGAAAACTGCAAGGAAGAGACAAGGGGCTGAGGTCTCTGAGGTCTCTGCTCAGTAAGAAGCACCCTCTCCATCCTCTTTAGATTCAGAACAAGTGGAGAAACATGACAAGGGATACAACAGGTCAAGGCCAACATATCTCTTTCATTACGATCAGGTTCAGTCAGAGTATGGATTTCAGAGTAAAAGGCAGATGGGTCTGCTAAGAGAAGCTCAGAAAGGAATGCAGTTTTACTACCGTCCACAGGTCCTGTGGAACTGGGATTCACCTGTCCATCATAAGAGGATGCAGAGGACCTTTGTCAGGGAAGCTAGGGAAAAGGCTGCTTAATGTACTCATTCCCGTGTTTACCTATCAGGAAAGCGGAAAGGGGAAGCCAAGTGGGAGACAGTAAAAGGAAGGTTTCCTTCTCTGGAAGGAAACACAGGAGGGAAAGAGGCATCGCCCTGACTCCCCCTAAATGAGCATGTTCACAACACAGTGGGCTTGAAAAGCAAGCATGTCATCCTGTTGTTCCTGGAAGGGGGTCAACAGAGGGAGGCAGTATCTTATTGGTCCTGCCCACACTCATGACCTGATGCTAACCCCTGCTCCTCTGTGTGACTCCCAGGGCCCCTGGGAAACTGTTTAAATTTTGCTACAAGAAGGCTCTGATATGGGTCAACAGGCCTTCTTTCACTGAGTCTGAACTTGCCTCATTTCTCTCTTCCTTTCCCAGGTGACCTCCAGCCAGAACGTGTCCCCATCAGACGTTCTATAGTGAGACAGAAGGAAGCAGGAAGACAGGTTCATAATTAAATGCACAAAGACACTCCATGTATCAAATGTCAATATCAGAGCTGCTCAAATTACAATATAAACCCTTCTCAGTATCAGTTGGGAAGGTGTAGTTTGAAGATGAAATTCCCTGGCAAGTCGATTCTCAAAGAAATGAAAGATTTTTTTGGACTTCCTTGGTGTCCCAGTGGTTAGGACTGCATGCTTCTATTGCAGGGGGGCACAGGTTTGATACCTGGTTAGAGAACTAAGATCACTCTACGCCTTGTGGCTTGGCCAATATATATATATCTCAAAGATTTCTTTAATTTAAAAGATTTTGGGTTTTGTTTCTTTATTTTTTTCCATTTATTTTTATTCATTGGAGGCTAATTACTTTACAATATTGTAGTGGTTTTTGCCATACATTGACATGAATCAGCCATGGATTTACATGTGTTCCCCATCCTGATCCCCCCTCCAGCCTCCCTCCCCATCCCATCCCTCTGGGTCTTCCCAGTGCACCAGTCCTGAGCATACGTCTCATGCATCCAACCTGAGCTGGTGATCTGTTTCACCCTTGATAGTATACTTGTTTCAATGCTGTTCTCTCTGAACATCCCACCCTCTCCTTCTCCCACAGAGTCTAAAAGTCTGTTCTGTACATCTGTGTCTTTTTTTCTGTTTTGCATATAGGGTTATCGTTACCATCTTTTTAAATTCCATATATGCGCGTTAGTATACTGTATTGGTCCTTATCTTTCTAGTTTACTCCACTCTGTACAAAGGGCTCCAGTTTCATCCATCTCATTAGAACTGATTCAAATGAATTCTTTTTAATGGCTGAGTAATATTCCATGGTGTATATGTACCACAGCTTCCTTATCCATTCGTCTGCTGATGGGCATCTAGGTTGCTTTCATGTCCTGGCTATTATAAACAGTGCTGTGATGAACACTGGGGTACACGTGTCTCTTTCAGATCTGGTTTCCTCGGTGTGTATGCCCAGGAGTGGGATTGCTGGGTCATATGGCAGTTCTATTTCCAGTTTTTTAAGGAATCTCTACACTGTTCTCCATAGTGGCTGTTCTAGTTTTCATTCCCACCAACAGTGTAAGAGGGTTCCCTTTTCTCCACACCCTCTCCAGCAATTATTGCTTGTAGACATTTGGATAGCAGCCATTCTGACTGGCGTGTAATGGTACTTCATTGAGGTTTTGATTTGCATTTCTCTGATAATGAGTGATGTTGAGCATCTTTTCATGTGTTTGTTAGCCATTTGTATGTTTTCTTTGGAGAAATGTCTGTTTAGATCTTTGGCCCATTTTTTGATTGGGTCATTTATTTTTCTGGAGTTGATTTGCAGGATTTGCTTGTATATTTTTGACATTAATCCTTTGTTTCTTCATTTGCTATTATTTTCTCCCATTCTGAAGGCTGTCTTTTCACCTTGCTTATAGTTTCCTTTATTGTGCAAAAGCTTTTAAATCTCATTAGGTCCCATTTGTTTATTTTTGCTTTTATTTCCAATATTCTGGGAGGTGGGTCATAGAGAATCCTGCTGTGATTTATGTCGGAGAGTGTTTTGCCTATGTTCTCCTCTAGGAGTTTTATAGTTTCTGGTCTTACATTTAGATCTTTAATCCATTTTGAATTTATTTTTGTGCATGGTGTTAGAAAGTGTTCTAGTTTCATTCTTTTTCAAATGGTTGACCAGTTTTCCCAGCACCACTTGTTAAAGAGGTTGTCTTTTTTCCATTGTATATTCTTGCCTGCTTTGTCGAAGATAAGGTGTCCATAGGTTCGTGGATTTATCTCTGGGCTTTCTATTCTGTTCCATCGATCTATATTTCTGTCTTTGTGCCAGTACCATACTGTCTTGATGACTGTGGCTTTGTAGTAGAGTCTGAAGTCAGGCAGGTTGATTCTTCCAGTTCCATTCTTCTTTCTCAAGATTGCTTTGGCTATTCGAGGTTTTTTGTATTTCCATAGAAATTGTGAAATTATTTGTTCTAGTTCTGTGAAGAATACCGTTGGTAGCTTGATAGGGATTGCATTGAATCTATAGATTGCTTTGGATAGTATACTCATTTTCACAATATTGATTCTTCCAATCCATGAACATGGTATATGATCTATTTCTCCATCTATTTGTGTCCTCTTTGATTTCTTTCATCAGTGTTTTATAGTTTTCTATGTATAGGTCTTTTGTTTCTTTAGGTAGATGTACTCCTAAGTATTTTATTCTTTTTGTTGCAATGGTGAATAGTATTGTTTCCTTAATTTCTCTTTCTGTTTTCTCATTGTTAGTGTATAGGAATGCAAGGGATTTCTGTGTATTAATTTTATATCCTGCAACATTACTATATTCATTGATTAGCTCTAGTAATTTTCTGGTAGAGTCTTTAGGGTTTTCTATGTAGAGGATCATGTCATCTGCAAACAGTGAGAGTTTCACTTCTTCTTTTCCTATCTGGATTCCTTTTATTTCTTTTTCTGCTCTGATTGCTGTGGCCAACACGTCCAAAACTATGTTGAATAGTAGTGGTGAGAGTGGGCACCCTTGTCTTGTTCCTGATTTTAGGGGAAATGCTTTCAATTTTTCACCATTGAGGATAATGTTTGCTGTGGGTTTGTCAAATATAGCTTTTATTATGTTGAGGTATGTTCCTTCTATTCCTGCTTTCTGGAGAGCATTTTTATCATAAATGGATGTTGAATTTTGTCAAAGACTTTTTCTGCATCTATTGAGATGATCATATGGTTTTTATCTTTGAATTTGTTAATGTGGTGTATTACATTGATTGATTTGTGGATATTAAAGAATTCTTGCATTCCTGGGATAAAGCCCTCTTGGTCATGATGCATGATCTTTTTAATATGTTGTTGGATTCTATTTGCCAGAATTTTGTTAAGGATTTTTGCATCTATGTTCATCAGTGATATTGGCCTCTAGTTTTCTTTTTTTGTGGCATCTTTGTCTGGTTTTGGAATTAGGGTAAGGTGCCCTCATAGAATGAGTTGGGAAGTTTACCTTCTTCTGCAATTTTATGGAAGAGTTTGAGTAAGATAGGTGTTAGCTCTTCTTTAATTTTTTGGTAGAATTCAGCTGTGAAGCCATCTGGTCCTGGGCTTTTGTTTGCTGGAAGATTTCTGATTACAGTTTCAGTTTCCGTGCTTGTGATGGGTCTGTTAAGATCTTCTATTTCTTCCTGGTTCAGTTTTGGAAATTTATACTTTTCTAGGAATTTTTCCATTTCTTCCAAGTTGTCCATTTTATTGGCATAGAGCTGCTGGTAGTAATCTCTTATGATTATCTGCATTTCACTGTTGTCTGTTGTGATCTCTCCATTTTCATTTCTAATTTTGTTGATTTGGTTCTTCTCCCTTTGTTTCTTGATGAGTCTGGCTAACAGTTTGTCAATTTTGTTTATCTTTTCAAAAAACCAGCTTTTAGCTTTGTTGATTTTTGCTATGGTCTCTTTTGTTTCTTTTGCATTTATTTCTGCCCTAATTTTTAAGATTTCTTTCCTTCTACTAACCCTGGGGTTCTTCATTTCTTCCTTCTTTAGTTACTTTAGGTGTAGAGCTAGGTTATTTATTTGACTTTTTTCTTGTTTCTTGAGGTAAGCCTGTAATGCCAAGAACCTTCCCCTTAGCACTGCTTTTACAGTGTCCCATAGGTTTTGGGTTGTTGTATTTTCATTTTCATATTTTTGTATGCATATTTTGATTTCTTTTTTGATTTCTTCTATGATTTGTTGGTTATTCAGAAGCGTCTTATTTAGCCTCCATATGTTTGAATTTTTAATAGTTTTTTTCCTGCAATTGAGATCTAGTCTTACTGCATTGTGGTCAGAAAAGATGACTGGAATGATTTCAATTTTTTTGAATTTACCAAGGCTAGATTTATGGCCCAGGATGTGATCTATTCTGGAGAAGGTTCCGTGTGCACTTGAGAAAAATGTGAAATTGATTGTTTTGGGGTGAAATGTCCTATAGATATCAGTTAGGTCTAGTTGGCCCATTGTGTCATTTAAAGTTTGTGTTTCCTTGTTAATTTTCTGTTTAGTTGATCTATCCATAGATGTGAGTGGGTATATTAAAGGCTCCCACTATTATTGTGTTATTGTTAGTTTCCCCTTTCATACTCGTTAGCATTTGCCTTACATATTGCAGTGCACCTATGTTGGGTGCATATATACTTGTTATATCTTCTTCTTGGATTTACCCTTTGATCATTATGTAGTGTCCTTCGTTGTCTCTTTTCACAGCCTTTATTTTAAAATCTATTTTATCTGATATGAGTATTGTGACTTTTGCTTTCTTTTGGTCTCCATTTGCGTGAAATATTTTTTTCCAGCCCTTCACTTTCAGTCTGTATATGTCCCTTGTTTTGAGGTGGGTCTCTTGTAGACAGCATATATAGAGGTCTTGTTTTTGTATCCATTCAACCCATTTACAGTACATTTATGTACATTATCCATACAACCCATTACATTGGGGCATTCAACCCATTTACATTTAAGGTAATTATTGATAGGTGTGGTCCCGTTGCCATTTACTTTGTTGTTTTGGGTTCGTGTTTATACAGTCTTTCTGTGTTTTCTGTCTAGAGAAGATCCTTTAGCAATTGTTGAAGAGCTGGTTTGGTGGTGCTGAATTCTCTCAGCTTTTGCTTGTCTGTAAAGCTTTGGAATTCTCCTACATATCTGAATGAGAGCCTTGCTGGGTACAGTAATCTGGGTTGTAGGTTATTCTTTTTCCTTACTTCAAGTATGTCCTGCCATTCCCTTCTGGCCTGAAGAGTTTCTATTGATAGATCAGCTGTTATCCTTATGAGAATCCCTTTGTGTGTTATTTGTTGTTTCTCCCTTGCTGCTTTTAATATTTGTTCTTTGTGTTTGATCTTTGTTAATTTGATTAATATGTGTCTTGGGGTGTTTCACCTTGGGTTTATCCCATTTGGGACTCTCTGGGTTTCTTGGACCTGTGTAACTATTTCCTTCCCCATTTTAAGGAAGTTTTCAGCTATTATCTCCTCAAGTATTTTCTCATGGGCTTTCTTTTTATCTTCTTCTTCTGGGACTCCTATGATTCAAATGTTGGGGCATTTCACATTGTTCCAGAGGTCCCTGAGGTTGTCCTCATTTCTTTTGATTCTTTTATCTTTTTTCCTCTCTGCTTCATTTATTTCCACCATTTTATCTTCTACCTCACTTATCCTATCTTCTGCCTCCATTATTCTACTGTTGGTTCCCTCCAGAGTGTTTTTGATCTCATTTATTGCATTATTCATTTTTAATTGACTCTTTTTTTATTTCTTCTATTTCCTTGTTAAACATTTCTTGCATCTTCTCAATCCTTGTCTCCAGGCTATTTATCTGTAACTCCATTTTGTTTTCAATATTTTGGATCATTTTTATTATCATTATTCTAAACTCTTTTTCAGGTAGATTCCCTATCTCCTCCTCTTTTGTTTGGCTTGGTGGGCATTTTTCATGTTCCTTTACCTGTTGGGTTTTTCTCTGCCTTTTCATCTTGTTTAGATTGCTGTGTTTGGAGTGGCCTTTCTGTATTCTGCTGGTCTGTGGTTACTTTTTATTGTGGAGGTTTCTCCCAGTGGGTGGGGTTGGAAGATTGGCTTGTCAAGGTTTCTTGGTTAGGGAAGATTGTGTCGGTGTTCTGGTACATGGAACTGGATTTCTTCTCTCTCCTTTCGAAGACAATGGGCTGCTTTTCTGGGTGCCTGATGTCTTCTGCTAGCGATCAGAAGTTGTTCTGTGCAGTTTGCTCAGAGTTCAAATGTTCTTTCAATGAATTTGTAGCGGAGAAAGTGGTCTCCCCGTCCAATTCCTCCGCCATCTTAGCTCCTCCTCGGGTTTTTGTTTCTTCTGAGTTGAAAGTCCAAAGTTCAAAATGTTTAGGTTAAAGTGTCAAAATTCTCCTCCCCGATATCTTTTCAGTCTAGATCTGAGGAGTTCTTGAATCATGGGGGAACTTGGGATTCCTTATTCTGTTACAAGCCTGGATCATCTCCTCTAAGGTAGGTGTGGTGTTTTAGTTTAAAACCAATTCTCTTATGAACTTTTTTTGTAATTTAAGAGTTGAAAAAACTAATAAGAAAAAGAGGACTGACAAGATTAGCATTATTTCCAAATGGAAACATTCCCATCCCAACCCTAAAGTTTTTTTTTCTTAGTTATCCTGGGAAAAACTGATGTTCCCAAAGCCAACTCTCAATGATGCCAAAAGGCTCTTAGAGCAGCTCTGTGGAGGGAGGAATGGAGGAAACCCTTCCGACTTGAGCCTCATCAAGTTTCCAATCCAAACACATCACTGTCTGCACCCCCAAAGGCAGGGAAGTAAACTCAAATGTGGAAAATCTCCCATCAGAAAATTTTCCATCGGCCTCTGAGGGTAGTCTCAAGGAGAAGTGCGCACTGCCAAAGTACAGTAGATGCCCCTGTAAGGCCATCCCCAGAGGGCAGTGGCCTGTATCCTCATCAGGAATAGTGGTGTGATGTTTCAGATAAACCTCCAAGCCCACAAGGAGATACACAGGCCAGTCCTAAACACTCCTTGCTTTCCAGGATGCTGTCTTCTGAGTACACACAGCTGCATAGAAGATCAAATATTGGTTTGAATATATTTCTTTTAACAATTTCTAATTGAGCATATGGGCTTCCCTGGTGGCTCAGATGGTAAAGAATCTGCCTGCAATGCAGGAGACTGGGGCTCAATACCTGGTTTGGGAAGATGCCCTGGAGATGGGAATGGCAACCCACTCCAGTATTCTTGCCTAGAGAATTCAGTGGACAAAAGTGGTGGGCTATAGTCCATGGGGTGGCAAAAGAGTTGGACATGACTGAGCGACTAACGTTTTTACCTTCTCAATTGAGCATCTACTTGGTAATAGACCCTGTGTTAGGTACGGAGGAATGAGAGGCAATTAACACATGGGGCTTGCCCCGTGAATCTCCTATTGGAATGAAGGTCACTGACCCTGCTTCTGTATCTCAGTTCTTCAAGGAGGGAGTGCATTAGTATCTTTAGAATGGTACCTGACACAGAAACTCCATTTTAAAGAAGGGAGAGGAGATACACTGAAGGATAATCATGGCCCTAGAGTATATGCTTCCCTGGCAGTTCAGTCAGTAAAGAATCTGCCTCAAGTGCAGGAGGCCCAGGTTTGATCCCTGGGTAAGGAAGACCCACTGGAGAAGGAAATGGCAAACTCCAGTTTTCTTGCCTAGAAAATCCCATGGACAGAGAAGCCTGGCAGGCTGTAGTCCATGGGATTGCAAGAGCTGGACACAACTTGGCGACTAAACCACACAGTATGGAAGGCCTCCTCAGTAGAGTCAAGAAACTTGACTTTACCCTGAAGCCCATGGGGATCTATACAGGGTTTATGCAATAGAGTAGACCACTTCTATTTTTTACTTAAGAACCTCCCATTTTAGTCTAAAATGTGTTCCTTCAAAATTCATCTATTGAGTCCTAACGTCAAAATATGACTGTATTTGGAGAAAGAGTCTTTACAGAGGTGATAGATGTAAAAAGAGATCATTCGAGTGGGCCCTAACCCAACATGACTGATATTCTTCCAAGACTAGATGATTGGGACACGAACAATGCACAGACTGAGGGGCAACCTTATGACGAGACAACAAGCAGGTGGCCATTTTAAACCAAGAAAAGAGGCCTCAGAAGATACCAAACCTGCCGACACCTTGATCTTGGACCTCCAGCCCCTCAGACTGTGAGAATATAAGCATCAGAATTAGGCCCCCTTAGTCTATGCCATTTGTCATAACAACCCAGCAAACTGATACTTCCCAAATTCCCAGAACTGGTGGGCAGGAGGGATATTAAAGTAGGAAAGCCAGTTAAGGACATGAAAACATTAACCAAGGTAAGAAATCATGACAAGGTCCCTCCCTAGGCATGCAGAAATGGAAGAAGGGGCAGACTGAAAAGAGATGCACAGCATAGACTTCACAGAGTTTGGGGACCCATTTGATAAAAACAGTAGGAAAGGAGAGAGTCCATGGATCATTTGCAGGTTTCTCATTTGAGCAACAGGATAGATAGTGGTTCCTTTCATTGAGATATGTGCTATGGTAAATGGAATGCCTTCCTACAAAAGTCTGTTGTCCTGTTGTGAAATCTGGTTTTGGAAGTATTAATATACCAGGCAATGTCAGGTTATATCCCAAGAAAAATGGTCAGATTCTGTGCAAGAAGTTTAAGTCAGCTCCTTGCAACCTCCCTCCCCTCATTCCAGATTGTGGGTTGAGACGGGTTCCCATTTGGGAGTTTATTTCCTATTTGGTTTCCTGTGAGACTCCCCTCCCTGCAAACAGTTGGAATACCCTCGAAAATTTATCTTGCTAGTGGCTCTGCCTTGCATTAGTGTAGGGGGAAGAAGGGTGGGGGATTTAATGCTGAATGGTGATAGCATTTATTTTTCTTAGCTAATAGCCAAGTGTCTCTAACTTAAACCAACTGAACTAATTGAATGAAAAAGAATGTTAACAGTCCTGGCTACTAGACTGTATTTAAAAGCAATTGTTCTCAATCAATCAATGCTGCCAGATTGTTTGATTTCATTAAAGATGTATTTGTTACCAAGCAGCTGGTACCCAAACAGCTGCTTTAGATAGGATTTCCACTGCTCCCTTAGAAGATGTGCATCATTGTATTTGCACATTTCCAGCCACAAAGACTCTGTGACAAATGTCTGTGGCACTGAGATGAGACCTGCCGACTTACCCCTGCTAAACATCCCAGAGGCTGAGCAAGAAGGGGAAGGCTTGGGGTCCTGATCTCCAGAAAGCATTGCATCTTCTGAGGGGCTTCACAAGTGTGGGAATATTAAACTGCATGCATAAATGTAAGAGTATACCCAGGTAACTTGGGATGAATGCACTGTATTCTTCATTCTTCCAGCTTCTAAACCATCCATGCTTTTATTCTGTAAACATTTCCAGTGAGCCTGCTTCTCTAAGAACATAGTAGAGATAAAATGTAATAAGCATAGCTCACATGTATTGATGGAGGGCTTTTTAATCACAGGTACTATGCCAGGTGAATTGCACAGATTATCTTCTTGTATCCTTACACAAGAATACCAAGACTCTACTTTTATTATCCCCTTTTCCAGCTGAGAAAAGTGAGACATAGAGAGGTTACTCCCCTACTGTCCATAGTAGTGATAATGTTTACTCTGTATCTTCTTTGCACTCATCTCCCCTCCTAGACTGATATCCTAGAAGGCTTTGGCTGTGTCTGCTACATGTGCTCCCTGGAGCCCCTGCCCATCACATGTAAGTCACAAAGGACAATATCATTCAGACCTTCCTGCCTGGCCTCCACACTACCTGGATTCAAGCCTCAGTCGTGTCTCACCAAACCACTAGTGGTGTTCTTTATGCTTTCATTTCTTCATCAGGAAACATACATAATAATAACATCTCATAGATTATTGCAGAGATTAAATGTCATTGGAGGCTGTGCTTGGAACATAGTAAATGCTTAACAAAAACTTACTATTATGAATAATCAAGGGTCCTATAAATAATTATTGAATGAATAAACAAATTAAAAGCTAAAGCAGAGATCATTACAGAATATTGAATAGAGAGTCCTGTGATATACAGTAGGTTCTTGCTGATTATCTATTTTATATAAAATAATGTGTGTGTGTTAATCTCAAGCTCTTAATTTATTCCTCTCCCACATTCCCTCTTTGGTAACCAGAAGTTTATTTTTGAAATCTATGAGTCTGTTTCTCTTTTGTAAATAAATTTATTTATATAATTTTTTTAATTTGATTTAAAAGTGATATCATATGATATTTGTCTTTCCCTGTATTACTTCACATAGTATGATAATTTCTAGGTCCATTCACGTTGCTGCAAATGGCATTATTTCATTCTTTTTAATGGCTAATATGCTGTACATCTGAAACTAACACAACATTGTAATTAAATCAATTATACATTGACTAAATAAATAAATATTTTTAGAAATCCTATATTTGAATGGATCCATGTATATTATGGTTGAGTCCTGCCACTGTTCACCTGAAACTTTCACAATATTGTTAATCGGCTATCAGTTCATTTCAGTCGCTCAGTTGTGTCCGACTCTTTGCGACCCCATGGACTGCAGTATGCCAGGCTTCCTTGTCCGTCAGCAACTCCCAGAGCTTACTCAAACTCACGTCCATTGAGACGGTGATGCCATCCAATCATCTCATCCTCTGTCATCCTCTCTCCTCCCGCCTTCAATCTTTCCCAACATCAGGGTCTTTTCCATTGAGTCAGTTCTTCGCATCAGGTGGCCAAAGTATTCACATTTCAGCTTCATCATCAGTCCTTCCAATGAATATTCAAGACTGATTTCCTTTAGGACTGACTGGTTGGATCTCCTTGCAGTCCAGGGACTCTCAAGAGTCTTCTCCAACACCACAGTTCAAAAGGAACAGTTTTTCAGCACTCAGCTTTCTTTATAGTCCAACTCTCACATCCATACATGACTACTGGAAAAACCATAGCTTTAACTAGATGGACCTTTGCTGGCAAAGTAATGTCTCTGCTTTTTAATATGCTGTCTAGGTATAATCAGCTATACTCCAATACAAAATAAAAAGTTAAAAAGAAAAAAAAAATCCCATAAAAGAATAAAAAATCATTGTGTATATGTACCATAGCTTCCTTATCCATTCGTCTGCTGATGGGCATCTAGGTTGCTTCCATGTCCTGGCTATTATAAACAGTGCTGTGATGAACACTGGGGTACACGTGTCTCTTTCAGATCTGGTTTCCTCAGTGTGTATGCCCAGGAGTGGGATTGCTGGGTCATATGGAGGTTCTATTTCCAGTTTTTTAAGGAATCTCCATACTGTTCTCCATAGTGGCTGTACTAGTTTTCATTCCCACCAACAGTGTAAGAGGGTTCCCTTTTCTCCACACCCTCTCCAGCATTTATTGCTTGTAGACATTTGGATAGCAGCCATTCTGACTGGTGTGTAATGGTACCTCATTGAGGCTTTGATTTGCATTTCTCTGATAATGAGTGATGTTGAGCATCTTTTCATGTGTTCGCTAGCCATTTGTATGTCTTCTTTGGAGAAATGTCTGTTTAGATCTTCGGCCCATTTTTTGATTGGGTCATTTATTTTTCTGGAGTTGAGCTGCAGGAGTTGCTTGTATATTTTTTGAGATTAATCCTTTGTCTGTTTCTTCATTTGCTATTATTTTCTCCCATTTTGAAGGCTGTCTTTTCACCGTGCTTATAGTTTCCTTTGTTGTGCAAAAGCTTTTAAATGGAATATTACTCAGCCATTAAAAAGAATACATTTGAATCAGTTCTAATGAGATGGATAAAACTGGAGCCCATTATACAGAGTGAAGTAAGCCAGAAAGATAAACACCAATACAGTACACTAATGCATATATATGGGATTTAGAAAGATGGTAATGATAACCCTATATGCAAGACAGAAAAAGAGACACAGAGGTATAGAACAGACTTTTGGTATAGACTTTTGGACTCTGTGGGAGAAGGTGAGGGTGGGATGATCTGAGAGAATAGCATTGAAACATGTATATTATCAAGTGTGAAACAGATCGCCAGTCCAGGTTGGATGCATGAGACAAGTGCTCAGGGCTGGTGCACTGGGATGACCCAGAGGGATGGGATGGGGAGGGAGGTGGGAGGGGGGTTCAGGATGGGGAACACATGTAAATCCATGGCTGATTCATGTCAATGTATGGCAAAAAACACTACAATATTGTAAAGTAATTAGCCTTCAACTAATAAAAATAAATGGGAAAAAAATAAAGAGAAAAAAAGAATAAAAAACCAAGTTACAAAAAAAATTACAATGATTTTTTAAAATGTTAAAGCTTAGATTAGTGCTAGATTAATGTTAGTTAGATTAATGTTAGTGCTTAGATTATCAGAAAAAAAAAAAAGAGAGAATGAATACATAGCCCAGGTCAAGGGAGTGAGAGATTGATACCCAAGCATTGACCTGACTTAACTGTAGGCCAACTTAACTAACTTAACTCTAGGCCTGTAGGTCTGATGGTGTGGAAGGCACATTTGAGCCTGCTCTTAACTGTCTCCAAGTAGACAGGGGCAGTTTCTCAAGGAGAAGGAGAACATCTGGGCTTTTTCTTCCTCCAAACCCAGCCCCTCAGCTTCCTCCAGGAAGTCTTCTCTGATGCCCCCACTTGGAGTTCATCCTGCCACTGCTGTCCCCTCCCACCTGCCCAACTGCAGTCTCTGTCCCGTCATCAGCGGATCAGGTGGCCCCACAGACCGTGGGCCTGTCTGCCTCTCACTGTACCCTCAGTCCCTTACTGATGTGATGTCCTAAATCCTCTTCCCCGGGTGTTACCCATGGGGCCCAGCACAGAGCTGTGTATGTAGATAATGCACAAGAAACAGCTGCAGAACCGAATCACTGATTCTCCAGTTGACCGCAGCATCCAGGACAAAAAGCTCCAAACCCTCTGACAGAGACAAGGAATCTACAGGAAAGTTTTTCAGAGCCCTGGTGGGTGGGAAAACTATGACGTTGGAGTCCAATGGAACTGAGCTTAAATACAAACTTTAAAACATTCTCCATCATTTCCTTCTTCCTGTCCCCCCACTCCCCCAAAGCAGCCTCTAATGATGTCCTTTTTCATTACTGTCCTCTGGGATGGCCTGGAGTCCCTCCTCCAACTCACAAGAGCTGGTGGTGCTCATCTCTCCTGGAATCCAGGTTTGGTGACATCGAGTAGGAAGCTTGAAATGGGCCACAGCAGGAGTATTTATTCCACAGAAATTGGAAGAAAGATACCAATCAGGGCTGTGTTTTTTCCTGCAAGCTAATTGTTAAATACTTGCCAGCATTTTCTGCTAGCTTTGTGGCTTCTTAATGTCATTATGGCTAATAATGAGGTTGATCAGTGATAAAAATGACAATAATAATGATCTTGAGTGCATTTTGTGCTTCTGCCACACTTTAGAGTTCGTGAAACTTTTAAAATGTATATTCAACATATATAAGTCCCGCCAAGGTAGAAAATGCACTCATCCAGTTCCCTTCTAGGAAGTCTTAATATAGTCTCTGCTAGGCTGACCATGTACAGCTGGGCAGGTTGGACATCACAAGTCAAGGAATCAAAAAGAACTAAAATCCAGCTAGTTGAATCATGATCCTATTCAACTCTGTCTGCTCAAAGCTTTCATATTTGTCTAATTTCACCCAATTCTACCTGATTTATATGCTCTCTGGCACATGAAAAATATTCTCTGAGTAACTACTGCTTGAATGTACATACACATTTGGGCTACATGGCAGCCTATGAATGTGGTATTGTAAGCTCCATTTTACAAGTGAGGTACCTGATTTATGCAAGACCATCCTCTAGCGTCATGATTAAAAGTGGGTTCCTGGAGCCAGAGCACATCCTTTCTCCTGCTCCAGTACTGTGTGACAGTCGCCAGTGGTTTAACCTCTCTGTGTCTCAGGAACCAGCCTGTTTTGTTTTATTTTTTTCTTCTTCTTTTTTAAGGTGTTTTTTTTTTTTTTTTTAAACTTGAGGCTAACTGCTAAGTACCAACTTCTTAGGGTTGCTATGAGGATTAAGTGTCTTAATAAGCCCTTTACATATTAACTGATAGTTATTTATGTGTAAGATTATGCTAAAAGGCTTTTAGGATGAGGAGGTTAGAGTATTTTTTGAGTACCTTGGAGAGGTTCTGTTCTGGGGACTTTATCTTGGACTGGCCAAAATGTTCACTCAAAATGTTCTGTAACATCTTATGGAAATCCCTGAAGTAACTTTTTGGCCATCC